>NC_090932.1:670015447-671319282 GCF_040938575.1 Ambystoma mexicanum
GTGTCCACATTTTGGATGGATAATGAGAATCCCTCTTCTTTTATACATGATCTGGTTTTTCCAGGGTCTATGAGAAAGGAAGATCCCCTCTGTCCTATTTGAACTGCTAAATCTGACTCCTGCTCAGGGTCTTCAGTTAGTGCTAGGACAGGACACACTCGCACTTCCTGTGGGCACCCCTATTGGGAAAATGTGTTCGCAGAAGACATGAATTCCTTGCCGCCCACCACAGTCACTCCTGTGTATTGGGGCACAGTGGTCTGTCCCAGTATCGTTACTTTTTCTTGTACTTGTGTCTGTGCTGGTGCCTGAAGTATGCTCACTGTACCTTACATTCCTGACATTTCCCCACCTTTCACTTGTACTTGTCCCGGGGCTGGAATACCCTGGGTCATTGTGGGCTGCAATTGCAGTTGCTGCTGTGGTATCACTTGCATCTGTTGAGGTATCTTCATTTGTATATATGCCTGCTGTTTCTGCACTCCATGCTGCCCTCTTTGTGTTATTAGTGGGCATGTCCGGGCAAAGTGACCAAAGTTGCTGCGTGCAAAACACTGTCCTCCAAACCGTGGCTCCATACCGTTGAACCCTACTCCTATTCCCCTTGGATAATATCCTTTCCCTGTCTGGTACTCTCCTATGTAATTGTAGACTTTGCCCACATATGAAAACCCTGGCTGTTGATGTGTGTTTGTAAATGCAGGTTGATGTTGTATCTGCACCGTCCCCCACTGCTGATTGTATGGTGCTTGCATGTATCCTCCTTGCTGTGTTACCACTGCTACTGGTAGCCCCCCCTTGTTGTGTGGGTGGGATGCCAACCAGTCCTGTGATCACTGCTCCTTCCATGCTTATTTTAGCCATTTTTTCTGCACTAATGTGTTTTCCTGTTTTACCGCATTGTTTGCTATCTCTTTATCTTTCTCCTGCTTACTCTTACAATAGAGCACAATAGTTACCTGTATCTCAGGCCACCCTTTTGCTTCTATCCCAACTATTTTTTCTGGGGAAACCTGCACATCCGTGGTGCGCCCCCTCACTAAGATGTGATAAAACAGGGGTATTTTGTTGTCCCAGGACTGTTTATTTTCCAGTGTCCACATCACTTGTATGGACCATATATATTCTGCGTGGTCCTCATCTGGCTTAATTTTACGTGCTATTATTCATCCCATATCTGATGTATCTGGATACAGCTCTCTCAGAGCTTTCCACACATGTGCTCGATAATTGTTAAAGGGGATTCCGTCATGTATGTTTGAACTTAACTTTACCTCTGCATATCCTGCTTGTTGCCAAATTTGTTGTCACTTCGTATCCCCGCCAATACCTCCAATAAACTCTCAATGTCTCCAGTGGCCAGCGGAATCCCTGCTGTCTGCTTCTAAAAAAAAACACTTACTCGCTCCCGCCATTAGTCAAGGTAGACTGTAGACCAAATTATTCCTATCCGTTGTCTGCCAAGGTATGTAATGCACCTCACCTTTTTCTTTCTGCAAAAGCAGTATCTGTGTCCGTGCTCTAGGTTTCTTCCTTCGCTGTTGTTTCTTAGCCACTGCTATTCTAGTCTTCCTACTCTGAAGCCTGTTTCCCCAGTCCTCCAATGACTCCTCTCTTTCCTCTGCTTCTCTTTCATTTCTTCTCCTTCCCTAGCTTATAATTGTTAGATCGCATGTGTCAAAATCGTCACCCCCATGGTCACTGTCTCTACTGTCCTCCCAATCTGATGCTGTGTGATCACCCTGTCATATCTAGTTAGTCATTGTCTAAGTTCTGTCCCCAGTTATCAATTTTAAATTGTATGCACCCTGGTGTCCATCCCTGCTTGTCAGCTATCTTTCCTTGTTCCTTTCCTTTTTTCCTCTCTCTCCCTTTCCATTTCTTTTTCTGCTTCTCTGAACACTGAGTCATGTTGCTGTTGTGTGCTCTTTTCAATGTCCACTATATATTTCTTTCTCCCCTTCTCATCCGTACCAACAGAGTTAGCTTTGCACTCATCTTTCTTTTTGTATGTTCTCTCTTTATCTTGAGATACTCGCCTAGGGTTTGTATGCCCTGCAGCTGTTTTTAACAGAGGGTACATTGCATAGGGAGGGCGCAGCACACTCCCCTTTTCCTCCTCCCCTTCTCAGTCTCATTTTACTTTTCTTCATACAGCTTCCAGAGCGCTAAAATGTCCTGCCTGTTTTTGAGCTTGGCTCCATTATAGGTCTCCAACAGCTATCAAATGTTCCCTCCCCAGGACTTTCCTGATAACACTTCCCTACTGTGTCGTTTTCCCACTGCATGTGGTATTTTACTTTTTTATCGCGAAATTGGGGCAACCTTTTGCACATATGATCAAGGGGTGCGTCCATCCAGTGGGACTACATTTTTGCACCCTCTTCCTAATGGTTAGAGTACTCTTCCCTCCCCTTTTTCTTCTTATCCCATTTTATTTAAACCTTTAACTCTTTTACCCTTGTTAACGCACTTCCACTCACTCAATCTTATGCTTACCGCTTAACTCGCTCACCCTATTTCATTGGCACTGACCCTCTCGACAGGCCCGCCCTCTCACATCTCTCTTTCCACTCTTACACACAATGGTTTTCTCCACATGTCTCATTAGTTTTTATTAGTACATGAATGGCTCTCTCCACAGGCCCACCACCTTAACAACAATGCCCTATGTTAGTACACAGAGTTTGGTTGCTCCTCTCTTCATTTGGCTGCTAGCTCTGCACGTGCTACACAGCTCTTTCGATATTTAAATGCAAGTTCAGCTTTGGCCCTTCCATAATCTCCACAGCCACAATGAACAAAAACTATGACAACTTCCACTGTATCACAATAAACTGCTACTACTCACAAAAAAACACTTATGCATAGGCTTCATGTCCTTTTTTCTGTCTCTCGTTCAAACTCTTTAACCCAAAAATAATATAAAAAATGGCACAAATATACCAATTGCCTACCCTACATGCCACTATTGTCTAACAAGCTCTGCCACTTACTACGCAACCCTCTGCTCTAACACACGTGTGCCAGTGCCCACTTATTTCCTATCAGATAAATGGGCCTACGGCCAATTGCCCTCCACATCTTCAGGGTGCATCCTATCACCATAAAAATAATCCCTCACGCTCCCTGCGCATTCTTGCAGAGGTACACTCATGTATCATTTTAGGATATTCTCCACTCTTCCCGACCTCCGAGTCTTCCTTTAAAGGCCAGTAGCTCATCAGAGCGAAGGCAGTGCCCTGACCAGGTGGACCTTTGGGAACTCGGAATCTGCTGGCATCCTCAATATTTGAGCTCTTAAGACTGGTCAGCAAGCGCTATCCCGCACTCATCCGGGAACACAGCTTGAATCCCCATGCCCCGCCAGGAAATCTGATGCATCTCACTGGGGCCTCCAAAATGTACATGGGTCACCTTGGAACTCACCAGTAAAACAATTACAAAAATAGTCAAAAAGGAGTGTACGCCAGGCAAGAAGTAATGCAGTTTTATTCAGGGCCTCAGATGTAGCTGTGACAGTAATATTCAAACAGAACTGCATGAAAAGGCGCTTTCGAAGAACCATCCCTAAATCAAAAGCTTTTATAATTGTCTAATCTAATTAACATCAGTCACTTTGCAACATAAAAAGGCTCCCCACAAGAAGCTGATTGGTGATTGCATATCAAATCCCTATAGAAGGGCATACATTATTTTCTATGATTGGGTCCCACACCTTAGCACACCACCCTTGGTTCCCCCGTGTGATGTCATAATCAAACCCCCAATTCCCACATCATAGTGCAAATTCATTGAAACATTTGAGATGATCAGCAGAACCTTATTCATCTGTCCCAGTCATCTCATCTTCGTTCTCATGAGAAAGCCTTCTAAAATGACACTGTCAGAGCCTTGAACCAAGAACAAGTTATTGTGTAAATGTAGCACATTAAGGATTCTTCAACCTTTTTCCCAGGCAGAAATGTATTCAGGGGAAATTTGAAACTGCAATGGGCTTTCTGAAACCACCAGTAGATCAAGCTTCGTAAATTAAATATGCCGAATTATAAAATGGTTGTGCTTTCATTGCCTTTCGGCAGGACCGGGAGCTCATACCAGTAGATCCTGGGATCCTGGGATCCTGGTATTTGCAATGTGCTACCAGCCGATGTGGCTTCTAAGCAAATGAATTAAAAAGCATGCTTTACTGCCTGTTTACCGTGCCTCAGGCTATTGCAAAACCTTGTTATACTAATGTATGACCCATCTTTATTATCTATCTATCTTTAAACATGACACAGCTATTTAGGGCATTCTCCAGCCTAGTTCAAATTACTGTGTGGCTATCAAGGAAGCCCCCTCCCTGTTCATAGTGCTACTCCCACAGCTGGTTATTTTGCGCCTTTTTACAATGCTGAACTTGAATTTGTATCTCTGCAGAATATGAAATTCACAGTAACAGGTAATGGCATATATTTCAGGTTCTGCTGGTGTGCTAATCCAAAAGCTGATGATGAATGTATGGAAACTTCCACCCCACCAAAGCCACCTCCAGCTTGGCGCACACTTGAAACATCTCTGTGCCCTACTTTAAATGAAGAGGAAAACTCAATATGAAAATTCTAATCAAATAGTATTCTCCTTGCGCAGTATTCTGTGTAAAGATGCGGTGCTCCACATCCTCTGTTTCCACCAGACAATACTCCTGGTGTCATGCCCTCTGCTTCTTAGTAAAGTTATAGCTAAGGCAAAACAAGTCCTAAGCTTTCTCTGAAATGTTGCTCTGAAATTGAATCTGCACCACATAGATCTTAATTGTGTGTTCTTCATCACTGGATATCAGCCCAATTGGGCCAGACTCATTATGCCCTTGACCTCAACTCCCTGCAGTTGTTCAGAATCTTGCAATTGGCCCTGATGTAGGACTCACTCTGGAGCATCAGATTAACCAGACAACCAAAATCCGATTTTCTCTGTTATGCCAGCTAAGAACACGTTTTCCCTATGTGGCCCGTTCTCATCGCATCAAGTGGCTATTGTCCTGGCTTTGTCCTATACATAAAAGGTAATGGCAGTGATATCTATTTAGCTGCAACTGAATATTTGCAACAAAGACCTCAGAGAATGCAACATGAGCTAGTCTCCTGACAAACAGGTGCAGCGATTGCAACATTACACTGGTTTTGCAATCTCTTCACTGGATCATTTTTGAGGAATGTGTCAGTTTCAAAACTCTTCCATAACTGGTAACTCACCTAGTTCCTAACTCTCTCCCTTACAGAGTCATGCCATTCATTCCTAACAGGTGTTTACGATCAATCGGTAAAATACTTATAATCAGGCTCAGACTGGCCTCCAGGGTAAAAGGGCAATTACCGACTTGCCCCCGACTTCCCCCCCCCAACTTACTAGTATTGGCCCTTTTTTTGGCCAAAGTGGGCCCTTTTGGTGTATTAATTCGCTGTGCAGCCAGTTATTTTGACCAGTGCTACTGGAGAAATAGTCTTTAAAATGTACAAATTGCCGCACATCTTACGAAAAAGCTCCTTGTGGGTAGTATTCAGTATGTCATAAAAGGAAAGAATTCCTGTTTGTGATAGTTGGCCACTTTTTCATTGGTTTCAGAGCCAATTTTCTGTACCAGTCTGCTACTTCTTGCAATGGTTCCTCTTTCAAACTTTCACAAATGGGATGTTGTGCCTTCTCCTATCACAAACCTATGCTCTGGAATTCTTCTCCAGAGGATCCAAGAAATATTGGAGTGCTCCTCACCTTTTAGAAAGCCACAGAGAAAGGTTCTTCAATATCTAATTCTCCCTTGAGCAAGATGCCTAGGCCACGATTCAGCACCCTACAACACATTGTTGGCGATAGTGCACTAAACAAATAGTAACAAGTATAATTTGCAATGCAATTGACCAGAACCCCTTCTTTCTGCAGGCTCACTATTTCACCTATATCAGATTTTATACATAGGTGTCATCCCGCGTTCCGCAGAACCTGATTGGCTGCGCACCCCGCCCCGGGTGCTAATGTCAATTGATGTGAAAATCTAAAATTCGTACCCAGTGTGTTCTCAATCTGTAACGCTCACGCTTGAGACAACACAGCCCTCAGCCTGGTACAGACTGCCTCAGAAGTGGTCAGTGAAACAAATCTGAAAACTAGGATGGCCTGACAAGCCAGATATATGCTTGGTCCAACCCACTGTGCACTCAGAAGGACCAACCAATCCCAGGGTACACTCAGTTATCCCTCACATGTGTAGAACCACAAGAAAAGACCCATCCAGGTGGGAGAAGGGATCACATTATACATGCAACCAGGTGTAGTTGCTCAGTAGGATAGGAGGCTGTTGGAGGGGAGAGAGGGAGAAGGAGCCAGGCGGAGGTGGTAAGAGAGTGGGGGTACTGCGAACATCCCGAAGAAGGTGGTGAGGGAGGGAGAGGGTGGTAACATCAGGAGGAGGTGGTGATAGATTGGATCAGACGGTATCAGGAAGAGGAGGTGAAGCACTGCAGTAGGTGGGAATCATAGGGGTGGTGGTGGAAGACTGGAAGAGGTGATAACATCAGACACAATTGTTGTACTTGAAGGTGGTGTGAGGGTATATAGAATATGTTAAAATCCAAATAAGGAGGATGGGGATGAAGGCATGGAGATGTGGCAATAGACAAAGGGGGTGGCAGGAGTCTTGAGGAGGTGGTACCACCAGGAGAGGGTAGTACATCCGAAAGATAATACAACAGCTGGAGGAGGTGGTGACAAAAAGATTCCTGTGTGGTAGGTCTGCCACAAGCAGAAACGGACAGTGCAACTAGGATGGGGACAAGGAGATTACCATCAGGTTAGAGCAAAGTGATAGGAAAAGAGGTCCATTGATACCATTTTGAAGGTGGAGAAGGGGACTTGATCCTAGAGAGTAAAAGGAGGAACTCCTGCTCCAACTCTAAATTGAGTTATACATGCAGCTTCTGGAGGGAGCACAGCAGGAAGTCAACGAGCAGTGCCAAGCAGCTGACTCCGGACTTGCTCCCTGGATGGGACTTGTTGCTAGGCAGCCATGTGTACTGATCCAACGAAAGCCCACATCTTGTTCGCTTACAAGGATTGGTCCCAGCTTGGAGATCGATTAAGGTACGTGGCATCCCAGAAGGAGAGGTTACGGCTTTGAAGACTTTTCAGTTTCTGCTTGATCTTGTGTTTAACCTTTTACCTTGAAGAAATAAAATAACTACAAATCCTACCTCCTGAGTCCATACATTTGTGCAGTCCATGGGGCCACTGTAACAGTTCAAATATGGTGGTCTTCACTCACATTTTCATTGTTGTCCCCTTGCACTTCTCTGACACACCCGTTCGAATCGGCGGTTTTTCAGGTCTTGTAGTAAGGTATGCATACATAAGTTATTAAACAGTGTGTAATATACAGGACCATAATTCCTCAATAGCACATTTGTAGCATGCCCTTGTGTTAATTAGGTATAATTTACAAATGTGTACATTGCTCATATTTCCAGAAGAAAGCAACACTTACTCCTAGAAAATTATTTGTGAATCAGTCTCTCTGGGTGTTCTTAGAAAAATGAGCTGTACAACAATACATCTAAGAAGGTAATAACATCTTTAAAATAAATACATACCACAATTAGGGAAATCTTGTGTAAGCTGCGAGCAATTGAAATCTCTACACTCTCTGGAAATCAAAATCTACATTAGTGTGAAGAATATTCCTTTTCTATGTCCTCATTTGTTTCCTGTAATTTTAAGGTGATGTAGGCATTATATCAAGATTCGGTATGTTATAGATAATAGTGAATTATCACTTTAGATTTATCGGGAACAAGTATATCTGTATAGTGTCTATAGTAGTGCACGCCTAAAGCATCCCTTGACAGGCCTTACTCGGCTGCCTCCAGATTACGTTTACTCCGTAATCCACTAGGATAATACTGCAAGCAGGAGTCACGCTCCTGCTACCCATTGTGCTTAACCAAGATAAACTTGTTCTGTCACGGCTTCCCGTGTCCAATTTGCATCTTTACCATTTTTGATACCCTACAGACCTTCAACCATCCACCAGATTTGACCAAGCATATTCTAAGGTTAATTGTAATCTCATGGATTAATTCTTGAACAGTCATAAAATAATTGCCTTGACAAAGATCCAGGAGGTCTTGTGTTGGCTACATCATTAAATTGATTGCACGCTATATTGAGTGTTTTTGCGTCCTTTAGAATTAGACACTCATGTCATAATCTATCACCCAGTACTTGTGATTAGGGTTCTCCTTGTATTAATGTGGAAACCTAATTTGGGACGGTAGGGCACCATATCTACTGGACCCCCACACAAGCGGCAGGGCTTTGTATCAAATGTATTGGCCAGTGCAGCGGTCAGTTTATTCTAGTGCTCCCTTGTGTTGTTCCCCTCACTGCTGTCCTGCAGTTCTATCTACTGTGTGTAGGCACTAGATGTCCTGTGAGTACAACAGGAGCAGTCCAGGAGTCTAGGTGGTTCGGGCCTCGGTCAGGAGAAAACAGGTATGACCAGTTGGGAAATAGGGGAGATAGTGGACCATTCAGAGTTTTTCATAGTTCTCTAACCTATTGTCCTCTCTGTTATTTATCCTCCACTCTCAAACCTGCTCCGAGGTACCTGGACTCCATAAAAAAGAGGCAGTGTATGTAAGTTGCCTCTGCCCCAGAGAAGGGAGCACTTCTCGCTTTGTTTATATATAGGAGGAGAGTTCACTTCTAGGGGGATTGACCAGCGTTGTCTTCTGTGACTCCCAGAGGACCTAAGAAGTTGCCATAGCTGTCTGACACAGAGTGGCAGACTGACTCCACACTAGTGTACAATGCTGCATATGTGTAAGCAGGAACAGGAACAATTCCAAGATAGCGGTAGAGTTACTGACCATGTTTATAAACGGAGTAAGCAGGTAACAACATTTTGTGATTAACCAATACCAAGCAAACCCAAAAAAGCTATTTCACATCTATTCGAAACAGCACAAGAAAACTAATCAGAAAGGCTGTGACAAAACCACAAAGGGCCCGATCCGGCTCCTGCACCAAACAAAGTGCAAAACTCAGAGAAGCACTATAAAAGGAGGGCAAAAGGAGGGAGATGGAGAAAAGGATCCCAGGGAAAACTGAAACATTCTTCAACTCTCCCTGGACACAGGGCCAGTTACCTGGGAACTGACAGCGCTTATCCTTGTCAAACTGCAGCAGCTGCTCCAGAGGGTGCCACCTAGAGCACTACTATCCAGGGGGGGGGCTACCTATACACAGATATAGACCTAGAGAAGGGTCCAGTGCCATGAAGAGAGAAGGTCTGAGAGTGAGAGTGACCCTCTGAAGTTAATGCGGAGAAACCCAAGGACTGTGAGAAACTATCTATGCATACTGCAGAAACCCAATGAGGCCATTTACAAGCGTTGTGAAAATCAAGGGCTGGTGGAGACCTGTAGTGCCTACTGCAGGAACTCTGGTTCTTTGAGGGACTTTCTGAAGAAACCAAAGATCAAAGGAGACTTGTTGTGTATACTGGAGGAACCCTTAATCTGGCAGAGATTTGCTGAAGAAACCCAATGTCTAGGAGAGACATTTGTACCCACTGAGGAACCTGCATAAAAACACCCTGAATGGGGGGTGGAGATAATGCCTATTGATCCAAGGTCTGGGAGAGACTCCATTATGTTATGCTGAGAAATCCAAAATGTGGGAGAGACTGTTTGTTCATGCTGAAGAAACCTAAAGTCTGTGAATGGTCTTTTGTGAGCATTGAGGAAGTGCAGGCCTGTGAGAGAGAGCCTAAGAGGGTAAAACCTTAAACAAGGAAGCACAGGACCCAGCTCATTGGAGAGGTCATCGGAGCATTGGTGAATGCAGGAAGACAACCAAAATTCCAGGCTGTGAGTAACCATGGAAAGGCCTTCTAAGAGGGAATTGTTTGTTTGTGTTCTTAGATAGAGGTGTACATTAAAGATTAGATTTTGAAGACATTCTGGTGTCCAAATTGTGGAACATATGTTGTTAGAACTTAGGGTAACCTGGAGGCTGAAAACACATTAAAGGTAGATTGAAGATTTTCTGTAGGCTACATCATTTGGACATTATGGGTAGAGTGGGGTGGCCCACAGAGGGCAAGTGCCTCTAAAATTAGGTTTTGATACTTTTGTGTTTGAACCATTGAAAATAAAACAAGACATAATATAAGCAGTATTGCATAGCAATTTGCTACATAATTATGTAAGTTTGCTAATTAAATTGATGCTTGTGTTGCAAAGCACAGCTGTTCAATGGAAACACAGCACAATCTGCATTCATCTCTTGCTCTCTGGGCTCTCCCCACCCTCACTTCATTGCACCCCCATCCCCCAAGTACAACGGGGCTAATGGAGAGAGAGTCCAGCAGTAACCATCTCCTCCACTCTTAAAAGTAACAAAGGCCTGTGTATAAGTTCTAGCCATAAAGTTATTTCTATTTCAAATAATTGCAAGGCAGAAGTAGTCAAGATGATACTTTTATTAAGTAAACTATATATTTTGTTTATTAAGAGCAGTTGGTTAAAAGAATATAACCTTTTACACTATACAAAAATAACACAATACATTAAAACATAGATAAGTACAGTAAAAACACAACTAAAACAGAATCCATATCAGCATTAGATAAAGTGAAGAAGGCATATCACATAAAATAGTACACGTTACTTAACAAATGTATTGTACTAGACCTAGACCCAAGTAATAAGCCATACTTCTTAGGTATCCATTTTGATGTCAAAATATAATAAAGGCCAAAGTTCAGCATTGCTAAGGCTTCTCTCCAAACACAGTGATCTGCAACCACAATCACTAAAGGGTCTGCACCAACAATAGTGCTCCAAAATTTATTAGACTGAATGCCTTCCTCACTAGTTACACATTTCATGTAACCCTTCAAATATTTGGAACGCAACACTGGGCATTGTGTCAATAAGTGACGACTTGTTTCAATAGCCTGCTGGCATAATCTACATAATCTTTCTTCAGGTGTAATGCCATTCCAGGCCCCTACATATGCATTGGTAGGAAGAATATCAAAATGGAGGTGAGTAATGAATCTCTGAGACTTGGGAGGGCATCATTTCGCCAAATAGGTAAAAGGAATTTGTCCCTTAAATCCCTGAATTTGATATTTTGCATGCCGCTTTTTGATTAGAAGAGTATCCAAGCTGACACAACGATCCCAATGCTGCATTTTTTTTTTTAAGTGGCGTGCATGTTGGGGAGGCTAAGAACACTGTCCAAGGTTTGGCCGGTCTCATATAGATGTGATTGTACTGAATTTTGCAGATCATAGACAAACCAATTGGGTGCGTCTTCCACAAGATTCAACACCATTAAACCCAACAGAGTGTCTCCAACAGTACCACACAGGGAAAGTCTAAGAAAAGAATGTGGTGCGCAGGAGGGTCTATAGAGATTTGAGAGATTGTAACCCAAGTTCAAGTCATAGTGTTGCGACAGGAACAGCATTGGAAATGCCCAATATAGAGCGCAGCAGTTTCCCTTCTACAGCTTCCAACCAGGTGGAGTGAGCAGTGGGCATTGCCTCGAGGCTATAGAGTATAACAGGTATTGTGCTTTTACTATAGATGGTGAGAAGCCATTCAATATTGAAACCTCCCTTCCTGGCAATTCATTTTTTGATGACATTCTACTTCCTCATGGCATGTGGCATAATAAACCTGCCGTAATATTGGCAGGATGGTTTAGATTTACTTGGACAACCAAGGTAGATATAACCATGTACAATCTCCAGTGTATCATTTGCCAGTTTCTAAATGAAAGAAAGGTTGCTCCTTGACCTTGCATCCAATATCAAGATCTTTGACTTGGCCATGTTGATCTTCATATTATTAGCAATGACGAAGTTGTTAAGGACATTCATCAAATGTTGAAGCCCAATGGGTGTAAGGTCAAGGAGCACCATATCGTCTGCATATGGCAACCATATGCAGGGCTCTTTGCGAAGCATGGGAGGATTATTGTGACATATACATAATGCCTCACTGATATCAGAGACATACATGTTAAATATCAGGGGTGTCAATAGGCACCACTGCTTCAGGCATTTGATTTGTCTGGATAGGGCAGGTATGATCCCCAGCCTGACTCGTCTTGACTGTTGTCTCAGAGTGGAGCAGTTTAAGAAGGTGTAGGCGTCGATAGTCCAAGCCCAACCCTTCCAACTTTCTCGACAAGGTAGACGTTGAAACACAGTCGAAAGCTTTAGAATATTCAATGAAAGATAGGTATATTTTGTGGTCATGCCGTCGATAAACGTCCTCCACTATACACTGAAGGGCACATAAGTTATGGGCTCTACTGTGGCCTATCCTGAATCCAGTTTGTTGTTTCTTTAGGAGCTGTTTCTCCTCCACCCATCGTTTCAATTTCCTTAATAGGAAAGAGGAAAAAATCTCAGCACTAGAATCGAGCCTCGCCAACAGGCGATAGTTTGTCTGTCTCCCTTCTTGAAAACCGGGACCCGAATTGATTCTCTCCAACTGGCAGGAATTGCTCCTAATAGGAAAATCCTATTCAATAGTACCTTCAACAAGGCTGCCCAATAATAGGGATTGGCCTTGATCATGACATTGGAGATCATATCAGGGCAGTGGGCCTGTGAGGCCTTTAATTTATTGATGACCTCCAAAGTGTCTTCGACCTCAAAACCATCCAATATTATACCAGATATTTGTAAATTAGGAGTGCATGATTTTACAATGTCTTAGTCGAAATAGAGCTCCAAAATGTATGCAAGCCAGGCTGGTCCAGAGATGGGATTACATTCAAGGGAAGTGGACCCCACAAAGAAACGCCTATAGCCAGCCTAGAATCTTTTGCTGCTGTTCCCCCGGAGGAGGGAGAACATGAGCTTCCAATTGGCATTACTTAAAGAGCTCTTATGTTGCCTAATCCAGTTTTTATACCTGGTTGAAAGCAAAGCTAATTTGATCTTCCAATACTCACTGCTCAGTAAGTGGCAGGTTTTAACACCAGCAATGGCTTTACAGTAGTTTTTCTGTCTGAGGTGAATGACCAAATCGAAAACCTCTGAGTTTGACTTACTGTGGCAGATAGGGGTTTGATAAAGATTTTGCTTGTTTGCAAACTCAATCATGATTGAACGTAGCTCCCAATGGTGGGAGGCCAAAAGGGCAGCCGGGTGATAATCCCTCTCACAAGTGATCAGGGTGAGCTTTTTGATATTTAGAGCAGACCAAATAATCTGATTTCCTTGAGCATTCACTTCGAGATGAATGTATGAACTACGATGCTCACAGGCTCCAGACAGGAGCTGTGACCAGATCAGCAGAGCATGATCAATGAGCCTTGTGAAAGCAATATGTTGAGGGCTACACCATTCCCACTGTGTGGAGTCGACAAAGCAAACTATATTCTGTTTGGCGAGACCAATTCATGTTAACTTTATCCTGCAATTCCATTCCTAAACATGTACGTTGTTACATAAGGCATAAATACAGTATTTCTTCTGTAAAACATTGCATTGTCTCCATTTATTTCAGTGAAGTTTAGGTTAGTGTATTTAAATCTCATAGTGGTAACTATATTTAATGTTGTAGCGGACGAGTGAACACTTTTTTGAAAATGTACATTATCACTTGGCTAAATAATTTTGGTGGGAAACCTCGGTCTCTGACCTGCTGGCTGTATTCATCTGCAGAACTGATGCGCAACCCATAAACTGATTCCAAGCCCCTTGACATTCGATCTTGTCACCCTATTATTTTATATCCGATAGTGAGATGTCTGCAAACTACTATGTTCCAAAGTGTTTGCACAGTTCTCTGCCTGCTACACCACCCACTCTACCTAGTCTCTTACTTTCTTTCCTCTTACATAATGAATACCCAAAGCAAACTAGATGTTTATGCAAAATAGCTATCAATAGTTCTATCCAGTCGGCACATCTACACACCTACTGCCACACCTACTGCAATACCTTACACTGCAGTCAGTCTCCAGAGCCTGCTTTGCTCTGCAACTATGATCGCTTTATATATTAGCATCTGGGGAGACAGCTGGCCCATCAGAAGGCCAGGAATGCAAGTGGAATCTGCAAGTAGCCAGCCACATTTCTGCTGCTCACTGCACCTCTGCCTGTCAATCAACCTGTCTGTGGATGCAGTGTTCCAGGCCGAGTCTCCACTGGAGTGCCTCACCTCAACCCTCCCTTCCCCACCAGAGTCCCCCAGCCAGTCCATCTGCTCATTCACTGGCGCACCTAATGGCCCATCTCCAGGTCATTTAAATAGTTCTTTCCAATCCCCGACACATGTGTAATTTCATTTTAAGGGAGGCATGAACTGCACAAAGCCTGGTTCCCTTAAAAACAAACCAAAAAGTATCAGCACCACAAATGGCATCTCAAAGTGCTTATACTGATAAATACCTCATCCGTGGGTGTGCAGGGCTGGAATGCTCCACTTGGGCCTATCTTGCTTGTGCTCCCCCAAAGTTGTATTTAGCACTATATTGAAAACAATTTATATTGATTGCTGGCAAGAGCCATCTTCTGTACCTGATGTTTACGATTTTTAAGCCTGCTGCAACACCATAATACGTACTTAGGGCCTCATCACAAGTTGGACGGTAATCTGGCACAATTTCTGCTGAGCAGAAAAAGCATTATTGCCATGTCGCACGGCCGTATTAGCGCTGCAAACCCAACCTGCCGTGAATGCACCCCGGCTCCGGCGGTACTGCTATTAGCGCCTGGCGGAAACTGCACCGAAAATAACGGCTAGCGCTAGAAAACCGGTACTAATAATTCTACCGCCGGCGATCCCGATGCTATTAGCGCCAGTGGAAATTGCATCATCACTGGAACGGGATTGCGGTGGCCGTTTTGAAAAACACAATCTATTCAATATCTCCACTTTTTGCAGCCATCCGGTCCTGGAAAGAAGCCAGAATGTCCCAGGAGAGCACCAGAGGCAAAGTGGCAGATTATTGCCTGCACAAACCAAAATTAAGTAAGGGGGGGCTGGTGGTCCTCACAGATGAGGTCTTTGCCCACTGTGATGAACTTTATGGCAGTCGGCAGAGGAAGACCACTGGACAGCGCAGGACAGCCAACTGGCATGAATTCAGCCAGAAGGTGATAGCAGTGGCAATTGTACCCATGATGGAGAGAACTTCTTCATGCTGTTGAACAACCTGAGGGTCAGGGTACAGACACTGCTGTCCCAAGACCACCAGGAGTCTGATGCACTGTGGAGCCACTCGTCCTCCCCAACTAGGAAGAAAAGTGCAGTATGGTGCTGGACATAGAAAGGATAGAGGGAGTCAGCAGTGCAGAAGCAGGTGCCAGCAGCCTGGAGGCAGGGGGGTTAGTCAACCCCCCACACAAGTGCATACACAAATGACAGCACAGCATAAAATGCCCCAGTAGACAGGGTCACATGACAGCAGACCCAGATGCTGGGCATGCCAACAGGGCTGAGTGATGAGGTGGCACCCTCCACAACAGCCATGGGGCAGGGCAGCACAGGACACATGAGCACATGAGTGTCACAGCAGCGGGAAGGGCTGGCAAGTGACCAAATCGAATGCCATGCACGCCATATCCCTACAAATACTGGCGCACCCTGTGCCAGTGGGTAGAGGTGCGTGAGTGACCACAATACACCAGCATGTTGCGGCCTCAATTGGCCTGCCCCATATTGGCATGGCATACAAGCCACAGGGAAGTACATGACCCCCACACTGACATGTGCTCAGCCTGCCAATCACTGTGCACCACAGTGCAGCCTTGCTGGCTGCCCAACAGTTTCCCATAGATCCATGTAAAGTATAGAGAAGGTAGGAGAATGGATTGTCAACAGCTACTCACTCTCTCAAAATTACATTCAAAAATATAAACTTTATTATAGGTTGTTTGGTAAAAAAACTCTTGTTAGTGAGGGAAACATAATACATATAAAATTCATTTTTTGACACTCTAAAATATACACAAATATAACAATGACATAAGTATTTCAAACACAATTATTCTAAAAAGATAGACATGTGTGTAAATAAAACCATTTAGATGTTCAATTTTTAACCTTTGCTATGAATCCTTAATTGATATAGGTTTTTGATCTTCATGGATCTCTAGATGTTTTAATACAATCTGATTTTACTATTAGATTGCCAACTCATAGATCCATGCCAGTGCCATGGACAAAGTTACCACCCCTGCCCCCAACCCCACCATGTGAGTGCCTTCCGGGGAGGGAATGTGGGTACACGAAGGACCACAAGCATGCATGCCGGGCGTCAACTGCTCCAGAACCTGCCCTCCCCACACACAGGCCAAAGACCAACTTGCCATGTGTCACACACATCGCTACAAGCAACCCCATGATGCTGGGCTCACATGCACTCTCCCCTAACCAACAATGCCCAGTTGCCTACATGTGTGGGGTCCCACTCTGTACCGTAGCAAATGTGTCTTGCATGCCAACACATTGTGCAATGTGTTGTTCTGTAGGTCCATGGCATCATGGGTGGAACCATGGTAGCAGGCACAGCAGTGAGTGATGTACAGGTTGAGGTCGCAGGTCACCTGCACATTCGGGGAATGGTAGCGCTTGCCGTAACAGTACACTGCTTTGTGGGTCTGGATGGCCACCAGTGCAACATGGGTACAGTTCAGGGCAGCAATCAGATTGTTTAGCTTTTGGGCAACAGCGTAGAACTGTGCATTCATGGCATTGACCTGGGCTAGGGTGGTAGGCATGAGATGTGGCATTGCACTTGCCGCAGGAGGGCTTCAAGCACCTGGCCCAACACTGTGCAGAATGTGGGCTGTGCCATGTTGTGCCATGCTGTTCCTTATGGCCACTGGGTGTTGGAAGGTGCCAGTTCCCAGGAATTATCGGACAGACACTAGCTTCAGCAATGGGGGTACAGCTGTCCGGAAGTTGATCCTGCTCCCTATGTTGTCCTGTATTGTGGTGAGCAGCACTGTTATGGTCTCCCTGTTGAGGCCGTACAGGGTGAGGGTCTAACCCTGGGGATCGGTGCATGCCTTGCCTGGGCTCTCCTCCTCCGACTCCTCCCCCTACAACCACCCCCCTGTACTCCCTGTGTCCTGGCCTAGTTGTCCTGCCTCTCGACTTCCAGCCGCAGCATGAGCAGCTGCCTGTCCCAGGTCACAGTGGCTAGTGGCAGCATGGTTGTGGACACTGTGTTTGCGGTAGGGGAGTGCCTTATGCAGTATCTGAGGTGGATTGGGATCACCTGTGGCTTCATTTCAGGCACCTGTGTTCATTCACATAGAGCTGGAAGCTGGTGGTAACTACACCGTGTTTACGACAGTATTAGACTCTGGATACCCACAGCTGCCCTAACTAGAGACTCCTGTGCATGATCCACATACACCACAGAAGAATTCCTACAGCCACGTGTGTTCATCGAACGTGCCTTTGGCCTCCTGAAGGCACGTTTCCGCTGCCTCGACCGTACTGGTGAAGCCCCGATGTACACTCCAGAGAAAGTGGGCAAATTTGTGCTTGTGTGTGCCATGCTGCACAATATCTGCCTGAAGAGAAATGTCCCGCTACCCCCGACGTGGACATGTCACCCCCAGAGGATGATGATGCAGTGCGTGTGGCAGAGACAAATGCACGCATTGCCAGTGATGATGTGAGGGATGGGAGAATGCCACGCCAGGGACAGATAGACAATTTTGTTTTGACACCTTCACAGGGCACATGCCATGCACAACTGTGTGACACCAACTCAAACAATAAACACGACAATGACACAATCAGGAATGTCCTCGCATTGGTGAAGTTCATCCATGTGTATTGACGGAAGTGCACCAACTATCCCCCATCCCCCCACCAACTGCCCAGCACACTATCCCCCCTCCCACCACCAACTCCCCAGTACACTATCCCTACTCCCACCACCAACTCCCAGCACACTATCCCCCATCCTACCACCAACTTCCCAGCACACTAACCCCTTCCCCCTCCCACCACTAACTCCCCAGCACACTATCCCCCATCCCTACTCCCACTACCAACTTCTTAGCATGGCCACTCATGCCAATCATTGTCTCAGAGTCCCTTACAACTGTGGTCTCTTTCCTCCTCTGCCAGCCCCCGGTGCGTTTGGGCGCAGGACACGCTGTGCCCGACACCTCAGCATGCCCTGCTGTGACTCATCTGTGGGAGTGGTTGAAGTGGAAGGGATGAAGCCTGTCCCCAGGATTTGTTGGTGTTGCACCTCAGTGCTCTTCCGGATGGCCTTTGCCAGTGCAGACACACCATCGGTCATCTCCCTGACCCTCTGGGTGTACAGTGTCAGGGCGGATGTACTGGCAGTTGCCTCGGCCCTGTTCCACATAATGGCCCACACAATCCTGTGGGCGGCCCCTTGAATGCTGTCCATTATGACCTGCAGGTGTTTGGAGTGCATGTGGTCATCTCCTTGGAGGACTCTCTAGGGTCTGTGGCCCTTTGGCCGGTGATGACACCGGGCTGATGTCCCCCTGTGACTACACAGTCACCCTGCCAGCAGGTGTGGCTTCGTTGTCTGAGCCTCCAGCTGTGGGAGTGGGTGCAGTGTGCCTTGCGCTGATCTGTGATGTGGAAGTTGGCTTGACTCTGCTATGTTGTGGTGTTACGTGGCAGGACATCCACCTCTGTGTAGCCTGACTGGACCTTTGCAGGGTGTTGGTTGTGGTGGAAGACCTTCAGGTCCTGGATGCATCGCTCCCAGGTGGGCCTGCAACCTCCTCCTCCTCCTCTGATGCCTCTGGCGATGTGTGGGTGCCTGTAGGGAACATAGTAAATGTCAGGTATGGTTCCCCTACATGTGTTGGCCTGCGAGACACATTTGCTATGGTACAGGGTCGGATCCCACACATATGGCCAAATGGGCATGGTTGGTCAGGGGGATTGCATGTGGGCCCAGCATCATGGGGTTGCTTGAAGCAGTGAGTGTTTGACACATGGCCAGTTGGTCTTCAGCCTGTGTGTGGGGAAGGCAGGATGTCCATGCTGGGGCATCTGACGTCTGGCATGCATGCTTGTGGTTGTTCATGCCCCCACATCCCCTGCCCTGGTAGCACTCAAATGGTGGGGGTAGGAGTGGTGGCTTAGTCCATGGCACTGGCATGGCGTTATTGCTCTATAGGACACTGCTGTGCAGCAAGCAAGGCTGCACTGTGGGGCACAGTTTTTGGCAGGCTGAGCACATGTTGGTGTGGGGGACATTTACTTTCCTGTGGCTTGTCTGCCATTCCAACATGGAGCAGGCCAACTGGGCCTGCAGCATGCTGTTATGACCACAGCATGGTGTTATGAATGTTCACGCCCCTCAATTCTGCTGGCACAGGGTGCGCCAGTAGGGGTGTGGTGTGCATGGCATTTGGTAAGGTCACATGCCACCCCTTCCCGCTGTTGCAACGCTCAGGGGTGCCCTTGGTGCCCTGCCCCATGTCTGTTGTGGAGGGTTGCTGATGTGCCATCCCGTCACTCTGCCCTGTTGGCATGCCCAGCTTCTGGGTCTGCTGACATTTGTCCCTGTGCACCGGGGCATCCTATGGTGGGCTGTCATTTGTGCATGCACTTGTGTTGGGGGGTTGACTCGCATCCTGCCTCCTGGCTGCTGGCACCCGCCTCCGCACTGCCGACTCCCTTAATTCCTTCTATGTACAGCACCATACTGCTAGCATGCCAGAAGACTGTCCTGCGCTGTCCAGTGGTCTTCTGCTGCCGACTGCCATATAGTTCATCACAGTGGGCAATTACCTCATCTGTGGGGACCACCGGCTCCCCCCGACTAAAGTTTGGTTTGCGCAGACGATGTTCTGCCACCTTGCCTCTGATCCTCTCCTGGGACATTATTCTTTCCAGGACCGGATGGCAGCCGACAGTAGAGATATTAACTGGATTGTGTTTTTCAAAAATGGCCACCCCAATGCTTCCCATTCTGACAATGTCGCAAATTCTGCACTATTAGCATCGGGAACGGCGAAAGTAGCGCTATTAGCGCTGGTTTTTCTGCAGTAACCCTTATTCCAGCACAGTTTCCGCCAGGCACTAATAGCGTTACCACCGTTCACACCAGGTTGTGATGCAGCGCTAATACCGCCAACCTACCCTGCGGTAAAGCTATTTCCGCTCTGCAGAAATTGCGCCGGATTACCGCCCAACTTGTGATGAGGCCCATAGTCTTTTTCTTCACATGTGGTTCATACAATTGTGTCCCTTTTTGACATATATTCTGAATCGGCTTTCTCTTCAGTGTTTTCTCCTGGTCATTTTCTCTCTCCTTTTATTGTACTTTCTTGGCATTTGCTGACGCTAATATGGATGTTCCATTAGTGATTCTCCTTTACTTCTTGAGGCTTCAATATCCTGTTTTCTTTATCTTGACTGAGACGAGAATGATTGGTCTTCTAACGATTCTCATTCACTATTCTGGGTTTAAGTTTCACAGTCTCCTTACTTTGGCTGGGACGAGTATGATTGGTCGGTTCCATGTGTTAATATCCCCGCAAAAATATCACGATACAAAAATATCGCCATATTTTTGCAGCGATATGGACCCTGCGAGGGACACCCCCGCAACCCCCGCTCGCACAAATTATCCCCCCCAAAAATATCACGTATGGCGAGACAAACGGCCATATGTACGGCGATATTTTTGATGGGGATATTTTGTAGGGATACCGATTGGTCTTATAACAATTCTCATTTACTCCTCTAGGTTTAAGTTTCACATTCTCTTTACTTTGACTGGGATGAGTATGGTTGGTCCCATAATGATTCTCCATTCCCCTTCTAGGTCTCCTGTTTTCCCTGTTACTTTGTGCTCTTAGGGATAATGTCAAAGGGGCATCTACTTGCGCTGGGTTTATTCTCTCCTTCACCAGTGATGTCTCTTGTGTTCCTGCAATGTATCTTCTCTTGTGCTGTCGTCTAGGATTAGTCACACAGTATTTCTAATCCTGCTTTGTTCTGTGTCTCCGTTTTCCAAGTGGTTTTGGCATTGTTTATTGGACTCTTGATCTACTACGCGTCTCCTGTGGTCACACCACTGCCTTCTCTTTCTCTCTCTCTCTCAGGATTTCATAACGCTCCCCGTCTGACTTCACTCCTCTCGCTTTTCTCCAGGTAAGATGGTGCGTGTCTAATTCTGCTTTGCGTTCCGTTCTGGTCACAGGAAGCCACGTGTTCATATATCTCTCTGCATCAGGCAGGTCCTCTGTTTTTTGTAACTTGTGGACTTTTCTCTTAGCCCGTCTTCTTCCACCTTGTGACTTTCTCGCTGTATGTCCTGGTATTCCTCTTTTTCTCTCGTAAGCTTCCTCTCCTCCTCCGTATGTCATCCTACTCATGCCAGTTAAATGGCATTTTTCCCTTAAAGAAAGATTTATAGTTTCTAGTGACAGTAGTACATTTTGGTTTCTTCTTCATACATGTTCCAATAGAAGATGTTCAAAGACAAATTGTTGGGATATTTTTTTATAGGGAGTTCCTCACAGGAACAAGAGTTCTTGTACCCCAAGGGGGGAGTCTCTCCCGGTGAGGTTCCACTCGCCTCGACCCCTAAGGAGGGTTATGGCTGAGTGGGCTCGCCTCCCTAGCCACAGGAGGGGCGGGGGGGGCTTCCACTTGGGGAGAAGAGACACATTCCTATGATTTATCTCAGTAGCCAAAATGTTCTATGAAGGCTTAATTTTTAATAAAGTACACTTGCAAGAGTGACTTAGAACTGAGTTGCTTGAATGGTCTCCAAGTCTGTTCCAGAGCAGTGAATTGCATGCCCTGTGCAGGCATGTTAAGTACATGTACAAATGAATACCTCTGCTTACAATCATGTAACCTAGGTTTGTTGCTAATGGACAGTTTACTCTCCCTGCCCTCTCGCCCACCCACCCTGCTCTGCCATCCCTTTTTCTCCCCAGTGCCTTGAAACGGTTTACCCTGCATGTAGTACATTACTAAGCTTCACTAAATAATAAATAAATTGCACTTTCTCTCTAAAGGATTTTTCGTACACTTTAATGCACAATGGTTAACTATATTTAAATGTGTCTTAAAGGGCGTAAACTTCAGCTACACATATTACCGACTTCTTATAGAGGTTAAACTAGACGTCTGTTTGGGTCACATTTCTTTAAAATCCTCAAATTGGCTACATCCCCTCTAAACTCTTTCCGATGGGTTCTCGCAGCCCTGCAGTCCCTCGAGTCAGAACGCCTGTCAATGTTATAGCGCATCTTTCTAATCTCTACAGCACTTCCTCGTTCTCTCTACTCTTTTGTTAGCGAAACATCTTATCCTGGAACAAGGCTTTCAAGCTGTCAAACACTAATTGCCGAATTTTGTTAGCAGGCAAGATTTGAGAACTGTATGCGCAATTACACTTTAAACTCAGCAATCACTAGCAATTAGAAAATCTGTATTTTGAAATAAGATTATCATATGAAGGTGACTCAATTTATTAGAGCATGTAATGTGAAAAAGGGAAAAAGACAGGAGGAAGCCACAAATGGAGAACTTTGTGGTAATTGTGTCTTTGAGGTCGCAAACTATGTGTCTGATTCTTTTAATGATTAACTTGTAAGCAGGATTTTGTATTATTCATAACGGAAAATTAAATACTGTATATGTGAAAACAGTAATTGTGCCTTAATTGTGTAATTATTTTTGTGGGAAGCGATGGTCTAAAAAAATAAAAACAAATTGAAGTATATTCTCAGATTGGTTTAGTTTCGAATTGTCTCTTGATACAAACGCCAATAAAAGAGCAAAACAGCAACCTCATAGTATGTTGAAATATGAAAAGTGGCATGGGGTGTGTAATGTCAAAGTTGGCATGGATCCGTCATAGGCCAGGTCTTTAAGTGTTTTTTAAGGTAAATGTATTTAAGGATCAATGCAAGGGAGATTCAAACTAAAAACTGAGTTGCAAAAGGAAAGTAAACTCAAGGTTGGTCAGGATGAATCTTCAATAAGATCAGCCCACTCCCAGGTGGCTGACAACAACATCCTTCTGACTCTGGACAACCTTGGGATCATGCTCCCACCTGGCTATTTGGCACAATAACTCACTCGGATTTCTGGGATTGTAATGTTCATCACATTTCTTACTTGATCTTCCAATTGTTCTCACTGACTCCTTGTTGTCCTTGAGTTTGGGAACATTGAGGATGTCTCCTTGGGCCGTGCCTCGGGTCATCAACTTCACACACGGATATGCTGCGGACGGGGTGAAATCAGGTTCTTGCCATGATCCAGAAGATATGCAAATTTTGGGGGATATCAGGGTAGTTTTATGCAGTTAGCCTTTGGAGTCTTCCACCTTCCTATTTCAGGGTCATGACTCTACTAAAAACTATCCTCGTGAACATAAGATAGCACAGGGGCAATTTGCTGGTCTTGGAAGCAAGACCACGCAGAGCAACAGAGGTTTGAATCCCGGATCCACGCTTAGAAACCCAACTGAGGTATTAAACGCATTATAATAAAAAAAAAAAAAATACTACGCAACATGTAATCTGTTTCCTCCTTGATGTCTTGCCATGTGCTTGTACCTAAATGAAACTTCCCTGCCCCGCTCTTGCTCCTTGGCTTCCATCTTTCTTTCTCTGCACCTTCTTGAGGTCTACTCTTCCTTGTCACCCTAAGACACGTCCTGCACATTCTTGAGGTTATACCACATGCTCATTCCTACACCTGCCCCAGGGTTCACCCTGCTCTCCTCTACCAACTTGATCCTCTTCCATCCAAATGTGCCCTTTTCTCCAACCTTCCCCTCTCTTTGTTAGTCTCGTTCTTCCATTCATCTCACCCTACTGCTTCCTCAAACAGATTTTTCTCTTCTTCTCCCCTCCAGACATTAATTTGATCTTCTCTACTGATGTTACTCACCTTCTCTCACTACTTGGTATTGGTGTTTGGTATTAGTGTACTCTTTCTCTCCTTTAATTCCGACCTCTTCTTCCCTCCAGTAGATGTTCTCCTTCACTCATTTTCTCTTCTTCCACCCTCAGCTTTCTCCAATTAGCTAATCTCTTCTCCTCCTCTCTTCTCACCCTCATTCTTCCCTGACCAACGTCTGGCCCCCTGCTCCCCCTCCTGTTTTCTCCCCTAGCCGTTTCTGGATTCAATCCTTATCCTCACACCCACACTGCCCTGCTTCAGGTGTGTTTCTCTGTTCAAAATGTATCATGAGTAACTGATGGTTAATGATTAACACGTTTGTGATTTAAGAGAGAGCTGCAAGAATGAGATTGGAGGAGAGCATAAGGCAGTGAAGGAGACTTGATGGTGAGAAGAAGAGGAGGGAGAACAACAGGTGGTGCAGGGAGAAGAACAACAGCTAGTGGCAAGTGAAGAATGTAATGCATTGGCAGGAGGATAACATCAGTTGATGGCAGGAGAAAAATTAGAAGTGGTTGCAGGAGGTGAACAATGGGTAGTGCCAGGGAGAGAACACCAAGAGGTGCAGGCGGGGCGAATAAAGTGGTGTGTGGAGGGAACCTGCATAAAGCAGCAGAGAAGCAGGATGAAGTACTCTGGACAAGGGAGTGCAGTGAGAATAGGAAATAACTCCAGGTCAAGCATCAGCCAAGGCAGAGGTTAGAAGCAAAGCATGATTTGAAGGGTGTTGAGATGTCTGTGGGATGAACAATGAACATGTGGCATTGTGTTGAGGAGGGTCACTACCAGAGGAGGTTTAGAAAGGAGAAACAGAGGTCAGAGTTCAGGACCTCAAGGTACAGTTGAGAAATCCCTTGAGATCACCTTTGTGGACACTGGGGCTGGAAGACCAAGGTCGCTCTACCTACCACTCCAGCAAATCTCCATTTGCTACTACCACTTATGGCAGCGTTTCAGTGACAAATGCAGAGCCCCGAGGAAATCACACCCAACACAGAGGGACACCCTAAAAGATTACATGTAAGAGGAAAGCCGGAAAAGACTGAGTGCAGTGACTTGTGAAGATATTGCAAACAGAGAAGGGTCTCAGACTTTGGGTCTCTTTAACGAAAATACTTAATTAAGCCGATGTAACCAAAACAGGGTTTGAGGAATAAAGCAAAGTGTTCAAATGTGAGTGACTTAAAAGTTCATCCCTGAATAAATAACGCAAACTTACTTAAGATGCACTTCACCTATGAAGTAAGATGGTGCCCATAGTACTACAACCTCTAAAGTAATCTTGTGTATCACAACTAATCATTGAACTTAAAAGAAAGATTTCCTGAATCAAAAATTCTAAAGAAATGTGTTGTCAGAATGGGCAAATCAAATGGTGCAGTGAGGAAAATAATTGAAAGTCCTCCCCTTGGGTGGAAGGTATTGAGGGGAAAATATCTAGCTTAAAGTTCTTCCCTAAAATAAAAAAAGTCTATCAATTCAGAGAGACCTTCTCCCAGGACTCCTCATGTAGACAACCGACAGGGCCATTTACACAATAACTCAAACTGGGACGTGTAGTTGCCTTCCAGGTGCAGAGCCTCTTAGGTGCGGGATCAGCTGGGTCCTTCATTTTAGTTCCTTATCTCCATCTTCTGGTTGATTGATTCCTCTATCTCATTCTCTCTTGATTGTTTAGTATGTTGCCAACCTCCTGTTGAGCTTCCGAGTGTCTCTGTCTCATTTGTTTATGCAGCCTTTAGCTTCTGCCCCTCTTCTGCTTCACAGGTCTTTTGTGTCCAAACTCTTGTTGGGGTCCATTCTCTTATTTGCCCTTACCCCTGTCTTCCTTTCAGGGGGTTTGACCTTCCAGCGTCTTCCTCCAGATGTTGTTGTCTGTCACTTGTCTTCTGTCTTTTATCCCCTCTGTGGGGTATTCTCACTTCTTACTTGGCAGCCCTTTTCTCTTTCTGTTTGCTTTGCCCCTTTCCTCTTCAGGGGGGTTTTGCTTTTGCTCCTCTTCTCTTCAGGGGACTTGCTTCTGTCCTGGTCCTTCTAACAAGGTCCAAGCGGGTCAGCTCTTCCACCATTTTATATTAGGTGATGCTGCAGGGGTACTATCCTTCTTAACCCTGGCTCAATCAGTTTCCTCCAGGCTCTTCAGGCAGATTCTAGGGAGCAATTGCTCCAGGATAGTCTATGCTTCTTCACCAAGACAGCAACTCCTCCTTCAGAATACATCTCCTCTTCCATTCACCAGCATCTGAGGAGAAGTACAGGGAACCTGTCCCTGACTGAGACAAGTTCAGAGTGAGATGCATGATGAATCAAAGGAATACGTCCCTTCTTCCCAATGGGGATGCCCCCCATGAGGCTAGGGAGGTGAGCCTGCTCTGCAACACCCTCCATAGGGTCGCGACAAGTACATGTGGGACCTTATTTATTTATTCAGATTTGTAAAGCGTGCAGCAGCCCGAGGGCATCGTGGCGCTTGTTACAGACATAGCTTAGTTACATATCAGAGATATACACAGAGAATTACAAGCAAATAATACTGACAGAGAATGTACAGTGACAGTTAGCAAGAGTTACATTTTACAGGGCAAGGAATGAAGTCTTGAGTTTTGTTTTAAATTCGGGGAGTGAGTTTTCTGCTCTGATGTCTGAAGGTAGTGCATTCCAAGTTTTGGCAGCAATGTATGAGAAGCCTAGGCCACCGGCTTTAGCTCTATTGATACGTGGGATGTGTAGTTGGTTCGTGTATTGTGTTCTAGTGGGAGGCGTGGAGGAGGATTTGTTGATTGTTTCAGATAGATATGAAGGTGCAGATAGAGTGAGGCATTTGTGTGTGAGGGAGAGGATTTTGAGGGTGATAGACTCCTTTACCGGTAGCCAACGGGCTGATTGTCTGGCTTGGGAGATTTGCTCCCTTTTTGAGATGCTTACGGCGGCCCACAGCGCATTGTTCTGCGTGACTTGTAGCCTGTTTAGATTTTTTGAGGATGTGCCTGCCAGCAGAGCATTGCAGTAGTCTAGTTTGGCTCCAATGGTTGCTCTAGCTATTGAAAGACAGTTAGGTTTGGATTGTCGGACGAGACTACCCCTTTGGGGACAAGGACTCCCATTCCTGTGAGGAACTCCCTAAAACCCATCCCAACAATACCTCTTTGAAAATACCTTATGAAGATTGGTATGAAGAAAAGATCAGTATGTATTACTGTCATCAAAAAACTGTAAATAGGTCTTTGAATTAAGAAGCCCATGTAACTGGGATGAAAAAGAGGATATGTAGGGAAGGAGAGAAACCACCTGACATAGAGCAAGAGAGAGAGAGAGAGAGTGAGAGAGAGACGTGAGCTGGGGAAGTCCCATCGCTAAGTTATAAGTCTTAAGCAAGAGGAGAGGAGATTGGAAGAAGGAGAAAACCCACAAGTTATGTAAGAGGATTCAATTCAGCACTACAGCTAAGTTAATGCCTAGTCTAGAATACTGAATGAAAACCCTTATTGATATATCTTTATGTCCAGTTCATGCGTTCTGGATGACTACCCCTATATAACACCCCTCTCTTGGAATCCCCCTGACCCCACTGAGCAAGAAGTAGTTCTGTTTTGCAAGTTTAAAAGGTTTATTTGATAATTTAAAATATATATATCACACTTTATAATAAATTAATAATTGAATAGCACACTTAATCTGATATGATAAAGATCAACAACGGAGAATCTGGCACTAGCACACTTCTTATAATCACTAATGAGTTGACATGAAATGGATAAGGTAGCACACTGGTAAATAGGAACAAAAGTATAATGTGGTAGAGGATGCTTTATGTAAGCTCAGGTGGATGCAATATTCAATGAATGCAGTACAGAAAATACTCAATATGATTTCAACCAAACAATGTAATCACTTTTCTCTGGCAATCCCCTCCCCCCCTTGATGCAAGGCAAGGAAATGGAAGGAAAACACACAGTTCTCAGAAATGCAATCAATGTAAATCAGTTCACCCCAGCAAGCTTACACTACAGAAAACAGATAGGAGTTTTGAAAACACAGGCAAAATGCTTTGATATGTGCTAGCAATGGATGAGAAATATGCTGGAAATGCTTTTAATTCCCTTTCAGAGGTTCAGGGTGAGTGGTATCTAGTTAATATTAGTCCAGGCTCACACTAGCAATGAGGCAGGGATAGTTAGCAGGTTAAACGAATTTCTGGCAAATGGAAGGCAAGCAGCAGCAGTTTTTACATGTGAAGAAATTTGCAAATCGCGGTAAAATTCGTGAATGCGTGTTCCGCGATTGCGGTAAAACTATAAGGGGTAGGAATGTGGTTCTTGGTGCGATTCAAAGCTAAGATTCTAAGCTTTCAAATGAAAGTTACTGCAAGTCTCTAGCACAAACGGTTGCGGAGATATGAGCGATTGAATAAAGGTCGTTTTTCAGATTTGAAATTTTAAAAGCTCAAAAAGACAAGTGCAGCTTGCAACTAGAAAATGACAAGTGACAGCTTTACAAATGACAGGTGACAGTTAGGAGACAGTTCTACTTAGATTAAAATAGGATTGAATTATATTATTTTAACTAGGAGATTGGTTCTGCACAGTTTTCTAGGTACTCACACTATATTCTTGAGTGAAATGGGCCTCGCCATGGATCTGGTCAGGTTTTAAACTCGCCTCTGGTCTCTGCACTTCACAGTGATCTGGGTCAGCTCTCTCTGGTTCTCTGGTCTGGGTCTCTAGTTCTGGATAGATTGAAGTCTCTAGTTTGGCTCTCTGGAGGTTTGATGGAGGTGACGTATGGATTTTTCCGGCAGAGCGTCCCGCTGCAGATGGAATTGAAGGTCCCTATCTGTCCTGTCTGTCTGCTTTTATGTGTTTAGAATGTGGGTGTGTTCTAGCATCACTGACCCTACCTCTCTCTCAACTTCTAATTGGTCAAACTTCCATTTATCATTTGATTGGGGAAGGAAGTGTGTGTCAGCGTGATGTCATTTTATGGCTTGCAGATAGGACACTCCTCTGTCAGATTGCACACATTCTATATTTGATAATAAAAGACATATTTCACAGTTACACAGTTGCTTGAAATTACATATACATGGTGTGGCTGAATTTAGCCATGTCTCTGTCCAAATCTGCTGTTTCTAAGAGCTTGCATTCAGAAATGGCACATAATTGACTTTTTAACTGATTTTTCAATTTCTGACATTGACCCAACTTTACATACATGTGCGCAGGGAGTATGGACATTAACTGATGAAGTTTCAGATTTTTAACATGCATACATTTAGAGTAATATCCACTTTTCCGCTAAAACCCCCCTGAACACGCCACCGGGTCGAAAAACCTCTTAAACTGTGGGCAGAAAAATCACAAGAATTATGGTATCATTTATAAATTTTTCACATGTCCGCTCTATGAATGATCCATCTTTTTAAAGTTATGTTCTGGCTCCAAAGGGGTGTGGTTTCCTCTCAGCACAAGGTAGAAATACTGGTTTTTCCAGTTCTGCCAAGCCAGCTTGCTCTCACAGGCAGTGCCCCTCCCCTTTCCTCAGGAGGAAGCCACTTTTTACGACCATTTACGACTCCTGCCAATAAAACCTTTGCCTGAGCCAGGACAGGGCTTTGTTCACTTTCCTGCAGAGCACAGGTAATTCAATTATCAGATAGATGGCATATCCTTAGTGTGAGCAGCAAAAAGGGCAGCTAGGCCTGGGAACACAGCTGTGACTCAAGTTTCACTCCTGATGGGGGTAGTTGCCAGGCAGAATTGGAATCTCTTTAAGCCAGTTTCAGATAAAATGTCACTTTTTGTTCCCCAGTTTCTGCATTCAAATAAAACTAAACATTTTCACATATGCAGCTAGAATGCTGATTCTAAGTGCAAAACTATGACATTTCAACAGTTACAAAGGCATGTGACACCAAACATAGGTCACTCATTTAATCTAAACATTTTCGATTTTAGTGTCTTTAAATCCAGTGCAACTTAAACTGCTGACTCCATAGCTCAGCCAGTTTTGTTATAAGCATTGTTCTGGGCTCTTCATTTCCCAGATTTTGTAGGCACACAAAACTCCATTCTACCAAATGTCTGCTGGTGTTCAGTGAATATTTTGCACATATTGCAATGTTTGAAATAGGCACTTTGGCTTGCCTTCAGAGAAACACAGGGTGGTTTTAAACTGCCGGCTTTTGGATAGTGGTGAGTACTGGTACTGCACCCATTTTTGGGATTTAAGAAAATGAATTCCCCACAATTCTAGGTTGCATTTGGCAATCAGCATTGCCATTCCCAATGGTTTCAGACTACTGTGCGGGTATTCCAATGGTGATTTTAAAGCGCTTTGAAGCTAACCGGCGCTACTGTTTTTCCTTTGGCAACCCATTTCCCTCATGGCAACCCGGCCTTTCATTCTCGCACTGGTGGGTGGCAAGTGAGGCAACCATTTCGGTGTGCGCACAAACTGCGCAGCTTTCCTGGATTTCGGCGCACATGTGGGTTTTCCGCCATCTTGAATTTTCTAAGCCCACAGCACCAAAGGTTGTGGCATGATAGCTTAAACGTGGGTCAGGACACCCAACAAGCCCCCCCACGCGACTGCACTTTGAATTTGAGTCGATGGGGAGTCGCGTGCCCAAGGGTTTTGACCCACGCACCGGTCTGTCCGCATAATCTTCTTCCTCTTCTGTAGATGGCATAGTTCAGCATCTTCTTCTCCATCCGGTACTGATCGATCAGTTCTCCTCGCCGGTCCTGATGGGAATATTGGGCGGTCCACTGGGCCCATTGGATCTTCGTTCCCGGTCTCCGTATCATCCTCCTTGGCCCGTCTTCAGGTTTTCTTTCTCCTAGGACGACAAAGGAAGAGCGGCAATACCTACTCATAGACTTTTTCCACCACTGTTGAGATAGTGGGGCAGCATATGCATTTCATCATCACGAAACATTACATTCTTATTTTGAAAAAATAAAAACAGTATAACTAAGAGACAGTTTCATGCAAATCACAATATTTTAGAGACTAGATGTGGTATGTTTTATGGTTGGAACTGAATTAGTCTGAGACAGTACCCGCTAGGATTCCAGAGGATTCCTCCAGTTGTTGCAGAGTGTGCCTGGGATGGCAACATTTCAACTGGTTTATGTGGACCCACTTGTCTTCCCCCTCTGCCGAACCGCCTTTGGGGATGTGGATTTTGTAGGCCACAGGTGAGATCTTGTCGATGATCTCAAAGGGTCCTTTCCATGTAGGCAAAAATTTGCGCTGCTTGGCCTGGTTCCTTTGGAAGTTGTATAGATAGACCCGGTCCCCCACCTGATATTCCTTCCTGGAAGTTTTCAGGTCATAGTGGGTCTTCATGCTATCAGCTCATCTTTCTAGATTCCGCTGAGCATAAGCAAAAGCATGTTGGAGGTGTTTCCTTAAATTCTCTACATACTCATGAGTAGTGGAGGCATTTATCAGTGTCTGCTCTTGGGTCCTATAGAGCAAATGCTGAGGAAGCACCATCTTGCGCCCAGTCATCAACTCAAATGGTGACATTTTGGTTGCAGATGAAGGGGTAGATCTGATAGCCATTAGGACCAGAGGTAATCGGATATCCCAACTTGGCCCAGAATCTGCCACAAACTTCTTTAATATGCTCACAATGGTTCGGTTATATCTCTCTACTGCCCCAGAAGAAGCTGGCCGATAAGCAATATGCAACTTCCTTTTGACCCCCAGTATCTCCCACATCTTTGTCATTACTTCACTGGTGAAGTGGCTACCTCTGTCTGACTCAATCCTTTGAGGTAGACCAAAACGGGAAAAGATGTGGTTAATCATCAAGGCAGCTGCAGTTTCTGCCTTGCAGTTTGGGGCTGGGAGACATTCCACCCACTTGGTAAACAAGCATGTCACAGTCAACATGTACTTATTCCCCCTAGCCGAGCGAATCACAGGGCCTACAAAGTCGATTTGTAAATCTGACCATGGCAGTGTCATCCCCCGCTTTTGTAAAGGTGCCCGGTGTGTGAGGGATGTCGGCTGAAATTGTGCACACACAAGACAACCCTTCAAATATTGGTTGAGGTCCTGGCCCATGTGTGGCCAGTATGCAACCTCTCTTAAGATTTCCAATGTTGTGTGAAACCCCCTGTGACCGGCAGTGGCCGCATCATGGGCGTGACTTAACATCAGGCTTCGGAATGAGGTAGGAACCACCCACTGATCGTGGCCAGCTTTGGATTTCCTTACCAGCAACCCGTCTTGGATTCTGAACATTTTTGGACATTTCATCAACACTCTTGGGTCCTCTTTCCCAATGTAATCGGTATCCGTCAGGGGAAAGTTCTCAGGGTCCTCAAGGTGCTGGTAAAATTTACCAATAATTGGATCCCCCTTCTGAGCAGTAATCAAATCAGCATCAGGGGTCTCCTTACTCCATTGTGCAATTGAAAGGTCGTTGTGAGCATTTGTCTGGGACCTAGTGATGGCAGTGACCTGGATTTCCCCCAACAGGGACTCAATCTCAATTAGATCCCCTTGGATGGCCCCGGTTTTGGCCAGCTGATCAGCTAAGTCATTTCCAGTTTTGTCTGGTCCCTCTACTTTGGAATGACCCTTGATCTTTTTCCAGTAGATGGTCATCCCATTCGATGTGACCAGATCATCAATGTTTTGGATCAACTTCCCATGTTTCAAGGGTTTGTTGTTAGCACATAACATGCCTCTGGTTTTCCAATTAACCAGGTGCTCCACGAACCCGTTCCGTACATAATCCGAATCTGTGATTATGACCAGTTCGCGGAGTTGATGCTGGACAGCAGTGAGGATGGCCTGATGCACAGCCATCAATTCTGCCACCTGACTACTTCGGGGACCAATTTTGTATCCAGCGGAGGGTTCTGGGGACTCATTCACCCATGCATTCCCTACGCCGGCCACCAGTTCTTTCTCCCCGTTGGTGTCAACATGGTAAGAGCATCCATCCACATACACAATGGGCATTCCCTCACACTTGTCTTCTTCAAAGACTTTGTGGGGGGAATTCAGGTATGCCTCCATGTTGTCCTTTATTTTTAGACTTTCGTCCTCGAGACAGTTTTCTCTGGCACAATCATGCAAGTCAGCCAGACCTTGCGCGAGGGGACTCTTCTTGTTTTGGCCATATCTGACCTCCACAGGAAAGCCTTGCATTGACAGAATCCAGGAAGTAATTCAGGAATTACTCACATTTCCGGCCCGGATTCTGTCACTTTGGAGATATTGCAGAGGCTGGTGTGGAGTCTCCACTATGATGTGTTCCCCCTGGATAAACGGGCGGTAATTCTTCAATGCCCACACCGTTGCCAGGAGTGCCTTCTCACAATCGTTGAATTTTTCCTCCACAGAGGATAAAGTTTTGCTCGCATAGGAGATTACTTTATTGACCTTGTCATGCTTTTGGTATAATACGGCCGTCAAGCACGTATTAGAGAACCCCGTCTCCAGGAAGAACTCCTTGTTTCTGACAGGGTAAGCTAGGCAGGGCGCTTGTGAGAGGCTTCTTTTGAGTTGTTTTACTGCTTCGGCTTGTTCTGGACCCCATTCCCACTTGACCCCCCCCTTCAGGAGATGAATCAGGGGTCTGGTGATCTCTGCGTAGCCCTCAATGAACTTTCTGCTGTAATTAGTCAGTCCAAGGAGGCTCCTTAGTTCCCGCAGAGTTGTGGGGTCTTTCAGTTTCTGAAGTGCTTCCACTTTCTTTTCCTGGGGACAGAGGCCCTGAGGAGTAATCTCATGCCCCAAGAAATTAACACGGGTTCTACACCACTGTGCTTTCTGAAAGGAAAGTTTTGCTCCGGCGGCCCTCAACTGTGTCAGAACATAACGGATCTCCGCTATGTGTTCCTCCACAGATGAACTTTTGATGAGGACATCATCTACATAAGCCAGGTTACCCCTCGCACCCAGGTCGGGCATGGCCTTATGTAGGAAAATGTTGAATTCATTGCCGGAGTTGAGGTATCCGAAAGGAGTCCGGGTCCATGTGTACTGCTGGCCCCCAAAGGTAAAAGCCAGTTTGTATTGGTCCTCCCTACTGACAGGCACGGTCCAGTATCCATTGGTCAGGTCTATTGCAGTGAATACCTGTGACCCCTGAATCTGGGCCAGCCCTTGGTCAATGTAGGGCAGAGGCCATCGGGAAGTATGGACCCGTTTGTTGAGCTCCCTAAGGTCAGCGCAGAGTCTCCACTGGCCGTTTGGCTTTAATATTCCCAGCACCGGATTATTGAAGGTGCTGTGGACGGGACGGATTATTCCCCGGGACTCAAGGTTCTTAATTATTTCAGTAAGGGACTCCATTGATGCGAGAGGCAAGCGATATTGCTTCACAAACACAGGAGTCATGCCAGGGTCCGTGGGGATTGTTGTTGTGTGGATGTCAGTGCGACCACAGTCATATGAGTCTACCGCAAAGAGATCTTGGAAATCCAAGAAAACTTGTTTCAACTTTTGCTTTTGTTCCAGAGTCACACAGGCATCAGCTAGGTTGACTCTCTCTTCCACCATCTGCCTGAAGCCTGGAAAGACTTCTGGTTTGGCTATTTCCGCGGCCTCCTCCAGCTGGGTGGAGAAGTCCCTGGTCAGAGTGCTGATTTGGACCGGAGGCTTCAGGTGGGAAAGGCAGCCCTCATGTACCTGGAAGATCACCTCATCCCTCCTGAAGTCACACGTCACATCTTCTTTACCATAGGGGCAGGAAGTGTACACCAGGAAGTTCCCCCCATGCCGGGTGAAAATCCTGTCTGGTGTTGTATTGTCCTCACTGTCACTGTCAACACAGTCCTTGGGGATTGGTCCTAACAGTTCATTTACAAGATCAATGGAGAAATGTCGGTCATCAACCGCCATTCCAATAATGGTGCCTGCGGCTAGAGTAATACTCTTTAAGTCGCTGTTATCCACCTCTATTAGAATGGTGTCATGTTCTATGTTGACTAATGGAGTTGGGTTTACCCCCAACCCTTGCTGTTGGAAAGAAGCATTTAGATGTATGTAAGCATCAGGGTTTTTCAACTCTTGTCCCCTTTTAACTTTCACTTCCAGGGAGAATTGTCGGGTCCTTTCTGGGATGGTGACTTCCTCTTTAACCTGAATTTCAACTGCATAAGGTAGCAATTGAGCTGACCTAAATGCTTTTTCTGGATCATCAAAGCCCATGGGATTATCCGCTAATCGGGACCAAGCTTTGAAGTTTATTAGGTCCAAACTAATGGCAAAGCGATTGAGAATGTCACTGCCTAAGTAAAAGGCGGCAGTGACGTCTCGCACGACCCAACAATTATGGACTATGCTCTTGTTGCCAATGGAGATTTTGAGCATACACCTGCTTGGCAGGAGATGTTTTGAATTGGGTGCTTCCAGGTCCATTTCCCATTTGTCTATCAGTTTGAAGGTGGGAATGGCTGGATCTTTTGGAAGTTGGCGAAACATGGCTTCGCTGATGAAGCTCTTACCGTTGTTCACACACACTCGAGCGAGAACAGAGTCCTTCCCATCATTTAACTGAACAGGGATGAACAACTGCTCTCCAATTTGCTGAATATCAGCCAGGCTCTGAGCTGATTTCACATCTTTCTGGACTATAGGAGTGGGAGTTTCTGATTGTGGATTAGTAAGGAATTTCAGAGTGTTTCCTTCCAGCGTGGAATACCACCTTAAACTGGAAGGAAGGTTGATTTTCAGAAATAGAGAGGACCCCCCATCACTAGTCTGTTGTCCTACTGCTATTACTGTCACGTCTGGAATCTGGTTGTTCTGGAAGTGAAATTCTACTTGGTCAGATTTTTGTTCAACCATGTGGCATGTGCCGTTTAAACTAACATGGTTGACACTCTGTTTTAATTTTATTGGTCGGCTAGTCTGGGTCCAGAGGACCTTGTTTACACAATCTATTAGGGGTGACAACCTTCTCAGGAGGTCATTCCCTAGTAAACAAGGGGTGCCCTCCGGGGTCACAACTATGACCGGGTGTTTCAACTTATGTCACCCAATTTTAATGTCCAAGTCTGCAGTCCCCTCAACGGGAATTTCCTTCCCGTCAAAGTTCTGTAGTTGTCCCGGAAGAGAGGTGAGAGGAATTTGGTAATTCTCTCCCCTTCCTGCATTCAGTTCGTCAAAGGCCCTTCTGGACAGAAGGGTAGCTTGAGATCCAGTGTCCACCAGTGCCGAGATTGTACCCTGCCCCTGTACTTGTACCGGGGCATAATATCTTCCCTCCTTCTCCTCAAGGGGGCACAGGTAATGTACATTTTTGGACAACTGGTGGGCTAACTTTCTGGTTTTGGACATTGCTAGCGATGAGATTTGGGCAGAATTCTGTGGAGAGTCTTGGGAATCTGAAAGAAACAGTTGGCAACTGGAGATCAGAGCCATTGTGGTTTCCCCTGGTTCCGGTTCTGGGCCGCCCCCCCCTTTTTGGAGGCAGTCACCAGGATGGGTTCGAACCAGGGGATTTTCTTGATGTTGGTTCTGGGATGAGATGGTGGGCGGCGGTAGCTCAGTCTCCACATCTCCCCAGTCTGGATTTGCATCCCTAGGGACCCATTTTTCTTTGGGAGGAGTTCCCCCCTCTCTGAAGGAGAAGATCCTTTTCCCAGGATCCTCTGAGGATCCCTCTCCCTCAAATTGGAAGATCTGTACCTCCTCCTCAAACTGAGTCTGTTTGGGTCTTTTGTTTCTCCTACCCCCCCTCTGCTCCTTAGGAGGCAGACTTTCAGGGGCAAGAGATTTTGTTTCCGGTTCCTGGGTTTCCAGGGGCTGTTTACAAGTGAGGAAGGAAGCTTCCTCCAAGGCTTTACACCCCCCTTCCCTTTGTGCCTCCTCCCTGGGAACCGGTGAGTTATCGGGGTGCTGCCCTCGTCATTGTTCTGGAGCACCAGGTCCAGAGTTGGGTGCGTTCTGCGCCGGCACGCCCATCTGAGGGTTCTGCTGAGCCCTCAGTATGTGACCCAGGTCCCGCGCCATGTTTTGAACCTGGCGCTCTAACTGGGAAACCCGCTCAGGCTGATACGGGGCCCTGTTTTCTCCCCTGGGCTGATCCCGGGAAGGGTAGCTGTCCCTCCTCTGGTAATACCCCGGGTTGGGAAGATTTGGGTACCCCTCCACCCTTGGCCTCCCCTCTCCCGGATTCAGTGGTCTGGGCTCAGGGAATTGGGGAAAGAAGGATGGATGGTTTTGGGGCTGAAAGTCGGGTGGATATCTGGGGAAAAAGTTCTGCCCAGGGTTTGGTAAATTTCTGCCCTCCGGTGGGAAGTTTGGAGGGAAGTTCCCTGGGTTAGGTGCTTGGCTGGATCCCCCCCCTTGGGCTGGAGGAGTCCACACATAACCCAGGATGGGTCGATTTCCCTTGTAACGGGGACTTACATAATCAGGAGAGCGAGGGACCCCATTTGTGGGGCTGCCTCCTTGGCTCCCTGTCTGTGACTGGCCCGAGGACCTTCTGGGCCTAGCATTATTAGGTGCAGGTAGGTTTTTAGGCCCCCCATCTCCAAATCTAAAACGGGGGTGACCTTTACCTCTGCCACCTTGGCAGCAGCAGGGGTGGTGTTGGCTTTGGGGTTTTTCTGGGCATTACTTTTGCTATCTACCGGTTTCTGCACCTCATAGATCCGGGTAGCCTGTTCAATGACCCAGTCTAAAGATCTTTTCTCGTGAAAATCCCTCACGAGCTGGGTCATGATATATTTGGGCAAGGCATGGAAAAACGTATTAATAAATTCCCTGCTATCCGTGCGCACCCTTCTTGTGGTCTGTGCAAAAGCACGCTTTAACTCCTGCACAAATTCTTGTGGGGCCTGATCCTCCCCACATTGCAAATTGTAGGCTGCCTTGCGAGCCTCTTGAGGATTTCTGTGAACAGAAAAATGTTTCAAGATGGCCGCCTTATAGGTGGACCATCTTAAATGATTTTGGTCCTCCAGCCCCGCAAAGAAACTGGAGTATTCCGGGGAGAAGGTCCACTTTACATATTGAATACAGCTTTGGCTGTCCTTCATATGGAAAGTCTCCATCATTTGCTCAAACAACTCTAAGTGCTCCCAAACAGAATACTTAGCGTTCTTATGGTAAGGCGTGATGACGCTCCTGATCGCCTTAATCTGCTTTAAAGGGTCCTTAAGCAAGGCCCTTTTTGTCTTATTGGCCCTTTTGGTCCGGGTAACCCTGGTCCAATCGTCCTCGGACTCAGAGGCACTGCTCCCAGAGGTTCCTGTCTGTTCTTCCAGGTTTTCCCGGATTCTGCGAGCCTGGGAATGGCTGGCAGAATGTGGAGACCTGGTCTCCTGTGTCCTGCGCAGTTCAGAGGAGTCTTCAGATTCCTCCTTGCTGCCAGGATTTGATGGGTACCCCCTCCACTGACCTAACTGGGTAGAGGTTTTCAGGATGCCCTTAATGGGCCTACTCTCCTGGGGTTCCCCATTGAACTGTACTGTACTTGGGTGCCCATACCCGGATGCCCACCCCTCCATTCCTGAGTGGTACTGGCCTATGAGCCCCATGCTTCTGGTTGGATAGTAATCTGCCATCCCTGTGGCCCTGTGCTCGTGTGCGCCAGGGGACATGGGGGTGGCAGAGTCCAGGGACTGAGAGGTATGAGGGCCTCTGGTACTAGGGCTCCTGAGGTTATGCTCCGGAGTTTCCATTTCCCAGCGAACCTCATCTCTATCCGCCCCTGCTCCCTGTTGCAATGCAAGAGCCTGCATTTGTGCCTTCAGTTCCTCTGTTAAGGCCTTACTCGACTCTATCAGTTTCTCCTGCATCGCTACCTGTTGTTGGAGCCTATCATTGTGTTGACAGAGGGCCTCATTTTCCCTCTGTGCTTCCTGATTGGTCCTGGAGCACTGGGCCAGTCTTTGCTGCAGGAGGGTTACCTCCTGATTCCCATCCCTACTGGCCTGCTCCTTTCTTGCCAGAGCATCTTCCACCCTTCTGGTGTGCTCTAACAAGTTTGCATGCTCTTTTTGGAGATCACCCAGCCCCTGGAGGGCCAAGTGATTTTCTTCCATTTTTCTTTTTAAATGGCAGACTTCCTGGCCTAAGGTATCCCTTTCATGACTGAGAGCCTGCATCTGTGCTGCCAGGTCGTCCCTTTGCCTTTGGAAGGCACCAGCATTCTGGCGCTCCTGATCAAACACTGCCTGGGTATCCAGATCTTTCAGAATTAGTTTGTTGCTCTCCGCCTTCACTCTATCCAGGTGGCCTTGCAGGGTGACTACCTGCTCAGCACATACCCTGTTGAAGTCCAGTTGTTGCTCCAGCTTTTTCTGGTTTTGCAGTAGGGAGTCCAAACCTTCTTGGTATTCCTTCTGCAAGGCCAGAAATCTGGTATTCTGTTCTACCTTTTCCTGTTGCAGCACATCCATATCCTTCTTTATTTTAATGATGTGCTGCCTACTATCATCTTCTGACTCCTGGCTCCTCTGCAGCCTCTGCTCAGAAGAGTCCAGATCAGATTGGGCCTTCTGTAATGCCATCTGTTGCCTATTTGCCAGATTTTGGCTTTCAGCACATCTATCCTGCATGTCTCCCATATATAGGTACAGGTATGCTGCTATCCTGGCAATCTTATTGTGTTCCTCTTTGGCTTTAGGAGCCATATATAGTTCACTCAGGGCCACATGTAAGGGACCCTGATCTCTATATATATCTGACCCTGTTTCAGTGACCTGTTGTGTGATGGCCTGCAACCACACATCCTGGCCCTGTTCGGTCCATTCACCTCTCACAAATAGCTTATGCAAGAGGTGCTCTCTGGCTATTTTCATGTCTACTAAGGTCGTCATTCTAGAGATTGGTCTCTGTCCTGACTTACAGAAGTTTGTATTTTATTTTTGCAGAACAGAACTTTTCTTGGAGTGTCCCTTTTCAGGAATGCTTCACAGCGTAATGCAGCGTGGTGATCCGACCGGATGTATGTATCCCGTCAGTTAGCACACTGTATTAAGCTGCACAAGTGGTAAATCTAACCCAACGTCTCGGCTCGAGCCCCCAATTTGTAAGAGGATTCAATTCAGCACTACAGCTAAGTTAACGCCTAGTCTAGAATACTGAATGAAAACCCTTATTGATATATCTTTATGTCCAGTTCATGCGTTCTGGATGACTACCCCTATATAACACCCCTCTCTTGGAATCCCCCTGACCCCACTGAGCCAAGAAGTAGTTCTGTTTTGCAAGTTTAAAAGGTTTATTTGATAATTTAAAATATATATATCACACTTTATAATAAATTAATAATTGAATAGCACACTTAATCTGATATGATAAAGATCAACAACGGAGAATCTGGCACTAGCACACTTCTTATAATCACTAATGAGTTGACATGAAATGGATAAGGTAGCACACTGGTAAATAGGAACAAAAGTATAATGTGGTAGAGGATGCTTTATGTAAGCTCAGGTGGATGCAATATTCAATGAATGCAGTACAGAAAATACTCAATATGATTTCAACCAAACAATGTAATCACTTTTCTCTGGCAATCCCCTCCCCCCTTGATGCAAGGCAAGGAAATGGAAGGAAAACACACAGTTCTCAGAAATGCAATCAATGTAAATCAGTTCACCCCAGCAAGCTTACACTACAGAAAACAGATAGGAGTTTTGAAAACACAGGCAAAATGCTTTGATATGTGCTAGCAATGGATGAGAAATATGCTGGAAATGCTTTTAATTCCCTTTCAGAGGTTCAGGGTGAGTGGTATCTAGTTAATATTAGTCCAGGCTCACACTAGCAATGAGGCAGGGATAGTTAGCAGGTTAAACGAATTTCTGGCAAATGGAAGGCAAGCAGCAGCAGTTTTTACATGTGAAGAAATTTGCAAATCGCGGTAAAATTCGCGAATGCGTGTTCCGCGATTGCGGTAAAACTATAAGGGGTAGGAATGTGGTTCTTAGTGCGATTCAAAGCTAAGATTCTAAGCTTTCAAATGAAAGTTACTGCAAGTCTCTAGCACAAACGGTTGCGGAGATATGAGCGATTGAATAAAGGTCGTTTTTCAGATTTGAAATTTTAAAAGCTCAAAAAGACAAGTGCAGCTTGCAACTAGAAAATGACAAGTGACAGCTTTACAAATGACAGGTGACAGTTCTACTTAGATTAAAATAGGATTGAATTATATTATTTTAACTAGGAGATTGGTTCTGCACAGTTTTCTAGGTACTCACACTATATTCTTGAGTGAAATGGGCCTCGCCATGGATCTGGTCAGGTTTTAAACTCGCCTCTGGTCTCTGCACTTCACAGTGATCTGGGTCAGCTCTCTCTGGTTCTCTGGTCTGGGTCTCTAGTTCTGGATAGATGGAAGTCTCTAGTTTGGCTCTCTGGAGGTTTGATGGAGGTAACGTATGGATTTTTCCGGCAGAGCGTCCCGCTGCAGATGGAATTGAAGGTCCCTATCTGTCCTGTCTGTCTGCTTTTATGTGTTTAGAATGTGGGTGTGTTCTAGCATCACTGACCCTACCTCTCTCTCAGCTTCTAATTGGTCAAACTTCCATTTATCATTTGATTGGGGAAGGAAGTGTGTGTCAGCGTGATGTCATTTTATGGCTTGCAGATAGGACACTCCTCTGTCAGATTGCACACATTCTATATTTGATAATAAAAGACATATTTCACAGTTACACAGTTGCTTGAAATTACATATACATGGTGTGGCTGAATTTAGCCATGTCTCTGTCCAAATCTGCTGTTTCTAAGAGCTTGCATTCAGAAATGGCACATAATTGACTTTTTAACTGATTTTTCAATTTCTGACATTGACCCAACTTTACATACATGTGCGCAGGGAGTATGGACATTAACTGATGAAGTTTCAGATTTTTAACATGCATACATTTAGAGTAATATCCACTTTTCCGCTAAAACCCCCCTGAACACGCCACCGGGTCGAAAAACCTCTTAAACTGTGGGCAGAAAAATCACAAGAATTATGGTATCATTTATAAATTTTTCACATGTCCGCTCTATGAATGATCCATCTTTTTAAAGTTATGTTCTGGCTCCAAAGGGGTGTGGTTTCCTCTCAGCACAAGGTAGAAATACTGGTTTTTCCAGTTCTGCCAAGCCAGCTTGCTCTCACAGGCAGTGCCCCTCCCCTTTCCTCAGGAGGAAGCCACTTTTTACGACCATTTACGACTCCTGCCAATAAAACCTTTGCCTGAGCCAGGACAGGGCTTTGTTCACTTTCCTGCAGAGCACAGGTAATTCAATTATCAGATAGATGGCATATCCTTAGTGTGAGCAGCAAAAAGGGCAGCTAGGCCTGGGAACACAGCTGTGACTCAAGTTTCACTCCTGATGGGGGTAGTTGCCAGGCAGAATTGGAATCTCTTTAAGCCAGTTTCAGATAAAATGTCACTTTTTGTTCCCCAGTTTCTGCATTCAAATAAAACTAAACATTTTCACATATGCAGCTAGAATGCTGATTCTAAGTGCAAAACTATGACATTTCAACAGTTACAAAGGCATGTGACACCAAACATAGGTCACTCATTTAATCTAAACATTTTCGATTTTAGTGTCTTTAAATCCAGTGCAACTTAAACTGCTGACTTCATAGCTCAGCCAGTTTTGTTATAAGCATTGTTCTGGGCTCTTCATTTCCCAGATTTTGTAGGCACACAAAACTCCATTCTACCAAATGTCTGCTGGTGTTCAGTGAATATTTTGCACATATTGCAATGTTTGAAATAGGCACTTTGGCTTGCCTTCAGAGAAACACAGGGTGGTTTTAAACTGCCGGCTTTTGGATAGTGGTGAGTACTGGTACTGCACCCATTTTTGGGATTTAAGAAAATGAATTCCCCACAATTCTAGGTTGCATTTGGCAATCAGCATTGCCATTCCCAATGGTTTCAGACTACTGTGCGGGTAGTCCAATGGTGATTTTAAAGCGCTTTGAAGCTAACCGGCGCTACTGTTTTTCCTTTGGCAACCCATTTCCCTCATGGCAACCCGGCCTTTCATTCTCGCACTGGTGGGTGGCAAGTGAGGCAACCATTTCGGTGTGCGCACAAACTGCGCAGCTTTCCTGGATTTCGGCGCACATGTGGGTTTTCCGCCATCTTGAATTTTCTAAGCCCACAGCACCAAATGTTGTGGCATGATAGCTTAAACGTGGGTCAGGACACCCAACAGTTACAAACGGGTTGGGTATCCGATGCAGAATGGAAGCTGGACACGCAACTTCCTGTAAGCAGAGAGGAACAATGAACTGAGTTGGACCGAGTGCATCTTGATACAGAGAGACAGAAGGAAAGAAATTCAGACACATGGCACCCTGAAGCACAGAGAGTGAGAGACAAAGTGGTGGCGTGACCACAGAAAGACTAAGGTGTATGAGGGTATCCTGTAAACATTGCAGACACCACTCCACAATGAAAGACGAGGAACTTAATGGTATTGAAGATACTGCACAGCCATCCAGGACAATGACAAGAAGAGAGAATAGATCCCAAGTGAATTAAAGCCCCATTGACGTTATACCTACAAAGAGCAGGTAATTGGGAAAGTGGGAAACCTGGGAGAGGGAAGGAGAAGCAATATGGGACCAATCCTACTCATTGCAGTGAAATCCATGAGACTGTGACCTTAAAACCCAGAGCATGAGCGAGGAGCAGTACAGGATCAATCATACTCGTCCCAGAGAAGCCAAGAGACTGTAACATTAAAACCCACAAGAGTGAGCGAGAATAATTACAGGCCCAATGATACTCGTCCCAGTGAGGTCCAACAGACTAGAATTCTAAAACCCTGAGGAGTAAACAAGAATCATTATGGGACCAATCTTACGTGGTCCTGTGAAGTTCAAGAGACTGTAAGATCAGAGCCCAGAGGAGTTAATTATGTGATTTATTATGGGACTAATCCAACTCTTTCCAGTATAGTTAAGGATCACATAATACTGAAACGTAAAGAAGTAAAAGAGAATCGTTGTTGGAGCACTCTATGTTGTCTCAGTCAAAGTCAACAAAGAATATCTCTCTGTGGAGCGAATCAAGAGAAAGGGAATAAAATAACAGAGAGCACTTTTGAAAGAGAGAAGCAGCAAAATCATGTTCAAGTATTGAATGAGTTGCATGAAGTGACCAAGAGTCATCAGAGACTGAAAATCAAGTATTGAGCCTAAGCAGAAGGCTGTTTGTCTCCTGTCCTTAGTTATATTAGTTGTAGGGCCAGTTGAGGTCAGCTTGGATGGTGGACAGATTATGTGAAGGCATTCATTGATGACTGACAAGCATTTTAGCTAGTTTTGTTAGGTAGGGACGCCTTATAGTATAGGGAGGGATAGACATTTTTTTCTTTTGATTAATAAAGAAGATAGTGACATTTCTTATCGGAGTCCGAAACCTTCTTCTGACCCACCACAGATAGCTCTGCTTTTATAGCCAGACTCCTCCTCATCCTGTTGGCTGCTGATTGGAGGAAAGCCCTGCTTCGAGGAGTGGCTCCGCTTGTGTTAGGCTTTCTCTCCTGATTGGACATTCATATAAGTTCCTCTATGGAATTTGAACTTGGGTCATTCCACCTTATCTATGGTGTTGCACACACCCTGGACTCGTGCTAGCGCTGCCGAAGGAAAAGGATATGCCCTTTCCGACGAGGTCCTGCAGAACCTCTCTGACAATGTCCAGTTCCATCCCTCAGAGTGGAGAACGCTGCTGTGCCGGCTCCCGGTGTTCCAGCACAGATATACTGTGGGGTGGATGCCCTGTTGTTCCTCCACGTCCCGTGAGCTGCGCCACTGCTGTCGCAGTCCCGCTCCAGTGGGCAGCGCTGCTATCCCTGCTAGGCAATCCTGGGTGATTCTATTGTGGGGATCGTGGCGCCACAATTCACAATATACCTCAAAATGATGTGAAGTGTTGAAGGGCATTTCTTTTGAAATTGATACTGAGAAATAATTACTTTGTTGATACCTTTAAATGTTTTGTGTACCAAGAAAGAGCATTGTATTTAGTACCATCTGTTTCCCCCCTAATCCCAGTGTATAGACTCATTTGTAGTTCCCGACTCGGCTATATAAAAGAATAAAGACAGCCGTGCAGTCAGAATTCTGGGAAAAAGCACATCTAAATCTGACAGGTGCCAAACCCTTAACACCTGATTTTGCAACCGGCTGGTTTACAGTTTGTTTAGGCATTGTGGAGTTGTGGACAAGATATATGTTCCTGATTAGCGTTCCACACCACCCACAAAATCCTTTGTGTTTGCTCTATCGTGAAATGTTCATGATGGCGTGAAACCAGTGGATTCCTATGAAATTCACCAGTTTATTGTATCTGCTAAAAGCAGGTATATTCCATAGGAAACCATTGTATATGCTGTCCATCATGCATAGATGGAAGGTTGCAAGGCCTAGTGGAAAAACGATGTGAAGGTGACTTCCTCTGTTTTGCCACTTTGTGTTACTCTATCTTGCAAATGTGGAAAATTGAATTGTGGCGACAAAAGGGTATACAAGTGATAACCTTGGCAGAACACTCCATGCAATTACCACTTGTCATAAAAAGACACAACAGAAAAACCATCATTAAATCTGGAATATAGAGGGCTTTCAAAATTCATCATAAGCGTCTATAATAGGGGTCTGCAACCTTTTGCTCTCCAGATGTTTTGGGCTACAACTTCCATCAGCCCTCACCAGCATAGTCCATTGCAATTGATCAAGGGAGTTGTAGTAAAACATCTGGGTTGCAGACCCTTTGCATGCATAGGGAAAGTATTAAAACATTTATGTGTGTGAATAATGTCTGCATCAAGTATGTCTCCTGTTCTGTGGTCCCCTCACAACAGGAAAGAAGGCGTTTATAGTGCAAAAATGGTATTCAATCGCTATTATGACCATCTAGTGAATGGCTCCAGCACAACTATATGGGAAGAGCAAAACATTGAGTGAATACCTTAGTTTCTCCAAACAATGCCCGGAACTTGCACACCAGTTTAGTTTGGGCATACCAGGATGTTAGTTTTGCAAATGTGTGAGTATTATGTTTTGTGCTTTTTACTAATATTAATTAAAATCAATTGAACAGTAACAGGCCCCAAAATGTCTGACAGTAATTCCCTCCACGCCACTCTGAGCAGCACCATATTTTAGTGTTACTGGAGGTCAAAAGGAGCGCCACCCGGTCTATTTTTGTACCGCTATACGATTATCCATCACAGGCGCTTTCAGGGCATTTAATCATTGGTGGTCACCCTGCCAATGTTTTGTGTCCTATCTTTTATGGGGTTCCTCAGTTAGCCAGTACCATTTTATCGAGATTACTATCACATGTAGAGAGAAAATGTTCTAGTCATTGTTGATGGATGGAGAAGATTGTAATGTTCCAAGATCTGTGGAAGAGATTGTAGTATCTAGTTTTAATTTTAGGAAAGGTTCTATAGTCATAAACAAACTCCTTTCTGTTTCACTAAAATGTTTTTTTTTAATCAATGAAACCCTTTCTTCTGTACTTAAAAATGAAAGTGCTGCCTGCTTCCAACTTCTTTATTTGACGTAGCAGGGGGTGTTACAAAGACACGCGAAGGCTGGCAAAGCTATGATTCGGGAGGATAGCTCTGAGTGACCCCCGGGTCCGCGCTTAGAACCCTCTGGGTATTAATCGCGTTGGAAATAACCAATTACAAATGATACACATGAGTATACTTAATAGCGCTTATCAGGCTTGCCCCACCTCTTTACCTGTCCCTTTTGAATCCTGATGGTCTCGATGCCCATGGATCGGCCAGGCGTAGTGCCAAGGGATGTTGGAGGGTAGGTTCAGAAATGCAGGGAAGCTGGACGGTAGGGTAAGGTGCAGGAAGGGGTTGCCAACTCCCATAAATACGATGAAACAATATATATATATATATATAATCACCCGATAAATGCATGAACCACTTCAACTGTGGTGTGATCTACTGCTCCTTTAATGATCTTTTTGTGCAGCTTTGCCCCAGGATGGAGACAGGGCAAAGTATTTCTCAGGACCTCAAGGTACAGTTGAGAAATCCCTTGAGATCACCTTTGTGGACACTGGGGCTGGAAGACCAAGGTCACTCTACCTACCACTCCAGCAAATCTCCATTTGGTACTACAATTTATGGCAGCGTTTCAGTGACATCTGCAGAGCCCCGAGGAAATCACACCCAACACAGAGGGACACCCTAAAAGATTACATGTAAGAGGAAAGCCGGAAAAGACTGAGTGCAGTGACTTGTGAAGATATTGCAAACAGAAGGGTCTCAGACTTTGGGTCTCTTTAAAGAAAATACTTAATTAAGCCGATGTAACCAAAACAGGGTTTGAGGAATAAAGCAAAGTGTTCAAATGTGAGTGACTTAAAAGTTCATCCCTGAATAAATAACGCAAACTTACTTAAAATGCCCTTCACCTATGAAGTAAGATGGTGCCCATAGTACTAAAACCTCTAAAGTAATCTTGTGTATCACAACTAATCCTTGAACTTAAAAGAAAGATTTCCTGAATCAAAAATTCTAAAGAAATGTGTTGTCAGAATAGGCAAATCAAATGGTGCAGGGAGGAAAATAATTGAAAGTCCTCCCCTTGGGTGGAAGGTATTGAGGGGAAAATATCTAGCTTAAAGTCCTTCCCTAAAATAAAAAAAAGTCTATCAATTCAGAGAGACCTTCTCCCAGGACTCCTCATGTAGACAACCGACAGGGCCATTTACACAATAACTCAAACTGGGACGTGTAGTTGCCTTCCAGGTGCAGAGCCTCTTAGGTGCGGGATCAGCTGGGTCCTTCATTTTAGTTCGTTATCTCCATCTTCTGGTTGATTGATTCCTCTATCTCATTCTCTCTTGATTGTTCAGTATGTTGCCAACCTCCTGTTGAGCTTCTGAGTGTCTCTGTCTTATTTGTTTATGCAGTCTTTAGCTTCTGCCCCTCTTCTGCTTCACAGGTCTTTTGTGTCCAAACTCCTGTTGGGGTCCATTCTCTTATTTGCCCTTACCCCTGTCTTCCTTTCGGGGGGTTTGACCTTCCAGCGTCTTCCTCCGGATGTTGTTGTCAGTGTCACTTGGCTTCTGTCTTTTATCCCCTCTGTGGGGTATTCTCACTTCTTACTTGGCAGCCCTTTTCTCTTTCTGTTTGCTTTGCCCCTTTCCTCTTCAGGGGGGTTTTGCTTTTGCTCCTCTTCTCTTCAGGGGACTTGCTTCTGTCCTGGTCCTTCTAACAAGGTCCAAGCGGGTCAGCTCTTCCACCATTTTATATTAGGTGATGCTGCAGGGGTACTATCCTTCTTAACCCTGGCTCAATCAGTTTCCTCCAGGCTCTTCAGGCAGATTCTAGGGAGCCATTGCTCCAGGATAGTCTATGCTCCTTCACCAAGACAGCAACTCCTCTGTCAGAATACATCTCCTCTTCCATTCACCAGCATCTGGGGAGAAGTACAGGGAACCTGTCCCTGACTGAGACAAGTTCAGAGTTAGATGCATGATGAATCAAAGGAATACGTCCCTTCTTCCCAATGGGGATGCCCCCGGTGAGCCTAGGGAGGTGAGCCTGCTCTGCAACACCCTCCATAGGGTCGCGACAAGTACATCTGGGACCTTATTTATTTATTCAGATTTGTAAAGCGTGCAGCAGCCCGATGGCATCGTGGCGCTTGTTACATACATAGCTTAGTTACATATCAGAGATATACACAGAGAATTACAAGCAAATAATACTGACAGAGAATGTACAGTGACAGTTAGCAAGAGTTACATTTTAAAGGGCAAGGAATGAAGTCTTGAGTTTTGTTTTAAATTCGGGGAGTGAGTTTTCTGCTCTGATGTCTGAAGGTAGTGCATTCCAAGTTTTGGCAGCAATGTATGAGAAGCCTAGGCCACCGGCTTTAGCTCTATTGATACGTGGGATGTGTAGTTGGTGCGTGTATTGTGTTCTAGTGGGAGGCGTGGAGGAGGATTTGTTGATTGTTTCAGATAGATATGAAGGTGCGGATAGAGTGAGGCATTTGTGTGCGAGGGAGAGGATTTTGAGGGTGATAGACTCCTTTACCGGTAGCCAATGGGCTGACTGTCTGGCCTGGGAGATATGCTCCCTTTTTGAGATGCTTACGGCGGCCCACAGCGCATTGTTCTGCGTGACTTGTAGCCTGTTTAGATTTTTTGAGGATGTGCCTGCCAGCAGAGCATTGCAGTAGTCTAGTTTGGCTCCAATGGTTGCTCTAGCTATTGAAAGACAGTTACGTTTGGATTGTCGGACGAGACTACCCCTTTGGGGACAAGGACTCCCATTCCTGTGAGGAACTCCCTAAAATCCATCCCAACAATACCTCTTTGAAAATACCTTATGAAGATTGGTATGAAGAAAAGATCAGTATGTATTACTGTCATCAAAAAACTGTAAATAGGTCTTTGAATGAAGAAGCCCATGTAACTGGGATGAAAAAGAGGATATGTAGAAAGGAGAGAAACCACCTGACATTGAGCAAGAGAGAGAGAGAGAGCGAGAGAGAGACGTGAGCTGGGGAAGTCCCATCGCTAAGTTATAAGTCTTAAGCAAGAGGAGAGGAGATTGGAAGAAGGAGAAAACCCACAAGTTACAAACGGGTTGGGTATCCGATGCAGAATGGAAGCTGGACACGCAACTTCCTGTGAACAGAGAGGAACAATGAACTGAGTTGGACCGAGTGCATCTTGATACAGAGAGACAGAAGGAAAGAAATTCAGACACATGGCACCCTGAAGCACACAGAGTGAGAGACAAAGTGGTGGCGTGACCACAGAAAGACTAAGGTGTATGAGGGTATCCTGTAAACATTGCAGACACCACTCCACAATGAAAGACGAGGAACTTAATGGTATTGAAGATACTGCACAGCCATCCAGGACAATGACAAGAAGAGAGAATAGATCCCAAGTGAATTAAAGCCCCATTGACGTTATACCTACAAAGAGCAGGTAATTGGGAAAGTGGGAAACCTGGGAGAGGGAAGGAGAAGCAATATGGGACCAATCCTACTCATTGCAGTGAAATCCATGAGACTGTGACCTTAAAACCCAGAGCATGAGCGAGGAGCAGTACAGGATCAATCATACTCGTCCCAGTGAAGCCAAGAGACTGTAACATTAAAACCCACAAGAGTGAGCGAGAATAATTACAGGCCCAATGATACTCGTCCCAGTGAGGTCCAACAGACTAGAATTCTAAAACCCTGAGGAGTAAACACCAATCTTACGTGGTCCTGTGAAGTTCAAGAGACTGTAAGATCAGAGCCCAGAGGAGTTAATGATGTGATTTATTATGGGACTAATCCAACTCTTTCCAGTATAGTTAAGGATCACATAATACTGAAACGTAAAGAAGTAAAAGAGAATCGTTATTGGAGCACTCTATGTTGTCTAAGTCAAAGTCAACAAAGAATATCTCTCTGTGGAGCGAATCAAGAGAAAGGGAATAAAATAACAGAGAGCACTTTTGAAAGAGAGAAGCAGCAAAATCATGTTCAAGTATTGAATGAGTTGCATGAAGTGATCAAGAGTCATCAGAGACTGAAAAGTATTGAGCCTCAGCAGAAGGCTGTTTGTCTCCTGTCCTTAGTTATATTAGTTGTAGGGCCAGTTGAGGTCAGCTTGGATGGTGGACAGATTATGTGAAGACATTCATTGATGACTGACAAGCATTTTAGCTAGTTTTGTTAGGTAGGGACGCCTTATAATATAGGGAGGGATAGACATTTTTCTTTTGATTAATAAAGAAGATAGTGACATTTCTTATCGGAGTCCGAAACCTTCTTCTGACCCACCACAGATAGCTCTGCTTTTATAGCCAGACTCCTCCTCATCCTGTTGGCTGCTGATTGGAGGAAAGCCCTGCTTCGAGGAGTGGCTCCGCTTGTGTTAGGCTTTCTCTCCTGATTGGACATTCATATAAGTTCCTCTATGGAATTTGAACTTGGGTCATTCCACCTTATCTATGGTGTTGCACACACCCTGGTCTCGTGCTAGCGCTGCCGAAGGAAAAGGATATGCCCTTTCCGACGAGGTCCTGCAGAACCTCTCTGACAATGTCCAGTTCCATCCCTCAGAGTGGAGAACGCTGCTGTGCCGGCTCCCGGTGTTCCAGCACAGATATACTGTGGGGTGGATGCCCTGTTGTTCCTCCACGTCCCGTGAGCTGCGCCACTGCTGTCGCAGTCCCGCTCCAGTGGGCAGCGCTGCTATCCCTGCTAGGCAATCCTGGGTGATTCTATTGTGGGGATCGTGGCGCCACAATTCACAATATACCTCAAAATGATGTGAAGTGTTGAAGGGCATTTCTTTTGAAATTGATACTGAGAAATAATTACTTTGTTGATACCTTTAAATGTTTTGTGTACCAAGAAAGAGCATTGTATTTAGTACCATCTGTTTCCCCCCTAATCCCAGTGTATAGACTCATTTGTAGTTCCCGACTCGGCTATATAAAAGAATAAAGACAGCCGTGCAGTCAGAATTCTGGGAAAAAGCACATCCAAATCTGACAAGTGGAAGACAGGTGCCAAACCCTTAACACCTGATTTTGCAACCGGCTGGTTTACAGTTTGTTTAGGCATTGTGGAGTTGTGGACAAGATATATGTTCCTGACTAGCGTTCCACACCACCCGCAAAATCCTTTGTGTTTGCTCTATCGTGAAATGTTCATGATGGCGTGAAACCAGTGGATTCCTATGAAATTCACCAGTTTATTGTATCTGCTAAAAGCAGGTAGATTCCATAGGAAACCATTGTATATGCTGTCCATCATGCAAAGATGAAAGGTTGCAAGGCCTAGTGGAAAAACGGTGTGAAGGTGACTTCCTCTGTTTTGCCACTTTGTGTTACTCTATCTTGCAAATGTGGAAAATTGAATTGTGGCGACAAAAGGGTATACAAGTGATAACCTTGGCAGAACACTCCATGCAATTACCACTTGTTATAAAAAGACACAACAGAAAAACCATCATTAAATCTGGAATATAGAGGGCTTTCAAAATTCATCATAAGCGTCTATAATAGGGGTCTGCAACCTTTTGCTCTCCAGATGTTTTGGGCTACAACTTCCATCAGCCCTCACCAGCATACTCCATTGCAATTGATCAAGGGAGTTGTAGTAAAACATCTGGGTTGCAGACCCTTTGCATGCATAGGGAAAGTATTAAAACATTTATGTGTGTGAATAATGTCTGCATCATGTATGTCTCCTGTTCTGTGGTCCCCTCACAACAGGAAAGAAGGCGTTTATAGTGCAAAAATGGTATTCAATCGCTATTATGACCATCTAGTGAATGGCTCCAGCACAACTATATGGGAAGAGCAAAACATTGAGTGAATACCTTAGTTTCTCCAAACAATGCCCGGAACTTGCACACCAGTTTAGTTTGGGCATACCAGGATGTTAGTTTTGCAAATGTGTGAGTATTATGTTTTGTGCTTTTTACTAATATTAATTAAAATCAATTGAACAGTAACAGGCCCCAAAATGTCTGACAGTAATTCCCTCCACGCCACTCTGAGCAGCACCATATTTTAGTGTTACTGGAGATCAAAAGGAGCGCCACCAGGTCTATTTTTGTACCGCTATACGATTATCCATCACAGGCGCTTTCAGGGCATTTAATCATTGGTGGTCACCCTGCCAATGTTTTGTGTCCTATCTTTTATGGGGTTCCTCAGTTAGCCAGTACCATTTTATCGAGATTACTATCACATGTAGAGAGAAAATGTTCTAGTCATTGTTGATGGATGGAGAAGATTGTAATGTTCCAAGATCTGTGGAAGAGATTGTAGTATCTAGTTTTAATTTTAGGAAGGGTTCTATAGTCATAAACAAACTCCTTTCTGTTTCACTAAAATGTTTTTTTTTTTAATCAATGAAACCCTTTCTTCTGTATTTAAAAAGGAAAGTGCTGCCTGCTTCCAACTTCTTTATTTGACGTAGCAGGGGGTGTTACAAAGACACGCGAAGGCCGGCAAAGCTATGATTCGGGAGGATAGCTCTGAGTGACCCCCGGGTCCGCGCTTAGAACTCTCTGGGTATTAAGCGCATTGGAAATAACCAATTACAAATGATACACATGAGTATACTTAATAGCGCTTATCAGGCTTGCCCCACCTCTTTACCTGTCCCTTTTGAATCCTGATGGTCTCGATGCCCATGGATCTGCCAGGCGTAGTGTCAAGGGATGTTGGAGGGTAGGTTCAGAAATACAGGGAAGCTGGACGGTAGGGTAAGGTGCAGGAAGGGGTTGCCAACTCCCATAAATACGATGAAACAATATATATATATAATCACCCGATAAATGCATGAACCACTTCAACTGTGGTGTGATCTACTGCTCCTTTAATGATCTTTTTGTGCAGCTTTGCCCCAGGATGGAGACAGGGCAAAGTCTTTCCCAATATACCAGTGTTGTGCTTTTTTTACTGGTGCAGGCCCCATAATACTTCAGGCCAGCAGTCCTTACCTAATCTTAACTAGGAATATGATAATATATTTACAAATATTGCTGGTGGCTTGTAGGAAGCATAGTAAAGCTTGGGCTCCGTATTGCAGGAATGGCCTGGACTGTGAAGCACAGCCAGGCCTACAACAGGAGACAGATGTAAAGGAGGCGGAAGAGCAGATGTGCAGAAGGTTCTGGGCAGCTGAGACCATCCAGTGGCACGGGTTAAGAGATGGTGATAGAGGCGTCGCAACATGGAAAGAAGACACAAAAGTGCCGAGGATGTAGAGAGGAAATTAGCCCAGAGAAAACCAGAAGAAGTAGAGAGGAAAATCAGGCCCACCCTAGGACTGAAAGAAAAGTGAGAAGGAATGATACAGTGGTGGTCGTAGTAATAATAATAAATAATAATTGTTCATTTATAACACGCTTAATGCCGGGTGGTTTATAAGTGCGAGCCCGGGATTCGAACCTGCGTTGCTTTGCGTTGTCTTTCTCCAAAACAAATGCATTGCCCCTGATCTATCCTGCGGTCCCCAGTAGAGAAAGACCATGAGCACAGAGGGTGGGAGAGAAAAAGAAAGTTGGGAGAGATAACCTTAGGAAAGATGATGTCCGGAATGAGAGGAAACCAAGATGGTGAGGAAAACGGACAGTCCCGCTAGAGTGAGAACAGAACTAAAATACCACACCCAGCCCATTGCCCTGCTTAGATGCCCGTGGCAGGTTTGCAGTTTAGCCTGGAGAACCTCAGCTATTCCTATTGCTGCTGCTTTGACATACCAACAAGACCTACCAAGGCCCGAAAAAACCAGTGGCAAGACCTTCAGATTGCCATACCACTATGCACTGAGAGGAGAAGAAACCGAGACTCACCCAAGAAAACAGGAATCAAGAAAGAAGTGTGGGACCATCTAAGCAAAAGCTATCAGTATAGGTGGCTTTTGCTTCATTATTGCCACAAAAGCAGAGTTTAACACAAGCACAGTAGGCTCATTCATTTCACAAAATGGATGCCTCCTACTGCTTAAAATGTTGACTTTGAGCCTCATTTGCTAAAAATTTTACATACATAGGAAATTTCTTTACAAATATTTTTGTATATATTTTTTATTATGGCACATCTTTTGAAACAATAACATTTTTTAAGTGAACTTCCCCTTTCAGAAATTGGCCAAATGTTTTGACACTCTATCAATTTTCTGCAAAAGTTGTGAATTATTTGTAGGTATTAAGAAGAGCCCTGTTCAGAAAGGCAGATGCATTCTCTCTTTTCCCATGGCTTCCGTCGAAATGGGACACTTTGTCTCCAGCGTGGTATTCTTTCAGAGCATTTGCAAATGCATGCTGCAGGTGTTTTCTTTGGATTGTGATGCATTCATGAATTGTGGAAGCATTACCATGGGTTTCGTCATGGGTGTGTTAAAGTAAATGTTGAGGGAGGACCATCTTTCACCATGTGGCTAGTTAAGGGGTATAGAGACGGCTAGACATAGCTCGTGTTGCTATTGGTTCCATACACACTATGGGAAGACAGATGTCCCATGATGCTTCTGGCTCTTGCACGTATTTCAGTAGTGGTCTGGTTCCCTTTCACTCCCAGTATTTCCTAAATCTTGGTCATTACCTCACTTGTCAAACTACTTCCATAGTGCTATTCATTGCATTGGGGTAAAGCCAAAATGACAGAAGACATGGTTCACCAGCAACAGACCTGCTGTCTGAGACCGGCAATTTCAAACTGGAAGGCTTTTGATCAATGTAGTTATTAGGCATTTATTGGTATTTATATTGTAATATTTAAATAACAAGGTTGTTTTTATATGGATGCATTTATATTTTGAAGCTTGGTTGACCTGAAGCTGTTTTAACGTGTGTCTTTATACAAAATTTAAAGCATTTTTCCACGTTTTACCATGTTACTATTACATTTGCATAGTCAATAAAAATATCCTTCCAAAGCCTAGTTGAAAGAAATCTTGTTAAGGCATTGCTGTTTTTCTGTCTGCTTCTGAAGCGAGAATGTTTGTAACAAAGTCAATTTCAGAAAATATTGACTGCATTCCAAGCATTCTAATTGGCAGATTGGAGGTCACTAATGTCATCCATATGCTAATGAGGCCTAGTCCAATGCAAGTTTTATGTGGTGATTCTGTATGTGGTGCTAAGAGGACAGGCCTGTTGCTGATTAAAGTTACATACAGGACTAGAGTATCTAGTCGGGACAGAGTCAGTATGGAGTAGCATTTTTCAAAAGTGTTTTTGTTGGACTAGATCTGTCTCATGTTAACATGCAAACAAAATGAAGTCATAGGCGCCTCTCTGCGAGAATGAACAATGACCATTGACCTGTTCTTTGGGAAGGTACCCACTCGAGAGTCCGCAGCCACACTTAAGCTCACTGTACCTTTCACAGATGGGAAATGTCAATTTGCATATCAGTCTTTGTTCCGCCCAGACGGGCAGTCCAGCACTGAAATGCTATGGCAATTCCCTTCTTAAAAAGAGTACCAACAGCAAACCCAGAGACGTGTTTCAGCCTTGTTGGCCTCATCAGTGAGAAGGAGTTGTGCCTCTCTGAGTGTACAGTGAGCAAGATGTCCACGTCTGGATGACCCTGGGAAACTTAGAGTGACTAGACCTAAGGCCCTTGAAACAATCAAAATTAAGTCATAGGCGCCCCTCTGCGAGAACAAACACGGCCCGCCATTGACCTGTTCTTTTGGAAGGTACCCACTCGAGAGTCTACAGCCACATTTCAGGTCACTCTACCTGAGACAACACTATTTTAAATCATTTTGGAAGCCTGAGAAACTAAAAGGAAGCATACAACTGGATGCAAACTGTATAAACCTAATAGGAACATCCTGAAGAGCACAAGGGGGTGATGAAGAGAATATCCAATATAATATGAACTGTGTGAAGCAGATAAATACACCCGGAGGGGCACAAGGAAAGAGCAGAAGAGGCATACAGTCAGGTACGAACAAGCACCTGGTGTTTGGGGCTTTGCCCCATGGGCCACACAAAAGACAGAGAGCCTGTGGCATGTCAGCCTCCTTTATTCAGTACTGCATCAATACTGCTTCCCTTATCTCAGGCCCTCCCTTCCTCCACACTCCATCGTGCCCTCCCTTTTCCAGTGTCCCATTTCTTAAAGGGGCTGTTGCACCATTGAGTCCACAGCATCTCCCCCCCCACTTATCATGGCACTTCTTGGGTCACAATTGTTCAAGGAGTTGCAAGGGTTTCCAACTGACCCGATGGGGTTGGCTGGGGAATTCACAAGTCTCTCCTAATCTTCTTCATCAGTCTCTGCAAGGTCTTTTGCTGACTGTTCAGCCACTCTCTCTTCTGGTGTTACCTCCATTATCTTTGTCCTTTCCTCAGTTCTTCTGGTGGTTCCCAGGCCTCAGTGTTGTGTCTGATGCATGCTCTCTGTGGAAAAAGGAGGCATTACAAGATACTCTCTGTCCTTCCCCTGCGGCGGTGACCATGGACCATTTGACTCCAATTACTTGAAAGGGTTCAGGGTCATACCTCGTGTCTGTCTTTCTCTGTTGTCTCTGGCACACCAGAACTTGCTCTCCCATGGGTGGCGGTGGATATTTCCCTCCTCTTCGTTGGTTTGCCCATCTCTCTGCTTTTCTCTTCATCTCTGCGTCTTGCTCCCGGATTTCTGCGTATTGTTCCTCCATATAGTCTTCAAACTGCAACAATCAGGTTTGGGGCTTGCATCTGATAATGATCTCTGTCAGGGTCTTCCCTGTGGCAACATGGGGTGTGCTCTGATAGCTTCTTAACATTTGGCACAAGGCTTGTGGGAATTGCATTTAATCAATTAACGCTTTCTGGAGGGTCTTCTTAAAGGTGGACATAAATTGCTCCACCATCCCGTTTGCTTGTGGCCAGAGTGATGTGGTTGTCTGGTGTTAGAATCCTAAATGTGCTGTGAACTTTCTGAAGTCATAGCCTTGGAATGGGGGCCCATTGTCCGTCTTCACAACTTTAAGTATGCCCCATTCTCTGAATAGTTTGTCAAGGACTCCCACTACATTATGGAATGCTGTGGACTGGGAATACTCATCCATGGCTACCAGTAAGTGTCCTCCATCTTCTAGCGGTCCTTAGAAATATATTGCTACCTATTCCCACAGGCCTTTGGAAGTGGGACAAGCTTTAGTGGGCACAGGACTGTTTGCTCCTGCCCTCTGACATGCTTGACAGTGTGTTAGTTTGTCATCCATAACTGCATCCATGTAGTGGGACCACACTTGATTTTGCAGTATCTTCTTTGTATTTTCCAGCCCCCCTGTGGCCCTCAGACAATCTTTCATAGAGCTTTGGCTGCTGCCAGGCGATTCCTTCTCAGCAGAATGCCCTGTATTTTGGCCATGCTCTCAATTTCTTTCATGTCCACCTCCCCAACTGGTTGTAGCTCTTGTCTGTGGTTCTTCCTGTATACTGGATACTTCTCCCCACACATCCCACGCCTCCATCAGACATCCATGGATGCTCATGCTCTCATCTATTAGGCAGGGACAGGAAAAAACAGACACCTGGGAGCCAAACGTGTTTATTCATCAAAACACACTCAAATGCATGTCTGCATCCAACCTATCTTTATAGATGTTCCAAGATTACGCAACCCTTGTATGCAAATTAGCATCTTGTACAGGGTAGGTTTTTGATAGGCCACGTTAGTTGAAGGGAATACATTCTTTCATTACCATTAGATAAATTATCACACAATAACAATAATATCACATTTAGCATAACTTGCAGCCACAGCTTTTCTCTGATGCACAAAATGAATATGCCTATTTTGCTCGACACAACTATGAAAGTGCTCAACACCTGCCAAGAACATTCTTCATGAGTCAATGTCTGCACCTTATCTATTTCCTGAGGTTATGCCATGTTTTCTGGTACTCAAAACCGTTGGAGAATATATATCCTCTTATTTTATGGTGCCAAAATAATACAGCTGGGCTTTTAACCTAACCGTATCTTATTCTTGTCTAATTGTTATGCTAATTCCATTTTTCACCTAACAAACCTCATTATCCCACTACGAGATGCTGCCAAATACTGTGTCCAAGTGTGTCAGTCCCTCTTGCTTATCTGAAACCCTTTGGCATGGTTCATAGTTCCCCACACCTGGGGTAGGACTGGAAACCATTTTCACTTGAGTACCCATATTAAAGTAGATATGTATCTCACACTGTGCTTTTCTTCTCATCAGGGAGGTATTTATTTAGGCAGTTCTCATTTTGTAAACACATTATTCATAATATATCCTTATGCACTTATGGAGTGTATGTCATATTAAAGCACCTTCATTTCCTTTACCACCCCTAACTAAGCATGTGACTTTTTACTTTTAATAAAGCCAATCTAATCCTGATTTTTGCAATGATGGAAGCGGAGTGAACTATTTGACCTGCATACCATTTTATCTATATATCAGTTGAGGGGGAGGAACTTGCACCCCCTGTACATTCCCCCTTCTGATCGATATTGGACCAGCATTCAATATTCGACCACCACCCAACCTTGTACCTAGTGTCTACCCTCCCCCGTATGCAGTGTACCTTTGCATCCCGATCTCGGTCACCCCCCTCAATGAATGCTCTATATGAAAGACACTTCTAAAGAACCAATAGTATCTCCAACCATATTGCATTCTCCTAATCTAAGATATATATATTTATCCCTTTTTTGTCAGAAGTTGCGGCATATGTTTGCCCTTTTTCAATCCTTGTATCTACGTATTTCCAAACAGTAACTTTGTTTGCTCCCATCTGGTCCCCACCCCTGTTACCCAATTAAATGTTAAATAACATGTGCAGCAAGTGATTTCGGCCACCACAACAATTGGGAGATATCGTTCTTTTCTCCCTGCTCGCAAGATCAGTTGCCTTCAATCACTTGGGGTGCAGATACTGTCCGTCCATCTGTAATATAAAAATTGGGCGAGTTTCTTGAAAAATAAGTACATTTTATCATCAGTACTTCCTCCTAAAATAATTGCTACTGAATTTCCTCTTTTTCTAATATAAAAGAATATCAGATTTTTTCCCCCTTTCATGCATACCTTAGTGTCACCTATATTCATATATGCTGATATCTGGGTTTGCCTGTGACATTAGACCAAAAAGCACACATATATGTTGCTTTACTTTCACTTGCCGCACCTTTTTATGGGCTCATACTCCATTTTATCCTTCTTAATGTGGTGCTAAAAAACTCAACCATCATTACCCAACTGTTTCTTTTGTATGTGAAAAAGGAAAAATTTTCTCTTCTATTTTTGATAAAGCTTTTCTCTGTGGTTGTGACATTCTTCACACCACTGGGGTTACATTGTCCCCTTCCTTAAAATAAAAATATTAAAAGACAAAACAGACAACATAACAAATCCAAAAACATTTCTTTCCTCTTTAAAAAAAAAAAGATGTCATCTTCTTTAGCCGCTCCTCTTCTTACTTCTTGACGCATCCATGACTAACTGTTCTTTGCTCCCTGCAGAAACCAAAATAGAGGCAAAGTCATGATAAGCTAGCAAAGCAAACAGTATTTCCCTAAAATAGGCCTCTATCGCGCATGTTTTCCTTTAACACTATGTTGCTGGGGTCATCTATTTGCATCTTTGGCCAAATAGAATGAAAGATTATTTTCTTTAAATCTTCTCTGCTATGCTGAAAATGTTCTCTGTACTTTTGTAGTCCTCCTCCTGATGGCGTGGGACCAAGGTCTCTTTTTTCTTCGCTGTATTTATTCTGTTAAGACATAATGAACATGTTTGTCACCCTCCTACACTAATCTACATATCCATGATAATGGAAAGATGCACTGTTCCCATTAAGTGCATGCAAGTGTGGTATATAGGCATGCAATGTTTCATGCATTTACCAGGTATATATATTCAATATTCTCTATTACCATAATCATATAAATGTTAATCCATCCAAAAGTCTTCTTCATTCTCTTCACTAAATATGGCCATATTCACATATATGTACTGTTCTGTGCTCACACTTGTCCACACCTTTCTTGGGAAATATGCTATCTGTTTAAAAAGATTGTATTCCATACTATCTTTTTCTGTTCTCACTTGGATCCTCTTTCTACTGATAACGATCAATGAGGTGATTCACACACTTGCTGTGTCCACTGGTACTTACCTTTTCTCTCTCTATTTGTCCACTAGTACTTATCTTTTTCATAATGTTTCTTCTCATTGTATCACTATACATATAGGCCATATAGACATTCCTCCCGTGCTCCAAAAATGACAATTTTTCATCTGTAATACATAAATTAAATTTTTTTACTTAAACATATAAATATAAATAATGTTCTTGTTACTTACTCTCAAATGTTCTTTTGTGCAATTCTGACCGAAGTTCGCTCATACTGATATGTCAATCTTGGCTGTCCATACTTTCTTGGCCTTTAATTATTTTTTTCTTTATTTTAACAAATATACTAAACGGATCAATTTGAACAGGCACCATCCATTGCTGCTCATTATTTGAAAATCAAAATATTTTTCCTCACCTTTCTCCATCAACCTTATGACATCATCTTATTGCTGTTCCTTTTTTTATACCTTCTACCAAATTGCATTATATTGTTGCTTTAATATTCATTTTTTTAAAGTAAATTTATTTATTTTTTTTATTTTACCCCCTTGATTGACATCAATCTTTTGGTTAGGAACTTCTTACTTAAGCGCTTTAGTTTTAATTGTTTACTATTGTCTTATATTTATTACTCTAGACACAACACAAACTCTTATACTAACATGTTATAATCCCTACCATATGTGCACTTTCATTTTGTCCCCCTACGTACATTGTTCTTATTACAGTATTCAATTCTTACTCTAACTACCTAAATGTGTTTTTATATGACTTGAGCCTGTTATACATTGATTGCTTGTGCTTCCATAGGATTGAATGCGTGTTTGTGCGTTCATAGAACTGTAGGTTCATAGTCTGTAGGTGACCTCCCCTGCTTCTGGCACTGAGTAACACATTCTAAAAGTGAAATACTGTTTCACTTGACTTTTCACCACCACTTATTCCTATATAGTGTTCTGATTATCTAACAATCTGAAAGAAGGCCCTTATGCCCTTCAATAACATATCTATTCAATTATATTCTAATGTGGGATTATACTATCTACTATTGGGGGGTGTATATATATATATATATATATGTTCACTGTGTGTGTGTGCATGTGTATGTCACTCCCCCCTCCTCATAATCACATCGTGAGAAGAACTCTAACCTTATTATCCATATTTTTTCCCAAATCTCATGCATAGTTTCTTCTCTTTTCAGATCTCCAAATTCCACTTCTCTTTACTCCTTCTAATAAACTATTTCATCATGTATAATAGTGATCCATAACATGCTCAATACTTGTGCCAAACCTTCCTTGTTTCTCCTTGTAATCCTTAACTGCTGAATACATTTCCAGTTAAAATTCTTGGTTTATTAAAAATTAATATATCTGCATTCTTTACCAAGAGCCATCACTGTTCTTTAGTTTTGTTCCTTTATTGGTGCAGCTCCCAGCCTGCTTGCACAAATTCATGAATATGCTTTACCTAAATAAACCCTATAAGAGATCTGAGTAATGTACTCTTTATTCTTGAAAATCATACTAATCAGGATGTGTGCTCTATAAAAAAAGACTTCTTTGATCTAATGGAACACTCCTTTACATGTTCAGGCCTTACATATACTAGTGTAATTTCTTGTGTGTTTACATAATTAATCCCTAAAAATAGTGCATATTATCCCCTAGTTGCTTACTTGAGATCTTTCCTCAATACATGTGATCATTTGTTATAAAATATATATAACAAATGTTATCTATAGTGTGTGTAACTTTAGTCTTGGTGCTATTGAGAATACTTCCTCTCAATACTGTTGCTTCTCCATTCTAGATATTCATTCTAGATACAAACATTTGCATCAATGCATGCACTTTTAATAGTGCTACTGAAAAAGTACTTTATCTTATTAATTCTTGCTGTTCCACATAAATATGTGCCTGCTTAATCTAGTGTTGTTTGCTATTATGTTAACCTACTTGTTTGTGTAATTGTATTCATAATTACATGTATATTCTTGGTGCATGTCTCACAAATTGTGTGATCTTGTGCACATTTTCTTTTTAATGTGTCTATGTTGTGCAATGGGTGGATGTTGTCCCCCCCTCTTGGAGTTTTCCAATTTGCTGTGACTTTGGTGTATATGCTTAAGTTTCCATGTGATCTTGGGCATAACATCCTTATTACTCTACATTGTATTGTGGTACATATCCCATCTCTCCTCTTTCTGTGCTTAGTTACTAATATTCTCACTGTTCTGGTTACTTATAGCACTCTCCTGTGCTTTCATTTGCAATCTCTGTCTTACTTTTGCTCTCCCACGACTGTGCCCCTTCTCATATTTTTTTCTCCTTCTCTCCTTCAACCATCAAGGACAACATTGACTCTCGCTCCAGCCTTGGCCGACCTCTGCAACCTCTCCTTTGTCACTGGAGTTTTCCCCATTGCTCTTAAGCACTCCCTTGTGCACCCTCTCCTTAAAATAAACTTCTGCTGACCCTCCCATTCCGGCAAACTATCGCCTGATCTCTATCACTCTTTTCCTGGGCAAACTTCTTGAGAAGTTGGCTATTTCTCGGCTTACCCTCCACACTGAATCTGCTGGTCACTTCCATGACCCCCAGTCTGGCTTTAGATCATCCAGAGGCACGGAACCTGGTCTTCTGAACACCTCTGAAGATCTGCTCTTAAACCTTGATTCTAGCTCTCCCTCTGTCCTCATTCTATTCGACCTTTCCTCTGCAAAACACCCTGATCGCATGTCTCTGTGATACCCTGGACATCACTGATCAGGCCCTGGCTTGGCTGACCTCCTTTCTCTCCAACTGCCCATCCCAAGACGAGCCTAGGGCTCAGGAAGGTGAATATTTAGGTAGAAAGTGTTGCAGATAGAGTGGGCCCAGACCCCAGAAAGCCTTGTGGACAATGAAAAGGGTCTTGACCTTCATCCTTGCAGTCACAGGGAGCCAGTGAAGGGATTTCAGCACTGGAGAGCTGCGGTTCCGTGGGCTTCAGGCCAAGGAGAAGTCTTGAGGTTCTGTTCTGGATGAGTTGAAGAGGACAGCGGGTAGAAGAGGGCAGGTTGAGAAAGAGGCTGTTGCAGTAGTCCAGCCTAGAGAGGACCAGAGCTCTGATGCGGGGAGCCTCTGGGAGAAGGTGAGAAAAGGTAGAATACCTCTGAGGAGGTTCAGTTGGTAGTAGGACTTTTTAGAGGTGTCCGTGATGTGAAACAAAAAGAATAGAGTGAAGTCGAAGATGACCACAGATTTTTTGCCTCATTGGTAGGTGAGGTGAAGGGCCAAGGGAGGACAGCTGGAGAGAAAGAGGGAAAGCGGGAGCAGGGGTCCTGATGAGGACAATCTCTGTCTTATTGGCATTGAGGCAGAGGTTGTTTGCAGCACACCATGACTGAATTGCAGACAGACAGTCAGGTATGAGTGAGGAAGAGGCTGAGGGTAGCCTGAAGGAGAGCTGCGTGTCATCCACGTAACAATAAAATCTGTAGGTGAAGGTGGCTATCATACGGGCCAAGGGGGCCATGTGGCCATTGAAAAACCTTATACAAGGCCACCTGGGGCCTGGGGCCTCAATACCTTCACCTCTCTCTTCGCAAATATCTTCCTTCTCAAGCTCTTCACTCCTCCGCCTCAGGGTCAGTCGCAGAGGAGCTGGCACCCCCTGTACACTCCACTTGTTCCTGTTGGTGAGCAGAACTGCGGCATTGATAGTAGTGTGCATTCTGCTCTTGTCCGTGAACGTTGCCAGGGTGAGCGATGGGGGCAGCGCATTCTCTGACAGATATTGAATGTAGTGTTTGGCCTCTTTTTTGAGGGTGTATATTGCTTGGTCTTCTGGGTGTCTGGATAGAGTCTGCTGGGTTCGCGCCCCCACAGTTTGTGAACAATCTGCAAGTCAAACTCCTGTAGTTTGATGCCCCATCTCTCTATCTGTGGAGGCATCCTGGTCTTGCTAAACAGCGATATGAGTCCGTGACGAGGGTGAATCGGCGGCCAATGACAAAATTATGAAATGTTTTGCATGCCCATGCATGCCGCCAAGCTGATGCTCTCTCGGTGGCTGATAGGGCTCGGCTGGCATAGGCAACAATGATTTATCTGGATCATTGCACCTATTCGCTCTGGGCCTAAATTGCTCCCAGACCCACCAGGCTGGTGTCCACTGTAATTTCTGTTTCCCATGTGGGGTCAAAGTAAGCTAGCCTGCGTCTGGTAACCAGTTCAGTCTTTATAGTCTGGAATGCGTCTCTGCACTCAGCACTCCACTCAAATGGTATTTCCTTCTTGATCAGGTTCCGTAGTGGAACTGTGAGCGTGGCGTAGCTGGGGAGGTATCAGGCACAGTACCCCGTCAAGCCCAGGAAGGACCTGAGTTCTGAGATGTGCGTCGGTGGGGATAGATTTGCTATCATGCTTATCTTGTCTGGATCGGCCGTCATCCCTTTATCAGAAAAGATATGCCCAAAGAACTTCAGGCTGGGCTTGTTGATGTCAAACTTGGCCCCGTTCAGGGTGAGGCCTGCCACTTGTCTTGTAGGATCTCAAAGACCTGCACCAGCACCACATCATGTTGGTCCTGGGATTTGCTGAACACCAATATCTCATCGCTATAGTTGACAGCGGCCACCACTGGTGAGATTAGTTGGCGGATCGTTTCTTGTAATTTTGCCACTGCAGAAAATATCCCAAAATGTAATTGCTTGTAGCGGAAGAGCCCTTTGTGCATTGCGAAGGTCATGATGGGTCTAGTACCAGCTGGTGATAACCTTGATTGAGTTCAAGCTTCGAAAAGTGCACTGCCTGGTTCAGCCTAATGATCATGTCCTCTATGCTGGAACCGGAATGCCTTTACCTCTATATCGCCGGGTTCGGTATGCGCATGTCCAGCCATAGTTGCAGTTGACCAGTATCTTAAAGTACCACTACCAGTGGTGACCCCCATGGCATCAGGCCACTCACTCACTCCATGATATAGTTGTCGAGGAGTAGTTGGAGCTCTCTGGAAACTTGCTCTTGTAGATGGAATCAACTCTGCACAGATATTGGTGTACGGGGGCCACTGTTGGTGTTACGCGGAGTGTAATTTCGGAGTCCTTCAGCATGCCCATGCCCTCAAATAGTGCTGGAAATGTTGTTTGTATTTGCTGGATCGTTGTTTCTTTGTGCATCACCAGTTTCACCTTGTCGTCTCTCACTGGGAGCTATATCACCACTTCTGACTGGTCATAGTGGATGCCAATGAGGGCAAGGGCCTTCACTATGCAGTAGCTCAGAATGCATCAGTCAGTGGACGCAGATAATACATGCCCCTTATGATGCAGGTCACGTTGGAACCATCCTTCCTGTTGACGGGAGCGGGTGTGCAGCACCTCATTGGAATATCTGTGAGGAAGCCAGAGGATAGAGGCCATGAATCATCTGCTAGAGGTTCTCATTCATCAAGTTGACAGAGGCCCCTGTGTCTACGATCAATTGGTGGTTTAGTCCCCCTATCTGGATGGTCACTCTTGGGGCTGTGCCATCGTCGGCCGCTGCACTGATTAGTCGCACATATTCCATGCTGTATCAATCCATGTGGACATAGTCCTCCTAAGCATACGTGCCTTCTTGCTCCACCGGGGGATTCTCATACGGGTCTCTTATATAACTCAGGTCATGTATATAAACAATCAAGCAAGGGGAAAAGTAATGCTATCAGGGGGTCTTACCCATGTTGGTCATACTCTATCCAGACCTAATTGGGGACCCTGAGTATTACTGATTGAATGAATCAAAAAATCCAAAAGTTAGTCGGAAAAGAAACACACAGAAAGGTTTAGGTCGAAATGACCGGAAAAAAAGGTAAAAACGACCAAGAGTTCTAAAAATGCTACCACCAAAGGATCGAACACCAAAAGTTCGATCCTCTAGTGGTAGCGTTAAAAAAAAAAAACGGGGGTTGAGGGGGTGTCCCCCGCATTGCCCCGCTCACTATACTTTATGGTATAGTGAGCGGGGGCTGCGGGGGACACCCCTGCAGCAGTCCGTGAAAAAAAAAAAAAACATGAAAAGAAAAGGACCCTGCAGTGCCAGTTCCCAATCACAGAAGTGAAAGGGAACTGGCGCTGCAGGAACCAACGTGAAGGTAAGGTGTGTGTGTGTGTGTGTATGTATGTATGTATGTATGTATGTATGTATGTATGTATGTATGTATGTATGTATGTATGTTAGTTATCAGGGCTGAAATGTCCAAAAACAAAGTGTTCGATTTCGGATATTTCAGCCTCGATAATTTCCCCTTCGGTCAAATCACTGGGATTCCACAGAAAGACTGAGGAATAAGTTAATATGGTTATATTTAAAGGTGGAGTTGATTTTCACAAATAACAATACATAGTTGAGAAAATATAGTGACACCCCTAAAGGTGAATTTGCTTCTAAATTAAATCTAGTGTACCAAAAAATCATAATGAAAGAAAACTACTATGAAAGAGTACACGTAATACACAAACATAAAAACCAATACCTATTGGACATGGTTACCAAAAAATGACAGTTAGAATTCTTAAACAGTAAATCACAAAGCACCTAAGTTTTAACCCTTAAGTGCTCACCAGAGAGAGAGAGAGGTTCGCTGTTGCATGAATCACAGAGAACACACAGAGAATGGAGTGCAAGCTAGGGTCGCATCTATCCATTGAATAGGAGTTCTTTAATTTTTATGCCACCACATAGTCCAACTGACAATGATCCTACCAGACGGTTGACATAAGTATTCTGTTTCATACTCTGGAGTGAGCAGTGGTATCTATTGATTGTTTTCACCAAAAGACACTTTTTGCCTGTATATAAACAGCCTGTCAGATAGCACAGAGAGTAGAGTGCTCATTCTGTTCAAAACCCGGCAGAGCCAATTCGTCCTTTCGTCCTTCCAAGGTCAATAAATTGAGCACCACACAGTGGGATAATGATAACAACTGTTAATGCAGTGCTTAGATACCTGAGGGTTTGTAGCGCTATATAAAAACGAGTTATTTATATGCTTTGTGGTGGCATGCATATGGTTCCATGTGTTAATATGTCTGCAAAAATATCACCATACAAGAATGGTGCCATATTTTTTTGAGGCGATATTAACCCATTAAACATGGGGGGGACACCCCTGCAACCTCCATATTATTTTAAATGGAGCAGGCAACACCTCTGCGACCCCCGCACCCATTTACCCCAAAAATGATCCCCACTAATAATATTGCCTATGGCCGTTCCCGATGACCATATATATGGCGATATTATTGTTGGGGATAATAGTACCCGATACCGGTTCCACAGGGTTGTGTGGGTACTCTTGTTCCATGGGATATTGTGATGGCATCTGCAGGGTGAGATCCTCCATCGCTCTGATGAACCTGGTTTGGGTTTGCAGTGGAGGTATGGGCCTCCCTGGAGGTGGTCTTGGGATGTCCTGTTTCGGATACATTCTATTATTGAATCTTCGGGGTAGTTCTTGGAATCCCCCTGGCACTCATGGCATGGGATTCTTGTAATTTGGGAGAGTCAGTGCCTTTTCCTTGCACATTGCCTGGAAGTGATTTTCCCGGCCACACCTCATACACATTTGGCCCAAGGCTGGGCACTGGTTCAAACCACACCTGTAGCACTGTTTGTCTCCTTGGTATCTTTGATATGGGCCACCTTATTTGGCCCTACCGGGACCACTTTGGTTCCTGAAGCCCCCTGCCACTGCAGTCTGTATGGCGGCCACTGTGTCGGCTTTCTTACGATTCTCCATGGTGGTAGCTTGGACATCTACCCTTTTGTAGACCCTGGGCAGATCCATGATTTCTGGCAGTTGCAGGTTTTTTTTTTTTTTAAAGGTGTTTTCTGAATATTGATGAGGTGCACCCTTCTATTATTCGGAGTCGGATGGCCTCTCTCTCTGAGAAGTTTGCAAAGTCACAGTGCGTGATTTTCATTGGAGCCTGAGTACGAATTCCCCTGTGGTGTCATGGGGAAGCTGAACACACTGATTAAAAGAATACCTTTCATAGTCTCGATTGGGGAGCACCACTAGTTTCCTGTTCACTGCTGCTGTCAGCATTGTGTACGTTGTTCGCTCTTGCAGGGGAATTGTCTTTATGATGGTTTTAATTTCTTTCCCTGCCAGGTTAGTAAATATATCTGCTATATTGGGCAATTCTTTGTCAACAACCGCCTTTATAAAGTCGTAGAACTCTCCAGTCCATTCCCCCCATCTTTTGCACTGGTCAAGTTGATGTTGTAGCGAAAATGGTTTGGCCTCCTCAAGATTGCTGCTCTCCAGAATATGAGCACTAAGTTGTTGGTTGGCGCCCCTGCTCCTCCTTGTGCCCCAGGATCTGCAGCCACCTTTGCGTTGTCCACCATCTTGCCCTGTTTCTCCTTTCACAAATGGGTGTTGTTGCAGTCTCCTCCCACTGGATCTGCCCTGGAGGACGTGTCAGTGTTGCTGTCCACTGTGATTTTCCAAGCGTGCCTTGGATGCCTTGGTGCCAGTCGTATAGGCTGTGGTGTGTCCTTCTGGTTTTATGTGTCGTAATTCCTTTTGTTGTAATATTATAGCAATGCTTGCCTTTATAATAGCGGTAGTGGTTTTCCTTGGCTCACTCCTCCAGGCCTACTACTGGCTGTCCTGCCCCTCCTTGGCATCCCAGGCAGGCAGGTGGTCTCAGTCCCTAGCATGCCTTTCTTGTAGGTGTTGTCAACATGTATATGTTTTTCTTTTCTTTGGCCCACCCTTCAGGACCAGTACTCTTCAGTGTGCCCCTCCTCGGCAGGACAGGCAGGCAAACAGTCTGTGAGGACTGTGCATGCTCCATAATCCCAGCTGCTTTCCGGTTCTATGCCCTTCGCAACATGGATCGATGCTTACTTCCTCTTACTTCTCATCCCCTGACTGCACTCCTTGACTCACGGCGGGGCAAGGCACACCTCTGCCGTTCTGTCCACGTACACGCAGTACCCAGGGGCGTTGCCGATCACCACCAGACTCCACAGGGATCTGAAAGTTGTAGAAATCAAGTCTGGCAGGCGAGTAGACCAGAATTAGTGAACCATTGGGAAATTCTACAGTGAGGTCTGGCAGGTTAGTGAACCAGACCTGACAAACTGAGAAGGATCATTTTGTTCTACGGAATGGGGAAGAGATATTTCCCACAGGAATTTACGAATCTTTGTTTTGCAAATAAGTGGAACCAGGAGCCCAGGAAGAGGTTCCCCACAGGAGAGTGGGGAACTGGGTTATCTTTACGTTTGGCTGAACTTGTGAACATTGAACTGTATGTATATTCTTTTGTATCAGAACTGCGCTTTGGGTGTCAGCATCCAGAACGGGAGAGACCTCCTTCTGGAATTAAGAAGACATCCACTTTTTCTTTAGTTAGGTTGAAAGTGTAAGGGACAGAAAAAGGTTTATACACAGGATGGTGGACATTTTTGTTTGAAGGACATCCTAACCAACTCCTTAGTGTTCTGTTTGTTGAGGCTGGGCAACCCCTCATAGTGAATAGGGCAAGATAGGCTTTTCTTTCTTTTGGTATAATTAAAAGTCTTTAGCCCAAACAAATATGCCACCTGTGTCTCTTCTATCTCCTTCTGCACTCTTACAACGTACAGTTTGTTTTTGTCATTAACAGGAGACTGAATTTGACTGTAAAGATTGTGAACGATTTTCTATCGGCTTCGCCTAGATCATTGCATTTGCATTGGCCTCGATCATTCCTGTATGCAATGATCATAGCTGTTGGTATTCTTCTAAGAGGGGCTGCAGTGGTTATTCTGTTCCCCATCTTGATAGGAGTGATAAGTGACAGTCAACCGAGAGTGAGCAAAAGGTTTTCACCCAAACTACAATGTCACTGGGAGGCGTAGTAGATCAATATTCGCAAAAATAAGTGTTTTCAGTGGGTGACAATGAGGTGTGCTTTGGGCCCTTACTTAAAGTTCTTCCTGTCGCTTTAGATCTTGTTGAACTGCAATGTACAATTTCTTACCAGTATAGGGTGGGAGCAAGAAGCTGGCAGGTGTTAATCTCAGCTAAGATAGCTTTGATCTTTAAGCTGTCTCAAGCTTAATGATTTGGAACCATTGCAAGAAAAAGGATTATCCAGCCTTGTGTGTCCTATTTTATGCGTATCTGCTTGACTGGTAGCTCTGCTTGTTGTCGACGTAAGGTGCAGGCGTTTTCATACAAGTCATGACACCCTTCCTGTGGGAGACAGTATCCACTTTCGAGTTGCGTGGAACCTGTGCCAATGTTGGAGACACAGAGGTCCCATCCGAAGAAGGCCACCATGCAAGTCGCATATGCACGCATCACACATTGTTGGTGACACGTTACTCCTACATGATCCAGGAAGATAACAGCCGCCCGTGCCTGTTCGAGTCTCAATGCTCTGCGTTTCCAGGAGCGGACGCTGCTTCTCTTGTGTAGTAAGTCGTGCCCACTGTCTGCCCTTGGTTGCTGTCAGACTCTGTACCTCCCTCCTTGTTCGTGTTTCCCCAGCTTACTGGCCCTGGCCTCCCCTTACTTCCTCCTCCTTGACTAGCCTTCTTTGTTTCCTAAACTCCACTCTGCGTGCTGCTGGATTTTATAGCCTGGGAAACCCTACCATTATCATTGAGGAGTGTCCTTCCTGTGAGCAAGCTGTTATTGACATCGCCTGTTTGTTTTTGGAGTTCTCTGTTTTTTTTCTACATATTCCTGTCATCCAGATCACTGTGGCTGGAGTGTCTCATTACCTCTCTAGACAGAGTGGCTTCCAGGAGGGAAAAGCCTTACTGCACCCAGCCCCAACGTCACCAGATTGAAGAGGTGAGACCTGTCACTGACACATTGAGATGCCAACTTCTTCAGACCAACATGAATCAGTTTCAAGACCTTGTTGCTGCGGTCCTAGGGCTGATAGCAGGGGTACAAACCCTCAATGTTGTAAATGCTACCTTACTACTAAAGGGCTCGTGTTACCCATGAACCAGTTCCACTTCCCTTAGGAAGCGGACCCTTTGATGGTATTCCAAAAGGATTGCAGCAATTCCTGGATGCCTGTGCTATCCAATTCACCTTTCGAGCCGCTGCATTTCCTTCTGATCGCATGTTGTACTTCTCATAACAAACATGTCCAAACGTGCTTTATCGTGGACCACTCCTATGGTCAATAACAGGAGCCTGCTTTTGGATAATTATGATGGGTTTGTTGCAGCCCCTAAGGGAATGTTTGGGTGACCTGATTTAACCTACACTGCCCGAGAAGCCTTGTTAGAATGTACACGAAAAACGCAGGACGTCATAGCTTAGGTGACCAGTTCAAATTATTAGCCAATGAGGCAGCTTGGCCAGAAGATGTACAATACTCCCTGTTTCACAGAGCTCGCCACTAAGATCTCAGAGATGAATTAGCCCACATACCAAGACCTCTGTCTCTGCAAGAATGAATCACTTTGGTCCTGCAACTGGAGAATAGGCTAAATGAATGCAGAACTTAAAAAAGATACCACCACAAGATGGCCTCCTATGTACCGATGCTGGGTGAAGGCAAAGAATCTGCTCCTGAAACGGGTTCTCCTGATGCATATTGGAGCAGCTCAAGACCCGTTGACCGATACCTAACAGCAGAGATTTTGAGAACAAGGTCTCTGTACGTATTGCGCCTTCGAGATCATGTGATTCACAATTGCTCTATTGTTCCACCAAAAAGGTCAGAAAACGCCAGTGCCTGCTCCTAACTGGGGCTGAGAAGCAGGTTACTTTGGCTGGTCCTATTCGTTCTAATCTAGCCCAAGACAGCGCTTCGGATAATCAGCTCTTGGTCCTTTTGGCCGAGCTTTCCATACCTCAAGATAAAGAGAAATGGATGGTACCTGCTCTTGTCAACTCTGGGGGGCCGGCATCTTTGTAGATCAACGATGGGCCCAAGCCTGTCGTCTTTCCATAGTTGCCTGGAGGTTTATTCCAGCAGCTGCCCGCAATTCTAACCCGGGGGAATGAGAGGGGCGTATAAAAAGTAAAATGTATATATGTAACCTTGCCTATCAATTAAATAATACGATTCCTTCGAGGATGATAAGTGGCAGTTCAAAATCAATGCAGTATTTTGAACGATCTTGACATGACTAACTGTGTTAACGGAAACACAGCATCTCTGGAGTCATCTGCAGTCGCTGTGCCACCACTGTAAGGAAACTTGAAGTGTGACCTCTTTCTGTGGGAAAAATGTCCAGGCATTAAAGCTTCCTAACATATTCGAATGCAAGTTTAGATTCCTGCGGCGACGCCACAGATGGCCAAGCAATGAGGAGCATGGCGTAGCCTTGTTGCTAGTCCTGCGTGTCCTCTGCAATGCGTCATTCCCGTGGCTTTCTGAAGAGGTCCTTCTTTGGTTTCTGCTTTTCACTGCCAGGTGCATTTAATTACGGAGGACTTGGTCATCTGTGCGGGTATCGTTTTTGGCATCTCTGTGTCACTCCGGCCTGTGTTTTACAGCATATACGGCCTGGATATAAATGTGGCGTGTTTGCCGGTGGTACATCCACTGAACTAGTTTGCCATGACTTCCACTAGTTTTGGTGATACATCTGCCATATTATCAGTGGCGTGTTATTCTATATTATGTAGTACCAGTTGACTCCATTTGTGTTTGGAGAATTTACCACAGGTGGTAATTCCACTGGTGGTAAAACCTTAATTTCCTTGGAGGAAACTCCTCCTGCCAAGTTCAGGAGAAATGTCCTCATGCTTACTGCCGGTCATGGAATATAGTGATGCAGTAAAATAGCTGTGCCACTTACCGCTGCCACAGGAAGCCGCCTCTTCGGCTTCCGCAGGCCACTGTGCCGAATAACAGACCTACAAAATGCGTTATGCGGCCTTATGTACGTCTGTTATTGGAGGGAAGTGGTCTGGCGACCGCACTCGAAAAATGGCAGTAAATTCTTTACCCACATGCCGCACCGCCATATTTGTCATGTGGCCCATGGCCATGGGTATTTTGCTCTGCAAAGATGGTGGAATTCATTTGTTTGCCTTATTGCTTGTTTAAAATGTTACATAAAATGGATGCCTTGATATTCACGCGGGAAGCAGCTGCCACGGGCTTTTTCAGAACGTCATTTTATCTGGCGATTTCCTCTAATCCAGCTCTTCAAGAAACGGAGCTGTTGTTACGGTCCATCTGTGATTCACCTCCCGCTGTCGTATCATTCAACTGCCCCCCACTGATTTTACATGTTTAAATGGCAAGGGGTGTACTTGTTTACAGCATGGCTGCCCGCTAGAGCGTGTCACTAGACACAGTTTGACTGTTCGAGGGATTCGTGCGCCGTCAAAAAATTAAAGCATGGCGCGGATTTTAATTAGGAGCTCTGCAAAGTATCACTGAGCATCTGTTGAGCCGCTGTCCGAACTTGCGAGAGTGCACATTGCCGTTTGCGTCAATTGCAACCAAGAATAACGACCTGGGCGTATGTAATTCTACCTGTTTTTCTTGGTCTTTTAATTCCATTTGCAAAGATTTATTGGTGGAAAGAGAAACAATCTCGCTTTGATTTTCTCTTCCTGTTACTTTGCAGTTAATAATTATGCGAGGCTGGCAATAAGCTATTGATGGATGGCCACTGGCTACAAACTCCCCTGAACGAAAGCTTTCCAACACTTCATTGCACATTCTCTTTAATTGTCAAGCTTGAAAAATGGGCCTATACACTGAAAAATTGCCAGAACCAACAGGTATATATTTTTCACATTAAGCCTGATCCTTTAGTTGTTAAAACTATGGTCATTGCGCTTTTGATCTTTTGAGATCAATATATATCGAGTACCATTAAACAGGGTAATGGTGTAGCCTTATAAACCGAGGAAGGGGTCATTATAACAGAATAATGACCCGCTCCCTAGTTATGGCCGGGGGCTAAAGCCAAGGGTCATAGGTTGGGAATGGGTCATTAACCCAAGCAATAATGACCCCCTCCCGACATCAATAAGACTATTCTCACATTATGCTAGTAGCAATAAAGGTTTTGGAGTTCTGGTGTTGAAGTGAAACATGTTAGATTAATAATGAGTAAAGGACCCAAAATGTGCTACATAAGTAGGTTATCTTTATAAGGTGAGCATTTTAATTGGAAACTTTGGTGAAATGGAGCAGTTGTACCACAAGCTTGCTTTACGGGAAATGTCAAAGGGAATGTTTTTTCTTTACCAAAGTGACATTTGTATCTCCATGTTTTAACTTTTACTTTGTTGTAATACATTAGGTTTGGAGAGTCTTGTTGAAAGACCGATTTCAGTGAATTTGCATTGCTGTTTCTTGAATGCAGAGCAATGCTTTCTGTTATTTCCCGGGCTGCTTCTGAAGTCAGACTGTCTGGAATGCAGTCAGTATCCTTAGTTATTGACTGCAATACAAACATTCTGTTTGGCTGTGAGCAGGTCATTAATGACTTCTATGTCTTAATACATATTATTGGCACATGGAGATCGTTATTGACCTCCTCTCAGCCAACAGGAATGTTCAGAGTGCAGTCAATAACTACTGGAATTCACTGCCTTCTGAACATTCTGTATTCAAAAGCAGATAGGTAAACAAAAATGGAATTCCCAGGCAAGATTTCTTTCAGCAAGATACTTCCACTGAGGGACAACCTTTTTCCCCTGCAATATCCTATTTAAAGCGAAAGCTAAAACATGTGAACATCTTTTCACTTTGCTGCAGAGAAACCGTTTTTTAAAACATCTAATACATGCTGGTGTTAAACCTGCTGTGGTTGAACCAAGTGGCAATTAAAATGTATACCTAATGAAGGCAACGTACATTTAATCTGCTAAAATAGTTTATCCATTTACTTCACTCATTACTAAAGTACTCTGTGTCAACGCCAAAACTCTAAAACCTGTAGTGCTATTATCAATATGTGATAATACCATTATAGGCCTCGGGAGGGGTCATTACCGTTTGGGATAATGACCCTTCCCCAAAATATGACCCTCTGGGCTTAGCTTAGTGGCAGGTCCTCATCCCACGATAATGACTCCTCTCTTGCTCTATAAGGCTATATTAATTCACTGCTTGCTACTGTGCATCATGGTGCCTGAAAGGGAAGTTTAAGCTAGAATGCACAGTCCAATGATGAAAGTCGATTGAATTTAATTTACTTGCTATCCCACTGTCACTGTATTTTTCTTCATAGCATCCTGGATTGACTGTTGCCCGATTGAATGTTGCTCTTTAGCATGTTTGCCCTGGTTGAATTGTTTGACCTAGTTTACTTGTTGCCACACTGGTGCTCGTTTTCTAGCAATGAGTAATTTGTCGGTGGGGAGCCGTTATGTTTAGACTGTAACGTAAACGGCTCCAGGCATCGAAACCTTCGTCATTTGCACGGCAGGGTGCAAATATAAAGGGCAGAAGGCGGCGTAAACGCTTGTACGCCGCCTTTTGCACTTTATATTTGGACTCTGCATTGCAAAGTGAGTAAATACTACCTGGTACGCTCGCATGCCAATAAGAGTTTACTCTTCATTGGGAGCGCCATGAAACCCTCCCCGACATGCTCTCGTGTAGGGCCGGGTTTAATTTCAACAATGGGTACACTGCTTCCCATATGTGTATGGTAAGCAGTGTTCCCAATTGAAATTAAAAGTAAACCGCCCTTCATTTCAATTGTACACGCTCTCTGCCATGCCTGCATGGCAGAGAGCGTGCACAATGGATCCTTATGGGGTCCGCCTGCTTTGATGCATAAAGCAGGTGGACCCAATAGTGATTGGATGAAGAACCATTCTGGCGCAAATGCTGGAGCATTTGTATGACAGAGTGGAAGGAGGCGGCAGATATGCATGTTGCATTCCTCCCCTCCGCCATACGAATGCTGGAAAATGGGGCGTGACGTGAATGAAAGGCGTTAAAGCCTTACTGAAGGATTTTACGCCTTTCATTCGCATTACGCCCCCAATGAACATGCGCTCCACCTCATTTTCTTCCTTGCATCCTAGTTTATCTGTTTGTCCACAGTATGAATTGTTTGCCCCAACATTTGCACATTCCTCAACGCACTATATGCAGACCAACTATGCTACTCATCCACCCCAATTTAAAAGCCCTCTCTAGAACCATCTTACATACCAGAGCCCCACCAACGCACCCTAAGACCACGGCACGTGAGGCTCCCACCTGAACACAGGTGCCTCTATACCAGGGGTGCACAACTGATTTTGACAGAGGGCCAAAAGTACCTTACTTGATGGCTATAGTGGGCCGAAAAGTAAATGTGGGTGGGGCGGTAGGCGCGGTGGGGCGTGGCGTGACGGGAGGCTTTTTCAACCCCCAATTGTTATTAAACACATGGAAAAAGAATACGTTTTTGAGGTGTAACGATTTTTATTTGTATTTCAAACTTACATTTTGTACTACACATTTTCCATTGTTATCATTTATTTCTATTTAGTTATTGCATATCGTCTGTTTAATTATATTATATATATTTTATTGACCCTTGATTGGACATTCCGTTATTTTGGACTGCTATACTTTGCTGTTTGGGTTGCCCAATAGGAGTATGGCCTTCGTTGAGTCAGGTTTCCACAAAAAGTAAAGGATGTACATCTCCTAACTGTGCTCGTTTTAGCTTTATTATTGGGTTCACTCTTGGAGTGTGACACTATGCCCCATGGCCCGCAGCCCCCAAACAAACACTATAACCCATGGCCCCACCCCTCAACAAAACACTATGCCCCATGACCCCCACCCCCAACCAAACACTATGCCCCATGGCCCCCACCCCCGACCAAACACTATGCCCCGTGCCACCAAGCATGTACCATGCATACATACTCATACAGACCCCAATTCCCCCACCCCCACCCCTGCATACAGACTAACAAGCATACACCATTTACCCATACAGACCCGAACCCCCCACCCCCAACTCAGCATAGAAACTCGCAAGCATACACCATGCACCCATAACAAACCTGAGCCCCCAACTCAGCACACAAACTTACAAGCATACACCAATACACAATGCACCCATACAGACCCGAACCCCCCACCCCCCACCCCCAACTCAACACACAAACTCACAAGCATACACCAATACACTATGCACCCATACAGACCCGAACCCCCCACCCCAACTCAGCACACAGTCACAAGCATACACCAATACACAATGAACACATACAGACCCAAACTCCCCATCCCCCAACTCAGCACACAAACTCACAAGCATACACCATGCACCCATACAGACCCCCACCCCCAACTCACAAGCATACACCATGCACCCATACAGACCCCCACCCCCAACTCACAAGCAAACACAATGCACCCATACAGACCCAACCCCCTCAACCCCCAACTCACCAAACAAACTCACAAGCATGCACCCAAACAGACCCGGACCCCCCACCCCCGACTCAACATACAAACTCACAAGCATGCACCCATACAGACCCAAAACCCCCCACCCACGCATCTCAACATACACTGAACGTGCAGACAACAACAAACATTCAGGCAGACCTGACACCCCCTTCGCCCCCAGCATCTCAACATACACTGCACTTGCACACAAACACATTCAGGCAGACCCGACACACACCACACACCCCATACCTGCACTTGCACACAAACACATTCAGGCAGACCCGACACCCCCCCTCCGCATCACAACATACACTGAACGTGCACACAACAAACAAAATTCAGGCAGACCCAACACCCTCCTTGCCCCACCAGCATCCCAACATACACTGCACTTGCACACAGACCCCACCCCGCACCTCAACATACACTGAACGTGAACACAACAAAAAACATTCAGGCAGACCCGACAACTCACCCCACCCTCACATCTCAACTTACACTGAACATGCACACAATTACATTCAGGCAGACCCGACACACACACACGCACCCCCCCTCCACATCTCAACATACACTGCACTTGCACACACATACATTCAGGCAGAGCCGACAAACACCCCACACCCGCATCTCAACATACAAGCAGCACAAAGACCCGACACACACACACGCACCCCCCCTCCACATCTCAACATACACTGCACTTGCACACACATACATTCAGGCAGAGCCGACAAACACCCCACACCCGCATCTCAACATACAAGCAGCACAAAGACCTGACACACACACAAACAAACACCGCCCCCCCAAAAATCTGTACTTACCGGACGACGTGCTGGAAGGCAAGCTAGCTGGAACGCTGGCGAGGTCTGGTACTAGGGCTGGCGTGGCAAGGCTAAAATGCCTTCCGGCATCAAGCCTTACTGACCACACCAGCCGTAGTGCTGGCACTCCATTGGTGCAGCACACATGCACTATGTGGCTCGTAGGAGCTATGTGGTGCGTGTGACCTGAGCCAATGAGGGCCAGTATGTTATCCGACCCGGGAGACAACAAAGACTTTTCCTAATGTAAGGCGGCCGATGCTTCTTGTGGGCTGCCCTCCATTAGGTAAGTCTTTGTTGCTGGCGGGCCGAACAAAACAGCATGGCGGGCTGCAACTGGCCCACCGGCCTTAAGTTGTGCACCCATGCTCTACACCCTTGACACAGACCACCTAGAAACAGACCCGAAAACAGTACTCCTGTACTTCTAACCTTTAAGCATCAACAGATCAGGGTAGCTATCTTGCATTTGCCCTCTCTCCCCACTAACCTAACTGACCTTCCTCTCTTTCAGCTTCACCAGACAACTTGGACCATGTATATGGCAGTGGTGTGCAGTGAAATTCCCAGTAACATAGCATAACCTCAAGGTTCTTTCAATAATCAGGGAATGATAATAACCAGATCTTCAAATAATATAGGACGAAGCAATGGTTCCTTCTTCGAGCATGTGGGCCAGAAGCTGGACCACATGTACTTAGGATACAAAATAGTTTGGCCAGCAGATGAGTGTCAAAGTTGTGGGCTTCTTCACTGACACACGCCAGGTGGCTAAAGATGTTTCCAGTCCTGGCCATTATGTCGCAACACAAAGACCTCAAAGAATTTTGTGCTTGATTTTCCCCAGACAGATATAGTAGTAGTTTTAGAAAAGTACAATGAATGTCCCTGGTTTTAGACATATTTTCTTTTCTTCCCGTATTACGGAAAGCTAGGTCTTTTTCTGGTTGTATACTAATTGACCTTTTCACAATTGACCTCGTGAGAAAATACCTGATTTAGTAGGTCAATCAGGAAATATATGCAGGTGGAACCCCCGTAGACCCCACCACCCAATCCAAAACCCCCTGCAATTTCCCACCCAATCCCCATATATTATTTATAATCCAAAACCAACCCAATACATATATAAAATAACTAAAATAATATAAAGGTCAATTGTGCAGAAGGTCAATTAGGACCACTATAATTAGGTCAATTGTGCAAAAGGTCAATTGTAAAAGCTCAATTTGGGTAATACCCTTTTTCGAAGACTGAATTTTGAGTGCATCTTTTTTTGCAGCATATGTTAGCTGGTATCTCTATTTGTTTCATGCCCAAATAAGGACAAGTTGGCCAGTAGGATGTTTGGTTCTGTTCAACGCTCCATCCAATTAACAGCCTTTTGTGTCCTCTGGCAAAGAAACACTGGGTAATCTTTCTTCATCTTCAGATATTGTTGGGACTGGAGGGAAAGCATAAACTGTGACATATTGTGTCATGAGAGAAAGATTAAGCTGACAGTATTGTGGGTCAGCCTGACACATTTAAATAGCATAGCAAATCAGTGTCACTCCATAATGCTCGCCTCCAGAGCAATTGAACTAAACAACAAGAGTAAAAGCAGTGCTTTCAGAAAACTAGGTTTTGAGCTAGCATTTCTTATGACATCATTTGAATGTTAATGTATTGTTAGTGTTACTTAGTTCCACTGTGACTGTAATAATGTGAGGCTGTGTGTTTTTTAATTAAAATTGCATTCATAATTTAAAACCCTTGGGCTAGGATGTGCTCACCCACAGACGGTTCATTATATGCCCCCAAGTCGTCTACAAGAGAGACTGGGGCCTACAGGAGAGTAGTGGAATTATCATGTGCTTGGTATGTAACGTAAGTATTGTATAGTGAACACACTGTGTGGGTTAATATGCAGAGCGCTGTTTTATGTAAGGTGCACACGATTGATGGAGTGAGGCACACTATCTGTTGGTGAGACAGGCAGTGCGACAGCTCCCGAGCAATGCGGAGGAATAGCTCTAGAGACTGAGCTTCCCTTGGTGGAGGGGGTGGGTGGGGGGTGCTCCCTTTGCCTGGGCGAGGGCGACTTGTAGTCTGCATCCCTTCTCACTGAGGATTACAGGGGCATACTGCAAAGGCCTGGTGCGTTAAAAGCCACACACCCGCAAACCCTGCGCACCCCGTATCTCTTGGCCCCTTGCCAACAATCGAGGAGAATGCAGTGGCGCATTCGTGGCGCATACGTCATTTAGAAGGACTCTGTCAGGAATCCGGATATTGCTTTTGACAGTCGCATGCCTTTGTCTCGCCAGGTGAAGGCAGGGGTGAAATCTGCACATTAGCAACAACAACAAAATCTTTATTTCGGTGAAAAATATCAAAACAATCATGAAAACAGTCGCAAAAACACATAGGATGAATACAAGAAAAAATTGATTTAAAAGTGGCAGTAGCGACAAACGATCTATCGGTCATGCCAAAAACAGCATATAAATAACATTACAAATTCAGCAAAGTTCCTCTTTTCTTAAAAGCAAGCCTTAAAAATGTCACAACTGCCACGAAGACTAAGTGGGAAGGGCAGAGTTGCATTACTTCCAGAGCAGCAGAGGTGGTTTGTACATTAAGCTGGGTCTACAGTAGTCCTAGCCATTTGCACCTCTGGGGCAGTGTAAAATAAAATGTGCTTCGCCCTCGATATTGGTAGGGCAGAAAGGACATAGCGATGCAGATACAAGTGTTGGTTTGGGTCTATTTGACCTAAAACATTTGACCTAATCACATTTTTTTCTGGTCTAAAATGCGAGAGGAGACCGTCCGCAACCGCTCACACTTCCCCTCAACCTAATCTATACCCTTACCCGCCCCATATGTATATTTAATTAAATTTGACCGATAAAAGGGTAAAGAAAATTCAATCAAATGTTTTAGGTCAAATGTTTTTAGGTCAATATCTTGTCCTATTTAGCAGTAAATGGGGCAAGTGCAAAATTCGTAGGCGAAACCTGGTGAGAATGCTTTTCATCTTCAAACTTGAGTGGTAATCGAGATACGGTTCCAGCCCCCAATTTGTCTTAAGAAGTAAATACTTATATGCCACCCTTCCTTCATTACACGTGTCAATCATCTGTCCCCAGACTTTGAAGTCGTTCTTGACACTGTATTTGAACTTACTACTAGGTTGTGTAGTCTCTTCCCGTACATCTTCGAGCCCAATATTTGCTACCATGTTTTTCACTTGCCAAAACCATGGCAGCTGCTTTCCTCCCACTCTTTTCAGCACCTCCTCCAGTCCTTCTCTGTACAAAGCCAGCGCTACAGAGTTCCAAATTCTAAGCCTATACATAACTGGTTGGGGCATGGAATAATATTTAATTTCCAAACCAGGTTACCGGACTAAAGGGTGCGCTTGATGGTACAGCAAGCAGACGCTTTAAGAATGTATTCCCTGCTGTTTGGATAGGGGGCAGGAGGTGTCGCCCCAAAGATCTGCGCCATAGACAACAACTGGCATTGACTGAGCCCTGTAGATCTTGAGAGGGACGGTCACAACATTAACATTCAAGTGTGGTGCCAGGCTTGCAATTAAACCACTGTGCCGCGAGCATGTCCTAGTGCGCTTTTCTATTTGTCTGGCTCATTTCAGGCTATTGGAAAAAGTCAGGCCCAGAAATGTATATGAGTCAACCAATTCCACGTCCTGCCGGAGCACATATCATGATCTTAGTTTTGATTTGTTGATGCACAGGCCTTTGATGCAACATATACTCTCAAATGTATTGAGTTGATGTTGCGATCCGGCCGGTGTTTTAGCCAGCAGAACTGTATCGTCTGCAAATAAAAGATGGCTATATGGCTGCCCAGGCTAGGGGCATCCTTTGCCACAGCATGTAATGCTGATGCCATACCATTAATATACAATAAAAATAGAAGCAGAGCCAGGACTCAGCCAAGCCTCACTATGATGTTAATGGGCACTGGCTCAGTTGTTTTGTCATGCGTCCCCCAGCAAATGCGGGCACTATTCCTATGGTACAAGGACTTAATTGAATTGGAGAGACTTACAGGAGTTCCCAAGTCATCCAAAGTTTCCTAGAGGAGGTTTCTCGGCACTTTGTCAAAGGCGGTTTGGAGATTTATGAACGCCAAGCAAATATACTGGGAGTTCAACCACACATATTTTTGTAAAATGAGGTCCAACCTCATCACTTGTTCGATTGTCGAGACTACTGGCCTGAAACCTGCTCGGCCATGAGAGAGGATATCTGGTTCTGCTACCCAGTCCTCCATGCGATGTAGAATGATACTCTAATAGATTTTTGACATGGAATCTATCAGTGAGATAGGCCTGTAGTTCGATGGTTGGCCCTTATCTCCTTTCTACTAGATGGGAATAATGCCTGCCTCCCTCCAACTTTGCAGTGGCGCATTTGTGGCAAACTTGACATTTAGAAACTTCGTAAGAAAGGGAGTCCAGATAGCAGGTTCATTTTTGAACAAACCAGATGGAACACAATCTGGACTTGGGGTTCTACCACTTTGCTACTCGAGTATTGCATGCTTTACATGATGGAACTAATCGTTGCATCTCCAAATAGCGCGGTTATCTCTGGTACCATAACTACCCGACCTGTGTCCTTTCCCCTCTGTAATGGTGGGCAATCCTAGGAGTAGGGAGATTGAAAGTGCTTGTGCCATTCATCTGAAGAAATATTGTTTGGGGCAGATTGTAAGCCAGACTTGATGTTCACTTTTACTAAGCGCCAGATGCCCCTACTATTGTGGGACCCTGCTGCAGTCTCCAGGGCCAGACAGATTTTCTTATTATGCTCTGGCTTCTTTCTGACCTATATGGACCTATAATCATGCCTTAGACTCATTATTCTCCCTGGTATTCCGCCCTCTTTTCTCTTGAGTACCTTTACAAGTCTAGCCTTTGCTGATCTACACTCCATGTCAAACCAGCAATGGGGCTTGGGAGTCAGTCTCGAGCTGCCTAATCTTGTTACAAACTGAGACATCCTCTCCACCAGCTGGTCTTAGACATCCATAAATGTATGAATTGGATCGATCTCAGAATAACCTGCCTGTACCGAGAGTAAGGCCATGTATATCGATGCAAGAAAGGTAGTAGGGGCAGGAGTAGGCCACCTCCGAGGCATTATTCTTTTCAAATTCTTCGGACCATCATGCCTATCCAGCTAAAATATTTCAGGTGATACAGAGAATATGAACGCATCATGATCACTTTCTACATGCTCCAAAACTTTGAAAGACTCTATTAGACCCCAGTGAGTCATAGGTACCAATGTGTAGTCAATTAGCCTGTGTTTGCTTGTGTACGGAAGGTGGTATGTGCCGGTGAGTCCTCTAAGAACCTCCTGTTACAAGCTCTAAAACTATAGGAATACAATGTACCATTGATCATTGCTGCTAGTGGGTAATTGCACAATGAGAGAGGGGTTAATAAGGACAGAATTGCCCATGCCACATCCTCTGTTGACAGATCTGAAGAGAGTTGATTGGATTCTTCCAGTTGGCAATTGAGACGGCCCACCATTAACAAAAACCTATTGGGGGGATTTGGCCATACAACTAGAAATTTTATTTAAAGCCAATTCCAACTGGGTAACTGCTCGCCGATTTTGCCTCAAATACACATTCAATATATATATGGTTAATGCCCCCCTGAACCCCAGCACCATGAAAAGCAAATACGGAGACTACGGTTCCACTTGCTTGCCAGAGGCCCCAAGACTAACATGGGCCCAGATTAACATCCCCCTTCTGGTCACCCTATACTCACTTTAACTGCTGGTTTGGTGAGGGTACGTTAATTGGACTTATGGACTGAGCCAATCGACCAAGTTTCTTGCCAGCATATAACCATATGATTGTCAATTAGTTCATACCAATCAGTGCCAGAGTGTTTATTATCCAGCTCATTAATATTCCACGATGGAATTTTGAGAGGGTTGCGATTCAGGTGGTTGTCAGATGGACGAAAAGATCCTGCCTGTGGTGCATGTTGGATCAAGGATGGATCTTAACCATTAATCGATTCGGGGCCAAGAGCTAAGCCCTCAAAACTCGGCACATTACCCCTTGAAGCAGTACTAAACTCTGGGCAGGGGAACAAAGTTAACGCAACGAAACAAACTCTCGGAGGCACCACGTGATATAAATCTACTCACTTGCAGAAAAGGTGTCTTCAGAGCGAGATCCAAAACTTTTCTGGGACAATCCAGAATCAGCTGTTTATCAAAAGGCAATTGACTACACTCCTGCCCCCTTACCCCAGCAAATTGCATGCGAGCAGATAGATTCCCTATAATGGGGTCATGCCAGGAATCGTGGAGCTGACAGGTCTATAGAACTAAATCCAAGAACACCATAATCCCTATTCCCATGTGACCTGCCCTTCAAAGTACACATCAAGTTCATAGATCACCATCCCTGTAGCAAATGAGATGTAGATTCCTTAACTGAGGCCACTGGAAGGGCAGGGAGCGATTCCTTCTCAGGTGAGTTCCCTCAGTGAACTCTGCCCACCAAATGTTGTGCTGCAAAGCCAGCATTTGGAGTACTCCCAGACACAGCCACGATCTACCACCACTTAGCTTGGAGGTGCCGGTGGGGGAGAGGTTGGGTCTGTGGCTACTATTACAGGAGCGGGTTGTGGCTGGTTCATTCAAGTAAAAATAGCTTCCCCTTGCACTACCTTTGTGCACGTCTGACTTTGGGCGGAACTCATGCATTTGAGATGTTTGCGTTGATTTTTCCTGCATTTTCTGCCTCTGTCTCATGGCATCAGCTTGCCTGACCTTTGGGAAACAATGTCCTTGAAGGATTTCATCAATAATTCCCAGGCATTTCTCCAAGCGGCCAGTGTCAATCCTCTTGACTTCATCTTGAGCCCATATAGTCCTTTCTAGATCATGCAGGTGTTGCAGTAGGTTCTCCATAAATGGCTGGATGGGTGATAAGGAGACACACCTTGGGCTCTGTACTGTCTCTTCAGTGCCATCTCTCCACTCTGAGCACACTGACCCGTTGGTAACCAAAAGTGGAGACATTGCAGAGCTCCGATCTTGATGCTCCATCTCTAAACTAAGATCCTCAGCAATGTATCTCTCACAGTCTACTTAGACTCCAACCTATCTCTAACCAAACATTCAGTGCACTCTCGACCTCCACCTCATACACCTCAAAACTTATCTCCCTGACACCTGCAAACTGTATCACACTGGCCAGAGCTCTGATTCTGTCAAGACTCGATTATTGCAATGTATTACTCTTAGGCACTGCCAACACCAACCTTAAGAAATTGCAGCTGATACAAAACAAAGCTCTTAGGGCCACCTTTGGAATAAGAAAATCTGAGCATATATCTAAGGTCTGGTGCATTAAAACCCACACACCCTCAACCCCCTCTGCACCCAGTGTCTCTTGGCCCTTTGACAACAATCGAGGACTCTGTCGGAATTGGATATTCTTTTTGACAGTCACATGTCTTTGTCTCACCAGGCAGAGGCAGTGGTGAAATCTGCACATTAGCATTTACTACTTTAAGCATGATGTAGTCATTTATTGGACAAGACTCGCCATATAGTCTTGGTGCGGGGGCAGTAGCTCCTTTGAGTGTTCAATACTGCATTGTTGCTTTATCTAGGAATGCCAAAAGAAATTGACACACAAGCTCCAAGCAGTTCAAAACAGAGCAGTTAGGGTGATTGCACATTTAAGAAAGGACGGGAGTGTTTCTCAAGATCAGTCTTTGCCGGGCTGAATACCTATAGAAGATCAAATACAGAGGCAGGCAATTATTTATATTTGGGAAATTCTCAATGGTCTTGCCCCTAATTGTCAACTTTTATTGAATTTCCTGATCCCAAGCAGACGCTTAGGTCCAATTCTTTTAAGCTATTTCCTGTTGGCAAAGTTCACGATTAGGAGGCAAGTCCTTGAGAGTTCCTGGATGTAGTTTGTGGACTGCTCTATTTATATCTTTCAAATAATCTCCTTCCATGCAGATTTTTACTTCTTTTAAATGGATGGTGGAATATCAGTCGACCATGCAGCAGCTTGAGCAACATCAGGAAAAAGAGCAACGAGATAGCTGAGAACTACATCCTGAAAAACCAAAGCAAGGCTTAGAACTAGAGGAAGCACCATACATATGCCCTCCTACTGAAGGTGGCGCAGGTTATGGGAAATATGAAATACTACCTTATACTACCTTATTGAACTGTCTTCAAAGGTCCATCATCTAGAAAACAGACGACTAAAGTGGAAAAAGATAACAGCGAGCTGGCCTGTGAGGTATCAGGTAGCTACAGGGTTTACAATTAATTAAACAGCGAACTATCATTCATAAAGATCAGGAATGTGAACTTGGAAATGCAGATCAGAAGTCCTAATGTATCCTTTCTGGGATTCGAAGAGACTGATGAGCTGGACAAAAACATAAAAAAACGAGTGATTCGAGTCTTATCTGAGGTACATGGAACTTGTACTATCAATGATATGGATATGGACTATGCATACATCATTGGTAAAATGGAGATGGGTAAGCCTTGTCAAATTATTCTGATCATGGCAAAGCTCTGTGCTAAGGAAAGGATCCTGAAAGCAGCCAGAGAAAACGGGAAAAACCTATTTGATTGAAAACCTCTTTCAGTATATCCAGGAGAATGGCGTTTGTGGATGCCAAGGCAGAAAAACATGAAAGCAACCTTTGTAAAACCTGTGGTTATGAAGATTTTTACAGAGGAGGGGGGTACAGATCCCAGGGTACCTAGAAAAGGGTTTGCAATGACTTAAAGGATATCACCATTGTGGCACTATGTCTGTGATGATTTGAGTCTTTAATGTTATCTTTAATGGCTATTTGATTTTTTATTATTGCTTTTAAACATTGGTTTAGTTGTTATCATTATTATTAGTATAGTAAATTATTACTGCTACATTTATTCTGAATGATCGAAGAGGGTGTTGATTTGTTAAATCAAAATGGCTCACCTGTGGATTGTTGCATGGGCCGAGCTCTCAGTGACATTTTAGGTCCGTTCTTCTAATGGCTATCACGTGCGTGCATATTGTATGTGGTACACATAGTGCCAGGAAGCGCCATACAGGGCCAGTACAGATGAGTTAGTCCTGCAATGACTCACTGCAAGCTCTGATCACTTACAGGGAAGCGACGATCTGGCCTATTACGGATGAGGCAGTCATACAAACGCATTCATGTGTTATTGTGCCGTGACCTCTCACCCATGCTGCAGTAGCTTCCTTGCTCGGTTGCAAGATGTGAGTAAGCTGGGCGGTACTCTGCTCAAGCATGGGGCAGCACACTGTCAATTGGAGGCTCTAACACTAACAAGGTTTCAGGAGCCGCCCAGCAAAAGCCCACCCAAAACAGTTTTTCAACAACAGGACTTGACATTGAGGAGTTAAGTCTCTCAACTGAGATGTTTTAATAAAGAAGGTAACAATGTTGGGGTGTTAAGGGTTGGGAAGGGGGCTATGGCACTTATGCTATAGATATAGCCATGTTTAAGACATTTAGGTGTTTGATCGGAACTGAGAATGCCAAGATTGTTTTCCCCCTTTTTTTCTTTCTTTTGCTGTCTTTTTGAATTTGTTCTCTTCCTCCTTTACTATTGGTGTTGTATTAAAATCTTTAATACATATGATGTGACAATGAAAGATAGTAGTAAACAAAGTTTGGAAGTAATGTCCTGGTATGGTAATTGTATTAACTGTCTAAATAAAAGAAAACAAACAATTAGACCATCAAGATAAAATGGGGGCAGCTGTGGCGTTAATACAAGAAACTTACTTATTTGATTCAGACATTGGCAAATTGCACAGGGGAACGGCTGACAAGGTGCATGGTTCTTCATTTGCCTCACATTTTTGGGCAGATCTCTAGCCCGATTAGGAGGAATCTACCAATAATGATAATTTCTCATAATAAAGACCAAGAGGGAAGGATCATCTTAATTAACCTGAGAGTACAGGAATCCAAATTTGCCATATGTAATATTTATCCAAAAACAAAGGTTGGGACCCCTACATGGGCATCTGGGGTGAGTTCAATATATACTAAACAAAGAGGATGCCCTATGTGTTGAAAAATTCAATAAATGTGTTTCAGAAAGCGAATGCTGAGGACCAGATAGTGTGTTCTTATTAAAAATATATCATTTTATTCTGTTACAATTTCATAAAACACATCATTTTTGAACAATTATAAGACACCAATTCATTTCCAATCAATGTTGACAGTGTTTCACAGCTAATATAGACTACCCACTGTGACAGCTATTTAGAGAACAATGTCACCTGAGATTAGTGACACTCCTTGTCATCAGGGGCATTCAACCATTTTGCACCCTTATATGATTCTAGACACTTATACCTCCTCATGTGTCTCTCCATACCCAGCGATTGCTGGTCGCATTTGCTCCACCACGTGCATGCCACCATATTGGCACCCAAAATTATGCTCTTTACTGGACAATACAGATCTAACTCCATATATCCATTTTTCATCAGGGGCATTCCACCATTTTGCACCCCTTATAGGACTCCAGAAACGTATAACTCTGCACGTCTCTCCACACTTAGCGATGGCTGGTCGCTGTTGCTCCACCACGTCCATTCCACCACTTGACACCGAATATAATGCTCTTTACTGGGCAATATGATCTAACTCCATATATCCGTTTTTCCTTAGGACTGTGGACTCAATACGCCATTAATAGGCGCAGCCACACCCGAGCCAATCCAATTGGCTGCAGTACTTGTAGAGTGTCCACCACTCTTACCCACAGAGCAGTGTAGTCCTACACAGCTCCACCAGTCTCCATCTTACTACTCTGAGGGAGATTCCTCAACAATTTTACCGCTGCATCATCCCATTCGATGGTAAGCTCCATAAACTGCTCTCCTCAGTGCACTTGTTGGCATTAATCAGCCGCTAATAAGCAATTTAAATGATAAAGCAAGCATTTCACAGAGATCACAATCCTTCATAACAGCCTTCTCCATCTAACAGATACCTTACGGACAGAGTCACTCTTCTCCCCCATCCTGAAGAAGGCCACGTCATCAACTAGCTCCCATCTACAGCTACAAGTGGCCGAAACACTACAGTGTCGATCTACGACACAACGCCTTGTCCCATCTTTTTTGTTTACACTTGTTGTTGTGTGTTTTGTTTTATGACACCCATGGACCATCAGTCGTCCCGGGCAGCACTCACTCTTGTTTATATTGGTAATGTCGAATTGTCTTCTAGAGATTGTGCACGAATATGAGGCCAATACCCTCAATATGTAAGCGGTTGGTACGCAGCGGTACCCCCGTTTGCCCAATTGTTAAATCTTTCCATTATCTGTTTGCTTCAAATTAAGCAATACCTAACACTGTGTTACCAGTTTGAGATTAAATAAATTAATCAACAAATCTTGCTATTTTTTCGATCTCCCATTGTGATTCTTTCTTTATTACCATACTGGTAGGCCATGAAGTCAAATCCACGTTATTCTCCATTTTAAGCAAATAAACAGCAGTCTGCCTAAGAGCCAGGACGAAAACAAGTATGACGTTGAGTCCTTGATGGTTTCAACTTTGCAACATAACATATATATATTCAAACATAAAGAAAACAAGGATCCTTGCGACCAAGGTTGGATCCCCTTCCCCTGGATCAATTCAGGGTGTTTCAAACCAATGTTAAATTTAAGAAAAGTTATTTTCTCTTGCCAAGATCCACTCTAGATAGAATACTCAGTTCTTGGCATCCAATTTGTCCTTGTCTTGGCAAAGTGACTTTCTTAGTTTCAAAAAGGTTTCTCACTCTTAGGACAATGATTAAAGATTCCACAACCTTCCACTTGGCAAATCGAAACGTCTCTTTCTTCATACATCAAGTTGAAAAGTCAATGGAAAAGGGTTCTTTTTTCAGAAGACCACTCACTTTTCATCACATTGCATTTCTTCTTCATAGGCATAATCAGGAAGGTTCATTCAGAAGTTCTACTTTAGTCAGGATGGTTATACAACAGTTCTACAAGACACAGTAGTGAAATTGCCACTTCTTTTCCACCACAATCTTCACAACCTTCTACGACAGTTACAGTACTTCAAATCCTCTTCTTCCTGGTCCACTCGCCTGCCAGGACTAACCACTATTTGTCGCTTTCCTGGTGTACTCGCATCCCAGGATAAAGCTCCTACTTGTACTCTTTGGTGAGGCTTGTTCCCATCTTTCCACACTTAACTCATCAATGGGGAAAGTTGAACCAACAACAGCTTTGTGGATATGTCTTGTAACTTGTAATACAATTGGCGTACAACTTCTTTCATTAACATGCTGTACAAGAGGACAATGATTCTTACATTGATCTGTTTGCCATAGGCAATGCAGGTTACAGTTCTCTCCTCCTTAATCCTTTCTACAAGGAGGGATTTTCTCCTGCGATCTCTGATTTCTTTCTTCGCAACCTATTGGCTGTTGACAATGTGATTTACAACTTCTGGGACTGCTACATTCAAATTGCCTTGATGTTCTTTTGCTTTGGCAATGCAGGCAATACTTCCCTCTGTTTGGATACCCCTCTTTGGGAGAATTGTATCCCCTTTGTCCTATGAAATTCAGTGACAAAGCCTTGTTTTTTTATGGTTACAAGCAAAACCCCAAACCCCCAGAAATTAGCAAGTTATGTTAAGCTAATCAACCATAAGTCACACCACCACTGTGCACTGCTAAGACTAACACCCAGTACATCAAAGATTACATCACGAAAGTAATTGAGGACATCACTGATGACATCACATATAAAATTAATTTTGATGAAAAGTACCTACAAGGGGCTGTGTTTATAATGTTGGTAACAAGATGTCAGGGGTGATCGAGAGGCCTATCATGAACTACTTAATGTATTAAAGAAATTTGTTAAATCGATGCACGTCCTATGCTTCTCACAGGCACCACAGCCTCTGCCACGTTCTCTGCACAGCTTCCTGCTTCCAGCAAAGGGGCAGCGCTGACCTCTGCTTCCTGTTACTGCTTCTCCTTCCTCATGGCCCACACCTGAAGGGTCTTTATGTTTAAAGGTCCTGCTTAGGTGTGGGTAATTACAACCACTAGTCTTGACACTACAGTCTGGTAACTCTGGACCCTCTTCCTTATCTCAGTACTAAGAGCATTATAGGAGTTTTAATTCACTCTGTTTTAGTGATTGATAAGATGTATTTTTAAGGGAAGAATTTAAGGGGATTCAAGGTTTTCTTTCGGATTTATAATCCAAGCACCATGTAGAATCATAACTACTAAAAGTAGTTGTATTATCTCCCTTTCCATTATAGTCATTTCATGGGTACAAAAAGGGATCTTATACTTCACATCTGGGGTAAGGCTGGGACGGAAGACCCTTACTGTGGCAACATGCCATTAAATACTGAGGCATTAGGAAAACCACATCCTCAGAAGAGGATAAATACTGTGTCTCTCCGGATGGAGTCACCACATTCCCTTGACAGCCTGTTCCTCCCATGTGATCCTTCCTCCTGATACTACCCACAGGGTTTGGATCAGGTAGCGTCTAGCTTTCCATGCCCCATGGGAGGAGACTTTAGGCTGGATTCTGTGATGACTCTGTGGGATCCATCACAGGTACTACTTAGATATTACAGCAACTTGCTAAGGACTGATAATTTAGCAACTTGTTACGAGCTGATACTTTATCAACTTGCTAAGGACTGATAATTTAGCAACTTGCTAAGGGGAAGTACTTCTCAAATGATTTGACTACATCACACAAATGAAGGGAGGAACTTACAGGTTATACAGGGTTAGAATCAGAAGAAGAGGTACTGCCAACCGAATGACAGCATTCTGATGGTAATGGGATTTCCAAGGTATAGACCCTATGTATACCATAAGAGCACTTATACAGCTGGCTGGCAGGCTCGCTGTGACTGGCTTATGCTGAGATCCTCTTAGAGAGTGCAGGAGGTGTATGCTTTAAGCTGCATGTTTAAGTATTGCAATGAGGTCTTCTTGAATGAATAATGTGCAACTGGTCTTTAATTGATTGATGCAGTGAATTTGTGCTTTGCTTTGTATATGAAGATGACATATATTGAATTGCCTTGATTGACGCAGTGATTGAAGCTTTGGTTTAGTTTGGAAATGGTAGAGTAGGTTTCAAATGCCTTCATAAATTATTGCCCCAAGTGACCTGAATGGAGCAGTGTATTTTATCTTTGATTTTCCTTAAGCAGAAAGGATAAGGCTGAGGCTGGACAGGTCCTTTGTGGTGCATGCCCCATGTTGGGTTGGGCAGGGCTTTATGTGATGGGCATGTGTTTGAAGCCCCATGATCAGAGTATTGCTGTAAATTGATTTGATAACAGAATATGACTTGTTACATACCAAACCAAACAGATGTGTTTGAATTCAATGTAAAAATAGTGAGACAATTGGAGGGTCATTTAAAGGTGACAAATCTGGTGGAAGAATTTGTTTATTGAGCTAGAATGAAATGTAATATTGTATATGGAAATGCATCCTTCTTTTATACAACATTGGTCATTCTTGACTCTGAGATACGTTGGTATAGTGAAATGCTAACAAACAGCATTGTGTTATGTAATGTATTATGCCTCTCTCCATTAAGTCTTTCTGTTTTGTCAAACCTCTCTATCCTTACATATGTGCATTAGGGACAAGAACTGTTGTGGACGTGCTGCAGAACCAGTGAGTACGTTATCAGGTTTGAGGGTTGTATATTTTTACAGCTGTGAGAGTGAGTTGGGAAAGGAATTACAGTGTAAAGCCTCTGAACCCTAATTGTCCCGGGAGGATAGCTCAGCGGCAGCGTGCGCGTCTTGGAAGCAAGACGACACGAAGCAGCAACAGGTTCGATCCCCGGGTCCGCGCTTAGAAACCTCCGGGTGTTTAAGCGCGTTATAAATACGTAACTAAGACAAAAAAACACAATTACGCAACTAAGAAAAACAAACTTCCTGTAACAGCGCCTCGATGCCTGCGGGCTGTGTGAGCGCTTTATAAATGTAAAAAATAAATAAATACATTCCAGGTATTGTGTGTCGCTGTATAGTTCAACATTCTGGTAAGAATGACTTTTGAGTCTTGTGTTTTCTAGTACAACAGTCTATGATTTTACCAATGAAATGATGAGTCATCCACCATGGAGTATGGTCTTTTCCCTCGTTCTTGGGTTTGTGTGTCAAGGGCATTCTGGTTGCTCACGCTGCCGTGGGGTATGGGATCTCTAACCACTTTTTGGGGTCATTTGGCCGTCATCCAGCCAAAGGTTCTCTGGTGTCTCACCCCACCATGAGGTATGGCCTTTCTCACCCTTTCTTGGCATCATTTGACCTTCACCCAGTCAACATTTCTCGGCTTGCTCACCCCGCCATTGGGTATGATATTGCTCACCCCTTCTTATGGTCGTTTGGTCAAGGGTTCTTGGGTTGGTTAACCTGCTGTGGGGTATATCTCTCATGGGGTCGTTTGGTTTTTACCCTGATCTTTCACCACACTATGAGGTGTTGCTGGGTCTTTCTGACATCCTACCTGCTCCCAGGAACATCCACATACCTTCTGTGTCATAGCAGCACTCCTTGGAGCAGGCGGTCTCTAATTCTACATTGAGACTGCAGGCTGACCTCTTGTTGGGTTGGTCTTCGTACCTCGCCTCACGGGTTCGGTGGCATAGCATACTGCTGGCGCCAGTTCATCTCTTCTGGTTTGGACATTGCTTCTCCATTCGCTCGGGCGAGCCAGACTGGCTTCATACCAGGTTGCAGCTAGCAGAGTTCCACTGGCTCTTCAGTTCCTCCACACTCAATGCTTTCTGTATTGGTCCGCTGCTCGACTCTGACCTCCAGGAGGACGTCCCCACTTGCTGCTTACTATTCCCGTTCTTAGTCCTCTGTTCTAGCTCTTGCATCATTTTTAAAGTTCAAGCTGAAACGAGATTGGAAGTTCCATTGACTCTGGTGTGGTTTACGAACCTAGTCTCCTACCATCACTTCGAAAAACACATCTTTCTAAAGGATCATAGATAAAATCATACGGCTCAATCCCCATATAGCCAACAGACACAGGAGACTTTTCACATGAAGGAGAATGAATGCAATCCCTTTCTGGGGAGTCCTTGTTCAAGGGGCATCCTGCTTGTCATGTCCCTTAAAGTGTGTTAGGTTTAGCAGGCTCACATCCCTAGTCCCAAAGGGGGAGGCCTTCTCTGGATTAGTCACAACACTCACAACCTCTCCCACCACCCTGACAATAAAATGAAACACTTTCAACCATATGTGTTGTTTGCGTCCTACGTAACGTTGATTACACTATCTGAAATATATGTTTAATAGGTATACTTCAGTAGCATGTTTATCAAACATTCACACTGGTACTAAAAATTGTACAAATGCATGTTGCAAGAGTTTTGCTGCCTGTGCAATGCGGAATATGCAATGTAATGTAAACCGCATTTATACAGCGCACCTACACCAGCAAGGGCATCATGGCGCTAGGAGGTTTCATAGTTGACCAGAGAAACGCTGGTTAAGCTGTGACGAGATAGATAGTCAAGGCCCGGCGAAAGAGAGGTGATCCTCAAGCACCCGCAAGCACAGAGGGACAGAGTTCCACAGAGTAGCAGCCGCCACGGAGAAGGAGCGGCCCCCCACATGAGCTAACTTAAACCAGGTCACTACCCCTCTCAAGGATGCAGCGGAATGAAGATTCCGGCTAGGAAGGTAGGGTTGAAATATAACAAATGGGCTTTGCCCAAATTCTTAGCACTGATGCAGGCGTTATCTAAATCAGGCTCCCTGGTTAACGAAGAGCATCAGGAAACGTTAACGTTGTTAGCCACCTGGATTACTTAAGCTTGGAACCAGTTTCATTTGGAAGTTGGAGGAGCCCTTCTCTTACGAATGTTAGTTTCCTTTATGTTGGTAATTATGATCTCGGTTTACTTTACTTTTCCCTGCTCAGCACTGATCGCTCGTTGTCTATTTCTCTAATTGAAGCAGACAGTCTGTTGAATTAGATCACAATTCAGTGACAAGACATGGATGAGAGACTTGGCCCTCTTCCCGATGCCCTCACTCGTCAATTGGTCTCTTAAATGATTGACCTTTCCCTAATCCTGGTGGTAGTTATTGGTTTATTTTAAAACCACGCTAAAACCTTAGATTAATCCTTAGTATTTTCCTTTTTATTGCTGCCAATACCTTCCCCCAAATCTTTCTAATTCTTTGTAGTTGTGTCTACATTTCTTAAACACAAGAGGCTGTGATTCGTGTGAGCTTCCATAGCACCCAAAGAGAATTGAATAACCTCTAGGTACTTTGTTGAACATAAGGAGCTAGATTACAGAAACGTTGCAATAGTGCAAGTGCATAATTGTACCATATTAGTCCAAAAAATATTGAGGCCATATTCAAAAACATTTGCACTGTTACACGTGCAACTTTTCATAGTATATGTACTGGGGAAACAAATTCTCTAGTGCAAAACACATGCACTGTGAATGCATGTTTACCCTAATGCTTATACTATGAAACATTGCAGTAGTCACGCTGCAAATGCTTTTGAATATGGTCCGAATGTTTTTTGCACTAGGAAAAACTTTTCCGTAGTGCTAATACAGTGCAACTTTGCACTTCGATTTATGTAAACTTTCTGTATTTGGAACCATGGTGCAGATTTAATGCCAAGGTAACGTCCCATATTTAGAGCTCTAAAAACCAAAATTCTGCTCTATAGTAAAAAGCTGCCTTACGCTGCCTGGCTTTGCATCTCCCACCCTCGTGCATGGTAGAGGTATGGTGGTACACACTTGAGTGCCGTCTGAAAAACAGACGGAGCTGGTAAGGCATATGTAGGTTCCCGCTCGCTGGATGGTGGTGAAGAAGCGGCTAATGTTCACCACCAGTTCCCCCTGGTGTTTTGTCTGAGCTCGGATATAGGATCAGGGAAGATATGCCCATGGAAGGTGAGAGAATTCTCGGACTCCTAGCAGTGCCCTCTACAGGTGCAGCAAGAAGAGAATATCCATTTGCAATAAACAGCAAAGTTTGAAGTCCGGTATCGGATTTTATGTTATGTTATTGGGCATTTGTATAGCGCCTTATATACCATTGATAGGATCTCAAAGCGATGTGGGCTGAACACCCTTGGGGACCATAGTCTAGGTCCGTGGAGGGAGCAGGATAGTATATAGTGCTTGGGTGCACTCAGCATGTGTGAAGCCACTGGGGTTTGCGTGGTGCAGTGGTTGTGAGAGATCAGTGGAATGTGTGCTGCAAGGCAGTTGGTCTCAGAGTCTGCATTCTGGCGGCTGTGGATCCAATGTATGAGATTGTGTGCAGCCAGACTGATTTTTATCGTGGGCTATAACTGCAATCTTAAGACTGTTGAGGTGTTCATGGAGTAGTGTAGGTATGTGTGCAGCTAGGCCGAATCGATAGAGGGGTATAGCTGCATTCTATTGTCTGTTGCTGGAAAGGAGAGAATGAGCACATTGGTATGAGTGAGTGTCTGCGCTTAATGGTGGGAGACCCCTCTTCCTGGTTACTTTCCAGGGCCCGCTGAGCTGACCGTGTCTGTCCTGGTGGTTCGGGTAATGGATCTCTGAGAGAAATTCCCTGACTAGTGCGGAGTATGCTGTGATTACCTGGTCAGAGGGTCCTTGTTTCTGAAGCTTGGGTCGTAAATTGTGAGATGTGCAAGGATGTCACATGGGCTAAGAGAAAACACAACTTCAAAGCTGCCAACAGAACCATAAGCCTGGTATTACAGCTTGGATGTATTTCAAAGTGTAAGAAATTGGGATAGTCATGTTATATTGATCCACCAGCGACTTTCTCAACCGGATCTGTCGTAAGGGAGGGAGACAGTTTGCGACGTGCGTAGAATCAGGATGTCACCTCTAAATATGGTTTCTGTGAGGTGATCAGAGAAAGGAACAGTGCATGGTGGCCTTCCGAAGCCAGTTCTACGGTCATAGAACAGTACATGGGCTGCTAGGGATTTTACTCTGAGGAAGGACCCAAGGGCCATTGCAACCATGTTTGACAGTGCACGCGCTCCTCTGTGATGTCCTTCGACAGCAAAGGAACCCGACTCTGCCACTGAATGGTTCAGAAGCCACGGCAGAGGAAAGAACTGTGACGCCACCGCTCGGTAGTCTAGCCTACAATCAGGGGAACTGAGATGGCTCATCAATTCTTGCCGGGAGGCACACCAGTCTACTGTTCACAGCAATCAGACATCAGTGAGTGATGGAATGGATTCCCCCATAACCGGAAGAAAAAGGCAGTCATGGAAGGAATGGAAGCTTGCTTTTAGAGTAGGATCAGTGTCTCCAGGGCTCATTACATCATAGGCTTGAAGGGTGTGGGGGTTGTTGTGATTCCGGGCTAATTAAATCCTTGGCCTCATTGCATGGGGCTGTTGTGGCGATGTTGTGCTATGCACTTTGCAGTGCTATTTTATGAGCAATGTGCACCGGTTTAGCGGATTGGAATGGTCTAAGTGACGCTTTAAACCGAATATGATTTTTCATTATTATTATTATTACTGCTATTTTTATTATGCGCTTTACAGAGGTATACAACAATAAACTCTACAACAGAGTGCTTTACAGGAGTACACAACAGTTCAGATGCATAACAGAGCGCTTTTCAGAGGTAACAACAAAACAGATATACAGAGGGGGGTAGGATACAGGGAGGCACAGAGAGGGGAACAGCTGTACCGTTTGGTGGGGACGAGAGGGGCGGGCGGCGTCTAGCGAGTCAGGTGGCACACATGGCGACCTGATGGCCTAGGTGTTGCGATGTTGCTGGCCCAATGTGCATTAACATGTAGGAAATCATACTTGACTGGCCGGTTCTATGAAAGAAAGGTGCAGTGAACCAGGTCACTGAGCAAGCAGGCACAGCGAATAGAGGTTCAAGCAGCCGCACTTTACAGGATACGTCCTTTCTGGAAGTACACAAGGAATGACATGTTGCCAGCCAGGTCCTTCAAGTGCAAACACAAAGAACAAGAATATACAGGCAGGTGGGAATCACAATCAGTGACACTTCATTACTGAAGCCCTTTAAAGAAAAAATGGATAGACGGGAAAGTAATGGAAAAACCCTTTGGAAATGTGAAACAACCAACCCTTGACTCGACCAACCCTTCCTAGAAATGTTCAATGACAGCCCTTTAAAAAATGGACATTTAAAAATTAATCACAAATAAGAAACACTTTGCTTGATTGAATTTTTAGGTAGCCGTGTAATCGGTGACATTCACTGAACAGGTTGTGGGCTTAAACAAATCTGAACATTATCAAAAGCCCCGCTGGCTGAGCTACTTTTTAACCCCTTAAGTGCAAAGGACGAGTATGCTTGTACTTTTTGCACAGACTTGCATAATAGCCTGGCCCTTAAAAGTAACTAGATCCATGTCTGTACTTGGAACCAGAGACACAATACCAAAGCTTGGCTCACCAACCGCTACACTAAAATGCAGCTAGACAGCCAATCATGATGCATTCCCCGCCAAATGCAAGCTCTTGATTCCCTATGGGTATTGTGACTCACAAGCCACTTTGGGGCCAGTTTTGCTCTTGGGACAACCCACATGCTTTAGGCCTCATTAAAATCCTGGCAGAGTTTGACTCGATTATCAGTGGCATTCATTAATATTGCTGCAAGTGGAAATCTTAGGGGCCTGCCAAATTGCAGGATTACAGGCTGGGCGGTGGCTGTCGATGTGGGTTTAATTAAATGCCACTGTCAAAAAATATCTTTTAACCATACCCATCTGCATTTTGAGGTTGCCAATGGTACTACCACCAATGAACAGTCCCTGCTCTGCATTACGTTGCAAAATGGGGTGAGGAGGGCATCAGCGATGACCAATACTTCGCACTGTTGGGGGCTTGCAGCCCTTTTTACTGCATGGAAAAAGTCTAACTGCCAGGCTATTATGCAAGTCTATGCAAAAAGGACAAGCATGCTCGTCCTTGGCACGTAAGGGTTAAGGCGGTCCTGTTCCTCTGAGACAAAACACAAGGGGTGCTAAGCAAATCTGTCGGCCCACCGTTGGCACCGCCTAGTTTCTCTCTCCCTGCTATCATCCTCCACTGACCATCAGCCTGCTTTGCCAATTGACGCCGACTGCCTCGAGGGATGCCTAACCCAGCAGTGCCCTCGAGACACGCAAATGCCTGGAACGCGGCCCGGCTCAGTGCCTAGGCTACAAATACCTTTGGTGGACCATCTGTCATGTCTACCTTCACCTCTGGAGAGGAGGAAAATATTGGAGGTGGTGGTACTCATCTTGTAATCGGGTGCTATTTACCGCCAGCGATAGTCCCTGGGAATACCGCTGGTGGTCAGTACTTCGAAGCCAATATTGTGATGGGAGCCATACAGTCAGTGTTTGTGTAATTACACGCTTCACCGTTACCAAGATAGATGTCTTCAGCAGGTTTCAGACAGTAAACCTTATCAATGCAACTTGATCTAAATTGCAGAACAGTTTTACAGCAAGGACATATTTTCCAATTGTCACTGTCCTTATGGGAGAACCTGAGACCGTATTATCAAAACTTTGCCCCTTTGCAAAAAAAAATTGAGCAAATTAATTTAGGGCACGTTTTGCTGCTTGGATAATGCAGAAAGGAGCAAACTGGTCTAGCTCTAATCCTTGCTATCTAAAAAGGTTTTCACTAGAGCAAAACACAATCAGCCAATTTTATTTGCTTTGTTTGCTGCATAAGAGTGTAAAGAAGTGTTGCAAGCACATTTCTTTTTAAGTTATGCATACAACATAGCACAACAACTGTTTGATTCATGTTTGCCCTAATGCAAACCTTTTTAGATAATACGGATTGTGTACTATCTAACATGTTCCCTGTTTTTTTAGAATTATTCCCAACAGTAATTTTGCCCACATAATTCACCTATGCAGCTACGTGAAATCTTACCAACAATATTCAAATGACCACAAACGTTACGTACCTATAATGGGTACATTATCCCACAGGGGCAGGAAGTAGCTGTACAGAGAAAACTTTAGAATTGCCCTTTTGGGTGTAATAATTATGTAAAATAAATATTGCGTTCTTTAGCACTAACATTGTTTTTGTGAATTCAGCATGTTAACTGGTTATATATAATTATATTATATTATGTTTTTGTAACCTGCTTATAATACCCAAGAGGTTTCTAAGCACGACTGGGGATTCGAACCTGACTTGCTGTGCGTCCTCTTGTTTCCACTGAGCTATACCACCCGAGTATTGAAAATATGCTATATGTGGTGTTGCCCGATGACGGGCGAACGCGGCGGCGTGACACGTCACGCCGCCGCGTGCTGTTTAAATAAAGGGGGCGTTCCCGGCCGCGGCAGAGCGACCGGGAAGCCCGAACTAGCAACACCGTGTCTCCGTGTGCTATGTGTGGCGGGGCTTGCGGGACCGCATCGGGGGCGCGGATAGAGCCCCCAACAGTGGCGACGAGGTGTAGAGGAGACCCGGGCCCGGCGGTGAATGACTTCACAATATTTTTCGTAACGGAGCGGATCGAAGATTCGCTCCGATCAAGGCCGGGTCGCGAGGACGCACACGCGGCCGGCGGCCATTTTGTCTCGAGGCCATAAATCTTTCTCAGGCTCCGGTTTGGAGCAGAAACGCTTTATGAGCCTAATTTTTGGACACATGAAGAGCGGGTGGCTCAATCTGCACGCCCATATCCTTGTTATGGATTTTTGAGTTTTTCTGGGACTCATACGTCGTGTGGAAGCTCGGAGAAGGATTGGTATGACTGGGCTTGCCTGAAACCACTCCATGCTCCAGGCTTAATTTTTGGAACTTCCTAAATTGGGATGGACAGTCAATAGTGGTTGCATGTCAGCTTCTTCATCACCTTCATCATCAGGGTGCGGTGCATCTCTTTCTTCATCTCCATCATCATCAGGTACACCTGGCGTGGTGGGTCTTGCCGGATTTACCCCATGGGGACTGGTGGTGTGCTGGGGTGACCAGATTGAGGCTGCTGCACGAACGCCTGAATGGTCGCGGGTTTGAGTTGCGGCCCCCAACGCAGTAGGTGGGGGTGCCTGTGCGCTCAAGTCCATGGACGGATCTGACGGTTCAGACGACGACACTTCATCAACGTCGCAACCCCAGGATCGTGGCCAGGGGGCTGCCCCGCGGACCGCCCAACAGCCGGCTGTTGCACCCCCAGGGACTCAGGCTCCTCCAGGTCTGCTGCTGGGCCAGCCTGCACCCCCCATCATGGCTCAACAACCAGTGCCCACCGCTCACGCAGCTCTGCAGCCCATTCCAGAGTTTGACGCGTCAGGTCCACCCTCAAGCATGGGGCCTCGATGGAGGAGATGGGTGAGTCGTCTTGATATGTACTTCAGAGCGGCACACGTGACGGATGATGACAGCAGAATCGCCACTATGCTGTATTCGGCTGGATCCGCAGTCCAAGACATTTTTGAGTCCCTTACGCCTGCCAACAACACGTATGATGCGGCCAAGGCGGCACTCCTCACTCATTTTCTCCCTCTTGCGAACACGGACTATGAGAGGTTTGTCATGCTCTCGGCCAAGCAAAAGGAGGAGGAGACGCTGGACACTTTCTATGGTCGCCTACGCCGTCTTTCTCTGGGATGTGCATGGGGGGATGCGGACGACATGATCCGCACCATGCTCATTCAAGCATGTTCGTCGGGGAAACTCAGGAGACAAGTCCTCAGGGAGCCTGGCATCACGCTGCCACGCATATTGGAGCTAGGCCGGTGCCATGAGGTAGCTGAAGCCCGGGCTGTCAAGATGGAGTCTGGGTCTCGTTCAGTGAGGTCGGAGGAGGTGTGCGTCGTGTGGCGAGGTGGCCGAGGAGCGAGGCGTCCGGGCGGAGGGCCCCGAGACAGGGCAGGAAGAGCCGGTGAGTCATGCCAAAAGTGCGGCTATGACCTCCCTCACGCAGCGGAGTGCCCGGCGGCTGGAAAGGTCTGTGGGAGGTGTGGACTGGCAGATCACTTCTCGAGGGTGTGCCGTGCAGCCCTGCCCGTGATGGTACCGAGAGGTCAGGCTCGGATATGGGCCCCCTCGCCAATACCGGCAGCCCAGCGTAGCCCAGGTGGAATAGGGTGAGGGTGATCCTCAGGCGGAGGTGGCTGATGAAGAGGACGAGGAAAACATATTTTTTGTCTCGAGTGTGGAGATGCTCAAAGGGAAGAGCAGAAGACAGCCACGGTGTATCGTTGAGATCAACAACGCCCCGGTCCCAGTCCTGGTGGACACAGGTGCCTCTGTTAATGTGATGGCCAGGGAACATTATGACTCTCTTAGACCCCCCCCAAGTTTGGTAACGCCGAGAGCCCGTATATTTGCGTTCGGTGGTCAAGATCCCATACCACTGGATGGGGCGTTTGTAGCGAAGGTGGAGCATGATGGGTCGCACATCAAGGCTCGATTTTACGTAACCCCAGTCAGTAGCAATACCCTGCTCAGTTGTGCGGCTGCGGAAGCTTTGGGGATCGTAAGATTTGCATACGCCGTGCACCGAGAGGACATAAATGACCTCCTTGACCGTTACGCTAAACTCTTCAATGGGATCGGTAAGATGACAGGAGAACCGATCCGACTGCATATTGATGAGTCCGTGCAACCTGTTGCGCTGAAACACCGCAGAGTGCCCTTCCATCTAAGAGAACTGGTGGACAAAGAACTGGACAATTTGGTGCACCTCGATATCATCGAGAAAGTGGAGGGCCCGACACCCTGGGTGTCCCCGATTGTGGTTGCCAGAAAACCTAAGCAACCTGACTCAGTACGCATCTGTGTGGACATGAGGCTCCCCAATAAAGCCATCCGGAGGGAGCGGCACCTCACACCGACCATCGATGACATTATTGCTGAGGTCCAAGGGGCTCGTGTGTTCTCCAAGCTGGACCTCCGAGCTGGCTATCATCAGGTCGTACTCCACCCTGAGTCCCGGTACATTACAACCTTCACTACTCATCGGGGGTTGTATCGGTACAAGCGGCTGAGCTTTGGAGTGTCGTCGGCCGCCGAGGTATTCCAGAATATCATCAGGGGCGCCCTGGCAGATCTGGAAGGCGTCCTTAATATCAGCGACGATATTCTGGTGTTTGCCAAGACCGAGGGGGACCATATGCAGAGACTGGGAAAGACTCTAGACCGCCTTCTGTCGCTGGGCCTCACCCTTCACAGGGAGAAATGTGAGTTCCTGCGCTCGTCTATCGAGTTCTTTGGGTTCATTTTTAAGGAGGGCGGGGTGTCGCCAGATCCGAAGAAGGTCCAAGACATTAAGGCGGCGAAAGCACCTGAGTCGGTAACGGAGGTGAGGAGTTTCCTAGGGATGGTCACGTACTGTGGGCGTTTCATCCAGAATCTGGCCGCAAGGTCGGAACCTCTTCGGGCGCTCACCAAGAAGGATACGCTGTGGCACTGGGGCCCCCTGGAACAAGCTGCCTTCGAAGACATCAAAGGTGCTCTCGCCATGGAGGACACTATGGCATTCTTCGACCCAGCGCTGGAGTCGGAAATTGTGGTCGATGCGAGCCCTTTCGGGCTGGGTGCTGTGTTGACCCAAATAGACATCACGGGGACCATTCGACCGGTGGCGTATGCCAGCAAGGCTCTCACAGACACGGAACAGAGATGCTCCCAAATTGAACGGGAGGCTTTGGCGGTGTTATGGGGCTGCCGCCACTTCCGGCTCTACGTGTTGGGGCACCCGGTGACCGTGGTCACAGACCATAAACCACTGATTCCAATACTGGCAGGGTCCTCATCTAAACCCCCGGCAAGAATCGAGAGATGGATGCTTGCCCTACTTGAATACTCCGTCACCCTTGTCTACAGACCAGGAGCCAACAATGCGGCGGACTACTTATCCCGCCATCCTGGAGCGAGTGGGGGAGAGGGGTATGATACCTGTGAAGAGGAAGCGGACAGTCACATAAGCATGGTTGTGGAGGCGGCAACACCAAATGCGATGTCCATAGAGGAACTGGAGGTGGCAGCAGCAGGAGATGAGTGTTTTCAGATATTGAAACAATCGATGCACAACGGATCCTGGAAGTCCATTCTGGAGGCAGTGGCCGGACGCACACCAGAAGCTAGAGCATCGCTGGAACAGTTGTGGAAGGTCAAGGAAGAGTTATCATTCTCTAACTCCGGGCTGCTGCTCCGGGGGGACCGCATTGTTGTTCCACAATCAAAGGTCCTCGAGGTGATCAGTCTCGCCCACCACGGACACCAAGGGGCCGCCAAGACCAAGGCGCGACTCCGCTCGAAGGTTTGGTTTCCCGAACTGGAGAGAAAGGTCGACGAGTTTGTGGCAGCATGTGTGTGGTGTCAAGCGGCCTCCCCTCTCCAACGGGAGCCTGCCATCGAGGCCATGCCTAGGGGCACGAGGCCGTGGGAGATCGTTCATGCGGACTTTGGCTCGACGTCAGTGGGGACTCATTTCCTGGTGATAATAGATGAATACTCCAGATATCCAGAGGTTGAGTTTGTGGAGTCCGTGGCATTCGAGCATGTGGTGATCGCTGTTGAGAAGATCTTTGCGGCCCATGGCTTTCCACACACACTCTGTTCCGACAATGGTTCGCCGTTTCAAAGCGAGAGATTCTCTGAGCTGATGGAGAGCTGTGGAGTACATCATAGGAAGGTGTCCCCACTGTGGCCCCGGGCAAATGGAGATGCCGAGAGACTGATGCGGACATTGAACAAAACATTCCGAATTTCTCAGGGACAAGGCCAATCCCTACAACGGGCCCTTTATCAATTTCTCCGTGTGTACCGTACCACTCCACATGCCGCCACCGGAGTGGCCCCGGCGGAGGTGCTGTTCCGGAGATGCCCCCGAGGACTGCTGCCGAAGCGGGGGACAGGGAACCAGGGGTCATTGATGATCAGCGAGTTGAGGTTGAGAGACGGCTTCGGATTGAGCAGGAAAATCTCCGACGGGGCCTTCAACCTCAGAGGCTTGAACCAGGGGATGAGGTTCTAATCCGGAATAGACATCCCCAGGGCAAACTCTCACTACCCTACGAACCCGAACCATTGGATGTGGTGGCGGTGAAAGGTTCTATGGTCACGGCCTCTGATGGCAGGTCGGCCGTCACCCGGAACGTCAGCTTCTTCAAGAAGTTGGGGGATTCGCGAACTGAAACCCCCCCTGAACCTGATCCTCCCTACACATCGTTCAACGACAGCTTCCAGGACGAGGTGCCGGAGTCTCCCCTCCGAGGTGAAGCAACCGATGGACATCGATTGCCGGAGGTAGGCCGGAGGTACCCCCAGCGATCTGGGCGTGGGAAGCCCGCCTACCTCAGTGACTATGTTGTTGGACAGATGGCCAGTGAGTTTGGGGATCCTAATGGGGGTGGCTGCAATTAAAGGGGTTCTGCTCTTCTGGGTGTGCAGTGAAGTTTTCATAAGTGTGGTTATTGGGTTAATAAAGTTGAAAGGTTTGTGTTGTTTGTTGATCCTCCCGGAAAAGGAGGAGTGTGGCGTTGCCCGATGACGGGCGAACGCGGCGGCGTGACACGTCACGCCGCCGCGTGCTGTTTAAATAAAGGGGGCGTTCCCGGCCGCGGCAGAGCGACCGGGAAGCCCGAACTAGCAACACCGTGTCTCCGTGTGCTATGTGTGGCGGGGCTTGCGGGACCGCATCGGGGGCGCGGATAGAGCCCCCCAACACTATACAAATTCATATTGCTCTAAAAGCTATTTCAAAAAAAGCATTGCCATGTGTAGCCTGGGCTAGCACACCCAGCCTCTCTTTATGCCTGTTTATGAGGGAGAGGTCAGATTTAAGTACCAAGGCAGTTAGTTTTGTCTGGAATTGCATAAGAAATCAGTTTAAGCCACGCCCGCTCCCGCACGTAAGTGGCAAATACATTTGGCACGTTGCATTTTAGAGGGGTGATGGGACATGCCGTCTTTATTTCCAAAAGGCCAAAGTATGCGTTTTAAACTGTTTTATTTGTGGGAGGAAATATACCAGAGTTTCTCGGTTTCCTCAGCTGATGACCAGATGCTGCATTTTTAGAAACTGTAGCAGTCGGGGGAATAAAACCGCTGTTGCAGAAGCAAAGAGCAGGCAAGACATCATGCAGCAAAGCTATGTTCCATCAAACAAACGATATTTTGCTCAGAGTCGGACTGGGGCATAGCATTGTCTTAGGCACCAATGAAAAAGTAGCCCACAGTTGCAAATGGCAATTAATTACTTTTGTGACAGACTGAGTAGTAAGTACCCAATGGGGAGGTTTTTGATCAAATGTGATGGACATTTTTTAAAGAATATTTATTCAGTAACACTGGTCAAAACTACTAGCCGCACAGTGAAAGTAACTTAGCAAACTGGTCCCACTTTGACCAAAAAAACTGGCCCACACTAGCATTTTGTATTTTTGATCTTGGCATTGCCCTATAGGCCAATCCGAGCCTGTTGTTACTGCTAATGAAAAAAACACTCAAGCTGTTTATATGTTATGCTAGCGCTTCCAGATTTCTGCAAGCTCTAGGAGGCTTTCACAATATTGCCTTGATGGCCAGTTCTTCTAGTTACAGAGCTCTTAAATGTGGCTATTCCATGCGTGAGGAAGCTATCCAATCCTGTGTTTATGCCTTTGATTTCTAGGATCTGTAGTTGTACATTTGGAAATTGAAAAGACTAAAGGACAGTTCGCAGAATGAGAAGGAAAAAAAAATGACTGAATGGGTTTCTAACGCATGGAACTGTGAAACTTGAGAGCACTGCTGGTTATGATCATTACACAATGGACGCAGCGTGTACACCTTTAAAACATTGGGGCTCATTACGGGTCCGCAGCGTGTACACCTTTAAAACATTGGGGCTCATTACGGGTCCGGAGGTAACCGTGCTGGTACTACTGGTGGGTTGCCGCCGGACCTGTAAATATTCACTCTTCCAAGCAATCAAACCTTACCTCATAGTATACTTGAACACCAGTGTAATACCTACCCTTATCGATACTAGGAACCGGGGTCCTGGAAGATAATCACCTCCTTGCTCTTCTCTGAACGCTCGAGTTAAATGAAAACAGATTATTCACTTATACACTAGGGGGTTTTAAATACATTCTTCATCGGCTACCATTAATCTCTGTGTCTTTTCCTTGCAGCTTGGTAGTGTGGATGTGTGTTCTCCCCGCTCTTTCATATGATCTGCTCCTCTGCCTGTTCTTGTGATTATACAGCAGAGAAGTGCATCAAGAAAAAGAGGCCCCTCAAGTGAGGATAACCCAGGCTCTTCAATCAATTAGGACTATCCAGAAGTCCAGTCACCACTTACGATCCCTCTGTCGGTGAGTAACAGAGGCAGTCATGCCTCTAGTGGACTGCCCCTGCACATGTTCAGGAATGGGCAGCCCAGATGCCACATGGGCCATGGAAATAACACTCCTGATCCAATGGCTGGTTGATACTACAGACACCTTTCTGCTTGGCTGCACCTAAAGTCACCAATTCTGTTTTGCTAAAACCCTCATTCTGATAGAGGTACAGGACCGTTCTCCTGAAGTCGATGAGTGCCATGCTTCTTCTTCGGGTTTTTGAGTGTCTTGAAAGCAGCAAGTAGGGAGCACCACATCTTCAAAACTAGTTTAAGGAGATATTTAGGGTCACTCCTCAAAACCAGAGCCTCAGGGAGAACGTTTTGAGAAAGGGCACCAGTTTCTCCCAACCTATGGGCCGAGGTATTGGCAATCGAAACGCTGTTTTTTAAGATTGAGGTGTTTAATGTTAATTGTATCAATGGGCTCAAAGGGAGGGCTCTGTAAACATCTCACCAACACCAAAGGCAAATCCCAAGGAGGAAAACAGTTACAGGGGAGAGGCAGAGAGGAAGCAAGACCCATAAGGAATATTACTATCAGGGCCTCCCTTTGCATCTTGCTCTCCAAGCCCCCTTTCGGGGCCTTAAGGGGCGGCCCAATGGGAGTGAAGCGTGGTGACCGTCAACCCCTTAACAAAAACATCCTGGAGGAACTGTAGAACGGCCTTAATACATCAGTGAAGAGGGAAGGTATCAGATTCTCATACCATTTTAGAAAATGTACCCAATGCCTATGATAGGCTTTTAATATGTTGGGACGTGTAGACTGGAAAATAGTCTCTGACACCTGATGAGAGGCCCAGGGCCCTCACCCTATACCTCTACATTTCCAGATGGGCCATTGTATCACATGAATCTCTGACCCTTGACCAGATCGTAGAGGTCAAGGCCACCTTGGGATCCTCCAAACCACTTGAACATGAAGACCCAGAAAAGAACACCATTCTCTTTGAGGCCAATAGGAAGTCTCTAGGATAAAAGTGGTCCTGCTCGATCTGATATTTTGAATTACTTAGGAATCAGGCGAAAGGCATTAATAAGACCTTGAGGCTAATCCAGACTCAATGCATTCACCCGCCAGGCACCCACTGGGAGCAGAGTCTGTGGACTTTTGCAGATGATGGGAAAGCAAATAAGTCTGAAACTGGTGTGCCATACCTCTGTCAGATCTCCAAAAAGGTCCTGTCTGAAAGGACCAATTCCTAAGAACTGAGGAATAGCCTGCTGCGACAATCTGATTTGAGATTCCCACCCCCTTGGATTTGAACTGCCTCGAGGGACAGTAGGTGTTTCTCCACCAAGGACCCTACCTTCAGTGATAAGGCATTCAGGGGTTCTGACCCTGATCATCCTGGCAGTTGACATATGCCATGGCAGAGGTCTTGTCTCTTCTGATTGGCACAGTTTGACTCTTGGCCCACCAGTTGAACCTCTGCAGAGCCCTCTAAATGGCTGACAAATCCCTCCATTTAAGGCCTTGAGGAAATCCTTCTGTTTCCACTTCTCCTGAACTATTATGGATTCAAAAGTGCCCCCTACCTCCCCAGGCTGCTGGCATCTGTGGTAAGATTGGTCTTTATGGTGTTCTAGCGCAATCCCTTTTCACAGATTGTCCTTGCAGGAATTGTAGTATTGGGAAGCAGGGACCCAATGCCTTTCAGAGTTGAACCACCATGGGTCTGATGTAGAGACAGACCCATGGGACCATGAAGACACCTGATGAATCTGGCCCTAAACCACCAAAACCTCTAGTGCTAAAACAAAGTAATGTTTCAGAATTCTAGTCAGAGAAGTCTGGAGATGAAGCACTCTCTTCAAAGGGAGGAAGACTTTCCCATACCGGGTGCCAAATTGAGTCCCCTTGAAGATCAGATCTTGGGAAGTGACCCAATGTGAGTTTGCCAATTTATGAGAACCCCCCAGTCCTGAAGTGCTTGATAGACCCAGAGAAGATGTGCTTGTAATGCCTCCAGAGGTCTGCTTTGATTAACCAATTGTCATCCTAGGGGAAGGCTTGAATCCCTTGTAGATAGAGGTGAGCCACCAAGGGAGCAACAAGCTTCAAAAAGAAGGGTTGTGCTGTTTTAAACCCAAACAGAAGAACCTGGAATCGATTACGACTGCATGCACTAAACATCTGTGAAATTACTGACATGATGGTTGGGTGGCCACATGGTAATAGGTATTCTGAAAGTCTAATGACACCAACCAGCCCTCTTTCACGATCAGGGGAACTATCTTTTGATGGTTTTCCATCTTGCATCTTTTCCCCTTTGCAAATACATTCAGCGCTTTTAGATCTAGAATCAGTCTGAACTTCTCCAAGGGGTTCAAAACCAAAAACCACAGAGAGTAGAAGTCCTGTCTCTTTTGATACTGGGCAACCCTCGCAATTGCCCTCTTGCACAGCAGCCCCAAGCTGATACTGGATATGGCTGTCCTCTTCATAAAGTTTCTTGGAGTAGGTGTCATGGTCATGCCTGGCTGAACCGTAAGTTCTAGAAACTCTATTTTATATCCCCTCTGGATTATCTGGAGAGGCCAGGCATCTGAAGACGACTTATCCTGACCAAAGAAAAGTACCAGACTTCCACCCTTCAGTGGGTATAATTTGGTCATAAAGTGAGGCATTGCATTGTGTTGTGGATCTTTCCATTCCTTAAGGATTGTCTCCTTTGTATTGGAAATCTGTAAAAGCCTGATCTTGGGGGTTGTTTATATTTTCTGATTTTAGAATCAACCAACACTCCTTGGGTCGCTGGCTCAGAGAATCCCCTGCTATCCTTGACCGGGGCTAGCACAAACTCCACCTATTCTCTGTCTATATATTTCCCTACAGATTTATCTGAGATGGAGGGACCAGGCGAGGAGGGTAATGTTGAGTCCAAAGTTGAAGACTAGAAAGATGACTAATAGCTAAAAGGTGACCTTTTCCTCTTCCTGCGTCCTTCCTTCGTGCTCCAGGAAGGCCTGTTTCATGAGGCTCTTGATTTCCTTTTGTAACAGGTAAAATGTTAGCTCATTTATTTTTCTTCACTGCCTTCTTCTTTTTAGCCCTTCTATCAGGACTGGGTGAATCTTCATCTTTATCCAGGTGCTTCATTTTGTCTTTGTTTTTGCGCAGATTTCTTGGTAGGTAGGTCAATCTTCACATACCATGGGTAAACAGTGTCTGTCAAAAATGTAATACACTTGGGACACCAGAACTAGTAACCCAGACCACCGACTCGAATCTCCTTTTGCAAGTGGCTGCAAATCAGGAGCCAGTCAGGTTCCTTTTCACATAAGTCTCCAACTCACCCTTTCAGATGGAGAAGGCTAACACATGGGGCCCCCAGCACCACAGCAACTGGGCCAAGTCATTTTCCAGCATCATTGTGGCGCCACTTGCCAATACAACCAAGTAGGAGGACATTTCTTTTTTGTTTGGATGCGTCCTCCAGTACCCTATGCAACAGGTTGCCACAACCTCCAACAACCATAGAAATTCCCCAGAAAGCCTAAAAGTGGCCTTGCTTTGTAAGGACGCCTGGCCCCTCTGAATCCTTCTTACCTGGGAGCTCTGGGCTTCATTGACTAAGGATGTCCTGATGCCGTGCCTTCATCGACTGCTCTCACCCTGCAGGCCTACTGAGAGGGGCTTACACAGTTTCCATTGGAGCTCATCCGCCCCCTGTGCCCTGCAAAAATTCCAGGGGCTTGTTCATCCAGGCAGAACTCTGACGCCGAGCTAGAGGAGATGCTATGGAGGCTCACAACATTGTGCACTAGAGCACCACACCAGAAAGATGTCTGGTTCCTGTCTAGAGGACAGGACATTTTTAACTGAGGATTATGGGTAAATAGGAAGTATTATAACTTTCCAAAAACAGAGAAACCAAAAAAGATAGTTCCTGTGGTGGAGGAGGGGCGTCATAGACAAGTACCGGGAAGAGGAAGAGGGACGTGGAGGAAATAATAGCTTAATTTTCAACGAAACAAGATGCATGACAAAATGTTGAAAAGATGCCATGTGTGTACTGATCTGAATCTCAAAATCATATTTTGTGTCAATCATGTATCTATCTATGAATATAAAATGCTTCACTATGTTTCCGTACTCAGCTGATGCAATTTATCAGTGTTAGGTTGCCCTCTGCAGTCCAAATGGCAAAGTGCACCTCTGTGTTCCCTTCCAATTCAACAACAGCTATCATTTTTACAAACAAAATGAGCACGTTTCTACGCGGTCACCTTCACCTTCCACTATCGCAAACATTCGGAATAATTTCAAATTACTTCTTTCCACCCCTACTTCTTTTCATACCAGCCATGGCAGTTCCAGTGTCAATGAACATTAAACACCGGCTCAAAGTTTCAGTCTCTAAAGAGCAAAACACTGTAGGACGAATGCCTCCTCACAAGGTAAAACTGAAAGTAGGTGCTGTAAGTATGCTACTACACAATCTTATGCCATCACAGGGCCTCTGCAATGGAACAAGGTTGACAATTACAGTTACCTATACGTCTAGCCTTTTCAAAACCATTATTAAGTCGGAGGGATCGGCGCCCCCTGGCTGGAAGCAATCAGTGGTGACCATTAATAAGTCACAGGGACCTATGACCTGGAAGCTATCAGTGGTTATTCCGATATTTAAGAATGGGGACAGAAATGACCCTATGAATTACCAACTGATATTGACTTTAAGATATGTTAGAAAAGCATATGCTACGCCGGGAACTGCTAGAGTACGGTATAATTGCTCTAATAGAGACAAAAAAAAAATGGTACCTCCAGATTATATATACTACCCTTTACTGTAGATGTTGAAATTATTTAGAGTCCAAGTTTTCTGAGAATTCTTGAATCAGCATTTCTAAAATAGGAGCTATAGCAACAGCAAGGTATAACTTAACAATCATCTGGAGTCATGTATTCTGTACCCTTCAGCAGCTATAATATAAAAACGCTTTTACAACTCACACCAACACTTGGTTCCATAAGGTGCTATATTTTCACAAGAATAGAAACAAAGAAGGGCCAGTGTCCTCCAACAGATGGTAATGTGGCATAGCAAAGCAGGTTGAAAAGGGTACAGCCCACCAAATCACTATAAAAGAGCACCACCACACTGTAGAAGCAGAATAATATACATCAGGCAATGTGCACTCATATATAGTATGTAAAGGTAGGATTAGTGACTTCATGCACAGGCATAGCTATGCAGCAAAGCACACTCTTTGGTAACAAGATGATACAGTGTAGCATGGGTTTGAGCCCCGGTCTGCTGTTAGAATCTAGAGTTGGCTGGCATTAAGTGCAATATTAACAAAAATATTAATTTAAAAGACTAAGCTTACTTATTTTATTATTATTTATTTATTTGTTTATGGTTTGTTTAAACCTTTACAAAATAGTTCATCAGAAGAGAATAAAACAACATTTCATACAGTTTTCTTCAGTCACAGATCGTACAAACATATTAAACATATTGGAATAAAAACATGACGATTCGAATAAAAGAGTATAAACAGATAACGCAAATAACAGCAGTGATTAAAACAAGTTTGAGAACAATTCATGCAAACTCAATCTACGAAGCATTAAAAGATTTCTTGAATTTCATAATATCTGTGAACCTATGGAAAACAGTATTTCTTGTGTATCTTAAAGGTTTAGAAGACGAGACAAAATTCATTACAATCATTTAGGCTAAATCACAGACATTTTTCAAAAATGCCATTATTCGCAATTTTAAAACAGTCGAGCTATTATGTCCAATTTGATACCATAGCAATTCAGTGTCAACAGCGTGTAAGTGCATTACAAATTGTTCGAAGTATAGAATCCTTTGCTTCATAAGAGCTGGACATTGCAATAATATATGCTTCAAAGTTTCTTCTGTACCTTCTGTTTTACAGTGTCTACACCACCCCCATTCACTGTTCTGGAGATTCCATCTTTTTAAGATGTAGTTTGTTTTCAAGGTATCAAAACGGAACCTCATGAATGAGTTTCTAAAATTCCGTGAGGGGTATTTCTCTAAATAATTCTCCAGAACAGGGTAAAATTTCCAGCATGAGTGTATCTGATTAAGAGTTTTAGATTGTTGAACCGTATCCAGAGTCATTTGCCAGTCATTACATTGTAGTATGGACTTCACTTTTTGCGGTTTATTTATCAACATCTCCAGATTGACTCCTGCATTAGACAAAGTGTCATCAATTACAGTTTTTAAATTCACGCAATAAAAGTTAGACTGGTCTTTTGCTGCAATCGTGTATAGAGATGAGGTATCATTTATCAGGCATTTCCTCCACAACAACATTTTTCTCCATACAATAATTGATTGTAAAGATTGCAGGCCAAATTCGTATCTAATTGCGTGAATAGAAACACCTTTAGGGATAAAAAACAACACCTTTCCACATGTCTCTTTCAAGTTTTTTCATAAAATCTGTACCCTCAAGCTCGTAAAATTCAATCCATATGTGAGTTTAGGAATACCAGAAATAGTATAAAAGCGTTTCAGAGGTGTAACCGTGAATCTTCCATATTTGGCATCAATTTTCGACATCTGTCTCCTTATCATTTCATCTTTGACTTCTAGCTGTCTTTTGATTATTGCCATCGCACAGTTAGCTGTAAATTGGTATCCTAAGTATTTCAGAACAGTTTGACTTTTTAATCGTTTTCCCTCACAAAACCAAGTTAAAGAAGATTGTTTTTTGTTTGATTTTCCCATTCTTTTTTTTTTTTTTTTTTTTTTTATTATTTCATTTAGTTTGTACAAAACTTTTTGAAAAGAGATTTCCCATGCCCCTCCCACAGTGTGTCGGAGAAGTGCCATGGGGGTCTCAAGCCGCGAGGAGAAGCTAGTCTGTGGAGCTACTAGAAACCAGCTAGCAACCACTTCTAGACTCTCAAATCTCATTCATGCGGCAATATCTCAGTGTGCTGCTGTTTTATTTTTCCCCTATTTCGCCTCGCAGCTTCTCCGACACACCATCGTCATGGGCCTCGCTAGTTTTCATCTTTCGTATCCACCTTTAGTAGTGTTTCCAGATTTTGTAGAAAATTTGATAACCCAAAGATTTCTTTTTCCCTGGGGTTGTGGAATTTGCGCCACAAGTCCTCTCCACATAAAGTATCATACTGTAGTACCAGGCGGCCTAAATGGACAGATCTAAGGTCTTTCAGGCTTTCACAGTACAATGTAAGGTGTTTGAGAGTCTCATTTTGTTTCTCGCAAAAGCGACATTTGAGCATGGCTGTTACTTTTCATGCTCTTGTCGCTTGGCTTACTCTTGTGTTGAATAGGTTTAAGCGAAATTTCATGTAGGTCATTCTATGTCGAGCATTAGGTGTCTTTATCAGGCATTGCAGCATCTGTTTGCGGTCTTTAGCTTCAATGGGTGCATCATCAAAGAGCTTGTGGCTATTTCGCGCATCCACTGTTAGACACCAGTCTTGTTCCCATAGTTTTTTCTTAACGAGGGTTGGATTATTTTGCAGTGTAAGTTGGTCCGTGCCAAGTTTCTTAAGCTGATTATTGCAACCAGTTGCCCATCTACACAGCACGGTTTCAGGGTTGCCTTTAAGTGCTTCCTGTAAGATCTTAAACTGGGGAGTACAGTCTTCTGTGATTATTTTCCGGTAGATGGATAGCATGTTCCATAGCACTCGTGCCTGCAAGGAGATGAGGTTTAATTCATATCTGACGCACGCACTCGAGATTCCTTTCTGTATGTGCAGGACTCGTCTCCAGTATTGGTTTTCCAACTGTGGCCACAAAGTTGCAGAGGCGCCTAGGGCGCTTTCCGCGCCATTGATGAGCGTGGGAGTGGCTTTTTGGTTATAATGAGCTAACACTGGTAGCAAGGAAAATTTGCCGAATTTTTTATTTATGATGACCCCTTGGCATGCTAGTTGTCTGCATTTTTGTATGATGTTCTCCGTCCAGGGGGCATCATTTATGTTGCTATTGAACCAGACTCCTAGATACTTGGCCTTTTTCACACATCTCAGGTTGTCATTACACAGCCTCCAATTCGGAGCACTTTTTAGGTTCCGTTTTTTGTTTCTTGTGAGGTCTTGAAGGATGATTATTTCCGACTTTGCAGAATTGATTTTCAATTTGTTTTCTTTTACGTAGCCCTCGAGTGCAACGAGCTTCCTGGATAGTCCAATTGGGGTTTGATCCAGTATTACAATGTCGTCTGCATATAACATCCAGTTTACAGTCATCCCATTGATTTTTGGGGGGAATGATGTGACAGCTTCAAGGTGTTCTCCAATATCGGACAGAAATAGTCCGAACAATGTGGCTGCCAACGGGCAGCCTTGTTTCACACCTTGATTTGTTTTTATAGGTTTACTCAGTGTTCCACCAGAGTCCAACCTTACTTTGATTTCTGTGTTAGAATGCAGATCTTTTATGGGTTGGAGCAGTTTCTCCGGGCAATGCCATTTTTTCATCTTAGTCCATAGCAACTCTCGATCGATGGTGTCGAAGGCGCTGGACAGATCAATAAATGCAACATAGATCTTCCGGTTTTGACGAATGGCTTCCATCTTCAGGAAGTTTAAGATAGTCAGGTTCAGCCCGCAGCCGACTCCTTTTACAAATCCTGTTTGGTGGGGATCGTATCTTTTGGAGTCGTTAATCCATTTGAGTAGTTGGATTTGAAGCTGCGCCGCAAAGATTTTCCCAATTACGTCGAGCAGGGCTATCGGCCTGTAGTTCTTAGGGTCTGTTCGATCACCCTTTTTAAAGATCGGTACCACAATGGCACTCCTCCAGGATGAGGGAATCATTTGCGACTGTATTATTGATCTGAATAAGGAGTAACAAAATTCCCATTCTTATAATAATTGTTTTAGCAGCATTAATTTTAGGTGTAAACCAGCAGTAAATGCCACAAATGCATTAATCAATTTTTGCAAACCAATTTTTGTGTGATCTAACAATAAAAAATCATCAGCGTATGCTATCCATTCAATTGCAGTTTCACCTAGTTTCGGTGGAACCAAACCCTTACCCGAAATTGCTTGAGCGGCCTTAGAGACATATAAATTGAATAGAATGGCTGCTAGCTTGCAGCCTTGTCTGAGGCCATTAGGAATAGAAATTTCAGAAGAGAGGCGCCCTGCTGAATTAAGTCTTACCTTAATCTTTGTATCAGAATATAAATCGATAATCATCTCTAATAGGTGTCTGGGAATCGAAAGATCTTTTAAAATTGACCATAAAGTATGTCTATCGACAAGATCAAAGGCTTTAGAGAGGTCCATTGAGGCCACAAATATCACATAACCTGACTTCTTAGATGTTTTCGATTGAAGACTTTTCAGAATAAGACCTCCACAGTCTGTTCCTACGTTCTTTCTAAATCCTATTTGTTTGACATCTATTATGTTGTTGTTAGTGACCCAAACATCCAGTTCTTCAAGTATAATGGAGGTACAAATCTTATATTCAGGATCAGAAATCGCAATTGGTCTGTAGCTTTCTGGTAAGAATCTGGGCCCATGTTTATAAATTGGGATCAGAATCGCCAGTCTCCACGAATTCGGTATAAGGTTAGTTGCAAGAATGTTTTTGAACAGCACGTGCAAAATATTCCCCCATAACTGCAGATTTGTTTTTAGAATTTGGTTGGATAAGTTGTTCGGACCAGGTGCCGCAGATTTTTTAGATTTGGTAATGATTTTGGGAATGTTATTAGGAGAGATGTCCATTGTCCATCTAGATTTTTTCACAAGATGAGATGTGTCGTTATTAGTGTCATCACCGTACATTTTTGCAAAATCTGCTTTCCAGCTTCGTTCACTGATCGAGGTCAGCAATATCTCTTTTTGCAAAAGCTGGATCCCATTAATCATCTGCCAAAAATTAGAGATATCTTTACCTTTAATTATCGCAAGCATATTTTCACCATCCGTTTGGTCTCTAGCTACTCTATTAGCAATTAGCCAATTCTTGTATTGCTGTTTAGTGCTTCTTAGCTTCTTTTCTCTTTCGACTCCAATGTCTGTTGTGTTTAGGATCCCTCGGATATCTCGTTTTAGCTGTTTTTTTACGTTTTAGAATATCGGTGTTAAAGGCATGTACGTGGTTAAGGGGATACTTCATAAATTTCTTCTCTCAACATGCAGAATTGGCCACTTCGTTAATATAGTTCGAAAAGGAGGATGGTGCAAAATGATATCGGCATTCTTCATATGACATGTTCGTATGATTTTTTAGTAGGACTGATGTAAATCTCTTTGTGTTGGAGTAAGACCAACATATGCGAGTGCCGTTCGAGTTGGCAATCAAGCCTGGATTATAAAACACATTGTATTCTGTTTCATTGGGGTGAGTTATATAAATCGACAGGAGATTGTGATCGCTGGTTGACATTTCCTCTACCTTTACGTTGGATATATATGTGTCCAAACCATTAGAGACAAAGATGTAATCTAGCATTGAACTGCAACCTCTCGCATGCCAAGTATGAGCATAGTTTGGTAGTATCACTAGTCCCATAACTTCTGCAAAGTTCATCCAAATAGATCCTCTCAGCTTAGCGTTATCATTCAGAGCTTTAGGTTGCTTAATAGTCGCACTTAGGCCACACATTAGGGAGTCAATTTCCATATTATCTATATTGCAATCTGCATTTAAGTCACCAGCCATCATAACCAGCCCATCGACTTTCATATCGTGCCAGGCATCAATTTTTGCCGTACTTCGGCTAGTTCTTTAGTCAGCTGTAAAACATTGTATTTCAACGGATTCCAGTATATATTTATAATACATATATCAATGTAGTTACTTCCAACTTTAATTGTGCATGTAACTGCGAGAAAATATTTCAGGTTTGACCATATCTCGATGTCCCTAGCTTCAAGAGTATGTTTACATGCAATTAACAAACCGCTCATGGGCCTCCCTTTGGGTCCTTTGTTGGCAGGTAATTGCCAAATATCATGATCTTCCCAGATAAAATCCGTTGTGGCCCATGTTTCTTGTAAAAGAATCAGCTCAAAAGATGATAAGATATCTGTAACAACAGTATTGTTTCGTAAGTGTGCATGGCCTCTAGAGTTCCAGGATACAATAGAGGTTTTGCTAGAAGTGCTAAAGGGGTTTGGCCAGCGCTTGCAGTGATGAAATAGCGTCCTTAAGTGCCAATGTAAGCCCTCTCCACTCTTGTTTTTCAGTACCAAAACCTTCCATATTGTTTACATGTGTTTTGGAATGGTCATTGCTAGTATTACTCCCTGCATTCTTTGATACCCCGTGCATATCTTGTTTTGTCTCGATATGAGAGTATGGATAAATGTCAAAGCCTTTGCATTGCAGGGTCTCAGCTTCTTTCAACAGTATATCTCTGACAAGTGGAGATGGGATTACTAATCGAACATAATCCAATCTTCGTTTGTGGAAAAAATCTACCAGCGCAATATCATGCGAGGAAACCAATGTTAAAGAAGGAATAGTGGAATATAGAGAAAGAATATAAGGGCGATTCAATGAGATTTGTTCACCTTCAGTGAACAGTGTAGACATTATTAAGATAGTTATCTCGCTTAAGGCTGGTTTCTTTAACTCTTGCTGTTATTTACCCAATCAACATTTTCATATGCCTTTTGGGTTTGCCTTACGGCCTCACCAGGTGCTTCGTTTCCAAAGGTTGGATATTTCTTATTGTTAAATTGATCATCTAATACTTTTTTCACAATCATTGCAATTTCGTCTTGTTTAGCCAAGCATTCATTCTCCACACCTTTACCATTCCCATGCATTCCAAGTTCTTCTTTATCGAACAAAGTATTGGAACCATGTTCAGCATTAGCGGTCAGTTCACAAGTCTGGCCTTCAATCATCTCCACCTCGCACATATGTCCGTCAGATGAGGCCGCAAGGACTTTACTACCCAGTTCAACCGACAAATGGCAGATATCAGAGTTTATATTATTACCATTCCATACCGATTGCACAGCATCATCCCGGTGGATGTTAACGGCTGGCTGGAGTGGTTTTAATTGCAAAGTGGGGATAGGGTTGGTAGGTGGTTTTACCGGAATAGTTTTAGAGTTAGAGTTATTTACATTCTGTTCTTTAGGCGTTATTTCCACAATTTTCCCTTTCTTTTCGTTACATATGCCTGCTGCATTCTCTTTAAAGATTTCAAAGATGTCAACTAGGCCAGTTTTTAATGAGGATAGCTGTGAAGCAATATCCACTATTTCTAGTTTATTTTTCATGGTATCCGAGATTGAGTTTTCAGCTTCGATGTAACCATCTTGAACTGCAGATTTTACTGATTCTATGTCAATCTCAGATCTTAACACTTCATTTGCTCTGCAGTTAGCCATCTCTTTACTTGTCTCGTTGGTACCAACCGAGTCTTGACTTTCTTCATCAATTATATCTTTAAAGTTCACATCTCTAAGATACTTCCGCAATGTTTTGCCTAGGTTTTTCTTTTGGTTTTTAAGTTGCGCTTGTTGTTTTTTTATTTTTTTTTTAGTTATTTTTACCTTAAGCGGTAAATTTGGAGCGATTTTGGATGGTAAATTTCCCCTCATGGTGTCTGGAGTAGTTTTCCCATTTGATTCTGGTTTAGAGACACCACCTTCAAACTGCGAGTCGTCTATGGTAATTGCCTCTACAGATGGAGCCTTTCCTCCATCAGCAGTACTACTTATGTCAATAGTTTCTGCTCTTAGTTTATCGTTACTTTCGTTGTTTTGTACTGTTACTATCTTACTCGAGTTCTTATGGAGTAGGTCATTAAAGTTCGAGGGAACCTGAAGTACTGAGGTATTTATTTGCATCAGCAATTCGGTATGTTTTCTTAGTTCACTCAAAATTAATCTATTAAAGATTCCCATCAGTGTACAGAGGTCAGTATTTTGGGAATTATCCGTCGCGATCCCATCAGCAATCACATCATTCCCCTTATCTATACAATCTGTATTTTCTTCCGGTTGGAATATATCGGTTTTGAAAATATTAGGGGTGTCATCAAGTGATTGATTTGCCAGATCAGATTCTATCTGGGATGTGGATATTTCACCCCAGAGAGATTTCAAAATGTCTTTCTGTGGGTGAATTACCAAGTCTTCAGCAAAGAGAGATTGCAAAGTTTCATTGGATTGCAAGTCATTATTTTCAGGGTCCTTGTTTAACTTTAGCTGGTTTGAGCATGCCTGCGCGCATAGCAATAACTCATCTTCATCCTCGCATGGAGGGGGTAGAGGAAGTGCTGCTGCACGCGCTAGACTAGCCCGCCGGGTTGAAACTGCAGTAAAAAAATCAGCTCGCGGATCTTTCAACATATTACCAGGTTTCATTTTTTTACATTTCATGTCGGTATTGCAGAGATGTCTAGTTAAGTCTCTTACTAGTCAAAATATCAAAGGATATCACAATTTCTCGGGCAGAATTCTTAACTCACAGTAATGTAGTTTATCTGGTTACCAATGTTCTACCAAGGCATCCCCTTCAGAAACCTAAACAAGAGATAAATCACCAGTACCGCGCACCGTGCACTGTTCACAGTAAACAGTGCTCGCTGGTGCTTCCGTGGTGCGCGCGCTGGTGCGCTGCACTATAGGTAGTTGTAGGGAATGGGCGGGAGCGTCAGGGGGCGGAGCCGGTGACGCTTAATGTAAATGTAAGAGACAGTAGTTTAGAAGTAAGTATAAATATTTCGTGTCTTAGTGCAGATCAATAAGAGAGAGTCCGTAATATCAACAAGTCCGTGAGAGCAACAAAGTCTAGAGCATAAGCAAGAAGGCCTGCTTTGCGTGGATTCACCTTCAGGCAACACTCGCGTTGCGTTTAAAGACTTCCTCCTGCTCGCATTCTAAGTCGAGGGCTTGCAGTGGCATACGATGAAAATTCAGTCAGCTTCAGTCAGCCTCTCAGCCCAGTAAACAGTGCTTGCTGGTGCTTCCGTGGTGCACTTACTTATTTTACCTTTGCTCAAAATGAGGTAACCTCATATAATAACAATATTGAGCAAAGACGACCTTTGCACATCTTCCAAAATGACATCAGTGTTCTACACAAATGCTGCGTTGCTTCATCAGTAGAATCAAACAACCACCTGCTCTTATTGACCTAATGGTACGATCTAAAACTTTATGCAGGAACTACAGAAAAGCACCCAACTTTATTTACACCTAACTCTATATAAACAAAGACCATTGGAGCACGCCGAAAGGTACCTTCCAATTTTAGCACATTCTTAAAATAAGAAAAAGCTCATAACTGTACCCGTCCTATGTAACTGATTTTTGGCTGTGTACTTGCTTCTTCCCCCCACCCTCTTTCACTCTTGATGCATTCATCAGGGCTGTTTGTTTGAAGATTTGACTTCATCCAGTGTGGGAAAGAAAATGGCTGGCTAAGGAGTTGGTGAATAAGGTGTAGACTCAATTTAGTAAATATGAACAAGAGCCTACATCAAAGACAAATTCAATAGTTACTGTCTACACTAACCAATTCAACACAAAAGATTAGGACTTGGCTGCAAAGTGGGGAGTCATCAGTCATTGTTGACAAATAGATATGGGGTTTTGTCTTAAAACAGGTCCCAGTAGAACAAGCACGATCCTTGGATCAGGGGACCTCCTGCGGCCTGGAAAGATAATTGCCAGTGGTCTGGGGACTACTTATATCTATCAAGGGGCGTCAAAGGTCAACCTTAGTTGGGGAGTCTCCAACCATCTTCAGAGTTAAATCGTCAGGGGGAAAGCTGATATTTCAATGCCAAAGGAATTTTCTGCTGAAAGCCGTGCATGGAACCACCAACAGGAATTTGGTAAATGTATAACATTGAGTCATAAACCTGTTTCATTGAGTTTCTGCACAGTTCAGGACATTCAAAAGGAGGACTGGTTTGACCGCAGGTATCCTGACGCAGCTCCCATGCACAAACCCAGCCTGCCGGAGCTCACAAGGCCATGTGGGCAGAAAGTCAATCCTACTACATTGAACACAAGAAAGGAAAAACGTTGCTACTTGCTGAATGCCTGCGATACCAAATGAAACAAATGCTGACTGCAGAGCTGTGCAAAGGCACACCCACCAATCAGCAACAGCTGGAGAATCCTTAGTGCCCTGGTCAGTGGGGTAATGGCAGCACTTGCTTCACATGTGAGGTAAATGAAATAATTTAGAGAAGTGTAAGTAAGCCTCCTGCACAATGAAAGGAAGGATGAAATTTAGAATGGTGTGATAGTTGGAGGAAGCATATAGTGGAGGAAAGTGTATGGCGGAGCAGCGAGGAGCAACCCGAGCAGATGAGGGGAGTAGATAAAAGAGAGTAGGTAAGAGGAAAAGGAGAGACAGGAGCAATAAGGGGGAGTCTGAGTGCACATCAGTAAAGGAGGGAGAAGTGGAGGTGAAGAATTCAAGAAGCAGTAGTAAAGGAGAAGGCGGACTCAACATTAGGTAAGGGGAGGGGAATGGAGGTATAAGAGACAAAGAAGAGCAGTGCAGATGGGGAGGGAAGAACAACCGAAATGCTGAGAAGATACGAGGATGTTGACGTGGGAAAAGCTTGGAGAGGCGAGGAGGAGTGGTGTTGAGATAGATGAACAGGAGCTGTAAGTAGGAGGTGTGGGAGTATTCAAGGAAAGAGGAAAGTTGTCAGTGAAGAAGTGGAAAGGAGTAGTGAAGAGGGGCAAGAAAAGAAAGAGAGCAGCAGAGGACGAGCAGAAGGTGAAAGACTGTGATAGGGAGGAGGCGCAAAGGAGGTGCAAAAGGAAGTGGAGGATCAGATAGGAGAGGGTAGAGGAGAAGCAGCCAACCATTACATGGAAGGAACAGAAGATAAGAGTTACTGAGAAGGTTGGTGAAGGAGGGAAAGAGTAGAGAGCACCAGACTTTCCAAGAGGATAGTGAAAGAGAGAGAAGATGAGCACTGGGGCAGAGAAGACTGGTATGATAAGAAGAAGGAAGTATGCAAAGATAAATGTTGCCAGAGAGAGGGACGGTCGAGGCTTGATTCCCAGGTGTTAATCATAGCTTAGAGGAGTAATATTACCCAAGCTGGTCTCTGACTACCCAAGTCTAACCGACCCAGAGCCCTCCAAAGTCCTGTAAAGGATCTGAAAGTGTCTGACTTCCGGGCCCCTCTAGATGACCCAAGTCACCAGGGGTGTACGTGCCAGTGTTTTTTTCAAAGAATTAGTGCAGCATCCTGATAACATCTGTGAAAGTTAAGCTAGAGACTGCAACAGCTAAGAAAGAAGTGCCGGTACTTAAATCACCACACGCTACGAGTGACGTTTTATTTCCCACCAGGATGATGTATTCTAAGAGGGGAGACAGAAGGACCGAGGACTAACATTGTCAGGAGAACCTGCTCTTGGTTTTCTGTGCTCCTAATAACGACTTGTGCGCCACAGATATATTCTTCAAGTGCACTGTTGTTTCGTTGGTGTGTGACACTATTAATTGACCGCTTACTGCTCACAGGATGGAGGCTTGAATATGGCACATCGTTTACACAGCATTGCAAGCCTCTGAGTAGAATATGTATCCTCTGAAGCCTTTTTAGAAATGACCTAAACAAAATGCCACAAACGGTGGTTAAACTCTCACAAAAAAGAACCTGAGTTAAAACGTTGGCAAAAGATGGCTAGACTATCACTATTAGGTGATGGCAATGCAATTTAGCATCTCTTAGCTAAAAACAAAAAAAGAGATTTGTCAATAAATTGCATTAATGAAGAATCTTGGGCCGACCATATATCTACGACTCTAGGCAGTATGATACTGTCGCTATGGCCCTACCTATTCCCAATTCTACGTGGGAATGCAATGCCTCAATATTAGACACCTCTTTGGAAGCATTTAGACATCACTATGATGATCAATTAAAACATCAGTATCCGTTGGATCACAACCGCACGGTCATATATTATGAACTAATGCAACTATTCCAACCTGCGTCTATTGCGCATACACAAAAACAACCCCCTCACTTTCACGCCTCTGACCATGAAATCAAAACCATGAAAGTTTTAGTGCGAGCAGAAAAAAGGGCGGCTTTTAAACTTAATGGTGACGAACAAAGAAAAAAGCTTATCTTGATTAAGACCAAATATAGAAACTGGCTAAGAGGTAAGCGGGCTAATCTATATCAACAAGATGGCAGCAAGTTGTTAAAAGTATTGACAAGTAAAAATTCTAAAGAATCGTGGGATATTATCAATCAAGCCACTGCAGGACATCAGGCTGCCATTCAGATAAATGGGGTGAGCAAAGGGTCTTGGGTTCAATATTATTGTAATTTATATGGCTCCCACACCACTATACTAGACAGCCATGAGCTTCCATACCAAACGACATTTCACCTTAGTTTTGATAAAGAAGATCTTTTATTTTATATTAATAAAGCCAATTGCTCACGGGCCCCTGGACCTGATGGTCTGTCGAACATGCATCTGAAGCAATTCCCTATAATCTGGGCTGAAATTTTGTACTCCATTTTTTCGAATATACATAAGACCCAGTGTATTCCAGCATCATGGAAACAGTCCATTGTTGTCCCTATTTATAAAAAAGGTGATCGCTCCAACCCGGCTAGTTATCGTCCAATATCCTTGTTGGACCTACCAGGGAAAATCTTCTGTCGTCTAATCTTAAGAGACTTACATGTGTGGTCTAAAAATAATCATTTGACAGACCCTTTTCAATCTGGTTTTATTTCAGGAGTTGGTACTTTGCCTAATATTATGACTATTAATATGTTAAAATCTCAATATGCAACACGGAAGCAACCTTTATATTTTGCTTTTATAGATTTCAGGTCAGCTTTTGACTATAAAGAGAGAACTTATGTTTAAAAAATTACATCTTCTAGGCTGTCCACCTTCACTGCTAACTCTTATTGTCCAGCTACACTCTAATACTACCATGCGTGTAAGATTAAATTTAGAGGGGCTTCTGTCATCCTCTTTTTCTACACACATGGGTCTCAAACAAGGTTGTATATTAGCCTCTTTTTTGTTTAATTTATTTATTCTTGACTTGAGTAAACTTTTCTCTGGGGTTTGTTCTGATGCCCCAGAGTTAGGAGGTCAGGGTATAGGATGGCTACTATATGCTGATGATCTGGTCCTAATATCCCAGACTCCTAAAGGATTACAAAACCTATTAACTGCGCTTTCAATTTATGCTGAAGACAATCACCCAAGTGTAAATTTTGATAAATCTCAGATTCTGATGTGTAAATTCCAAGTGAACGGAAAATCTACTTGTTTTATTTGGTCCATCGGTAGTGAATCCTTGAAAATTGTTTCGGAATATAAATATTTGGGCCTCATGGTACAGAATACACTAATCGACAATGCTTATATAAAAAATTTGCAGTCTAAATTAGCTAATTTGATTTCTCAAGCAAAAAGTTTGATTTTCAAGTATGGTAAATTCACTTTAAAACACCTTCTACTCTTTTATGAACAAAAGGTAATACCTATATTGTTATATGCTGCAGAATCGAAGCTTGGTTTTAACGATAAAATGTGGAATAAGCTTGAAGCGGTATTTTGGAAGAGTTTTACGTTTACCAAACTGTGTTCCCATGCCTATTGTAAGATTTGAACTTGGCCTGAACTCAATGGCTTCTAGAGTCAAATGGCGGATGTGTGTTTTTTTCCGCAAGTGCTTATTGGGCCTGGGAATGAACAATATACTAAGTACTGTAGCACGATATTTGATCTCCTCCACGCAATCTTATCCGCACACGTGGCGTAATTATGTAATCGATATTTTACTTGAAGCTAACATATCAATACCACATTTACTTGAAAATTCTGCACGGGCAAAGAAAAAGTTTTATCAATGGACATGGATTTCCAATCAAGCAGTATGTCTTAAATATAAAGACTTCAACAGAAGTATCTTTGGTCATAAACCTTTGGGTTATGCTGCACCTTAAATGTTAAAATGTCCTTCAGCGGACATAAGGAATAAATACTTACGGTTTAGATTGAATTTGTATCCAACCAGGGAAGCCCTTGCTAGGCGGCATTTTATTCCAATTAATTTGTCTTATTGTCGCTATTGTGGACTAATTGATGAAAAGGAGACGTTGCAACATTTGATTATTTCTTGCAGTGCTCTGCACGAGCAACGCTCCAAATTTTTTCTTAATTCAATGAATTTTTATAGTCAAAAAGATGACATGCAAATTTGGGAAGCAGTGTGCACTGATATGAAATTTTCTACAATTCGATTACTAGTACAATTTCTTGACGTAATTTTACCTGTTATAGTTAAGTAATCTTGGAGTTACTTAATAAGTAATGAATTAGACCAGACCATCATTGGCCTTTGAAATTGATGTGTAAAAGTATACTTTCTGCTCTGTTCTTCTTTTATAAGTAATATGTAATGTAATGTAGTGAATTTTTTTTGTATTGTATTGTTTTTAAAAGTTGAATTGTTCAGCTATATCAAAATAAAAAAAATAAAAAACTAAAAAAAAAAAGAAATATTAGACATTATTGCCATTATTGAAAACTTAAAATCATCCCGTCTGCTGGCCCTGATGGGATATCCAATTTGGTATTAAAAAGTGATCCACCATTATGGGGTGCTGCTTTGCATATATTATTTGGCCATATTGGCATTCACGGAAATTTACCACAATCATGGAAAGCTAGTAATATTCTAACTGTGCATAAAAAGTGAGCCTGGGATGTTCCATCTAACTTCGGAATGCTTGCAATGTTAGATTCAACATCTAAAGTCTTCACCAAAGTGTTACTTCATGAACTTAATGCTTGGATCGACAAACATAAGATCCTTCCTCCCAATCAGATTGGTTTTAGATCTAAATCTAGCACCTTACATAATCTGTTTATAATCTGTTTATATTAAGCTCAGCAATTGAACACTCTTGGGCCCGGCGGAACTTGGTTGTTTATTGTGCTTTTATTGACTTTTCCGCCGCGTTTGCCACGTTATGTAGGAATCATTTATAGCGCAAATTGGTCGATTGGGGGATTCCAAGTGGATTGCTCTGTATGTTGATGCTTCTTCATGCAGATACTTCAGTTTGATACTTCAGTTAGTGTTTGTCTTAATGCTTTAGGAAAATTATCTAAATCTATGCCCACTAAACGCGGCGTAAAACAGGGCTGTATGATAGCTGCAACACTTTTTAACCTCTACTTGGCTGATATGATTGCTGCTTTTAATATATTTGCTGCTAACCCTATCAAAATTCAAAATGTAGCCTTGGGATGGCTCGCGTATGCCGACGACCTTTTACTTCTTAATTATACACCAGCTGGTCTACAACTTATGTGGAATGCACTAGCCAACTACGCATCCAACAATGGCCTAATTATTAACAATTCTAAAAGTAAAATTATGGTCTTCACACAGAAATTAAGGTCTAAGCGTCTACATTGGTCTTTAGCTGATGTCCGATTGGAGCAAGTCTCCTCTTAAAAATATCTAGGCAACGTAATAGACGATAAGCTTAATTGGAACTCTCATTGGGCTGAGGCAAAATTGAAGTGTGAGGCCTCGGGCAATTCATTAAGCGCATTTATTGGTCGCAATAATGGTTTCAGTGCATCGGCCGTCCTATCTATCTATCAATCAAAAATTATGGCCATGCTGTCTTATGCAATAGCCATATGGGGACATAAATTCAAAAAAGCCCTCGTCAGATTTGAAGCCAAACTCTTGAGGCAATTGTTTCATTTACCTAAATGCATAAGCATAGAATATCTATACCTTGAGTTTAATATAAAAGGCATTTGGAATGTTTACTTATCTCAATGTGTAATGCTCTTCCAACGGTTGACTACTGTGGCAACCGATACGATAATTATCCCATACATACGGGCCTTCCTAAGTTTGGATGCTACTACATCATTGGGTATAATTGGGACTTTGCAATGTATTCATTATCATTGGCTATATGAAGGAAGCAATACATATGTCTCAGGTAGTATCAAATATTCGCTTAAATGTAAACTAACTGAGTATGCGTTTTTGCAAAATATCCTTCATTTAGAAACATTGACATCTGCCACTGAATATTGCAATTACAGATGAGATTGTAAACTTACTCCGCAATACATTTTAGCATATCCGAATCCTAATATATTTTGGGTTTACCTTCTCCTTAAATTCAATGTATAGGTTGCGCTATCACCAACAAGTTGGATGAACAAGACAGTCTACAATCATAAATATTGTAGAATATGTGGTAACCCGTTGGAAGAAACTTTGTACCATTTAATCATCGAATGTGAAAGTTTGAACTGTCTACGAATGAAATATTTTAAGTCATATAATAACGCTGTTACGGTGCTAGAGCTTGTTTATGGTTGAAATTCATACAAGGCAATGGCATCAATTTAATCTATTTCATTGTTAGATGTTATCTGCATCTTGTAGAGATGTTTAATTGTTTAATATAACTATATTTGTGTAAACTGAAGAAAAGTTTTTAAGTTGTATGAAAAAGAAATGTTTTAACTTATTTAGCTTGCATTATGCATGAATTTTAAATGTTCTTATATGTAATGTTATACAAAACTTAGGCTGTATGTATATCAAATAAACTTTAATAATATCCTCATAGTAATAATACTGTCCCTGTTTTTAGGTTTAACAACCTCGACCTAGTTGAGCCTTTTATGATAGTGCACAAGACAGAATATAATTTAAATGTGATCCTTGATGGTGCTAGCGTTAGGCGGTTGGATGTAGATATGTTCAAGTTCACGGTTGAGATCTTCTGGGAGATGAAGATTATGAAGCAGATTGCGTGATACAGTGAGGGGGATGGAACATTCTGTGGTTTCGCGTCACAGAAAGTGTGTTCCAAATAAGTTATGGATTCAAACTGCCCGAAGATAAAGGGCAGAGATGTCCAAAAATGAGTTCAGAATAGATCAGCCAGACACACAGCCAAGAATGTCATTGTCACTTCATTATATGTGATTCAGGAGAACATATGCTGGTCTGAGCTCTAGAGAGATGGGTCAGATGGACATCTACCCCAAAATGTTTTTACACTTTGCTTAGAAAATGTGACAACCGTGTTAAGTGCTCCGACTCATATTGATGGCTTGCATTGAGGCTGCGTGTGCTAAATTGTAGCCTTCTAGCTGCATCCTTGCGTTTGTGTGTGTTTTCTCATTTTCTTTACTCGTGGTTTAGACATTTTCTGTGAAGCTGTGCAGGTTAGATTCTCAGAGGGCGTCAGGGATCCACCTTCTGATCTTCACCACTGGGATCCCTGTGTTCATGAGGAACAGGATAAAGCCATGTTTACATCATGTTCCCAGGTATGCAGCCTCACCTTCTTGTCTACAAAGAAGCAACCTAGTAGCTGTCAGTTTGTGTCTTTTTCTGAGATTACAGCACGCTGTGACCTGTGTTAGCGTTATAGCTCACCCTCTATAAAATCTGGTTATGTGAACTTCCAGCCATTAATGATGCATGTGGTAGTGCTTTTGTGTGTGTGTGACAAATATTTATGCGTATATTTTTTTCATTAAGTTCTTATGGCTAGTGAAACAACAAGCCGTTTAACACTATCTATACAAAACATTTACATCAAAACTTGATTCATAGTACATCAATACTTGCAAAGAAAGAAATTCATCAAATGTCGTAATAATTCAAATAAAGAAGAGTAATCCAGCCTAAGAAATATACATTGGATTAATTACACTACATACCAACAATAAAAGTTCAATTCCAAATCAAATAGGGAGTGAGTCAAGGTTTTTCTTTGCCTTGATCCAGGTATGACGGGCCGCCACAGTCATTATCAGCGATTCCCCCCCAAACATGGATGCCCAGAACTGATCTGTCCAATAAGTGGGAAAATGTACATACCTTTTCTCATATTCCCAAACTAGTGCAGGACAGGTCATCAATATATGCCAGGTAGTTTCAAAGTTCTGTTTACAAAGCCTGCATATACAAGACCCTAAAGGAATACCCCTCCAAGCGCCTGCATATTCTAAAACTGGATGAATGTCCATGCATACATATATTACAAATCGTATTAGGGCTGGGCTACACAATTTCGTCATGTAACTTTGTGGGCTTTAAGGAAACATACCCTGATGGGTGTATAACGTATACCTTCTCTTTTTTAGCAACTGTTGAAATTGACTGGCTGTTCCATTCGATAGCCTTCATTTTTAAATTTCGAGGGAACAGCGCTTGGTCATGTAAAGTGGGAAAAGGCAGCTTAATCACATCTAAGTGAGCTGTTAAAGTCGCTACCAATTCCTTATACTTTATATTCGACGATTTCAAGTTTGCATGGGCCACTGTTACGCCCAGTAAAGAGCCTTTAACAGCACCTTCCTTATCAACTTTTAAGAAGAACTTGCACTTTCCCATTTTCCAGAGCCACATAAGGGACCGTAGCCCCATGTAAGGGATCAGAAATTTGAGGCGGACAAATTTTTGAAGTGTTTTCGAGATTAGCCATTTTATTAAATCAAAAGTTTGGATGAACACCTCACTATCCCTACCCCGACGAGGATTTTCCTGCCTAAGATAAACTAAAGTAAACACTCTAACAAAAGGATATCTGTCCCTCACACTTATACATTCAACAAAGCAACAAGGAAATGCATGGCAGTTCAATTCAACAAACATATAGCATGCAATCAAATTCACAATATGATCAGTGTCTCTTCCCATAACCTGGGTGAATTCCTTTTCCCCAGATCTGAGCAAGGTTTTGCTCCACAGTTCAAAAGAAATAAGGAAATCCTGATTCCAACACAGTTCTTGAGGTTTTAAACTTGATAACAAAAAGGTCCATTATATCAATAATGTACCAAAGGAATTAGTATGTTCCAGCTCCTCCTGGAGTAAGAACACGTTTCACATTTGTTTTCTTCAAGTAAACAACAGCAATTGTCTTTGTGAGGATAATTTGCCACAAACATTGTTTTCTGAAGTAATGTAACACTTCCACAGTGGCTGTACAGAGTTCTCCTTTCAATGTCACAATTAATACAAGTTTTATTTGTTAGAACCACTGTTTAGCACTTTTATCAACTACTACCTGGTTTACTCCCATGCCATGCCTTCTACATCAACAACTTGCCATAGGGGTATACTCTCTTGCTCGCTCAATACTTCACAAAAGAACAAAGGGTACTTCAGTGGTAACTTCCAACTGAGAACAACAACTTCACAAAGTTTCTTGGCATCAAACTTTAAACCAATTCTGGGGATAGAAGGAATCACATTAGTGCTATTTGGGAGTCCTTTTCAACTATGCTCCTCTCCTTCTGGATAATCTTCTCCAGAAGGGCAGCTGGGTTGCCACCTTTCTTTCCCCTTTACACCATCAACCAAATAGTGACCAGGATATGGTCTTACTCTGCTTCTGTGTTGGCTTTTGCAATGTGTGTTCATTTCACCTGACGATCTATATTGCACAACTCATGAGCAGCAAGTCTTACAACTCTTGGGTTTCCCAATATTCCGCTCTCACCTTGGGCAATGTTTGTTGTATTGATATTGCTGAGTTTTTAAATACTCTTGGCTTGGGTATTGCTTGTAAGCTTTTGTTTTTATTAAAGCTTCCCCACTGGTTGTTTCGGCCTTCCACAAACTCACACACTTGCTTGCATAGTCACTTTGGTTAAATAAGTATAACTTTTGTTGCATTCGAATAGTTCAGTGTTCAAAATTGTAATTACTGCTTCTTTCACTCTTCACGCGAGTGAAACTGCCTGGCTTTAACACGCAAACAGCGTTGGAGTGCTCTGGAGTCGCTTGCAAGGTGTGAACTCACTGGGTAAGTAGCTCGCTCACGCTGCGGTTGGTGTTTGCAGGTTTTCCGTCATTGTGGCCCCTCGCAATCTGGCGAACAACCTCTTCTGGTCCACCTCTGCTTGCGCCACTCTAAGCCTCTAAAGATGGCACACTTCCCTCGCTACTTCTGCTTCCCGCTGCGCAACCTCTGTACAATGAGTCTTCGATGGGCAAGCATCCTTTTCTCACACTTCCCACTGTGCAATCTCTTCAACAGGGACAACTCCAGGCAAAGACCCTCTGAGGACCCTCAACCGCTTTTCGTGTTGCAGTGGTCCGGGTGCATTCTTTCACCTCCAACTTCACTTTCAGCTTTATACACGGCCTGCCCTGCTTTCTCCTCTCATGCTTCTCTAATTCCTGAACCTGACGGGACTTTATAAGCCTCTCAGTCTCCCTCAGGTGTAGGTCATCTACACTAATTAGCTGGCCGCTCCTTCAGCAATGTTCCTCTGCATCCTTCTTCTTCGTCCCCTGCCAAAAAATTTAGTTTTCCTAAACTTTTCTACTTTGATAATTTGATTTCCGCTCTCTACAATATCTATTGAAGGAGTATCACACAAATTATGCAAATTATACACCAGTCTTGTTTAGAAAGAGGAATAAGGCTTTCAAGACTTTTGGCGATTATTAGTCACAAACTTCCTTTCTACCCCCTTTGGAGTTAGGGGCATTTGTACCTCTATGGGTTTGAGAAGGGGTTTTAGTCCTTTTTATGCCACAGGATTTCTGACTGATTTCACCCACATTAAGGTGTTCAATATGTGGAACAGCTAGGTTATTGTGGCAACAAGCAATTATATACTTTGGTATTGGGATACGGCTTCCTTGGAGGAAGGCAAATACTGTGTCTCGCCTCACGGATTCTTCTCACTTCCCTGAACCTTTGCTCCTCCCAGGTGATCCTGCCGCAGAACACCACTCCCGAGGTCAGGATCAGGAAGCATCTGCCTTTCCCTGGCCACCTGGGAGACTTGAGGAAGGGGTTTAGTGAGGGATCCGTAGGATTCATCACATATAGTTCTAACCTTATCACTTCAACTGGGATCACCGGCGGAAGGCCCAACAGTGAACGCAGTATTTTTGCCTCTAACTTTTGTAACCAGAGAACCACCTACTCTGAGAGGACCTCCAGTGCATATAATATGCTTGGGGTAATACATTTCTTGTATGCCTCCAGCTTAGCCTCAATAGAATTACCCCAACACCTGTCAATCACCCTTTTGATAGCCAACCATTTACACCAAGCCTAAGGTTGGACGACCTCAGAGTAATGTGTGAAAGAGTGAGAGGCCCTTTTGGACAGGGCTTGGTAGTTATATTTTGTAACCTGTTTCATACATGGTCTAACTGGGAGCAACACAATTGAGTGAACAAGAACAACAAGGTATGTTGCATCACCCTCCAAATACCAAAGATATTTGTTATCAATTGCCTCCTGCCCACAGACCTGCAAACCCCAGAGTGTCTCTGCATTTGCCTTTCAATTCTGGGAGCCCTCTGTATCTTTTCCAGCACTGCCACCAAGGGAGACATTTCTCCCCTGGAATGGAAGATCAACATTGCACCTCCACAACATAGAGCAGTACTCACATAAGGCTGACCCTCCCCAAGATCCCGCCTGTGATGAAGCCTAAAGCTACCAGAGTTCCAGGGGGACCCAGTTCAAAATGGGGACAAAGTCAAAAGAGCGCTGCATTGGGCAGCTTGAGGCTGAATGCTGTCAATCAGATCTAATCACTAGGCACTCACCCAAACCTTTGAGAACCACGGCACAACAGCCTCCAAGGGGTCCGGACCACAGGGTCTCATCTGCATTGTTGTGATTCCTTTGGTCTGAGCTCTGTTAATTCATCCAGATTTTGATGATTTTTAGGCCCTGTTTTGTATGAGTTAAATAGCAAAGAAAAGGGCCTCAAGAGAGGCATACTATGATCATGTGGCAGCTAGAAACCACACAGGTAACTCCAAGTGAGGCAATGAGCCTGCAGTTAGCTAAAATATGGAACCGAGAGCAAGACCTACATGATGATATGGCTCTAGATGTTTTTGAGTCAAGGTATGCCCGTAAGCCCCTGGTGACTTTGCAGTTGAGTCAAGAGGGAACTGGGAGGTTGTTCACGCCTATGATCCAAAACCCCAAAGTGATAAATTAGTACCAAATTCAGTTGATTCAAACAACCGCCTTTGAAACTTAATATAGGCTCATACTTATCGGACTTAAATGTCTTTATTACAATCTTTCAGCTGCTTTGAACCTTGTGTTTGCTGTAACTCACCCCACCTACACATCATAAATACAGTACACATCTTAGAATCACTTGAATGGGAGCAACAACATACCTGAAAAAAATATTTTAATTTTTAAAAAAACAGATACAATCACCACAAGTTATCTATTTCAATGCAGCAAATTAGCATCCATCTACTTTCCTGGAGTTCTTGAGTCTAGGTAGTCTTACGCCGCGCATCTGCTGGGTTTTTTAATAAGGCCCATTTATTGGGGCATTCTAAGCTCATGTGACATTGTGTCTCCTCACAGGCATATACCATGTGAAGAAAATATACAACTCTACTAACAAAAATGGCCCTAAGAAAATCACGTTCTAAGGATAATATTAGTACAATTAATGTAATGTTCACACTGAATGGTGATGTATGGGGTATCTGGTACGGTTTTAGGTCATATATTCCTTGGCATATGTGTACATGGTGAAGCACTTCGCTGTTCAAATGACCCTTATTGAAGCAGTGTGTTTTTTTCTTAACATTTTCACCTGCAGACATGAGGGTTTCATTAAAGCAAATAACATTTAATGATATGCATATAAGTAGAACTCATGAAGCAAAGGGTTTGTAACGCCGCTCCCAAGTTTAAGCCCACTGACTTTGTCAATCTATCATTCCATTTCATTAGGAAAACTAGCCATATTCACCACTGCATTGGTACCATGCCTTACTCAGCCAGTCGTATCTTGCCACTTGCATCATATTTGATCCTGTTGGGCTACCCAGGATTTACTACATTTGAACAATTAACAGAAAAGGTGTTTGACAATACACTAGAGTTACCGAAGTGCACAGGCTTAACCTAGAACCTTTTGTTCCTTGCTTGACATTTCTGCAATAATTCTTAATTGGCAAATGTTGACAACTTATTTGCTCCATATTGACAATTGGGATGGAACTGCTGGTGCTCCAGAAACCGTTTGTAGTCCTAAACCCATCGCTTCAAAGACCCTAACCGGAACCCTACCAATCCTGCAAACATTAAACCCATAGCCCAACTTCCTTTTCCTGCTACAATGTTAGACCTTTAGACCAGGTGAACGCCCTGAAATGGTGGGAACATCGATTGCGGCTGTGCGGTGGGATGGCAGCGGTTGCAATTCACTGATTTTCCTGACCTTATCAGCCCCAGCTGAAACGGTCACCCATTTTGTTCTCCTGAATTACCTATTTTCAACAGGTGCTTCCAGTATGGCCTTCCAATAGATTGCATCATGTCTTTTGGATTTAAGGCACAGCCTGCATTGCCACCATTTCATCCCAGCTTTTTGCAGTTCCATTTGGATTTCTGCAAGCCAGGGGGCAGAGCCTCACCTCCAGTCTTTAATGTGTACGTTCAGCTGCTCGTTCACCTGCCTCGCTTTCTTTTTTATAATTTCCAAATATATCTTTTTTATATTTGCTGATAACAAGATCCTCCTGAAACTTTAAGTACATTGGGCTGTGAACAGTATTTCTGCCCGTCAAAGTCAAGAATTTGATTTTGATGAGGAAATGAGCATGTCATGTATCAGAGACGTATATTCTGGATTGTCTGACCCAGTCTGGTGTATGGAAGCCTGAGTTTTAGCCAGATAGCATGAGAAGCTCTTTAGTGCCAGGTCCAGTTAAGCTGTCTTTGGAACCATCAGTGTGTGGTGTTGATCAACCTACGAAAATTGGTTCTGAACAGAACAGTGCGTCTATGTCTAGGTTTCAACAACTGTGACCACAGAACAATGGAGCAACAATCCTTACATTGACTGCTAACAGAGCAAAGGATACTGCTGAAGACCCTACTCCTGACCCGCTCGGAACATTGGAAATAATGACCAAGCTATATTTCCCTTCTTACGATATCCAAGGAACATTGAAGACCTCTGGAGGCCCTCTGTGAAGTAAGGCAGCCTTACTTCAGATAACTAAAGGAGAAAAAAATCAGATACTTATCTCATTGCAAGGTCCCATCTTGAGGAGTGAAATTCCGACAGACCTGAGGAACCACTTAAGTTCAGGAAGGTGATCAAGGCCATACTCGTTACCCAAGCATTCTGCTAATGGAATGTCCTTCCAAGTCAACCTGCATCATTCAAAGATCCACGTCTGACAACCTACCACACACCTCAGCATGTATCTCCTTCAACAGGAGCATACATCACGATTTGAATCCTTCCATGAATGTTTCACTGTTCTTTCTCCCCATTCTTACTCCTCTGTGTTTCCCTTTTTTCCTCCTCTCCTTCTGCCCGAAGGTGACCTGTTTGCAATCATTGCGCTTTACGAATAAGGCTTCCAGTTGTCTGTTTTTACTGATTTTTACACAGAAATACAGAAGGAAATCACTCTGCTTTCTGTCTATATTTATTTATAAAAATGGAAAAGCAGGTCTTTCTGATTGGTTCCCTATGCTGTCAATCATGCATTTCAGGCCAATTGCATTGTAGACTGGCAGCATGCAGAAGGTAAAAGTTGTATGAATAACTGTTTCAAAGTCTTTTAATTGCTGACAGCATACATCCGCGGTCAGCAGCAATCACAGGAGCAAGCATTTGCTGTTATGGTGAAAATGGTGCTACCATTGATGCGGAATAACTCGGTTCTATTTGTGTCCTGCATGGCTGCATGTCGGCTTGAGTGAATGCATTGTTTAATTCCAATAAATGCGGAAATATGCTAGTTGCAAGTTTTCCTTTTATATGACAATCAAGAAATGTGGCTAAATACCGAAATAATTGACAAAAAGTAAATACAGACGGAAATGACGGAAAATAAATTACATAAAACTGGGAGCCTTAATTATGAATCACTTGAATGTTAAATATTACTCCCTCTGGATTCTTTCACCAAAAAGGTTATTTTTAGTGAAAGCATTTGTATCTTTGGAGCTACCATACGGGTACGGTGTCCATTTAGGCCGCCCAAACCATTACTGGCACAGCTGGAGAGGGTCCAAATGCTAAACCTTGTCTTCTTCTTAAGGTGAAGAAATGTGAGCATAGTGCACGCGCTCTTCACACTATCTACTGGCTCCAGTGGAAAATGTAAATGAATGTAATGCTCTTTGCTTGGCACATGTCCTTGTTTTCACCACCACACCCTAGTTTTCGCATTAGGTCCCAACTGTCCACCGTCCCTGTTCAGTCAAGCTGCTCCTCTATATCTGAAGCTATAAACAAGTGATTACGGGAGGCACGGCCTCCACTACGATGGCAGTTCATTTTTGGCACACTTTTCCTGTTCAGATCCAGGGGTAAGGCAAAACACAAGAGGTCATGGCTGGAAGGTTCAGAATTAATGGTAACCTCTGGCATTGCTCTGGCAGCCCTCCAAACCTTCGCCTGCCAAGCTAGTACAGAAGGGGGAAAAACCATATGCAAATCAAGCTTGGCCCCACCCCAAAAGGGGCAGTGCAGCCTGAACTGCTAGGTCACATCCCTTCTGCACAAGACCACAAGCATCCCCAGAACGCTTCGGCCTTGTTGGGCCTCATCAGTGAGGAGTAGCATGGGGCTCTAGACTCAGCAGGCTCGGGACCCAAGTCTGTGCATGCTGGTCCCCCTTCAGGTGACTATGTCAAAACACAAGATTTGATGGTTGGAAGGTTCAAAATTGATCTTAAACTCTGGCATTGCTCTGGGCAACCCTCCAGCCGATCGTTCCTGCCTGCCAAGCCATTACAGAAGGGGAAAGACCAAATGCAAATCAGGCTTGGTCCCACCCCAAAAAGAGAAGTCCAGTCCAAACTGCTAGGTCACATCCCTTCTGCACGAGACCATAAGCATCTCCAGGCATGTTTCGGCCTTGTTGGGCCTCATCTGTGAGGAGTACCTTGGGTCTCTAGGCCCAGCAGGCACAGGACCCACATCTGTGCATACTCGTCTCATTTGGGTTGACAAAACAGAGATTGATGGCTGGAAGGATCAGAATTAATCTTAACCTCTGACATTTTTCTGGGTTAAGCGCATATTGCTATATTGTCTTAATGCCTTGAAGACTTGGGCTCTACCATCAGTAATAAACCCATCCTCCTCAAATATTGTCACAGCACCTAGTTGCTCTTGGTCTAGCAAGCGCATTACAGATACAGTGCATAACATATTCTAGCTTTGAAACGTTTTTTTGCAAGTATACATTTTTTATTCAAAGCTCATAGACCTCTATAGTTGGGGTTTGTGAGAGCTTTTGATGCTTTACCTTGAGATGGATTATTGTGGGTATGTTTTTCTTCTGGTGCCTTTGATTCACCTGGGTCTGGTTCAGGTCAAGGTGAGGTGCAATGTTAATTGATAGTGATTCTTCATGTTGTGCGTGTTCGTTTTTGACTGTAGGGTCATTTTGGTGGTTTGTTGCCCCTAACTATGAAACTCCATCCTAATTGCTATGCTATTTTCTGTAGCTAATGCTGCTGTACGTATGTGTATCAACTGATTGTTCTCTTTGTTCCTTGCTGATGGTGAGGATAGACCAAAAAGGCTATAGTTTCCACTGCTGTTTTTTCAAAAAACACCTTTCACATTGAGTCGAGCCATCCACACGTCTTCATGTTTCATCTGAACCTTTACTTGTATTTTTTTGTATTACTACACTAGCTGGGGTACCCAGCCTTGCCTGTGTCCTGATCGAGTGGTGTCTCATGTGCCCTGGAGAATGTTGCTCTGGTCCTCTGGTCGGCAAGTCTTGTTTCAGTTTGCTCTGGCATCTCATTTGCCTTGCAGGAAGTTGCTCTTGTCCTCTGGTCGGCAAGTCGTGCTGCAGTTTGTTGTTGTGTTTCAGAAGCTCTTGATATTGATTTCCGCTTTGCATCAGATGGAGCTTTTCCAAGTGATGTTCATTTTTTGTACGCCATGTTTTAGTCACTTAATGGCTTCAGCACATTTGAGAAAATGTCCAAGAACGATTGATTGATTATGCTCTCTTCTCGTGAATGAACTTAAGAAAACTGTAACCTTGCCATTTCCCATATTTGGAGTGGCGCGATAAAAGAAATGTAAACATCAATTATTTAAATTCCCTTTAAAACTGCTGCAATAAACAGTTTCAAACTGTATACTGTAGTAATACATTTTAAAGGAATAACCAACATATTGAACATTTTGCTTAAGACACTTTTGCAAATGTTGCCTCCTTCTAATACCTACTGTAGTGAATCGGGTTGAGCATCAGTAAATGAGAGTGTCTACAGAATAAATGTTTTGCTTCCAAGCATAGACTACAATCTTGCCCCAGACAAATGAAGAATACATGCAAAATTTGGTAGCAGTGGTTTCAACAGTGCGGATTTGTATAGCCGGACAAACATACACACTTTTTTTGCATATAAGATTTTTGCATCCGAACATAGACTATGATCTTGCCCTAGACAATAGAGGAATCCTTGCAAAATGTGGTAGACGTAGGTTCAACGGTGCGGATTTGTAAAGCCAGACAAACATACACACACACAAACATACATACATTCAGCTTTATATATAGAGATTTGTACTTTTACTTTTTTAATATGGCATTAACCACCTGTTCCAAGGGCTGGAATGGGTGGTAATGGCCCAGGGCACGAGTTAAAAGCCTGAGTGAGGCAAGGGTTTTTAACCAGGACCCTGGGACGTTACCACCCCTTCCAGCCCTAGGAACAGACGATTAACGCCATTTGCACCTGTCCCATGGGCTGGGATGGGGCTAATTTAAAGTATTTTCATTCCGTGAACGGGTCGCCTTGCGTGGTCCTGCACACGGAACAAAAAGGCTGTTCAAAGATGGCCACCATGGAATGGGAATTCCATGGCAACCTCATGCATGAAGACGACGAAGAGGAAGCAACAGCATTGAGTGCTGCCACCGCAATGAGGTAAGTGGGGAAGGTAGATTAGTTAAAAAAGGGTCAAGGCTGGGGTGAACATGGTGGGCGGGGGAAGCGGCTATCAGCGGCTTGGAACGCAGGCAAACATTGAGAGATTCAGCCCACATTCCTAGCCTCCCGATTGGCCTGCTCCCCTACAGAGGATGCTAATATAATCTAGAAACATACAAAAAGGGTAGCAGGTGCCCCTCTCTAGAAAGAACAGCATGATAACCCGTTCTAGAAATACCTTTGCTAGAGTAGATTGGCTGACTTGTGTTGAAAGATTCTTGACTCTTTTTTTTCCCCCAACCTTCTTCAGAACTTCGCAGTGCCTGGGTCGTAGCGTTTCTCCCTCTGGGCAGTGACTTTCACACGTGTGAACTCCAAATGCCTGTAGGGGGTGTGGCTGCAATGGATACCTATGTTTCCCCAGAGATCCTGTGGTGATTCTGGACTAGGATGCAAGGGGTATTGGTGCATCTAGTCTGGGCAACGTATGCTTAAGCATGGCATTACCTGTTAGGGAGTACTGTCTGTGAGGACTCAAGCATGCAATTGATGAGAGCGTCAACATGCGGGGGTCTTCCTGTAGCTGTGAGACTGTACAGTACATGTTGTGTTCTCTAGGCTGACATGCATCTTTTTGCCCTAGACTGGTCTGTCCTGTCCTAGGAGCTTTTGATGTCTTTCCTTTGCTCTCATTCCTGCTCCAACAATGTTGGTGGCCTAACCTCCTACTTCCACCAAATGGTGGTTCACCTACAATGGATGCCAAGTGTTTGAGGCATACACTTCGGATCCAGTTCAACTTCTTGTCGTGGTCTATCCAGAACCCCCTCTTGGTTGCCCCTCATGCCCAGATAAGCACGCTCGAGAGGAAGTGACCTATTGTATGTTGCCACCTTTTTAGAACATATAAAAAAATGTGAATGAAATACCAGCTCTGATATTGTTTTTTATATAACAAAAATAAACTTGTGGGAATAAGAATACACGTAGGAAACTTACATTGTAAAATATACACGCTAGTTATAACTTGAAAAGAAGCGTTTTGAATTGAAACAAGTACCACGCAGGCAAAATGGAATCACAGCATTAACAGCACCGCCTCTCGGCAGCATCTTTAAGTTAATATAGGCACATAGCAGAACACACATGGTTCATAGCTACCCAGGCCTTCTATGCACTAGTTCCTAGGCTACAGAAGTATGAACCCTCTTCATGTGACCCCTGTCAAAGCCAGGTCAAGGCAAGCTATGCACCTAAGGCCCTCCAAATACTTTGATAGACCACCCCCACATCAAAGGTACAAATGTACATGGCCGATCTGCAAACATGTACAGGTGATGATTACCCAAACACAACACCAGGCGCCTAGACATCACCAGATTGCAAACCTAGAACTGAAACTAGCTCCATCTAGTAGTAACATCAGATTTGTTGTCGAATTGCCGCCAGTGTTATTTCAAAGCAGTCTTCTGAGAGTTAATGGCTTAATTGGAGCTCTAAAAAATCTATTGGTGTAACAAAAATGGTTTAACCAAGTGTGCTTTAGCTACTTAATTTATAAGCAGTATGTGTGTCCTTCACTGAAGTCCTGTTAAAACAAGCATTGCCAATGCCAACAGTTTTGACTTTTGTGTAAGCATGGAATAGGCATTGCCGAAATGGTATTAAAGGACAGCACCCAGGGCCGGCGGCAGCAACCACTCAGGTTGCTGGGAACGCTCCCTGAAACTACCGATCTAATCCCACGTTCCGAGCAACCTGGTGGCTGCTTGCCCCGCCATATTCCCTCCACCCTCCCTTCCCTTCTTCTTTTAATCCCACCCCAGTTACCTGATTTCTGCAGTGGTGGCACCTGTCGCCGCTGCAGCTGCCTCCTCCTGTTGTCCATGCTGGCCGTCCATGGAAATGGAAGAGGTGATCCGTATGGAGACCCATTTACAGTCCCTAAGCACCTATCTTGCTAAAATATTTTGTTTGAATAAACGGGACGCAGCAAGGAGTCCTGTTTATTCAAACAAAATACAATGCTCTCAGCAGCTTGGTTTACCAGATTGGCAACCAGGGTGCTAATTGCATTCATATCATCCCTGTCATTCCAGATCAGGTGCTGTTGGCCCGGGGACCCTCATTAAAAGCTCTTGCTACGCTTGGGCCTTTATCTCAGGTCCTGGGCAGATAACACCCAATCTGGCCAGTCGGATCCGGTATGAATGCTTAATTAAAAGTAGTAGCTCAAAATGATACAGAATCTATGCATAAAATAGCAGTGCAGAGCAAACGCCCATCTATTATGCATACACAAGCCAAAACTGTTGGCTTTGCCAATGCTCGTTTTTAACAGGACTTCAATGAAGGACACACATACTGTTTATAAATCAAGTGGCTAAAGGCACACTCGATTACAGACATTTTTATTACACCAGTAGCTTTTTTACAGCTCCACTTAGACCATTAACTCTTAGAAGACTGCTTTGAAATAACATTGGAGAATATTTGACCACAAATCTGATGTTACTGCTTGGGAAATCTCCCTCAACGAGATCCAAGGTGCATGTGATTTGAGTGGGAAAGAGGTAGAAAGTGGGTAGGAATGACCCTAGAGATTAGCATGGCCAGTCAATTGGTGGGTAAATACCCAAAGGAAACCTCCAGCCTGTATGTCCCTTCTCATTTCCCATCTTCTTGTAGCTGTAGTCCAATGCAATAGTTTTGCTTATACGTGGGGCTTTTGCGCCACCCAATAGCTAAAGCGAAAAAGGTAAAGACGGGGAAGCACGCCTTTTCTACCGGCATAACGGGAATAGGCAACAGCATCCCGCTGGACATCAGACTGCCCCCTTTTCTGTCACAATGAAGAAAAGAGCTGAAGGCCCATCACTTCAAACAATATCTAATTCCCTCTCTAACCTGTCCCCCTGCATGCAACCCTCTGTGACCCTCCCACAATATCGTTCTCACTCTACCGTCAATATTCTCTTCTTCAAATTGTGCCATATTATTGTACCCTTTTACTGTGGTCCCCCCTGCTGCCCCTAAAAATTAAACTAAAACGATTTTTTTTTTTAGCCTCCTCGACAGTGGCCAGCATCATATGGCTCTTTGTTTCTGGAGTGGCTGGTTTTCTTGTAGCCGGTAAGATAGCTCAGTGGATAGAGCTCTCACTGCTGTAATGTGCATGTGATCTGTAGGTTCGACTCCCAGCAAGGTCAACTAAGCCTTTCTTCCTGCTGAGGTTGATAAATGAGTACCAACACAGGTTGGTTGATATTGTATGTATGTTTGGTCTATATGAAGCGCTTAAGACTAAGTGCTATATAATAACACATCATTATCATTTGGTCTTGGACGTCTGCTTTCATTCACAGCAATTTGATAATATGGGCCTAGAAGCACTGATTTTTCTTGTATGCAATGTATATCACTTTACAGTGATACGTAACAATATTTTTCATAGTGTATTTAGAAATAATGCTATCTATATGATGCCACTTGCTGTTTTGTCAAGGGGTGAAAGGTCTTGCTCCATCGCTTCCCTGGTGTCACTTGGGGTGGGGTCAGATGACATCACTTCCTGTGATGTTATCAGGGGCTCAAGGGTCGTGTGATGTCACTTCCGCTACCCCTGGTATTTTGGCGAAATGACGTCCCTGCTCTTGCTGTCGCCCCTTGTAGCACAGCGCTCCTTTGTTTGCCTGCCAAGTTTAAAGTCGAATGCACGCCCCTGAAAATGTTCCCACTTGCCCTTCTCGCACCTCTTTGGTTCTACGGCTATTTGCTTTTACCCTTTCAATCCGTCAAACTGTGCTATCTCACACCCCCTCTTTTTGTTTACAAGGGTTAATAGAAACATGTACATATTATCCCTGCGGTTGCATTATTTCATACCTTACGTCCCCTCGGATGTCCACCAGACGGACTGGCTGCCACACACCCGTGGGGCTTGATTTGCACCATGTAAGACCATCACAACAGATAAATGAACCAACAACAGGCGCCCTGGCAGACAATACGTTTTGCGCAGGGCCAAGGCAGGGCAATCTGTCTTTTTTTTGCCACCGAGTTCTAATAGCTACAATAGCTTGCACTGCCAGCAAGATTTATACAGCGCTCTGGAGCATAATAACATGTCGACCAAATGGCTGCAAAACAGCACAGAGACTGATTACATATCTTCAACCTAAAATAATCTATAATTATTCTCAGTCCAAAGAAGAGGCTTTTTAATTACAGATTCATCATTGTACCCCCCCCCCCCGCCTCCCAAAAAAAACAGCCTTCAAAAGAAAGTGATTGGGCTTCATTGCTGGCAAACTCGACTGCTGCTGCTTCTCGGGGCATTGCAATGACCGCAGTGGGCGGGGCAGTTTCCGCCCCATTCAAGGAGGGTTGGAGGTGCTAATTCCGTCGCCGGTTATTCCTCCAGTCTTGGGGTCAAAGTGGAAAATGTACCTCCCGCACTTGGCTGAGGTGCATCCTTCTTTTCAATGCCAAACTTTGGCAGTGCGGTAATACCGGTGGTACTTCCACTGTTGCCAAAACATATGATGCCAATGAAATAACCGGCAGATATTTACTGGACCACGACATTTGGAATGAGGCCATTATCTCATGATTCCAACGATGGGCAGTGCCGTGTGATAATTTAGGCATATACGATGCTAGTAGCCATCAAAGGTCCAGGAGCAAAAGAAAAACATGAAGAGGGCATGTGTAACTAAGGGGCAAACACATTTCATGAAGATATTTTCCAAATCTCAGCAAAATGGAGAAATTGGGTCATGACTTCAGTAAAAGGATTCCCACAACAAGCTTTGCAACTGGAACTTCTCCAAAGGTGCTTCAAAAGTCCTGAATCTACATACATAATGTTTGATATGGTGTCGGACTGCAGGTGCAAATAACAGTTGTCACTATTACTCAATTTAACGTCACGCCACCATTTTTTTAACCTCGGTTTTCTGATTGGTCAGGCATGCAGGGTGATCGCAGAACCTCGGCCGCACACACTTAAGCCACTGAGCTATCTGACGGGCAGACATCCCTGTCAATTTCGTAAAAAATAAACCTCTGTGGATTTTCCCCTAACAGCAGTTTTGTCTAACTTCATAAAAGTTTCCGAGCTGGAAACTGCAACAAGCATTTTTTCTCATTGTATAAACCTACCCAACTTAGAAGGTCTAAATGTTGTGGGAAACTGTTAGAAATGTCACTACAATCAGGACTAAATGGGAGCATGTTTTGTCCATGGTTCCATCTACATTTAGGCCCTGATTCATGGAATAATTTGCCTGTAAAACGGGAATTTGCGTGCCTTTCTGCCCGCAAATCCCCATTCGTCATAGCTGGATTTGCGGGCAGAATGGCACGCAAATCCCTGTTTTACACGCAAATAATTCCATGAATCAGGGCCTAAATCTCGACCAGCCATTATTCACTTTTGTCTATTGTTTTGTGACTAATCGTTTCCATCAATAAAATATAGATTGTTTTCGGCAGTGGTAAACATTCAGTAAAGAATACATTAGAAAATACATGTTTGAAAAAATAGAAGACTATACTGTTGCCCCGCATTACTGCACCGCCCAACTATGAGTTTGATGGAAAATTAGAGGAGACACCTCCAGCACCTCTGAGCTGAAGGTAAATCCGCCACCTTTACGCCAAATTTTAGGGGAATTACCGCCACGGCAATTCTGCCGAAATCCTCCATGGAGTCCTATGGACTCCACTTGAATGGGGACTAACACCGCCACCACCACTTGTAATTCGGCGGTAAGACTGGCCGAACTAAGTGGTGGTAACGGTATTATAGTTTGGTGGTATCTTGGAGTATTTACCAGCGAGATACCAATGTACTCGTAATGAGCCCCATGTAAAGCATTAGATATAAAAGTCAAATGGAGATGGGCTGAACTGCTGCTGAGCGCAGCAAGGACACTCTGTTGCACTGTCTGTCTAGTGCTTGTAAAGCACTTTACCCTGTACTTTACTGCATAATGTACTTCCTGCCAGCAGAATGGGTGGAAGGAGGTCTCTCTCAAAATTACAGACAGTGGTCATCTGTTTGTGCACAGAGACTTTCACATCTGCTTCTAACAAGTAAACAGGAACATCCAGCGGTTCTTACGTGTGGATGTGCCTCCCTGCCTCAAGCCACGTACTTGGAAGAGTGCAGTAAAGTGTAATAGGGGGTGGCAAATGCACAGAGGAATGCAAAGCCATAGGCAAGCAAACGGATGCCGAGCTGTGGGAATGGAATGTTACTGCGGGCAGCAGAGACCAGATAGCCTGGGAAGAACAACAGCAATACCAAGAAACCCCACCTTCTACAAAACCACTTAATCTGAAAATCCTTATGATGAAAAACACATGTGTAATACCCATGGATATTCTTGATAATCAGCATTGACTCAATGATCCTCTAAACTTCTCGGAACATGCAGCTGAAACATTATGTGATGATGAGCCAGACTGAGACTTACAGACAACTTTCAGTTTTGAGAAACTGAAGCTCAATGACACTAACTAGTCTCTGCTATAGTTGATTTTTCATGCCTTTCCTTATGCTGTCTTGCCTTCTTAATACACATTTATGTTGATGTATGTTTATTTACTGACATTTTTCAGCTGCTGGATACCACTGAACCAAGGTTCACTTAATCAAAAGGAAAAACGATCACCTGTGTGTTCCCAAGAGGAATCTGACCAGCATTCTTTTGCACTACTTCCTTGAAGCGAATTTGAGCTCTGGCCAGGGCCTTGTTGATGGAAAGCAGTTTTTGATTTCTTTCCCTGTTTCACCATTCGTGGATGAAAAAGTCTCATCTTTCCATTGGAGAGACTCTGCCCTGCAGGTCTCCTGTGCTTTGTCACTACGTTGATTGAAGACCTATAGTGGGGATGTAGTAACTATGTAGTAACTATAATATGAGCCTTATGTCCAACCTTGGGACTGACGAAACCCTTGGGGGGGAGGGGGGGCAGCTTTCCTCCCAACTGCGCCACAGAGTGAATAATCCACACACACTCCAGACGGGATTAGGCAATACGTATGGGAGGCATACGCCTGGCTCTCTTCTGGCTGAAAAGGGAAATGCCAGCGATTAACACCAATCACAATACAAAGCCACGCCCATCTCCTTACCTGTGGCTTATAAACATACAATACCTGAAGCGATCCATATGCAGGACGGAAGCCTAAAGAATCTGGAAGAAGGTAACAGATCTTCAAGAAACCAGAGTATGCCAACCAAGACTCTCAATAGAGAGCAATCACCAGTCCAGACCCAGGTTGATAGCAAAAGAAACACTTTTCCAGTTCCAAAATCAATGGGGCAATCTAGGTACTCGGTTCCACAAGTCCTGCCTACCAAGGTATCCAGCCAGGAAAAACACAATCGAAAGGAAGAAAAAGCAAAGTTCCCTAGACCAAATAAGCCAAGAGACAACCCAAAAAGTTCCAACCAAACAAAAGAAGAATCCAGTAGAGAGGGGAAGGAGTCCAACCAAGTCCAAAGCACAGTCTGAGGTTGTTGCATAGAAGAAACCAGGAGCCTTAGCGTGGCGTAACAGCAAAGCTGAAGCCATCTGAAAAGCCCCATGGTTCAGGAAGCCTTTTATTTCCCGTTGCCAGCAGAGCAATCTGTGATTGGCCACCTGCCACTGCAAGCAAGTAGCCTGCATTGTTTCCACAAGGAACAATTGAGGCTTTAGTCCTCCTCGCACTGGTGTGCACCAAGTCGCCACCAGAGTCTCCACTCAATTGTGGGGCATGGCTGCGGGATTGTGGCAGGCTGATGGGCACTGACACTTTAATAGCTAAATGTAGTTTCCCATTCAGGTTTATGCGAGAACCTAAGGGTATTCTCCCAACAAGACCCAGAGAGTCCTCTGTTCAGGTGGGCAGGGGAGGGCCATCGGCCTTGGATCCCAACCCTGAGGGTGGAGAAGCGAGGGAGGATCACCTGGGAAGGGGAATCTGGGGTTGCCTTTGTGGGAATACCCCAGGCGAGAGACGGTATTCTGGACAGGTGATAAAAGAGATAAAAGAGGAAGAGGAAGTCCCTGATGCCTTTATGCAATACATTGATTCCCGTCACCCTAATCCAGGTTTCATTTTCCCTAATTCCAATCCCTTCATCTATGACCCAAGAGGGAGGAAGGAAAGAGTCTATTGCCCAAAGTGGGGAAGGATGAAAAGCCAACTAAAACAAAGACAGAAGTCTGATATTAATATCCATTCATACTCTACCAATCTAGATCACAGGGAATATCATCAAAACCCATGTCAGTCATCAGGAATATGGAAGGGGGCAACCATCCTCTTGAGGGAAAACCAGGCTAAAGGATTTCCTTATGTCCACTGTCACCCCATCCCTATTTCCAACAATTAATGAGACAGACGAGGAGGAGGCCACTAAGATCAATGCAGATTACCCATAGAAACAACATGGGGAAAATAAGGGCAACCTGCTACAGAAAGAACTCAAGTTGTCCCACTAATAGAATCAGGCAGGATCAGGCATTTAATAATGACCACTCACACCTGACTCCACTTCACTGTTTTTCAACTATAAAGGTGTGGTTTTTCACAAGGAGGAGATCGAGCTGGGGATGCTGTCCGGACCAGAGAAGCCAGGGAGCAGAGAGCAGCAAGAGTTGAAGTCTGGAGTAGAATGGTGTGCCGAGGCACTGACCCAGTGTTTGTGAGGGGCAGCAGCATGGCTAAGTAGCCGTGCCTCCAAGGAGCTGGAGTAAGGCAGCCTGTATCCTGCTGGTGGCGTTCAGCGCATTGCTCGTTCCCTTGGGACCTCTGCTGGTCCGAAGGGTGTCTGAGGGGCAGGTGGTGAGACCCTGACCTCAACCCTGTGTATCCAGAGGGACCGCCTGTCGATGCGACGCTGCCCAGTGAGTGAGAGAGAGAAACTTGACAGCGTGCATTTGACTGAAACAGAGCAGGGGAGAGACACAGTTTAAAGCAGCACGGAACAGAAAGAAGGAAGTTGCACTAGAAGCGCTGAAGAAAAGTAACGTGAAAGAAAGGCATGTGAAGTCACACTAGCAGCGCAGAAGAAAAGTAAAGTGAAGAAAAGCCATGTGAACCGTGCAAAGAAGGAAAAGTGGCATAGAGACATTTACAAACTTTAGGGGTCTATTTACACCAACATTTGAATATGAAGGCGTATGTGAGTGGTATAGTCTCCTCCATTTATATTAAATTGCTGGCACACCTACGCCCTTATATCTCCCAAGCCAACTATGAGACTGTAGCAAGAGGTATTATATGATCAGAAATTGACTACTGTAGTAGCATGCTACTGGGCATATCGAAACCAGAGTATGGACGATTACAAACCTTATAAAATAGTTTCGTTAGAGTAATCTTTGGTCTCAAGTGGAGAGATCATCTATCTGAGGCGAGACGCAATTTACATTGGCTGCCAATAGAGGCGAGAATTGAATTCTGCCCCCTATTGATCACTCACAAGTGTCTGATGGGATCAAGTCCTTAATATCCGAGTGAAGTACTGGTCAAGAAATCCAGTACTAGGTTCTTGAGATCAAACAACACAAATCAGATCAAAATTCCAACCTGGAAACTGACGTTAGTTTAGAAATGTGATTTTGCTTCGGCTGCTTAAAGGGTCTGGAATGCTATCCTCCAGACCTTGGGCAAACTTGGTCCACTGTTATGTTTAGAATGAAGCTAAAGACTTTTTCGATTGAACCCAGTTGCTAGTTCTTAACATGATCTATGTGGTATTGTGCACCTGCGAGGAAGAGACACTGGAGCCTGCTTCACAACGCGAGGGTCTGCGGCAAACGAAAAAAAAATGCCCGTCGTCTGAACGGCCAACGAACAAAGTAGAGTCAGGCCCCTGGACGGATTGCGCCGAAGGTACACGGAGAAGAACTGGGCCCCCGGGACGGGGGCCCGCGGCTGGACCAGCGTTGCAGTGCTGTGACCCTGTGAGGTGGGGAGTCAGCACGCGTCTGCAGGCACCGAGCGGAGGCCGCCTACAATCAGGAACACTGCGCCTGCAAGATAATGAACCCGGGACAGCCCGGAGCGCAACATTGTTTCCACCTCAAGGACTACGGGGAACATACTACATGAGACGCGCGCCAGGAGGCGAGACCGCTGGAAGAACGGAACAGCAGCCGCTACATTTGTATCCAGGCCGGATACTTTAAAGTGAGGAACTGAGCCCTGCAGCTCCGGATCTTGCTAGGAGGCAGCCAGGAGCATTCAATTCACTGCAGCTGATCAAGGCACGTTCGGGCGCATACACACAAGAAGGACTCCTGGTGGGAGCAGTTTTGGAACGCCTGGGTGCAAGTGAGGTCCCCATATAAACTAGCTGGACAGTGCACATTCATAGTTGTCAGTATGCCCCTCAAGAGTCAGAACTACGTACAGACATAATTGAGACAGTGGAGAGGGAGACAACCCCTAACCTGGACAGTAGGCAAATAGGGGGGAGCAGCGAAGAGTGCCTGGTGCCGAGTTCTACAACCACTACCTAAGTGCAAAGGGCAACAGTGACTTGACAGAGCCTAGGGCTAACACATGCCGGGGCAGTGCTCGCACCTGAATGAATGTTTGCACCGGACGGTGGGCCCTTGGTGCTGGACCAGCAGTGACTTGGATGGGCAGCCACAGCGGACTGACTCGCCCTTGAACAACTACGTGGGAGGACACAGCCCACTCCAGGAACAGAGCTGGCCGTATAAGAGATCCCCGGGTACCGCTTGTCGAGGTCCGAGCACCAGAAGCAGCCTAGTCTGGCGAGGACCAAGACCTTGGGTGGCCAGGCACGTATAAGCAGCCCCGAAACACTGAGATGTCCACCAAACTGCCCAGAGCGAAGGGTAAGCAACCCACGTTTGAAGAGTATGCAAGGGCATCACCAGTTGCAGAAGGGACTAAGAGCAAAGACAAAACCCGCTCTGGGAGTGCAGATGCTGCGGGCAGAGATCAGGAGCTCCTCGCTGCGATAGCCAACGTAAAAGTGGCCTGGGAAACCAAACTAGGATTGGCCATGACCGAGCTGAAGGCTGCATTGGAGCTCAAAGTCGGGGCAGTGCAAGAAGAAGTAAACCTCCTCCGGCAAGACGTAAGAGCGCTAGCGGAACGCACAGGTGATTTAGAAAAAGTGGTGGCCCCGAACACAGTGGCACGCACAGCTCACAAATCTGAACTTCATGCCTTAGTGCAACGAGTGGGCAACTTGGAAAGCAGGGCGGCGGAAGTGGAGGGACGCGCCCAAAGAAATAATATACGCATCGTCGGACTGCCTGAAGGAGCTGAAGGACCTAACCCCATGGAATATATTGAATCAATGTTGCTGCAGGAGATAACCGGGGGAGTTCTGTCCCAGGGGTTTGCTGTGGAAAGGGCGCGTAGGGCCCTGATGAGGAGGCCACCACCGGGAACCCCCCCCAGACCGATGATAGCTAAGATCCTGAATTACAGTGACCGGGAGAGGATCCTTGAGCACTTCTGGAAGGGTGGCATGATACAAAGGGCATCAGCACATATAACGGCACACCTGGATTACCCCTTTGCTTGTGCAACGCCAACGCATGAACTTTGGGACCGTGAAAAGGAGGCTGCGTGAAGCAGGCCACAAATACATGCTCCTCTACCCGGCGAAACTGAAGGTGTTCCACAAGAGCAGAACTTTGTTTTTTGGAACCCCAGAAGATGCTATTGAATAGCTGGACAGGCAGAGCTGCCCCCAAGAATCGGGCATCCAGAATGAAGACGGCTAAGATAAGTAACAAACCGCAGCGGCACATAGTGTCGCAGCTTAAGACATTGGGACTTGAATATAGTAAGGGATATAGCCTGCTAGAGGTATGTGAATAGGGCGGAATATACATGTATGATCCGTGAGCACGCAGAATTTAGTTAATGGCATAGGAGCCTAACGGAACCAGCCCTCGTATCCCCGCAGAGAATAGATCAGTTGGGTCACCGGCAGACCAGTGACATCCTGCCGGGTCCTGCATTCGGCATTCCGAAGCAAGACCAAAAGCGGGGGTGCCTGAGATCCAGGAATGGAGCTGGGCATTTGTTGGGGTTGGGTTGGGTGGGGGGAGGGAAGGGGTTATGTGCAGTGTTGGAAGTTGGGCAAGGGAAGGGGGGAGGGCTGTTGGATTGGGGGGTTTATTGTTGGGAGTGGGAGGGAAACAAGCCCAATCACGTGTCAAATCAGGCGGGAGGGAGAAACCAGGAGGGGAGGCGGGACAACCTATAGATGGCGTCGGGTAGCCTGAGGGTGGTGACCTGGAATGTGAGGGGCCTTAATAGTTACTTGAAACGTAATAAAGTAATGATGTACCTGAGAAGGTTGAAGATTGACATAGCGCTATTACAGGAAACCCACCTCACTAGGGAGAAGCTGGAGGTGGTCCAGAGAAAGTGGAGAGGGTGCACCACGGGAGCCACATACTCAGCCTACCCGTGGGGCGTCATCACTTGGGTGGCACCGCACATACCATTCCAACTGCTTCAGACCACGATAGACCCAGAAGGCAGAATGACAGTGGTGAGGGGGATGCTGGAAAACAGGGAAGTGAGCATTATTGATCTATATGCCCCCAACCAGGATACGGCTTCCTACTTTAGGACCCTATATGGCAAAATTGGCCCTTTATTGGGCGGCACGATCTTATGGGGGGGGGATTTTAACTGTACATTAAATCCTAAAATTGACAGATCAGACAGACCCACTCCAGCCGCGAAGGCACTGCAGGCCTTTCTGGGAAACATGGGACTTGAAGATGTCTAGAGACAGTTACACCCAACAGATAGGCAGTACTCACACTACGCAGCTCCACAAAACTTGCACACAAGGCTAGACTACATCTTTGTCGCCTCGGAGCTGGTGGGAGAGATGGCGGGTGCGGAATACAAGGCCAGAGTGCTATCGGACCACTCCTCCTTGGTCCTGGAGTGGCGACACCAGCCCCCCAGAGCGAGAATCCCAACGTGGAAGCTCAGAGCTGAGGCCCTGCAAGACTCGGGATTCCGGGAGGACTTGAAGGAGGCGATCACCGAGTATTTTGATATTAACACGGGTAGTGTCCAATCGGAGGGAACCTTGTGGGAGGCGTTTAAAGTAGTAATACGAGGAGCAGCCATTTCAAAATCGAGAGGGCTCCAGAGGGGCATGGAGCGGGAATTGCAGGAAACAGAGAGGAAGCTGGAAGACATAATGCGTAAGGGGGGCACCTCACAGGAGGACGCGGACAGGATAAAGCTGCTGCACCAGGCTAGCATCGAGAACTGGGATAGATTTTGCAAGCTGAGCTACAAGAAGTACGTTGAGAGGCAACACGCGAGTGGAGACAAGCCGGGTAGGCTGCTGGCATGGTTATATAAAAACGAAATGCCTCGGCCAGCGATCAGGGTAATTAAAGGGGACGAGGGCCAGTGCTGGGACACCCAAGAGGGAGTGAATGAGGGGTTCCTTAGATATTATAAACATCTTTACAGAGGCGCAGGGGAAGGGATGGCTCATAACATTCAGGAAACATTAGAGGACATAGGCCTGCCCAAATCAGATGATCGGGAACGAGAGGACTTGGACGCCCCAATCACGCTAGAAGAACTGGAGATAGTGGTTCAGCACCTGCCCACGTGCAAGGCCCCAGGGACGGACGGGCTCCCCAGTGAATTCTATAAAACATACAAACAAGAAGTGCTCCCCCCGCTGTTGGCCATGCTAAATGAGGTGTTCAAGCATGGCAGACTGCCAGAGTCCCTACGAGAGGCGGTGATCATCCCACTTTTAAAACCGGGAAAGCCGGATACAGACTGTGGGTCATACAGACCCCTATAGATGCTTAATCAGGATGGCAAAATCCTCACAGCAGTACTAGCGAACAGGCTCAAGAGAGTCATTGGCAAATTGATTCATCCTGACCAAACAGGCTATGTTCCTGGCAGGAACATAACCGACAATCACAGGAGACTCCACCACATTATTGACCAAACGGAGAAGGACGCCGGCGAACTGGCAATAGTCTCGCTGGATGCTATTAAGGCCTTGGACTCGGTGAGATGGCCCTGGTTGCTGGCGACCCTGAGGGAGTACGGGACGGGGCCAGGGTCTCTGAGGTGGGTCAAAATGTTATACAGCTCCCCAATTGCTAGGGTCAAAACGGGCGCCACTATCTCGGACAAATGGCAACTCAGCAGGGGCACTAGACAGGGCTGCCCCTGGTCACCCATGCTGTATATCCTGGCACTGGAGCCACTGGCAATCTGCCTCAGACAACAATACGGGGAGATAGGGATCCGCATTGCGGGAGGCTCGCACCTCATATCATTTTACGCCGATGATATACTCTTATATCTCCGCTTACCAGAAGTAAATGTACAATTTATCCTAGAGGTGATGGAACATTACGCCACCCTCTTGGGTATAGCAGTCAACCCCAAGAAATCGAATATGTTCCCCCTGGGGAGGTACATACGCACCCGGCCTGCGAGCCTACTGGTCTTGCCGAAACCCTGGCAGACCGTGACGTTCTGGTATTTAGGAATCAACATATATCATTCGACGGAGCAGGAACACAAACATAATACAGTAAAGGCAGTTGATGGCATTAAGAAAGGCATGGGGTTTTGGTCCAGAATGCGCTTGGCCATGATGGGTAGAGCGGCCCTTATTAAGATGGTAGTCCTTCCCAGACTGCTGCACTTTTTCGCGAACATCCGTTTGCGATCCCTAAATGTTTTTTTGTTAAACTTCACAGTCTGTGCAGGGGCTTTTTGTGGCACAACTCCAGGAACAGGGTGGCCCTGTGGAAACTACAAAACTCGTGCGACAGAGGGGGTATAAATCTGCCGAATTTTGGGCTATATTATTTGGCGGGACAGCTGCAATACGTGACCAGGTGGTTGTCCGAAGAAGAAATGGCTGAAGCCAGGCTATTGTATAAAGACCCTGCCCCCTTCTTCCTTAGAGAGACAGTGTGGCTGCCTAAACCAAAGGTGCTGCGAATGGCGAGATTGCTGGTGACAGGCTGGGAAATATGGCGCAAGGCATGGCAAATAGCGGGAATTCCATCACCGTTCTCCTTGCAGATGCCGGTAGTGGCACTATGTGGGGAGGACTCCCAAATGATAAAAGGGATCTGTAGGTACTGGGAACCGATGGGCCTGGCAACCCTTGGAGATATATGGCAAGAAGGGGTAGCACTGGACTTCCAGAGACTAGTGGAGGACACCGGGGTGCATAAAGGCCAACATATTACTTACACTAGAATCACCAAACGGGTGCGAGAAAGTTGGCCGGATGCTGTGCTCGCAGAACAACCTGATGCAACCATCGAGACGATGTATGATATTTTGGAGGGTGGGCATGAGATATCTCGTCTATATGAGCTACTGGGGACCAGGGTGGGAAAAGAGCTGCACCAACTGAGGCGAGACTGGGAGGAGGAGGTGGGAGAACCCATGCTGGATGGGCAATGGGACAGAGCCCAAAGGTATCACAAGAAGGTGTCCCGAAACGCGAGGCTTCAGCAGATCCAATTGTATGTCACTCATAGGGCATACATGACCCCCAGCAAAATAGCCAAGTTTGGAGGATTGACAGTACAGAAATGCCCACGGTGCGCGGAGGAGGGAGCGGGGATGCTACACATGTTTTGGGCTTGCCCGGAGGTGGGGAGGTTTTGGACGGAGCTGAAGGCACGCCTCGCTGAAAAAGGAATCACTTTTGAGGTAGAGTCAGCTTGGGCATGCATGCTGTGGAGTTTTACCAGACCACGTAACCTGAAGCATATTAGTAAAATGAAAGACGTGGCCTACATTCTGGCCAAACAGAGAATTGCTATGGGCTGGAAGGCAGCCCAATGGCCCAGAATTGAGACGTGGTGGGCGGACCTGATGAAATAGGCAGAAGCAGAAACGGCTGCTTGGTATGAAGCAGTCAGCAGGGGGGGGAGGCGGGACCCCTGATAGCATGGAGACAATTGGTGGCCTCAATGATAGGACCCTCCCAGGACGACCACAGTGAAGATGATACGGAAGAGATAACCGAAGTAGACACGCCTGAAGACAAGTAGGATAACGACACAGAAACAGGGGCTCAAGTTAAGGGGAGGGGATGGATGGACCGAAATGTTTAATTTTTAATTATTATGCAAGCATATATGGGAATGTCCTTAAAGTTTTTAATGTTGGGAGTTTGTGTTGGAAAAACAATTAAAAAAAATATATTTCTTTTAATCTATGTGGTATTGTGAGAAACCTGACCTCAGGGATCTGTCATCCAGGTGGCCAGGACACGGCCATCACTATTGTATCCATTTCCTGGGGGTAGACCAGTGAGGGAGGATCACTTGGATGGAGGGTCCTTGAGGAGTAGGACACTGATGGGCGAGAAGTAGTATCCCCCTTGCTTTAACATCTTTTCCTATCCTCTCACGTAGGACATTCAAAACACTGCCCCCCCCTTCTGACACAAACACTTTCACACCACATAACAGACTAACATCAGAGCCGTTTACCTGATATGCTCCAATAAAAGTGTCAGGCAAAGTCAGGCAGTTGCTCAGAATCACACACACCTAGCTGCCCTTTCCCTTCTCCACAGGGATAAAAGGTGGAGCAAGAGAGAACAGTATGAGCGGGTCAGACAGCGCAACGAGACGGCTAATCAAGCATGGTAGTTCAAGAGAAGGAGAAAGGTCGCAGGAATCGAGGGGGTGGCGAGGAGAGAAGTGACCTTGCCCTTTTCGTCCCAAAGCTTGCATGCATGTGTTTGACGGGACTAAGGCGAGTAGGTGCCTTAGGTGCAATTCTGATGCAGCTGACTTCCTTTACATGATATGGGCATTCACCAGGCTGAGAACCTTCCGGTAAAGGGTCGCTAAGGGAACCGCTAAAATGTTAGGACACACTATACCATGTGAATTGATGTGTTGTATGTTTGGCTGGCTTTCTGGACTCCCTAAACAGAACTGGAAATTGTACACGACATGTATGATAGTTGCCAGGCGATGTATTCTGATGAAATGGACTAACCCATCCCCTCCAGGGAGAGGCTCCTGGTTTAAAGATCTGGTCTGGTTCAGTGAAACAGACTGGGAATATGGTTATTTGTGTGGTCCACAGAATAGGCCCAAGAATATATGGAGTCCCTTTGTGGCCTACTTGCTATCTCAACGCCCTGACTGAACACTTGTGATGTGAGGACCGAACTGCGAGTAGTAGCCCAGCTCCTAACCCAAGGTGTAGTGCGTTCCACTGTACTTTTCTGTAACCTGTGTAACTGCCTTGCGTTTGAATGCTACTTGTGCTAAGTGTTAGCCCGTCGCCTGCCTGTCAGTATACTGTATAAGCTTTGTTCTGGCTGTTGAACTCCAACTTCATATGGTATGGTTATATGTATTGAGATGTGAATCAAACAATAAAGAAAGTAAAAAAAAAAGAAAAGAACTGACATATAAATTGTGGATTACGATACGTGAAGGGTCAGCGCCCAGAAGAGGGGGACCCAGGGCTGAAATCATCACCCTATCTGAACTGTGGATAACAATTGAGAAGGGTCAGTGCCCCGAAGAGGGGGACCCAGGGGTGAACCATTATCTCCCTATGGCACTTTCATTTGGTTAAAGGAACTTTTGTTTAGTTACCAAACCCACCAGGCCCTCGAAGGTAAGAGATTTTCAAAGGAAACGAGACTTGGTCATCAATGGCTCTGACAGCCGCAACGGAACAATCGGCTTGGGCTGAGACAGCTCAAGCATGTAATGTGCCAGCTGAAACAGCACTGTCATCTTGTGCTGGGGAAAGCTGGAGAGAATTCCTGTGCTTCAAGCTCCAACCTTACCCCATGCTCAAAAAGTCGAGAAGGAAGAACCCAGGCTACCGCATCCTGATATATTATTTTTGAGAACACCTCTTTCTTTTCTTGAGAACTATTCCACACCCCTTTTTGTATTAGTTGTAAGGTTTGGCAAAAATTTTATTAGTATAGGCCTTTTTATTTGACACGACACAACTAGGACTACCTTATTTTTCATTTTATGGTTGACACTTGCTCCCATCCTAGATTTAGGTTTAGATTAGGCATTTTACCAACCTCTACATACAGCATTTCATTGTTCAATAAACATCCTTGAACTGTGATCGCTTGGATCTGTCTTACTTGTTGCCACCATGAATTCCTCACACAATGACACCTCGTTCCCTTGACTGTGTTGGTCTTCCTGGTTGTATGTCTGTTTGCGCTGTAAGCCTCGAGTCATTTGGTGTGCATTATACATGTATTAAAGTAAAGTAAAGTTACAGAGTGCAAAGTGTGCACAGTGAAAATGGACAAGTGCATGGGTGCACGTTAAGGGAAAAGAAAGTATTTAAGTGTGCAAGAGGCACAATAAGAAAGAAAGGGAAGGTGCAAGAGTGCACAGTGAAAAAAAGGAATAACAAAAGGAAGGTGCAAGTGTGCACAAGGAAGAAACAGCCAAAGGAAGGTGATGGTGTGCACAAGGAAGAAGCAAATGAGAATAAGAAGGGGTGCGGGAAGCACCTGAAGGTGAAAGGTTTACAAGAAGAGCAAAGAATAAAGAGGGGGTTACAGATTGGCATGGTCACGCCTAGGAGGGGCAAACAACCAGGTGGTTTTGAAAGTCCCTGATTGTACTCCAGAAGTGAAGTGTGTGTGTCTTAAGGAACTGTAAATGAATAGAAGAGGTACACCCTGACCAACTGAACTTGAGTGTGAAACCAAGAGTGGCCTAAGCTTGGGAAAGGGAACCCTGACAGGCCTAACAAAGTGGAATAGTTGCTATTTATATGATATTGAAGGAAAGCAAATACATCCTAACAAAACTGAATTTTGTGTTGGAAATTGAAAGGGGCCTGAGCTTGGGGGAAGAAAACCATGAGAGGCCTAACTAAGTTGGAGACTTTTTGTTTTACAGTGTTGCAAGGATTGAAGCTTGGGGAAGGGAACCCTGAGGAACCAAAGACACTGAAAGTATTTGAGAATCTTTCAAGGGTTCTGTGGAGAAGGTCTTATAAACAGGCCTTTTTGATTGAACCTATTTTGATGACATTGACCACTCTACACCTGGTGATAAGACCACCTGAAACCAACCCTGGCATCCAATTATTTTGGAGAACCACTGTTGTTTTCCCTTTTAAAGACTTCCTATCAAATTGTCTTTGTTTAGATTGGGGGCAAGCATAGGTTTAGACACAGACAGAATTTTGTTTTGAGCTATCAGACATCGACAGCCTTTAGAAACATCAGTTAAGGGAACCATCCCTCTAGATTTAGGGCAATGTTAGGCATTACAACAACCCAGGAACCTTAGTAAATAAAGGTTTTGAAACTAACATCTTTGAGCCTGTGTCTCTCTTGATGCCATGCATGTCTCACATTTCCCACAATTCATATTTTTTATCTTAATGTATCTCCAATTATCAAAAATTATTTAAATCCAGTCATGAGATGCTCTCAAATTATCTCTACAAATTCATGGGGCAACTCTGCATATGGGAGGACATACATTAGATCTTCTGTTGGCGTATTTTCAGATGCTTGTGGTCTCAATCAAATGTGTTCTGAGTCACTGCGACTAAATGACTACTGCTCTACAGGAATACAGCAATTAATAGTGGCTAAACTGCTTACTGAGCCCCACTCTACTACAAAACCAGTAGTGATCCCTTTCCTAAAAGTAAAACAAGCGCAGCCAAGAGATAAACCTTCTTTGCCTTTTGTGGTAACTTGGGCCGATGGCAGTCTGTATACTCTTGGGAGGGGTTTGTTGTGATCACAGTACCAACCAAAAGAGCAATAGTACAAAGACTTCAAAATAAAAGAATATCCAATGAAGGTTCTATATATATATATATATATATATATATACATATATATATATATAAACTGCAGAGTATTACAGTTTGTTTTTCGAAACTCGAAAATGGGCGTCGACACAGGGCGTGCCAGTAATACTATCCCTAGTGTGACGTCCACTGTACCCAAGATCCCTCACGCGTCTAGGATCCTCAGATTGTGTTTTTTCTGACATGAGGTAGCATGAGGAGTAGCGTGAGTACAGATAATCCAAGCAGATAGACAGAAAGCTAAGACTACAAGCAATCATGCGCCTTCTCTCAGAGGGGAGGAAGCGTGGGTCGCATGTGAATCTAAGCAGATACAAGCATCAGAAATACGATTACGGTGAGTAATGTATCCCTTCTGAGGCTTGTGGAATCTGCTTAGATCACATGCTGTGCATAGGCCGACATCTAGTGGAAAGAGAACGAAGCCCCGGTTACCGACTCCCCGGTCGATAACCAACCCCTCCTAAACGAGGTTCTCGCACGCGCAGCAGAACATTTCCATATTGACACCCACGGTGTCCAGGAGGAGAGGGACTTCGCAGAAGAGTTAGTGGGAGAAAGGAGGCCTTGTTGCCCAGACCATCCCTATCCTTAAGTCCATTCAGCGGAGAATAGACCCGTCACTGGTGAACCCGAACCTCACCAGAGCAGTCAATCCCAGGGTTGAAAAACATTTCAGGGCGGCCCAGTCTGACCCTCTCTATATAAGAGGACATCTGAAGCCAGACTCCCTCGTTGTCACTAACACTCGTAAGAGGGCTGGAACACCCTTGTCATCGTCTGAAGTTCCTCCCGACAAGGAGAGCAAAAAACTATACGGTTTCGGCAGGAAAGTAGCCTCAACGTCCGCCTATCAAGCAAGGATTTCAAACTCCACCACCCTGTTGGCCAGCTACAACTGCCATCAGTGGGAAGAAGTCGCGGCACTCATAGCCTCTGCTCCTGAACCTTTAAAGGGCCAGTTAGCTCAGATTTCCGCAGAGGGTAGAGCCGTGTCTGGTTGCATTTTGAAAGCAACCTTCGACGCCGCGGACAACGCAGGCAGATTGATAGCAGAAGGTACTGTTATCAAGAGACATGCGTGGTTACGGCAGTCTGGTTTTAAGGCAGAAACCCAGGCATCATTGTTGGACAAACCAGTGGAAACCGATCTGTTGTTTGGTAAGGCGGTCGAAGACGCACTGAAGAATGCCAAGGACGAATACGAAACACTCAAGTCCCTTGGCCAGTTAACCAATAAACCCCCTAACCAGAGAGGGAATAGTAATTTTCGTCGCCCATACGGCTAAAATTCCCAGAGAGGATCTAACTATTCCCAGGGGCAGGGTACACAGTGGAACAACAACCAACAGTCTACCCAGGGTTACGGCAGGGGTAATAGGAGAGGTCGTGGTAAAGGCAGAGGCAGCCCCAGCAAGGGAGGCGGCACGCCTCCACCAAAGCAGTGACGCTCAGTTCAGGGTTCCTTCTCATGCAACCCCAGTAGGGGGACGCATTTCCAACTTCACCCAGGCTTGGGAAGGGATCACATCAGACAGATGGGTGCTGTCAACAGTATCCGCAGGATATTGTATAGAACTACTGCAGCGTCCCCGGAACTATCCTCCACGACAAAGAGTACACTCTTTAGAACATCAGAAGATTCTCCTCGAGGAGATCGCCATTCTGCTAGAAAAGGACGCGATAGAACTCGTCCCGGGACACCAGGTAAACAAGGGTATTTATTCAACTTACTTCCTTGTGCCAAAGAAAGATTTGACAATGCGCCCAGTATTGGACTTACGGCCTGCCAACAAGTATGTCAAGCCCCAAAAGTTTCGTATGACCATGCTACAAGAGGTAATCCCCCTCCTAAAAAAGGGGGATTACATGGCAACCTTGGATATGAAAGATGCTTATTTTCATATTTCCATGTTCCCAGCGCACAGAAAGTACTTGCGCTTCAAGGTGGACAGTCGACACTACCAATTCAAGGTACTGCCCTTCGGGATAGCTTTGGCACCAAGGGTATTCACAAAGGTACTGGCGGTGGCGGCTGCACACCTACGCAGGGAGGCAATCCCGGAGTTCCCTTATCTGGACGACTGGTTCATAACGGGGGAAACCCCAGGAATTTGCAGGACAAACATTCAAAGGACTACCAACCTCCTCCACGAGTTAGGCTTCTCAATCAACGAGAAAAAGTCAAGCCTGGTGCCAAGCACCTCCAAACATTTCCTAGGAGCAATCCTAGATACTCAAGAGGGGTTGACCTTTCCTTCAGAAGAAAGAATTCGGAATATACTACTGCAAATTCCGCATCATCAGTCCGGTCAACAAATAACGGTACGCAAAGCAATGCGTTTACTGGGCATGATGGCGTCATGTATTTACCTGGTCCCCCACGCGCGCCTGCGCATGCGTCCCATGCAGGAATGGTTGGTGAAACAGTGGTCTCAGGCAAGTGGTCAGTGGGACGATCTAGTGGTCGTTTCGCCAACACTGGTACAAAGCCTTCACTGGTGGACAAGAGAGAATCTCACACAGGGTAAACCCTTTTACGATCCCGAAGTACAGGCAGTAGTCACTACAGATGCATGTCTGACGGGGTGGGGAGCTCACCATCTCCACCACACAGCTCAGGGTCTCTGGTCTCACTCAGTGGCCAAGAACCACATCAACCTGCTAGAGCTTCTGGCAGTATTCAGAGCGCTTCAGGCGTTCGAGCACCACCTACTAAACCTGTCGGTGCAAATCCGGACGGACAGCACAACAGCCATGTTCTACCTGAACAAGCAAGGAGGGACTCGCTCGCCAAATCTGTCCAAGCTTGCCCAGAAAATCTGGATATGGGCACTCAGACGTAACATCTTCCTGTCATCACAACATGTTCCAGGGGAGCTCAATTCCCTAGCTGATGCTCTGAGCAGAGACTCCCTCCCAGAGGAACACGGATGGGTTCTACACAGAGAGGTCGTAGAAGATATCTTCTCTCAGTGGGGTTTCCCCACTATAGACTTATTCGCCACAAGCGAAAACAGACAATGCCCAGGATTTGCATCCAGGTTCCCCCAACCAGACTCCCAGGGGAACGCCCTGTGGATGAACTGGTCAGGGATGTTTGCGTACGCTTTTCCACCAACTCCTCTCATCAGGAAAGTGGTGAACAAGATGAAGAGAGAGTCGATGACGCTCGTCCTAGTTGCTCCCATGTGGGCAAGACAACCGTGGTTCCCACACCTACGCAGGATGGCGGTGTGCGAGCCCATCAAACTTCCAGCCTGGTACAACCTACTGTCCCAGCACCAAGGTCAAACAGTGCACCAGCAACCCAGCTCAATGAACCTGGCAGCATGGCTCCTGAGGTCATAGAGTTTGGACATCTCAATTTGCCACAGAGGTGTATGGACATCCTAAAGGAATCTAGGAAACCAAACACAAGGCACTGTTACTTTGACAAGTGGAAGAGGTTCGTTATCTGGTGCCAGAGTAGACAAATCACCCCGGTTAATTGCACTCCTTCCACTATTGTTACATACATATTCCACCTGCTAGGTGCAGGATTGGTTTTTAACTAACTGAAAGTACACCTGGCAGCCCTGTCGGCTTACACCACTTCCCATAGCAAGGTTTCGTGGTGGAAAGTACCAGTAGTTAAAGCCTTCATGGAAGGAGTAAAGAGACTTCACCCTCCTATTTCAAACCCACCACCAGGGTGGGACCTTAATGTGGTGCTAGCCAAGCTCATGGGCCCCCCTTTCGAACCCATGCATAAAAGCAGTCTCAAACACCTGACTTATAAAACGGCCTTCTTAGTAGCTATTACTTCTATAAGAAGGGTCAGTGAAATTCAGGCTCTGTCAGTGCAGGATCCCTTCTTTACTGTCCATAAAGACAAACTGGTTTTACGCACACACCCTAGGTTCTCACCTAACTTTATATCAAAATTCCATGTAAACCAGTCCATCGAGCTTCCGGCTTTCTTCCAGGACCCGCAAAGCTCGGTTGAGGTGAAACTACACACCCTAGATGTGCGTAGGGCGGTCCTCTACTATGTAAATAAGACCAGACCGCTAAGAAAAACAGATCAACTGTTTGTCTCCGTAGCTACAGGCAGAGAGGGGGATCGCGTCTCTAAAGGTGCCATCTCGAAGTGGATTATTAACTGTATCCAGCTGTGTTACTCACTCTCTGAAAGAACTCTGCCTTTCACGCCAAGAGCCCACTCTACTAGAGGCATTGGGGCCACTCTGGCTTTCATTGCAAATGTACCCCTTGACACCATTTGCAAAGCAGCTACTTGGAGCTCTATTCACACTTTTACTCAGCATTACTGCATTGACACCCATTCCAAGGCAGATACACAAGTGGGACAAGCGGTTCTAAGACACTTATTTGCTCATGACCCTTCTCACATCCCACCTCCTTCTTCAGGTACTGCTCGCTAATCTATGCACAGCATGTGATCTAAGCAGATTCCACAAGCCTCAGAAGGGATACATTACTCACCGTAATCGTATTTCTGATGCTTGTTTCTGCTTAGATTCACATGCGACCCACCCTTCCTCCCCTCTGAGAGAAGGCGCATGATTGCTTGTAGTCTTACCTTTCTGTCTAACTGCTTGGATTATCTGTACTCACGCTACTCCTCATGCTACCTCATGTCAGGAAAAACACAATCTGAGGATCCTAGACGCGTGAGGGACCGTGGGTACAGTGGACGTCACACTAGGGATAGTATTACTGGCACGCCCTGTGTCGACGCCCATTTTCGAGTTTCGAAAAACAAACTGTAATACTCCGCAGCTTCCACTAGATGTCGGCCTATGCACAGCATGTGAATCTAAGCAGATACAAGCATCAGAAATACGATTACGGTGAGTAATGTATCATATATATATATATATATATATATTCAGTGAAAAACCTTTGTTAAAGGGACGTTATGGTTCAAAGTAAAACCGAAAAACCCCTGAAATTCGGCAGTTATGGTAAGATAAGCAACCATAACTCGTGCCAGCGTGTACTGCTAACATTAACACCCAGGACATCAAAGATGACATCACAAATGTCATTGATGACATCACTGATGACATCAAATGTCTGGCTCTCCCTTTTTCCCTTTACTGACATATCTAGGCCACGGTGGTCGGTCATTTTTTTGAAAAAATTATGTCGAATGACAATTTTTTCGAAAAAAAAATGTCGAAAAAAAATGTCAAATTCCGTTTTTTAAAATTATATATTTATTTTGCGGTTCGGGATAAAAAAAATGTATAAAACAAAAAAAACATTTAAAAACGGGGGGTTGAGGGGAACCCCCATTTTGAAAAAAAAATGCATTAAAAAAAAAATTCGACATTTTTTTTCGACATTTTTTTTTCGAAAAAATGACTTTCGACATTATTGGTTTCGAAATTATGACTATAAACCCTAGGCCACATAATTTTGTTCAGTAACAGTCAGGAAGTAAAAATTGAAAAAGTACTATATTTGTAGACATAGGGTCAAGTCACATCATATGAAACATATACATAGCGGAAGACACAGGGTTGAAAGAGAGCAATCCTTTCTGTGCATGAAGATAATCATTAGGGTTATCAGCACTTTCTCATAGTTTTATTTTTATTACTCTACCTTCCCTGTATATGCTCATATTTGTATACATTTTACTCACTCTCCTTTCCTTTGGGTGCAGTCACATCATGTGATACACATACATATGGTAAGTAGCAGCTTTGAAATAGAGCAATAGTTTCTCTGCATAAAGACAATCAGTTAGGTTATGAACTCTTTCTGCTACTACTTCTGCTTTTTTGTTTACTTCACTGTCCCTGTATATACTCATATTTGTATGTGTTGTTGTCTCTTTGTGTTTTGTCTGTAATAATTATGTATTAAGTGGGTTTTATTATCTACTTATTACATGTTTCACAGTACACAAAACTCTAATAAGAAAGCAGTTATCATTTCACTATTCAACATGGCAAGATTAATAATATGGCACCTTCATCATGTATGCTGCACACACTGCCTATGTTTCTGCATGAGTAGCTTAGTATACTGGATAGAACTTCATAATAGAATGCTATTTATATCAATGCATTGCTTAATGCACTAATTAGCTCATGATATTTATCCCATTGATCCTTGACAGTTTTTGGTCAGCATTATAAGAATCCCTTGTACAGAGTTTTAATGAACAGTAAATGCACATGTGATGTCATCAGTGATGTCATCAATGACATTTGTGATGTCATCTTTGATGTCCTGGGTGTTAGTGTTAGCAGTGCACGGTGGCGCGAGTTATGGTTGCTTATCTTACCATAACTGCCGAATTTCTGTGGTTTTTCGGTTTTACTTTAAACCATAACGTCCCTTTAACAAAGTTTTTTCACTGAATTTCATAGGTTTTTAGTAGCGCAACTTAACCATAACGTCCCTTTAACAAAGTTTTTTTACTGAATTTCGTAGGTTTTTAATAGCAAAACGTAACCATAACGTCCCTTTAACAAATTTTTTTACTGAATTTCATAGGTTTTTAGTAGCACAACTTAACTATAATATCCCTGGCTTTAAATACATGTAACATAGAACATACTGAACCCCTAGCTAGTGATTTCGATGTCCACGGACTACCGCCATGTCCGCGGACATATCGAAAATCTGAGCGTGGTGAATGTAAATTTAAATAGTGTGCCCCATTTCCCCTTTGAGGTTGGCTCTGAAAAGAGCCGTTTTTTGGGGGGGTTTTTTGCAGATGCTTGACAGACACCTGTTATTTTGTATTTATTTTTTCTTACTTTACTCCTAAAATCTTCACATAACCTTCTCCAAAGCAACCCTTACATTCCAAAACAGCATGGCATTTCCCATAAAAGATAAGGAAATGCCATCTTCTTTAAAATAAACAGCATTGCTGGAATCAATATTCTCATTATTACAGAAGAACATATCAGCTCTAAGCATGAAGGCACACATGCCTCGGTTGATTACACACCTAGCATTGTTTTGCTGAGGACAAAAAACTGAACTATTGCCCCATATTGCCCTAGGTAGTAATCCATAAAAAATTACTTTGGCATTTGGAAGGATGTTCATTACTGCTTGAACCAAGTGTTCCAAATCTGCCCACAAAGTAGGGGCACTGACATAGCCCAAATGGAAAGCACCATAGTGCAAAACTACCACATGAGGACTGTTCATCCTGCCCATATCTTCACAAACTTGTACAATTCCCTGTACATTGCAATCAGGCACAGTGCTCCACACCACCTCCACTCCTTTAACATCAGAATTCTTTGCAACATGCCTGCATTGAGCATACTGTTGTAAACCATGCACAAACATATCTCCAAGCACCAACACCCTGACTTTCTCCACTTCTGCCATCTTCACTACACACAGTCTCTTTCAACACAAATCCACAACCTCAACATCTGATTGGCTGATCCCTACAGTCTTCTTTCCATGCTGGATTTGCTGAAAAACCCCGGATGTAGCACGCCCTGTCCACAGACAGCCGCGGTGTCCACGGACCGCGTAACCCTTGGACAGCCCTTCTACCATTTCCACTTCACTCTCTCTGCCATTCCCTCATTGCATACAGCTAAGCAGTCACACAATACGGAGATCGTCCTCAGAACACCCCAATTTTGTTTATTTTTGAACATTTCAGGACACCGCGAGTGTTCTTATAACACATGCAACTTGCCAGCCAACAATACGGACAACGTCCTCAGAACACCCCCATTTTCTTTATGTACCAACATTTCAGGACACCGCAAGTGTTCTTCTGGCTCACTCTTTTTTCTTTTGCTGACATATCTAGGCCACATGGTTTTCTTCAGTAACAGTCAGAAACTAAAAATTGTATTTTATTTGTAGACGTGTCCTACAAGTAGGTTCTTATATTAATTCCCTTAGAGTCCAGTCACATCATATGAAACATATACATAGGGAAAGACACAAGCTTTAAAGACAGCATTATTTTCATGCAAATAAATGATGATTTCTCTGTTTCAAAGCTGCTATTTACCCTATGTATATGTATATTGGTATGTGTTCTTGTCGCTTTGGGTTTTCTCTATAGTAATTCAATTATGTAATACATGGGTTTTATTAGCTACTTTATTACATATTTCACAGTACAAAAAAATCTATTAAGAAAACAATTATCATTTCATTATTCAACATATTAACATTACGAATATTATAACTTCATCTTGTACGCTGCACACAATGCTATGTTTCTGCATTAGTAGCTTAGTATACTAGATAGAACCCCATAATAGAATGCTATTTATATCAATGCATCATTCAAAGCACTAATTAGGGTATGATATTTATTGCAATGATCCTTGAATCCCTTGTACACATATTTCATGAAAAGTACATACATATGTGATGTCATCAGTGATGTCATCAATGACCTTTGTGATGTCATCTTTGATGTCATGGGTGTTAGTCTTAGCAGTGCACGGTGGTGGCGCGAGTTATGGTTGCTTAGCTTACCATAACTGGTGAATTTCAGGGGTTTTTCGGTTTTACTTGGAACCATAAGGTCCCTTTAACAAAGTTTTTTAACTAAATTTCATAGGTTTTTCGCAGCGTAACTTAACCATAACGTCCCGTTAACAAAGTTTTTTTATTAGCACGCAAACAATATACAAAGATGGAGTGTAAAAAGCAATTTCTCAGAGATGGCTGTACACAGAATGTTGCAAACTAAGAATTTATGGTCGTTTACAGTGAAGGTCAGCTGCTTCCATTTTTTGCTCGTGTGCCGGAGAGGCCCACGACTCGCACTATAAGGTTCTATTGTTTTTTGACCTTGACAGACAGGGATCGTGCTAAAAGACTTCTTCTGAAGGAGTGTTGCAAAAACGTAAGAAACAATAAGGACGAATTTCTGAAACGAAACCACTTTTATATATTATATCACTATGAGAAAGATTGTTGGCACAGACAGAGTCGTATTTTGGGACTGCACCACTCTTAGACAATGGAAAATGCCAATATAATGTAAGTAACCCTTTAGATTATTTTATACCGGAATATAATAACAATAGCGTGGCGTTAAAGCCCGGTTAAGTTGTACTTGTTCGTTCAATGTGGCATAGTGTTTTCTACCGTGCACTATCACTGCCGAATTGGTCCCCTGTCGCTTAGAAGGCGCTAAAAAGGCAGAGGACAGAGGGTGGGTTAATGGGAATAAGTTAACATACTCCGTTGCACTATCCTCGCTAGCAAATAGTTTCACGCCCTAATAAATAAAATGAATATTTTTAATGAAGATCGGCTGGTGAGACTAATTTATGTTTTTTAAAACAGGTACGTCCTTCCGTATTGTCATTGCCACGATTTTCAGACCCCAGCCTATGGTTTTTTTAACTGCCAGGTGCAGCTCCATGTAAGCAACTTCATGACCCTCACAATTTTATCTGACAATCGCCAAGGACCAATATGCCCTTACGCAGTACTAGCGGCTAGAAGCAACATACCAACCGTTATGGTGGTCTAATGCCTCGTTGTTGGAGCAGCCTTCCGATTATCAGTGCGACCATTTGCTTCTTTTATCATAAACCAACAGCCTGTGTACCCTAATGCCTCGTTGTTGGAGCAGAGCAGCCTTCCGATTATCAGTGCGACCATCTGCTTCTTTTATCATAAACCAACAGCCTGTGTACCGCAAAGGAACAGCGCGTTGCTCAAGATGAACTTTTGCTGATCGACAGCAAAGACAAATGCAAATCACTGAATATTCTCTAAACATTTGATGTGAAATAAATGTACTTTACCAAATGTACAATCTTGCTGTTTACTTTTAAACCACAGTTTCATATTCCGAATTGTGGCGCACTGTGTTGTAAGCTGTTCTTACACCCTCTGTACTGCAAAGGAACAGCGCGTGGCTCAAGATGAACTTTTGCAGATCGACAACAAAGACAAATGCAAATCGCTGAATATTCTCTAAACATTTGATGTCAAATAAATGTACTTTACGAACTGTACAATCTTGCTGTTTGGTTTTAAATCACAGTTTCATATTCCGAATTGTGGTGCGCTGTGTTGTGAGATGATGTGTGTTGTTTTCCGGGTTCTGTGTAAAGTCGCGTAGGTCTGGTGACGACTGAGCGCGTTTGGCTACGCACCCTGTAACGTCACGGAGAGAGGCAGGGAATATGAATGCTTTGATAATGTCAGGCTTAGGGGCGGGACATATGATTTAGTGTCGCAAAAGCAGGTCAGCCAGGTCGATGACGCAAGTGATAAGATTATCACGTAATGTCGGCGCACATCAGCCTGATTTATCGTTTCTTTAGTGGACAAAAAGTCGGGTAAGGCCCATAGGAAATTGTACTATCAGCAGACATAAGGAGGGTTCTTAGAACACTTTCAACCTGACAACGAACAATACGAACAGCGTTCTCAGAACACCCCCATTTTGTTAAATTGCAAACATTTAGGGACACCGCGAGTGTTCTTAGAACACATTCAACTTGCCAGAGTACAATACGAACAGCGTCCTCAGGACACCCCCATTTTGTTTATGTACGAACATTTAAGGACACCGCGAGTGTTCTTAGCTCAATTTTAGCTTGCTTGTGAACAAAACGGACACATACTCCGTCCTCAGAACACCCCACCATTTCGTTTATTTACAAAATTTCAGAACAGCGGTGTTGTCCGCAGACAAATCAAACACAACAAAAGCGTCTAGCACATAAAAAAAACAGAACATTGAACCTATCTCATACTCTCCCACCCTCCCCAAACACTCTTACACACCAACACACTCAACTAAATACAATTTTTAATCCAAGTTTCACCGCGCTGTCCGCGGTCGGCGAATGCAAGATGGCGGGCGCCACAGAAAATATGACGTGCTCCATGCCCCACGCCGTCCAATCAGCGAACACGTTGCATGTCCGCGGACATTACGCAAGCCACTCGGCCAATCGGGGCGCTGTCCGTGGAGCGAACCGGGAAGTCCATCCGCGGAGCGAACAGAGATATCACTAATTTTTGTTGCCTTACGTTTTGGTCATTTTAAAAAAAACTACTGGACGGATTTACACCAAAATTGCAAGAGCACGCTTTTGGGACAAAGCCCCCACTCCTGCCGCAAATGTGGTGTAAATACGTCCAGCTGTTTGGACTGTAGGCATGCGCAAAGTTTTTTCCCATTATCTCTATGGGAAAAAACACAAGTTTTGGGACGCCCCCTATAACATTGCCCCCCCCTGGACCAAAACTCTCCAAACTTTGCAGGAAAATTCAGAGTGGGCCATATACCTTTTTTGCAAAGTTTGGTGAGGATTCGTCCAGAGGGAGCGAAGTTATTAGCCACCCAAAAAATGCTCTTCCTATGGAAACACCAACTTAACCATAACTACATGGACGCTACCTCGTCCATGTAATATATATATATATATATATATTCAGTAAAAAAAACTTTGTTAAAGGGATGTTATGGTTAAGTTGCGCTACTAAAAACCTATGAAATTCAGTAAAAAAAGGGACCTTATGGTTCCAAGTAAAATCGAAAACCCCCTGAAATTCGCCAGTTATGGTAAGCTAAGCAACCATAACTCGCGCCACCACCGTGCACTGCTAAGACTTACACCCAAGACATCCAGGACATCAAAGATGACATCACAAATGTCATTGAGGACATCACTAATGACATCACATGTGCATTTACCTTTCATGAAAAATCTGTACAAGGGATTTGTATTGTAATGTTAATAACAAGTGTCAAGGATCATTGGAATACATATCATGAGCTATGTAGTGTATTAAGTATGCATTAATCAAAATAGCATTGTATTATGAAGTTTTTTCCAATATACTAAGTACACATGTAGTAACATAGGCATAGTGTGCAGCAGGCATGATGAAGGTGAAATATTAATAATCTTGCCATGTTAAATACTAAAATTATAAATGCTTTCTTATTAGAGTCTTGCATACTGTGAAACATTTAATAAGTACCTAATCAAACCCACTTATTACATTATTGCATTCCTGCACACAAAAAACCAACAGACAACAACACATACAAATGGAGCATATACAGGGAAAGTGAAGTAAACGAAAAACAGCAGTATTACCCGACAATCTTCATAACCTAACTGATTATCTTCATGCACAGAAATGATTGCTCTGCTTCAAAGATACATTTCCCTATGTATAACTATTACATATTGTGACTAGACCTTAAGGAAAGTAGTGTAAGTGCAATGTGTACAAATATGAGCATATCCATGGAAAGTACAGTAATAAAAATAACAGTACTATAGGACAGTGTTGATAACCTTACTAATCATCTACATACATAGAAAGCATTGCTGTCTTCCAAGTCTGTGTTTTCCCCTTTGTATATGTTTCATATGCTTTGAGTGGACCCTAAGTGAATTACTGTAAGAACATATTTGAAGTATAAGTCTACAAATATAGTACTTTGTACTATAGTATAGTGAATGTTTAGTTCCTGGCTGTTACTGGCCTAGCTATATCAGTAAGGGAAAAAAGAGTGAGCCAGACATGTGATGTCATCAGTGATGTCATCAATGACATTTGTGATGTCATCTTTGATGTCCTGGGTGTTAGTCTTAGCAGTGCACGGTGCTGACGCGAGTTATGGTTGCTTAGCTTACCATAACTGGCGAATTTCAGGGGGTTTTCGGTTTTACTTGGAACCATAAGGTCCCTTTAACAAAGTTTTTTTACTAAATTTCATAGGTTTTTCGCAGCGTAACTTAACCATAATGTCCCGTTAACAAAGTTTTTTTATTAGCACGCAAACAATATACAAAGATGGAGTGTAAAAATCAATTTCTCAGAGATGGCTGTACACAGAATGTTGCAAACTAAGAATTTATGGTCGTTTACAGTGAAGGTCAGCTGCTTCCATTTTTTGCTCGTGTGCCTGAATTTCGTAGGTTTTTAGTAGCGCAACTTAACCATAACGTCCCATTAACAAAGGTATTTTAACTGAATATACATTTTCATAGTGTGAATTTGATAGATGTTTACTAGGATTCCCTTACTTTTTATACATGTAATATAGAACATACTGAACCTCCAGCTAGTGATTTTGATGTCCGCGGATTGTGCGTATGTGCGCAAATGGTCGCGGATGACATCAACACTACCCAAACACTCAGGGGGTATCTTAAATGGTTCTATCATACCATATAAACACTGCACAAGTTCAAAAAGCAGCACATAAACACATTATATGTAATAATAAACAGTGACACCTATATATCTAAAACATCAACCATCCATTTAAATACCATATGTAGTAAAATGGAATATACCAAAACAAAAAAGATATTCCTCCAACATAATTACCTCACAGAAACTGCAGAGCTAGAAGCAACAGGAGACCTACACAACAGTACGAATACAACTTACCAGAAACTAGTAAGTAAACTTCATTTTTCTTATATATTTCTAAACTTGTTGTATTAGGTACACTACAATTAATATATTTTTGTTTTTCACACAGAAATGTGCAATACTTTGGAATGGCTTGAGGAGAATTTTCCGCATGAGGAAATGTCTCAAGACAGTGATAATAATGTTAGACACTTCTCTATATAACCAAATTAACAATCATTATTTTATGTGTACTTAACATATATATGTATATTTTTAACAGACCATACAAACATTGAAAATAATACACCAAAAGACACATTGGAAAAGACTCTTCAACGGATGGAACAGAAAATGGACATGCTCAAGGAAAATTTCAATGTTTTGAAACAGTTAGTGGAGGACCACATAAAAGAAAAAATTAAATACCATTGTCCCACATGTACCTGTTCCCCCTCTCCATGTCCCAGTCAACTATCCCCAAACCCTCAACACCAAGAAAAACGTTTTGATGAGAGTTCCATCCTTTCATCCCCTCCCATCCATCCTCTCCAAACCCCTAATTCCGCTGTAATTGTATCAGTTTCTGCTCCCCCCTCTCTTTCATAAATTGTGTGTCTGTATATAATTAAAAAAAATATAATGTGTCTTTTAATTCAATCCTTTGTGTCTCATTGTTTTTTAAAAAGCAGTTAGAATGTCCTCGGACAGCGCGCCTGTCCAGGCTGTCCGCAAGTAACAAAATGGGGATGTCCTAAGGACACTACACCTGTCTGTACCGTTCGCAACCAAGATGGAACTGTTCTTAGAACACACCTGGTGTCCGAGATTTCCGTCAGTGAACAAAATGGGGGAATCCTAAGGACACTATACCTGTCTGTACCATCCACAGCCAAATTGAAACTGTCCTAAGAACACGCGCGGTGTCCGGGGTGTCCATAGTCAAACAAAATGGAGGTGTCCTAAGGACACTATACCTGTCCGTACAGTGTGCAGAAAATCTATGCACATGCGCACCACACCCGTAAGTCCTGCGAACATTCTGCCTGTCTGTAACTGTCCGTCTCACTTGTGTCACACTTTTAATTTGTTTGAGGACCCGAACACTGTCCGTAGAACACCCGCGCGCATGCACATGACCCTTCCCGTGCATTTGGTGTCCTGCTGACACCCGCTCCCTTCGCAGACGTGTTCCCGACGTCATCATGTGACCGCACCCATGCTGAGTGTGTGTCCTAATTTGCAGACACTGTCCGGTTCCACAACATTTTAAAAGAACTTATTCAGACAATCCAAATGATTTTACAGTATAAATTCACCATTGCACATGTCCCAGACAATGATCCTGGCTTTCCACATACGTTTTGTAACTTTTTGAACCGTTTTGGGTGTTCGATCTGTTCGCGAAGCGCACCCTTCGACCCCTATAAAAGGCCACACCCCAAAGCTGATCTTCATTGTACTTCTGGCTATTGCAGATTGACATTTGCTGCCTTTGCTGCTCTTGCTGATTTATCTCATCAACCCTGATGACATCCATGGCTGCTGTTGCTACATCTGCCTCAGCACCACCCCCAATCCCTCCACCAACACCACCACCACCACCTCCCCAAGGGCCTGCAGAGGGGAACACACATGAGGATGTAGAGAACAAGGATGAAGAGGATGAAGAGAATGAGGTCGAGGAACTCCCTACTACCAGCACTTGCCGGGAGTCTTGGGTGTGCCGGTTGTTTACAGTTCATGGTAACGTGCCAAAAGCACATGCGAACAAGGTCACCTGCAACCAGTGCAAAATGGTGCTGAGTCGTGGGAGACGTGGTTCGGACAGCTTTGGTTCGACATCCATGAAGCAACACCTAATGTCCTTCCACAGTACGGACATTCGCAAGGTTGTACCTTGTGATAAACGTAGTAGTATGAGTTCCTCTACAGCATCCTCTGTTTCCGCTCCACTCACCACAAGATACACTCCTGTGGGAGAGCGCATCCCTCTAGCTGCTTCACAGGCCATTCGCAATGCTGTTGACCCTTACCTTTCGAGGGTCACAATATTGTGTATGTACTGTGACGCAGTACTCTGCAGGGGGGAGAGTCTTCGAAGTGCTTTCGAGACTACGGTCATGGAGCACAAGAAGACCTGCTACCTACCTAAGTAAGGCTCACCCTACATCTTCCTCTCTCCACCTGCCCTTTCTTATCCCCGTGTTTGGTGTCCCTTCCTTACCCTCCTTTCCCTCCTCTCCTAGTGTGTCATGTGTAAAAAAACAAAAAAATATAAAACAACTAAAATCCAAAAAAAGGCTCTTTTCAGAGCCACCTTTCAAGGTTTAAAAATAGAAGTGGCAAATAAACAGTGCAGGGCCCTGTGCATTTTTTGGAAGTCCACGGACAGTTCTAGGACATATAAAATTTTAGGGTGCTGCCCTAGCAAAACCAATGCACTTTCTCTGGTAGGAAGTGGTGGCTCTGAAAAAAGTCTTTTGGTGGTGTTTTTGTGTGCTTGAAAAACTTGAAATCGTCAACATCTACTGCAAAATAGATGAATATAATTCCAAAAAAGGTTGCAATGCATTTTGCACATTTCTCAGAAAAAACGGATTGCCAGCATAAGTAAGATTGGCTCCATCTCTGCGAAAAATGTATGTGCTACGAAACATAATATTTTCATTATCAAAAGAGGACATGCCAACATCTCTTAGAAAGGCACAAACAGCCTTATTGACATTGTGCCTCGCTTTATCCATTTGTGGACCAAATAAAGAAGAACGCAGCCACATTTTTCTTTGCGCAATATGAGAAAAAATTACTTGGGAATTTGGAAACATGTCCATGACCTTCTCAATTCCTTCTTTCATTGCAAATTGCAAAGAAATTCCAGACGCATGTCCTAAACTGTTCCCTCCACAATGAATTATAATTATGTCTGGATGATGCTCTGTCTCTAAAGTAGCACAGAGAGGTACCAAGTCCAGCCACTTCATTCCATGCGCTCCATGCCAGTGCACTTCCACATGAGGAAATCCAAGATCTGCAGCTACTCCACAGCGTTCTGCATGTACCTCCAACCAATGTATCCATGAGTCTCCCAAAATCCAGATAATCTGTTTTCGTAAACACACAGCCATAGCTATCTGTTCTTCTCTCAGGAAAGAGACGTTCTGACAAAATCTCTCCTTACACAACACACCCAGTAAACTTTACTGACCAATCCGTACCTCCGCTCATTCTCATTTGCATGCCTCTCCACCCCAAAATCCCTGTATGTAATACGTGCTGTCCGCAGACTACTGCCATGTCCACAGACATATCGAAAATCTGAGCGTGGTGAATGTACATGTAAACAGTGTGCCCCATTTCCCCTTTGAGGTGGGCTGTGAAAAGAGCCGTTTTTTTTGTTTTTTTGGCAGATGCCTGACAGACACCTGTTATTTTGTATTTTTGGGGGGGGGGGTTTCTTCTTACTTTACAACTAAAATCTTCACATAACCTTCTCCAAAGCAACCCTTACATTCCAAAAGAGCATGGCATTTCCCAAAAAAGATAAAGAAATGCCATCTTCTTCAAAATAAACAGCATTACGCGAATCAATGTTCTCATTATTACAGAAAATCATACCAGCTCTAAGCATGAAAGCACACATGCCTCAATTGATTGCACACCTAGCAATGTTTTGCTGAGGACAAAAAACAGAACTATTGTCCCATATTGCCCTGGGTAGTAATCCAGAAAAAAATACTTTCGCATTTGGAAGGATGTTCATTACTGCTTGAACCAACTGTTCCAAATCTGCCAACAAAGTAGGGGCACTGACGTAGCCCAAATGGAAAGCACCATAGTGCAAAACTACCATATGGGGACTGTTCATCCTGCGCATTTCTTCACAAACTTGCAGAATTCCCTCTATATTGCAATCAGGCACAGGCTCCACAGCGCCTCCACTCCTTTAACATCGGAGTTGTTTGCCACATGCCTGCATTGAGCATAGTGCTGTAAACCATGGACAAACATATCTCCAAACACCAACACCCAGACTTTCTCCACCTCTGCCATCTTCACTAGACACACGCTCTTCCTACACAAATCCACAACATCAACATCTGATTGGCTGATCCCTACAGTCCCCTTTCCATACTGGATTTGCTGGAAAACCCCAGATGTGGCACGCTCTACCCACAGACAGCCACGGTGTCCACGCGGAACGTAACTCTTAGCCAGCCCTTCTACCCTTTCCACATCACTCTCGGTGCCATTCCCTCATTAGATACAGCTAAGCAGTCACAAAACCATCCAACAATCACATCCAAGATCTTTACATCAAACTCCATCATCAGAGTTCCGCACTTCAAATGTACTGTTGATCACTCTGAGTACAAGTCTCATATCATTGGAAAGCACCTACTACATAAACTACTCTACAAGTCTCCAAGATTTCTAATTACAGCTGCATTCATATCCACATGGATGAATACAAACTACAGGTATGCATAATTTATTCACAGTAAACGTACAAGTGTTATGAATCCATATAAACAGAGTAATGCCAATAAACCTGCATAGCCTATACATACATGCCAACCCTCCTGATTTAAGCGCGAGACTCCCGATTTTTCATTGAAAAAACACAACATTTTTTACTGTCTTCCGCATAACCTATATATACATGCCAACCCTCCCGATTTAGGCAAGAGGCTCCCGATTTTTCATTGAAAAATCACCCTATTTTTTACTGTCTCCCGCCTAAATTAATGCTAATCTCAATGCAATCCTATGAGAAAAATAAATGTCCCCGATTGCTGTGGTGAAATCTCCCTCTCAGGTGCTCCTGATTGTTGGCATGTCTACCTATAAAATGAACTTATTGAAATGTTTCCCATCTACTATAATCAACTGTCACTTCCAAACCTGTCTGCTATCTACACTTAAAATTCTACTCATTTGCAAAGCATGTTGAACTAACATATTGTAAATAAAATATAAAGGCTGCACGTAGTCAAATGAAATGCATGCATACACTATATTCAGATACTAAACAAGAATACTACCACAAAAACATAAAAGTCAACGTCTATATTAACATCAGTGCTATAAACACACAAAACTACTAACTTCTTTCTTTTACAATTGCAGTGAGGACCACTCTCCTGAAAATCAGCAGCATCTGAACTACAAACAACATATCCAAAGAGGCCTGCTCATTGCATAAAAAAAGAGTAAGTACAATACTACCTTAATATTCTTACTGTTCCTCAAACACACTGTGTGGTTCATTCATGTAATTTGCGCACCAAAAAAAACAGCGATTTCTGAACCATTCTGCTCACAAACCCCCATTTATTAAACAAAGATTAGCAGGCAGAATGGCACACTAATACCCCTTTTTTTGGAACACAAATAACATACTCAACCCTTAGAATGTTAGTACTACAAAACAAAGAACAATTTTAATTTTATACCATTAGATTTACTATTAATGCTTCTCCTCACCACTAGCTCACTTTCTACTCTCATCTGAACCGGAGTTTAGTAACACACAAATAGAAGAATAGCCTTTCCAACTTATTGTAACTGCCCAATCCACAATCACACACCACCACATACATCTTTCCCATCATACTCAGACACTCATGCACACAGCACACATACATTGCAGAAAGGCCCAACCCATACCTTCTTTTTTTTTCAACAGACCCCAAAGAATGCCTACCAAAAAGCAAGTCTGTAGAAAGCAACGCAGAAATAGAGCAAATGAAAATAAAAGTGTCCAACATAAGCATCCATCTTCTACCAGAGTTTGTACAAAACATTCAAACAAAACAGCTAATACAGTCATTTAGTGAAACAAAACAAGCTTCCAGTACAGAAACTTTGCATCCTCTATCAAAATGTAAAACGAAACAAAAAATGCTTAACATGAATTTGGCTACCACTACTGCTCCTGTAAATCTTGATATACTAGCAAGAAACCATACCAAAAAAAGTATTTTAGCGAACATGTTCTGCCACAAAGTCCTTCAGAATCTTATAAAAACTGGAGACAAATCATGCACAACCCTTCAAACTTACCGTAGAAAATTAAGCTTTAATAGACAGTGCAATCATTCTCAAAAGAAAGTTATTAATTTTAGTGTTAAACAGAATGAAAGTACTAACAAAACTAACTACTAAATTCCCCAAAAAACTTCTCAATAAATGGAATGTCAACATAAATTACTTCTTAAATATCTGTGGAGGTGAATGGAGTCACACCACGAGCACAGAACCATATTTTAATGAAGATGCATACAAACAAAACCAAACAAACACAATTGCCATCCATAGCAGTGGATGAGGTTATGAAAAAATTAATAATACCATAATGGAACAAGAAATACTGCTTACAACAATATCCCCAGAAAACTCAGAATTACCTCTCCATTCAACTGAACTAGAACGTCCAGTATACAAATGGCCATGCACGTTAATGTGTAACATTCCCAAAAAATCTTTCAAATCTTTACGCCAGTTCCTCAATCAGTATGTGAAAGGCAAGGACAAAATCAAAATGAAAGTGTTGCAAAATATGGATACCTGTCCAGTGCGCAAATACACAGGACTACAAGGACATTCATTAGCCTGCATTTCAGGACCTATTTGCAAAAGCACCTTCCATCATATCAAAATGATATCAACACATCATTCAACTATAAGAAATCTAGTCTATAAACTGTTCTATGCTAAAGGTCCTGCTTTAGCACAAGCCAATTTAAATAACACTCTTTTACATGGTACACCCAAAGACATACTCGAAGAAATCAACCATACCCAGAGAAAATATTTCAGAAGTGTGAGCCACTTACAAAATGCAATAGCTTCACAACAGATATCAAAAATTCTGCACATAGCAACCTTCTACTACACACATACAAAAAAGAAATACTAAAATTTAAAAGTGCATTCGCTGAAGTATCTAACTATGTGGGTGTGTGTTGCCGCAGAACCTTTTATAAAAGTAACACAAAAACTATAGACGTAACATACAAAATAGAAGATAATGAAGATTCCAAATGGTTTGAATTAGCTCTCTACCTTATAGAAGAAAACAAATATGAAATAACTGACCCCTAAATACTTTGCAGTTACTGCACTACAAAACTTGTCAACAACCAAACTCCTTCACGTGCTATCACAAATAACTTGGAATTATTCCCACTACCAAAACTCCTGCAACAACTCAATTTATATGAGAGCATCATAATTCAAACAGTGCACCCATTTCAAGCAATAATACGCCTTCCACGAAAAAAAACAGCAAAATGACCTCCCTCTCAATTGGTGAAAGGCATTTGTGGCAAAGTAGTTTATTTAACATTAGATCTGAAAGAAAATGTGCACACTCTGGGACTGCAACGTCCAATAGAGCAATCTTTAATTCTCTTAGTAAATGGCGTACCAACAAAAGACAAAAAAAATTGGCAACAACTCGTAGACTTACAGAAAGTTAGACATGCCTTGCAATATCTAAAAGACAATAATGAATACTACAAAGAAATAAATATTGAAGAAAATTTAAGGAAAACAACTGAAATAATTCAAGAGTCACCAGAAACTGGTCAATTTGAACTTCTAGATCCTGCTACAGTATCCAATATTTTAGACCATTATACAATTCATCCATTACACTCTAATGACACCATAGATGTGCACTAGAAACATACCAAATGCGAAAAACCAAAGGATCGCCAATCAGCATATGGGAAAAAAGTATAGAGGCACGTGCTTTTCCTCTACTCTTTGCCACTGTCAAAGGAGGAAGGTACAATGATAGGCCCACTCAGATAGCAGCATCAGAATACCGGTCTTTACGAATGTATTCTGAAGATTCCAGATTTAGACAAAATGTGGAATACATATTCCAACTACTCTTTGAAAGTGAACTAGCAACTCTATGTTACGGAGTTGCACACATATTGAAATCAGGAACCCACTTTCAAAATATGTCAGCTACGTAATTAATACAAAAAGTGCAAGAAAAAGATGAGGTTTTACAATCAAGCATTACAAATCTGTTAGCAAACATGCGTAGTACAAAAGAGTACTGGTTCCGACGTCATGGAGATGTATGTTGTATGATAAGAAACTTTGCCCCCCCCACATGGTTTGTTACATTAAGTTGTGCAGAAAATGCATGGGAAGATTTACATGATTTCCTATGCATATCAAACAAAAACATAACAAACATAGACTAACACCTGGGGAACTTTGCTCTCTAGATCCTGTTAATGTTTAAGATATTTCCATCATCGTTTCATTGCTATGCAACACTTTATTTGTAATAAAACTGTTTTTCCCCTCTGAGAAGTGCAACACTTCTTTTGGAGAAAATAATACCAAGCCAGAGGAGCACCACATATCCACATACTTTTATGGATTAAAGATGCTCTTAAATATGGTCAAGACAGTGATTCCACTGTTTTACAGTTTATCGAGAAATATGTCACTTGTGAAATTCCATCGAAAGCAACAAATAGTGATCTTCATGCACAAATTGTGCAATTTCAAAGACACAAATGTGGCAAATATTATCGTTGCAAATACAAAAACAAAGGAAAATACTACACCAAATGCCACTTTGGTTTCCCTAGACCAGTTACAGAAACAGGTGAAGTGAACAACTTCATGTCTTCAGTTAGACATAGTGTTAAAGGTACATCACCTAAGAACACGTATTATATAAAAAGAACAGAAGAATCAAAATATATCAATGATTACAGTGCAATCATTGCCCTCTTATGGAATGCAAACATAGATGTGCAGTACATTGCAGACAATTCCACTGCAGTTGCATGATATGTTACAGCCAATTTAACAAAAGCAGAAAAAACAGAGCTTCAAGACCTCTGGAATGACCTATCATCAGACAAAACACTATCTCAGAAATTGTACAGCTTAGGTATAAAAATGCTCTCTCATAGAGAATGTGGCTGCAGATCATTTAACCAGTGCTGCTTTGTATGGAAAATCTGAAAATATAGTATGGCTAAGTCTTGGTCCTGCTAAATCTAGAAAAAGAGTTCTCAAATCACATGAGGACATAGAAACAATAGCCAAAAATGATCCCAACAGCCAAGACATTTTGAAAAACAATTTACTAGACACATACTACCCGAACAGGAGTACCACTTTGGAAACCATGTGTCTATACCAAATAGCCCAAAACTTCACCTACAAAAATAATATAAAACCAGATGTAAAAAAAGGGTAGATATAGAGTGACAGATTGTGAAGGCAGCTTAGTGAAACTTACCAAATGAAGCTTAATTAATCATATCAAATTGTCATTAAAAACTCCTCAACAGAAAGAACTATATTACATGTCCCTGCTACAACTTTTTAAACCATGGAGAAAAGAAGAAGGGGTAAAAGAAAACTATGACTCCCATGAAGACGCTTTTCAAAGCAAATGAAAGCACTATCACCGATACAAGCTTTATGCAGTACAAAACAATGTTGCATAATGAACAGCAACACGAAGAAGAACTCCAGGCCCAACTAGACAAGGACACTCCCGACAGTAGTCAACCTTCTGCAACAGGAAGACAAGAACCAATGGGACAGCCACTAATAGCACATGAGGCAGAATTAGCTATGACAGAAGTAGAGAACACCATGTGTCTCTATGAAGAAGATACAGAAGACTTAACTGTACTACAATCAAAATTGAACAAAGAACAGCACACCATTTTTCAAGAAGTAACAAAAGAAATTGCACATGGTGTGCAACATGAAAATAAAGAATGTACCTGCCAAAATTACAAACCTGTACTACTATACCTCAGTGTTGTAGCTGCCTCAGGCAAAACATTATTAATCAAAATCATCAGCAAGTTCCTTCAGCAATTGACAAACAACAAACTGTCAGCTGTTGTAACTGCCCCCACAGGTTTAGCTGCCTACAACATAGGCAGCGTCACTTTACACCGATTACTACTCCTTCCAGTAGAACACCAAAACAAATTACAATATTACAAACTTTCTACAGAAGCTGCAATGGAACTACGAAGAGTGTTAAAACAAATGAAAATGCTACCAATAGATTAAGTGAGCATGGTTCCCAACCTAATGTTGGCTTTGATTCATCTCAGATTGCAAAAAGTACTTAAAACAAACTACGAAGAGCTCTTTGGAGGAAAACACATTATTGTTTTCGGAGATCTTCTTCAATTCACACCAGTGAAAGGTGAACCTATTTTTAAAACCTCAGGACACAAACTCTGCCGTAAAACTGTTGGCAGCATAGGAAATGTCAACCTTTGGCAACATTTCCAATACAGAGAATGAACAGAAAACATGCGCCAATCTGCAGACCTCACTTATGCCAACATTTTAAAAAGTATTAGAGTTGGTGTACTATCTCAAGAAGCACAATCAATATTAAAAACCCGGCACATCCATGCACTTTATGGCCATAACTCATGTGCTACAGATGTTATGGAACAATTAGCGCACAAAAATGTCAATTGTATGTCCTTAATGCCAAATCTTGCAAGCGGTTCCAAATTCAATGAAACAATGTTGAAAAATGAAATGCAACCAATAATTGAAATTTGCTCCACAGACAAACTGGACGTACATAGTATGACACTACCCATGTGTCAACAAGCCACAACAAGACTAAATACCTTAGAAAATTTTATCTCCAACACAGCTGGTTTGGAGAAAATAATAAAATTATCCTTAAACTGCAGAGTAATGCTTAAACGCAACCTTGACGTGGAGCAAGGACTAGTTAATGGAGCACTGGCTACAGTTGTTGGCTTTCAAACTTACCCATGTGACAACAACATTCAGTTTGTCAATATTCTCTTTGACAAACTTTCAGAAGTAAAAAGGATAGGGCGCTCAACAGCTTGATTCCTTCTCTTCAAAGACATGTATGTACGCAGAGAACAATTTTCTCTAACTTTAGCATACGCAGTCACCATTCATAAATCACAAGGTCTTACCCTAGACAAAGCATTGATGGATATTGGTAACACAGTCTTTAAAGAAGGCATGAGCTACGTAGCACATTCACGCTTACGTACACTTGACGGTCTTTTTCTAATCAACTTTGATGCAAGTAAAGTAAACGCTGATATTCCTTGTATTTTAGAATACAATAGACTATGTTCACTATACACCCCATCTGAAAACATATCCTGTTCCACAAAAAGGAAAACGTAAAAGAAAACTAATTCAAACAGAAATGCAACAGGATCTGACTGCAAATCCTCCAAAGAGAGTAAAAGAAGCTAATACTTCATCAATCACCACAACCAAAGAACTACCTATTACTCAAAGTAACTCGGGTACTTCTCCAAAGAAGCAACACACACTCCGAAAAAATGACTTGGACACAGAACTATCTGGTCCATTCAAATTTTCAAATAGAACTGGTGTAAATTGCTACGCAAATGTAGCAATGAATATTCTATTTCAATTGCCACCAATTGTTGACAACATTTACTTACACAGTACAGACTAATTCTGTTTGCAAATTTTAGTACTTCATAGAAACGCAACAAACAATCCTGACAACACGTAAAGTGTTCATGGAATAAGACAAGAATTGGACTACTGTGCTGGAATGGGGAAATTCACTATAAATTCACAAGAAGATCCACAAGAATTTCTAATCTACTTACTACAAGTACTGGAAAACAAAAACATACCTATAAATGAAATCTTCCAGATTTCATACATCTGGAAACATACATGCACTCTCTGCAACAATGTGACACAGGAACAAATCCATAATGAGCGCTTTGTGTATGTATCGCACCTAATTGTGAATCCGTTCCATTCATCAACTTGTACAAAATTCAAACCATGGTAGATTATGTACTAAGTGCAATTCAGATAATCGCTCCACCTGTCTAATACAAACACATAGTAAATACGTGATACTAATGCTTCTACGTTACAATGCAGATGGTACCAAAAACAACTGCAAGTTGACTGAATTCACACATGATCAAGTATCACTTTGTAAGAAAACCTTCACAACAATAGGTATAATCTACCACGCAGGCGCCACAACCAATGGAGGTCACTACACTGCATATATAAAAAAGAAATGTGGATGGTTTGATAGTACCATTACTCTAAAGCAGAGATTACCAGCAAATCTTACAAACACTTATTTAATCTTCTTAAAACCAAAATTTAATAACTAATCTGTACTTAAACATTAACAAAACTTCAATTAAAAAACTATAAACTGTTAGAATATGCCAACAGGTATCTAACTGCCCCAAGATTCTATAACAACCAAACAGATAAATCAATATCACTAAATTATAACAAGAAATAAACAGTTAGAATACGCCAACAGGTATACAACTTCTCCAAAAACCTGCAACAAGCCAACAGATAGAACATTAGCCAGAAACAACAAGTGAACACTGAAAACAAACAAATTGACTGTAGCATAACAAAAAAAGTTTTTTTTTAATCTGACATGTATTTTCTTTCCCACGGACGCAATGATTTGAAAAACAAACACAGAAACTGAGCAAATTGCACAGTACACTGGTTTGTAAAGTACTAAATTTGAGGGTAAAAAAAAACTGAAATGTCTATTATGCAATGTAATAAGTCTTTATAAAATACATACACTAACATGCTCTTTTCTTTTATCACAGAAATTGAAAAAGAATATGTGCTCCAGTTACCCAACTCATGAAAAAAATATATCCAATCTCAAAAAATCAAACAGTAAGTATATTCTAAGAGAACGCATGAATACTGCTGCATAACAGAACCATTGAAGCAAACATCTAACCATACACCACAATACTAAATGTTCACTTCCATTGATATGTTATACTACAGTGCTTGTTACCAAACTCTACAATCTTAATGACATGACGTCGCCAAAACTTCACATACAAACTATACAAATCAAACAGTACAGAAACTGTACATTTGCAAACATTTGATAGAAATTTGATTCTATGGGCGTTATCTATGGGTGTGATATGCTGCGGTGGTTGTGGCCAGGCCTAGAGTCTTGGGTGTATGGCCTACGGCCTGTGGCCATGCATCCAAGACTCTAGGCCCTGGCCACAACCACCGCAGCATATCACACACTAAACCACCACATCATATCACACGCATGGTGGCTTATAACTTCAGTACTTATAACTTCGGTCTTGGGTGCGTGGCCTTAGGCCACGCACCTAAGACTCTAGGCCCTGCCCACAACCACCGCAGCATATCACACCCATACAATCAAACATTGTAACTGCAGCATATAGTACATTTTTATGTCCGTTGACACAGCGCGTGTGTTTAGAACAGTTTCAACTTGCCTGCGGACAGCACGGACGGGAAAACTATCCTTAGGACACCCCTCATTTTCACTAATTACGAACATCCCGGACAGCGCGGGCATGGCGAATACATCAGTAGCACCTGCCACATGAACAAATACAGTATTTGACCCATCTTACTCCCCAAACCTCCCCAAGCACTCTTGCACACGAAAACACTCCCCAAAACTGCATTACGCCTCTGTTCGCTGCCGCGCTGTCGGCGGATCCAAGATGGCGGGCGCATCGGAACAATCTGATACATATCACACCTCACTCCAGCCAATCGGCGGACACGTGGTGTGTCCGTGGACATGACGCAAGCCAATTAGCCAATCGGTGTCCTGCCCGCGGAGGGAACAGGGAAGTATGTCCGCGGAGCGGACATAGATATCACAAATTTTTTTTAGACCTACTTTTTGATTGTTTTAAAAAAAACTACTGGACGGATTTTCACCAAATTTACAAAAGCACGCTTTCGGGACCAAGTCGCAGTTCCTGCCGCACATTTGGTGAAAATCCGTCTAGCGGTTTGGGCTGTAGGTGTGCGCACAGTTTTTTCCCCATTCACTCTATGGGGAAAAAAAGAAATTATGGCACTCCCCTTATAACCTTGCCCCCCCCCCCTGGACCAAACCTCACCAAACTTTACAGAAAATTTCAGAGTGGGCCATATACTATTTTTGCAAAGTTTGGTGAGGATTCGTCCAGGGAGAGTGAAGTTATAAGCCACTCAAAAAGTGCTCTTCCTATGGGATTAGCAACTTAACCATAACTACACAGCCACTACCGTGGCTGTGTAATATATATATATACTTTAATTAAAAAATCAAGAATGTAATAATTAACTTGAAATAAAAGCAAATCCCCACCCTTGAAGAAAGAACACAGAGAAAGCAGATCTTTTAGAGAATAGCAGTTTGCATACTTGGACAGGTGGGTCAAACAAGAAATTGCAGCAATATCAGTGTTCAAATAATATGTCTTTTCAAGAAAAGGTGCAAAAGGGGACTCAGAGACAACATGGTCACAGAAAGTAGACCAGGGGGAACAGGGCTTCTTCATGGTACCTTACTCTTGGGACTCATAATGAGTGCGGCGGCCCGGAAATAAGGGTGCAATTTTGCATGATATTAGTCTTAGTGGAAAGTTTGCCCTTGGACAAAAACCTATTCTTTTAATGCATTTTTCCACCAGCGTCAAGTGTGACCTGGTGCTAGTCCAGATTTTGTATTGGGTCTAGGGCATACCTTTGGCCTGGTGCAACAATGCATTGAACGGATAGGGGTTTGCCCCAGGGCAAATGTTGCACTAGTGCTAATACTGTGCAAAATTGCACTTAACACAGTTGCAAAGTTTCTGTAATCTTGCCCCCTGGAGGCCATTGAAATGCAGTGGGGCATAAATCCTAGTATTGGAATGCTACCACCGTTATTTAACAACACATGAGATGCTGCCCTTAAGCTCTACCAATATAAGTCACATCATAGCCAAGGCCAATGCAATCAATCTCAAGTGGCAGTCTTATCCAACGAGCTCAAGTGCACAACTGATTTACTCCTGCCCGGGAGAACGGCCATCCAGAGCAGGCCCATCTCATTTAAAGGGGCGTGTGTCCATAGTCTGTGCAGAGCGGTCTCCTGCTCTAAATCTCCCAATATGGCGGGCTTTCGCAACAAGCTTAAAAACTGTGCTGTTTCCATGATTCTCTCTTGGCAGACACGTTGATGTTGTGCGCATCAACCAAGGCCAACAGAAGCCTGAGGCGGAACCTTCAATCACAGACGCAACTGTACTCTATTTCATTATATGAGAAAAATGAAAAGCTTGACTGGCTGTTAATCAACAAACATCTTCTGCAGTGCCTGCTGGTTTCTGAGAGATAAAAGAGCACCCTTCTATGTATAGCTATTCATTTTTGGCTTCTCTCTCAAACACCCTGTAGATCAAACATTTCAAAAACATGAAATAAGTGTACCTGGAGGATATTTCATCGAACAGCGGTGCACTCTGGGATGGTTGATTTAAAAAAAGGGAGTCTTTTCAATTTAACTTTGATTTACAACGTCTTTGCAGCTGCAGTTAGATTGAAGTTTTACATCTGGGGGAACTGTAAACGTTTGCCTGTTATTTTGCTGAGTCATTCATCCAGGCCCCTTCTGTTGCACAGCAGTAGGCAAATGTGGTAATTGTCCGCCACCGCTCGCTCTCCTTCCATACGTTTGTAGAGGGAGGTACAACTCCCTGCAAGCATATATGTCATTAAATCGAATTTCTTTTTTTTATTCAATTCCCTGAAACTGAAATCCCTAGACATACATTTCTGTAAACATCTTATTTCCAAAATTCTACCTGTCAAAAAGACCACATAAGAATAGTATCAATCTGGTTGAATCCATCCATAACCGAACAAGGGAAATTATTATTCTGGACATCCTGGTACTTGTGTGCCTGAGAAAATCACCCGGCTGCCACTGTATACAATATCCTTGCATTTAAAATAAGGGGAGTCCCTGAACTTGTAGCTGTCTGTACTGCGGAATTGGGCAAGGAAGTTAGTCCTGAATGCTGGCAGAGTTGTTGCAACAGCATCCGGTTCTCGAACATGGACTGGGGACTTGGAGCTATGCAAACAAAAATGCTCTTCAGAACATATTGGTCGCCCGATAGACTGTTTAGAAGAGGACTCTTGAATGACGACAGATGTTGGAAGTGCAACCAATCAGTGGATACTCTAAGTCACTTATTGTGGTTTTGTATGAAGACTAAAGCTTGCTGGCATGAGATATGTATGTGGATGGGCTTGGTGCTCCAATGTTTGATCTCAAACAATGTTTGATCTCAAGAAGCGCCACACTTCTGATTCTGGGTGACGTCACTCCCTCCTATCATTTCCAAAGAAGATATTGGTGTAAAGAGGATGTACGCTTACAAAAAGAGTGATCTTGCATGCTTGGAAGTCCACCAACATCTTCAATATTGACGAGTGGGTTGAAAAATTACTAACTATATCAACGTTTGAAAAAGCTATTCTGAAGCGTAGAGCGGAACCAGATAGATTCAATGACCTTTGGGCCTGTTTTTAGACACCTCCGGCTAACTGTCTCTTTAATTACTTGCAGTGTAAACTATATCCTGTTCATATGAAGCCCCATTGTATTAACAGTATTATTGTGTTGCATAGTTGTTTCACATATGTACCTCATTTGAAAGTCATTCGATGGGACATTGTTATATTACGGTTCTTTTTTTTTTCCTCTTCATGATTTTTGCTTATGATGGAATATTCTGTTGAGACTGTTGTATAGATATCAATGTTAGATTAAGTATGCAGAATTCAATGGCATATCTGTTTTGACTATACTGTTTTTGTTTGGAGATAAAAAATATGAACTCCAGAAGAATAGCGTTTTTACATCTATAATGCAGGGACGTCATTTCACCAAAGTGCCAGGGGTAGCGGAAGTGACATCACACGACCCTTGATCTCTGATGACATCACAGGAAGTGATGTAATTTGACCCCACCCCAAAGTGACACCACGGGAAGCGATGGAACACGACCTTTCACACCTTGACAAAACAGGAAGTGGCAACACATAGCATTGTTCCTAAGTACACAACGAAAAATATGGTTACAATATCACTGTAATGTGATATACATTTCATACAAAAATGGATCACCATATGTATAGTTAATATCTGTGTGTATAGGCCCATATTACCAAATTACTGTGAATGCAAGCAGATGTCCAAGGCCAAATTATATCATATAGCACTTACGCTTAAACGCTTTATATAGAACACATATACATATAATATCACCCAACCTTTGTTGGTACTCATTTGTCAACCTCAGAAGGATGAAAGGTTGAGTTGGCCTTGGTGTGATTAGAACCTGCAACCTGCAGACCACACACTCTTCACAGCAGCAAGCGCTCAACCCCCTGAGCTATCTTACCAGTTATAGCTATCTCACCGGCTATGTCTGAATGTTCTCAAAGTCAGAAAGCAAATTGCACTCTGTAGTGGATACCATTAAACTGGTAACTGAGATTTAACAGCAGGCCAGTCCATCTGCAGATCTGGCCACATGTCAAACCTGAGTGGATCTACTTTTCAGGCTTCAGAGGTTGGCAAAATACATACCATTGGTGGGTTCATAACTGTGTATTAAAGAATTTAGAGTAGCGCAGGGAAAGGATAATGATATCCTTGTGAAGAAATATATTTCCCTGGCACCCCCTTCCCAACCTGGGCCCTCGTATGCACCCATCCTCCGCATTCTCCTCAGTCTGCTTTCAGCAACTGACGACTTGCCATTCCTTTGTTGCCTGCCTTGACATGGTGCCCTCAAATCATGTCCTTGCTGTTTTCTTTCTCCCTGTTCCTCTTACTTAGAAGAGCCTGTTTAGCTGGAGGGAAACTGTTGCCAGGAGCTACCTTTGACCCTCCACACCTATATTGGTGCCAAGCAATTATGCCTACCTGTCTTCCACTCTCTGTATTCAGGAACTTGCATGAAGGTACATTAGCCAATCTCTGGTACCCATATAAAGAACAAGGGGGACTGGTTGTACTCTGCATCTCATGTGGAGGTTAGTTTTGCTGGATGCTATGTACCAGCTCCTTCTTCCCCAGAGGTCGCACCTGCTGACGGGGTGATGCCCGATACCCAGCCGGTGTTTTTGGCCCCTGCTCCTCTGATCTTAATTTCAATCCCTCACAAACTTTTTCATGCCCCAAAGTAAGTACAATTTAGTATGCATCTGGTGCCACACTCCAAACATCTTGCCACCTTTGATAACCAATCCCGCCATCCAATAGCACCCATCCCAGACCTCTTCGTCCTACTGTTCCCCTCCCTAATTATTTATTTATTTGGCCAATTTTATAGCGCTCCAAGCCCGAGGGCATCTAGGCGCTTTTCTTGACAGACAACAAATGGCGTGAGTTGCATTAGTTGCAACGTTACATAAATGATACGGTAATTAGTGCAGAAGAGTACAATTCTCGGTAATCACAAAGGGTCAAGTTAGCTTGTTGTTAGCCTAATTGCTTTTGTACTGTGTCCACGTAATTCCCCTCTTTCCCCAAATCTTTCCTTCATTAAATATTCCTCCCCCCCCCCCCCCGAGCTCCATAAGTATTTTCATCACATGCTGCTTTTTACCCTCTTCATTGTAAACTAATATTTTTATTTTGGGATAATGATAGTCAACCTTCATCAGTACCGGCTTCTAGCCAAGATACTACATACTCCTGTATGCTTTTTTCTTCCATAGAAGAAATATGCCTACCATTGTTAAAAAGCCCACAGCAAGCAACCCAAGTGGCATGCAAAGGGCATTGACTAGGAAGATTGTCAATCACCCCAAGGTAATAATTTAACCAGGTGAAATGCTTCAATGTCAGTGGTCACCCCCAACTCTCACATGAAAGCCCCATCATCAAAGTAGCCCTAAATCAAGTTAAGGGTGCACACAGATCTTTATGGCCATACAAGATGCAAACAAGGAGCAGTTTCTGATTTATTGTTTTTGGGATTTATACCGTGTACCACTGTCATTTGCAGGATCTCCAGGGACCTTTGTGGATTTGAAAGGGAAAGTGGGTGGGAGGGTGGTTCATTGGGGAATGAGAGGGGAATGGCTGGGCCTTGTGCTTAGCTGTTGATGCGTGTAGAACCAGGAGCCACTGGCATCTGTGCCAGAGGGTTTTCTAGGTGAGTAGTGATTTGCACAACAGTGGCACTTTGTTTCCAGATGGGAAGCCTCCGTTGTTTGATTTGTCAGGTTGTTTTCGCTAGTTGGTGACGATTGTAAGATTGATTCAAGAGGGGCAGAGTTTTGGAGGGTTCGGGCTGAGGCAGGGTTTTCTATAGCTGTGTGTGACGGCGTGGTTGGTCAGCTTGTGGTGTATGACATTGGTTGAGTATGAGGTGGTTAGCGGCTTTCTTACATATACTTGGATGCAAAACACAACGCTTTTCAATATATACCTATACCAATGCAATGCATTTTTGTAATGCCTCTATGTGAATAAAATAGAGCACAATATGGAAGAAATGCAAAGCGTCTTCCCTGGGTAGCTCAAGTGACAACAAAGGAGAGTTTTTTTGTAGGCACGGGAAAGGCATTTGCCAGGCACTACCAAAGTGTTCTAAAGAAGCCCTCGGCCGATCCTTCCTCTTCCACTATCGCCCAATCTCCATCACTCCTTTCCCGGGCAAACTCTTGGAAAAGCTGGCCATCTCCCAGCTTAATCTACATACAGAATCTGTTGGTTGCCTCCATGATCACCAGTCTGGCTTCAGAGCTGACAGAAGCACAGAAAACGCTCTCCTAAATACCTGTGAAGACTTGCTCTCCAATCTGGACTCTAATCTCCCTTCTGTCCTCATTCTCCTTGATCCATCCTCTGTTTTTGACACAGTCAACCATGCCATCCTGCTTAATTGTATCTGGGACTACATTGGTATTACTGATGAGGCCCTGGCCTGGTTCACTTCCTTTCTCACCGACCGACCCTCTCAGGTACAACTGGGGTCTTTCCTCTCTTCTAGCTCTCTCTCTCTACTTGTGGTGTTCCCCAGGGGTCTAACCTCTCTCCCTGGCTCTTCAACCACTACCTGGCACCTCTTGCCGAATGCATTGCTACTTTCTGCTCCAATTTTCAACGTTATGCGGATGACACTCTGCTCTCGTTCGGGCTCCCCTCAGCCACCTCTGCTCCTTCTCTCATACCAGACTGTCTGGCCACAATTCAGGAATGGTGTGCCGCCAATGATCTCTGCCTTAATGCCAGTAAGTCTGAGATATTCCTCAGTGGGACACCAGCTCCCTCCTTTCCTCTCTCTCTATGGCCACCCACTCTGGGCCCTTTTCTTGCTCCTTCCTGTGAGGCTGAGAAACTTGGTGTCATCTTCGACTCCACCCTCTTCTTCTCTCCTCACATCTCTGATGTCTCTAAGAAGTCAAACTATCGGTTTCACCTCCTCAGAGGTATTATTCTATTTCTCACTTTCCACAGAAGCTCACTGTCTCCAGAGCTCTGGTCCTCCCTAGGCTGGACTATTGCAACAGCCTATTTATAATTCTTCCGGCCTCTACTCTTCAACCTTTACAACTTATCCAGAACAGGACTGCGAGACTTGTCCTTGGCCTCAAGCCCAGGGATTGTATCTCTCCAGCTCTAAAATCTCTTCACTGGCGCCCTGTGGCTGCAAGGATCAACTTCAAGACTCTCTGCATTGTCCATAAGGCTTTCCGGAGCCTGGGACCACTCTACCTCCAACTTTCTCTTCCAAAACATCTACCTTCTTGAGCTCTTTGCTCATCCACCTCCAACTCTCTTAGGGTCAGATGCTTCTTCAAGCAGAGAGCTGGGTGCAGATCTAACTCTTCGGCTGGGGCCTCCCTCTGGAACAGCCTCCCTGCCTCTCTGAAACTTGAGCAGAACCACCTCAGATTCCAGAAGCAACTCAAGACCTTCCTTTTCGCTTCCGCTTTCTCTCTTCCTCTCCCCTGCTGATACACCTGACTGCTCTGCGCACTGGTCACCTGGTCACCCTCTGAACTCGGACCCAGGATCCTGCATGTCCATTTGCCCTAGCACTGCCTCTGGGCTCCCCTGCACTTAAGGATCTGTATCTGCAACCCTACAGTCACTTCTCTCTGCACTTATCAGCCACCCGCTGGCTGCACTTGTGAGTTCACTGCACTTCCTCCTTCCCCTCCCCCTGCCACTTCTGCCCTTCCCTCTTCCCCACAATTGACCAATCTGAATGACACAAGGCCTAGTAAGATCGTTACTTTGTCCTCCCTTGTTTCCCCCTCCTTGTCTTGTTGCACCTAGAAACACTTGTGTACAGGTGTGTTATAAATGCCACATCATACCATATCATATATCATAACTGGCCATCGATGGTAGCAGCTGCAAAATGGTTTGGTTACCTGGGCATAAAATAGCAGTGCCTGGCAAATACTTAATACTTATACGTAAGCCAAAACTGGTGGCTTTGCCAATGCTTGTTTTAACAGGACTTTAGTGATGGACATGCATACTGCTTATAAATCAAGTGGCTGTGGGCATTTGTATTACACCAGCAGCACGTTTACAGCTCCAATTAAGTCAATAACTCTCAGAAGGCTGCTTTGGAATACCATTGGCAGGCACTTCGAGCACAACGTTTGATGTTAAGGCTCAATAAACCTAGCATAAAGAGATCCCAAGAGGATGTGTTTTTTGGCAGAGAGTGGCAGGAAGTGGGAGCGGATACCCATAGGGATTAGCATGGCTATGGGCAGTTAATGGGTGGGTAAATAACCAAATGCCACCTACATGTTTGGTTCCCTCATCATATGCCATGTCTCTGTAGCTGTACTCTAATGCAATAGTTTTAGCTTACAGGTGGCCTTTTAGGCCCACCTAATAGCCAAAACTAAAAAGCAGGGTGGCAGATCTCTCGCTACTGCTACAGCCTCCCTTTGGGATTTGCTACGAGGACCTATCCGAGCCATAGAGAACCATCTGCACTTCCCAAGAGGCTGAAACCCTGACCATTCAGGACGTTGTTTGACCTGGACTCCTAGATTGAGGCTCATGATTGCCCAGCCTCCTTCAATCACACGTTGTCTATGTTCCTTCCCCATCAGTTTAACCACTTGCTCTGTTGTCCACACTTACCATTGTTATGCACGTCATGTCAATTCTCTTCTCCTTAATCCTTTCCCTGAATATTTACAAACAGGGGTGGACTGGAACCAAAAGAGGCCCTGGAAATAATTTTCAAAGTGGCCCCAAAGTACACATTTTTAGCCAGCCCAATACTTTTCCTATGGGAAAATGTGGAAATACCACACAAAATAAGCACAGGCTGCAGAATCCTCACGGGAAATCTCCAGAGTTCCCTATAGGCCAGTCCACCCCTGTTTACAAACCTTGCCCGTGAAGATCGGATTCCTCCGCCTTTTCTCTCTACTTTGCAGATGCTATGAAGCGACTGTACTCATGGTTGGCGCCTTTTAAAAAAGCATGAAAAAAAAAATATCAACAGAACAGTAATTTACCACAGATGGTGTTTTGTATGCCATGTGCCCCTGTCGATCTCCTGTGACACGTTTGCAAATAGTGTTGCCATTGCAGCGCTATCAGAAAATGGACTCTCATTTCTCCCTTCTATTTTCAACAGGGTGGGAGTTGACCCGGATGAGGATCTGAAAGGAGACCCTGCAAATCAGGTAGTGTACCCTTTACATTTCAGGACTGCACACTCTGATGACTGAACTGCTTTGTTTGACAGATAGCCACTTTCAATGTAAATGCTTTAGACAAGCACGATTTATGTTCCTTACCAAAAGCCGAGCGCGAGAGATCGCTTTCATGAGAAGACATTAACCCGCATTCACCACCCACTGAAGCATTCACTTTAAGAAGACGTGCATTTACTTTTTGCAATTTAAAGCAATCGTGATTTGTAGCTGCGGCTACGCCTACATGACATGCACTGCTGAAAGGGACATTGCCTTTTAGAGGAGTGCGTTAAGCATCACAAACTGCACACATATTTCACCCCCATGTCTCACAAAGCTTAAGATAAACGCGAATGCAGCTGCAGTGTCTGAGGCACAGGCCCTAGCAGCCCAAGGACTAGCCCTTCCGTAACGTTTGAGAATGGCGCAGCTAGGGTGACCAGATTCAAAAAGTAAAAAACCGGGACAGGTCAACGAATATAAAAATAGGACTAACTCTTGAAAAGCCGTAACGAGGCTCGTGCATGCGTACAAACATGCATTACGCTCCGTAACATTCCTCCTTTTCTTTAAAAGAAAAAACAGAATAACAACACAACATATTGCAACACCACAACATGGGTCAAATATCACCACCCCTGTTGCTCAGGAATCGGTGTCCATTATAAAGTCCTGGAATCGGGCTGGACACCTCCTCGCCTCCCTGCTCGGGTACCTCAGGGTGGCGTCCTGGGCCAGACGTGGAGAGTCCACTGGTGGAGGGTCCCCTCCAGCATCGTCGTCTTCGTTTTTTGGGCTGGTGCTTGTTTCCTCTGGCTCGTTGCCCCCGTGGCCTCCCTCAGATGGACGGGCCTCAATTTTTTTGAAATACGACACAGTTCCACGTCCATCAGCCGCGGTTATCATGGATCCCTTGACATGGGTTACATCCATGGGCTGCGGTTCGTATGTAAGGGACATCTTCCCCTCTGGATGGCGGTTTGGCACCAGCACCGTGTTTCCTACCGAAATGATAGTTTTTTGTAGATTTCTCTGGCTGCTCTCCCTCGCGTTCGGCGCCTGCCGCTCCTCTCGGACTCGGTCATTGTCAATTGTTCCTGGGTCTCTTCCCTCCACCTCAGGTATGAGACCTCTCGGGCAACGCTTAAACAGTGCCTCCGCAGGTGCTACTCCGGTGGACTGATGTGGAGTTGCCCTATACTCCCGTAGGAATTCAAATAAGTTACTACGTAGCTCACCTCCTCCATTCAGCGATATCCAGAACACTTTGTTCAACGTACGCATGAACCTTTCGGCCTCACCATTGGCCCTCGGCCAGAGGGAAGTCACTTTTCGATGTCGTATACCCCGGTCGTCCATATATTTGGCGAATTGCTGGCCTTGAAATGGCGGGCCATTGTCCGAGAATAGCTCATATGGAAATCCATGGGTGGCAAACATTTTCTCCAGGGCCAGTATGGTATGGTTGCAGGTTGTTGATTCCACCCGCTCAATTTCAGGGTATCGGGACCACTGGTAGGTACTGACGCACATATTCATCCACCCGACCGTCTAGGTTCGGGAACCATACCGTGGCCTGTGTAAGCGCGCCTTTGTTTTCGCCATGCCCTGGTGTCCCTTGTGGACTAGGTCCAACACTTTTGCCACCAGTGCGCGAGGTATGACAATCTGTCACCCTCTCAGCATCAGTCCTTCTTCTGACATTGAGAGATCATTCTGGACCCGCCACAGTGCTTGCATGTCTTGTTGGGCACCCATCTCTCTTCTGGTGTTGGCCAATACCCCCTTTCTGTGTTTCGCTGTCCATGGCTGTTTGAATGACTTGAAACACCTTGTCGTTTCTAGATGCGTCCACCAGCTCCTGGACTGTTAATGCCACGGACATTGACGCTTCCACGAAATGGCAGACCTTTTTGACACATTCAATCACCTCCAGCTGCTCTTGTGTCCGGCCTGATCCCGGGTGGCGAGACAAATAGTCTGCAGGATTGTTGGTTCCTGGCCTGTATTGTAGTTTTACCCCATATTCGATCAGGGACAGCATCCATCGCTCTATCCGAGGGGGAGGTTTAGAGGACCCACCAGCCATGATGGGGATCAGCGGATTGTGGTCGGTGATGACCACCATGGGTTTTCCCAGAATGTACAGGCGGAAGTGCGTACATCCCCATAGGATGGCAAGTGCCTCCCTTTCAATCTGCGAGTATCGCTTTTCTGTGTTGGTCGTGCCTCCCTTTCAATCTGCGAGTATCGCTTTTCTGTGTTGGTCAAAGCCTTACTGGCGTACAAAATTGGATGCATCTGTCCCTGTGTGTCTGCCTGTAGCAGCACCGCGCCCAATCTTTCCGGGCTGGCGTCCACCACTATTTCTGACTCTCTCTCGGGATCAAAGTAGGCCATTGTTTTGCTGCCCGTCAGCGCTGCCTTGATGTCGTCAAACGCCTTTTGCTCTCTGGAGGACCATTCCCAGACGGCATCATTTCGAGTGAGTGCACTCAACAGCTCTGACAGAGATGCCAGATCCCGGAAGAACCGCCCACAATAGTTCACCATCCGCAGAAAACTAGTGACCTGCTTCTCGGATGTCCCGCACTTTCTCAGGGTCAGGGGATATGCCAACGGCATGGAAAATAAATCCAAAGAATTTGATTTGGTCTTTAAAGAATTCTATTTTCCTTTGTGCAACGTGAGGCCTAGGTTCTTGATCCTGTCCAATGTTCTTTCCAGTCTTTACATATGTACTGCCTCGGAGGAAGCGAACACCAAAATTACGTCGCTTAAATTTAACACGCCTTTTAGCACAGCGAGTGCACCCCGAATCACGTTCTGGAAGACTTCGGCAGATGACGAGATGCCGAAGCTTAGTTTTTTGAACTGATACAGGCCCTCATGCGTTGTAAAAGTCGTTATATAGTGGGATTTAGGGTGCAGCACCATGGTATCCTGAGCGGAGGTCCAGTTTAGAAAATACCCTGGCACCCTGAAGTTCACCTACTATGTTATCCAACATGGGTGTTAGGTGACGCTCCCGTCGGATCGCCATGTTGGGCAGCCTCATGTCTACACATATGCGCACAGCCCCCGGCTGCTTGGGCTTCGCCGCTACCACGATTGGGGAGACCCATGGAGTAGGACCTTCAACCCTTTCAATAATGTTCATGTCCACAAGAGCTTGTAGCTCATGCTCGACTTGTGTCCTCGGGTGGAACGGGATCCTCCTGGGCTTCAGTGCCGTTGGTCTCACCGACTTGTCGATATGGAGGCGTATGGGTTCCCCTTTGAGCTTGCCTATGTCTCTGAAAATGTCTGCATAGCGCTCCCTAATGTGTTCAATGTCTGTCAGATACACTGACATAGCAAAGTGTACAATGTCAAGCGCCTCTGAGGCCGCACAGCTGAGCAATGAATGGGGGTTTACCAACGTGACAAAAAATCGGGCTTTTATTGAGTTTTGTCCGTGAGTGACTGGTGATACAAATGCCCCTTTTAGTGGTAGAGGCGTGTCTCCTCCAAAGGTGTATATTCTCGCTTTTGTCTCCTCAAGCGCCGGTGGGCCTGGTAGAGCTTCATAATGCCCCGCAGCAAGGACACACAGCAATGCTTCAGTGTCTATCAGTACCGGCGTTGGCATTGCTCTGATGTTGACCAGACAGGTTGGCTGACGTCGCTTCCTTAGGCCAGATGCAATGTTGGAGATGAAGAACACCTCTTCCTCCTCTTCTTCTACGATGTCCAGTTCTTTTAAGCCCTGTTCTACTGCAGCAACATTCTTAGATTTTCTCGGGTTGCCACTGCCGACCCTTGCCGGGCCCCTGGATGCAGCCAGCGGTACCCCTGCCCTGCATACTCTTGCGTAGTGTCCTGACACCCCGCAATAACCACATACTCTCGCCTTTGCTGGACACTCACCCGCATGTGGGAGGTCCCAGAGGTAACCAGAATATTGACAGGGATACGGGTGGGCAGATTTCTGAAACCCTTCAGGCTTTTTTGGAGTCAACGCTGTTTTTGGGTCGCTGAGCGTCCTATGGCAAAGGTTTCTTCACTCTTCCCGGGGTGGACTGCTGCGTCCATATGTGTCCCTCTGCTCTCTGCCAGTTCATACGCTCGCCCCATGTCTAAAATGTGCGCCAGCGTGAGGTCGCTCTCGCAGAGTACCTGTCTTCTCAGCTTCCCTGAGCTGCATCCTTGAATAAGTTGGCTGCATACCATGTCCTCTTCATTTTCCCACCTGTATGTGCTAGCCAATTGTCTTAATCTACCACAGAACTGGTCCAATGTCTCTTCGCCAGACTGTTTTTCCGCACACATGACAAACCTGTCATAATCCATATTTGCTAGGTGTAGAAAATGGTCCTGTAGGGCATTCTTGACTGCTGCATATGTCTTCGCCTGCGAGTTCAAGGACTCAAAGATGCGATGCACCTCCGATCCTGCTGAGTACAGCATGGTCGCCACCTTGGCATCATCCTCTGTCCCGCCAGTGGCCCTAAAAAACATTTCCAACTTCTTCACCCATAATAACCATTTGGGGCCCAGCTTGGACGGGGGGACCCAGATAGATCAAATTCAGGCATTGGCGCTTATGTACCTTGTTGTCTGCGTGGCAATGGCGCTGGGGCAACAGCAGCATCCTCCTGTTCGCCCATGATGTCGGACCTCACAAGCACCCCACTTTGACGCGTGAGGCCGCAAGTCTGTCTACTCCTCAGGAAGATGTGCACCCCAGGGCTGGATTCCCTCCATCTGTGGGCATGGACAGCACTTGTGACCTGGATCTGACTGCAGCTGGGCGGTAGCATGTTTGACAGCAGCAGAGCACTTTAGTGTCCTTGAGTCACAGACAGCTGTGGGTTTTCCAAAAATTGATTATAAATGATCTCGACCGGCGCCCAAGCACTGGTTCGGGCCACAACCGTTGTGTCAAATATGTAAAATGGTGGCCAGTAAGCCGCGTAGGAACCGGCACTTTGTGAGCGTGTCGGATCACCTCCTCATCGTTCGGAACTGCCTTTCTGAGGATTCTGCCCACCCCACTTAGTGTCTTCCTCGTCGCCAATGTTGGTATCTGTGATTGCCCCAGGCAGCCCATTCACACACACACCTGTACGAATGATACACAGACATGTCTAGGCATTTCAGGGTCCCGGCAGTGAAAATGGCGCCTACGGGTTCCCATTTATTTAACGCGAACGCGCGAGCCGGAACAAGGCTGGCGCATGCGTACAAACATGCATTACACTCCGTAACATACACTTCAGTAGTGTTTGGAGGAGAAAGGGGGTTTAAGTGTTACTGTTCAAAGAAACACATATTATAATTAATGTATCACAAACTAACACAATCTTAAATTGGAAAATGCAGCATTTCTTCTGTGCGAGATTGTGCATTCTGCGCCAGCTGTGAAGACCTACTACAAAAAACAGGACCCCTGCAGTTTCCAAACGGAACATCATTTTGAGAAAGGGGGACAAAGCAGCAAATACTGGCACAGCCCCGGCAAAACCGGGACGTCTGGTCACCCTAGGTGCAGCTTATGTGTGAAACCTACATTTAGGTCTGTTGGTGTGCTCCTGCTTGCGACACAGAGAGGGGACAAAGCTGCAACCTGGCTCTATGGTATGCTCTATGGTATGTCAGATGCACCCACTGCAGTAAATGGTGCTTGTCATAGGCATCATACAGTATGGCTCATGCCTCTGTGGCAGCCACGAGTGATTGACCAAAGCTTTAACATTGCGGAAGCACATATCAATCACTGGTTCAATACAGAGTATACATGAAACACAATGTGGATGCGTATGACTTGCCTTGAAAAAGCAGTGGAGTGCGAAACACCGCGAGGCAAACCTTCATATAAAAACTTGATTGATTTTGGTGGAAAACTCCAAATTGATTATATTCAAGCTACAGTTATAACAGAATTGCTTTCAAATAATACATATATGAGTCTTTCGCCACGTAGCTCTTCAATAATGTTATATGTACAACACGTGCAACGAGTTTACATAGCTCTAGCAAGAACTTAGTTTATGGGATGGAGTATCTCAGAAGACTGCCCTTGTTGTTCTACTTTTTGGACTACATTCAAGCATTTGTTGTGGAAATAAACTCATACTTGTAAATTGAAGACTGGGATCTGCTAACTTTTATGAGTGCCCTGTGATATGGGTCCTTGTCTCACAACTGTGCAACAAGGCAAAAACAAAATATACTTGTTTCTGCTTAGTTTGGTGCTGGCTAAGCAGATCACCTCTAAGCTTTGGTGAGACTATTTGATCTGGTTACATATTCACATGTTATGAGATAGATCAGACAGCTAAGCCCTTGCTGCAGAGATGTCTACCATTCAGTTTCACATTAGCATCCTGTGACAAATCCTTAGATGTTGTCACTTCTTCCCGAGGGGAGCCCCTTCCCACGAGGCCAGGGAGGTGAGGCCGCTACTGTCTAGTCCCCTTGGGGATGGTACATAGTGGGAGGATCTCATGGGGTGGGAAAACGGAGTATAACAACCCTCACAGCCCTACTCTCCCTCACAACCCGACTCATGCACCTTCATCCCTCCCTCTTCCGTCTTCCTTCTCCTCCGTCACCCCTGTCACACCTGAAGAAGTTACCAGAGTTGTCCTCTCCATGAAGGCCTCTTCTAAGAAAGTTTCTCCCTGCTCATCCAGGACCATCAAGGATAACATTGGCTCTCTTGCCCCTGCTGTCACTGATTTCTGCAATCACTCATTCCTCACAGGATTTTTTACCTCCTCCCTTAAGCACTCCCTTGTGCGCCCACTCCTGAAAAACCCTTCATCAGATCCTACCTGCCCTGCCAACTACTGGTCTATTTCCATCACCCACTTCCTGGGGAAACTGCTGGAGAAGTTGGTTTTGCCCCAACTCAACTCGCACACTGAAATTTTGTTGCGGTCTACACGTCCATCAATCTGGATTCCGAGAATCCAGAGGCACAGAAACTGCTGTTCTAAACACCCGTGAAGAACTGCTTGCATCTCGGGACTCTAACTCCCCAGCTGTCCTTATCCTTCTCGATCTCTCCGCTGCCTTTGACACAGTCAACCATTCCAATATCATACAAAGGCTCCACAATACCCCTGGTATCTCAGAACAGGCACTGGACTGGCTGACATCCTTCCATACTGACCGCTCTTCCCAAGCCATCCTAGGCACCTTCTCCTCTCCTATTTCCCTCTCCACCTGTGATGTCCCCCAGGGTTCTAGCCTCTCCCCTGGCTCTTTAACAACTACCTTGCTCTGATTGCACGCCTCATCTCCTCCTTATCTTCCAACTTCCAGTGTTATGCAGGTGACACTAAGCTCTTTTTCAAACTCCCTGCCGACCCTCTTACACCATCCATCATCCCTGACTGCCTATCTGTCATACAGTCTTGGTGCACCGCCAATTATCTCTGCCTCAATGCCTGCTGTAAAACTGATATCCTTCCCATCGGGACCCCTGCTCCCTCCTTCTTTCCCTCACTCTAGCCTTCCTCTTTGGGCTCTCGCCTTGAGCCCTCTTCTGAAGCCAGAAACCTTGTGTTGTCTTCGACTCCTCCCTCACCTTCCTCCCTCACACTCAGGACATTGCCAAGAAGTCCCACTTTCAGCTGTTCCTTCTCAAAGGAATTCTCCTTTCTCTCACTTTTCCCCCAGGGGCTCAATGCCTGATTCTCTTTAGGCTTTACTATTGCAATAGCGTCCTCCTGAATCTACCATCTTCCACTCTGCGACCCCTCCAGATAATCAGAATAGGGCAGCAAGACTTATACTTGGCCTTAAGCCAGGGACCTCATCTCTACTGCACTAAAAAGTCTTCACTGGCTCCCGGTTGCTGCACATATTAGATTCAAATCCCTCTGCATCATCCACAAGGCGGTCTGGGCCCAGGGACCACACTATTTTCAACTTTATCTTACTAAATACTCCCCGTCTAGACCATTACGCTCCTCTGGCTCTAACTCTCTGTGTGTAAAGCGTTTTGCTAAACAGAGGGCAGGTGGTCATTCGCTTTCTTCAGCTGGCTCCCTCCTATGAAACAGCCTTCCTCTCCCTCTTTGCCTTGAGCAGGATCTTCTTAAATTCCAGAGACTCCTCAAGACTCTCCTCTTTACCTCCTCCTTCCCTTCTTCTTTCCCCTGCTAATGCATCAGTTGCTGTGATTGGTGTCCTCGGCCCTTTTGCATCCTCGGGCCCTGACCTCCCTCACCCAATCGGCCTGCTCCTGTCTATCTGCGCTTGCACTTACACCCTCTGCACTGGAGGCTCGCACTTACACCCCTCGCGGCTCCAGGCCGTGTAGCACTCAACATTCCTGGCACTTCATCTGTGGCTCACCCATGAGCTCAGAACCCACAGCACTGACCCCCTGCCTTCTTCCTTGCTGCACTTGCATGTTTTGAATACTCACAAGGCATAGTAAGTTCGTCCTTTTTTCCTCTTTGCCCCACTGCTCTTATTTTATTGTGTTTTTAATGTATTTCCCACCGCTGCTCCCTCCCTTGCCCTGTGGGCATTTTGAAACAGTATTTTCTTATTGTATAAGTGCCTAAAAAGCAAACAATGAACAATAAAACACACAGCACCCTATACACCTCCCTAACCTGTAGACTCCAACCCCTTGTGTCTCTGTAAATCTGAAGACTTAACTACTGAGACGATGAAGTGTAGGGACTACCTAAGGGAGAACTATAATACAAATACTGAGACGAGGATGGGGCGTGGAACAATGAAGAGCACCAACAAGAACTTAAATGAGCAGTCTAGTCATCAGCGCTCTCTCACAACCAAAAGGAACAAAGGACTTACAATATTGTCGAGCCCTCCCAGGAGGAACCAGAAGTTCAGCTGTCCCAAGAGGAGCTGAGAGCAGTGCAGCAAGTCGACCCAGGAACGGAAAGCGGCTATAGACCAGGATGCTGTCAGGAGGACAAGGGCATCATTAGAAGGTCCAACGGTAAAGGATCTAGCTCAATGTGGGCGAAGCAGCAGAATGACCGGCGGCAAAGCGGACACCACACGGTGAGAGGCAAACACGAGAAGCATCTGAAGCCGCAGAGCCGCCGGAGACAGAGAACCAGATGCAGAAGAGAACAAGGCGAACTGAAACCCCAGAGCAGATCGGTACTCACTGACAAGGCCCTGAAAGGTAGAAGAATATACGGGCCAGCTGCTGGGGATGCAAGATGGTCTTGGGATTCAGGAGGCAGTAAACCAATACCCCATATAAGTAGCAGGGCAGGGCAAAAACCCCTGAGTGGAGAGGAGAAAGAGGGGATACCCAAGGAAAAGGTTTCCCAAACTGGACAGTACCATATACCCCAATCTTAAAAAGGGAATACAAGAAAGAGTTGTCACTTACCTTACTTGTGGCAGTACTTGGCAGGTGAGTAAACCAAGTCTGCCTAATGAGCCAGATGAAGAAATATGATTCTGGGACCCACGAGAAATGAATAATACAAGCTATCTTCTTCATGGCAGTACCTTGGTCTGTCATGTCTCACCAGTAGATGAATACAGATCTGGGGTTTGAACCCACATGAAAAGGGTAATACAAGTCATCTTCCTCGTGACAGTACTTGTAAGGAGAGTGAATCAAATTGGCCCAAGTCTGGAGATGGGGATGCCTGGGTCCGGACCCTCAAAGTGAAAGACTGAAAGTGTTGATTTAGAAACCCAAGTGTGAAAGAAAGCCAGGGGAAGGGAGACATTCCCCCGGTGCTGTGAACTGTGAAATAAAGCCTGAGAAGGGAGACATTCCACCTGATGTTGTGAACTGTGAAAGAGAGCCTGAGAACATCCAGGGGAAGGAAGTCATTCCCCCTGTGTTGGGAACTGTGTGAGCAAAACCAAAGAAAGCCGGTAGAAGGGAGTCATTCTCTTGGTAGTTGAGCTTGAAGGAGGATCAAACCAGCAATCCAGGGGAAGGGAGTCATTGCCCCTGGGTTAAAGAAATATTGAACCTTCTGACACAAAGGGCCTCATTACACGGAAGGTGGTAGGGGATTACCGGCACCGGTAAGGGCACCGGTGCCGGTAATCCCCACCGCCCTACTACGAGGACCCTCAGCGGGTCCCGTCCTTAACGTGTGGTCAGACCACACGTTAAGGACGGGACTCGCTGAGGGACTTCAGTGCAAATAACGGTACCACAAATTGCGGTACCGTTATTTGCTCCTTCCCCATTCCCATTGAGCCCTATGGGGGCTCAAATGGGAATGAGGAATGGTTTCCGGAATGGAGATTTATCGGTCCCGCAAAGGTCGGAGTAGGCCGGTAAGTCCCTATTCTGGGTACCCAGCCTCCGACAGCGGTAAGGGGGTAGCCATGGCGCTAATAGTGCCATGGCTACTGCCTTCCGTGTAATGAGGCCCAAAGTATTAGAGGTACAGGAATCCTTTTTTTGTTTGTGACGTATTAAAAACAGGGCAAGGGAGTCATTCCCCCCCATTTAGGGACTTGCAACCAGAACCGTCCACACTGTCCAGGAAAAGGGAGTCATTCTCCTGGACCAAGAACATTGATGCAATCTTCTAGTTTAGATGTAAGTGTAAGGGACAGAATAGAGCTTTGTCACATGACGGTGGACTTCTTGGTTGTCATGGACATTCTGACAGATCCATTAGAACTTTAGTTGAGGCAGGGAAACTCCCTCTTAGAGATGGAAAAAGTACAGATTTTCTCTTTATTTTCTTGACTAATAAAAGTCTATAGCAATCACCATGCCACCTGTGTGTGAGTCTCTTCCTTCTGTACCCTTATAATCCTGATAGTTCTGACTCAGCTTTACATCGTTTGAGGTTGATACATTGAGTGCTGTTAATTCGTGCAATGATAACACCTTCCTTTTAGTGCAGTGCTTAGAAGGGGAGGGATCCTGCATATAGAGCTATACCAAAATGTAATATTATTAAAGATGATGTTGATGGCAAAGCACAAAAGTCTTTAAATGGTATGTTGGCATGCAGTATGGGGCTTGTTGATTATCTATCTGCGGAACAGAGGTTTTCTCGTTTGGTAACTTGTACGATGATTCACTAGGTGTCGTCTCTTCTCCCCAGGGGGGGGAGGGGCCTTCTCATGAGGCTAAGGTGGTGAGGCCGCTACCGAATATTCCCCCTAGGGATGGTTTAATGCGGGAGGACTTTATAGGGAGGGACTTTCCTCCTGGGGATGGTGATCACCACCTGGGTAAAAGTCAGCACAACAGCATGAACCTAACCCTCTCAAGCCTGTTACCACCTTTCTATCAACACCCCCTTGATGGCACTTCTAGTTATTATTGTAACATTATACTGGTTACTTCTACTGAGACAAAGAAGATGGCTAGCAATACAGATAGTATGACTAACTCGAGTACTGGCACGAAAAAGATCACCCAAAGCATGAAGTTTACCAGTAAGGCCATTACTGTGCCGAGGTTGCCACCAAGAGCCATGAAGAATGGCTCAGAGAAGATAAAGCAAAGGTATTGACTTCTACGGGGGAGTCGTCCTGAGAAACACATAAAAACTGACAAAGGACTTCAAAAAACAGAGCTAGATACCAGCACGTATGACAGTCCAACCCGGGAAGTTCAAAGGAAACACAGAGGACACAGTGGGAAAGCCTAAAGCAGTCCACTCCCAAAGGCAAGAGGCCGACAATGGGAGTCCTTTGTTCAATGTTGTGGAGCAGGTCAAGGATGTGACAGGAGCCTGGAAGACGGTGGTGCGACCTCTGGGAGGTGGACTGAGCGGTCCTGTAACAGCACCTACATCGTCAGTGAAGAAACCAGGAAGAAGGTACATGGAGCGGGAGCAGCAGAAACCAGAGACACCCGTGCAACCTGTTGAGAAGATGCAAGCAACCAGAAAGAACCGTCCGAAAGTCCCAGAGCCAATGAAGGTAATGGGCACGTCACTGGGTCTGGTAGGGGCTTGGAGGTGTGGGAGAAAGATAAACTGCACATGAATAACAATAAGAAGTATCTTCCTTGTGGCAGTCAACTATGTAGGCCTAGTGAGAAAGGAAGAGAACCAAGGGTCTATATTGATAAAAGTACTCTGCCACATGGCATTACTTGGCAGGGGAGTGAACCAAGTGGGTCTAAGAGGAATAGAAACCAGCGTCTGGGACCCACAACAAAGTAACCTATATGAGCATACAAGTCATCCTCCTTGTGGCAGTACTTACTAGTGGGCCTGACAAGAAAGGGGGTCCCAAAAAAGTACAAGGTAAATATTTGAGGTAGGAATCCTCCAAATAGTGGTAAAGGAAAGACCACTGCTGGGCTAAGGAGAGCCTGGAACTGTAGTGAAAATTACTCAAAATAAGGGGCAAGGGAGCCATTCCCCTTGATTTTAACTGGAACTTTCAGTTATTGACATTCTGATTGATCCTTTAGTTTTTAGTTTGAGGCAGGGAAACTCATCTTAGAGTTAGGGATAGCTAGGGTTTTGAATTCAATAAAAGTCTTTGGCAACCACAATGACACCTCCTCGTCAGTTGCCTTCATCTGCACCCTTACATTTCTCTGTGAGAACAGATTGTGACTGCTGCCCAGTTTCTTCAAATTCTGTGCATGTAGTAATTATCACATCACAAATTATTTTGCAGAAACCTGTGGGTCTGATTACGAGTTTGGTGTTATTTCTGCCGGAAATGGTTCTAAACAGTATTACTGTTACCACACGGATTAAGCATGCAGTTATGTGAAGGGTCCACCTGATTCAGAGTCATGCAGACCCTTTATTTATTTCCTATTTTGGGGTCCCACAGGACTCCATGGGGATTTCATATTACTGCATTTGATATTTACTTCATGCAGTAATTACTGCATGTGGTAATGCTTTAGTGTGGAGGAATTGAAGAATCCAATTATTTAAATGTTAACCTAATTTCAATGTAATGGTAAATTACTACCAGATGTTACATTAATTTTATTTTAATAAGCATTGGCAAAGCCAATAGCTCTGACTTTGTGGATGTGGGTGCTAATATAAGTTTATAAATTCCCTACCTAGGACAACAAACGATTGCTGTCACAGGTTTCCCCTCTTCTCACCTGTCTGTGTTGTGTGTTCGAGTTCTTCGTTGAAGTCTTCTTTCGCACCGTTCGGTTCTTGTATAACCCTGTGCGTGGGTTCTCGGGTTCCAGCGTGCGGTTCGAGTCCCATCTCCATGGAGCGTTCAGATGTCCGGAAAAAGTCCAGGAAATGGCGAGGAGTGCAATCGGAAGGCGAGTGCGAAGGAAATCCAGGAATGCAAGGTGAGGACAAAAAGGGGAGGATGAAGGAGGAGGAAAATTATGGGACCGTGAACCAGGAATCAGTGGAAATTGTTGTACGAACTACAGCAGCACACGTCTGACTACTGCAAGCGGTAGCGTTGAGACGCGCAGGGCCGCAGAGGCGTATCTGCTTTGTAGAACGCAGCGTGTGTGGAGACTGGCAAACAGCGTTTCATGTTCAGCGGCCATGTTGGGAGTACTGCTGAGTTCAGTCCCCTACGGATCAGGGACCACGAAGTCCAGAAGGGGACGTGTCTGGTGATTCATGACAGCATGCCTCCTCCGAAACCCAGTTCCTCCGGGTTTACACGGGTGCATAAGGTGGTACCTGCGGAGTAGTCTGGGGGCATTTATGTTTCCAGGTGCGTTCACTGGGAGGGTACCCTTTCCACTCGACCAGATACTGTAGCTGACCACGTCTGTACCTGGAGTCACATATTCTGGACACTTCGATTTCTAATTGATCATTGACAACCACAGGGGTAGATCTTGGAGTAGTCCGGGAGCACTGGATGTATGGTTTCAACAGAGAAGTGTGAAAAACTGGGTGGATCCTCGTCCAGGATTCTGGTAGTTTCAGTCGGAAGGCCACTGGGTTAATGATTTCCTTTATGGAAAAAGGCCCATAGTACCGGGGAGCAAACTTATTTGGTAGTAAGTGTCGAGGCAGTAGTTTCGAGGATAGCCAGACCTTATCACCCACTGCGTATGAAGGCCCTGGTCTTCTTTTGGAATCTGCATAATGCTTGGTGTTTGTTCAGGCCTTTTCGAGGTGTTCTTTGGCTTCTCTGTGTACGTTGACAAGGGTTTCAATCCAGGAGTCAACTGTAGGAACTGAGGTAGGATGTGAGAGTATGGATGGTAGAACCGAAGGGTGGAATCCTTGGCTACAGAAAAAAGGGCTGGTTTTGACAGCCAAGTGGTCCGAATTATTGTATGCAAATTCAGCCACGGGTATTAGAAGTGACCAATCGTCCTGGACCTTGGTGGCAAAACAGCAAAGATATTGCTCCAGGGTTTGGTTCATGCATTCAGTAGCTCCATTGGTCTGTGGATGATAACCTGAGGAGAGGGCACGTTGGACTCCTAGTATAGGACATAAGTGTTTCCAGAACTGACATATGTACTGAGGTCCTCTGTCAGATATGATCTTGGAGGGTAGTCCATGAAGTCGGAATATGTGTTCCAGGAAGATTCCAGCGAGTTCAGAGGAAGATGGTAGTTTATATAAGGTGTGAAATGAGCCATATGAGTGAATAAATCAATGGTAACCATGATAGTTGTGTATCTCCTGGAAGGTGGTAGTTCCACAATAAAGTCTGTAGCAATGAATTCCCAAGGTCTTGTTGGCAGCGCTGGTTGGAGCAGGAGACCTGCCGGTTTCTTGTTATCATGTTTATTTTGAGTGCAGACTGCACAGGTTTGGATGTAATGCTGGACGTCATCTTTCATTTTCGGCCACCAAAACTGTCTTTGTATTAAACGGAGAGTGTTGGTGATGCCACGGTGTCCTGAATGAAGGATGTCATGACATAGGCTTGTGATCCTTTGTCGCAGTCTCTGTGTGGAGATGACCTGACCATAATCCTTGAACAAATATCCGTCCTTTGTTTTGAGATTCCATCAATTCTTCCCCGTAAACTCCTTCCAGATCCCAGAGGACTGGGTTTGAATCCGAATGTCTTCCAAGAGACTGATTGCTTGGGCAACAAATATTGTGTGGGGAAACATCTTTGGGAAGGATCGGTCTTCAAGAATTTCGTAGTCGGGATGTCGGGATAAGGCGTCAGCAATTATATTGTGTGTTCCAGGAACATGATGGATTTGAAACTGGTACTGGGCAAAGAAGAAGGCCCAACGGGATGGACGACTGTTCCTACATTCCAGGGATTGCAGAACTTGAAGATTCCGATGGTCCGTGTGGACTTGAACAGGATGTTTCGCTCCCAGAAGTAGATGACGCCAATCTGTGAATGCTTGACGGATGGCTAATAGTTCCTTTTCCAGAACAGAATAGTGGGTTTCGCTAGGAGTCAGGGTGCACGAAAGATAGGCGGTGGGGTGTTCTAATTTGTCATCAAATTCCTGTTTTAGGACAGCCCCGATGGCGTAGTTGGAGGCAACCGTTTCCACTAGGAAGGGTTGATCCATGTCAGGTTGTGCCAAGATGGGGGCTTGTGTAAACTCCGACTCATCTTGAACTGCTGTCCAGTGAAAGGGAGTATCCTTCTTCAACAATATAATGATCGGTTGTACTATCTCCGAAAAGGAAGGTATGAATTTTAGGTAGATGTTGGCAAGCCCGAGGAAGGATTGAATCTGTTTCACAGTAGTTGGAACAGGCCAGGATAGAATGGAGTTTACTTTTGAGCGGTCCATTCCAATTCCTTCTGGGCTAAGGACAAATCCGAGATAGTGAACAGTAGACACATGGAAAAGGCATTTCTCAGGTTTAGCCAGGAGCTTATGTTCATGTAGATGCTGTAAGACTGCTTTAACATGTTCTTCATGCTTCAGATGGTCCTTGGAGTATATCAGTATATCATCCAGGTAAACTATGACGAAGAGGAACAGCATATCGGAGAACACCCGGTCCATAAAATGTTGAAAGACCGCTGGGGCATTGGCTAGACTGAAGGGCATAACCAAGTATTTAAAATGACCACAGGGTGTTCTAAAGGCTGTTTTCCATTCGTCACCCTCCTTTATACCGATCAGATGATAGGCACCTCTGAGATCTAGTTTCGTGAACACTACAGCTCCTCTCACCGCTTCCAGGATATCCGAGATCAAGGGCAAAGGGTAGCGGTCCTTGAGGGTGCATTGATTCAGACCACGATAATCAAGGCAAGGCCCAAGTTCCTTGGTATCTTTCTTGGGAACAAAAAACAACGAAGCTCCCGCTGGGGATTTGAATGGTCGTATAGTGCCATTTTCCAGGTTGGTATCCAAGTATTCTCGGAGGTCTCTTTTCTCTGGTGGTTCTGATAGAATGAAAATCCTTCCAAAGGGAATCACTGTTGAGGGTTCAGTATCAATAGCACAGTCTTCAGGTCTGTGAGGGGGTAGGGCTTGAACTACGGCAGTTGAGAACACATCAGTGTAAACCTGATAGGCCCTGGAAACCTGGATGATAGTTGAGACCGTGAATGGATCTTGCTGATCTGTTTGCGTATCTTCAGAGGATCTTGACGAGGAATCCAGGGATCGACAGTGGGACATACAGTGCTCTGAACCAAGAAACAAGGATCCTGCCGCCCAGTTGATGTAGGGGTTGTGCTTCTGTAACCAGGGCATACCCAGTACCATTGGATAATGGCCAGCTCTTATGATGTCACATTTGATCCTCTCTTGATGGTGGTTTATAGAAAGCAGGATCTCTTTGGTTTGCAGGGTTATGGATCCTGAAGAAAGAGGTCTTCCATTGATAGCCTCTACAGGTTGCATGATGTCTCGTGTTTCATATGGAATGTGGTGGGTAGTGACCCAATCATGTTCTATGAATATCCCCATGGCCCCACAATCTACTAATGCCAGAATGGGATAAGCTTATTTCTTGGAAGACGATAGAAAGGCCTGCAAAATCACAAGATTGTTTTGTCCAGGATGGAATAGATGTGGAGCAAACATCTCTCTCCCGAAGCTGTGCTCCATCTAGGATCGGGAGCAGTGTTTCCTGAACACCGTGGAGGGGCTAAAGGACATTCTCTCATAAGATGTTTATCAGAGGCACAGTACATGCACAGCCCGGTGTGAACCCATCGCATCCTTTCGTGCGGAGTTATGGGTCCACGGAAGGCTCCTAGTTGCATGGGTTCTGGTTCTGTGGTCGGGGAAGGAGCAGGCTCAGGTCTAGAGGAAGGTTCTGTAGAGGTCTTTTGGTAGGGCATTTTAGTCTTCTTCTTTTCTGCCTTCCTTTCCTGGATACAAAAGTCTATTTGTAAAGAGAGGTCCATGAGAGCCTGGAAGGAACCTGGGCGAGCTACCCTGGCTAGCTCATCTTTTATCTCTTCATTCAGCCCTCTTTGAAATAGAGTAAAACCGGCCTCAGAGGACCAGTCTGCTTCCTTGGCCAGTTGCTTAAAGCGTGTTACATAGGTAAGTATATCCTGGGATCCCTGTTGGAAGGCCAATAAGCGTTCTTGGGCACTGTAAACCTGTTCTGGGCAGTCAAACATGGTCTTTAGCGCCCGTACAAAACCATCATAGTCATCCAGGAGGGCATCACGCGAATTAACTAAGGGTGTTGCCCAAGTTAATGCATTCCAGGAAAGATGTGAAATCATAAAGCCCACCTTTGCCCTGGGGGTGGAGAAGTAGTAGGGCTTAAAGGTAAAGTGCACTAAAAACGAATCGAGGAAGCCAAAAAGGTTCTTTGATGAGCCATCATATTTATCCACCACTCCGCCCAGCAACACACTTTCCTTGGTTGCGGAATCACGTGACAGGACTAGTTGTTTCAATGCAGCATTCTCCGCCTTAAGATTCTGAACTTCTGTTGTTAACTCCTGCATGCCGCGCATGAGGTCTTGAACTGCAGCCTCTATGTCCGTAACTGTATCAGTTTGTTGGCGTCTCAATCTGTCACAGGTTTCCCCCCTTCTCACCTGTCTGTGTTGTTTGTTCGAGTTCTTCGATGAAGTCTTCTTTCGCACTGTTCGGGTCTTGTATAACCCTGTGCGTGGGTCCTTGAGTTCCAGCGTGTGGTTCGAGTCCCGTCTCCAGGGAGCGTTCAGATGTCTGGGAAAAAACTCCAGGAAATGGCGAGGAGCGCACTCGGAAGGCGAGTGCGAAGGAAATCCAGGAATGCAAGGTGAGGACAAAAAAGGGGAGGATGAAGGAGGAGGAAAATTAGGTGACTGGGAACCAGGAATCAGTGGAAATCGTTGTACGAACTACGGCAGCACACGTCTGACTACTGCAAGCGGTAGCGGTGAGACACGCAGGTCTGCGGGGGTGTGTCTGCTTTGTAGAACACAGAGCATACAACGCGGAGACTGGCACACAGCGTTTCACGTTCAGCGGCCATGTTGGGAGTACTGCTGAGTTCAGTCCCCTACGGGTCAGGGACCACGAAGTCCAGAAGGGACGCGTCCGGTGGTTCATGACAATTGCACTCTATACTTTTGCAAAACCAAATCTATTGATTTTCCAATGCTTATTACTATAGAATTGAAATTGAAATTGCCCTGTGATGGGAACTGGGGGCTGTCTGGGGGGGAGGGGATGGGCCGCAGTTTTAGTAAAAGCTATCAGCTATGTGATACAATCTCTGGTGATGTTATGAGATGGAGTTCCCAGTATTCCCTTGGGTGCCCCACAACAGGGTGGGAAGTTGCATATGTCAGGATGAGTCCCTCATGTCAGACCGAGATATGTTTTGTAAGTAAAGAGGGAGTGTGCCTACTATTATAGCCATGTGTGCAAACTGTTCCTCAGGAGAAGAAACCAAGAGAAAATCGGTGCCATGAAAGCGTGGCCATTGAGGTAACACAAACAGATTATTTGCCAGACATTCATGGTCCTGGTTGTGTTTCTATATGAGCATCAGGGCTTAGAAAACCATGCATCACAAGTGTGCAGGCCTCTGCAGGGAGACAAAAGGAGTCTTAGGACACCCAAATGGCAACAGAGAAAATCAACCACAAGAAACACTCTCACACCCGTGCATTCAGGCTCTTTGTAAGCGAACTTAACAACATCATTACCAGCATGGGTACTGGAGCACTCGGCCGCCATGGCACTGCTGCCTGATTCTAGCATGGCAGACAGGTCTCCTGAGATGTTGGAATGCAGGGGCCAGGTACAAATTCAATTACTGAAGCAGGCACATCACATTATGTTAAGTGTTAAGTGAAAACGAAAAGGTGATGGCTGGAAGGTTTTGAATAAATCAAAACCATATGCTTGTGGTCTCGTGCAGAAGGGATGTGACCTAGCAGTTCGGGCTGGACTGCCCCTTTTGGGGTAGGACCAAGCCTGATTTGCATATGGTTTTTCCCCTTCTGTAATGGCTTGGCAAGCTGAAAAACGATGGTCTGGAGGGTTGCCCAGAGCTTTGCCAGTGGTTATGATTTATTCAAAACCTTCCAGCCATCACCTTTCTGTTTTGCTAAAGTCACCCCGAGTGGGACGGGTATGCCCAGACGTGGGTCCCGAGTCTGCCGGGCCTAGAGACCCAAGCTACTCCTCACTGATGACGCCCAACAAGGCTGAAGCATGTCTGGGGATGCTTGTGGTCTCGTGCAGAAGGGATGTGACCTAGCAGTTCGGGCTGGACTGCCCCTTTTGGTGTAGGACCAAGCCTGATTTGCATATGGTTTTTCCCCTTCTGTAATGGCTTGGCAGGCTGAAAAACGATGGTCTGGAGGGTTGCCCAGAGCTTTGCCAGTGGTTATGATTTATTCAAAACCTTCCAGCCATCACCTTTCTGTTTTGCTAAAGTCACCCCGAGTGGGACGGGTATGCCCAGACGTGGGTCCCGAGTCTGCAGGGCCTAGAGACCCAAGCTACTTCTCACTGATGACGCCCAACAAGGCTGAAACATGTCTGGGGATGCTTGTGGTCTCGTGCAGAAGGGATGTGACCTAGCAGTTCGGGCTGGACTGCCCCTTTTGGGGTAGGACCAAGCCTGATTTGCATATGGTTTTTCCCCTTCTGTAATGGCTTGGCAGGCTGAAAAACGATGGTCTGGAGGGTTGCCCAGAGCTTTGCCAGTGGTTATGATTTATTCAAAACCTTCCAGCCATCACCTTTCTGTTTTGCTAAAGTCACCCCGAGTGGGACGGGTATGCCCAGACGTGGGTCCCGAGTCTGCCGGGCCTAGAGACCCAAGCTACTCCTCACTGATGACGCCCAACAAGGCTGAAACATGCCTGGGGATGCTTGTGGTCTCATGCAGAAGGGATGTGACCTAGCAGTTCGGGCTGGACTGCCCCTTTTGGGGTAGGACCAAGCCCGATTTGCATATGGTTTTTCCCCTTCTGTAATTGCTTGGCAGGCTGAAAAACGATGGTCTGGAGGGTTGCCCAGAGCTTTGCCAGTGGTTATGATTTATTCAAACCCTTCCAGCCATCACCTTTCTGTTTTGCTAAAGTCACCCCGAGTGGGACGGGTATGCCCAGACGTGGGTCCCGAGTCTGCCGGGCCTAGAGACCCAAGCTACTCCTCACTGATGACGCCCAACAAGGCTGAAACATGTCTGGGGATGCTTGTGGTCTCGTCCAGAAGGGATGTGACCTAGCAGTTCGGGCTGGACTGCCCCTTTTGGGGTAGGACCAAGCCTGATTTGCATATGGTTTTTCCCCTTCTCTAATGGCTTGGCAGGCTGAAAAACGATGGTCTGGACGGTTACCCAGAGCTTTGCCAGTGGTTATGATTTATTCAAAACCTTCCAGCCATCACCTTTCTGTTTTGCTAAAGTCACCCCGAGTGGGACGGGTATGCCCAGACGTGGGTCCCGAGTCTGCCGGGCCTAGAGACTCAAGCTACTCCTCACTGATGACGCCCAACAAGGCTGAAACATGTCTGGGGATGCTTGTGGTCTCGTGCAGAAGGGATGTGACCTAGCAGTTCGGGCTGGACTGCCCCTTTTGGGGTAGGACCAAGCCTGATTTGCATATGGTTTTTCCCCTTCTGTAATGGCTTGGCAGGCTGAAAAACGATGGTCTGGAGGGTTGCCCAGAGCTTTGCCAGTGGTTATGATTTATTCAAAACCTTCCAGCCATCACCTTTCTGTTTTGCTACAAACTAAGAAAGAGACAAATGTGTAGCTGCTGCGGGTGGTTGTGTATAGTAGGAACATGTGCCCAAGGTGTCCTAGAGATTATGTAGTATAAGAATGGACACAACCGCACTGCGCAATTACAAACGTGATTTGTATTCAATTAACTAAGATGAATACAGCGAAATGTTTTTTGACCGTGAGATCTTCTTCCAGGCTGAAAATGTTCCAATTGTACCCACTTATTTGGGGTATAAACTGGTCAAAAATGTTACATCCGCTAATGCGCAAAGAAAATCTTAATGTGGGCAGCTGAAACGTTGGCAGCTGAAAAATATTCAGACAATAGACCGTCACTCCGCACTTGCGGGTTTATAATCGGTGCACATTAAGATTTTCTTTGAGCATTAGTGGATGTAATGTTTTTTACCTAGTTTATACCCCAATTGAGTGGGAACAATTAGAACAGTGCTCCCTAATTCTGACACGCAACTGTCTAATGGTGCTGCCTACATATAGATTTTTACATACACTACAAAGGTCGTCTGACAGTTAATGAAATCCTTAATTCTGATTTCTGTGCCCCATTTATCAGTATATTCTTGACAGTCAATATGTGCAACATTTATGGAAGCCGGTTGTCATTCTCAACCAGTCACTCCCATTCACCTTCCTGTTCTGACTGATGTCTAAAAATGAGCGACTTAGTTTATTTTTGATAGTTGGTGCTCTAGTAAACACAAATTTTGGTTTGTTGTCCAAAAATTTTAATAAATCACAGTCTATAAGTAAGATGTTCCAGTGTCTTTGTGCTATTCTATGTAATATATGTGCATCCTTTGAGCATTTAGTGATAATATCTATACTTGTTTGTGGGTTTTTTCTTTTGATGATGGGCTGGATCATGGTTGCTCTATCAAGTGTTTTGGTTTTGAGGAGTGTTTTATCGATTGTGCTATGTGGAGGCCCTCTCTCATGAAATCCTTTAGTCAGAAATTCACATTCACTATTGAAATATACATCCTAACTGCAATTGCGACGTGCTTGATAGAACTCCCCAGCTGGTATGTTGTTAATGGTGGATTTCCAATGGCAACTCTGTGCGTGTAGTGTGGAATTAACATCGGTGGATTTCTGAAATGTCTTAGTTTCAATTTTACCATCCATGATACAAATATGAAGGTCGATGAAGTTGATATTAGAATGGTCACAGTGCCCTGTTAGTGTAATGTCAAAAGCGTTATCATACACATATTCCATGTATCTCTCGAAGGCTTGTGATGAGCCGTGTCATATGATTGATAAAGATATCATCAATATAGCGTCTCCATATAATGATGTTATCCGCAAAGTACTTATTGTTCAAGGCGTGTGTCTGCTCAAATTGCGCCAAAGAGAGTTTGGCCAGTGACGGTGCATATTATGCCGCCATAGCCACCCGCTTAGTTTGAACATAATATGTATTGTCAAACATGAAGATATTGTTGACAAGAGTAAACCTCCAAATGTTTTATAACATCTAAACGTGCAATCGGTAGGATGCTGAGAAGTTACGATGTAGTTATAGTATAGTCCACTGCTTCAATTGCCAATTCATGATCAGTACTCATATAAAGAGCTGCTATATCCATAGTCGCTAGATAATAGCCCTCCTGCCATTCTATATCTGATTGAAGGTGCAAGACTTGAGTACTGTCCCTAATGTATGATGGTTGCATTAGTACATGCTCTTTCAGTGCATTATCAATATACGGCGATGTGCCTTCCGCTGCCTACCTTATGCCACTCATAATCGGGCGAACATCTGGAAGACTCTGGAATTCCTCATGAATTTTGTTTAGAAAGTATTACGTCGGCATAGTGGGTCTTGTCACAATCACACTTTGTAGGGGAAGAGAGATTGACACTCTACCCCGAACCGCAGAAGCCAAATGAATTCGACCCTCCCACCATAGTTGGCACAAGCACCTGATAGATATAATACAGGTCACCACGTGGCAGCCAATGGGGGGGAAGAGGAATTAGGGAGAGGTTGTGGATGGGGTGGAGGAAGATGGGAACACCGGAAAGAGGTTGAGGAAACACCTAAGTTGGATAGGTAAGGGGAAGCATAGAAAAAAACCTACCTAAACATATTCATACCTTGTCCTATAACTGAAATATTGACATGCATATATAAACAAGAGCATAGTTTACACCAAAATACCTGAGCCCTGCCTGTGCCTGATTAAGCACACCTTAATACGTGTACTAAACAATCACAACACACATGGAACACTTTGCAATGAGCATAATGGAACAAACAACTGGGAATCTTCCCAATGTTATGAGACAAAAATGCATGGCCCCTTGGGCTGGCATAAGCAACACACAATGAACATAAATAGCATCAGCAACATACAATGAATGTGAATAGCATTCATAACTCAGTACTCGTTTGCAGTACTAGTTGGATTTTAACCAGTGGCCACGTGTTGTCTTAGCACACATGCTCCCCTGTTGTGTGGATTGCTTGTCTATCCACGTGTTATAACCAAATGACTTTGTATCTTACAGTTCGTACGTTCCATGTTTGCACAAAAGTTCCAAACAATCAGATCAAGAAAATAAAGCAGGCCCTGATCCTCAGACCGACTCATAAACACTTCCATCAACTGTTAGCAAGGAGTGTAACGCCTGCATATTTAAAGCCGAGCCCCTCCTTTTACTCATCTGAAGTCTGCGAGCCCCGTGGGACTTTCCGGACGAAGAATGCTCTGCGAATAGCCAGCCAGGTAGAGTCCGTGGCCCTCCGACCTCCATGCTCCGTAGAAGAAATGTCAGCAACACATCAAACCCGGGAAGCAAGCAGAACCGTCTTCTCCTCCCGACGACAAACATTCCATAGTCAAAATAAACCGCACCTGCCTACCGCCATTGCCAGCTAATAATCTGTTCTCAATTAGATTCAGCTGGCAGCGCGCGCGTAACAAAGAACTACAAGACACTCTAAGGCTGCTGGGAAATATAGTCTTTGCCTCCCACAGCTCCCTACACTTCAATGAGCAAATTTTAGCACTCAACGTCTGCTCCAGCCCTTATTCCTAACAGGTCTATTATACATAAAAAAGTGTTTTTCATCATCTGTCAAATGCCCCAAACCGTACCACTCTTGTATCAACACCTGCAGATCTTGGACAATCTTATTGGTTGGTTTCCTATTGATCGTTCTGTAACACCCCAGTGTTTCTAGGTGTTTAATACCCATGTTGATATAATCCTGTGTAACTATAATATTGCAACCCTTGTCTGCCTCTTTAATCACTATATTTTAATCTCCAGCAAGGTTATCTAGCGCCTGTTGCCCTTCCCAATTTAGGTTGGTCCTAGTTCTACTTCTATTTTTACTGCTCTTGTCTAGGCGTTGGTGTATTTCTTTAGTGACAGCTTGGTGGAATGTTTCAATCACATTTTTATTTGACAATTGTCGAGTGATTTTCGATTTTAGTTTCAGTTCTTGTAGCTTCAAGTGTCTAGCCTGAACCCCTAGTTCAGAGCATACAACCACCTTGTCTTGACCTGACTCTAGAGACTTCACTAAGTGGGTATTCTCAATATCGCCTATAGTCAATGAGCTCAATGGGTCTTGTTGTGGTTGTGGAACATATGTTTTTACTTGAGTAGCAAAACATTTTTTTAACTTCAGTTTGGTGAACCATTATTTGACATGGAATCCAAATTGGGAAGGTCATCTCTCCGTCATTGCCAACATCTCCAAACAGCTGCCCATATGTCAACCCCTGTAGTGGCTTGGCAGAACTATTGACAAAATTGTACACCACTCATCTCCCTCCTCGTCAGTCCCTATCAGCGCTTCCTTGTCATTTGCAATCATCATTGCTTCCAAATCTAGAGTGATAATGGTACTTAAAGCATGATCTTGGGGAGCTACTTGCCTAAATAAAAAAATTAAGATGGACCTGTCCATGGTCTGATAAATCTGATGATGTCATCACTACTTTCCCGGCAGATGCCTCTCCCCATGTGGCCAAGGGATGGCAGCCGCTACCTGATCCAGATACTGGGGGCGGTTATTTAAGGGAGGACTACATGGGGGAGGTGACCCTCAGAGGGGTGATTGGCCAGACTCCCCGTTGTTGCTTCAGGAAAGTGTCTTAAGGAACCTTGGAATGGGTCCACCACTGCTGAGTCTATTAGCTCCCCTCCGGTTTAGTGATAGGATAGGGATCAATTAAACAGGGCAGGGGTGACTCATGGGTTGTGTCCCTTTCTTATTCGCCAATCCAAAGCACAAACACAGGAACTGTGTAGGGTGACAATAAGGAAGCATTTAGTACATGATTGGGTCAAGTGTACGACAAGGCAAACATAAGATTTATCCAGGAATAACAAGACGTGTGTTTATCTGCAGTCCTGTTGTGTCTTTCCTGAACTATCTGAAAAGGGGAACTATCTTATTTGTAACACAAGATGTGTTCTAGGAACTAGAACAGCAGTAATAACAAGTGGGGAGTCGAGTGTACTTAATTGCAGGACAGGGCACTCCTTTGCTTGATTCTCAAACAAAATGCAGTAAACCTAAAACAGGTTTAATTGAGCCTGAAAGTATATAAATGATAGCTCGGGTAGAGCTGAAAGTAAATACAAGGCACTCCTATAACTTGCAGAGAAGCAGTCTGAGCGTGGAACAACTAACCAGAACAAGGAATCAAACATGAAAAATATGACAAAGACAACCCTCCTTCTTATCTGACTGATTACCTAAGCTTGATGACATGAAAAGGGAGCAGTCGGAATCACTGACTTAGGAGGTTTGCAAGACGCAGTGTGCTTGGCTCTCTGCTCTTTTATGCATGTTTGTCAGGATGACACATCATTTCCCGGTGGCCATCTTGGTGGAACACTAGCCCTGCCACAACTGAATAGGATAGTATCTCACCAGGCGGCCATACTGGATTCCAGTGATCAAACGCTCGGGTCACCAGAGCCACACCGAACGAAATTGAGTGGAACAAATGTAGGAAAGGAATTGCACGAAAACAGGACAAACGGTGCTCGTTAAGATACATTTCATGAGGGACACCTGAGGGGTCCCTGGTAGTGGCGAGTCCACATGGGCTGCCCAACCTCCCAGGCAGCAAGGGGGAGGTTTGCCCATGAGCCCTAACAGTGATACTATACTGCAAGAAGACTGTGGAGCCAACCGGCTCAAGAGGAAGGCCAGAGAAAGAAGACTGCAAGAACTGGTTCGCCGCATAGAAGCCAAAGAGGAGAAGACTTCCTGGCGTTCACAGGAACCAGAGAGCAGTATCCATTCCACCTGAGCACTGAGAAGCACGCACCAGGCAGGGGGGAGCCGCGTAGGACACAGGAGCCAATAAGCGAAGTCGGTGAGCCCGGGAAGTGGGGTCGGGATGCCGAAGAGCCACGTCATACGTTCACGTTCACTGTGGGAGTACCGAAGGAAGCCACAGCAAGCCGGTAAGTCCTCAGGAGGAAGGCTGGGACACCGGGCACTTCAGTAACCTTACCAAAGTTACCACAGAAAGCCAGTGAGTCCTCAGGAGGGAAGCTGGGACAAAGGGGCACTTCAGCAACCTAACCATAGTCACCAGGGAAAGCCTGTGAGTCCTCAGGATGGAAACTGGGACATCGGAGCACTTTCTCAATCTTACCAAGGACAAATAAATGTAAAGGAAGCATAAAAGTGAATATGAGACCCAAAGTTTAAAAAGGGGCAATAACAAAATGAATGCACAATATATACAAGTTTGCAAGTGTGCCAAATAAATCACGTGAGAAGGCCCTGGCAGGAGTGCATTCCAGGCAAAGTCAATTCTGCAAGTTTGTTAAGTTAAACAAATGAGAAAGCCCTGGCAGGAGTGTATACCAGGCAGAGACAAGTTTGCAAGTTTGTTAAGTGAAACACATGAGAAAGACCTGGCAGGAGAGTATACCAGGCAAAGTTAAGTTTGGAAGTGTGTTAAGTGAAGCACATAAGAAATCCCTGTTAGGTGAGTGTACCAGGCAAGATCAAGTTAGCAAGTGTGTACAGTGAATCACATGAGGCAGTCCTGGTATGAGAACCTACTAGGCAAAGCCAAGACTGTGATAAAAGGTTACATTAAAGTGGAGAAGAAACCTGGCAGGAGAGCACACCAGGAATCCTGTGAAATTGGGACTAACAGCCAGGTTGTTTTGTATACAGGTTGTTTTTGTTGATCAGACCATTGCAAGGAAGGCTCAGACCCTTAGGAGTTTAAAATATAGTGAAGAGTAAACATGGGGAAGAGATCAATCCCTTGGAACTGTGAACTTTATCCATTTGGAACTTGTGTGTTGGAGTTACACCTTTCCCTTTGAACTTGAACATTTGGGCACTTTCAAGGACAAAGACATTACCCTTGTCACCATAGAGTTAATGTATTTTACAATGTGAGGTCCAGAATAGTATTTCGGACAAAGGACATTTTTGCATTGGACAGAACCTTAGTTTTGGGGGACAGTGAGGCATTTTCCAGCCCCCTTTTATTTTGAATAAATGTTTATAGCCAAAACTGAGCTCTCTCTGTTTGCGTCCCATTCCTGGCATCAGAAACAATGGTTTGTTTCTGATGCCAGGTACAGAACTCAACAACACTGTCGCTCCATACATGAACAAATCCGGGTGCAAGGGTATTCCCGTAGTAGCTCTATCGCCACATAATGCTTGTGTTACTGCCACAACCCTGGCGTGACAAATTCTTGATGTTGAACACACTCCCCCTTCTTCTGTGAAAGAAATCATCATATTGAGCTTGCTTAAGAGGTCCTACTGTAAGAGGATTCAATTCAACACTACAGCTAAATCAATGCCTAGTCTGGGATACTGAATGGAAACCCTTATTGATATATATTTATGTCCAGTTCATGCGTTCTGGATGACTACCCCTATATAACACCCGTCTCTTGGAATCCCCCTGACCCCACTGAGCCAAGAAGTAGTTCTGTTTTGCAAGTTAAAAGGTTTATTTGAGAATGTAAACAATATATATATATATCACACTTTATAATAAATTAATAATTGAATATCACACTTAATCTGATATGATAAAGATTAACAACGGAGAATCTGGCACTAGCCCACTTCTTTATAATCACTAAGGAGTTGACATGAAATGGATAAGGTAGCACACTGGAAAATAGGGACAGAAGAATAATGTGGTAGAGAATGCTTTATAGGGTTCAAGGAAATGCAAGGTTGAATGAATGAAATGCAGTATAGAAGATAAACTGATATGGTTTCACAAAAGACAAGGTAATCACTTTCCCTTTGTGGCAATTCACCCCCCCTATACAATGTAAGGAGATGGAAGGAAGAGCACACGGTTCAGGTAATACAATCACAATGTAATACAGAGTTCCAGTTTCCCAGCAAGCTTAGAGGAGAATAGATATGAGTTTTACAAAGGCTCAAAATGCTTTAAAATGTGATAGCAATATATTGGAAAATGTGCTAAAATGATTTTAATTCCCTCTGGAGGTTCAGGTTGAGGATTAGTTGGTTTAAATAAGTTCAGGCTTACTTTAGCAATGTTCTAGGAATGATTGGCAGGTTAAACGAATTTTTGGCAAATGAAAGTAAGGAAGCTACTGTTTTCACACGTGGAGAAATTTGCAAATCGCGGTAAAATTCGCGAGTGCGTTTTTCGCGATTGCGGCAAAAGTATAGGGAATAGGAATGCAGTTCTAGGTTTGTTGAAAAGCCAAGATTCCCAGCTTTCAGAGGAAAGTTACTGCATGTCTCTAAGACAAACGGTCACGGAGATATGAGCGATATGGTAAAGGTCGTTTTTCAGATTTGAAATTTTAAAAGTTCAAAGTGACAAGTTACAGCTAGCAACTAGAAATGACAGGTGACAGCTTTGCAAATGACAGGTGACAGTTAGGAGACAGTTCTGGTTAGATTAAAATAGATTGAATTATATTATTTTAACTAAGAGATTGGTTCTGCACGGTACTCACAATATATTTAGAAATAGAATGGGCCTCGCCACGGATCTGGTCAGGTTTTCTTCACTCGCCACGGACGGTCTCTGCGCACAGCGGTCTGGGTCAGCTCTCTGGTTCTGCGAACAGCGGTCTGGGTCAGCTCTGCTCTGCCTCTGGTTCTGGATACTGCTCTGCTTTCTCTGGGTACAGCATTGCTTCTGGATCTTTCTGCACAGCTTTCTCTGGACCCAGCGCTGATCTGCACGGCTCCTGGATGCTGCTATCGCTGTTAGGTTTGCTGGATGCTGAGGCCCACTGAGAAGAGTTCTCAGTTTGTGGGTTTAGGCCCTTGCTTTGAGTTCTGAATCAAGTTCTTTGGAGTTTTAAAGTCTAAGTGTTGAATCTAGTATCTTCTGGATGTTGTGTGGTCCGGCAGAGCGCGTTGCAGCAAATGGAATTGAATGTCCCTATCTGTCCTGACTGTCTGCTTTTATGTGTTTTGAAAGTGGGTGGAGAGGCTAGCTTTCTAGACCCTACCCCTCTCCACTTGTCATTGGCCACTTCATCCTCTTCCCCTTGATTGGGGGAATGAAATGAAGTGTCATCATGATGAGGTCTGTTTATGATACAGAGAACCCACCCCTGTCAAATTACACACAATCTATATTTTGACCCAAAAGACATATTTGCACAGGTACACATTTGTTTAAAATTACATGCACCCATCACATATCACAGGAGGTATACCCTGTCCAAATCTGCTCTTCCTGAGAGCTTGCATTGAGAAATGGCAACATTTGCACTTTTTAACTGGTTTTGCAATATCGGACATTAACCCAAATTCACACACATGTGCGCAAGGAGTATGGACATTAATTGATGAAGTGTCAGATTTTTAACATGCATACATTTTAAGTAATACCCTCTTAACTGCTAGCTTGCCCCCAGATCATACCACCGGTTCTAAAAACCTCTTAAAATGTGGGCAGAAAAATCACAAGAATTATGGTATCATTTATAAAATTTTCACAAGTCCGCTCTATGAATGATCCATCTTTTTAGAGTTATGTTCTGGCCCCAAAGGGGTGTGGTTTCCCCCCAGCACAAGGTTGAATTTCTGGTTTTTCCAGTTCTGCCAAGCCAGCTTGCTCTCACATGCAGTGCTCCTCCCCTTTCCTTCCAGGAGGAAGCCACATTTACGACTCCCACCAATAAAACATTTGCCTGAGTCAGGACAGGGCTTTGTTCAATTTCCTGCAGAGCCCAGGTATTTCAATCAGAGAAGTGTCATATCCCTTTTGGTGGGAACAGCAAAAGGCAGCTAGGCCTGGGAACACAGCTGTTGTGCAAGTCTCATCTCCTGTCGGGGGTAGCTGGTGGGCAGAATTCAGTTCCTTTAGCCAGGCCCCAGCTAATGTCACTTTTAGTTACCCAGTTTTCTGCATTCAAATAAAACTAACCATGTTTACATATGCAGTTAGAATGCTGATTCTAAGTTTAAAACTATGACATTTAAACAATTGCAACCTATGTGACACTCAAAAGTAGGTCACTCATGTCTTTTAAACATCTAGATTTTTAGTGTCTTTCAGTCCAAATTTACTTAAACTGCTGAAATCCACAGCTCAGCCAGTCTTGTTATAAACCTTCAAGTCACTTCAGAATATAACTTTACATTGTATCCACCCCTCAGTAAGTCTTCCTTTGGCCTGCTTTGGGTTCATTTATTCAGTTTTACACAAAAAAGTCTGGTGTTGTTTTAAAACGCCGGCTTTCTGATAGTGGTGAGTACTGGTAATGCACCCATTTTTGGGATTTAAGAAAATGAATTCCCCACAATTCTAGGTTGCTTTTGGCAATCAGCATTGCCATTCCCAATGGTTTCAGGCTACTGTGTGGGTAGTCCAATGGTGGTTTTAGGCAGTGCCATTCTGTGCCCATAACATCGGCAAAAATGGGTGGCAGCATATTCTTCATGCCTTTCCCTGGGCATTTTCTGGGAAGCTCTGGCCATCATGATGTTTTCAATGCCAGTACTGCACAGTTTTTTGAGGTAGGGCTTGGATGCATGGGTAAAAACATCCCACACTACCTAGCAAGTTCACAGGTGTGTCCGCTGAAAATAATAGCAGGGCTGACACCTCTTTCGAATCGACCTTGATGGGTAAATCTTCTGTAAAGGCAACTGATTGTTTTGCCCCAGAGAACCCCTGCATGTGCATTACCTTTCCTGATAAGGGGAAGCACCCTTCCTTTATGCATGATTCTATTGCACCTGTATCAACCATAAAAATGAATGATCTGTTGCCTATCTTCACACCTACCAGGGGTTCCTTTTCTGTGTCCGCAGTGATCGACAGGACTGGGCATGTCAGGCTCTCTGTGGGCTTTCCTAATCTGGATAGGTATTTGACCCTCGAAATAAGATGGGGTTTCTTCCCACCACACTCGCCCCTGTATAGTGTGTAACTGTGCTGTGTGGCAAAGTATTCTTATCCCATGGTGGTAATACTGACTCTTGTGCTTGTTGCTTTACATACGCTGGTGTGGCATTTGGAGCTTCATCTTGCATTTGTTGTAGTGATAACACCTGATACTGATATTGTTGCCCCTGCTGGGGCACCTGCATGAGATATGGTCCATACAGGGCACTCAGAGTCATCATTCCTGATGGTGGTGATAGGTAATTGTGACCACTGGTCGGCTGGCAACATAAGAATATGCTTGTCTATTTCTATATTCTCAGGCAAAAAGGCCTATTCTCCCATATGACCAACACAGTCCTGGCCCTCCCAATCTCTGCCCCATCCCGCCAAATCCTCCTCATCTACCTCCTTGTCCTCTATGAAACCCACCTCTCCTTCATTGATAACTGCCCTGATTCCCTCTGTTATCTGGATAGCTTTGGTACCCTTCTGTCCAATCCAGTGCAATCCTCGTGTCCACCTCTCTCACAAGCGGGCCCTTAATCACGGCTCCTTCTATGCTCAACGTTGCTAATTTCTTCTGCACTAGCTTAGCTCTAGCCTTCTGCGCTTTATCCACCACTTCTTTCTTTTTCTCTTGCCTTTGCCTACAATGGTATACAATTATTGCCTGATTCTCTGCCCATCCCTTATACTCAATCACCACCATTTTGACCAGATGATTCTGTACATCCTTTGGGAGTTATTTAACATGTGGTTAAATATTGCTGTGTTTTTGTCCCATGGTTCCCCTGTCTGAGCCCTCCACATCTTCTGAATTTGGGTTATATATTGCACAGGGTCATCATCTGATTTCATAGTGCACGCCATAACCGAATATATATCCGGTGTGTCAGGGTACGCTGCCCTTAAGGCAGCCCATACTTTCAGCCAACAATGATTAAAGTTTCCTCCATCATGATTATCATTACCTATTTGTACCCCTGTGTATCCTGCTTTTCTCCAAATGCCATCTGCTTAGTTCCCTAACAATGCAGTGAGGAAGCTTTTCATATCTCCCACCGCTAGTGTGCGTACTCTCTTCTTTTCAAGTGCATATATCCAGTTGCCTGCTCCGGTTGTGAGCAATGGCAGTGTCTTCATCAAATTGTTTCTATCCATATGTGGCCAGGGCGCATATTGTGCTCTTCCAGGGCCTTTATGTAGCAATGGAAGCAGCGTTCCCATCTGTTTGGATGGTAACGTTCTACCACCTCTTCCCTTTTGCCACAACCATGTGTCCTGGTAGAGCTCTAAGTCTTGGTCCCCATAAACTCTCTACTCTTGGTGTCACCTTGGGTGGTACCTCTTCCCCCTGTTCCAGCTCCGTTGTCCATTGCTCCTCTTCTGCTACTCCTGCATATATGCCCGTCCTAATCAACTCATAGTCCAAACTGTCAGATCGCTGCCCTTCATCATTGCGGCCATCATCCTTCACGTTGATGTCCATGAACCATTTGTCCTATCAATTTAAAATAAAATATCACCAGCTCTCCATTCAGCTATATCTATCGGCTTTATTCGCCCCTCACCCATTCCAGTGTTACTCATGCAAGCTCTACCTATGTCCTCTGAAGCACTCTTTCTAACTCTCACCGCACCATATTCTTTGTCTCCATAAGTAATGGGTTGTGCATTGCATTCGCTGCTTTGGCATGTGGGATGTTTTTGTAGGTGGGAGGGGTTCTCTGCCACAGGGCTGCCGGGGGCACATACTAGGGATTGGTATAAACTGTGGCTGCTTACATGGGTAACACCCCTGTGGGGGAAGGCGGGGCTATGGGGGTTGTAGGAGCTTCACTGGAAGTGGGAGGTTTCATAAGGAACAGGGGTAACCCAGCGTGTTGGGTTTACAGTTTCTCATCCCTTAGGGTTCTTAGCGAAATCTTCCGAATCCTCAACCATCCTCCAAAGCTCAAGAATGCCCTGCCTATTCTTAAACGTCCTCCCTTTAAACTTCGGAGCCAAATATGTATACATATCACCCAACACGTCCTTATTATTCCTTCCTTCTTCGGGCCAAGGTTTACACAGCCCTCCTCTTGTGTCAGCAACACACTCACGATGGTACAGAACTATCTTTTCCCAAAGCGTGGTACACATGTATTCGAGTGGGGTAGTTATACTCATAATTCCTTCTGGTTATGCACTCGTTATAACTTTTTATTTCCCTAAACACTGATCCAGCAGCACCCTTCTAGTTCATCTCCCAGCACTACACCTACTCCCCGTTCCCCCTGCCCTTTTTTCTCACCCCACACACCAGACCTTTTTTCTCGCAACTGAACAACCACCACTCCACACTACAATTCCATAAAAACCTTAAACTACAATTCAATTAACTACATTTAAATACAAAATAGTTTAGACCCTTCCTCACCCTCCTCTTCGAGATGAGGGTATTTACTTCCTTAAGCCCCTTTATGCCAGGCGAAGGGATCCCAGGCCCACCATATAATGGACCTACACAACAAAATCACACATATTTACACAATGGTTTAGACCCTTCCTCTGTCCCCCTTGCCTTGGGATGAGGGACATTCCCCTCCTCACACTCCCTTTTGGCGAGTGGAGGGATCCCTGATCCTTCATTTACTGGACCTATACTCAACTTGCAGCGCTGCCTTTTCCTTGTAATGGAGGAGAGCCCATTTCATCTTCTCTTTTCCTCACACTATACTACTGTGATGTCGCCTTTCTTCTCAAAGAAGGAGATCTCTATGGCCAACTCTATATAAAAAAAACAATATATTTTGCCACTTGGTCTTTTACAACCCATACACTTACAATCAATCACTCCAAGTGCACTCTCCCCTTGTTGTTTGCTACTGAATAGGCGTACTTAATCTATGCTTTTTCCCGAGAGCCTCTGATTCAGGGTCCCCATCAATTCACCTTCACAACTGGGCACAGTGCCCCGCTCCTAGGAGCAGGCATGCCTTCTGGCAACAGGGTGCCTGCAAACCTCTTCCAAGTTGTGCACAGAGGACTGGTCATTGCAGAGGGGCGCCGCAACCCAGGATGCACAGCTGGGACAGCCCCCGACCTTACGGAGAGTCGGGGCTCACTTCACTGTCACGCATTTTGTAGAGAGACGTGACCCAAAACCTGTACGATTAAAAAATTATCCAAAAGGCCAAATAACCACTGCACTACTTTGCGAGGGAAAACAAGGTTTATTACATGCAAAAAGGTCTCACATGGTCCCGTAGAACTGAACTGACAAGGAGTTTGTCACACCCCAAGAAATTACTGGTTAAAAGCAGAAAAATGCATATTAGCATACATAGGTTACAAAACCCATCCCACCACCCTCATTTGCTATGCCTTATATGACATTCTAATACCCCCTACAGTCTCTGGACCAATTGGCCACACCTTATCTAAGCCCATTCCCCTATATATATGTGGCCCACTGCATCGTCACTATTGAGTCCTAATACATGATTAGCTAACAGGTATATTGATATACTAATACATCTTGGCCACCACGTGATGTACACCCCTCCGACCCCACCAAGTACAAGGTGAGACTGGTGAGGCCAACTCTGCTTTGATAAGACAATAGGCCTTCTCATTATTCCAGACGTCATGGCGCACGCACGCTGTACCCCGACCGTGGCCTAAATTTACTGCAAGCACCTCCGCTCCTCCTAACCCAAATCATTGAACGTTCCAGGCACAGCTTCCCCCTTATCTCCTTAAAGTCCCAGGTGCCCAATAATGACAGAACCAGGACACCACTCTTGTGCCTCAATTTCAGGGATTTATTTGGTTTTGTTATGCTTCTACTTGTAATTCAAATGAAATGACTGCTCCTTAGGGAGGGCAGTAGTGCTCTAAATCTTAGCCCGACCTGCTGGCATCACAAATCCTTGTGCGTGTTCTCATGAATCTGTCCTTCAAAGGGTGCATCGCTACCTGCCCTCGCCACATTTAACATTCCAATCCAACCACCTGCCAGCTCTGCAGCTGGATACAATTTGCGTTTGTCTGTGCAGTGCAGGTGCCTCTGACCTGGGCTTCTCTCTTGGGGAATGGAAAGGATATTTGTCTTGGGACTGAGCTAGACTCAGCTGCAGCTCCACATCAGCGCCTTCATTCTTCTCAAGTACAAGCTCTTAAAATCCAATAGGGCGGCACTCTTGTCATGTCGACCCACTGACTTTGCTTTTACAATATCTTTCTGACTCCACCTTCCACCTATTCAGCTCCCTCCTTGCACCTTACTGAAATCGTAACTTTGTGTACTACTGCTAAACACAGGGCCTATAACGCACTGCCCTATCTACAACATCTGCAACCACAACATTCTCATTCTGTATTGCTATATGATGTATCTATTATTTGTCAAAATGAACTAAAATTGATACATGCGCATAAGGCCTCGCAAATCTCAACCTCCTTACACTGTCGCACGTACTAATAGGTTTTTCTCAGCCTGTACCTTTTTGCCTGGCTGGGATTCTGCAAGTGTATCCCAGCATTCTCTTAGGTGACTTTAATCCTGTTGTTCCCACAGCTTTCAGTTTGTATTGAACCTTTAGGCCCTTTAAGCGAGGTAACACTATATGGGATGGATAGGGATGCAGAATTTACTACTCTTACACCAATAATAAGACTGACTCAGGAAGTTGGCAAAACCTAGATGTTTTATTTGCAATTATCTAAAACAGGGAGTACACTAGATATCAACGGACGCCTCACAGTATCTCTCTCACTGTGTTACATGAAAAAACACAAATTTCTAGTACAAACCCGTCATCATTGACATTACGCTACGTGGCAAAATAAGAAAACCTCATATGGATTGTGGTTGGTCTACGGGGAACATCTAGGAATACTTTCTATGGGCAATAGGATTGTGATTGGGTTTTTCTAGTCAGGTGGACCACTATGCCAACACCTATTGCAAGCCATCTTCAGTGTTATAAAATACACAACGTTTCATTGGCTTTCAAACTATAGGGCTCTTTGCTATGTGGCCCTCTATAATTGGTTGACACACTTGTACCCTTCTGGAATATTCCACTCGCTAGCAGCACATAAGCTGGTACCCCAGGTGTTTGTGGATGGACTTGACCATGCCTCTCCAACCAATTAACCCATCATCACTCCTGCTGTCTGCCATTCGAATTGTCTGTGAACTCAGCCTTGCAAAGTATTACTGCATCTGGGAATAGAAGGGAATGTTAGCACAGTCTTATCTTCTCGATGTAGCTTGCCCAAAGTCGATTTCCATCGACCCCATGTGAGAGGAGACTATGTTTTTAGCTCCTTCCTCACCTTTAATACTATTAAATGATTAAAACTTGGCACCCATAGTGTTTTTCCATTGCACCTCAACAGGAGCTTTCCTTGCTTCTCACGCTCAATGTATCTTCTCGAATAGATAACCAGTTTCTTGGCTGCCCCAACCCTTGACACTGGGCCATACAAAGTTCTCAATTCTTCCTTCATCGTCAGCTGGCTTTCTGTACTGCACCAAAATTTTTGCCTTTTTGCAACAGAGGTCCTAGTTTGCTAAAATGTGACGTGGCACATCCAGATTCTATATACATATATATAATGGTGGCACCGCCTGCAGTCTATTCACTATGTATAAACTAGCTTTCATGGTTACTAAGTCTACTTGTATTTCAGCATCTGTACGATTATAAAACGGCTTTCATTTGCTGCAGTGCTTCTTCGCACATGCAATCTTCAATCCGCACATGAAATGTTACTCAATTCTTTACTTCGTCATTAGATTCTATAAGGTTTATATACTTTCTTCCTTGAATCTCTTCTTGGTGTGTCACCTCTATTTCACGCGACATCACCAGTCTCTTGCCTTCACTGCTTCATACTTCTTCAGGAACCTCCTTCAGGAGACTGTCATTTCTCTGCAGTACATCATATAGGGCTTTCTCAATGGATAACTTCTTTTGAGAATTCTTTGTGGAATAGGTACCATTACTGGCGTTGTGCATATCTCAACTTCTGGCTTCCAACATATAGGCAAAATAGGGGCAGGACTTCCTGTAGAGGCATTTGGCTCCTCCTCTACACTCCCCCTCTGGTTGTTTGATTGACCATGCTCCCATCAGTCTTCACATCTAGACATCCTCGTCTGAAAAAGTGCTTCTTTGGAGTCCATACCTTTACTACTCCTTTCTGATTTTACATGGTCATTAACGCTCCAAGTCATGTGACTGCATTGTCCATTCGGGCTACATTAGATCCATCTTCCCACATACGTCTTGTGGTTTCTCGGATAAAGGAACTTTTATCCCTCAGGTGCTAGAATACTTGCTTCTATGTATTTTCTGATTTCTTCATATGTCAACTCTTTGGGTCCAAACCCAGACTCGACATCGATCATGATCTTCTTTCCTACTGCTTTCTTTGATGTCTTCTTGCACTGTGTGATTATTATTCTGATCACACAGAATCCAAACCTGATCATCACCAATAGTGCTCAGAGAAACTTGAAAATATTTGCCATCCATTGTGGAACCCATGAGAAGATCGATGCAAAACAACTGTCCTCTGCAATATCTTCTGTTTCATCTTCCATCTTGATGTGCAAGTCTGTTTGCAATGTTATGGCCTCTGTCAAGGTCCCATTTTCATCATTGTGAGAAGGTATGAACGTGCAACATGATTCTCCAATTTTGTCACAAACACTTCCATCCAATGCTGTGATCAAGTCCAAGACATATCTATTCTGGAGAGTCATCGGTCTTATGGCTCGCAATTCTTCCATGATAGCGTTGAATCCCTTTATGGTAGTGTTGATCGTCTGCATGAGCTCCCAGCAAGTGATTTGCAACCACTTCACATTCGCCATCGTCTGGATCCCTGGCATGAAGATAGTTGTGAATACTGCAGCAATTTGACTGAGCAACCTGTGTTCATACAGAATAGAATCAAAGGCTTGTATGGTCTTGGCTGAAAGATAATTCTCCCTTTTTGCTCGATTAAGAAATGCAACTGATCTCCTCTTCCTCATGTGGGCATCACCTTTTGGAAACTCTCCAATATTCAAGTCACTCTTCAAATCACCAATGCTTGAACATGAATACGTACTATGGAAATCAGCCCTCCCCAGTCTTTGGGCAACTTCATATACGCTCTGGATCCGCAGGCACAGTAGTGGTCCATTATCACTACTGTACCATCCTTCATGTCTGGTACATCGAAAATGCAGCCTCATTGCTGATTCATCCCAACCTTTCTTGTGCCATTGTTTCTGAAGCATAGCTCTGTGTTGTGTTTTGCATGTTGTTTATTAATGTCATGTTCTTATGTGGTTCCAGAATCCCACAGGGTTCTGGAACCAGTTTGCTGTTTGAGCTGGGACGGGCTGGGTGCCTGTTGCTCGCTTGATCTTAATTTTATAAATCCATACTTCTTGCTTACCCACGACGTCTGTGTCTCCAAACAAATCAGTGGCAATGAAGAATGAGAGCAGGGGTAGCGGCCGGACGTCCTGAAAGAGCTGTTTGAACTTCCTGGCTAATTATCTGTGGGAGAGGACAGTGCGGAAGTAGCAACAGGCATAGCAGCCGCTGACGGAGACAGGGGACCGGAGCCCCAGGTCAGAGAGGATGCGCACCACCGGGAGGGGGGATGGGGACCAGCATTCCCCAAATTATGCCCCGCACACATGTACGTACGACTCCCAATGTACGTGGACCCACGCTAGCTGTAGGAGTGTGCATGGCACGTGCACAGCGTTCCACAAGTTCCCTGCCATTGTGATGCATTGCTCGGCAATGCAACGCATCACAAGGACGCCAGAGGGGAAAAAAGATACCCGGGTTGCCTGGTTACAGTATGCAGAGGCAGTGCTATGGGCATAACACAAGCGGAGGCTCGGCGCAAAGCCTGTGAAGCATAAAGGATACCGTCCCATAAGGGATTAAAGTCCCAGTTGCACACTCTTGTGAGGATAAGTAGCGGAATCAAAAACGCTACGCCGGTATAAAGTACGGTGTGCAGAATCAACTACAGTTCTCCCTGGTTGAAAGACAATGAGATAAAAGACACTACGAGCAACTGTTAGAGGGGCAAAGACAAAGTTAAAAGCAAAGCACACAAAAAAAAGTAACAAATCAAATAGCACTATAGCGGTCAGAAACTTAATTATAGGAAACAAAGCCAGGTCTGACCATAGCAGCAGCTATTTCACCTCCTTCCCCGTTTCTGGCAGAACCTGGTACTCCACCCATCAGGTGGGTATGGTGGAGAAAGATGGAGGAAGGCTCTACTGCTCCACAACCTGGGTCCAGAGGGACGCTGTGTGTTTGATGGTCTTTCTAATCTGCTGGAGGAGGGGGCAGGAGGCCTAGATGAGTTTGCTGTGGCTATCAAAATGATTGAAGAACATTTTGAACCCAGGAAAAATGTCACCTTTGAGAGGCACAAGTTTTTTCAGAGTCGTCGGGAAAGTTCAGAGTCTGTGGAGAGTTATGTAGCTGCTCTGAGGATACTGAGTCATAGCTGTGATTTTGGGGATTTGACTAACTCCTTAATCAGGGATCAACTAGTGAGGTGCACCAACAACCCTAGGGTCCAAGAGAAGTTACTGGCAAAAGACATGTTCCTGGAGCAGGCGGTGGAGCTCACGTGAGGTATTGAGCAAACCACTCAGTACATGAAGGAGATGAAGATGGAGAAACAAGGGACACAAGAACTGTGTACAGTTGCTCAAAAGAGAACACTACCTGGCCAAGGAAAAAAGGGTGGGGACACAAATGTCTCTGGTGCGGCAGTCCCAGACACACAGCAAGCAGCACATTCTGCCCTTGCCGAAATGCAGAGTGTTTTAGGTGCAGGCGGAAAGGTCACTTAGAATATGTGTGTAAGGAAGCCTCTATCAACTTGGTGGAAACAAAGGAACAAGTGGTCCAGTACATGAATTCCTGATAGATGGGTACAAATTGTTTATGAAGGTGGATTTTGCATCACTGTGGACAATTGTATCAGAAGACACCCTCAAACATACCTTGTATAAGAGTGTGAGGGAGCTATCTCTGGCTCAGGTACAGCCATGCGGCTATGGAGAACGTGCAATAGATTTTCTGGGTAGATTCCAAGGACAAGTGTGTTACAAAGGAAGAGAGTGGCCGGCCAGCATTCTGGTAGCGTGGAAAGGAGCTTTGTTACTAGGATGGGAGGAGCAAAGGAAGCTGGGTGTGAGGATTCAGGCTAGTGCACCAACACCCATCTCCATAGCTGAAGCAAATGATAAATGGGCTGTGGAATTTCCGAAAGTGTTCTCAGAGAGTTTTGAAAAATTGAGAGACTTTGACATGACATCAAGTTCATATCACCAAGTGCCATTATCCAAGGAGAGTCAAGACGTTACAGCATTTATCACACCTGAAGGAAAATGTATATACCTACGAATGCCTTTTGGGTTGGTGTAAGCTACCGCCATATTCCAATGTGTGATTGAGAAAGTGTTAGAGGGCATGGCGAATGTTGTGATGTTCCAGGATGATATACTGGTGATTGCTGTGAGTGAGATGCATGATGAAATCTTAAGGTCTGTGCTGGGAAGATTGAAAAGAGCTGGTTTGACTGTGCAGAGTGTAAGATAGGGGTACAGGAAGTGGAGTATGTAGGTCACAAGATATCGGGGCAAGGTATTGTGCCCAAACTTAGTCTTGTGGAAAGTATCTGTAAAGCTCCTGCTCTGCAGGATAAGGACCTGCTATGATCCTTTATGGGAATGGCCAAATTTTACCATAAGTTTGTGAATAACTTTGCCACTATTTCATGTCCCCGGAGAAAATTGCTAAAGAAGGGTGCTAGTTTCAGGTGGTCGAAGGAATGTCAGGATGCCTTCGAGAGAATCAAGGAAGGTATCGGCTGTGCGCATCCTTGGGGGGGGGGGATTTGTGAGTGACAGGAAGACTGTGCTGTCTGTACATGCGAGCCTGTTGGTTCTAGGAGCATCTCTTTTGCAAGTGGATGCGGGGAAGGAAGAACATGTTATTGCTTTTGCTTCGAGACCATTGAGGGGTGCGGAGAAAAACTACTCAGTTATTGAGAGAGAGGCTCTGGCTGTGTATTGGGCGGTGTTACATTTTTCAATTTTTTTGGTGGGGTCAGGTGTTCCTGATTAGAACGATCATAGACCTCTGGTGCAGATGATGACCAGTGAAGGTTGGGCGAAGGGTTCTCCCAGACTATCAAGATGGATATTAGGGTTGCAGGGATAGAATTTCCGAATGTGTTACGTGCCGGGTAGGGAGTGGCATCAAAGTGGCCCACCTTCACCAAAAAACCTAGCCCAAACCAGCATGTTAGGCTTGCTCTTAAACAATATGCCAGTCAGCGCCTGAACATGGCCCACAAAAGAATCTGTGAAAAAGATGGAAGTGTAACAAGGGCAGGACGTCTGGTGAAGCAAGATGAGTTAAAGTCCTGATGCCAGATTACATCAAGTGCTCCAGTGCCCAACAATTTTGCACCAGTGCCAGGTAATTTAGCACTGCCGTTTAAACCGTTTTACTGCTGCAAAAAGTCAACTTTGTACTTTTCAGTCAGTGCAAATGTAATGTTTGCACTGGGTGTGTCTCTGCAAATAACATTAACAAAATGTAATAGCATTGGTGCAAATGTGACCGGTGCTGGTGCAAAATTACTTGGCATTGGAGAAAATAATGGCCCAGGCACCGAATGATGAAAGGGATGGACTGCTGGAGATGCCCGGCTCTGACCAAAGCCCCAGAGAAGGGATGCCTTTGGCTATCGTATTGGAAATATATTTTTTCTTGTAAATCAATTCCAGTATTTGAAGTTGTGGTCACTGTAATGAGTGAGATGGTCTAATTAAAATTGTGCCTGAAATGAAGGAAACGCAAAAAACCAACGCGGCGATAATCCTATGATGTAGCGAAACTCTTATATACTCTGAAAGGCTATCAACAGGAATATACATGCAATCTCTCACAGGGTCTACTTCCCCGCCTCTGCTCGCGGGAGCAAAGCTACCTGGAGACCTAATGTACAGCCCGACTGGTTTTTTTACTATCCACGGTGCTCATTTAATCTGGAGGCCGTCATAACGCCTGACGTGTTCCATCAATGAATGACCTTCCGTGTAGCATTTTTGTGTCAATATGTGGGCAGAGTGTGTGTGTGTGTGTGTGTGCGCGCGCCGCAGTATTTAACCCTTGGGTGGATTTTTCCCGCGCTTTTAATCCATTCTTCCGACGAATGCAGCGTTGAAATTTCAGTCAGACTCTGTGTGAAGGCCCATTTTTCGAGCATGAAACACTCTTTGAATTGTGAGACGATTTCCAGTCAGTACTACAACTGGCGAACCGTGGCACACGACCAATGCAAACAGCCAGGGCGAGGAGACGTCTATCGGAAGAATACAAGGCAGCTTTTCTTGGAACTGTATTGGAGATATTTGAGTGAGGCATTAGATATAATGTCACTGTTTGCGTTGTGCTTAGCAACCGGGCGAAACAAATTACAATGTGTGAATGCAGCAAAACTACTTTTGCGCAGGAGCCAAAACATTCTGGACCACAGTTTGTTTTTGGATTGTATCCCCCTCGAAGGCCCCTTGTCCTTTGTTGGCCTCTCTGCATCAGTACCCATGGCAACGCTTCATTTTGGCAAGCATTGCTAGTGCCCCTCGATTCCCCCCTAAACTGGAAGCTTTGACAAGCGCGCTTTTCGAGGCCGCCCTGTGTGCCACTCTCCTTGTGTACCCCCGCACGTTTCATTCTATCCGACATCAGCTGGGTTGCTGCTGGGTAACCTGTTTCCAAGGATGCTCTAAGCTCACGCTAGAGCGCCGCCAGCCCCTTCACAGCCTTGTCAGAGCATTGGCGTAGAAGTGATGCTGGAACGCTGCCTCCGGCTTGGCAATGACTTTTTTCCCTGGGCTCGGCAGGTTTTTCTAATTTGTGGGGTTTGTATGCAAGACAGGCTCAACGTTGTGCATTGAATATCTGCTTCTCTAGGTAGTGTCAATTCTTATTATGAATTCTTGGAGAACCACTGTTACGTGGGGGAAGTAGAGGGGGGGGGCGGGGGAGATTTTCTTGGCAGATTCCTGACTGCGGTAATTTCTACTACCGCCGGTGGGAATCCAGAACATTCACCCATTAACAGAAGTTACACCATAACGACAGTAGCGAATGTGGATTCACTGAAATACCTCCATCTGTATTTCAGTAATTCCATATGTACTTTATTTGTTTTTTTAACCATTCCCACCGTCGTTTTGAGAAAGGTTATTGGTTGTGTACAGTAGTGATTTATACTTCTTTAGTCATTTTTCAATGCACAAATCTGACCCTTTAATTTGTTAGTCCACTTTGTGAGAAGTTTCGTTTTAGAGATGTTAACTTTTTCACCCCCTTCCAAAGACCATATTTAATATTCTTTGCAGTGAAGTGTAACTTTGCAGCTTCTCTGTGCAGAAAAAAAACAAGCTTTGACAAAGCCAACATTCTTGGCTTTTGTGTACGCATGGCAAATTGCTATGCACTGCCATAATGGTACTAACTGGCCATTAATGCTAGCATCTGCAAAATGGTGCAAGTACCTGGACATATAATAGCAGTACCTGGCAAATGCTAATACTTATACACAAGCCAAAGCTGTTGGCTTTGCCGATGCTTGTTTTTAACAGGACTTCAGTAAGGGACAAACATAGTGCTTATAAATCGAGTTGCTGAAGGCAGACCTGGTTAAGCCATTTTTATTACACCAGTAGCCCACTTACAGCTCCAATTAAGTCAGTAACTCTCAGAAGACTACTTTGAAAAAACACTGGCCGGCACTTCAAGCACAAAGTTTGATGGTATGGCCGGATAAAGCTAGCTCAAAGAGATCCCAGGAGGATGTGCTTTGGTCAGGTGGGTGCATGACGTGAATGGGAATAGCCATAGGGATTACCATGGCCATAGGCAGTCAATGGGTCTGTAAATATCAAAGAAACACCCATAAACTCGGTGTCCCTCCTCATATGCAATGTTTCCCTAGCTGTACTCGGTATCAGGTATTATTATCCCCATATATATGGTCGCCATAAATAATATCGCCGGGAAAAGGTCACAGCGATATTATATGAGTGACCATATATATGGGGACAGGGGCAACAAAAAAAAAGAAACATTTTTTTTTTAAAAAGTAAGAAAAAAAAAGTTTGGGGGGGATGGGGAGATGGGTCCCCCGCATGTTCCATGCAATAATGTCGCCACAAAAAACGGCCATTTTTCGGTGATATTTTTGCATGGTGAGATTTTTGTGGCGACATTATTACATGGAACCCTGTACTCTAATGCAATAGTTTTGACGTATAAAGCGCACAACAGCCAAAACAAAACAAAACAAAAAATACATGTCCTGGGGCCATTTTACCATTTTTACCACCACCTCAGTTTTGGAGGACATAGGAACATCTTCCAGAGTTTTTTGTCCAATGGTTGTATTCCCATGGGATTATTTTGTGCTATTTATTTGTAGTGCCTGTAATATCGTAAAATACCTCAATTTTATTACTGCACACCTGTTCTGAGGCCCTTATGAATGTCATTCTTGAAATAGTCTCTTCTTTCTCACTCATTCCTTTCCCCACGATTGCTTTGAAGGTGCCTTAGTACAGAAGAAGCACCATAGGAACAATCAACATGGCATCACGTGGCCTTCTTCCATGTTCTGTTTGCTGCTCGCTTTCTCCTCTCCACCACCTGGCACCTGCCTCCTCTTAATCAATATATGTTTAATTTGGAATGTGGAAATCTCCCCAAAATATATGCACTGCAGAACTGCACATTTCATCAAACTGTAACAATCTTGGAATATGTAAAAAAAAAAGTTTTTAGGAATTTTGATAGTGTGATTAAATAACTACTGCTCTGCCGGATTAAAGGGATGAGTAGTGGCTTAAGCGCAGACGTTGGCACAGACGTTGACAGTTACCAGCTCCTCCCACGGCCTCACAGAGGGGTAGCCAAGAACGTATTTACAGGACATCATTGAGTGTAACACAAAAAAAAAATGCCACCAATAAATAGTCTCTAGGAGTCCTGCCGCACCACAGCTGCCTGCCACCAGGCGCATCTTCTTCTGAATCCTCCTCGCCTGGGATGCACCGATCGTGCACGTGGCCCTTCTCCTCAGCAATGACCAGGGCCAGAGATTGAATCAAGCCAGTGCGAATATACGTCCTGTAGTCAGTGCCACCCCGCACTCATATCTTGTAGGAGATCCACTGCTGACTGGGCAGCCTCAGGCAAGAATACTGTGAGGGTCTATTCTCTACGTCCGTCACCCCGTGCCATTGCATAAGCCTGCACAACTATCCTCACAGGAGACGCAGTTCGGGGGCCGCTCGCTAATGTAGTAGCTCTGGCTACTGTCCTTACATAGGCTCCAGGGATCATCATAGGTCGCAGTATCGATCACTCGCCTCTGTTCTTCACCATAGCGCAGGGTCCCTCGGCTCCAAAGTCTGAGCCAGCTCTCCTCCGTTCGCCTCAACCCCTTTGCTGCAACCACAAGGAGACGGCCACTACGCACGTCGGTGAATCACCTCTCTGGTGCAGTTTCACAGCACCAAAATCAGCCGAGACAGTGCTCAGATCCCATTGAGCATTGTGACGATCCTTCAAATGGCGTCACATCTCCCTAGAGGAGAGCCCATTGACATGAGGCTATGGAGGTGTGGCTGCTAACCAATAGTCCCCCTAGGGGTGCTACTACGTGGGAGGGCTTCCTAGAGAGGACTTCCCCTCCTGGGGAAAAGGACGTAAGTCTGGGACACGGCACACTTAACTCCCTATCCTAAGACTTCTCTATCTTGGTTCAGTCTGAAACAATGTGCTATTGTGCACTGTCACACAATCTCGCTGTGATGAGAACAGGTACGATGAGGATCCTCTGGATTCCACCTTTTGTAGTCTTTTCTTTTACTAACAGGCTGCATGTGAAATGAATTACTCAATTGCCAGACCTTGCTTATGTCTATTAGTGGGACATGTCTGATCTTCATTGCTAAAGGCTTCCAAACCCCTCTTCTACGTCTCAGTGGTGTTTGGACTAGGAAGTGTTCACTGCTCCTAGCTTCATCTTCTTCTTCTCAGTACTTAGTGGGAAACTACAGGGAAAGATAAGATGAGATTGGCAATATCCCATAAAGGCCAACGAAGGGGAGGGTAGATCAGTGTTAGGAAAGGCGGGATACCATGTCTCGCCTTCAGGCACCCTCTCTCCAATCCCCAATGACCCTCCACCCAGGTGATCCTCCCTTGCTTGTCCACCCACAGGTGCAGGTTCCAAAAGCGATGGCCCTTCCCTGGCCACCTGAACAGAAGATCCCTGGCGAGTGATATGAGGGTATCTTCAGGTTTCTCACAACCCAGAATTCCATGCTGGAATGAAAGTCATTGGGCCTCATTACACGGTATGCGGTAAGGGTTTACCAGTACCGGTAAGGGCACCGGTACTGTTAAACCCTTACCGCCTTACTACGAGGTCCCTTTGCCGGACCCGATGTCAACAGCTGGTTTTACAGGCCGTTAAGGAACAGGCCTGCAAAGGGACCTTGGTGCTAATTACCGTACCGCAATTTGCAGTACCGTAATTACCTCCTTCCCCATTCCCATTGAGCCTTATGGGGGCAAAAATGGGAATGGGGAAGTGCCTTGGTGAATGGGGAATTACCAGTCCCGCTCACCTTGGAGTAGGCCGGTAATTCCGCCATCCACCAAGGCGGACACGGTAAAATACCGGCGGCAACCATGGCGGTAATAGCGCCATGGTTACTGCATACCATGTAATGAGGCCCATTGTCTCACTTGCCCAGACACATAGGGAGGGTCTTGCATCATAGGCTCACCTTTCTAACCTCAAAGGGGGTGGCTCCCCTCGGGGGAGAAGGAACAAATTGCCCAGATTCGTCACACATCATGGAAGAATGCAACTCTATGATGTTATTTTATGTTCCTACGTTTTATAGAAACAATACACCTGGGTGGCAAATAGCAGTGTTTACTTTGAACCACGTAGGATTTCTTTAAAATAAGGATGGACTAAACATAACTAAATTACAACTATCACATATTTTTTAAGTATAACTTGATCGATCAAAATCCGGCTTAGCAACCGCATACAATAAAAAAGAATTTAAAGGGGTGCATTGTCTTGAAATTTTACACTACCTATATTTATACAGATATCACTATGGCCTTGTAATTAAATAGGCATTTGTCTTCTTGGTAACTGTCCAACAAGCAAACCTTTTGTGATCACCATTAAAAGGTTCCTTTGGGATTCAATTATGAATTTAACCATCCCCTTGTAACAAAATAAGTAGATAATAATATGCCTAAAGATACGTATATACATTGTCATGGTATTATATATATAATTCTAAGTAGTAATACTGTACCCTTTATTAATTAAAGAATTTGACTAGAAGAGATGGTTTACATTTTCTGCAGTTCTCCATTACTTTCCCATTGGCAAGATTATTTCCCCTGAAGAATGTCCAGCAACTAGCTTTTTTTTAGGACAGAAGCATGTAAGGAATTATACACATATGAATAAAACACACGAGTTAATCAACGACAGTGGACTTTACAAAGTCAACAATTGAGCCACAAAGAGGATTATTCATGAACATAAGCATGAGGCATCAATGACTTGGCACTAGGAAAAGCAGGGATGTGATCCGGGGAACACAGCCCCAAAGGGAACAACCATTCAGGCCTCGTACAGGATGAGTAATGGGGGGGGGGTCATAATATGGGAACCAAGCCACAGACTTGATCCAGTCTTCACAGACTGGAGACTGGATCTGCCAGTTAGTGGCCTCAAAATGAACAGATTGGCCCGCCTGTGGCTTCTTAATCGAAGGCTTCTTTTGGACCTTTCCTTGGCGAATATTCAGTTTGGACTGGGTGTCATGCCGATACGGGCGAGCCTTTCTAGATGCCACCCTGCCTGTAATGAAACCTCAGGTTAGGTGACCTCAGGAGGAACTACCAGATGAACCTAGGAAAAAAACCTATCCAAAAGAAGTAAAAACCTGATTGGAGCAGCACAGAGGGTGAGTCCAGGACAGTGTTGACCAATGTAAAAAGGAACAGGATTCGGAAGAAGTAAGGCAGCAGGCAGATTCAAGGAAACCTGAATCCCAAATGAATGCAGCTAAGGAACCTCCACAAGGAAGGAAAGAGGGAGGGAAGAATTGGAAGGGAGAAGAGATTGGGACCAGAAAGGAGAGAGAGGAAGTGTACCAGGGAAAACAGAGTGCTGAGCTGGGTAAAAATGCATTACCGAGCATTGAGACGCATTGAACAGTGTTTGCATTTTGATTTAGTAAACATGGTTTGTGCTGTCACCAGTAACTACAGGACGAACTGCAGAGCGCCATCTTGGAATAAAAGACGGCACCTGTAAATTCCAGTGTAATTCTCCAGGAGGAAGACGGCGACCAGGGTCTAAAAGGTATGACACTTCCAACAGTCCAGCAGACATAGGAGCATGATGAGGGGTTTGGCACCGGAGAGCTGCAGACTGCTTGACACTGTACGCCCAGCAAGGGGCACTGAACGCCATGACATGGGCCCATAGTTACACAAAAGGGGAGCACTGATAGGTGTGGCAGTCACAGCCAGTGGGCCCACGACCGTCAAAGGTTCGGCATCATACTGGTGCAATCCACCATGGTCCCTGGCCAAAATCAGGGAGTACCTGGGGGCTGGGCACAGGAGGGCACTGTGGTGGGTCAGAAGAAGGACAAGTTGAAGTCATTCTAGATTATCTTTAATCAAATTATAAGGCCTCTCTTTCCCTATTGCTAGAGGGAATACCCTACCTAAAGGAACTAAAGGTGCTTTTCAGATGTCAGGAAGTCCAAAGTAAAAATGTCCTCCATCCAAACTAACTCTACCTGGCCCTACCACTATATAAAACTAAATTAAATAGGCCAAGAGAATGCCTTTCTTCCCCTGGTCTTCTCTTCTTTTCTGATAGCCTCTTTATATACAGGTTTCTCTTAGGTACAGATATTTCTTAACGTGATCTCCTTTGATAGTCTGGTACCAACCTTTGTAGTTCTTCAAAAATGCTCTTGGGTGTCATGCTTTCGGTGGTCCTATACTTAGAATATCCTTCCTTCAAATAGTTCCTCACACTCTTGTCATCACCCATAGACTCTTCCCAGTCTGTTAATTCAGGCTTTATTAAGTTTTGGTTTTGTTTGGGCTTTCCTTGTCAAGGATTTGCACTCTTAGGTTATCTCCTCTTTTAACTTGTTTACTTTCCAGTTTTATTTCCTCTCTCTCGTTACTTGTTTCTAGGTTGGACTCCAGTCCTCAACTCTGAAGAGCGTTTGCCCTTTCTCCCAGGGTTTTTGTTTCCAGTCTCTGTTGGCTCCCCACTTGGGTTGGTTAAATCACTCGTTTATGCCTTTTTCACATTTCTTTTTAACCAGTTTCTTAAATGAAATCTCGTTCTCAGAGCTGGGATGTTTTTGTCTTCAAATGATAACAGCCTTCGCTGACCGGGTTATTGGTTATATGCTTTCTCAGGTTGTTAATGTTACAGTTTTCTATTCAGTCTCTCGTCTCTAGAACTGGGACTAGTTTCTTCATACATATAATGGTTCCCTGGCGTCCTCCAGCCTTTCCTCGTTCCCCCGGTACCTCTTGTTATGTGGGGGAAGATTGCAAGGCTCCGCTCTCACTCAAGTAAGCTTTCTCTCTCTTCTCATTCGTCAGTATCCCCTTCTCTCAGATTTGTGCCATACACGGACACTGGTGATCTGAAGCTATCACGCTTCCCACCAGTGTAGCATCAGCATTGTTGTTCAGGCATCCTGCCCACCACTCTGCAAGGATGGCTACGCCACCACCAGGTACATCATTCTTTTCTTTCTAACGCTTTCCTCACGGCTGTACACTGTAGGATATTTTGTGTAAATATGGGGTTTGGCGGTATTTTCTTACTGCTAAAAGATGAGTGGCAGTTTGGTAATACTTATCCTTGCATTTAGATTGGGTTTGGCCTCATATCAGTCTAGTGACCATACCTTGTTACATTATATTGGAGAATCTATTAATATATACTACTGCTGGTATTTTGTGGCAGTAGGTTATTTAGTGGTGAGCATAGTTTCCTTCCCTATATTCTAACCCCATCATAAACAAAACCTTCCTTTCTATTAGAATACCTCCTAGTGAATTATAGAGGGCCTTGGACCTATACACACAAGGTGACCCAACACTTTTATATATAGTGCCACCTACAGCTGTGGCCGGTATCACTGATTTATCTACAACAGAGATCTAGGTGCCCATAGGCATTGCTGGCTCATGGACCTCCAGCAATCTATATTATATTAGATGCCCTCCAACAACATGCAAGGAGGGCACACACGCACACACCTATCTGCATGGGCAAAATGACAAATATATTACCAAAGAGAATAAATCTCCCCTGTGTCACAAATACAATCCCAAATGCAATATATATATATAAAAAAACTACACCATCTGCTTTTATATATTATTTGTATTGCAAACAAATACAATTCACAATAACAATCTTACCATGTGCATTTTCCATAATCTGTAACAAAAAGAAAAGAAGAAAGAAAAGAATACAGAAACAGAGCAAACAAGCTTTTTTTTCTTTTTAAACATATGACTTGCTTTTCAACATTATACACATGATGAATCAAGATGCAGAGGGTTTCCCTTGCTACTCTGACTAACTCATATTTTTAGATCAGTCATTCGTCAAACAACGGCACACAGTAACCTCACTTAAACTGTCTGCTTACCAGAAATATGTGTGGCTCTCTCCTACACACGACCTTCCTTCGTTCGCCTCTGTAGAACAGGCCCAGTCAGCATGAGTGGTCTCTGTAATCTTGGTGTCTGGGATGCACGGCGAAACTTCCAAGCCAGTGCCAGTGACACCAAGATCATCTATCTCCAGAGCCTTTCCCTCTGTCAGTTTTCCCCTCAGCAGAGCTCTGCACCTGCCCACTTTGCCTACGTGGTATATCTGCAGTCACGTTCCTCCAATCAGGTTAAAAGGCAGCATCACCCTTCACTTTTACACAATAGAAGCTGTGCTCACAGAGCAACTGTTTCAATTGTTATTATCTTTTGCGCATACTTTCTGCAAACACAGAAAGAGAAAGAAGAAAAAAAATGTCTGTGCACGTTTGAAAAACGAATTTCAGAATATGTATTTTCACCTCTTTTTGTTCCATGGGACTACATTATAATGTTATGGTTAGCATTAGTGATTAGTAATTGTTAATTAAGTCAGTGATATAGATAATGTTCAATAATGTAGTCTTCTATACATGAGGTATTCAAAAGAAGAGAAAAAAATGGTGCACTTTTACTCTTTGCAGCTTCACATTGAGCTTTTTGCTGCATTATAAATCCTGTACCTTGCATGTTACCAGCAACTTATTCACATGTTATACTGGCAACATAAGAATGGCTATAGTGTGTGCCACATTATTGCTGGCAACAAAATGACATCACATTTATTGAAGCGCTATATATCTTAAAGTGCTATAAATATTATAAAGCGCTATATATATTACTACAACACACTGGCCCTCTGGCATCTCGCATCAGTCTTCTGTGTCTCATTGAAAGTTGCGGATTCTGCGGCCTGCCTCGGCTTCACCCCACAGGGCGTGACGACCCCACGGGATTCCTCTGTGCTTAGCCCTTTCCTCCTCTCCCTTTGGTCTGACTCATCCCTGTTAAATATACGTTAAAGAGACATCCTCCTTTCTTTATCCATATGTTTTTTTTTTTTACATTGCCTTCAGCCAAATGCCAAGATGCCACGCTACTCTTTATAGCAAACATTCTGATGTATGCAGCTATGGTATGTGGGTTTATGGAGTTCCTCACAGGAACAAGGAGTCCTTGTCCCCAATGGGGGAACCTCTCCCAGTGAGGTACCACTTTCCTCGACCTCTAGTGAGGGAGGGTCTTTGCAGAGCGGGCTTGCCTCCCTTGCCTCACAGGAGAGAAGGGATGAATACCTGTGTTTTGTCACAGCACCCACCTCCTGAAAACATTACAAAACCACACACTGGGGACTCACCTGGGGAACAGCTACGGACCGGGACTGAGGAGGAGGAGGAGGAGGAGGAATGCACTATGGCCCCTGAGGGCAAGACTCCAGAGAAAGCACTAGGAGGAGGAGATTAGTAGAAAAAAAAACATATGTCCTACTCACTAGAAGGGAAGCAATCAATGACAAAGTGGCAGGGAGAGGAAATAGAAAAGGACACACTGTGCCCAGTAAAGCACATATTCACACACCTCTCTTGTGTGCAAGTTCCTCCATTATCACAATAAGCGATGTTAATAACAATGAACCTATGCTCTCTTTGATATGGAAGCTAGATGGATTGGGTTTAAGTGTGTAAATGTGTTGTTTTTCTGCTATGTATGTACTATGAATTGGATTAATGAAGGTTTTTGTAATGTCTAATTCTAGTACTGTCTTCGTTAATTCTGTGAATCTGCTGTTCCTTGCATTTAAATTGAATTATTAGGTGGTTGAACCAATGCATATACCAACAACTGTTTCAATATTTTATTTTCTGTCTGTTAACAGTTTTATATTATTAACTAGTACCAGAGCCAAAATGCATTAGATCTCTGCTGCCACTGTGTTCAAAAACTGGTATAATCCATCCACAAGATATACATCTAATGTAGTTTCTTTTAGCTTATAATGTGTAATTGACATGTTCCCATTGTTCGGGTGGCACACCCTGTGAGAGACTTCGGCAGTGGTGTTCCCAAGTTTGTATATAGTGTGCAGCCTGTGTTATTATGTGGGTGGCCTATTTTCTGCTGGCATCCACCAGAAGAACATTGTTGCCCACGGTTAATCTAAGTGCACACTAACTTGGAGTAACTCCAATAAACACCCTTAAATTGCATTCCAGGAAATCGCATATCCTCACTCAAAAACGTATTTCATAACATAAAATTCAAACAGCCTCTTGACAAAAGGTCTCCTTGTATCATAAATCAAAATTATGAGTATATGTCAATACATTCTGACACCATATTAGTAGCTCTCATTTGACTTGTATAACAACCACCACTTTTTTATGTTTAACATATATAACCAATTATACAATTGCCCACTCCCTTCACTGTATCCACATCATGTGATTCTGTGCATCAAAAAATCTTGGAATGTAAAAGAATAGGAACTCGTTCAGCGTATTTCATTTTACATTTTTGATGTTGCTGCCGACGCGTTTCGGGTATCACTCGCTACCCTTCTTTGGCTACACTGATGTGGTTTCTTAATTCCCTTTATTTCATGTATTCTATAGAATAAACTTAACATGATCTGTCTTGTTTTCATTCTAAACATCTTTAGATTCTGCAACTAGTCTGTTAACCAAGATACATCTATCACCCCCGTCAAACCTTCCTTGGTGTCTCCTCTCCAGTTACCTAAAACCAAAATCAACAACGTGGCCTTAATAACCTGATCCATACAAACCAAAAAAATCCAGCCTAACTAGTTTCTTTGGTCCATTAACCAACATGTCTCTTTTCTCCCAATTTAACCGACTGTGTGTCGGCTAATCCACTCCATGGGTTTCAGCACGTACGATCTGCCTTGTTCGTACTTCTAATGCATATGAACAAGGGGGGGTGCCCTACCATCTGGTATTTCAATCTTTGAAATTATTTGCTGCAGAAACATTTGTACCTTTGCATTAATCCAATGGGACAAGACCATCTTTGTCTCATAGGTATGTGGCCTAGAAATACACATAGGAAACTGTAACATTTCTGCAGCTCTTTATTATTAGGCTGTTAAATTTTATTCTAGAGGTTAGTACATGTTCTAGATAAGTAAATCATCTGGCAGTGGGCCAGTTCAAACACAAAACATTAATGCCATTGTGAAGGCTCACGGTGTATGATGAGCAAAGAATTGACCCTAGAGCTGTTTGTCACTTTCAGCAGGGATGATCAAAAACAGAAAATGGACCCAACGGGTCACTGGACACAACGTGTGTGGTCTTAACCACTGTATGCAGCATTAATCAACAAACAAGCACTGGATAAGTTAACCATCCTAAACAAAATTACATATAATGTAATAGTGCATTGTGTCAACCGTGTTGAATTGTGTATTTGTTTGAGTCTGAGTATCAATTGAGTAGGCGGCCTCTAAGGAGATTCACCTATGCTCGGCAGAAGGATAACCTATGAGTAATAATGCATCCGTGAACTAATGCGTCCTCATTATTTTCTGCTTGGCACATATATGATTTTCTGTGGAGAAATGGTGCTGTGCAGGAGGAGAGGAATCTCTCATCTGTGCCACTCCAGACTGCCTGTGCATTGTTTGTCTTTGTATCCGGTTTGTTCAGATAATGATGCAGCGAATACATCATTTAGAACAAATATTTAGAAAGTATTCTGATGAATCCCACCTACCCTCCTTCTGGTCACCAGCCCCAGCCCTCCCTGGAGGGTTAGGGCCTGCTTCCAACATTTGCTTGCTTACTCCTATTTGCTGCGGGTATTTACATCTCCACCTGTTCAAAAGTTCACCAGCTGCCACTGTAATCATAATCCTTTTATAAAAAGGCTCAAAGTGGTCCGATTCCTAGAAACCTGCACTTTAATGTAACTCCAGCTGCCCTTGTGTGGCAGATCGAAGGCAATTTGTATTGCTTTGTTACAATTTGTTATGGTAGTGATGCAGAAATAACCAGATGGATCGTGTGTTATTTTAATAAAAGCTTGCAAAGCAGGGATAGATTAGGCGTGCACCTCCTTCGTAACAGAAACAGAAAAAAAGAATTGAAAAGCTTTTCTTTTTTTAGATGTAGATTTTATTCATGTCTGAGCATTTTCTTCTCTCTGCAACTTCTTTTGTGTTTGTTCCGTAAATACATCTGTGGAACTTTAGTGTGGTTGTGATATATGATGTCTTTAAATTGGTGATCGTGAAGTAAATAAGAAAGTGTCTGATATTAAGGTTTTCTTTCAACTCACCTTTGTTCTTTGACGAACAGGAGTACCAGTAACTGGTTGTTTATTCCAATTTCCATTTGAGCAGATTCTTCAAATAATATGGCCCTCATTATGAAGTTGGTGAAACAGCGAAAACAGGCTGTATTTGCAAATACTGTTTCTTTTTATTGCCTCTCTGATTAGAGGCCAGGTGGCAGGCACATCATTTGGGATAACTAGGGGTGGAGGCCGCCACCCCTGTGTTCTCCCTTGCTGCCCCTATAAAAAGAAGAAAAAAAGATGTTTTTTTAAACTGAAGTTCCTGGAGTAGCAGGGACCCCCTAGCCCTGACGTGCAGTGGACCCGCCACACCAGGTCTGGGAGTGCCCCGGCGCAGTCCTCCCCCATCAGGGTGAAGGCTGGGCCCGGGCTTGCAGCTTGAGAAGGAAGCGCTGAGTAGGAGTTGGAGTTGATCATGACATGTGACACGTTTCACATGCCACGTTCAGCTCCAACCCCTTCTCCCCTGCCTTCCTTGCGGCTCATATACAGGAGCGGGGAAGCTCACCCAGCATACTGGTTCCTGTTCATGAGCAGAACGGAGGGGCCGAGGGTGGCCTGGAGTGACGGACCAAAGCTGGAAAAACAGGTAGGAAAGCTTTAAAAAAAAAAGGTGTGTTTTGCATGTATGAAGTGCATGTCGGATGTATGTATTTGCCATGGGTCCGTGAGTGGTGGGTGAATGAGAGGAAATGTGATAGTTTGTGTGTGTTTGAATGTTTGGGTTGGTGTGCGTTTGCCTATGTAGATAATGCAGTGACAGTGGATGTAAGAGAAGGTGTATGAGTGAGAGACTGGTGGGTGAATGAGTATGAATGTGAGAGTGTATTTCAGGGTTCTGGAAGGGTATGTGTTTGTGTGGGGATGCAGTGCGAGTGGACGTGAGAGAAGGTGTATGGGTCAGTGAGTGGTGGTTGAATGAGTAGGAATGTGATAGTGTGTATGAATGTTCTGGGTGGGTGGGTGCATGCCTATGTGGTGAATGCAGTGTGAATGAATATGAGAGGAGATGTATGGGTGGGAGAAAGGGGATGCCTGCGTGTTTGTGTGTGCCTGTCTGTCTGTGTGTGCGTGTGTGTGCACGCCTGTGTGTGCATGGCCTTGGGAGACTGGGTATCACTAGAGCATTTTTGACACATTGTTTATTGACTTTGCATGTTTTACTGGTATTTTCGGGAAAAGCCAAGTTCATGTGTGTCATTACCTGGCTAGACTGGCATTTTGGTCCAGCCGGTCCAGCCATTGCTTGACATTTATTATCGTTGATAAATCAATCATTAATAGCAGTATTCCCTTGCTAGACTGACGTTTTGGCGTAGCAGCCTATATATTTCTTACTGAAGCATGACTTTTTATTAACTGAGCATCTATGAAAAAGCAAGGATGATAAGTGTTCTTATGGGTCTAGACTGGCTTACACGGGAGCCAGTTGGGACATGTCTTTTCTTACATAGGAGTACTGGAATATATTGGCAGAGCCAGCTTTGTGCTAGTGCCAGTGTTGAGACTATAAAACACAACTCAAAACGAACAGGAGTATGTTCTTATATGGGAATACTAGCATATGTTGGTGGAGCCAGCATGGAAATGTATGGGGGACAGCCAGCATGAAAATGCTTTTATGCTGGCATATATTAAAGGGACTGGCATGATAATGCATTGGGAAATGCGCTTGTGCACTTTTGGTGTTTTGCATCTATTGTACTTCTTTTCATGAGTTAGCCTACAACCTACTTAACCGATTGCAAACTGTCTGACCTGCTACCCAAATTTTCACAGAAAGTGTGCTTTGTAATGCACCATTTTAACCCATTATTCAAAACATTTTCTCGTGGGAGGGGGAAGAATCACCCTGACCCCTCCCTAACCCGTTTTCTGTAGTTCGGGCTCCCTCGCCTCGCTATTCATGATAGTAATCGCATATTTGTGGCAAATATTTACACCCTTCAATAGAACAACTTACCAGCCACCACTAGTGGCTGGTATATTTTGCGACCAGGTATCACCCTCTTCTTTCTATGCTAGGTGAAACATTTAAGCTGTGATTAAAAAAAATATTTTCTTCTTTCACTTGGAGGAGTGCATGCCCCTGCAGCGGCATAATCACCATGGACATTGCACTCACGTGGTGGCCTGGGGTGGCTTGGGATGTGACGTGCCATGTGCTTTAAGGAGCTTGGAGGGGCCTCAGCATTGCTTGCAGGGAGGCCCCCAAATGTTGTGCTACGCCACTGATTGGGCTCTGCTCACCTTGAACACATTCAAGTGTGAGGTGACTGGTTGAGAGGGTCCGCAAACTCGACCAGGACCCTGCTGTGGTGCAAAACTGTTTAAGAAAATAAGCATTGGACACAGTCTCACAACTGAGAGCGCCATGGAGTGACCCACCCCTCGTCACTCAAACTCCTTCTTGGAAAGGGCTTTGTGGAAGCTTCATTTACGGGTCAGTCCTGGGGTGAGCCATTGAATAACGCACCTCACACATAAAGCTCTGAAAACCATAGATGTATTGAGCCCCACTCTTGAGGGAAGTGCAGATTCCCTCTCCCCACACATCAACCCGTTAAAAAAGATTGAAGAAGAGTAATGTATCAAAGCCTAGGACATTAAGGTGTTATGTTCGGCTCTGGGTTGTGGGGGATAACATGTGGTTGCTTTTCACATAACATACTGATAAATGCACACAGAGACAGATTGCTTCAGCTTACATTCGCACAATAGGGTTCTTCCATCACATAGTGGTAACTGACTCATAGATACATTTAGAACCAGGGAATTTATTTGATACTAAATCCTGGTCAATGATTTAATTTTCAGAACTTGCTTGTGCAGCTTTTTGCTCCTGTTAAAACAGACAGCAAAGGCCTCCCCGGGTCAGTGCTTTTTTGGCTTGTTTAACACATCAAAGCCACAGATAATGACTATTTCTTTGTCCATTGATCTATAGATGTGTTTTACACGATCTGTAGCCTGCATAAGAGATTTTGGTGGATTATAGATAGTGTGCATGGGATGGGAGGGTTCCTACTTTTAATCCTCTTTTTCCTTTCATTTGTATAGTAGGACCTTGCGCCAAAGTCCTTTTTTTCCTCCCTTGCACCTTTAGAATTTGAAGCCAACTTGCCTGGTCTTATCTACTAAATAGAACTTGTTACGATATATGGTGTGCACCGTCTACCTTATCTTCTCTAAGAGATTTTGGTTACCCTCTCAGAAATACTGCATTATGTATGTTTTCATATAGGCTCCACATTGAATCTGGAAAATGACATTCCCCAAATGTGTGATCGTAGCCAAATCTCACCTGCCTCACTTCTTATATCTTGCTGAAATGAGAGTCCTTGGAAACATGGGTCTTAGACGCAACTGAAGGTCGTGTGCCATCACTTCCTGTGTTATCATCGGAGGTCAAGGGCCGTGTGATGTCAGTTCCTCTACCCCAGGCATTTTGGTGATGATGTCCCTGCCACGTTGTATTTACTGCCTGTGGTATTTTAAGATTACCACCTGACTAAGAGATAAAATACCTCATAACATTTCTTCTAAATTTACCATTCACCCAAAAGGAAGAGAGAAAAATGCCTCCACGAGAGGGGAACCCATTTTCCTCTAAAAGTGAAGGGATACCTAACTTTAGGAATCGGTAGTGGATCCTGAAAAGGGTTGAAAAAGCAGGCATCAACGATGCTCACCTTCTCACGCCCTTTGCAATGTAATGTAAAGAAGGGCCAATGTTGACCCTTCTCTGTACTATATTACATAGTGCAGCATTAGTACTATCTGCTACTATACACAACACCTCTCCGTCTACAATACAGGGCTTGTTTGGATTTATAAACATAATCAAAAATACAGCCTGCAGATTGCAAACCCACGTCTGGGATTTCACAGAATCTGCATCCTTTAGCACCACGGCAGCGGTATTCTTGTAATGGGATGGATTTCCTCAATTACTCCATTACGCATAACTACTGCATAGGGTCAGAAAATGTGCTGACCTTTGAATTGGGTCTTAAGGGACATTACATTTCAGAATACCTGGGACTCATTCCGATGACCATAATGCCACGATCATGTGTAAGGCACTCTGCCTTATCCGGAAATATATTAATGTAATGAAGGGTCAGTGTTCCAAATACTGAGGTAAAAAAGAAATTACTACATCCCTGGTTGCATCCTGCTCCCGTAGTACAAAAAACATCTATAAATCACCCACTGCATCTCGAAAGTAGACAGACACTTGGCAAACTAAGATCGCCAGCTTTGGAATGTGTTTTTGTTGACAAACCCACCACCTCACTGTTGATAGAAACTAAAAGCCATCCTTTTATTTTGCAATTTTCTGGTTCCACCTGCCAGCGAGTGCCTTGAGGCAATTGTTTGCAGAGCCATGTTTTATTAATGTTTTTGTTCATTAATTTGTTCATTTATAACTTTCATCTGCATCCATGGTCTGTTTACACTCAAGTGCTTATGAACAAACTGCCAAATGTTAACCTATGTAAGGAGTCAGAAGTAGGACACGGGCACAGTGGTGGCATTTTAATGGTTGATAGCCTTTTTTATTAAACAGCAAAATGAAAATCCTACCTTCCCCTAATTCTAAGAGGTTTCCCTGCCTCAAAGAAACCTAAGGAAACTATCAGAACGTCCGTCAAAACAATAGTCCACTGTCCTGTGTCCAAAACGCATATTTCCAATTCTTACACTAAAACTAATATACAAAGGGGGAACTGGGACTCCTAACTGCAGAGGAATTTGCTCCCTTCCTCTGAGAAAGTGTTTGTTCCACTGATCCAGATGCAGCAAAAAAGGGAAAAGTAAAGTTCACAGTTCCAAAACAGAGAGGTTCTTCATCAAGTAGCAGAAGAAAGGGCTTCTTCCCTTTTGTCACAATTTTCACAAAAAAGAGGTAGTTGTCTTTATCTTCCGTTTTTCCAACTACCAGTCAACACCAAGGTACAGTCTCCTTTCCCCAGATTACCATAGGCACAAATGTTCACAAAGTAAAGAGGTTGTCTTGCTGCTCCTAATGTTTCAAAACTCACAGTCAATACTAGTGTACTGCCTCCCTTCCCCATGATACCAGATGCACAAATGTTCACAAGGCCAAGAGGTAGTTCCTCTTCTCCTGGCCTTTCCATGTTCTCACCAGAACCAGGGGGAAGGACTCCCTTCCCCTGTTTTGTATATGATCCAGGGGCTGACTCCCTCCTCTTGATGTCACCATGCATAGAACAGTTCAAACAAAAATCCCAGACTCACAATCTTCCTGCCTGGTATACTCTCCTGCCAGTACTTTTGTTGCTCTCTTTCATACACTTGAGTGCGGGCCCCAGACTCGCAATCCTCCTGTCCGGTATACTCTCCTGCCAGGACTTTACCAAGATTCACAGTGTCATACAATTTCAATATCATGCCTCTTTGGCTTACAATACTTTGCTTTTTGTTACAGCTTGCGTTCTTGTGTAAGTACTGCCACAAAGAATATATCTCTTTTTCTGGGTGATAAATTGGGTTTCTGACCCAGCTTCTCAACCCCTGCAGTTCCCCATGCAGCACCCTGGTGCCCCAACTCCCTCCTGTGGGCTCACCGGCTTCTCGTGGTGGCTTTTAGGTTTCTCGCAGTCTCCGTTCGGCTCTGCAGCTTCGCTCTGTAGTTGGGTAGTGTTTCACTTGCTTCACAGTCTGCTCGGTATGTGGAAAGGCTCTGTCCTCCCTTTCGCCCCAACCATCACACAGCGGAACCCTTTTGGAAGTGCCCCTCATTGGGACACCATTTCCATAGACTTTCTGCTCCACGATTTGGCCTGTGTCAAGAGGAAGAAGACTCCATGTTTCTCTGCGCCAAGTGGTTTTTTATGCCCCGGCACAATAGGATTGGTAAATCATCTAGAGCACATAGCTTGTCTCCTCCAGGAATTCATCAATACTCTGGCCCTCTTCATCATCCCAGTAGTTGTGTCCGAGTCAAAGGGGAGTATATAGGAACATTCCTATTTGTCATACAAGGATGGTATTTTTCAACATGACAGTTCAATACGGAAGATTAAGGAGTTGGGCCCTGTTGTGAAGCTTGATGGATAAGGGGGATACTATGTTCTGTCTGGAATATTGTCCCTAAGTGCATAGGGGAACTCTCTCCCCATGTGACCCTCCCTCCTATTGCCACCCTCAGGGTGAAGATCAGGTAGCGGCAGCCTCACCCTGGCCGCAATTGTGAGATTTTCCCCAGGAAAGTAGTGGTGACATTGTCAGATTTGTCACACCTAATAAGCCTGAGTTTAAAGTTCTTTAGAATTTTATAAATCTTGTACAGAAACCCCAAACCTATGCCCTGAGTTACTAATTGGAGAAAATCATTAATAACCTTATAACATAATGTGTGAAATGTAAGTGATCTTGTATGGAGCCCTCCTGCTAGTATTGGCGGGTCCACTGCGCATGGCTCTGTAAGAAAATGTAAGATCTTTAGACAGAGAGGCAGATATGGAACCTGTTGTGTTGATGGGTACAGGTCGTAAGTACCCACTTCCTGTGTGCCAGTCTGCTTTCTCTGGGTTTAGCAGAGACACGTGGGAGTATGTTAGCCATACAGACAGGCCCAAGGCCTGATGGCGTTCAGCAGTTTGGCCTGGTGAGCTGCTGATGTGGAAGAGTGTGATAGGACTAAAGCAGAGAGCTTAGTCATAGTTCAGTTTGTGTTGATGTGCTAATGTTGCAGCCATTGTTGGGCGAGGGGTTTGTGTGAAGGGCTTGTGTGTGTAATACGTAGAAGATCTTAGAGGGCAGTCTGTTAGCTGCGATAGAGGGAATAGGCTTCACAAGACAAAACAACCTGCAACTGTGAGCTCCTAGCACTGGCTTCTTGCAGACAGGTCCCAATTCACTAGCTGAAATTGCCACTGTCAACCTCACTCACTGGTATGGAACAAGTTCCACTCAATTGCCATACGCTATATGCTAAGAGTAATGGGAAGCAAGAACCTTTGATTCAGAAAAAGGGCTACTTGAAATCTGAAGGCTGCATTCACTAATTCCAACTTCCTTAGTATGTTGTTTGCATGCTGACAGTTGCCTCAAACCTCACTAAAGCATGCTCGAGTATTGTGCTTAGTGAACTGCTGGGAATTCTGTCCATCAGGGCAGGGCCCATTTTGGGAATGGCAAAAATCCATTTATCAGGCATCCATCAGATGGAGGGACAGGAATCAGAACCCTGATTGGTCCTCCTCTGGGCCTATCCTGGTGTCTTAAACAAGCCCCAAAACTCTTCTTGCACAGGCTTCATATACTGGACAACATAGCTATGACTGTGTCACCAAACGTCCTATAAAGAGGATTGTCCGATGCAAATTTCAGGCTTAAATCTCCTTTGTGACAGCTTGTGCTAGGTCATCCTTCTTTTTACTAATTATTGTTCTGCTTGAACTCTTCAGATCTTTGTCACAATATCAAAGCATTTAGACTTTCTTTTGAAAGCTATGGAGAAACTGTCTTAGCCAGTAAGATAACTCAGTAAGTGAAGCACTCGTGCAGAAGTCTGTGTGGAACCTGCGGGCCAGAGGTATGACTTAACAGCTGGACCCACTTTGACTTATATTTGTCTGAGGTCAATAAAATGGCTACAATCGAGTTAGCTACTAGTTGATACTCTTATTTACTTTGCAACTTTTTGAAGTGTATGCCTTACAGCTTGAGGCATATTTACAAAAGGATTGCAGATGACGGTGAGGACCCATGGGTCTAGGCCAAAATAATGGATACATGCCCACTAGCGCCCGAGGTCCTAGTAATGAAGGTGTCCATATGAAACCGGGAACTAATGCACCAATGGATATTCTGGGGTGCTGCTGTGTATGGATGCCAAAGGTCTCGAAGTCTCACTATGGCTGAATCTGGCATTCACCATGGATGGATGTCCCATGTTCTGGGCTAACAAGTACCTCTCTGGTGTGAAGTGCAGCGATGATTTGTGGAAAGCTGATGACTGTCTGCCATTGGAGGCACAAGCAGGCCTTTGGCCTGGATGTATGAGCATTTTGTGATGACAAAAGGGTGAAGAGAGTGATGGCCTATCCCAAGAGGAATGGTGTCAGCACAAACTCTGGAATGCACTCACGTCTCTCTCTCTCACAACACTGGGATCACCTATAGGCTACTTAGAGTGATGTGTGCAGGAGCGTCTACTGGGAGGTGGTCCAAAGAGCTGGTTAAGGAGGTGATTGGAGAAGACTGGTCAAGGGCGGTCAGAACAGTGTGCAGCTCTGACCTAGATGTCGATCAATGTAGGAGTATGGGCCTTCCAAGTAGATACATTGCATCCGGCATATTGCAAACCTGTCAAGATGTGCATGAGGGGCTTAAGAGATACAGGCATTCATTGGAATAGTGGCTGTGTCTCTGGATCCTTAGTTCACATGTTGTGGGAGTGTGTTAGGGTGCTCTCAATCTGTAAAGAAGTTGTCTGCCATGACAGGAAGACCCAAGATATTCTGATTCATGGGACTCATGATACATACATGGACTCTGGGATGCTAATGGGCTTAATGTTGGACATCATTATGATGTGGCCTGTTCCAGGAAGGTGACGATGGTGGCTAAGAAGTTGGCACTGAGGAAATGGAAAGGAACTGAATGCCCAAACCTAGGGAAATGGTTCACTATTATTAACAACAGATATGCTGTGGAAAGGGCACTTTGCTGGTAGAACAGGCCGGATGGGAAATCCCAGAGGATCTGATGTAGGGAGGACAAGTTATCCCATGTGTCTGATTTAACAAATGTTGCTAGGTCCACCCAGTGGCCTACAAAAGCCATATGCATCACACACCGAGCCCTCCATAATACAGGACTTGAGTTTCTTCAGAACAAAATCACCCACTACCAGCCGCCCAGAAACCTTTGATCAGGCTCAGCTCTACGCCTCGCTATTTCACCTCATCACTCCACCTGAGTTTGTGGCTCGGCTTTCTCTATCCTAGCTCCCATCATCTCGAACACTCTTCCTCTGCACATCCACCAGACTGAAAACTACCTCTCCTTCAAAAAATCCCTCAAAACCTGGCTATTTACTGCACTATCCTGAAACCCTCCCTAAAATTTAAAATCCCCACTCCGAGCATATGAACAGTCACCCCAGCTGGTGCCAGCTGCATTTGTGGTGACACTGAGCTCCAAGAACCTGGCAGCGCCAGACGTTTTCATGGTGGCCCGTACCACAAACACTATCATACACCTATCATGTCCCTGTTCCACTCAAGCACCATTAGCTGAATCTCAACCCTCATATACGAAATGTCACAAGATTGGTGAATCACTGCACCTGGCATGTACAGGAAAGGAGGAACATTGCAAATTATAGTGTTAGAAGGACAGTGGTGTGATAGAACCACCACCACCACCACCATCGCAATCAAGCAGATTGGGATGCACTGCAGGGAATTGGCATTGGAGGTTGTGCTGCCATGGCCATGTCCCGAGCCAGCAGGCCAGATGGGGGACCATGTGCAATACTACAGGGGGGCATTCAAGAACCAGCCCAACATTGCTCTGGAAGTAATGGGAGATGGGAAGGTGTTGCGCGTGTATGAACCATAGTATGCACCGCCCATGTTAAAGGTAACTTCTTAAAATGTTCAGTAAAGCTAGGTAGTGTGATGAATCAGTAGTGATTCCCCCCAAAACCTTGGCCTAGCCTGGGACCTTCCTCGTGTGACCAGGGGAAGGCAGACACTTCCTGATCGCGACCCTGGGGGTGGTATTCTGCAGGAGGATCACTGGGGAGCGGCATGTCAGAAGAAAGAGAAATTCTCTGTATTTAATTTCCCCCAAAACACTAGTCTTTTAATGGCTTATTGCAAAGAAAGAGTGAGAAAAACACATTTTGCACTGGTACGACTAAGAGGGATGCAGAGGAACACTGCTTTGGGAGAGGTCAGCAAATAAGTGTAGATGACCTACACCTGAGGGAGACTGAGAGGCTTAAGGAGCCCCCTCAGGTGCAGACAATGAGGAAGGAGCAGCAGAAGAGGAGGAAGCACTGTGGGCTGTGTACGCAGCTGAAAGTGAAGTTAGAGGCGAGAGAAGACACCGGGCCCACTGTAATGCCTGAATTGGTGGTGGGTCCTGAGAGGGTCTTTGCCTCGAGTTCTTCCTGTTGCAGAGGTCGTGCAGTGGGAAGCGTAAGGAAATGATGATTGCCTGGTGAAGATTTGTTGTGCAGAGGTTGCACAGCGAGAAGCAGCAGAAGTGAGGGAAGTGTCCCCTCTTTAGAGGTTCCAGGTGGCTGGGTTGCACCTGACCTTCTCAAGAGCAGAGGAAGCTCCATTTCCGAGTACCCTTAGAAGAGGTGGACCAGAGGTGGCTGTCCACCCAATCGTGAGGAGCCACAAGCACAGAAGACCTGCAAACATCAAGTGGAGCGTAAGCGAGCGACTTACCCGGTAGTTCATAGCATGCAAGTGACTCTGACGTGCTCCAACGCTGTCCTTGTCTTCATGGCAGGCAGTTTCACTTGCGTGTGAGTGAAAGAAGCAGTGACTATAATTTTGAATACCAAACTATACGAAACCAACAAAAGTTATACCTGTTGAGTCAAAGTGGCAGTGCAAACAAACACGTGAGAGTGTTGAAGGCCCAGAAACGCTGCAGAGAAGGTTTGAGAAACCCAAAAGCTTACAAGCAATACCCAAGCTATGTGAAAACTCAGCAGTTTAACAAATATTGCTCAAGGTGAGAGGGGAATATTGGCAAGCCCAACAGCTGTAAGTGTCACGTCTTCCTATCAGCGCTGGTCCTGGTGGCGCTGTAGGAGGTTATGCTATGCAGTGGTTCTTATTTACACTAACATGGCGTCCAGACTGTTACATTCTGTGGGAAAGCAGCACGACACTACAGCCGTTCGTCTGACTCCACCCCCTTTGCAACGGAACATGGGATATCAACAGCCTCAAGCTGCTTCTCTTCGTGTTGCTACTCTTTTAGAAGACGCTCCGTAAGTCACGCCTGTCTTAGTACAGTTCTCCTCATTTCCTAGGCTTACAGCTGTACATAACTTTTGCCTTTTTCCTCAGCTGTCTCATTTCCTTTCTCTGTGCACGCCCGGACCATCTCCCCAGCGTTCTCACAGAGCCACTGCAGTTCCACACGCTCAACAACACAGACACGCCCCTGACTAGTCTCCTGCTATGGTTGGCACTTTTTGCCGGCTCCTAGCCGAGCCGTATCCGAGCACCACATTGAATTCTCACATTCCTTTTTTCCCCTCAGCACGGGAAAGACACCCCATGGAAAAATCCTCTGCATTGATACAACAGCCCATCTACAGCTCTCGTACCTCTCTTGGGCACATTCGCGATCCAAAGAATCTCCACATCAGGTAGAGAGGCTTCGCATATACCACTCTCTCTGTATTCTCTTGGAATCTCTTACCTGTCAATTCCCTTGCAGACCTTGCGTAGTGAACACCTTACAGCAGTCTCTTCTAGGACTGAAGCTTGTCAGTCTGCAGGTATATCAGATACCTTAAAGAAACTGTGTTCAGTAGTATTCTTCTAGTCCTCCGTTAACCCCTTTCTTGTTGGACACTCCAGCCTACCGCAGAACACAGATTGCCTCCAGCAATGCACTCTACCACTAGAGATCACAGGTGACTCCACACAGCCTAACTCCTGACACCACCCCTCCCGGTTCCTAGCACCAAAGCTTTTTACTCCAGAGGGTTTCCCTGGGGGTTCTGCTTCACTCCAGCCCGCATCTTAGTGTGAGGAGAGTCAGAGCCTCTAGGGGGATTTCTCAGATTCCTCAGTCGCTACCGTTGGTTCAGGTCAGTGTCGTTTGGATTTTATCGAACCTTAGCTGTCTGTGCATGCCTTCCATGTCAGTTAGACTTGCTGCTCATGTGTTATGAAATACAGATCTTCAGGTGATATAAACACACATTGCCAAAGCCAAGATAGAAGGAAAGTCGGACTACATTCTGGTCACTATTTGGGTGTTGGTGTAGAGGGGAAAGAAAGGTGGCAAACAGGCTGTCCTTCTGGAGAAGTTTATCCAGAGGGTGGGAAGCATAGTTGCAAAGGATCCCTAAAGAGCACTATTGTTATTCCTTGTTTCCCCAAAGCTGGTATAAAGTTTGTTTCCAAAGAACCCTTGTGAAGTTGTTCTAAATTGGAAGTTACCAATGAAGCACTCTCTGTTCTTGTTGGTGAAATATTGAGCAGGCAAGCGAGTATACCCGTATGTGAAGAGGTTGTTGCTGTAGAAGTCCTGGCACGGGAGTAAGACGGGTAGTAGATGATAAAAGTGCTTAGCTGTGGTCCTAACAGAGACAACTCCTGTTAAATTTTGGCATTTAAAGAAGAATTGTACAACCCTGTTATGGAGGAGTTACAATTCTGCAGAAATCAATGTTTGTGGCAAGACATCCTGACAGAGAATTGTTTTTCGCCATTTCTATACTACAAAGGTGAAACTTGTTCGTGCTCCAGGAGGAGTTGGAAAATACTATTTCTTTTGGTCAAAGTTTGTGACAAATCATCCTGCCAAAGACATTTGTTGTTGTGTACGTGAAGAAGATGAAGGTGAAAATTGTTCTTGCTTCAGGAGGAGTTGGAATCTAATATTTCTTTTGGTACATTATTGAGACACAGAAACATTTTGTTATCAAGCTCAAATCCTTAAGAACTGTATTGGAACTTTGTGCAAAACCAGGATTTCCTTATTTCTTTTGACTGAAGCTGAACCATACTCAGACCTGGGGCAAGGGAATTCATCCAGGTTATGAGAAAAGACATTCAGCCTCATTACGACCCTGGTGGTTGCCGTGCTGGTAAAAACGGCACGGCTGCCGCCAGAGTTGTTTTTTGTTCGGCACCTAGCAATGGGGAATTACCGGGGCATTACAGCCCCGATGGTCCCGGAAATTCCTCATAGCCAGGCGCCGAAAACAATTACTCCCCATTCCCATTGAGTCCCATAGGGCTCAATGGGAATGGGGAGTAGTGAAGCACAGGCACCATTGATAATGGCGCGGGTGCTTCCGTCAAAGCCTGCGAGCAGGTGCCGTTCTGCCCACCAGGTCAGAACTGGCAGGAGGGACGGCACTGATTGCAGAACTAAGAGTGTGCCGGTAGCTTACTGGCACCGTTGTTACCGGACCGTCATACTCATAATGAGGCCCATTGATCATATTGTGAATGTGATTGTATGTTAAATACAATTGTTGAATTAAACTGCCATGCATTTCCTTATTGTGTTATTGAATGTTCAATTGTGAAGGACAGATATCCTTTTATTGCAGTGTTTCCTTTAGGCAGGGGAATCCTCGTCGGGGTAGGGACAGTGAGGCGTTCATCCAAATGTTTTATTTATTAAAATGGCTAAAGTTGAAAACTCTTTACAAAGTTGTCCGCCTCACATTTCTTACCCCTCACAGTAGACTAAAAGAATCTGGAAGTAGAACCCATGCGCCTCTTGCGTCAAATAGTTGGAGTTTAGACTTTTGCTAACAGTTTCATCACAGCTGCAAGAACTGATAGAAGAAGCCAAGCACTTGAGCGAGCGCCCAAACTACAAAGTGTCATCGATTTCGGCAAGGTACATATAACAAACCACTGGCCTCATACATGGATATCTGCACATATCCATATACAGCATGTACTATGACAAAATTCGGTTTTGCTGTTCACATAATTCTCTGCCTACTTACACCAGACTATGACTCAACACCTTTGATAGCAAACGCAGCGCAGACCTATGGCAAATTCAGGCACAATTAACACATAGCGAGTCTCTAGCACTCACACCATCTCCCAACTCCTCTCAGCACCCATCCACATGCGTGACCGCTTGGGTTGATCTCTAGCGGAGCCTGGCCAGCTCTGCTAAGCCTTTTGTTTGCCAAATGCACACACGCATCATAATCATACTCCATGACCTCTAACACTCTTGAGTGCTGTCCTCCGAGGGCATTCCAACTAACAATGCATTGAGACTATATTAATGGTAAAAGACACTATACAGATGACAAGTACAGTACAAGTACAATACAAATCACAACTGTTAACATTATTTTAACTTAAAATTGTGATGCATGTTATGCTTGCCACAAATTCACTAATAAACCATAAAAGAACAAAAAAACAGCATTACAAAGTGGCAAAACTGTGATAGCAAAAACTAGAATTAATATTATTCTGATGGGAGAAAATAATAAATGTCTCTAAGAAATGATTACTGCTATATATACTACCACTAATATATGCTCAAGTTTTTATGGGCAGTGTTGCTAGGGAGGCAAATTAACATGAGACCGCAACAACTTCCACAATGCTTCCAAGGTGTTGAAGGTGGCCAGAACCTGGTCCATAGAGCTATACAAACCACCTAAATAAATGAATTGATCAATCCGCACACTTCCTTTTGTGGTCAATCACCTGAAGGCCCACACAGATAACTGAGTACTGGGGAGTTTACACGCATGTCTCCTGTACATAGTTTCAACACACCTAAATTGGCACAAGCATCGAGTAATACCTCAAAGCGGACCACCTCTGAGGCACAGGTGTAGTCCCATCATGCTACTGGGTATAAGGAATGTTTCCGCTCTACCTCCGCAAACCCTGGCAAGCCTTCCCTGACAAATCACGACGGGTGAAACAACAACCCTTGTGTACACGACTGCCTTCAACATCAAGAAATCATGGAAATTGGGGAACGTTGGCCTTCGCAAATGCCGCTGCAACACATCATGAACACAGGAGACAGCGTAGGGCCTCATGAGCTGAGCAAACACGTGTTCATTTAGCCTGAGCCGGCGCAGCCATTTTCTACGTGCTCTGGATTACTGCAGGCTTACAGCCGTATTTAAATGGCGGAAATCCATAGAGATAAACGTGCATGGCTTGAAGCGGCGCGACAGGTCAATAATGTATACTTTCAGCACTCTTTTGGGACACGCAATCTTCGAGCTACAAAGACTAGGAAAAATGAGCCATCAGCAGGAAGGGACAGGAATAGCTGGATTTGAAAGTCAGCGGTGGGCAGCCCACTGGGGTTCACCACACTCCTTTCTCCTAAAATCTAAGCAGCAAAAACATATTGCGTGCAAGACTGCGCCCATTGCATTGATTTGCGAGTCTACCAACATATAATGGGCCCTCAGGGGATTGCTGGTTTGTTGTGTAAGCTTTAAAAATTACTGCACTGTCTGCACTTAACAGAAATACAGTGGCTTGCTCCCAGCGCAACTCGACCATCAATTTATATTGATTTTTATGGTGCAGGGCGACTTTGTTGCCTCATAAAGTGTAAACTACCGGCACTGGTAGAGGTTGAATGATTCTAAAGTACTGAATTTTGAAAATGCTAATAAATATGTTTGTAGGGCCGGTGTTACTGTCATCTCGGGATGAGTGTTACTGTGCTTGCACCAGTAAATAAGGGCAGGGAAAATTGAGAAACTGCTGGTTACTTCTGGTCGATGATGTGCTATTTCGTGGGGACTTGAGGAGACCAAGAAATTGCTTTGTTATTAGATAGTAAAATCGCGCACTAGGCCACATTTGTGTGTGACGTTGATTGCTAGGACACCATCGAGGTATTTGCTTGGTGGTCCTATATGCGTTTCGATGTAGCCCCTCGCCTCCCAGAGTCCTCTGCATCTTATAACAATGCCACTCTGGGATCATGCCTTGCTTACATCGTTTACGCAGTGCCTATTAAAAAGGCCTCATACCCATAACTGCTGTGTATTACTGCAGGCCAGGCTCGCGCCAGCCTATAGTGTAACAGGAAATGCCTGAAGAGCAGGCCCAACACATGATATAAGTCATTTATAACGCGCCTGTACACAAGTGTTTCATACTTGGGGCATTTTTTGGGTCAAAATGGGCTACTTTTTGGGGCACAGTTGGCCAGTTTGATGACCTACTTCACTGTGCAGCTAGTAGTTGTGACCAGTGTTAGGGAACACACAATCTTTAAAATTGACAATTCACAACACCTTGTACCAAACAACTCCCCCTTGTCTACTAGGCAAATAGTCTGTCACAAAGCAGACACATTGCCATTTGCGTATGTGGGCCACTTTTCAATGGTCCCCGAGACAACTTTATCCACCAACCGCCCCTGCGTAAGCCCACATGAACGTGGGCTCCTCCTAAAAATGGATCCCTGACTACCGATGGTTGTAGGCTGCCTTTTGCTGTTTGGGGCGATCTGGGGTGTTCCAGAGACGTTTTTATGGGACGGCAAAAGGGGCACTTGCCCAGGGCCCCCACAAGGCTTCCTGATCTAAAGACGTAAGATTACTTTGTTCACCAGACTTAAATAGCACACATCAGGATATTGTATTGCATGGTGCTGTGGCTCTAAACCTATTGCCTGTCTGTTTTGGCAAGTACATTCTACCTCAAAGAATTAATCATGTAATGCTTTCTGTGTTCACTGTGGTATATATAGTTTGTGTGTTCCTTGTGGCACAACTCATATAGCATTCTTTCCTTCCTGTAGGAATTATGTTGATCATGTGCAATAGTCAAATATGGAATCCATACTGGTAAATTGAGTGCCACAATGGTTCAGAAGTTAGCTCAGTGTGTTAAGCACTCATTGCAGTGATATGTGTTCCTATGCAAGATTAGAATAGCACATTCCTGTAAGGCTGGCTGAGCCTTTCCTGTGTCTGAAGTTTATAAACCTGCCTCCATATGTACTTGGTCTTGCAGCATGGCAGGTGCTATTGTCAGTAATATACCTGCACCAGATAGCGGTTGCTATAAAAACGAACATGTCATCCTTATGGCTAAGGTCTAGAAATTAGGTTGTTCAGATGGGGTGTTGTGAAACCTAGGCAATCACCTGCAATGACCAGCATAAACTGTTTGTCCAAGAGATGTATAAGTATCAGAATTTGGAACCAAATCATTCATGCTTAAATCCTGGCTTTGGAAGCAGACAATACAGTGATCCTGATCAATCATCTTATATCTCATACATTATTGTACTGTCTTCTGTGAAGTTTGCCTCCTCGCATGCTGGTGGCATTGTTTAGCCCATTACTTGATCTTTGTTCTTATGTAGGCCATTAGAGTGGAAGGGAGCGGACCAGATGGTGAAGGACTTGGGCAAGCATATTTTAAAGTCTGCTCGTTTGACACAAAAAAATGCTTTGCATTTTTGTAAAATTATATGGTTTATCTGCAAGTTTATTAATGACAATTTGACAAGCCAGTGTTTTGGAAGTATGTACAGCTTTAAAATACAAAAGACCAACCCAGATTAAATCTGTTAAATCACACTGTTTGGTATGCTGGTACTTATATACGTCTCTTGATGATGGAGAGAATAAAGAAAGAATCATTCTGTCTTACACCCTTCTACAATATATTGTTTTTAGAAATGCTCATGTTTGGTCATGTGATTTTTGCACTTTCCGAGTCAGCATTATAAAATTAGATTATTCTAGTCCATGGAAAGAACTAAAAAATTGTTCAAATGCAGAAATTGCAGAGTTTGCACAAATCCCAGCTTTGCTCCTTAAACCATGTGTGATACTGGGCATCTCATTTAATCTTGTATTGCCTAACCTCTCAAAATTGCCAATCCCTAAATCTTTCAAAATTGTCAGCCCTTCAGAGAGATTTCCTTCTCATGGTATGATCTTCAAAACAGCCTCACTTATTGTTCCACTCATTGTTCCACTGGCTATAGTGTTGCTTCCACTATAATAGTGAGCATTGATATATTGCACACCACAGGCACTTTATTTTTTTGAACTCTAACAGCAACACTATTTGAAAACCATGTTACACTTATAATCTCAGCCTGTCTGGATAGAGACACCATCCTGGTAGCTTCTAATCTGCATCCACTATCCATGCTATGGTATGTGTAGCTTTCTCCTTCCTACCAATTGGTCTCCTCTATCAATGCTTGAGCACGTTTGCATTCTGTGAGGCAACAAATGTGAGTTCTCTGTCTATTCTGGCTTACATGTACCTTTTACATGCAGTCATGCATTAATACAAAGCTGCATACCAGCCTGGATTCTATTGCTAAAAGTCTCCTGTATCTATGCTAGAACAGAAGTAACCTCTTCGTAGACTGATAATGTTGGTCTTTAAATGGCACTTGTTTATCAGTCTGATTAGAACAAGAATGAAGAGGGTAAGGGGGTTTAAAGGGAGTAAACATCCTTATTTTTAAAGCTGTGAGGCAGCATATCAACATATGGGTTGTGATTGCGGCAGGGGAGGGGGGCAGATATTCTTGATCACTTAATTACTTTGGTTTGGTGGAGGGGGCCCCAAAGATGTCCGTGCCCAGAGCCCCAAAAGTGCTTAAGATGGCCCTGGGGGTGCACCTTATGTGGATACATCCGGAATTGTCCATTGTCCATCGTGGAACCAAACCTTATTGGGACAAATGCCTCAGATCTTGCAAAGTCCAAACTGGGAGTTTTCACTTCAGCTGAAGCGCTTTCATTTGCACAATATCCACACAAAAAGCGTACTCTTCAAGAAAATCGCCCCAATCATGAAACATAAAACTATTAATGCAAAATGGAAAAACAATGTCTATGCATTTTCATACATATATATTACATGAAAGGAAAATAAATTAAACTTCTTAGAAGAAAAAAAATGCCTGCGCAAACTCAAGGCCTTTAGTATATATCTCAGTGTTTTGGGGAAAAGGGATGTCAGTTCCCAGCATGCAGTATCATCACACCTTTTCACTTTCTCAGCTTCTCCTTCTTTAGCCCTCTGACACAACCGCCCCTTCAAAGGTATTGTGTATATTGACTTAAATTCCTTCAACACTTCTTCTTTCTTTTGTCTCACAGTGGATAGACTTTAAGTTCCCCTCCTGGGGCTGGCTCTCAAGGTGTGAAAACAGAAGACATCCTGAGAAAACCGGCGTACAGTCTTTCATTGAGAAATAAGAGGTAAAGGCAGAAGTCAGTACGGAACCGCTTAAGAGTTCACACCAAACCAAATACCATCTCTGTAAAAAGGCAACTCACCGCCTTAGACATAGATGAGCCCGCAGTATACATGAATAACGAAAGATCATGCAATACACCATAAATAATGAGGATACCAAGTTAGATGGTCTTGTTTGAGGGAGTGCACCTTTCAAACTCCTATGAAATATTACTGTGCTCACGCCTTTGCTCGTTGTCATCATACAATCTATATCTAAGTGGTACACAAGACAAACGCATCAACAAAATAAATAATCTTGTCCTGAAGAAGGCTGCATAAACTATTTGGAAAAAGATACTAGAGATAGTGGCTCATAGACAAAAATGGCCGAAACATGTCGACTATCTATGAGACGATAAATTGGAAAGTCTTTTTTGTTTGATCAGAGACTAAGCTAGGTTGCTCTGAGACTAAGGACCTCATTACAACCCAGGCGTTAAGGGGTTAACGGCGCTGTAAAAGCTGTCTGCGCCATTAAACCCTTAACGCCTGATTACGAGGTCCCTTTGCGGGTTGCACTTTAACGCCTGCTTTTAGCAGGTGTTAAAAAACCAACCCGCAAAGGGACCTAGGAGCTAATTACGGCACCGTAATTTACGGTGCCGTAATTAACACCTTCCCCATTCCCATTGAGCCCTATGGGGCAAAAATGGGAATGGGGAAGGGCAATGGCGGTATGGGGAATTACCGCCCCGCCAACCTCGGAATGGGGTGGTAATTCCCCATTCCGCCATGGTGGAGTCGGTAAGTTACCGGCATGGACCATGGTGCTATCAGCACCATGGTCCAGTGCCTGGGTCGTAATGAGGCCCTAAGTCTGTATGTTATGTGACTGGAAAACTTTTACCAACAAGTTTTTTGTCTTCATTAACTCTTACAGGAAGATATCGGAGAGTTCTTGTGACTGTTATATGAGAGCACAACTACATAACAGCCATATAATTACCCCATCTGTGTTTGATTTCATTTTTTAATTTGAGTGTTTGCGAATGTAACTATGATGTTTTAAACATATGTGTAATGGTATAGAATAACGTTTATTTTTCTATATATACAACTAACTTTGTGTCTCGTGGCGGAGATATATGTCAAATTATTTTTAATTCTAAAAGTATTTGAAGAGAATCACCACCAGTCAGACTAAGGGGCGGAGAGAGGGGTAATCAGTTTCCGAGTTCTGGTATTTGCGGCTCTCCAGGATACACCACTTCAGCTTTTGGTTCTGTTCTCTTGCCTTCCTTGCAGAGGCTGCTTTCTACTGCCCCCTCTTGGCTATTGGATCTCCTCTGTAGGCCTTGTGCCTTCTCCACTCCCATGCTTTCTGCTTCTCAGTGCAGAGCTTTTCTGTCTAAATTCTGCACAATGAAGTGGCCAGTACTCCTGACCCATCTTCGCACCACTTCTCTGTCTTGGTCAGCCTATCCCTTGCCCGCATGAGCTCAGCGGGTGGGAGACTGTCAAAAGGCAGATATCTCAATCTAGCTTGGTCCTCCTGTCTGCTGCAATCTGCTGGGTAGGTTAGTCCCTAGGTCTCTACGATACTGCTTCAGACTCAGGCATGGCCGAGCATTGGGCTTCTTTCAATCCTCTCTGCAAGCCCTTCATCGCCGTTTCTCCTTCTTGTATCTCCCACAGTGGTGCATGGAAGGTCCCTTGGAACTGGAATGGGAAAAGCATACTCATAATTCCTGGGATTTGACCATGTCTTCTGGACGTCTTCATCCCTGCATACTCATACTGACAAATTAAGGAGTGTTTCATTTAATGACGTTCTGTAGGTTTGTGGCACATGACCCAATTTTCTTTTCACAGAAGCCTTTACAAATGCTTTACCCAATTCAGCATTTCATATGTAGCTCCTTTGATATTCGAAAAGGGGGAACAAGTGATAACCATGTGTCATAACGCTCTAACTCTTTCTCCCACTTTAGACACACTAATACTGAAGAATTCTATCTCTCCTAATGAAGGCTAACCCTACTGAAGTCCCATAAGACTCTCTTGCTCCTCAGGTAGTCAAGCCTATTGCCCCTTTAGTGGTCCCTCACCTTGCTGAACTCTTCAACCTGTTATTTGACTCTGCTTGCTTTAACTCTATTTTCAAAATGTCCATGCTCATTCCACTCCTAAAAAAGCAAGGGGCTGACCCAAACCTACCACTGACATTAACCCTGTGTCTCTCCTTCAGCACTACTCTAAAGTGTTTGAAAGTGTTGTGTTCAACCGTCTTACACATTTCTTAGACATCCACAACCTTCGAGACCCTCTGCAAGCAGGTTTACTCCATGGAAACTTCTCTCATGAATGTCTCCAACTTCATTGCCTCTGCTAAACACTCCAACCTATCCTCTATCCTAATTCTCCTTGACCTGTCTGCTGCCTATGACAATGTCGATCACTCTGATCTCCTCAATACTCTCTCTCTCCCTGGGATTCACAATCATGCCCTTGCCTGATTGAATCCTTCCTGGCACCTCACCAATTCTCTGTCTCCTGGAGCAACAATACCTCTCAACTCACTGCTCTAAATTTTGGTGTTCCACAAGGCTCTGCCTTGGGTCCTTTCCTCTTTACACGCTACATCGCTGCTCTTAAGGCACTTATCTTCTTCTTTGGGTTCTTGTAGCAACTTTTCGTGGACAGCACCCAAATCATCTTCTCTTTTCCTGAACTTTCTCTCATCTCTCTATCAAAATTTCAAACTGTCTGTCTGCCATTAAATATTGGATGACTTCACACTCTCTAACGTTAAACCCCAAACCAAGGTGCGCTTCTTCTGTGCCAAATACTCTCTCCAATCTCCTCCTCTGCCTATCCATTCTGCGATTAATCCTAAAGAGTCCTCACAGAAAAATCTGCCTAAAGCCTCCTCCCAGGTGGACATGGGAAGGCAACCGCTACCTGATCCTGGCCCCGGGGGGTGGTATTAGCCGGGAGGACCACATGGGAAGAGACGGTACCTAAGGGAATGGGAGGACTCTGTTGGGAGGGACGCAGTATTTTTCTTCATCAGCGGACGAAGAGTCATTAACGGCAGAATATGTAATGGCTTTCTGTCATGGGGAACTGTTCTTTACCAAAGCTAATTATCCTGAGGGTGGTAAAAACTGTTCTAACCAATCCTGTATTGGGAGTAAGAATTTCTCCCCCTTGCCCACGAAGTGAAGCACAGTTGTGAAGGTGAAAGCTCCCAAGTTCAACACAGGAATGTTAAAGATACATCTCTGAATATTGACATATTAGATTCTGAAAGCCCTTATTTTGTTAGCGAGCAAAACTATTCAGTAAAACCTTATTATACTTATTTTAAGTCGATTAAGGATAGAACCAAATGTGTTAACAATTATCCCCTTAAAAGGAATAAATTGAACATATGGTACTTCAAGTCCCACAATGCCAAAAGTAATGTGACGAAGAAGAGGGATTCAGATGCCCAGAACTACAAGTTGGAGACTATTAAGGTTAATGTCCAACACCAGAGGGAGACTGAAAGGCATAAAAGTCCCCCTCATGTGCAGGCCATAGAGAGTAGTAGCCGTAGTAGCAGCAGTAGTGAGAGATGGAGTGACTGCTGGGGCTCCACAATGAAGTTGCAGCTGAAGGAGAGCAGAGACACCGGAGCCACAGATGTTTGCCGTACAGATGCCGGTTCTGAGAGGGTCTCTTCCTTCAGAGGCCTTGTTTACAGAGATCACCCAGCAGGACGCATTATGTGCAATAGCTTGCCCCTTGAAGATCGTGATTGCAGAGGTCACGCGGCGGGGAGCGTGAAGTTGGGACACTTTCCCCACAACAAGGCAGACTGTAGTGGCAGACGAGCACCAGAGAGCCTTTGGAGCAAGGAACACTCCTGTTCTGCTCTACGCAGGCTGAAGAAAGCCAAGCAAAGCAATTTTCCATGCTGCCTGAAGCAGAAGAAGCAGACAGCCCATGGTAGTGGAGCAAGCGCACGCACAAGCCAAATCTGGTGAGTGCACTTGAGCACTGTGACACTGGAGTGCTCCATAACTGTCCGCTAGCCAAGCCAGGGGTATCTTGAATACCATACTAACGAGAAAGAGTAAAGTGGCAGAAACGTAATATTATGTGAATCGAACTGATGTGAATCAGAAAGATAATTATTCTGAATACCAGGCTGATACGAAGTGGAGAAAGTGGCAGTGTTATTGTGTATTTGAAGGTCAGAGTCATTGCCAACAAAACGGAAGGTCAATATTACTAAAAACCAATACAAACAACTATTGGCAAAGCCAAAAGAGGGCAATAACAGATCCAGTAAAAGAGAACCAACATTGCAAAAGCCAAGAGTGGGCAATTAAGCAGCAAGTTGTTTATAGACCCTATTGTTAGAGGGGAAAGAAGCAATAGGGAGAACTGACCTATTGGCCTAAGCCAAAGATGATCAGGAGTGGGAGAAAAACATTATCAGCACTTGCTTAAAACAAGAGTGGAAAAACAAGAGTGGCAGGAAGGCTGCACTTCTGACAGAAGGTGTTCGGGAGGAGAGAAGCATAACATGCATTGCATGTGGCAATCAAAACTGTGGAGCAAACAATACCAATGTGCCTCATGTTTTCCCAGAAGAAGTAGTCAAAACAGATCTTTTGGATATACTTTATACATTATGCAAAGCAGAACTGTACTACAGAGGTGCTTGTAGTAGTATTAGTAGTTGCAATACTCCTGGCTGGAGAGTACACCAGGGCAAGGTACTTGGTATTGTAGGCCTGGCAGGTGAGTGCAACAGATGGAAATCATTGAAGTACTGTGGTTTGGTTCAAAGTGTTGAAGAAGAAGTGGCAAGACCACAAACGCTCATTGTGAACTGTTGAAAAATCATCCTGACAAATCAATTTTGCGGATGTTAGCGCATTGTAAACTGTTGCAGAATCATCCACACAGAAGTAGTTTTGTTGACATTGATGCACTGTGGAAGTACTCCTTTTTGTTGCTAAGAACTAGTTGTCTGGAACTCTCTACCACCATTGAAGAGACAAAGGACTTGCTGAACATTCAGAAATGTTGGTTAAACCCAAGCGAGAGACTTACTGGCGTAAGAGGAACTTTATTAGAATGTTGTTGCAAGACAGGATTTCCTTATTCTCTTGGACTGTTGATTGAAATCCTGATTAAATTTGGGTAAGGGAAACTCATCCAGGTTACAAGGAGGAACAGTTGAAGATAACTGTTAATTTTGTTATATCTGAACTGCTTTCCATTACGTTGTTGAGATTGTTCTATGTATAAATGTGAGGGATAGAATCCTTTTGTTAGTGTTTTATTTGCCCATTTAATCGGTAGTTAAATCCTTGCTAGTGTTGTGATGATGAGGTGTTTATTAAACCCTTTTGAGTTTAATAAAATGTAATCTTTTGAAAAACCTTCACAAAGTTGTCCTCCTCACATTTCTGACCCCTCACAGTTCCTACCTGACACTCTCCATTACTCTTCTTCAGATAGAACCCTCTGCGTTATCTGTAATCCTTCTCAGACCTCCTCTACTTTCATCTCCAAAACTGCAATGGCAGCTCATCTCAATCTCCTAAATATTAGGAAAATCAGGCACTTCCTTTCAACACGGCCACGCATCTCTTAACCACTCTTGTCTTCTCTAAACAGGACTACTGTTCCAGCATCCTTTTTGGTCTCCTCGACTATGCTTTCTGTCCTCTTGACAAGATCATTAACTTCGCTATCAGGACTCTCTTTGAACTCCCTCACTCTACACCTACTCCATCATACTGACAATGCAAAACAGGGACACATTTCAATGTCTTCTCCTGGTTCACAAATCTGTCCATGTTAAGGCAACACTGTATCTATCCTCCGCTATCCAACTCTAGAAGCCTTCTCTTAATCTCTACTCTGGCACCTCACTCTCTTTGTGCTTCCTCTCACTTCTGCTCTTCCCCTCTTCTCGCTCTACTTGCATGGAATTCTCTTCCCCTGGACATCCGAGAAACAGTCCATAATGATTTGTTTAAAACCAAACTAAAATCCTACCTCCTCGCCCCCGAGTTACCCTCTTAACACACCTCTCATCTGCATTCTAGCTAATATTTTTCCTTTGCCTCTAACCTCCCTCTTACCCTCACTTTGTCTGCCTCCACTCTAGCACTTCGTCCATCATGGTCACATCACTAACACAGCTGGCGGTACCACCTACCTGCACTTAAAAATGTCTAATGTTGGTTGTCTTTAATCTAAGTATGTCCACCCATGTATTGCCCCCAGTGACTGTTCCTCGTATTCCCCTCCACAGCCTGGTCAGACAGTCCCTCAAATTCACACCATTGTAAGAATCTCACTGCTTCCCGTCAAATCTGATCTTTAATCTATTATATATTCTTTTGTGATCAAAAGAGCATTGTTCATCCCTGTATATAAACAAATAAAAACATAAATCATTCCTTGGGATGAGAGGAACAAGGCAAAGGCTATCCAATCAACCAAATGGTAGGCTGTGTGTTCATCGATAAAGGTTCTATGACTTTTGATCTACATCAAAAGATCTCCATGTCAAAAGATAGGCTACAAAGGTCGGCAAGCCTTGTATGACTTTTGAATTGAATCAGCAAATCCCCATGTCAAAGTATCACTAAGGTCAGCAATGTCCTCTTCTTCAACTGAAGTTTCAGTCTCAAATTCCTCCCCTTCCTCCTCACCTCTGTCTTTTTTCCTGATTTTCTTTCCTTCCTTGTTTCCTGGTTTCTCCTTTTTTTTTATGAAGATATGGACGGCCACGAAAGGACGCCACCGCGACACCGTATAGGTAAGGCGGTGAAAGCTCCTCCGTGACCGTCGGATAAGGGGAAAAAGCCAAAGGCACAAAAAACCCCTAGTGGAAGATTTCAGGTTGTGATCTGTAAGCAGGTTGGTTAAGCTTCACATGAAGGACCAATGTCCACAGAAACGGAAGGCGAAGACAGTCCAAAATAGCAGGCAAGGTCGGTACACAGGAAGAGGAACAGTTCACAAAACGGGAGGCTGAGGCAGTCCAAATAGCAGGCTGGGTCGGTACACAGGAAGAGGAACAGTTCACAAAACGGGAGGCTGAGGCAGTCCAAAATAGCAGGCAAGGTCGGTACACGGCATGATAATATGCTCCACAACAGCAGAAGGCTGAGGCAGAACCAAATAGCAGGTGAGAGAAGGAAGGTAGAGCAGAATGGGAGTTGAGTAGCGAAGTAGACAGAAAAAGGAGGAGGGAAGACGGAAGGAAGGAAAGAGAGGGAGAGAGAGAGAGACGGGAAGAAAAGGGGAAAAGGAAACAAAAGTAAGGGGAGGAAGAAAACTGCAGGAACGGGCGGAGGTAACACAGAAGGCTTCCTAGAGAGGCAAAGCAAGCGGACCACCCGGGAGCGTTGCAACGCGTACGCGACCCGGAAGTGGAAGGCTAAAAGCTCCCGGTCGCGTACGCGAGCGGAGAAAGACTAGACCTGCAAACACGCAGGGGAAAAGGGACGTGACGGCAGGATCTATGGCGGACAGTGTCGATACCGATCCCAGACTCGCCATCTACCCCACGATGTGACACAAAGATGGACAGTAACTTGTTGACTTGCTACCAAGGTTCATGCGCCTATTTTAAAATGACACTGCATTCAGTTTAGACAGTGAAACACTGTCCCATCAAAAGACTGACATGTCTAAATACTGGGGTTTCACCCCTAATATTCCTCTTGCCAGCCTCTTTCACACATTTCCACATACAACCCAAGATAAACTGGAAAAAACTGAAATACACAATTATTACATTATTCTCTTTCATTCAGAAATTATGAAGTTTCACCGCCTATACCTGCTTGCAATGTAAATTAGCACCCATCCCTATGTTGATTTGAAAATTACTATCATTTGACCCTCTGCTCAGGACTGTTGTCAGGAGGCTACTAGTGTAGCAGAGAGTTCAATGTACCGTTTTTCTCATGGTGTGTCCGTGTCTTTGTGACACCAACCCTCCATTCTTGGAAGTCAAAGTGTCAGCATCGGGGCTGAAAGAGATCCTTCTGCTCCGTGTGTCGTTGTCTACTATCTATCCATTCTGTCTCTCTAGGCAATATGAAGGCAGGAGGGCGGTTTCTATTTGCCAGCATCATAATGCATACGTTTGAAGCTTTGACCTACCGAGAAACGACCCTGGTGTCGGAAACACCTTGAATCGTTCCGGGTTCCTATTTGGCACTTCCCCCTTTCTGTCCAGCATGTTGACTTGTCCGAATGAGTCCTCCTAGTTCTGCTCCAACAGTGCCAGGGAGCATAACGCGAGCTGCGCGCTCTATTCATTTTTATACAGACGGGGATCACTCCCCCGTGCCTTGCAGTAAAGTTGGAGCCTCTAACTGCACACACTGCTGCCTTATTGACAAACATGAAAGGACTGGTGAGATATTTATATACGTGTCATCCACAAAATGTGTTTCTAAATTTACAGGAGGTGAAGATCCCTCCCTGCCTCAGAGATGCTGGCTGACTCACCAACATTTCTTTCCCAACTTTATTCATTATTCATACAAGAGACACGTCACACACTTCCATAAAAAAATGGTATATATATATGCAGCTGGTCACATACATCAATGCAAAGATGCTGGCAGGCGCATCTTTTAGCATGTCATTATTGCACGCACTATTGAGGTCAGTTGATAAATGGATGTTGACCTTCCTGTGAGCAATTTACTTCCATTCACTCATGCTGCCATCCTCGTAGGTTCATGACAGGTTTTGAGTGCTCGGAGGACATTTATCACATGTTGTGCTACACAGCAACTAGAGGGCAGTGACGTCAGAGTTAAGACAGAAGTTTCTGAAATCTTCGCATGTATACTTGGGACCAGATGATATGATAGGTTGTTATATACATACTTGGGACCAGATGATATGATAGGTTATTTATAACGGGCTTAATACCCAGAGGTTTTTAAGCGCAAAGCCAGGGATCGAATCTGTGGTACTCCGTGTTGTCTTGCTTCCAAGGCGAGCACGTTGCCCCTGAGCTATCCTCCCGAGACAACTTTGGAACCATTTGTCCTCAATTTAATGATCATATATCATCATATTTCGTGTCTTTTGTTTCTGCATCAGTGCGCCAAACGAACGCGTTATGCCTCCTGCAGAGAAATAACACAAGTCCACAAATATTCGACTGCATTTGGGGATAGCATGGCACTGCCAGACTAAGCATATTTGAGGGCTCACCTACCCTATAATCTTCCCAATAGTGTCCAACATTTCTCTCTGAAGAGTTTGCATCGCCTCTTACCTGCATGCTATGTTTAGAAGGCGTGCACATACGTTGACACATTTACTGCACAGATTTATCTTGCTTGCATTAACTCCAGTGTTGCATATCAGAATGTTTGTAAGTATTTTCCTGTAGTTGTAATTCATTGAGATTTTTGTGGTTAACCAAATTACAATTGACTAATGCGTATTTGGGATCCTGAGGCCAATCACCTGTTGCCATTTACACATTGCAGCATTCTCGACTGCCCTCCTTTTATTTATTTATTTATTTATTTACTTCTGAGCAGTTTTCTAGAGGATGAACACCCTCCAGAACAAACAACATGGTTTATCATTTTGGGTTCTTCAGGGAATTGCAGAAATCTGGGGGTGGGGCTTTGATGGATTTCCATGTGCCAGGAGAACCCTCCAGGGATTCTTTTAAATGTGAGGCTCTCTAGTGAATGGAGCCTGCATGAAAGTCAGATAGGCTAATTAGCTTCACTTTCAAACAGCGCTCTATACCTTAAATAGTGTTGTTGGTTGTTTCCACTCCGGTGAGCCTGCTGGCCCGCACGATGAGTACATTATAACTCACATCAAATCAATAAAGCCACATAAACCTAAGTCTGTCTGCACCATCTATTTAACATACCAGCAACTGTTGTGCGGCATGGCTATCTAACAGATACTTTATGTACAGCCCAAAAATGTGAATATGAAAAGGTAAAAAATACACAAGCATGTGTCATTTGTGTGGCATACTGACTTGCAGTACCCTAGCATCACTACCATTCAGCGTTATATACTTCGCAAGCTAAAAAAGCATGCCACCAAAGGATTTTGTTGTAGTGTATACAGAAATAAAGTTATGGCCAATATTGAATTTACCCATTTAAGTGTTCTCATGAAAATCTCCAAGTTGTTAATGTCAACTGCCTTTAAAGAGCTCACATCCATCCTGGATATGGACATAATTGCGCACAGTAGTCTATTTCTAACTCTCGCATGATCTCTACCAATATGATACTGTTGGAGAGAGTATAGTATTATTAAATCAAGCCCAATGAGGCATACACTTAGCCTGACAGCTGAGGAGATATGCCTTTAAATTCGAAAACTACATATTAACTTATTTTGGCTTTTTGATTTCTCCCTCATGCATGGTGGTAAACCCCTCAAATACTACATATTGGTTGCAGGATTAAAGTAAAGATCATCAATACTCCAACAATAGAGAGTATTTTGTTGTGGGGTTTAAAGTTACAGCCAATTATGGTTTTGCAGTTTAAAAATGGCAGTATACTTCGCCTACCACTCATTCGCTGATTTGTCACACTTTTGTCACCATCTTAAATACCGTATTTGTCTGCAATGACTCCTGTAAGGAACTTATGGTGGCAACAGTAAAGACAGAAACAAGTCATCATAGTTCAAGGGTGTTTATTGAACTTTATAATGGGTGAGATAAATGCCTAATCTAAACCTAAATCTAAGATAGCAGCAAGCTGCAACCATCAAATAATAATAAGCCAGTCCTAGTGGCATCTTGTCAAATAAAGGGGCCTATACTAAGAAAAAAACCTATTGCCAATCCTTACACTCAATACCAAAAAGAGTGTGGGATAATGTTCACAAGATAGAAATAAGTGTGCACAAATAATAAGACAGAATGTGTTAGCCAGTGGTCTCCCTTCCCCACATTTTGAGCACAGGGCAAGGTGGGATTCCGGAGCACAGCACACGCTCGAGCTGTCCCAGCATGAGACAACAGTTCCGCTATCAGGGCCTTCGGTGGGTAAGTCTCTTTTCTACAAAAAGTCTCTTGCCTTCGAGGACCTGATGTATACACAATAATAAACACAAATTTCCTTTACGCATTTACATTGGGTGATGACTTTTCAACCCTGGGTCCCCCTCTTCCGGGCTCACTCCCTTATCAAATATCATCGTCCCTTTGTCGGGTTCACTATGGCTTCTCAAAACAATCTCCTCTGTGGTGTTCACGAATTTTAATGTCTTTTAAAACAGTTCACTGTGGACATCCTTCTGCCGGGTTCACTCTTGTCAACACACTGTTCATCAGGACTTTTAGGCTTCGCCCTCTTTTCATCAGCATCCCTCCATCAGGTTCACTGTTGCCAACTTTTTCCAATCACAAAATTCCTTCTACTTTCTTGAGATGTGGGATTCAATTCCCCTAGCTTTACAATCATCTGACGGCCAAAGACCTTTGACTGTACAGAAGATTTTACTAGACCCCTGTATGATCACTTTAACCCCGGTCTCACGCTCTCCCGAGGCCTTCTGGTAACAGTAGTTTCAACAATAGAGTATGCCCCCACGTGGTGCCTCACTCCTCCATAGCTTGTTTTCCCCTCTCTTATTAACAGTTCTTTGTACTTTCTTCAATTAGCAGTTTGCTAATTTTGTTCAACACATTTCGTTTTTTTATCAGCTCTCTGTCAAGGAGTTCCCCCCCTTCTCACCTGAGTTCGATCTTTGCTAGATTTCTTGATCGATGTCTTCTTGCGGACTGATCGAGTCTTGAATAAGGCGGCATGAGTCTCTTCCAACTCCAGCGTGCGGTCAAAGTTCCGGGATGCAAGGATCCAGGAATCCGGGAAATTAACAGAGTGCACAACTAGCACACGAGTCCAGGAATCAAGAAAGGAAGGAAAGGGACTAGGAATGGGGTAGGCTGGGAGAAGCAAGGGAAACAATACCGCGAGCTACGGAGCACACGTCTGGTCGCTACTTCACAATAGCATTGAGATGCGTGGAGCCGTGGTCTATAAATAGAACACGCTACGTCTAAGGTGTAGAGCGAGGAAGGTGTTTACAGTGTACGGCCATGTTGGAAGTATAAGGGAGTGTAAGCCCCATTGAGACAAGGACCAGGAAGTCCAAAAGGGGCGTGTTCTGTAGTTCATGACAGCATGCCTCCTCCGAAGGCCCATTCCTCTGGGTTTGCCCGGGTGTATAAGGTGAAATCTTCTGAGTAGTCGAGGGGCCTTGAGATTAGAAAGTGGTTCCCAGGTTCTTTCACTAGGAGGATATCCTTTCCATTCAACCAGTTATTGAAGCTGACCCCGTTTATACCTGGAGTCACATATTTGGGATACTTCATATTCCAATTGGTTGTTGACCAGTAGAGGAGGAGGTCGGCGGATTTCTGGGAGGTTTGGGTTTAGGGTTTTACTAAGGATGTGTGAAATACTGTGTGTATTTTCTTCCAGGAGTCTGGTAGTCTGATCCGGTATGAAACTGGATTGATAATTTCCTTGATTGGAAATGGACCATAGTACCGAGGGGCCAACTTGTTTGGCCGTAGATGTCGGGGTAGTAATTTCGAGGACAACCAGACTTGATCACCGATTGCATAAGAAGGACCTGGTCTTCTTTTGAAATCCGCATACCTCTTAGTCTGTGTTCTGGCCCTCTCTAAGTTTTCGTTGGCCTCCTGGTGAACGTTGATGAGGGTCTCTATCCAGGAGTCGACAGTAGGTACTGGTGTAGGATGAGGGAGAACAGAGGGTAGAACCGATGGATGGAAACCTTGGCTACAATAAAAGGGACTGGTCTTAAGTGCTGAATGATCAGAATTGTAGTAAGCAAATTCAGCCACGGGTATCAGGAGCGACCAGTCATCCTGAACCTTGGTGGCGAAACATCGAAGATACTGCTCCAGGGTCTGATTAGCACATTCTGTAGCCCCGTTGGTTTGGGGATGATAACCAGAAGAGAGGGCGCGTTGGAGTCCCAAAATGAGAAAGAGATGTTTCCAGAATTGAGAGACGTATTGAGGTTGTCGATCAGATATGATCTCGGAAGGAAGTCCATGTAAACGGAATATGTGTTCCAGGAAGATTCCAGCAAGCTTGGACGAGGATGGCAGCTTACACAGGGGTGTAAAATGAGCCATATGAGTGAACAAGTCAGTGGTAACCATGATGGTCGTGTACCCTCGGGAAGGTGGTAATTCTACAATGAAGTCTGTAGCAATGAATTCCCATGGCCTTGTTGGCAGTGTAGGTTGCAGTAGAAGACCCGCCGGTCTCTTGTTATCATGTTTATTTTGACTGCATATAGTACAAGCTTTGATGTACTGCTGTACGTTGGTCTTCATTCCAGGCCACCAAAACTGTCTTTGTATAAGACGGAGGGTGTTGGTTATGCCACGATGTCCGGAGTGAAGGGTATCATGACAGAGGTTTTTTATTCTTTGTTGTAATTTCTGTGTAGGAATGACCAGGGCATTGTCCTTGAATAAATATCCTTCTTTAAGTCTTAGGTTCCAAGGATTCTTCCTTGAAATATCCTTCCAGAGGTCAGAGGATTGGGTTTGCACTCGAATTTCTTCCAGGAGGTTGACTGCTTGAGCTACAAAGATTGTGTGGGGAAACATCTTAGGATAGGCCTTGCCTTCAGTGGTTAAATACTCAGGACGTCGATACAAGGCGTCAGCAATCATGTTTTGTGATCCGAAAACATGAGTGATTTGGAGTTGGTACTGGGCAAAGAAGTAGGCCCAACGCGCCTGACGACTGTTCCTGCACTCCAATGACTGTAGAATTTGAAGATTCCGATGGTCCGTGCGGACCTGAGCTGGATATGTCGCACCCAGAAGTAGATGTCGCGATTCAGTGAAGGCTTGGCTGGTGGCTAACAATTCCTTTTCCAGGACGGAATACTGTGTCTCACTGGGAGTCAGGGTTCGTGAGAGGTAAGCAATGAGGTGTTCCAGTTTATCCTCAAGTTCCTGCTTCAAGACCGCTCCTATGGCATAGTTAGAGGCATCCGTTTCCACTAGGAATGGCCGATTCATGTCGGGTTGGGCCAAGATGGGGGCTTGCGTGAACTCTGTCTTTAAACGTTGGAATGCCTTATCTTGTGATGTAGACCAGATAAAGGGGATGTCTTTCTTCAAGAGGGCAACGATCGGCTGAACGATCTCGGAAAAGGTAGAAATGAACTTCCGGTAGAAGTTGGCAAGCCCCAGGAAGGATTGAACTTGTTTCACGGACGTGGGAGCGGGCCATGCCAGTATGGCCTTTACCTTTGAAGGGTCCATACCAATCCCTTCTGGGCTGAGGATGAATCCTAGGTAGTGAACAGAAGTAACGTGAAACAAGCATTTTTCGGGTTTGGCTAAAAGTTTGTGTTCACAGAGTCGTTGTAATACTGCCTTTACATGTTCTTCATATTTTAAAGGATCCTAGGAAAAGATCAATATGTCATCCAGATAGACAATGACGAAGAGAAATAACATGTCAGAAAACACCCTATCCATAAAACGTTGAAAAACTGCGGGGGCATTAGCTAGTCCAAAGGGCATGACTAGATATTCATAGTGACCAAAGGGTGTTCTAAAGGCTGTTTTCCATTCGTCTCCTTCCCGCACACAGATCAAATGATAGGCACCCCGGAGATCCAACTTTGAGGATATTACGGTGCCTCTCACAGCTTCAAGGATATCCGAGATCAGGGGCAGTGGGTACCGATCTTTGAGGGTGCATTGATTTAAGCCACGATAGTCGAGGCAAGGTCTGAGTTCCTTGGTGTCCTTCTTGGGAACAAAGAACTACGAAGCACCCGCTGGAAATTTGGAGGGTCTTATGGTGCCGTTTTCAAGGTTGGTATCCAGGTATTCTCGGAGGGCCTTTTTCTCTGGTTCGGAAAGGATGAACATTCTGCTGAAAGGAATCACTGCTGAGGGATCTGTATCTATGGCACACTCTTCAGGTCTGTGAGGGGGTAAGGCCTGGACTATGGCAGTTGAAAATACATCAGCATATCCCTGATAGGCCTCTGGGACTTGTATGATGTTGGAAACCATGAGTGGTGTTTTCTGGTCTCTTAGTGGTTCTTTAGGGGGTGTCGAGGAGGGATCCAGGAATAGACAGTGGGACATACAAAACTCTGAGCCAAGGAATAGTGATCCTGATGTCCAATTGATATACGGATTGTGCTTCTGTAACCAGGGCATACCCAATACCATGGGGTAATGAGCTGACTTAATGATGTCGAATGTAATCCGCTCTTGGTGATAGGTTATGGAAAGTTGGATCTCTTTTGTCTGCAGGCTTATGGGTCCTGAAGTGAGGGGTCGTCCGTCGATTGCTTCCACCGGCTGCATGATGCTTCGTGTCTCTTACGGAATATGATGACTAACAACCCAGTCTTGATAATGAACATTCCCATAGCTCTGCAGTCTAACAAGGCCATAATGGGATAGGTCTTATTCTTGGAGGGAGACAGGAAGGCCTTTAGTATCACCAAATTGTTTTGTCCAGGAGAGTTCAAGGATGGAATTGATGTGGAGCAAACATCTCTCTCCTGAAGCTCTGCTCCATCTAGGATCAGGAGCTGGTGTTTCCCGAATGCCGAGGAGGGGCTAGAGGACACTCCCTAACCAAGTGTTTGTCTGAGGCACAATACATGCACAACCCCGTATGAATCCTTCTCATTCTTTCTTGTGGAGATATAGGTCCATGGAAGGCTCCTATCTGCATGGGTTCTGGTTCAGAGACTGAGCCTGGGTTTGTGTTCGTCTTGATAGTACTCTCAAAGGACAACTTCGGAGGATTACCCCAGGATTTCTTCTTCTCTGCCTTCCTTTCCTGGATACGGAAATCTATTTGCATGGCAAGGTCCATTAGTGTCTGGAATGAGTTTGGGCGAGCCACTCTGGCCAACTCATCCTTAATCTCCTCATTCAGTCCTCTCCTTAAAAAGGTAAAACTCGCCTCAAGGGACCAATCAGCTTCCTTGACTAATTGTTTGAATCGGGTAACATAGGTGAGCATATCCTGGGATCCTTGCTGAAAGTCTAACAGGCGTTCCTGGGCCCTATAGACCTGCTCTGGATGGTCAAACATGGTTTTAAGGGCTTGTATGAAGCCATCATAGTAATCTAGAAGAGCATCGCCGGAATTAACGAGGGGTGTAGCCCAGGTTAAGGCGTTTCCTGAAAGGTGGGAAATTATGAACCCCACCTTAGCTCTGGGAGTTGAAAAGTAGTAGGGTTTAAAAGTAAAGTGGACCAAACATGAATCCAGGAATCCGCTAAGGGCTTTTGCCGAGCCATCGTATTTGTCCACTATGCCGCCCAGCAACACACTTTCTTTTGTGGCAGAATCATGGGATCGAACTAATTGTTTGAGAGCATCGTTTTCCGCCTTTAGATTCTGCACCTCAGTTGATAGCTCTTGCATGCCACGCATCAGGTCCTGGGCGGCCGCTTCCATGTCCATATCGAGTTCGGTTGGTTGGCGTCTCAAACTGTCAAGGAGTTCCCCCTTTTTCACCCGAGTTCGATCTTTGCTGGATTTCTTGATCAATGTCTTCTTGCGGACTGATCGAGTCTTGAATAAGGCGGCACAAGTCTCTTCCGACTCCAGCGTGCGTTAAAAGTTCCGGGATACAAGGATCCAGGAATCTGGGAAATTAACAGAGTGCGCAACTAGCAAACGAGTCCAGGAATCAAGAAAGGAAGGAATGGGACTAGGAATGGGGTAGGCTGGGAGAAGCAAGGGAAACAATACCGCGAGCTAAGGAGCACACGTCTGGTCGCTACTTCGCATTAGCATTGAGACGTGCGGAGCCGCAGGAGGCGTTTTCTATAAATAGAACACGCTATGTCTAAGGTGTAGAGCATGGAAGGTGTTTCACAGTGGACGGCCATGTTGGAAGTATAAGGGAGTGTAAGCCACGTTGAGACAAGGACCAGGAAGTCCAAAAGGGGCGTGTTCTGTAGTTCATGACACTCTCCCCTCGACTCACTGGCTGTGATGAACCGCTTCACTTTTCTTGTCTCTGGAGTCAAGGCCGCTACCACGGTGCAAAGCGTCTCTCCTCAGCTTGGCTAACAGTGGAGGGGGGCCCCATGTCCTGTTGACATCTGTTGCAACCCCCTCTGGCTATTGTTCACGGTCTTACGATTCCTTCTACGGAGGTTGCGTAGGCCTGTGTTGGAAAGGGCAAAGTTGCGTCTCTCCATCTCACCCTTTCGGTTGTGGCTGCCTTTCTCCTCTGCTTGAACTGCCATGCTGGGATAGCTCTCTCGTTATGCGGACGCCTTGTTCGTATTCTGCTCTCGTGCTCCACCTTTTATCCCTATGGGGAAGGGAAAGGGCCGTTTGGTGTGTGTGATTCTGGTCAATTGCCTGACTTTGCCTGACCCTTGTGTTGGGACATGTCAGGTAACTGGCTCTGGTGTTTCTCTGTCGTCTTTCATGGCGTGCAAAAGTTTTTGTGTCGGAAAAGGGGGGTAGAGTGTTTGAGAATCCTATGTGGTAGGATGGGTAAAAGGTGTGTAAGAAGGGGGCTACCGGGTCTCACCCATCAGTACATCAGTATCTAACTTCCACTCCCCAAGGATCCTCCATCCAGGTAATCCTCCCTCACTAGTCCACCCCAGGAACTGGATCCAATAGCGATGGCCATGTCCTGGCGAACTGGATGACAGATCCTCGGGTACTAGTCAGGGACACACCTACAGGTTTCTTACAGTCCTTAGAGGTAATTGTTTATTTTTGGTAGCTGGACAGCATTTCTTAGCTATTTTACTGCTTTTTTAATTTTAAGATTCACTAGGTGTGTGATTTTGTAGAGATGATCGGCTATTTTTTGTTGTGGAATAATGCTGCGTGTACACATTCTTTTGTTTCTCTGGGGTTCTCGAGGTGTGGTTTCAGTGGTTGTCGTGGTCCCTTAACCACATTCCTAGATATCTTTAAACCTGTACCTTGAATGTTGAAACACACAGAGGGTCATTTCATGAATACAATGCAAATTGCAAGCAGGGGATAACAAACCTTAGCACCTATGTGCGGTTGGGTCCCCTGGATGCAATGTTCAACACTCACAAAGTGTTTATTCTGTCTTCAAAGAGAATAAACCTAATCTCTCCCTAAATATATTCTAAGCCCTAGTCTATAAAAAAGAAGATTCAAAGGGTGCTTGTGAGGATATCGGAATGATTTTAGCACAATACAAGTCCTCTGTCCAGAAACCTTCTTTAACGTAGTTTATTCCCCTATTCTTCAAAGGAAATATATATTTTTTAAAACAATACTTCACTTTTGGGGATTCCACCCAATATAAGGGATGGCTTTTGACCCCTAGCCCTGTATGTTTCTTCACCATAGGCACTTGTCTAGGTTTACAGTTTCAGGTATATAGTTCATATACTGGGGGGAGGGACTGTCCTGGGTCTCCAGACAGCATTATCTGGGTCTTGGTAGCCCCTCAGAGTCTTATAGTATTTCTTCCTTTCTCTATTCCCCCCCTTTTTCAGGGGGGCCTTTCACTCTATTGCTCTTTGAGCTGGGCTACACTCTTTCTCGCTTTCCCACTACGGGGTCCTTTTGCTCCCTCCCCCACATTGGGTCTTGTTTTTTTCTCTCTCGTTCCCCACTCTAGGGATCCTTGCTTCTCGCTCCCCACCAGGGTTTGGCTCTCACTTTTTTCCCAATCTGGGCGTTTTGTTTCTCTCCCCACACTGAGGCTTGGTTCTCTCTCATTCCCACCCTGGGCCTCTTTGTTTCTCTCTTCACACCGGGGCTTGGTTCTTGCTCTTCCCAACTATGTGACTCTTTGTTTCACTTCCCACTTTGGGGCTTGGTTCCCTGTTGTTCCCCACGTTTAGGCTCTTTGCGTCTCTCCCCACTCCGGGGCTTGGTTCTCTCTCTTTCTCTGCTCTAGGGTCTCTTGCTCTTTTCTTCACCCTGCCACCCGCCCCCATTCTTCAGGAGCCACCACGTACCTGTTTGTGTGCATGGGCGTTTTCTTTCGAAGGGGTGTGTGGTCCGCCCAACCTCCCTCTGTGCTTGGAGCTGCTTAGGTGACTCGTCAACTGGACTCAGCGCATTCCCGGGAATGCTTTTTATCTCTCTGTCTCTCTCAGCGCTGGACTCTGCAGTTTACTCCTCCTTGCAGCCCTGCCTCAGCCTTCTAAGGCACTTGGATCTTGTATTGATAGCTGTGCTGGACAGGGTACATTACCCTTCCGTATAGGTTTGTTGCATTATCTTGATGCAGGGCACCCGCAGGGACATCACATTGAGCACTCTCTCGCTATCACCAGCAACAACCCCTCTGTGTGTGGCGGTGTGATTGAGCTCTGCACGCATTGCAGAGGCTCTACACAGATTGGTTCTATCCATCAAGTCCCTCCTGTGGGTTGGCTTGTTTGTTCCCCCATGGTTTTCATTGCGGATTGGCCCCAATGTTGGTCAGAAGCTGAGTCAGCAATGGTTAAAGGGGCTAGAGGACTGGTGTATGCTTTAACACCTGTCTAACCCTTAATTATGTTAGTGTCTGGGGGAGGGAAAGTGATTTAAGTCCCTGTGACGAATCCAGGGAATGTGTCCCCTCTCCCAAAAGGGGATAAACCCCCTTTGGGATTAGGGAGGTGAGCCTGCTAAGCTTAACACCCCCTAGGGGAAAAGGCAAATGGGATGCCACTGGCGGTGAGCCCACCTCTGAGGGCAGGCATTCCCTATATAGGGATATGTATCATCGTCCCTCATCCCAGGATACTAATAGTTATGTTTGTTACATGGGAATTAATGTGTGTGAAAACGTACCTCATTGTACACAGATAGCTGGGATGGTTTCTGACCCCTTTCAGGCACCGTTGACTACACAGGGTGGATAACGGGCTAGAAACCTGCCACCTCACTATTCGGAAAATAAGAGGCTTGACAGCTGTGGAACAACGGCAGAGAGAACCTGCAGGGCTTCAGAGCTGGAGTCCACTCAGGAAACAGCATAGAGAGAGAAAGAGAGAGAGAGAGAGAGAGAGAGAGAGAGAGGGAGAGAGGGAGAGAGAGAGACCTCCCCTGGGGAGTTGTGGCATGGGGAGGAGTGTTCACGCCCAGTGTAGTTTGCAGAAACGCAGAGAAGTCTGCGGTGCACCCAGCTCCCTTACCGATACCTGGGCCGAGGGAGCCGGATCCTGGAGGACTTGCAACAGTGTAAAGCGTGTAACCCACAAGCAAGCGGGATCGAGATAGGCCAATGCTGAAGAACCAAGGAATTTCCACAAGACAATGACTGTTGAACAAAGCCAGAATAGTGAAACTGAGTCCACCAAGCAAAACATTTACCCTGAGTAGCACCGCTCAAAGAGCCAAGGTACGTGGTCACTTCTGGTACCGGAATGAGGGGGGAAGTCTTTCCGAGACCCCAAGGCAGTGTGAGTGGGCAGAGAGCAGAACGACCTCAACAGGGGGCGTGAAACCCAACACCCCGGGATGGTGTAGGAATCAGAGGGGTTCCAAGAAGGGGCAGAAGCGTTCTTGGCTTTTATAGTAGAAAAGAGTGAACTTTGTGGAATACTTGGCTCGAGCGGTGTAATGGACAAGAAGTCTTAGAGACACTTACTGATAATGTTACCTGAACTGTGAGATAGACAGGAAGCCCTGAAGAGATTTGTTAACCACTTGATTGGAACTGTGTATTGGACAGGAAGCCCAGAGACATTTACTGGTAACCATATTGGATTTGTGTATCGAACAAGAAACCCGGGGACATTTGCTGGTACCTTTTTGGAACTGTACTTAGAGTAGGAAATCCTCTTCTAATCCAGAAAGACTTTATGGTGGGGTCAGAAAACCACCCCAATCCCTTTAATCATTTGGGTAAAAGCCTCTAACGATATCCTTTAGTTAAATTAGGTTATTTTACTTTGTAGTGGTAGCAACAGGAATTAGGCTGGGATAGTTTCTAGACAGTGGACACACTTTGTGTTGTATGACATCCTGACGTGCACCCTTTTAAAACCGGTCTTTTCATTTAGCGTAGGGACTAAAATGGAAGAGAAAGGATTGGACTTTTGGTACTTCAATAAAAAACTTGTGTTACTAAACAAGATGAGTTGTCCATCTCCTGATTCTGACTTACCACATCCCTCTCTGAGCGTTTCCTGTCCCCTAAGGTGGGGGTGGGGGTTTACATCCAGAGGGCTACCACTTACCCTATACCCTGTGGGGTGTTAAGTGTGGCAAGGTCCCCTCCCTAGTCTCAAAGCAAGTGGCACCGCCTTGGGGAGAGGTAACGGATTCGTCACACTGCATGGAGGCATAAAACCGGATACTCTTTCAAGACTGAGGAGGAAAGCAAAGCGGAGATGCAAACTCTGCTTTACTGCCTCCCTCAGCTTTCAGTAGCACACAAATTGGTCAGACCATTAAATAGAGGTATAAAAGTATTAGGCCTTAGTTTCCACCTCCATTTAATGATCAAAATGCCCCCACTTAATCAGCGCCTTGATGCCCCTGAGCTGCTATGGCGCTCTATAAATTCAAATAAATAAAGAAATACATACATAAATACAAGAAGGATGAAGTTGTTTAGGCACTTATCGGTTTAGATTTGAATGTTTTTTGGATAATATTCACGTTCCTTTCTGTGTGTGTTATTATAAGTATGGTCCACTGCCTTTTCCTTTTAGCCAGGCTCCATATTATTCTGCTTCTTAACGTCTTTTAACAATATCTACTTGTTTATGCAGTTTGCTTTTTTTGTGCGTTGCAGAGTTTAGCTCAGATAGGGAGACTAAATACTCCCAAGATTAAAGCACTTGTTTCGGCTAATTCCGCAGTTTTAATTCAAGGACTCCGCTGCTAAATTAGTTCATGGAGCGTGCACGCATTGGAAGAAAGGCTGCTGGTTCAATTTACTTGAGCGTGAAAAAAGGTTGCTTTTGGCGCTGTTTTTTTTCTTTGTATAGCTCAGATGTTGTACAAAGCAGCTTTTGAATCTTTCGCTTTGCCTAGGCAACCTACCGATACTGTGGGAGGGAAATGGCTGTGTTTGTTAAGTTGATATGCTTTTATACTCCGGCAAGTCACCATTGTAGCAGAGCACCTATGCTTTTCCCTAGTGTGGAGGGTTGTACCCCCATCTGGGGCCTCCATACTTTATGTTGCAGAGTAAAGAGAATGAGCATGAGGAATATATGAGATTGGAACATAGGAAATAGAAGCTACCAAACATAGAGCAGGAGGAGTGCAATGGGGGAAAAATGTATTGTTGGATAATGGGTCAATGTCAGTCGTATTAAATGGGCCATAGTTCTTCAAAAAAAGAGGTAGACATGTCCTAAAGTGTTGCGATAAGTGTGTTTTATTTCAAAGACATATTAGTAACAATTAAAGTTAGTACGTAATGTCATGTTGGAAACGCGAGGTGAGTGTGTGCTTGGCAAACCTGGAAGTGTGTTGGCTTATCTCTACCTTTATCCCTGCATCTCTATGCATAAACCCCAAGTCAAACTCCATAATATTAATTCTTTGATTGTCAAGCTTAAACCAAGATTGGTGTTGTCCAGGCTAGACTGTGTAGAAAGGTGAACATAAATTAAGGGAATGGAGTGGTTGATCTAGTATGGTAAAATGTTAAAAGCTGGACACCTTGAGGTACAAAAGGTTATTATTAAGAATTTGCTGATGTCATGTCATGCTGGCCTTTTTTCAAGTTCACTGTGGGTCATGGTGATGGCCAGGGGCGTTGCTAGGGGGGGGGCTAGGTGGGCTATAACCCCTGATCTTTTGGTTGTAGCCCCGGATAGAATCTCAGGAGCTGCAGCCAAAAGACTAGCTAGCCCCCAGTCCCAACAGTTCCGACATCAGCTTACCCCCGGGTCTTTTCCAGACCTAGCAACTCCCCTGGTGATGGCTTATTTGGGAGTAGGTTATCAAGCAATAGTTATATAGGTAATCATCTATGGTGAGAAATTGTACCTCAAGCTCCCTGTGCATGCTCTGCTCATTAGCCTGTAGGACAGGCAGAGGTGAATGTGTGACAAACAAGGTAGGTAGAGAAAAAAGCACCAGATGTCTGTCCATCTCTATGCAGTGACAATTTGGCCATTATCACCTGTTCCAGCCCCTGAAACGGGTGATTATTGCTTAAGTACAGACTTAGACATTATATTGAATTAAATCTATCTATCCCCCCATTTTTGTTTACTTAGCACGTTGAGTTTACTACCTCCCGCGATCGTGTTTCCAAGAGTCCGAAGACGCGCTTGAGGTAAGCTTTAATGTTAGTGTACCCGAGATGCGCACGGGTGGCACACTCCTCGAATCAAGCCAGAATTAAACAAGACTCAGTTAGTGGGTCGGTGGTGCCCTCTCCCCGCCTGATACCGCCACAAACCTAACTGTAAGAAGAGTTCTACAGGTGGCAGAGCGGGAGATACCGTACTCTCAGCTGCATGAGGACACCTCCCTTTTCACCAGAGGGGCGGAGGAGAAGGGAACAAAAGAGGACACTCACCCTGGCCGGAATCAGTAAAAAGAGACTCAACAGAACGGCGCTGTAATACACAGGCCCTCAAACTTCTCCACATAAGGGGGCACAACTGAACAGGAGGGATCGGGGCACAGAAGAGGCCCTACACGACAGCAGGAGGCAACCGGGAGAGAGGCTCTGATTCAGAGGTACACAAAGGCATTGGGAGAACGGGGTCAGTCTACCCCCCTTAACCCACCACCCCACGTACCATCACTGCCGCTGCAGCTATTTGATGAGAAGGAGCGGAAGAGTGGAACGGAGCCTAGACACCACAAGTGAGGAAATCCCTGCTCACGAACGGAGCCCAGGTCAGCGGCGGGGGTCAGCCAGTAGGGTGGTGACTTGATCTAGTGAAGGAGCAAGGGCTCTACAGTGGTTGAGGACATAGGACACAGGCTGGTCAAGCTTCACCCTCCCCATTGGAAACAAGCGAGAGCACAACAGAAGAGGGAGGGACGATGCAAGGATTATCAAGCCGCATTTGGTCCGGCACAAGGTGCAGACTCCGGCAGAAGGTCAGGAGGTCATCTGGATAGGACAGAAGTCCACCCCAGACGCAAAGATGTCGAAGGAAAGGGCGGGATACCCCAGGCACAGATCCAATATTCTAAACAGGACTCAAGCCTAATTCAAATGTGGTCCTCTGAGAGCCCAGCCAACATAAGAGGGAAAGCACTGAAGGAGCCTCCCGAGGCACAGAACCCGACCCCCATGCATTCGACACATGGGCTTCGAAAGAAGACATGCAGGCTTGGTTTAGGGAACTCCAGGATAAATTCATGACCTCAGTGCAGGACCAGTTTGCATCCTTGAGGCAAGATATGAAGCAAGAGGTCCAGGAACTGCGAACTGACGTTTCAAAACTTGAAGAACAAACGGACACGCTAGAGAGAATCGTCCAAAACGTGGAGGAGGAAGTGCAGCAATACAGCGAACGAAACACAAGAACATTTGGTGAGTATAACTCATAACTTAGAACTGCAATGCAAGGACCTGGAGAATCGCTCCCGCAGGTCCAATATACGCATAAAAAACATGGTGGAATCGGTGGAAGACAAAGACCTAAAGGCAGCAGTCCAAGAAGTATTTAGGGATATTCTTGCAGTCGAAGAAGCTGAAGACATCAAAATTGACAGGGTGCATCGGGTGGGTCCAAGGAGGACAGGCGAGCCGAGGGAGCGCCCCAAAGACGTGCTAGTTGCCCTTTCCTCTTACCCCCAGAAAGAACTGATCCTAAGGAAGGCTAGAGGGATGGATCACATCAGGATGAACGGAGTGGATATCCAGTTGTATCAAGATCTAGCACTCGTGATGCTACAGAAAAGTAGGGGGATGGCGCCAGTGGTTAAGGAGCTGGTGGCACGACAAATAAGATACAAATGGACATTCCCTTTTGGCCTTCTTTTTTCGTGGGAGGGGAAGCAAAGAAGGGTGACCACTTGTGAGGAAGGGCTACTGGTGATGGGCATCCAAGAAGAGGATAGAGACGAAGGAAGCTAACGGACAAGAGAGGAGACATGCAGGAAGCATGGGATTGGAAAACTGTGCAGCATAAGAAGAACTAACAAGGGAGTAGGAAGCGATGAGCTCAATCTATCAGTCCCTACCCATGATAAGGGCAAGAGGAAAACGGCGAGGCAGCGTCAGGTACAGGTCTGGAGGGGAATGGTGACTAATGCAAACCAATGGACTAGTTGGAATCGCAGCCAGGCGAGGGGCCTCATCGCCGGTATTCAGCAGAGACAGAGGTAAATGCAGGGTTTAGGACTCCCTGCAAGGTTTCACCCAAGTAAGCAGAGGGTCAGGAGCGACGAGCTGTGCGCCCTAGCAACCCTAGGTCCCTGGGCCCTCCTTGGGACAGTTGTTGGTTTGGGGAGTTGGGGGAGTTTATAGTTCAAGGGGGAGGAGAGTGGGGTAGTGGGAAGGGGAGGGGGGAACTGGAAGTGAAAGCGGAAGTAGGATACTGGGGAATTACATCACCTTCCGAGACTGAGAGGACACAGGGAAGCTGAAAATACTCACTTTTAATGTGAGGGACCTCAATGCCCTGGTAAAAAGGAAAAAGGTAGAGAACCTTTGCCTGTTTTCAACATTACGCCTGATGACCCAGACCCATCGAGGTGAGCACCTGCTGGCTAAAGTTGTTCCCCCAACGCCATCCTGCTTCCTTGCTGAGCCATCTCCGGCAATTTCCTCTCGAAGTGAGGAATCCATTATTTTCTATTTTGCCAGCCTGATCCCAATATGGCTGTAGGTGCAGTTTAGAAGCACCAATCTGCCGGCAGGCGGAAGACGCCGGCTGGGGCCCTTCCAGCGAAGGCCTGTGGATAAGGCCCTGTTTAGCACCTGTTTTGCGCATGGATGCGCAGCACGGCCAACCCTCCTAGACCTGTACCTCTACAGGTAGGCCTATGCACTATCGGCGGAACAAAACATTTGCCCATAGTCCCGATTTGACTTTCTTCCCCGACACAGCTCTGCGCTATAAGACCTTTGACTGTTCGGCATTGATTCATTCACTCAGCGCAGCTGCCCCATTGTATCCTCCTCCCTTTGTCTAATCTGCTCGCCTTCTGCCCACAACATGCTCTCAAGCTTGGCTTAAGTGTCGCTGCCACCCCGGCGCACGTGTCATTTCCACAGATGCCTTCATAGCATACACTTTCGCAAGTGCCTAATCAATACCTGTTGCATATGCTGTTGTGTTACGGCTAATACTGCCATAAATTGCCTAATCAGTACCTGATTTTGTTGTTGCTCATCTAGCATATACTTCCTCAACTATCTAATCAATACATGTTGCATATGATGCTCTCGATACTGCCCCCATAGCATACACTGCCATATACTGTACAAGTAGTACCAATCACTAATTGATCCTGATGTTGCCTGACTTTGATGTTATTGCCATAGCTTTTACTGCCTCAACTGCCTAAATCAGTGCCTACTGCATATATTGTTTGTTACGCCTGTCTTATCCCTATGTCTTAGCCATTAGTAGCTACTTAGACTCAATTCTCTACATCAAACTCTCTAGCACACAGCCTACACCTTGAACCAGCCCATTATGCCTAATTGTGCCTGCCTAGCCATGATCAGCATCTCAAACTAGCCTAACTGTGCCTGCCTAGCCCATTGCTATCATTTTTTAACTTGCCCACTATGAGAACTTGCATCTGTCTAGGCCATTACTACCTTCACTGAACTAGCCTACTATGCTAAATTGTATTTGCCTAGCCCATTACTAGCATTTTCGAATTATCTGTGATCTCTTAGCCTACTTGCAGCAATTCGCACTAGCCAAACATGCCAAACTGTACCTATCTAGCCCATTGCTAGAATCTCAAACTAGCCTATTACGCCCAATTGTGCCATCCTGCCCACTGTTAGCATCTCGTACAAGCCTTTTACACCTACCTGTAACTCTCTAACCCACTGGTAGCAACCCATACGAGCAGTCTCTACAGGCACCGTGACTTGTTGATCACCACAGACTACACTGTCCCACTATGTATGTCACTGGCATTTACACAGTCCTACTAAGGGCCATCCTAGACCTGATCTCTACAGCTTGCATCTCAAGCCTACACTGTCCACCTGCACACAACACAACCTTGATAGTTCAACTACCAACACTCATGAATGCCCCGTTACCACCATCGCTACCTTATTACTTGCGCCGTGCATGGACACCATCCCCTGACGCACACTCCCAGGACCCACCTAAAACAGACAGTCCTTGTAGTCCTGCCACCAGAAACCAGGGACTCCGCGTTAGACTCCCCAAATTATTCGACCCCCCCACAGCTAGGTCAACCACCATTATAAACACCAGAAAAACCTACCCGTTAACCAAACCCACTCCTCCTACTCGTCCACTGCCTAAGACTTGCCAGAAGAATAAATCCCCCCTCAATAGTGAAACAAACAACCAGACCCCCTAAAATCACTAGCAGGGAACAATGCTCCTCACCTCAAAGGAGCCTTAATAAATGCCTGATCTACAGTGGCACATGCCTCCGAAATAGCTGATCTCCTAGAGCTAGAAAAGCCTGGCTCCACGCCACAGCCAGACCTGCCCTTATGTTGGCTCTCCCAGAGGATTACACAATTCTTAGATCAGACAGAACAGAGGCCCACGGTGGAGGCATAGCCATAATTGCCAAAACTAACCTAGACATGAGACTAGCCCCTTCACCCAAAATATATTCATGTGAATCCCTAATTGCCAAACTACCACTATCCGGCTCCCAAACTCTTACCATCAACTTACTATACAGACCTCCCAGCCCCATTGGTTACTTCGAGGAGGATCTAACTACCGTCCTCTCTGACAACCTAAAAATCACCTCACAAAGTCTGCTACTAGGCGACTTCAACTTAGGTTTCAAAGACCGTAAAGATCAGCAAGCTATACACAGACACCCTCACTGAACTTGGCTTTAACCAGAAAGTATCTCGCCCCGCCCACAACAAAGGCAGAACCCTTGATTGGGTGGCCGATTACAACTGCAATGCCGCCATCACGTCCATCACACCACAATCATGGACAGACCACCACCTCCTAGCATTTTCACTTGAAGCCACAATACCGACCACCAAAAATAACTCATCGTCCCCCCCTATACCCACCAGGCATAAAACAAATATTGTGGCCGAAAAGCTTGCACCGCTAATACTGCCAACTCTAAGTCCTCCGACCCCTCCTTTGTAATCGACAAATACAATAAAATAATGTCCGAAGTCTTAGATTCCATTGCCCCGCTAAAACTTAGAAAGAGAAAACCCAAAATGCATCTAAACACCTGGTTCTCTCCCTATCTCAAATCTTTGAGACGAAAAAAAGAAAAAGCAAAGCTATAATGAGACACTTACCCTCGGACAACAACAGATCCAACCTTAATATCAAATATGCCCACTACAAGAAAGAAATACTCTTAGCCAAACAAGAATCTTACAACACAAAAATTCTGCAAGCTAATTCAAGCATAAAAGAACTGTTCTTAATCCTTAAAGAAATCGAAACTCCTATCCAAACACCAGACAACCGTGTGAAGGACAAGAACTGGTGCACTAGTATCCAAAACACCCTCTCCAACAAAGTAGCAATCCTCCAGGATATAATTACCAACAAAAAAGCAAACTTGCACAATGCCATCCCACAACCTAGCATGACTACGCCCTCACACAAACCCTTACACCGCTTCTGCTTCTCCCAAGTATCCATCTTAGAGGTTGAAAAAGTCATTCTCACCTTCAAACCATCAAACTGCCAAGACAACCACTGCCCAGCCCAAATCATCAAAGACGCTGCAAGAGATTTATCCCCCTTCATCTCCAAGCTTATCAACTCTTCCTCCTCCATCGGCACCATCCCCAGCAACCTCAAGGAGTCCTGGGTACACCCACCCCTCAAAAAAAAAAAAAAATAGACCCAGCCATACCCACAAACTACAGACCCATCACCACGTTCCCTTCCTACTCAAAATCTTAGATAGGGTAGCATACCTCCAAATACAGCAGTACCTAGAACAAAACCATCTCTTAGGAGTCCGCCAGTCAGGCTTCAGACCCCAACACGGGACCGAAACAGTCCTGATAGACCTGAAGGCCCAAATCGACACTCTTAGGGACAAGGGAAGAACTGCCCTGCTTCTTTTACTCGACCTTGCAGCGGCGTTCGATTTGGTAGACCCAAAAGTCCTCTGTAAACACTTGGACTCAGCCGCACACTTCTCGCAAGAAGCTGTAGGCTGGATACAATCCTTTCTGAACAATAGGACTATGCAGGTCTTCTCACCCTCAGCATCTGCCGACCCCTTCCCTATCACATGTGGGGTGCCCCAGCGCTCTTGTGTCTCTCCGACCATGTACAACATTTTTACTAAGCCCCTTTTCGATGATCTCACTGGTCTTGGTATCACCTACACTAATTATGCAGGTCATACCGCTGACGGGAGATTATGACAAGGATTTGGCCTTGGTGAATAGAGTGTACCTCATCATCCAAGCACGGATGGCCACCCACGGTCTATGCTTAATGATGACAAAACTGAACTCCTAATCCTGGGCACCACCCCTAACCTCAACAAATTTGCCCATAAATACACTAGCTTTGACATAGATGGCAACACCATCAAAGTTGCCAAAGAAGTTAAAACACTTGGCTTCTACCTAGATGCCACCCTCTCCTATAACAAACAGGTCAAGTCCATGGCCTCTGCCACAGCCTTCACCAGTAAGTTAATCAGAGCTGCCAAGCCCTTCCTCTCCGCACACAGCTGGATCACCCTGGCCAGAGAGCTAGCTCTATCTAAACTGGACTATTGTAACACCCTATATTTGGGAGCCAACAAATATATCATCAATAAAATCCAGACCCTTCAAACTAACGCCCTTAGAGCAGCTTTGAGCATTGCTAAAAAAGAGCATATCACAGAAACAAGAAAATTGAATAATTGGCTCACCACCAATGTCAACATCTCACTAAAAACAGCCTCTATCACTCACAAGTGCCTCAATAACGCCGCCCCACAATATCTCATAGAAAGATTTAAGAGACATGCACCCAACCGCTCTACAAGAACTGCCAACGCTAACACCCTGACTGTACCTAGATATAAACTCTCCAAAACTGGAGGATGTGCCTTCCCAGTTAAAGCGACCCAGCTGTGGAACGCCCCTCCCCTGAGCCTAAGGGCAGACCAAACTTATCCCCACTTCAGACGCAACATTATCAACTGGATTAAAGAAAATGACCACTAATTTCCATGGACTCCTCCTGCCACCTCCTCCTCTCATTGTGCATATTGTTGATGCCATAACCATGTCCGTGTAGATACTGCTGTGTATATATTCTATATCTGCCCGTATATATATATTATCCAAATGTCTGCTCTTCTTCACTATTATATCTACCTGTACAGCACTGTAATCTAAGCTGAAACTTCCTTGTCTTTCTCTGCGCCCTGATACAAATAAACAAAACCTACTAAAAAGGGAAAGGGGGGACATTATACTACTTCAAGAAATCCATATCAGATCTCAGGACAAAACAAAACTGCACATAAAAGGCTACAAACATGTACTGCAGTCCCACGCACCAGACAAAAAAGTAGGAGTGCTGATTGGGTTCCATGATGGCCGGGACATACAGCTACAAAACACCTTGGTCAATAAGATGGGGCATTACGTATTTGCCAACGTATCAATAGATGGGTTCTAACTTACTTTAGCCTCTATATATGCTCCCAATACAGGACAGGTCAGCTTTCTGCGGGACACAGTGGGGAAACTGGAGCAATTTGCAAATGGGGAGATAATTCTTGGAGGGGACCTGAATCTGGCAGTGAAGCCAATAATAGAGAGGAGCAGTGCAGGACACCACGGGCATGAGGCGCCTTCAAATAATCTCAGCCAAAAGATGGAACACCTGGTGCTGTGCGATGTATGGTGGGAAGTCAAAGGGCAGCAAAGGGGTTATACTCACTTCTCTCATGTTTATAACTCAATGTCTAGGATTGACTATTTCTGGATCACAGTGGGGCTAATGGGGAAAGTCCATGGGATGGAACTAGACCCAATCTCACTGTCAGATGACGCCCACCCCTGGATGGAAATTGCAATACCAGGGAGAAATAGAGGGCTCTGGAGTTGGAGACTTCCTCAAGAAGTACTCCAAGATCCCATCTTAGAGAGCTCCATCAGGGAAAGGATGGAAGAGTACTTTGCCCACAATGACACAGGGGATATCTCACTGGGAACCGTCTGGGAAGCCTTTAAGGCAGTCATGCGTGGGCATATGATAGCCTTAAAGGCATCCAAAGAAAAACATAGGCTCCTTTGGGAAAAAGAATTGGAACAGAAGATAACCGACATACAAGGGGAACTCACGCGAAACCCAAAATCAAGCCTAAAGAAGGCATTGAGACATGTGCAAGGACAATTAGATGTCCTCCGTAAAAAAAAAATTAGAGAAAAGCTTTCTGCACCTCAGACACTGGTTCTATATGAAGGCCAATAAGGCCGATAAACACCTAGCTAGACAACTACGAGCCACACCGGTAGCGCTTTTGATTAAGCGTATGCAAAATACACAGGGAGAGACACTAACACGCACAAGGGATATAGGGGAGGTCTTTAGAGAATGTTACCAGTCGCTGTACGCAACAGACAGACCAAGATACTTACTTAAAAGCCCTACCCATACCGCAAATAACGAAGGGAGATAGAGCATCATTGGAGGGGGAAATCAGGGAAAAGGAGGTGAAGAACGCAATAGCAGGACTCCCACTAAACAAAGCACCGGGCCAGATGGGATTACGGCCATGTTTTACAAGAAATATGCAGACACTCTCTCCCCATTCTTAACAAAGTTATTCAACTCATTCAAAGAGGTGGGGAACGTGACACCATCTATGAACAAAGCCAAGGTGCTAGTCTTTCACAAAGCTGAGAAAGATCCCTCGCAGCCAAGGTCCTACCATCCAATTGCCCTAATCAATCTTGATTCAAAGCTTTATACAAAAATCCTAGCATCTAGGCTCTCACTGCTCCTCCCTCAACTGATAAACACGGATCAATCAGGCTTCATCCCCGGTCGGCAAACCCACGACAACACGAGACGTTTAATACATCTGGTAGAGAAGATCGGCATCACGCATACCCCGGCAATACTATTATCTTTAGATGCCGAAAAGGTATTTGACCAGGTGGAATGGTCACTGGTATTCTGTACGCTTCAATACATGGGGTTTGGGGAACAGGGGAACAGTATATAAAAATGATCAGGGCAAACTATAACACACCCTCCATTAGACTAGCCGTAAACGGGGAAGTCATGGGTAGAGTGGGAATCACAAGAGGCACAAAACAGGGATGCCCACTGTCCCCCCTCTTCTATCTTCTTGGAACCACTCCTAATTTAAATCAGAGAGTCGACGACCCTCATAGGGATAGAAATGGCAGGAGGGCAGCACAAGGTAACCGTGTACTCTGATGATATGCTGGTTACCCTTATGGACCCAGTACAAGAACTAGACAAATTTGGGGTAATTTCGAGGCTGGAAATTAACAGGCATAAATCGGAAAATACTCATTTTGGCAGGGGGCAGGGGGAGATAAGAAAAAGAAAGCGACCTCCCTAAATTTAAAGATAGCAGACAAGGGGATAAAATAGTTAGGCATAACCCTTGCGGGCAAGGTGGATCTACTGTATGGGGGAAACTATCCGGAACTGTTGGCAAAAATAAAAAGGGACTTAGAGCGTTGGAACCCCCTGAAGATCTCTTTGGGGGGCCACAACGTTGATAAAAATGAACGTACTGCCTAGATTGGTTTACTATTTTCAGGCTATTCCAATTAGGGTCCCGAAAGCCTTTTTCAGAACACCGACAAAAGCAATCGCCTCCTTCATATGGAATAGGAAACCACCAAGAGTGGCAAGAGTGGTACTAACAGCCCCAATTCAAGAGGGGGGAATAGCTCTCCCACACTTCTATAAATACTATCAGGCGGCACAATTGTGGGTTTTAAAGGAATGGATGGCGGTGGACTAGCAAAAAAAGTGGGCAATGCAGGACAGGGCTGTGACGAGATCCTCACTGGCAGAGTTATTATGGAAAAGGAAACAATTCAGACACCCAAACCTTCGTAATAGCGAAGTTCTGAGGGCTCCACTGGAAGCATGGGACGAAGTAATGCGGAGGGGCATCCTGACAGAGGAGTATGCCCCATTTACTTCCATGTTCGGGAACCCAGAATTCCTGCAGGAGTGGAAATGGGGGTGTTCAATAAATGGGAGATAGCAGGGTTCACGAAAATAGGGCAAATGATACGAGACCAGGATTTTAGATAGTTTGGGGCCTGTAGAACACAACTGCACTTCAGGGACTCAGACAGATATAAATATGAACAACTCAGGCACTGGTTAGCGACATCAACCATCAGACAAGCGGCCACAAGGAATCTCGCCACATTTGAAAAGGTTCACTCTGACCAACTCAGGGTCCTAGAAATTTGTCTTGTCACTGTATAAGTTTATCAATGTACAGAAAGAGGACCTCAGGTGGAGTTACATGCTGAAATGGGATTATACCCTGGGGTAACCCATCAGTAGACCACAGTGGAAGGAGCTCTGGATACACATTCCCCAACTGACACGCGCAGTCCAAATGAGGGAAATGTGGGTAAAGATCATGACTCAATGGCACTATACCCCAGAGAGACTTAATACAATGTACCGCATACGTCCAAACTATGCTGGAGAGGCTGTTCAATGGAGGGCAGTTGGAGGCATATTTGGTGGGACTGTCAAGGGATTCAGGGATTCTGGTCCGAAGTGAAGAAGCAAATGCAGGGGATGTTTCCAAGTGCGGGCCTAATGGGGCAGAGGGCATGGTTATGTGGGTTGAAGGACCCTGTCACAAAGAAACTCTTGAACACAATGGAGAAGCTTCATGGGCCTAGTTATAGCAGCATGGTTGGCAATTGCCCAGAACTGAAAACAACGGGACCCACCTTTGGTATTTGGCTGGCTACAGAAGGTGTGGACTATAGTGACAATGGAAAGATTGACCCATAAGCAACAGGGCACAAGTGGGTCCTTCAGGAAGGAATGGGGAATGGTACTGGAGTACCTCCAATCAGACTACATGGAACAATGGTGCCCACATGAAGTAAGAATATTGGACATATTCATGGCATGAGAGGTATCCAAATAGGAACGGTGGACAGAGATCTTCCGGTGGGAGGGAGGGAGGAGGTGGGAGGGAAGTTGGGGTTGAGTTGATGTTTGATATTCAACTACATGAAAAATAATACAAATATTTTTTTTAAAAGAAGAAGATTGAGTTCACAACGTAACAATAATGTTTTGTCTCTTATTTGTTCTCTCGCCCTGTACTAACATCAAATTGTGCAACGTACGTATTGGCTATTTAATAATACTATACAATTGGATGTCGTTTCGTACCTATCATGTCTTAATATTTGCTACACCTCCTGTTCTTATGTTTATTTGACTACTATGCATAACTACTTGGTTGATGATGACGTGGATGATGTATATGCATATGGACTATCACTTACCATGATTTAATGATATTTACGTGGATTATGCAAATGGTACGATTACGGTTAATGTACTAGATCTAGTTAAAGAACAATACCGGCCCTGAAAAAGGACATATAGTGTCCGAAATGCATTGGCCCTGATATGCATTTGCCTTTGCCAATTAAGAATCACATTTCGAAGATTTATGATCAAAGAATACAAAGAATTAAATACGTTTTTAACACTTTGAGAATATACATATTCTTTCAAAAAACTGTTAAGGTATTTTTTCACATAAAACCAAAACGTGGTATATGGGAGGCAAGGTCTTTTCTTTTTATTGCTTGAGTAATGCCACCTCATAGGACTTGGGAACAGCTGGGAATCTTTCAGACTGCCAGGCAACACTATTTATACCAGAGCACCCAAAGGTCCATGCCATCAGCCATCCAGCCAAAGTGGGAGGGAATGGGTGTGAATCAGAAGTGAATGCGCTTTAAAGGAGATTCACATGCAAGATAAATTGTGAATCGAGCAGCTTGCACACCTGGCAAGCCTTTTAATAACAACAGTCAGGTGTGGCTTTATGTCAGAAAGGTGAATCTGACATTTGTGCATCTCCCTGAAAAATGAGCAACATTTTCAATATTCTTTTTGGCAAAATATTCTGTTTTCTCCCTTAGTTATAGTACAAAGTTATTATACTGCACCAAATTACCACATAGAAGTCTCTAAGCACCTAAAATTGACCTTTTGTACAAAATGTTTAAGGACATGAGCGCTTCTTTGACTTGTCAGTGGTCCGATTTGAACCTTTCCACTGTGCCAGTGTTTCTTTGTGAGATGGGCATGTTGAAACCATGCTGAAGAAAACAGGAGAGCAAAGCTCTTCTCCTTATCCTTCTGTTTGGACTCTGGATGTCCGTTCAAGAACAAGAGGCTCCCTCAGGAGCTGCTATTTATTGGGTTTAAACTTTGGTAATACCAGGCAGCAGTAACACATTTTGTTCTGGGAGTTTTAAAGTTGCAGTAGCAATAGCATTCACATGTTTTGAAAATGGCTCTGTATAGGTTGCCAGGCATTCATATGCATTGTTAGCAGTCTCCATCTGTAGAGATAAACATCCCTGAGGTTTTGGAATAGTCGAGTGAGAAAAATATGTCTTATTTCTGTGACCTTAGGGTGGCCTAATTGTTGGATTTGAGCTGCTGTCACTTGAAAGGTAACAAGAAGATTAATCCCATCAAGGTTGGTAGGTATGACGAAACAAATAAAATTGTCAGATTAAAAAATAAATACAAAATATCCCCTTTAGAAGTTGGGGAACAGACGTGTTATGCAAGATCGTAGTTTCAAAGTAATTCCTGAAATAACGACTGGAAGGAATATTAAAGTATCCAAGATTTTGTGGAGGGTCAGAAGAAGGAAACAGACTAGAAGTTGCCATTCACAAGAAACTTGAATTGAAAATTATAAGAAAATGCCTCACTTTCCCTAAGCTATGAGTTTCCTTACCTAACACAACTAACTAGGGTGCTTGTCGTCATTAGTGAAGTCCACAGTAAATGTCTGTTTTCTGTCGAAACCTAAGCTTCTCTGACCCTACCACTTATACTAAACAAGTAAAGTCCAGGAGAATTTGACTCCCTTCTCCTGAAGCTGCTTTCTCAGCAAGTCTCTATCAATATTGAATCTTCCGACAGTTCTTGGCGATCTCATAACACTTTGTTCAGCTCACATAACAGGCTTTTCCACGGCCTTTTGTTCCCTTTCGCTTGGCTTTTCACGTCCCTTTGTACATATGCTCTGATGTCTGATGTCTTTCTCTTATGAACTTGAACGTCTCTCTCTCTCTCTCTCTCTCTCTCTCTCTCTCTCTCACCCAATGTATCTATTCAGGATTATAAACAGTTGTCTCCGTAGCAGAGCCCGTAATGCCCTGATCTCTTGGTCTCTACCTGGGATGAGTATGATGAGCACAGTAATGATTCTTACTCTTCTGGTTTTTCAATTGGACGAGTATGCTAAGCCCAGTAATGATTCTCACTCTACTTGCTTCTTGGCCTCTCACTGGGATGAATATGATAGGCCCAGTAATGATTCTCACTCTTCTTATTAACTTGTCTTTCATTGGGACGGGGATGATTAACCTAGTAAAGCTGCTCACTCTTCTTAGATTGTAATTATTTAAAAACTCTTCTTCTCTATTTCTCTCACACTTGTAACAGTGTAGGTTGTTGCTACATGTTTCTCCCTCTCCTTGAAAACTTGTGCCCCACGGAGATGAGTAAAATTACTCCAATCATTATATTCTTTTTTCTCATTGTGACGATTATGACTGTCAATCGTTATATCCGCTTCTCTCCCTGAGTCTCCCGCTCTCCCTGCTACCTTCTTTGTAGTGGGTCTGCGTCACCGGTTCAGCGTTCCCCTGCTTCATTTCTCTTCCTCTTGTCAGGCTGGCTCTTGCGCTCAGTTCACTTTCCCCTTCCAGCACCTTCCAGCGTGTTTCTATGACAGCTTCAGTTAGGGGTTTCTCTGTCTCCCTGGACTGTTCACCACTCCTTGTGCATCCCTCCTGGGACAGGATTCAACTGTGCATGCTCTCTCTAACTAGCTCCTTGAACAGTGCATCTCAGGCACCTGTTCCTTCCAGCTCCTCTCCAGCCTTCCTTGTGTGTCCCTCGTGGGACTAGAGTCAACTTGACAGACTCTTGCTAGTCTGCCCCTCGAACAGGATAACTTGGAGGCCTGTTCTCTGAAGCTCCTCCCCAGCTTGGGAATCAGTGTATCCCCATGTTCATCAGCGTCACTCCTCAAACAAAAAAGTTGCAGTTACCCGTAGATAAACTGCACATCCTCCTATTATTGATTTACATAAATTCATACGTAAAAAAAGTTTCCTAATCGCCTCCAAGACAACAAACCTATTTAAGGATTGTATATTTTAGACAAAAGACAGCATGTCAGAACTCATTTGTTACAGGTTTATTTAATCATATTTTAATTGTAAAAAAACCTTTACAGAAGAGCATATCAAAAAATGTTAATAACACATCTATAAAAAAGCCAGTTGTCAAGAACACGCATTTTATCACATCAACCAAAAAAAGCTCACATCTCACACATCATTCCTTGCATACGCATTCATCCCCATACATGCAAACAACCGCTCATACTTGTGCAAAAAACGCAATCCTGGTAGTTTTGTTCTGTGACTCAGAACATCCCATTCATATGGGTTTCATATTTTAATAATTCAAAACATGCCTATTTGACAATATTTTGTTCATAAAAATATATAAGACATTGGGTGGATATTCCAAAATAATTATTCATGGACACATATTGATCCCCATATTTTGTCTGTATAAACCCAAGTTAAAGCCGGCTCTGGGAAGAGTAGGCTCTATGGTGTTGTCGACTCGAGTTTCGAGCCGCCAGAACGGTCTATACAGCTTCTATCTGCACCTCATCAGGACGTATACATTACAAACAAACACAGTTTCTAAAAACAAAGTTCCAAAGTGAATTGACATTTTTCATTCAATTTCCAAGAGCTAGTTTCTTCTGCTTAACAAAGTGTTACAAATGGTGATCCAAGTATGTTTTTTTCTCAGAAAGCTGCTTCCAAATTGTAAAAAAACCTCGGGTGAGGTATCCTCGTGTGTTGTTCACGGACTCCGGCCAAGGCTACATTTTCTTCTTAGTTACAATGTTGTTGTATCTTCATCCGCAGAGATGTGGTTTTCTCCCCGTCAGATATGTTGCAGACCAGTTGGGTCAAATGTGTAAAGCCAATGGCCCATGATCCCTGTGTTCTTTCCAGAAAAAAAGGACACTGGATGTGGACAGTGTCACACACACAAGGTGTCAACGACCACTCGTGTGTTTTCTTCAGTGTCGGCGAGCCGTCTAGAAGGAAGGAATCCCAATTCTGCAGCACTGCTGTACGTTGCATCACTCCAGCAACTGGTCTGAAACTCCCGGGTTTCCCTCTAACGTTCTCTCTCTCCTCCCACTTTTATGATGCTGCTCTGCGCCTTTCGTGGGAGTCTTTTGTCTGTTTCTTAGTCATATTTGTTATGACTCCATTGGTCTTCTTCATCTCAGTACCAAGTAGGTACTTGTTTTCACATGAAACATCACAGTAGCAGATGTATAAGGATTCTTTCTTTTTCCTCCCAACAGGGTTTACACTGTTGGTTTGCTGAGTGAATTGGGAAGGGAGATACTCATTGGAACAGGAGTCCTCCTCCCCATGGGGGGGGGGGGAATCTCTCCCTGTGAGGTCTTGCTTGCTTCTACCCCTAGGGAGGGCGTCGAATAGCAGGCTTACCTCCCTAGCCTCACAAGGAAAGGCTCTCCCCTGGGAGAAGTGACAGAATCCCGCGATTTGTCAGAATATATATTGGAATAAAACTTTAGATAAAAGATCAGCAATGAGATCAAAAAATGGCTATTCGAGCTATACATCAAAAGAAATGCATAATGAATCATTGATGTGATCGCTAAATTAAAAGAAGGGCAGTCAAATGTCTACAGGAGATGCCATTGCCATGAACAAGAATGACCCCTCTTTTCCTTCCAAGTCGTCTATATGCATAAAATGGCAAGCACCCATCCAAGGGTAGTTGATTAAAGGCAACCCGGAGCCAGTGCCATTTGTGAGTCCTTACTCAAATGCACAACCAGTTTTTACAAGGACAAAGACTTTATGGTATTGTTATAAGCAAACAAGGTGGACACTATGCCAAAAAGATGTGAAGGGGAAAAGAGAACAACATGTAGACAAGTGGAATGCGGAATATTTTACCCTCAAAGCAATGCAGTACAAATGAGTGATTTCCATCACATTCAAACCATGCTAAACATCTTCATTGTGTTTTTTTTAACCAGATTTCTTTTTCATATTTTATATTTAATATGTGTGGCTATTTAAGCCTTTTGCATCTATACAATCACAATAAATAGAATACAACAAAGTTGTTTGTACATTCTACAATTCATATGAAGCAAAAGAATTCATATTGAACACCATTGATTAATACCTATATAAATTATATTATTCAAAATAAAAGCCATCTTTCAACTACTATGCTAAGGCCCATGGGTGGCTCAAGTCTACCTCCATAGTTATTCTGTACAATTAGCCCTGTCACTTATTTGCATTTTAAATGCGTCCTATGATCATTTGTTTTGTGTACACGCCCATACATACATGCATTGCTGCTGCAGTAATCACAAGCGACTCTGCCGCCAGATTCACAGATCAAAACTGATTTGTTACAAAACTGCCCGGCCGCAACCAAAAACGCTTATAGCCCTTGGAATAAAGGTCAATAGAATTTTCACATTCTGTCAAAATGTGCCTACTAGCTTCTATAGATTTGGCACACAGACAGCGTGATCTTACTTCCAGAGGGATGTTCTGCCAGGCACCAATATATTCTAATACCAGTCAAATATTTAGTCGCAAATACGAGATGAAGCGTCTTAATGTATGAGAAAATGGCTTAGTCGGGTAACTACACAGCTTTTGATATTCAATGGTTTATTTTGCGTACTCCTCATAACGCTGCTTATTCTCAGGTAAATCAATGGATCTCACACGGTCCCATTCGTGCAACTTAAACTTGAGTTTATGTAAGTAAAAGACAGTGTCTGCTGTCTCATTTAATGGCAGTCCGATATTAACCACATACTCTTGTACAGTGTCTGCCAATTCAAGATGGGCTTTATTACCCATTCAGTAGTGTATGTATCCATTCGGCATAGTAAATATATCAGATTTATCCACTAAGACATTGGATCGGCTTATTTTTTTAATAAGTAACGTGATACAAAATATTTTCCTAGTAGTATATAAGGAAGTGGTGCTTAATTCCATAGCAGCCACAGATACACTCGTAGGTAAGCTCAAAAGAGACCCAAGTATTTGTACTTCTAATTTATCTAGCTAACCCCTGCGATTGTCAGGAACTGTTTCTAAACCATTTAAGCTACATGGTACAATTGCTTTGGTATACATTTCCAGCCATCCCTCTACTGACTCTCGATAAATCCCCTCAATAGCAGCCATTGTCACATAGCCTTTGCTTTGAAGTAGGCATAGTATTGTGAAGGTGTAGGAGGACTGAAAATGGTAGCTCAAGGTCGTCATAGGTTTTGACCTGCTCCAGTTTTATATCCTTAATATACCAGCTAAACCTAGTAGTATGTCTGCCTTTACTCCGTATATGCATGACCTTGGTCTTAATGTTTTTTTTTTTTTTTTTTTTTTTTTATTAAAATGTTTTGTTTGATTTTACAAACTTTTCATTTCTTCATAAAAAATAAAATACAACAAAAGAAACTAGACAAAGTGACATTATAAAATAGGAATCTCATATAATCCTTGTTTCTGCTTCCTTCGTGCGTTTCAAATGTCATTTGTTAATAGCTATCCAGAATTTAATAATTGTTAAAATTAACTTTTGATCTTGACCTCTTAGCAGATTGTCCCATCTTTCACTGGTTGTTAGTTGTTTATTTGATATACCAAAATAGTCTCTGTGTAGTGATCTTTGGTCTATCAAGGCCGTGCAGACCATAACCAAATGAAATAAAGTTTCTTTGTTGGTTGCAATTTTGCAAAAACGGCAGTATGGTGTTATTCTGTTTGTTTTATCAATCATAGCTTGATACTCTTGTGTTGGTAGGATATTCAGCCTAAATCGGAAGAACAGGTCACGGATATAGCAATCCGGAAAGATGTTTAGATAAGCAGGTAATTCGTGTAAGGCTCTTGATTCTATTTGGCATTTTAGATGTCTTTTGTATTGGTCTTGATCACCGATGGTTTGGATCCAGTCGTTCGTCTGAATTTTGCGTTTGGCATATTGAGGTCTATTAATTAACATTTCCTCAGATATATCGCCAGCTTGCATTTCCATTTTAATTTTAGAGCTCCATTTTGTAAGTGCTGTGATGTGGAAAGCGGTTTTTTTTTCTCTCAATATTTCCAATGACGGGATCTTATCTTTTGTGGTTATTTTCCATAGAACAATGGATTTAATGGATTGGAGAGCTAGTTCGAATCGTATTCTAGCCATAGGAAAAGATCTTGGAAGGGATAAGGTTTTTCTCCAAAACAGTGCTTCATATCTAGTCCAATTAATGGATTCATAGTTGATGAGGGATTCAGAAGCATACGATAGAACAGGAATTACTTTTTGTTTGTAGAAGGCTATTATTGGTTTAAAAGAATATGTGCCGTACTTCCTATGGAAGAAGCAGCCTTGTCTGGCCAGAGATCTGGCTTTGTCCTCTAAGTAATTTTTCCATTCCTGTTCATTTGCAGAGGAGTTGATCATCGCGCCCAAGTATTTCATCGAGGTTGTCATGGCGATCTCATTCCCATCTAAGAATATTTTTAGGCTGGGTTTATCGGTTTTCTGCGGGGCGAGTCTCATCGTCCTTGTTTTGTTGCAATTAATCACTAGATCGTTCTCCTGCATGAATTCTTGGGTTTTATCTAGAGATTTTTGTAAGCCCGCTATAGTCTTATCCAGAATGATGATGTCATCAGCATAAATTAAAGTCTGAACAGTTTCGTTGTTGATTTTAGGAGGATTTGCTACCGAGTTTTGGATTTGTTTGCTAAAGTCAAATGTATACAAATTATACAAGCAGGCAGCCAAAGGGCATCCTTGTTTCAGGCCATTGGAGGTTTGAATAGGAGAAGTAACTGTACCGTCGTTCGTTAAGCGAACTCTAACAGAAGTATTTGAATAGAGTTGCATGATGGGGTGCAAGATAGAGTCTGGGCAACCCCAGGCTGTCAGTTTGGACCATAGCTTTGACCTGTTCACCGAATCAAAGGCCATTTTTAAATCTATGAAGATTACATATATTTGATGTTTTTTTTGTATCGCCTCATGTTTAATCAGGTTCAGGAGTAATAAGTTCACATTTGTTCCAACTTTCTTGATAAAGCCAGTTTGTCTTTGGTCTCGTTTGTCATTTTCCATTGCCCAATTGGTGAGTTTGTTAACAAGGTATCCTGCGAATAATTTGCCCAAGGGATCTAACAGGGCTATGGGTCTGTAATTTGCAGGGGATTTGCGGTCTCCATTTTTGTAGATGGGAATCAAAACGGCAAAAGTCCAACTTTGCGGAATTTGTTTCGTTTTTTCTATCAGTTGGAGGAGAAGAAAAAAGAAGGATGCCCATTCATGCGGGTTTGCTTTAAGGGTAGCATTAGATAGACCGTCGGGTCCCGGTGCTCTGGAAGGATTCAACTCCATGATGGTAATTCTTATATCCTCCACATCCCAGTTGAGATTCCAAGGTTCTTTGTTTTGCATTTCATTAATTAGAGACGCATTTGGATAGGTGTTATACAAGGATGTAAAATGCTTTATCCATTCTTGAGCTTCGACTTCTTGGGTCATAGCGGTTACTTTAGAAGCAGGATTCAGCAGAGTCCAAAAGTTCCTTGAGTTTTTGTCTTTTAGAGCCGCTAAAATTGCTTCAGCGTCATTCTGTTTAGTTAGAGCTTTAATTGTTTTAATTGAATTAGAATATTTTTGTTTTTCTTTTTTTATTTTGGTCTCAAAGTCAGGTTCTTTCAATTTTTTTAATTGTCTAATTTGTTTTTGAAGCTTCTTTTTCTTCTGGGCAATTTCAAGATTGAATTGATGCTTATGACAGACAATAGGATGGTTTTTTTTTATGTGATGGATGATGGTATTTCTCGAGAATCCAACTATAGTTAAGTTTTGCATGATCATGAAGTGTAGAATCTTTAAAAGTTGACAGTAACTCAGGTATTTGATGATTTTTAATACGAATTCTATTAAGAGCATTATTAATCTCGAGAGGTGGCAAAATTATTCGTGGATATTTTAATGTTGCTGAATCCCAAGTGATTCTTATTTGTTGGTGATCGCTGGAAGGTTGAGGAAGATTTTCAATCGAAGTTATTAGAGTTCTCAAACCTTCTGATGAAAAAATGTAGTCAATAATAGAATTTGTGTTGTTACGGGACCATGTTGGAATCGGGATTCCTTTGTTGTCCACAGCAGGGTCGATTAATGTGATGTTACGGATCGATAATTCTTTTACCCATTTTTTTGCTCTCTCTGATAATGCATTTCTGTCCAGTTTTTGGCCTTGTTTGTCAAATAAGTGGAAATTGAAATCCCCTACAATTAAAAAGACCGTTCTATGGTTGAGTAAGACAATATTATCAATTTCGTCCAGTATGGATTCCAGGAATTTATGGTCGTTCATTGCTGACGGATTCCAGTATATGTTAAATATAGTGATATAGTTATTATCCTTACATTGATCTTGGTCTGTAAATGCATGACCTTGGTCTTAATGTAATTTATCTTCAAGTGGTTCTCATCCGCAAACTGTGCAAGATTAGATTATTAATGGCTCTTTGTAGGCCAAGAGGGGTGCGGTCTAGTAAAACTGTGTCATCCACATAAGTAATCCACGGTATCGCCACCACTCCAATATGTGGCGGGATAGTCCGGGGCATACATAAATTCTCCCCCATGTCAGCCACATAGAGGTTAAATAACAAGGGTGCTAAAATGCACCCCTGCTTCAATCCCCTGTTGGTAGACATTGGAGAAGAGACATGCCCTTCTTGCGAGAGACAGATAGTAACAGTTGTATCAGTGTATAAATTGTATTAATGAAATGCAATAGGTATTTGTCTATGCCTCACCTTTCTAGTTTAGACCACAAAAAATGTGGCAGTTGACACAATCAAATGCTGTTGAATAATCAACAAAGCTCATATTAAGAGGTTGCCATCAGTCGCCCTTAATACATCCGCTGCTATCGGGCGTAAGGCCCACATGGCCTGTATGGTGGAGTAGCCCTTCCTAAATCCCAACTGTTGGGGTTTTAACAATTGTTGGTCACTAGCCCAATTATGACATAGTTGCAACAGAATAGTTGCAAAAACTTTGCTGCTGGTGTTTAGCATGGCTTGTAATCTATAATTGTTGGAGTCTATGAGGGCGCCACGTATGTAGATCGGAATCAATATTGAAGCAAGCCAGCTCGGAGGGAGCACTCCAGTAATACATATTTTAGTGTACATTTCGTGCAGGACTCTGGCCCAGAATTGAGGACTGGATTTCAATACTACACTGGCTAGCCCATCAGGGCCATGGGCCCTATAAGATTTTAGTCTTGCCAAAATGTCAAAAATGTCACTAATTTCTATGTTTAAAACTGGACCACCCATGTAAACAATTAAGAGTTTACATTTCAAAGTGGCTTGCTTCCAATAGAGACCTTTTACATGCACTTTCCAAGCTTCTTCTGCTGTAACACACATTTCCTTATGGGTGATTGTAGCCAAATATGTCCGATATAAGAACCAGAAATTCAATGAGTCAGTTGTGCGAATCAGCCCATAGACCATTTTCCAATTGGCTGATGGGAAGCTGGCTCTTATTTCTCTTGATGGACTTCACCTTCTTGCGCATCATATGCTTTTTAATATGAATTAAATAATCAAATATTCTAGGGTTACTCTTACCTTGTACAGTCATCTTCCCTATCATGTAAAGGCAGGGCTTAATTAATGCACAAAATTCCCCCAAGTCACTGTTACAGTGTTTTAGTACTTCTTCTGGGGAGCGGATTATATGCGCTATATACTGATTGGCCCTTTTTAGATTGGTCTCAGACCACACAACTCTGTTAGCCTGAGCATTAACTGAAACCTTGCCCAAGTCAGCTTTCTTTTTCTTCTGTGATTGCACAAAAAAGTTGGCTATCATCATTGTGTGATTGCTAGCTGGAGTAAATTCAATTTCGTACTTCAATAATTTACAATGCACAGAGTCTGTGAGAAATATACTGTTCAAGCTTGAGGTGCTACAACCATCAGTCCACGTAACCACCTCAAGAAGAGTATCATTTTTACTTGGTAACAGAGGTAAGAGGTTAAATTCCAAAAATACTTCTGACCACCTCTGTCCCTTCTATTTCAATACCCTGGCATGTTCCGAAAGCAGTCTCCATTGATTATCTGTCTTGCCATCACTTGCCAAATTAATACAATGCGCCTTAAAGTCAACAGCTATAATTATGATCCCCTTGGCGTTCTTTAACTTCTGTGTTGACAATGTCTCTTTCTCCCAAAATGACGTGCTATATGTTCCATCGGGGGGGGGTCATATACATTTAATATTAGAGTACTGCTCTTCCAATCAAAGAAATTCTTAATATCCACTGCCAAGCCGGTGTTACAATGTGTGCCAGTCGTATACCACAATCTTTCATAACCTTGTCTAATGTCTATACATTGGCCATCCTTAGGTCTCCCCTTCAAAGCTATGATAGCAGGTTGAAAACATATTTGGTAGCCGTCCATTGAAAAGGACGACATCAAACCAATTTCTTGTAACATGAATATGTTGGTCATGGAGAGCGTAGCATAACCTATGGGATGTGTAATAAATGATCTAAAGCCCCTTGTGTTCTTGGATAGGACAAGGCCCAATTCAGGAAAAACCGGCGGTCAATGCCAAGGCTCTTCAGCCATGGAAACCCAGTTCTTGTTAGGCAGAGTCTGCTGGGTCAATTTAATTTGTTGACCCCGATAGCCCAGATTCTTATTTGTCTTAGCAGATTTAATTGCTGCATTTCCCTCCATATTAGACACTGGGGTCTTGAATCGATCCTCTTTGTGTCAGTTGCAAACCTTACCTGTGTTCTTGGTTTATCCTTTTCAGAGAAGAGGTAGGGCCTGTCTCTTTGGGCAGCCACCTCAGCCCCTAATGATACAGGGAGCTGGTCCTAAAGCCAAGTTTTTGGAAAAGAAAACAATACTGGGAAAAATCTGTCACAAAGAACAACTGCTGGAATAGATCTCTTGGCAGTTGTAGTTGCTGGTACAATTGGTGAACAAAGGAGCGTAGTCAAAGAAAGATGCAGCACCAGCTGAAGAGTAGGCAAGACAGCAAAGGGCATTGGAGCAGTTTCCTTACAGAATGCAGACAGAGTGAACAGGAAGGCTCTTGAAGCAGAAAGGTACATAAGAGGGAGAGATTAGGAGGGAGGATCCAGAACGGAGAAAACACAAGGCGTCACAGGAACCAACAGCAAACCATGGGAGGTAGGCTAGATGAGGAGGAAGTGGGGTTTTGCCTTTAGGGAGCTTAGTTGTAGGTGACAAAGGACTTCTTTCATAGGTTGTTGGTGGTCATTGGGGTTAGTAGAATACATCAATATGGCTCACAAAAAAATGAATTACATATAGGCATGAATGCCATGTAGTTTAACTTGCCACGAAGGTACATAGTGGACCATACTGCCAATATAGATTGTGTCGTGTAACATTGCCGAAGTACATAATGGCCTATCCCAGCCCCTCGATCTTCATATCATATCTGATAATGAAATTTAACTGTTCTGAGGCTCTAGAGAATAAGGGAGCATGGCTAAGGTTGAGCTGCAAAATGAGAAACTGTTGATTATGTGGCTGTAAGGAGGTCAAGTCATATCACCTGATAATGCTCTGTGATAGTCTATCTGAACTGTGTGTTACATTCATAAAATCTTATGATAACTCAATTGATATCAACAATATTTACTACTTATGGGATCTTTTAATGCAAGGTGATGATATTAATCTCATCTATTTTATAGTGTCATTTTATCTACGTATTGTTAGTATTTCAAATAGTTTATTGTGAGAAATTGTAGGTTGACGTGTGTGTAATGAAATGCTTAGTATTATTACATAATTAGCTTAGATTCAAATGTGATGAACTGCTAAAACTCGTCTAATTTTAGCGCTAGCTTTTATGAGTGACTGTGACCTTTTCAATTGTCTAGCAAAATGTTATTAATTTGATGCGATTTCCATGAATTGATGAATACGGATTAGAAGTCTTCCTTTGAAGTCACAACTTAACCTTTATAGGTGGATGAATGTGTTGTTTTTGTCATTGTTGTACATACAAAACCATGTGGCTATTATATATATTAAAATAAACTAAACTAAACTAAACATCAATATATCATCAAGATACAGAATCCTGGTGTGTTGTAAAGATCCAAAAATGGGTGGTCCATGAACCTCTGGAAAATTGAGGGGGCGTTGGATAGGCCAAAGGGCATAACACAATATTTAAAATGTTCTAAAGGTGTTCAAAATGCCTTTTTCCATTCGCCCCCATCTTTAATTCTGAGAAAGTGATGCACTCCTCTTAAATCAAGTTTTGTGAAAATATTGGCTCCTCTGATGGACTCCAGGATTTCTGGGATAAGAGGCAAGTGGTTTTAATCCTTGCAGGTTATCTGATTGAGTCCTCTGTAATCTATACAGGGATGTAACTCTGTAGTATCCCTTTTAGAGACAAAAAAACAATTAAGCGCCTTCAGTCTTATGGTGTTGTACTATTTGCATATGTAGATAAATAGTGTCTTCTTTTATCTGACCCCCTTTCAAAGCTCTTCCATCAATTCCTTCTACGGGGAGAGCAACCTCTTTAGTCAGACAAGGAACCATGTTCTTTTGGGCCCAAGTGTGGTCCATGAACGATCCACAGGCTCCAGAATCTGCCATAGCTGGTACTTCCCAAGATATGGAATCAGAACTCCAGAGAGTTATTCTTATGATCAACAAGGGCATCCGATGGGATTGTGTAGGACGCATGGTAGAAAGGGCTTGTAAATAGGGATGCGTAAGATCCTCCCGTTCTTCTGTCCCTCATAAGAATGGGGACTGGCGTTTCCCTGCCGCCTAGGTGGAGCCAAAGCACATAAACATAACAAATGGCTAGAAGAGCCACAGTACGAACACAAGCCTTTACTTCGTCATTGTGCTCTTTCCGATTCTGTTAATGGACCCCTTCTAGCAGCAGTCTGCATGGGTTCAGACTACTCGGCTGTAAAGTTTGTCTTGAGTTCAGGTGTTTTTGCCGGAATGGTACATGGTAAGTGAGGTCTTCCTCTCCTCCATTAAGCCTGCCTGCCCTGCAAACAGAAGTCGATCTGTAAAACTAACTGAATTAGTTGGTTGAAAGAGGGGGGTCTTGGAGCTCGAGCTAGTTCATCCTCCAAGTCATCTGACAATCCCCTTCTGAAGAGAATACAACAGGCATCTTCTGGCCATTTGGCTTCTGATGCTAGTAGCTTTAAGCGGGCTGTATAGGTCAAGATATCAAGATTGTTCTGTTGGAAGTCTAACAGTCTTTCATGAGGAGTACAAGTCAAATCTGGCCTGTCAAAGTATGCCTTGAAGGCCGCCACCAAGGCAGTGAAATCATCCAAGACAGGATCATTTCTGTTAACCAGGCGGGTGGCCCAAGAAAGGACACTAGAACTCATATGAGTGATCAAAAATCCAATTCTGTACTAATCGGTCTGGAACATAGCCTGTCAAAATGAGAAAACTACGGTACAGGCTTTGAAGAATTATTTTAGCTTTTTTGGATCCCCTGTACATTTTTGAACCTGAGGTCCTGTAGCTAAGGAACCCACAGGTAAGGCATCCCGTGTTGCCAAGGCTTGGTGTAGTACATTTTCGTTTTTAAGAAGCTGGACTTCTGGAGTTAGATTCTGCACTGCAGCAACCAGTAGCTACATTTATACCATGGTTTCTTTATTTTGGCGTCGCAATCTGTCAGTTGCGAGCCTTACCTGTGGTCTTGGTTTCTCCTTTTCAGAGAAGAGTTAGGGCTGTCTCTTTGGGTAGCCACCTCAGCCTTTAATGGTACAGGGGGAAGAGGGGCTGGTTCTAGAGCCAAGTCTGAGTCGGGGAAAAAACCCAATACTGGATAAAGCCGTGGTCACGAAGAACAACTGCTGGAATAGATCTCTTGGCGGTTGTTGTAGTTGATGGTACAATTGTTGAGCGTAACCAAAGAAAGATGCAACACCACCGAAGAGTAGGCAAAACAGCAAAGAGCATTGGAGCAGTACTGTATATCACAAGGTTTTCGTACAGAATGCAGACAGAGTGAACAGGAAGGCTCTTGAAGAAGAAAGGTGCATGAGAGGGAGAGATCAGGATGGAGGATCCAGAGCAGAGATAAAACAAGACGTCAGAGGAACGAACAGCGAGTAATGGGAGGTAGGCTAAATGAACAGGAAGTGCTGGCAAGGCAAAATGAGTAGGAATTAAAGGAACTAGCGTTGAAGCCATGGAAAGGCAGTTGTGACGCATATCTTACCAAGTCCGCTTCAGTTTCATAGTGTTTCTTTTTTTGGTAGGATGTAGACTGTCAGCACGTAACGTGTAAATTGGTGGCCATTTTAGTTGGGTGCAATTTTTTGGCACAGGTGCCATGTTGGAGTGGGCGCCTGATGCCGCTACTGTCACCATAAGGAATGTCGAGGCAAGAGTCTGACACTTCAAGGGAGCCATAGTATAATTGCATACAGTAGCCCATAGTATTGAATTCCTCAGTAAATTGCAGTCTTTCTACAACCATACAACTGACAAACTTTATTACCACCCAGTTAGACTGACTATGTAAGGCAGATAATTTGACTCTTTCAATGTCTTGTAATGTCACGGCAGACAACTCTTCAATTCGTTGGAACAGTAGCATCAGATTGCCTCTGTTCAAGAATGGACTATGACTGGTAGGCTCAATGTCCTCCATACAAATGCATCACGAGTCATATGCTGGGGTTTTAGATGGCTTGTCAATATGCTATTTGTTGCAATGTACACACGAAAATGTACTATCTTCATGGAAATCTTGTAAGGGGCCTGATAAGTCCTTGGCCATTTTCGGGATGTGCAAAAAGGCTTAATTGGGCCTGTTATTAAAGCTGGGCATAAGTGTTAACCTTGCTTCTACGCTCTCATTTGTCATCTGGGTATATTTGCTGGTCATGGTCAATCTACACTGTGTGCCCATATCCGTTTTTGTCTGTTGTCCCCTGATGATTTGAACTTTGTCTCTTTGTTCAAATTTGTTTGCACCTTTCATTACTGCCCTATGTGAATCCATCTCCTCAGGAAATCGTATCCATTTATCCAGCGTACCAATTATTTGCTTAGGCCTAGTATTTTCTCCAGCAATATTCAGAGAGGAGGCTCTCTTGCGCTTCACTAATGTTACTTTTTTTGGTTTATCAGGAATCACTGCCAGTGCTGATGCGTTATTGGGTGCTTCCACCACTTTATGTTTAGACAATTGTTTAGTTTTATTTCTCTTTCTACATTTCGGTAGTGTTTATGTATGGTTGTTAAATGGTGGGGTGCAAACAGCAGGAGATTTTATGACGGGCACTTCCTGCATAAGTCTCATTTGATTAATCTCCATAGATGACACTGAATGATCAGAAATTGAAAGCTGACTATTTATCTTGCTTGAATCCATGCTTGAATCCATTCATGTCTCTATGGCCATCTCTTTTGCAAATTCCGCCTCTAGTATTTCTCACAAATGTCCCATATACAACACACGTTTCGTCAGAGTCACGGCCACTACCCTTAACTATGTTAGAACACAACATTGGTCGCTATGGTGACGCTGGTGTTTTCTCCGACTTATTGTTCCATCACGCTGTTTGTTCAGGGGTCTAGTTTCTTTCCAAAATGGCACCCGCAACCGCTCGCGCCTACTACAATACAGACACAGGAATGCTGAGCCCTTGTGTCGCAACAGTATTGAGTACTGATGCTGAGTTTGTTGCTTCTTGCTCCCTAATTGCTTACCTTCCTTCCTCAGAAAGATTCTTATTGACCTTCTGCCTTTCGCTTTCTCTTCGTTCTCGCTATCTTCACCTGTTCCTGTCTGACTCGAGTTCTGATTACCTGGCACTCTCTTCGGCTAATGGTGCTCCTTCGGGTCGCCGTATCCTTGCTGAGGTTTTAAGCACCGGCAGGGCCTCCTTAGATCTAGCTGCTGGAATCAATCTACAACTAACATCTGCTACCCCTGCAATCTGCACACTCCATCTACTGAGGGTTTTTTCTGTCTCAGTCTTTTCCCCTCTGGTTGCAGCACTGATCGTCCTGAGGTCTGGTGAGTTGTCTTCCCGCTGCACTTCAGGCGTGAGGCTCTGCATTCCAAATTCCACCCGACAGCTACTCAGTACCTGAGACAGGCAGTAAGATCTCACAGCCTGGATCCTTTTTATAGCTCTCTGTTCATTTGCCAATGTCGAACATAATGCAAAAATCGCATCCATCCTAACGGCAATTGCCTTCAAACTTGGCATAAATGTAGAATCATTAAAATTAGCATCATCAAGTATTGTGCTTTTTGAAGTATCCAAGCTTGACTCTGCCTCTGTCGGTGGCTGTGTGTTTGCTATTTTTTCAAGATCAGTGGATAGCAACAAGTAAGTTGGAGGAAGCAATGCAGGAAGGTCATTTTTGTGCACAATTCCCGATAAGGAGGCATGTCTTAAATTCAAGCACATATTTAGCAAGGAATTATTATTGTCAATATTAGCCACTGAATCGGATGAACTCACTACTACGGTTGGACATGCATGTCTACTCGAGGAAAGGGAAGGGAAAAAGTGTATCTTCTTTTGCTCCCGTGGCAGCCTTCAAATGGCTGTATTGCCTTGGTCCCCTGAATATCTGGCTTATTAGCGTACTCTGGGGCGACTGTCGGCAGTGCAGGAGAGCTATCTCCTCTCTCTTCGAAAGGTATTTGTTGGTATTATTGTTCATCCTTTCACTAATGAGGTCCCTAACCCCCTGCGTAGGGCGCGCTTTGGGCATGACCGTGTTTCTTTTACCAGTAGTCCTCGAATATGAATATGAATATGCACAGGGGGATGGCAATTTAGCAGGCTTCCTCTTGCTTCGTATACCTTCCCTTATTGTCATTAATATCGTAAATGTTATGACAGTATGTTAGGTATGGGGATTAGGTGTTATTTGTATGCCTGATCAATGTCCCACAGGCCCTCCAAAATAGCAATAAGCCCCACCGTACCACCAATAACCACTTTACAAGACACTACAGACCAATCAAGTAGAGTAGCTGCCCCACCAGGTCCGTGGGTACTGTATGTGCCTGATTTGATCTAGTTCACAATATTAAAGGAGAACTTCCTCTCCTCTCTGCAAGCCTGTGACCACGTCCGATACTAATGCAAATACAAATGGGTGGTTCACCCCTATCGGTAGACAAATAGACAAAGCCTTGCTGTGTCCTAACGCCAATGTGCACTTAAGCTTCGGGCCCAATTCCTCTGCTCCCAAGCCCCAAACAACAGTTTGCTTTGTCCTCGCACTTCAATGCACACAATACACTGCTTGCGGTGGCCTTCTCCCCCTCCCCCCGGCAAAAATGAGTGTAGCTGCCTGCTGTGGCCTTAAAGGACGACAGGATGCTGCAGTGGGTTCTAACTGTCTTTATTGCAAGACAAACAGGTGGGCATAAACTTGGCTGAGTGCAACAGGGGAACTACTCACAGTTCAGTTCAGGGCCCTCCCAGTTACATCACTGGGGGCAAGGTGTGCACAAGGATGGCACACTGCAATCTTCCAGGGCCCCCATGTGGCCTCCTATGGCTTTGGACTTATGCCCTGGAAGCTGGAGTCATTAGGCTCTTCAGGGCCTCAGTTTCAATGGCTCCTTATCAGGAGCAGCGCTCTCGGTAGACCTGCTGGTCTGGCGCTTCGCCAACACTGCCGGGAACGTTGTCTCGTGGAGCGCGGGCTCGCGAGATCTTGTTATGCCCAGATCTCGCGAGACCACGCTCCCGCGATCACCTGACGTCCCCACACACCTCCTTTACTGGGAAAAAGGATGAATGGTCATTCCATGACAAAGTCTGCAAACTTGCTGGGTCTCCTTCTCTCTCTCTGGGGTCTACTCCGATCTGGACATGGGGCAGGACTGCGGGAACGCTCTTGAATAGGTGCAGGTGATTTGAGTTCTCCTTGTCTTGCTCTTCGCTGTGACTCCCTGAGTGGGGTTGAAGAGTTGGGGCTTGAGAACTCGTTGCCATAGTGTGACTCCGAGTTATCTCTTTCTGAGAGGTGAGAGTTTTCAGATGTCTCCTGGTGGTCTTGATCTTCTCCGGCTTCCCAGTGTGGTTGTTCAATGGATCCTTTCCTGCGGTACATGGCCACCCTTTCTAGATTCCATTTCCCTCCATCGCTGGTACAAATGTGGTTTGACCCTTTCTCCAGGACTTCTATGGGACTGCTGTATCTGGAGCCACTCAAAGTGTCTTTGTGGGGAAGGCGTATCTTTACTAGGTCGCCTTTGTTAACTACTGTGTGGCGAGCGGCTCGACGCAAGTCCCCTTGAGTCTTCATGGCTTCTTTGCTACGCTGCATGCGGAAAACTACGTCTTCCATGTCCACTTCTTCGTCAGCCTTCACTTGGTGGAGCCACGGTGGTACCAGTGTGGATGCTGCCCTTCTCCCCCTTAGCAAATGGAATGGCAAAACACCTGTGACGGCGTTGGGGGTGATGCGGTGGGCTGCTACAGCTTCCTTGACTGTCTTGTACGGGTCTAGGCCTGAGGCATGCGCCAGTTGCAGCGCCCCTTTGATGAAGCGGTTTGCCCGCTCAACCAGGCCATTGGCCTATGGGTGGTAAAGACTTGCTCTCCGCTGTCGAATGTTGTTGAGTTTGAGGAATTTCTCCATTTCTTGAGAGACCAGCTGGACTCTGTTGTCCGTGACAAGTTCTTCTGGTAGGCCTTCCCGCTGGAATACGGCGGTGAGTGCTTCGATGACTGTGCTTGTGGTGATGTCTGAAGTGAAGTCAACTTCGACCCATTTGGAGAAATAGTCGACCATGACTATCCCGTATTTGTGTTCTGGGGGCATGTTGTCCAAAGGCCCAATGAAATCCAAACCTTGTTTGCGCCACACCCCTTTGGGGACTTCGGTGGGCAGCTGTGATGCTGGAAATGCATCAGAGGGACAGGGCCTCCGTATCCTTGTCCTGTACTGCTTTTCATCGTGTGTTCTGTCGTGTTTTCCGTGCAGACGTTCATGTGGGACTCCTGGCGCTGCAGCTCTCTTTCTTTTGGTTTGGTGAACGGACCCGTGGGATACCCTTATGGCACCCATGGATGGGGGTACAATCCTGTGCCCCTAGTGTATGTTTTTGGGCACCTGTGGGTGGCCCACAGAGCAGGGTATGGGCTGGTGACAGCTCCATGCTGAATTTGACAGGTACGCGAAGTATCCTCCATTTTGGGATTCCCCGGCCCTGCCATTGGGATCAGTTGATTCCTGATGGAAAACAAGAGGGCCCCGGTGGCCTCTTGCTTTCTTTTACCCATTTACTTGTTTTCCCAAAGTCCTGGGAAGCCCTGACTCTGTCCCTTCCCCCTGACTGGCTGTTGGATGGAAGTGCCATATATGGTGTTATTGTGAAGGCCCGGCCAGACTAGCTGGAGCCTTCCCGGTGATGTATGTTGTGGGTACCTCCTGTGGGTGGGACCTGGGTGAATAGAGTGTGTGACGAATATGCATTCTGTGTTGTGGGTGTCTAGTATCTGGTGGTTGACACAATGACTGAGACAACCCTGCCCGAAACCGGTATGAATGCAGCTTGGAGTGTTGAATGGCTCGGTACTTGTCCCAATACACATAACTTGTTGTGAGTGTCTGGGGAGAAGTGAATGGCCTGAATACCTTGTGTGCCTGATTGGCTGCCTGCCTGCATGAATGCCCGTAGTCGTGATTGGATGCTTGAGTGTGACCCAGCGGAATGAATGGGAGATCAACAGTATATCTGGGGACCTCTCACTGCTAGGAATCGTGTTCAGAAGCTGAAGTCCACTACGACGAGTAACTGGATTAACTGACGCTTGACCTTGAAGCCCTGCTGGATGAGAAGAAGTGCTGTCGCTCTCCTTCACAATCTGAAAGCTGCTGTGCCTCCAAGGACTGACCCAGAGAGGACCTGGTAAGGTGCCCTCTTCCCGAGCTACGAGGGACCATCGTGCACAGCTGATCTTTGCCAACGCTCCCTGGTAGACAGAGCTACGACAGGCTGCCGACCCGATACGCGGACTGCTGCGGAACTCCAAGGAGAAGCACCCGGACTGTTGGCCACCACTGTCGACGACCGCCGTCGCCGACCGGAGCCACCGTGCTCCCGTTTGCCTAAGAACTTCATTGATCATCGGACGCTCTCGTCTGCATCGTCACCCACTTGTCTCCCGCTGGAGAAGGCCCAACCGTCGACGCGCTGAGGAGCATCCACCGGTGGGTTTCCCGCCACCTACAGACCGCAGAGACGCCGATGACTCAACGCACTTGCTGGGCCACAGTTCTTCATCTCTTTGCGGTCCAGAACTATTGTCACCGAGGTGCCCCGCACGCCTCTTCCTTGCAGGACGCCAACGCCCTGTCGTCGACGAGCTCCGCTAGGAACGAAGCTGCCACTTCCCTACCATAGTTTACCCTGTTCACCGTCAGACGTTCGACGACCCATGACCCCTGCCTTAAAGGGAGGGCACTTAAGAAGGGCCGTCAATTCCCTGACACCGAACGCCAAGTTCCCCGACACCTCTCGACGATCCATGGCTCCCGCCTGAAAGGGAGGCACTCAAGAAGGATAGGTCGGTGCATCGTCGGAGAACTCTACTCCAGCAGGTACATTGGGGGGGTAAAACATTAATAGGAAGAAGTAAGACTATCAGACAATATATAGACTGGGCTTGTGCTATATATCTTTATTTACAGGTTGCCCAGGTGGGGGGATCTCCACACAGAACTGTGCCTAGTGGTAGGGGTCAGCATTCTGCCTATTGTTTCAACCATCTTACGTTCCTGCCTATCTCTATTGCTGGTTTACTCGTTATTGATCTGTGTGACATTTTAACCGTACAGTTGATGCACTTTAATGAGATTTGATAACATTACTGGTACCACTCTAGACGTGTATATATTTATCATTATTGACTTCCAAGTACAAACTGCGTTATTGTGATCGTGTACATACCTTTGAATATTAATTATATAAAGACTGTGTTTTTAGTAATACAGTGTGTGGACATTCCTTTGTGGGGGTTCGGGGACTACACTGTACTTAAGAACCAGCCCGCATCACCTCCTGAGAAGCTAGGCCTTGATTGCTCGTCCATTGCTACCGTAATAGAGAATCTTGGCTGGGGTGTGCTGTGCCTCTCCTCTACCATATAGAGAGCGGAAGTACAGACACACCCTAACGGTCTTTACAGCAGCATGGGAGCTTGCCTCACGGCTAGGCGCTTGTCACTGTTGGTGCACTCATGGCACCTTTCGACCATTTGTCGTATGTCCTGGTCCATGCCTGGCCACCAGTAGGCGTCGCGTATCCTGCGTCTGGTCATGTTGCATCCCAGATGGCCTGAGTGTGCTCTGCACAGTATCACTTTGCGGATTCCGCTGGGTGGGATGACTTGATCGCCTCTGAGAATGAGACTGTTCATGGTGGTGATTTCCTCGTTCACCTTCCAGTAAGGACGAAGGCCTTCGGGGATCGCTCTCTCGTCGGGCCACCCTTCGCGAACCCAGGCTTGAATTCCTCCTGCCAGTGGCACTCACTCAGGTCCATGTACTCGCCGTTCCTCAAGTCACTGATGGAGGCTACGACACACTCATCTTCCAAGAATGTGGTACCAGGGGCGCTTTGGTTCAGGAGCCTGGACATGCAGTCCGCTTGTGTGTTTTTCCAACCCGCAATGTGTACTATCTCGTATGTATATTCTTGAAGCTTTGCGGCTATCCTGGCCAGCCTCGGGGTGGCAGTCTTGGTGCCGCCTGGGCTCAACATGTGAATGAGGGGTTTGTGGTCGGTGACCAACCTGAATCTCATGCCCCAAACATAAGATCTGAAATAGTCGACGGCCCAGGCACATGCCAACATTTCTTTCTCAACGGTGGAGTAATTCTTCTCCGATGATGATAGCGCTTTTGATGCAAACACCACAATGTTTTCAGTGTCTCCCTTTTTCTGGGTCAAGGTGGCTCCCAGGCCGTATGCGCTGGCGTCTGTAGTAATGCAGGTGTCCCATTCAGGGTTGAACGGTTTCAGGCATGGCGCGTGTAGAATTCTCCTTTTGATTTCACCGAACGCTTTGTTTTGCTCTGGGCCCCAGGATTAGACTGCCCCCTTCTACAGAAGCTCCCTCATGGGGGACGTGGTCTCGGAGAACCTTGGGATGAATTTAGCATAGCACTCGGCTAGGCCCAGGAATGAGCGTAGTTCCTCTCTGGACATCGCAGCCGTGGCTTCTGTTATGGCCTCCATGAGGTTCTTCTTGGGGCTGACGCCTTCACTTGAGATGCAGTACCCAAGGTATTCTACCTTGCTCACTCCAAAGACGCATTTTTTGTGGCGTAGATGAACGCCCGCCTCTTGAAGCTTGTTCAGGACTGCCCTGAGTGCTTTGTCATGGGTCTCGTTGTCTTTTGCATACACGAGAATATTGTCTTGAAAGAAAGGAACATCTGTGAGTCCTTTAAGTAGAGAGTTCATCATCCTCTGGAATGCGGACGCTGCCGACGACAACCCAAATGGCATGCGGGTATATTTAAAGGTGCCGAAAGGAGTGATGAACGCTGTCAGGGGGCGGGAGGATTTGTGTAGAGGAATCTGGTGATAGGCGTCACGCATGTTAAGCTTCGAGAAGATTGCCGCCTCTTTCATCATGTGGACATTCTCGTTGATGCTGGGGAGAGGAAAGCTATCCGTGACTTACTCTAGATTCAAGCTTCTCAGGTCGATGCATATCCTGAGGTCGTTGCTGGATTTCTTTTTGACCAACACAACTGGACTCAGCCACTCTTCCTAGAGTTAGTGTGAACGACGAGCGTGTCGCAGATAACTTGTTCTGCATTTTCGCCAAAGGCGCAAAGAGAAGCCAGCTCCCTCATCCTGGTGACGTAGTCGTCCACGGGTTCGCTCCCTTCCTGTTTGCGGGTGTAGAACCTCAGCCTGTGCAGTACCACATTCTCCTTATTCGTTAACCTCTTCACAATGCGACGAGTCGCTTCCTTGTAGACGTCGTCGTCGGCCACAGGTATTGCTTTCAAGCTGGCAAAAATGCACTGACCTTCAACCCCCAATGCATTTAGCAGCATCGCCCTCTTCCTGGCAGGGGCATATCGCGTGCCGCCCACCGCCTCAAGATAGGTGGAGAAAAGGGGCTCCCACTGCATCCATGGAATTGCAGGAGTCCCTGGCGAAGGGAGAAACGCAGGGGGCGGTGTGGCGCCTTGCAAGGTGGGCCCGTGGGTCTTTTGATATCCTCGTCGCCAATTATGTTGTGGCCTTAAAGGACGACAGGATGCTGCAGTGGGTTCTAACTGTCTTTATTGCAAGACAAACAGGTGGGCATAAACTTGGCTGAGTGCAACAGGGGAACTACTCACAGTTCAGTTCAGGGCCCTCCCAGTTACATCACTGGGGGCAAGGTGTGCACAAGGTTGGCACGCTGCAAGCTTCCAGGGCCCCCATGTGGCCTCCTATGGCTTTGGGCTTATGCCCTGGAAGCTGGAGTCATTAGGCTCTTCAGGGCCTCAGTTTCAATGGCTCCTTATCAAGAGCAGCGCTCTCGGTCGACCTGCTGGTCTGGCGCTTCGCCAACACTGCCGGGAACGCTGTCTCGCGGAGCGCGGGCTCGCGAGATCTCGTTATGCCCAGATCTCATGAGACCACGCTTCCGCGATCACGTGACGTCCCCACACTGCCACTATTGTCGGCCCGTATCCCAGAGGAAAAAAACCTCTCAAAACGTCATATCAAACTGTCCTGCCATGTCAAGCCGCACCTCATAGAAAACAATTGTACAGGAAAGTGAAAAGTAAAAACAGAGGCTGCTTCCGACAACCTTAATGCAGTAGTGATGTGGCTGTTATGGAAAAGTAGAAGGACAATAGGAAGCACAGTCGCACCGCACCACTAAATAACCCAGCACATGCCAGTGGGAGGGGAGGGTGGGGTGAGTTAGACAAGCTTTTCACTGCGCTCATCACAGAGCTCCGTAACTGACCACAGTTCGATGGATGTCACTCTGATGTAAACTGGCAGCATACAACGAGGCATACAACAAGGGTATGCTTTGTCTCCACACCTCTACACCTCACAGCTGGAGCGTCCAGCCCCCAGTTCTCTGGGCTCTTCCTCTCACTCTTGCTCGTGCTTAGAGGAAAGGGCATAGCAGAGTACACACACGCCTGCCCGAATCAATCCGCCGCTACACCCGCACTTGAAGAGATCAAAGAGCTAAGCAGGCCGCTTCCGATTCAGAAACCAGTCATCAAAACGGACAGATGGACATGTTTCTTTTTTGCTTAACTGAGTCAAAACATCTTTTTTTATTCTTCTTACTTTGTTCTTTATTGGTACAGATTTATTTTTTAAACGATATATACAATTTTGGAATTTATTTCTGACATTTTCAGCAGGCTTATGACTTTTCTAATGACTACAAATTTTGAGAAATTCTGAAAGTTTTGATTGCAACATTTCAGATACATGAAAAATGTATCAAACTTTGGAAACAAGTGTGACTGAAATTTCAGAAAACTTTGGGGCCAAATACAGAAAAGCTACACATGGTACTATCAATGCTCAAGGCCATTTTTGGTGCATCGGGCACTCCTTGCTTTGAAGGCGGTGAAGAAGCTTAAGAAATACTGAATACATGAGCATGAGGCGTGTCCCATTACAAGTAAAGAATTCCAGCTTGAGATGAAGCATGTTCTCTTCATAGAGCATGTACTGAGCCACCTTCAAAGTAGCTGGAAAATGGAGACCATTCCAGCTGTTGTCAACATTTTGCATCCTTCCCCTAACAGGGGGAGAGGGAACCCTGAGGACTCTCCTTTCACTGTGAGGTGTCTAATTATGGACTCCTTTAAATTTGGGCCTGGTTTTCATGACAAAAATCAGGCGCATGTCCCTTGTCTAACCATTCAGGGACTGTAATTGCCCTTATAACTACTCAAAACGCCCCTCAGTGGACGAGGGTCTCTTGCGCATAATGATAATGTGGTGAGTGTGGGAGGCATCCTGCCTTGCTGTGCGGAACATTCAACATCAAAGCTGCAAGTGTGGCTGCTGTTCAGACTTTCTGTAATCCTGAGCACCAGTGGAACCTGCATCGGGGGCAGTGGTGACCACCATGCCACATCTATGTTTTTTTTGTGTGTCTTCACTTCAGCGTACCATGCTGTATTTCTGGACCTACCACAGCATAGTCTGCTCAAGAAGCAGCAAACAAAACAAATTAACCTTTTCGGTTTTTTTATTTCACAAAGTGTGGACAACAAGTCCAGTTGTTACTTGGTGCTCACAGCAAACCAGAGCAACAGTTTACATGAATGCAGATTATTTTCACACATTTGTATTATGGTTACCTTGATATGGTAAGTTTGCATGCATGAACACACATCTCTGTTTGCATTATTCCACACTGGCTCAGAGACAATCACACCTTGTCCAATTGTTGAGTATCAAAGTTATCAATGAGCCAGGATGCAATTGCATGCTTCCTCCCTTGCAAGGTGGTTACTGCAACAGTTATATTGTGTTGCATGGGGATACTGCAGCAGGTAGATTCTGTTTCATGAGTGTCTGAGGATATATGTTTCTGTCATTTGGCTCTAAAATATCTTGAGCACTGTCATCTTACATAACTCTTAGAAGGGCATTCCATAGGCAGAGTGCTCCAGCTGATAAGCACTGTTAGTCTCTACTTTTGCAGGTGTTTCTACTATCAGAAACAGTGTAGTTTGTCCTGATTATAGTTGTCAAGTTGTGAAACAGTGTGTTTATTCTAAAGATATGGTGATGTTGAAGGCATGCACTTTTTAATGTAATTCTGACCTGTTCTGGTAGCAAGTGGATTCGCCTTTCACAGTTTGATATTGAAAACACTTTCTTAAAGCTGAAGATTTGTTAACATGTAGCATTTTGGGCAACTTGCAATGTGAGGAATTGCCATCTGGCAATGGCGTAGAAGCCCTGGATATTTTATATTTTATTAATTAATAAAATGATGCTGGTAATTCCACATCTGGAAGGGAAATATGCTGGTTAGGTTCCCCTTTCATAAACTCCATGCTAAAAGCAGAGTGTGTACCTGTGCCCTGCTGCATCAGTATCTGGATTTGCAGCACCTGCTCTACCAGTGGCACAAAGCAGGTTCAGAGGTCACAGATGATCTCCTGACAGCTGCAGTGACAGCCAAGTCTCTGCAGCGCAGGGGCGGTATTTAAGATATGCCCACCTGTTCTAGGGGCACTGTAAACCGTAACTATAAGCCATAACTGAGTTATGGTATGATAGCCAACATCTCTCTTAGTTATCCCAGCCACATTACTTTGATATCACATATGTAACCCCTGACTGCCCAATTCAGTTGTGGAAAGGTTATGTATATACATTCCATACAAGGCTCCCCCTGCCCACTGACAGGACTGTAGCCTTGGGGGATTGCCTCTCTTTGTTCTTTTGTCAGGGCAGGTAACACCCTTTCCTCAGAGACAGCAACTCCACAGGAAGCTGGTCTGGTAACAGGAGTCCAAGGGCACATCCATTCATAAAAGTCTAGGCCTCATACCATGGTGCTGCATTTCTAAAGTCCTTTCATTCTCTTGGGATGTGGGCGCTGGGGGGTTAGTGTAGCCCGGGAGAGATTTGTGCAGTTCGGGGAAGATTCTACCACCTTGTTTCTCTCTGCATCTCTTTCTCTTTCCTGTCCCTTCCAGTTCCTGTAGAACAAACAGATGTGATCTCAGAAGGGCAAAGTCCACCCATTCCAAGACCAGGGATTGGACCCCTAAAGCAGGCTAGCTTTAGTCCAATCACCTGTGGGTTTTTACCTTTAAAAGATAGTCTCTCCCACCACTTCTTGGAATCATCTTTTGCACCCCAATCCTGAAAGAATATTTTGTTAAACCCTGCTGCGAGAGCAGTCCTTTCCAGAGTCCTCTATTTGTGAGGTGAAGGCAGATGTTCCAAGGCAAAAGCAAGCTCTGTCCCCTAACTATCACCAGGGACCATTTGGGTGAACTCTGCTACTAGACCAAAACATACATCTCTGCCAACTAGCCTGTTACCTAGGACCTCACTATGTTACAGGCTCTCTGAAGGTGTGTGCCAACCGCCCCCATGTTGGGGAGCCCAAGGAAAGGATTAACCTTGGCCCTTGAAATCCTTGAGTGGCACTCACAGCCCCTGGAAGCCAGAACAGCCAAGATCCCTGTGTTTGCGTTGTCGACCCAGTGCAGACTATTATTGGAGAGTGTTCAGCACCGAGCGAATCACCAGGACCCTTCGCCACTGCCTTTGACATACATTGTTTTTCGAACCATTGTTTGCCTGTTCTACTCAGTTTGACTCTGTCCGCTGCCGCACTGAAGCGCATTGTTGCCTCGACACAAACCAAAGAAGTACTGCTGCTTTGCATTTCTTGTAGCACCGTTAGGACCACCAGATTCTTCATCACTTCTCCTGAAAGTCGATCAACCCGACACTGTTGCCCCCAAAACAGCAACTGCTGAACCCCCACATCGAATTGACTCAACTTTGCATTCCAGTTCAAGCTCGACACCATCGAACCTTGACCGCCGACCGAACCTGGTGACCGCTCTACCCATACTGCTCTAGTAGATGCTTGAATATCGCAGCTATCTTCTGCTCCACCCTGACTTGACATCAGCTTGCCACTGGACCATTGAGACTTCCGCATCCTCGAACCAAAAAGAACCTGTAAACGACGCTGAGAAACCTAGTTTTCTGCCATCGAGCCACCAAGACATTTGCAATGATATTACTGACTGATATCTGCCCCCTTGGTCCATCTTTGGGTCATAGAGACTGGCAAGGTCATTTTAATCCCCTTTTGCAAGCTCAAGATATATCATTTTGAACATTGTGGTGTTTTAATAGCTTTTCCTCCCCTGTCTCTTAACCAAACTGCTGCATCTATTCTATCTTTACATATTCTGTGTTCCTCCTACAGATGTGGATCTAGATAGTTATTATTGCACATGGTGTGTTTGATTCAAGTATATTTTTATAGAACCTTGATTGGACAATCCTTTTGTTTGGACTGTTAAACTTTGCTTTGTGGGTTGCTACTGAGCAACATTCAGACGCCTATTGAGAGTATAGCCTTCCCTCTGCCCACGTTACCACAAGAAGCCGAAGGAGGTATATCTCTTAACTGTGCTTGTTTTACCTTTATGATTATGTGGGCTCTTGGTTTGTAGAAGTGTGGGGCTTAGTGGGTGCTTTAGCCTCTACTCATTCTTATTCTCCTGCAGGGCAGAAGTCAATGCTTCGCATGCAGGCTATCATTTGCTCTGGTGTACTGGCAGGCCTGCCTAGAAGACATTGGACCTCATTACAAGTATGGCAGTAAGGCAACAATGGAGCCGATATTACTATCAGCACCATTGCTACCGTATCGCCATACTAGGAGTTCTGCTTGCAGGTGCCCTTGCAGCAACCAGGTCTGACCTAGTGGCCGTACCTGCACCTGCGAGCAGAACATGATGGTAGCACCTGTACCATTATTAACGGTACTGGTGCTACCACCCTCCCCATTTCCATTGAGCCCTATGGGTTGTACTGGGCCCGGCAACTGCGAAAGGGCAATTAGCGGGTCCGGCTGGGCCGCCATAGACCGGTATTTGCCCATTTGTGAGTGCCGGACCTGGATGCGAGTTTGGAGGTAGCCTTGCCAGTAAGAACCAGCAAGGCTACCTCCAACCTCTTAATGAGGTCCATTGCCATACTCAAGGTATACTTGACCAATGAGTAGACCAGCGACTGGTACTACAATGAGGCAAATATAGGCAACTGCTTAGAGGACCACCAGAAGTGGGTCATCAAGTGGTGGCCATATAACATAAAATCTGGGCTAATTGTGGGGAGGGGGGGACTTAGCCTGGAGCAGCATAACTATTTGCACTAGCTATGAGTCCTCCACCATTAGATGGTTTGTAATGAGAATACAGGAAGGCATTTTCCTCGAAGACTTTCATCGAGCAATTTCACCACTCATTTCCCTTTCTTTCTGTTACCAACAACATTCACCTTTATACATAGTCCATTCTTGACTATGCCAATCTTGGCTTAGACTTAACTGTCACAGAATTAACATTCTGGAGGTGGACCCGTGGTACAAAATATAGAAACGCCTGGGCAAATAAGCCACAAAAATCGCAGGATTGCCCAGCCACACGCTCAACCCTCTCATGCATCCAACATTTCATTGTCTACTAACTTACATTTCTCCAAATCTGCCTTTGAAACACAGCCCAATTACACAACATTCTAGGACATGTCCACCTCCTGTCTGCAGAACAATGGTCCATCTAACAGGACTGAAACGTTTCAATGCTGTCACAAAACATTCTTCGCCTGCTGCAGCCCTTCCTCCCTCCCTGTGTTTGAAGCATCTGTTGCCTGCTTTCCCACCCTCTTATCCTCCCCTCTCTCATTTTCCTTCTGCTAGCAAGCTTAAGTCTTGATCCCCTGGTGGGGGCACAGTATACCACTTCACGTATAAGCCTAGGTGTTCTGATACTACTACAGTGGTAATTTGCCAAAGCATAAAAGCGTAGTAACATAACATAACATACAAGAATGCTAACTTGACCACAGCACCCATTCAAGGGGTTAGGCCAATGTCTGAGTTCCAGATAACCTTTTTGGATAATTGTTTTTAAGGGCAGCTATTTCCCTGAAAAATGTTGCAGGAAGCCAGTGTGAGTCTACGTTTTTCATCAGGCTCCTAGTACTAAGATTTCCATCTTGGAATCTCTGAACCAGTCATCAGAGTTGTTCTTACAATGATGCTGCAGGCCCATTATATGTGAATGTGCACGTTGGTGTAGGAGGGTGAGTGTAGGAGGTACAATGGAGGTAGGTGCATTTGGGGTCGATGTAGACTTTAAAGGCAATGTTGGGGGTAAAAGGCGTTCCTCATGGGATACTGCAAAGCACCGGGCTTGTGGAGTGGGAGAGAACTCCGAGTCTGATGGTTTTTGTGCAGACAGAAAGGACTTGAGCCACCTCAGCATGTTCTTGGTATCATTTGAAGGGTGGTGCTGTGAACTATGACGGAGGTAGCTGACTGGTCCAGCAGGACCAGGATGCTGTGAGAGCCCTTATTCACTATGCATAGTGCATACGATTCTATGCCATAATGATGGCAGAACCCCATCTATCAGTTCCGAAGTGTTAACATTTGGAGCGCATTCATTCATTAGTGTAAAATGAATTTCAATGGAATTCATTAGTCTAAATTCAAACTGAATAAATAATCAGCTACTAACAAGTACATCAGCGCAAAAAAAGAATATTTAAAAATTAAAGATGAGGTGTTGGAATCATGAGAAAATAAACACAGCTGCATCAGAGTGCCGATTGTCTGAAAGTGTCATTTGTTCCAATTTTCGAAGCTATATTCTGTCCATGCCCCTAATAAAAGAACTGTAATTTGGAAAAGATGAAAGCAAAATGTTTTCGGATTGCTTTCTGGACCGCTTTCCTGTCTATGGAACAGGAAAACAGGAAAGAAAAGAAACCGTGTTTACACTGTAACGTGAACCCCTTCCAGCGGAGAAAGGGGTTCACGTGTTGCCTGTTTCCGAATCTGTTTTTGAATCTTGCATTCTGGGATCTTTCTACACTAGCATAAATGTTTTTTTCAGACCAAGTCCTGCTTATAAGACTCGCTGTGCTTAAGTGTTTGGACACATTACACATTACATGCAAAACATCAGGTGAACAATGCAGTCCTGCTGAAAATGTAATTTACCAGCGCTGCTGGAGTTCCGAACAGTTTTCCAGTGGACACAAGTATGTGTCTGTTTTTTTCCCAAATGTATTGCCCTGTAGATAGGGAGGGGCGGGGGCTGGGTCATCTATGAACTGAATTCCTTGCATACTTTTTCCTGCAGCCAATGGAGTTTAAAGTGAAAGATTCTCTCTTTTTTTCTATGTATGGTGGAGAAGTCCATGGGATCTTGTTTGTGTTCTTTGCAGGGCCATTCTTACTTCGTTGCATCCTGTTGTACAAACAGAACAGTAAGCCGCAGCATTCTTGGGTTATTTTTATTTTGAAACACGATTAAGGTTAAAAAAACAAAACTTGCAATTCCTGGAAAGTGCTGAGTCGAAGCAGAAATACAAGAGCGGGATGTGAAGAGCGAACATTAATAGTGTATATATTCATTCCTCTAAATTCAAACTGAATAAGTAATCAGCCACTAGCGAGTGAAGCTCTGCAAAAAAAAGAACATTTAACAAGTACAATAAAGTGTGGAAATCATGTTAAAATAAGCTCAGTTTTATCGGGAAAGTGTTGATTGCTTTACAGTGTCATCTGTAATAATACGGATCTTTGTAATTATTGCAAAATAAATATGCTGAATCCGAAAATGTCCATTTTTATTTCTGCCTGATTATATGTGGGGGCGAACCCCCTCAAAACCTCCCATACTACCCCTACATTATATATTACCATAACCCACCCCCCACAAATATTTGCGGTGAAATGCGCAAAAATAGTCTACATTTTCGGATTCTGCATTGAGTGCAGTGCCGTAGTGGGTTGATACCGCTATACCAGTGGTAAATAAATAATTAGACCTTGGAAAAATGGTAAGTAAACCTTGTCCTATATGTGTAATCCTTATCTAACAGTACAGCACAACCCAAAGAAAATACACAGCCTTTTAATTACTGCCCTCACCAGGAGCTGAACGTGCTGTGGCAAACTACACATGTTGCCAGGGGGCCATGCCTGGCTGCGCCAAAAATATTTGGATATATGTATATGTATGCCATTTGATTCCTTCCGAAATATTCTGTACTGAGCACTGTGTATCTACCCTGTATCATTCAGTATGAGTGATGATAACATACACACCTCTGAAATCTCTATGTCATGGACGAAGTGCTCTTGACTCAGCATCTATGTTCTTACGTGTACGCACTCATGTAAAGCAGGAGGACAAGGGAATGCGGGATGAACATTTTCATTTGCTCCTTAGTATCCTAGGTTGTTTGCCCAAGTTATGAATTGTTTTCCTCAATACTAACATTCTCTCCTTCATGGGAAAACACATATACGCTGACCATCTATGCTACGTACACTCCGAAAATCAAAATCTATACAGACATCAAAGCCTGAACTCCACACATCTACAACCAGCTTAAATAACACTGCCATGGCCATCTCACCTTAGCACCATGGGCCCATGTGGTTCCCATCTGGACACACAAGAGCCCCATGCCAGCGTTGGGTGGCCTGCAAACATCTGGATGGTGTGCCTGCTGATCACAACAGCAGTAGCCAGCATAGATGGTGGGGAATCATAGGACTTGTGGACCAAAGCATCTGGGGGGCAGTTGCTTCCCCATCACTGCTCTATGCTTTCCACTCAGACCATCTAGAAACATAACCCCACACAGTACCTGGGTACTTTAAAACTGCACGTAACATCAGAGCAGCAGTAGTAGAAGGAGCCCCCTTTTGTCTCATGTTAAATTTTGACAGGTGGGCACGCCCCATGTTTCCAGTCTTAATCCCGCCCACTTTTGATGTGCTTTGATGTAAACTTAATATAAATTTCATATAAAAATGATATAAGAAATGTTTGATATCGATTTTATGTCAAATGTCTATTTTTATAGGAAGTGTTTTCTATTTTATCTCAGTTTTGATATAAGTGAATATACATTTTATATAAAATCTATATAAAGATGGGAGCAGCACTCAGCAATATTGCTTGGGAGCTCTGAAGACGGGGACTGTGAATGTAGGGTTTTGCAGAGTGACAAGTTGTTGATGTCACAGAGGGGTTCTGCCCCAGGGTGATCGGAAGTGGATATACATTTTATATAAAATTGGTAGGGCCCCCAAAGTTTTCGATAGTAATTTTATTGAACCCCAATAATGTTTATTTCATTCTTATTGGAAGCAGAACATTATATCAAACAATTTATATACAGATATTAAATATATTTTTTGATATATACATGTATACAAAAATGTATATAAAAATCATATTTTTGGATATACACATTTATATAAGAATCTATGAATAATATGTTTAAATTATCATGTATATACAAATTAATATTAAAAATCATATTTTTGGATTGAGAAATGTATATACAAATTAATACTTTTTTATATAAAATATTCAATTACATTTTTCATATAAACTTCTCTGAGAATGTGTATATCAAACATGTTGTATATCTATTTTGTTATAAAACTGTATAGCAATCTTTTATGAACTAGCATTGATACAAAGTTTAAATAATGAAAATCAGTTTACTTCATAAGTAATGTATGCTTCCCAGAGACTGTACAAAAGTCAAACTATTGTTTCTAATGGGTCTACAGCACCGAAAAGCTGTGAAACAACACTGTAAGGGGGGTTTATACCTACGACAAGGCCTGTGGAATCCTAGGAATGTGCTGACATGAAGATCGGCATTCTTTACACATCAGCAGAAAGCACCAATGGGTTTTATATTTAGCTTGCTAGAATACACAGTATTTTTGCCAGCTGTGTAAACAAAACCACCCATGTAAATGCACTGCAAATACACTGTCGGCCCCCTACGCCTTGTGTCAGTGTTTGCACGTGACTTTATCTATTGAAGTAAAAATACTTATTACTCCATTCATAATCATGTGGCTCCTACCAATTTACAGTGCTTGGGGCAGAACGGTGGGCGGGGGGAGGGGCTGTTGCACCAGGGAGGCTATTGGGTATAAGGTTAGGATTTGATGTTCACTTCACAATGTTGCCAAATTAGGGGATGGCAATGGTGAAGTGCAATCGGCTCTGGTCAATAATCTTGACTTGTGTGATACCTCCCCCCGATAGCTCAAACACAGGAGGGATGGATGTCGTCGAATGACATATTGGCTCTAACAGGGATCCCTTAGTTATATTGGCCAATGCTGACCCATTGTCTGAGGGTGTAGATGGGCATTCAAATCTAAAAGTAATTTCCTGGAATGTGGCTGGGGCTAACCGCCTAATGCCGGACTCTGAGTGGGTGCATTTTTTAAATTGCTATGATATAGTATGTCTCCAAGAAACTTGGCCAATAGAAGCTCTTGTGGTGCAGGTGTTTAGCCCCCATAGTATAAATGAGGATAAAGGCCCTAGAGGCAGACCAAAGGGTGGGCTGGCAATTCTTATCAGACCTGACACGAACACGTCCTACGAGACGATCCCCACTGTGTCAAATGACCTCATGTGTCTTAAACTATCCAATAGTAACAGGGTTTACCTGTTGGTGTTTAACATACATAATAGACTCTGAGGCAAAGATAGTCTGGGGGGCTTGAAGGCTTTGAGCCAACTGGTCAAGGGGATGATGATATTTCCAGGTAACCCCCTGTAACACTGGTAATGGGGGATTTAAATATCCAGCATTAACTCTTGGAGGCCCTAGTCAGCCTTTGGGACGATCAAGATGCAGAATTTGGGAGACAGCAAAACCAGTCAGATGTCACCCTATAGCTGTAGAGGTGGCTAGAATAAGGCTCAAGCTTGGTCTAAGAGCATGCAACGGGAGAGTGTTACCTGATATGCCTGGGAATTATACCTTTGTAAACCATCAGGGCAGATCCCATATTGACTATATAGCAACTAATATGTTAGACTGGAGTAGGGTTGAAAGTATGGAGGTGGTTGTCTGTAGCGAGAGTGACCATTATCCCCTGAGCTGTACTGTCTTTCTGGAGAAATATGGTAGCAACAGTCAGCGGAGTCAGAGAGCCCGGTGCCCCTCTATGGCTGCGGGTCTCAAGAAGGCTATTAAGTGGTCATCTCTCGATCTGCACTCTACCAAACCTAGAAAATATGCTACCATTGAACAGCACATTGATGGTCTATGTTTTAAATGTGAAACCACTAGAAAAGTTGATGTTATGTATTTACATATGACAAAGGTTCTGTACTCCTTTTTCACCAAACCAATTGGGAAATTCAAGAAGCAAGCACTGTGCATGCTGCACTCTACCAAACCTAGAAAATATGCTACCATTGAACAGCACATTGATGGTCTATGTTTTAAATGTGAAACCACTAGAAATGTTGATGTTATGTATTTACATATGACAAAGGTTCTGTACTCCTTTTTCACCAAACCAATTGGGAAATTCAAGAAGCAAGCACTGTGCATGCAATAAGCGGTGGTTTGATAATGATTGCCAGTTAGCCAAAAATGTGCTCTTAATATTTTTTTAAGAACAACAAATTGACTGACCGGCTACATCTAAGAAATGTAAGGGCCCCCTATAAGGCGCTGCAACCTTGGATCAAGGCAGAGTTTAGCACGAAAAAATGGGATGACCTTTTAAGCTATTGCAGGAAAGGCGATCAGATTAATTTCTGGAGATCTGTAGCTCGGGATGATAAGAATATGGGCAACCGACTGTTATGTACCATCCCCAAATTCATCCGGTTTCAGTAATTTAGCAACCTGTATGAAGCTGGTCAAGAAGTATCATCCGACCCTACGTTACAAAGTGCTAAGGGGGAGTTAGTGGTGTACTTACCACCTTTACATTAAAGAAAGTGAAGGAGGCTGTGGAGGGTCTGTGTGGGGGGGAAAGCTCGGTGACCAGATGCATTGTCAATTGATTTGTTTAGGGACAAGCCTGCTATTTGGGACCCTGTGTTCAAACAGGTATTTGACTGCATTGCCAGGACGGGGAATGTGCCAGAATAATGGCGCAATGCAATAATTGTACCTTTTTTTAAGAAAGGGGGACCACAAATTGCTGTGCAACTATAGATCAATTCCATTGCTTGATGCCCCGGGTAAGGTTTATGCAAAAGTATTAACTACACAGCTGCAAAAAATGGGCTAGTGACAACAGCATTCTAAATCATCTTCAGGCAGGGTTTCTCCCTGGTACTAGCACCTTGGATAAATGTGTCTGTCTGAATGCTATTTTAACAAAGTATGTAACAGCCAAGCAGACTAGGGTAAATGCTGTTTTTGTGGATCTGTGAACAGCATTTGACAGTGTATGCCGCAATAAGTTATAGCATGTTCTAAGAGAAAAGGGAATTCCTGGGGCTCTTTTAGGAAATATCCAATCCCGATACTGCAATAACAAGGCAGCTGTGAGGTGGTGGGTGGATGGTGAGCTTACTGAGTAATTTGACATAAAGAGTGAGGTTCGACAAGGGTGTGTTGTGGCCCCCATCCTATTCTGTCCGTACATTAATGCCATCATAGAGGAAACAGCGGGCAACCAGCCTTGATTCACCTAGGCTGGGATAGGACAGTTTCCCAGCACTCTTCTTTGCAGATGATGCAGTTTTTTTATCTACCAGCACCATGGGGCTGAAACATAATTTTTATATTTTTAGGGAGAAATGTCAAGAACTGCCCATGAATTTGAATCAGAGGAAAATCAAGTGCAGTACTACGACTACCTGGGGATTAAATTCTCTGAGGATCTGTCATGGAGCCTTGCCAAGGCCACAGTGACCCTTGAAAAATAAGGCGGGGCAATACGATGTCTTTATAATAGTCTGAGAAGGGACGCAGTCTCTCCAGCTATTAAATTAAATCTCGAACAAGGTAGGGCAGCTGCTCTGAACGGGGCAGAATTAAGGGGCTATGGACCTTCGTCTGTGTTCAATGTGGTGGAAAATGGCTTCCTCAGGAGTCTGCTAATGCAATCTAGGGGAGCACCAATGGCTAGCTTCTGATGAGAGTGGTGTCTAATGCTGATCAGTGAAGTTATTGCTACTAAGCAGCTGTTGTATTGGACAAGGCTCTGGTGTACTCCGGAACTTGCCAAATACAGAGAAGCAATGACCTTCTTGAGATCTATATTGGGATCTGGTTCTTTCCAATGGTTACAATTTGTCAACCAAGGTCTTGAGAAAATAGGAAAGGACACATTTGGACTAGCCCAGAGTATATAATCAGATTAAAGTTCCTGCGCTAGCCTGAGAACTGGTGCTCAATACATACTGCTGAAACAGGTTCATGGTTTTGAAGTGTATCTGGATTATGTAGTCCCGGCATATGCTCGATGCTTATATATCCAACTACGCACTAACACTCTTAAAGTGGCAACATTTATGGCAGGATGGTTATTTTCTCAGGAGACGAGCTGTAAGGTCTGTGGCAACCCAGATGAGTCTGTTGAACACTTTGTACTCTTTTGTCCTAGATACTCAAGGTTGAGAAAGTGCTACCTGATCCCACTGTTCCGACTTAAAGGCATTAGATCAATTTATCAAGCTGTTAACCTTTGCAAGAACACCTCAGATCTAAACCTGGTTTTTACATTGCAAAATGTGTACATAGTGTGTGGCTTCCTAGATAGAGGAATTGGCAGTGTTGCATGCTGCTGGATTAAATATACTTTATTCTTTTGCAAGGATTGGTTTTTGATTGGACTGGATTATGTTGTGTTAAACTAATATTTTTAAATGTAAATTGTCAGTTTTATACAGTTTGATGTGATGTTTATCTGCTTTTATGGTATTCTGCCGAATGAAGCTATCTTTTACAATAATACATGTTTACCAACTAAAACCAATGGTAGTTAGCAATGCTATTTTTAACTTCTGACTGAAGGCCAGCAGAGGAAGCAGCTGCAGGCTGAACTTAATTTTAGATGTTGCTATAAGAATACAGGAAGCTAACTATTTACAAGCTATAGTGACACTCACTATTGCTTGCAGAGTATGCATGAAATAGAATGATGTGCTTCTGTTGATAAGAAAAATGGCATTGGTCCCAGGAAGCATCTGCAGGGGTGAGGTTATTTTTAGATGTTGCTACAACACTTAGGAAGCAGTATGCATGAAATAGAATGCTGCATTTTGTTGATAAGAACCCCAACTCCGCAAACAAACAGAAATACATAAATCTGTGCATTGTTGATAATGAAACAACATTGAGCTTTCACTCCTTAAAAGGGTTCTCTGACTCCAGCATGGGTTACTGTCGACCACAGTGTCAGAGCCCTGGATTGATGCACCCCTGCATACAACGGCTGATTTACCTGGGACACTTGATTGCAATTATGGGGTGTGCTTTGCTTCTCAGATGGATTTGATTGTGGGTCTGTGGACAGTCAGGGAACTCCTGCAGAGCCTTTTAATTGGTAGCTGGGCCTGCTGTTTATTCAGAGTTTTCTTCCAATAACAGCAAAAGGTTGAATTGGGGGCGTCAACAATGTGTCACTCTGCAAAACCCTTCATTCATAGTCCCCATCTTCAGAGCTCACTTTGCTCTTGGCACTTGACTGAGCAATATCGTCGAGCTCTGCTGCCATCTTTATATAGATTTTATATAAAATGTATATTCACTTATATCAAAACTGATATAAAATCAAAAAAAACCTCCTGTAAAAATATACATTTGATATAAAATCGATATGATTTTTTTATATCATTGTTATATGAAATGTATATTAAGTCTATATCAAAGCATATCAAAAGGGGGTGGGTGTAAGACTGGTAACAGAGGGCGTGTCCACCTGTCAAAATGTAACATGAGACGAAAGGGGGATCCTTCCACTACTTGCAGCAAAGCTACCATGCATATTTTGTCTCTCCACACTAACCTACCCCCCTGTCTTTAGGACCTGCTAGAGCACATGTGGTCCATGAAAAAGGCACGGTTGTGCAGTATGAATCCCAGTTACATAACATGTGCCTTAATGCAAAACTAGATCACTTTTTAGAGCTTATACATACACCTCCAAAAGGCCCTCAAATGGCCAAAAATACAAACAGGTGATGTAATTTGGGTGCAAGTGTTATTTATCATGCTCTGACTATTACTTACTTTAACATACCCTCTCCCTAATCTTTACAGAGCCCTGATACTGCAAACAGAAGCTCCACCAAGGCTGAGAGTGCCTGGCTTTTCAGGATATGGTATGGTTTTGACCACAAGTATCCTTTCAATTTGCAAGAGTGATGGTTCACCATGGAAACGCAAGTATAATTATCTGACAAGCTAATTAAATGATAAAGCTATTTACAAAATGATGATTCTGCAAATAGGCTTACCCATGGACATTTGTAAGCCAATCTGAAGGTTTAAACCACACTTATAGACTTGTGAATGTATGTTGGACTTTGTGGACGAGTCAGTGGTCCTGAACTTTTGAGTTACATTTTAGGGTGCACCTATAAGTAAGTGTTCTGCCAGCAGCACATTTAGGGGTTTCTTAACTCGTAGGTGGGAGGAACTTAATGTACCATTACGGCAAAAATGGAACTTGCAAACTCATCAGAGCACAGGAAAAGACATATGTATAAAGTAAATTAATTAGTGACTTTCATTTTCCCACTACCATTTTGGCCTATGCACATGAGCACTATGGGAGCTCTATGGGAGCTCTCACACTATCTCTGCTTTCTAATCAGCTGGGGGCATGAGAACAAAAAATTGCAAAATATCCCAGAAGTTGGACATGGAAGGAGATCCAAAGGGATGGGGGTGTACAAAGGTTATGTGTTTGTGTTATGTGAACATGGTATTCGGTACAGCACACCTCTCCTGCCTCTCCTTCTTCTCTCCGGATAAGGTCACTAAAAATCCTGACCTGGCCGATTCTCTTCTATGCTCCCTCCCAGCCGTCACACTCCATGAAGGACCTACCCCTATTGCCCTTTTTGACTATTGGCTCTCCAATGCCCTCATCCCTCTCACATCAATGAGATTCACCCCCCATAGATCATGCCCTAATCCCAAGTGGTATATAACCTCCCTCAAATCGCTTAAAACACACAAGCATCACCTGGAGCGCACTTGGAGAATCACCCCCTACCTCAAAACAGAACCACTTATGCCAGACAAACCATGGCCTATAGGATTGGAATTAGGAAAGGCAAAATATCCTTCTATTGAAACCGAATTTCCAACTCCCATAACCCTAGCAGGGAACTCCACAGGATTATCACAGAATTCAAGACTCCAAGCTGTTCTACACATCAATCCCCCACTGCAAGACACTCTGCGATGCCCTACGACCTTGGATAAAATATTGGTCTAGCTGAACACATAATGAGTCTCCAGCATCAGTATACAGCTATGACCTACGACAAAAATGTGGTCTGGCTGGACACATAATGAGTTTCTTGCACTCTCACACTCTCCTGACCACCTCCCAGCACCCCTCCACATGTCTGACCATCATGAGTAGCTTACTGGGGCACGGCCAGCCCACCATCTCCCTATCTCGGCCTAATGCACACACGCATTCTATTCTTTCTGTCAATTTCCCATAAATTGGACTCCATTCCCCAAGGGCGTTCAGCCCCACAAGCTCATTGAGGCCACACTAATGGGATAATGGCACTATATAAATGACTACTACTACTAAACTACAAATGCAATATTCTGTACAAGTGGGCATCTTGGCACAAAAGTACAGAGAGAGAGTAAAAAGAAGGCACCAATTGGATTTACACATGGAACATATTTTTGCTGTTTTTCTGAACGAAGGTAGGGTGGTTTTGTTTCACAAACAGGGCGGTAAGGCTTTACTAAAGAAATTTATTTCTGGGATATTTTGTCACTGGAGCAGATGTTTCTGATAGAGCTGGAGTTTGTGATGCTGTCAGATAAGAAGGTGCGTTGGTGCCAGAGATTGCTGTATGCACATAGAATTCTTTTGATAGCCAACCTCTGTAGTTGGTGACAGACACAATATAAATGATCAGTAATGTAATATAACATTGTACACTGGACATGGATTTATCTGGACAGCCTTAGTAGTTATTAGGAAAATTGATTAATTATAGAATTAACTCATTGCAATAAAGGATGACAAGGAAATGCTTTGAAGTGGGATAGAGAAAACTCCAGTGGCAAACATCTGGCAAGTGTGTGAAAGTCCTGATTTCTTTTCTTTTTATTAAGTAATAAAATGATGCAGGTAATTCCATCTCTGAAAAGGACATCTGCTAATCAGATTCCGCTGACATATGCTACATGCCAAAAGCATAGTGTGTACTTGTGCTCTGTTGCGTCAGAATCCTGATTCGCAGCACCTGCTCTTCCAGTGCACAGAGCAGGTTCAGAGGTCACAGGTGCCCTATTGACAGCTGCAGTGACACCCAAGTCTCTGCAGCTCAGGGGTTGCATTTACAATATGTACCCCTGTTCCAACATCCCTACAATTATGGGTGTACCTCCTGGTGGCAGAATAATCTTTAAACATAAGCAATACCCGAGTTAGGGTATGGTGGATGGTATTCTGATAATTATTACAGCCTCATTGAATTTGGATGCTAGCCTGGAAACATGAATCAAAGGTCATACCCATTCAGAAAGAAACAGGCCTTACACCAGGGGCTGAATTTCAAAAGGACTTTATTTCTTTTGAGAAAGGAAGGGGGGAGATAACAGTAGTCACCAGAACTCTGTTCAAGAGAAGGATTCTTCCACCATTTTGAATCACTCTGCCTCTCTTTCTCTTTCCTGTCCCCTCCACTTCCTGTAGCAGAAAGAATTTTGGGTGTGATGTCAGAAAGGCAAAATCCACTCTTTTCAAGAACAGGGATTGGACCCCAAAAGCAGGTAAGCTTGAGTCCAATCACTGGTGGACTTTTGCCTATAAAAGAATGGGTCTCCCACCGCTTCTTTGAATCATCTAAGAAATCATCTTGAAGCATCTTTGATGAACACTTGGGAAGATTTCGGTGGACCCTGCCGAGAGAGCAGTCCTTTCTAAATTCCTTCAGTTGCAGAGGGGAAAGCAGGTGTTCCAAGTCGGAAACCAGCTCTGCCCCTAACCAATCCCCGGGATCATTGGGGTGACATCTGCTGCTGGAGCAGGGCCTGCCTCTCTGCCAGCCAAAGTGGTACCCAGGACCTCACTGTGTTGGAGGACCCCTGCAGTTGTGTGCCAGCCTCCCCCATGTTTGGGAGCCCAAGGACAAGGGCCCATCTTGTCCCTGAATTGGGACTCTAAGCAACCTAAGACGTGACCTGCTGCTGGAGCAAGACCCTCTCTCTGCTAGCCACAGTGGTAGCCAGGACCTCACTGTGTTGGAAGACCCCTGCAGTTCTGTGCCAGCCTCCACCATATTTGGGAGCATGAGAAAAGGACTCCTTTTGTTCCTGAGCCCTTGGATTGGGACTCCTGGAGCCCTGAGTACCACAACAGCCAGGATCCTAGTGTTTTCAGCATTGAACTGCTTGGAGCGTGTTTCAAGAACTGTTAATTGCATGTGAACCAGCAAAACCCTCTATTGCTGCCTTTATGCTCTCTCATGGTCTTTGCACCATGCCATGAAGTATGGTTCGCCATTGCTGAACCATCAAGAACTGCAAAGAAGGTACTATTGACTGCTAATTGCCCCATCTGTCCATTTTTGGCCCGTGGAGACCAGTTAGGTCACTTTGAACCCATTGTGCTTGCAACTACTTATCCTTTTTCAAGAACATTGTTTCTTTGCCTTGCCTTTTACCCCTGACTCATTAACCAGAGTACTGCATCTACTAACTTTGCTTATTCTGTGTTCTTTCCTCAGGGGTGTTTTTTTGTGTAGGGTTTTTCTAGTTAGTTATTATTGTACATGGTGTGTTAATTTTTAAAGAACCCTGATTGGACATTCCTTTATTTTTGACTGTAAAACTTTGCTGTTTGGGTCACTACTAAACCACATTCACACCCCATAGCCTTCCCTCGGCCCACATTAGTACAAAAGGAGAGGGAGGTATATTCCTTGACTGTGCTGTTTTACCTTTATGATTGTATTGGCTTTGGTTTCTATATAAGTGTGAGGTCTGAGTGTGCGTTTTAGCCTCTAGTCATCCCTGTACTCCTGCAGGGCAGAAGTCAATTTGTCGCACCCTGGTTCCTAAAAGTAAGGAGCATTGCCATTTTTAAGTGTACTTGAAACAGTTGGCCATAGAATTGATAGTCAAAAGAACAAAACTACAAATGAGATTAACAAATAATGTAGAACATATGAAAACAGAGGAATAAACAGTGCCATCCTGATGAAAGTTCTTGCATCATTGAGAAGAAGCAGGAAGATGTCATGCCAAGTCAATGGTGATGGTCTGCAGTCATTGAAAGTGTTTAACCTTTGAAAGGACTAGTTTAGATTTTTTTTCTGCATACGTCTTGTAGAATTATGATGGTAGATTCAAGGTTTTGATCAGTGTGAATATCAAATCATGTTTTTGCCTTCAAAAGTGTTTTTAGAATGAGGCATAGTATCAAATAAAATATGTAGAAAATGTATTATTTAAATCAGTGGTAGAAATAATTTACATACGATCATATTGATGATTTGCTGGTGTTTCCTATTTTTTTTGTTTTTGTACTGTTATGAAATCTATTACTGTGAATGCTATTGTCTTTCAGTGAAACAAAGGTTTATGCATAATATCAAAGGCAGAAATGTGGGTGCAACCTTGTAAATAGAAGGGACAGGGTAGGTCATGAAATGTGCACCCTCTACAAAGAAGGGCTTTCACAATGGTGCATTTATGTATAGAGCATAACTCAGCCTACGGTCAATTTCTTGGTGTTTATTTTGAGATTAAGGTTGCCTTAGTTCATCAAAATATACAATACTTAGGTTTTAAGGTATGTTTTATAATTTTGACATGTGATGGCTAAATTAGTCAAACTGAGGGCCCCGGTCCCCACCCGTCATCAAACACCAGGCATCCATGAACTTTCTTTAGAGAGAAAAAGAGAGAGAGAGAGAGACAAGAGAAAATGATGTGACTGGGAGTTTCTCTGCAGTCTTTATTAGCTGTAGTTACAAGACACGCTCTGGACACACACAAAGATATTTTGCATTTCCCCTGCTTTTATAGTCTGGTGTACACCAAGCCCACATAATCATAGCAGGCATCCACAATTTTCTCTGATGCACAAAACTGATAAGCTTATTTTAGATTTGGCTAGACACGACTATGACAGTTCTTAACTTCTGCCAAGAACACCTTCATCACATCAGTGTCTACTCGTTATCTGATTTTCGAGGTCCTGCCAAGTTAGTTAGTGCCTTATAATATTGGAAAAATTGATAAACTTTATTATATGGTGCCAAATAATACAGCTCACCTCTCAAAATGGTCTGCATGACTCACATTGTGCCCTCCTCATTAAGAATATAGATACATGTATCCAAGTTTCCCTTGTTTTATCTGGCTTCATCATTAATCTTGTCTGTTTTTCCTGCCAAGTTCCAATTTTAACCTCACAAACCAAATGACTTCACTGCAAGCTACTGCCAAAGACTATCTCCAATGAATCAGCCTCTGTTGCTTGTCTGAAAACTCTTGGCACGAGTCATAGTATCTCGCCCATGGAAACCATTTTGTACATGAGTTATCCATTTTGCAATATATCTTTTTCTGACACTGTATTTATTCATCAGAGAGCTATTATTTATTTATTTAAGCATCTCAAGCATCTCTCACTTTGAATCCCTTATTCATAATATATCTTTATACAGTTATGTTATGTGTGTGATATTTAAAGCACCCTTCACTTCCTGGGTCATCCTAACCCAAATATGTGCTATGCCATATGCACTTTTTACCTTAAATAAAGGCACTATAATCCTTATTTCTGCAATAATAGAACCATTTGATCTGCCTATCATGTGATCTATACTCAGTTGATTGTGGCGGGGCTGGCACCCCCTATACATGATGTTGCAGCATCTTCCAAAGCACCTTCATGTTCTAGACTAGTCCCTGGGCTACCAGAGTTTCACAGGTCCTACAGCCATTACGTTAAGATAGCCTTGGTGAATTAAACTCCTTCAGAAATCTGTGGTCAACCTTTAATCACTGGTTCATATTGCTTCGATCCTTACATTCCGTTGATTATAAGGTGTTTCTCTGCCTCCAACATTTTGTCCAGCAAACCTATGATGATTGCTATTGATGACACAGGTGTATCTTTCGCTAAGCAATTATTGTGTTCTATAGGACATGAAAAGACTCAACCGTTGTTTGGTAAATATTCAACTCTTGCCAATTCCCCTATAATTCTGAATGATTATTACACTGAACCAAGCTGGTTATAGTAGAGGACATGCAGAAGCATGTGTTGCTGGACAATTAAGCAATATAGTACATCTCCTGGAGAAAATATACTTGCATTCATTTACAAGCTGTTTAATTTGTTGTCACTTCATTTGACACAAAAGTAGTTTTGAAAGGAACATTAATAAGTGATCGACCCCATGACTCCGTATAGATCCTCCCTCAGATAAGTCATAATGATTTATGTTGGGTGTTCTCCCAACATAAAGATAATGATATGGTTTTATGGATCTGCACAAGGTGCTGGACTCAACTGTTAGTGACCCCTTTCATATCCCTCTTTGGTGTTGAACCCTAGCATAAATATTATGATCTCCCCCTCTGTATCTTCACAATGACCTTTATTTTCCTACTTGCTGTTTTTACTGCTCTTGTGAAGATGACTCCCTGAAAGTAAGCACCCTTTATCGCTCACCCAATCGAACATTTTAAGTCACATGACATGATCATGTAACTCAAACATACGCATGCACAGGTTGATATCCCATCCACAAGCAAAGCCACGCTCATCCACATTCTCCAATCTCAAATACATCCCAGTGATTACCGCTCATAACCCACCAACTCCCAACTGATTACATCTCATTCTCATCAACACACACTCCGATTTCTAAAACTCAGTTGATATCACAACTCGGCCAGCACTCAAATACTTGGCACTCTTTAAATAAGGGTCTCCAACCTTTACATTAGCAAGGGCTACTTGCAGTTAATGGCCAATAGGCGGCAACTACTGGCAAGTGGTACTGGGTGGTGATGTCCATGAGTATGAGAATGTATACAAAAATGTGTTTGAGCGTTGTTTTGCTCTTTATATAAAAAAGGAATAACATGCATTTACCATATTTTGATATTAATAAGTTCAAAACCATCTTTATTCAATTATTTTGCATTAGTAGCTGTCTTTGAAAAATTGTGAAGCATATCAGAATGTAGGAAACCAACCAAGAATGTGAAGGCTGACACTGCATGCTATACGCTAGTGCTCAGCAATCGGGTGCGTAGCTTGAAACAGCAACAGCACTCAGATGCTGTCAGACGGGATCAAAGTTTTGATTTTGAGAGGTTCAAGTCTGAAAAGGGCATATTCGCAAGAGATAGGCAGTCACATTGGCTGATAGAGCAGATACCCTCCTTGCCATAGTGTTTGCACCTAACTGCACACCTGACATGGCAGACACATTCAGGACAGTTTTCAAAAACTCTTACAACAGACACAGCCACAGGAGTCACTTCACCCTTCATGATATGGAAGTGGTTATGAGAAGAGGTCTGTTGAGAGCAGAGATAAGGGTAGTGAAAAAGAACATACTAAAAAGTGATGAGCATAAGAGGACAGAAATGAAATCACCAAAACAAATGTATCAATTATGGTTGAAATATCGCAAAACACAAACATATATACAAAAGAATCAAGACATAATGTCCAACCTCATTAAAAAGGATTTGAGGACTATTTGGTGGACCTCAAATAGAAGAAGTTCTATACAGACCTCTTCTTAAGTAACAGGGGTGTCAGAACATGATTGGGGTTCAATTCTTGAAGGATACATTTGGTGGAGATGAACAGAGTGTAAAGTTAAGAAGTGATATTGTAGGAAACTGCCAAAATGGAACCACCACTTTGACACTAAAGACATAGGGCCTCATTCTGACAATGGAGGTAGCCATGCCGCTATTTGCAGCATGGCTACCCCCATACCGGGTCCGGGTTTCCTGAATTGAGAAATACCAGGCCATTCCGACCTTGGAGGGCCCGGTATTTCCCCATTCAGGGAACCCAGAACCTGTACATCCCCATTCCCATTTGAGCCCCCATAGGGCTCAAAGGGAATGGGGAGGGTGTAAACATGACGGGCCCGTTGTTTGCATCCTGGTCTGCTCGCAGGACCCGCTAAGGACCATGCGTCCTTAGCGGGTCCAGCGAGGAGACACCGTAATGAGGCGGTAGGGGGTTAATGGGGCTGGGCCGTTAACCCCCTACCGCCTAACGTGTAATGAGGCCCATAGAATCTGTGATCAAGAAACTCAAAAACTCTCGTGCTAATGGACCAGATGGAGTGACAAATAGCCTAATGTAAAACAACTGTAAATTATGGGCCAACATTTTGTTTATTCTATTTGCACATAGAACCAACACTGGCATCTGTCCAGAGTGATGGCATATGTTATGTTATGTTACTTAGAATTTATATAGCGCCTTATGTGTCATTGGTATGACCTCAAATCGCTGGTAGGTTGAACGTCCTCAGGAACCGGAGTTCAAGTCAGTAGAGAGAGAGAGAGAGTTGTATGGTAAATGGGCGCACCTGATATGTGTGCAGCTGGTGTGGTTGTTGCATGATAGCTGCTTCTTAGCGGTAGGTGTGGTGCTGAGGAAATCAGTTGGATGTGTTCAGTCTGGAGGGTGGACACCCAGACTGAGTGCTGCTGTGTTAGGCCCGAGGAGATGCCTAAGCTAGAAGGTATGTGCTCAGCTAGCTGTGTTTTATTAGGATGATGAGGTGTTCGTGGGGTAATGTTAGTATGAGAACAGCTAGGCTGAATGTGTTATAGTATATTTGTGTTCTAGTTGAATGATGGTGTATAGGAGAGAGTAAGCGTAGTAGTGTGATATGGTGGTTATCAGTAAGGCATCTGTGACCAAGCACGAGAGCAGGACAGGGGGCGTACATAGCGGCTTACGTATATAAAGCGACAGGATGATAGGGGTAAACATGTGACACAGATAACATGTGGATACAGGTACATAGCATATACATAGCATACATAGGGGATACAGAGATATACAGAGTTATATCTACTCCATCCACTCCATCCACCTTTTCCATCCATTCCATCCACTCCATTCGTTCCATCCACTCAATCCGTTCTATCCACTCCATCCGTTCCATCCACTCCAAGTTCAACTTTAGCACTGTGACGCTATTAGTCACACTTTCTAATTTCAACTTTAACACAGTGACGCTATCAGGGCACACTCAATGATGTTGGAAATACCTTCTAAATTCAACTTTAACACAGTGACACTTTTAGGGCACACTCAATGGTGTTGGGAATACTTTCCAAATTCACCCTTCAACACAGTAACGCTATTAGGCATACTTTCTAGATTCAACTTTAACACAGTGATGCTATTAGGCATAATTTCTAAATTCAGCTTTAGCACAGTGATGCTATAAGGCATACTTTCTAGATTCAACTTTAACACAGTGACGCTATTAGGGCACACTCAGTGATGTTGGGAATACCTTCTAAGTTCAGACCTTAGCACAGTGACGCTATTAGGCATACTTTTTAGATTCAACTTTAGTACAGTGATGCTATTAGGCATATTTTCTAGATTCAAATTTAACACAGTGACGCTATTAGGCATACTTTCTAAGTTCAACTTTAACACAGTGAGACTATTAGGGCACACTCGGTGATGTTGGGAATACCTTCTAGGTTGAAACCTTAACACAGTGACGCGATTAGTCGTACTTTCTAAATTCAACTTTAACACAGTGACGCTATTAGGCATACTTTCTAGATTCAACTTTAACACAGTGACGCTATTAGGGCACACTCAATGATGTTGGGAATACCTTCTAAATTCAACTCGAATACTGTGGCGCAATTAGGCACACTCAATTTTGTTGGGAGAACAGTCAAGCTGCAAGGTTCAGTACAGTGATGCTATTAGGGTACGAGTAATTATTTGACTTTAATATGTGACTGTACGATGTAACACAGTAAAACTTTTTAGATTTTTTAAGTAAGAGTGGTAGGGCTTTCTTGCGTGAAGTAATTGCTTCAGTCCCCACCCTTGCCACACTTACAATTTGGTAGGTGCTGGTTGACGGTGGGCTACTGGCTTCTTGCTTCTCCTGCGGATATCTGCAGATATGATCTGGAGCCACCTCTTGCCTTGGGCCCTTCATCGGAGGGCTGCACAGGCAGAGGGCTGCCTCGAAAGTGTTAGATTTATCTTGGAGATACTGTCGTAGGGACCAATGGGAGCAGGGTTTAAGGGCCTCAAGGCTTCCGTACCTGGACAATTTACAGATTGGGCTCACAAAGTAGGGGAAAGACTCACTGTGCTCGCGAGTTGAATCATAATTCCTATATATAAAACAGGTGATAGAGGATTACCAATGAACTATTGGCCTATCTCTTTAGTGGACAATACTTCAAAGGTGTTTGCCTCTTTGATACTCCGAGACCTGCAAAACTGGGCTGAAATGGCAAACCGATTGCATACCCTACAAACTGGATTTAGGAAAGGTGTAGGAACCATACAGAGTGGTTTGACACTTCATCCATGCCTCTCTGAAGTGGATGGTAGAGAACCAGAAAACCTATATGTGGCAGCCATAGATTTATCTGCAGCATTTGATACCGTTGACTTATCTTGCCTGTGGGAAAAGCTAGAGAGTTGGGATAGCAATAAAGCCCTGCTTGGGATGATACAAATGCTATACTCTGAAAATAATATGAAAGTGAGGTTGAGTACTAATGGAGAGTTGTCTAGAAATGTAACAGTAACAAGACGTGTACAACAGGGCTGCGTGATTGCAGAAACTCTGTTTAATGTATGCCTATCGGACCTGTGGGAAGAGGCAAGTAAGTGGGAAGGGTATGCAACTCGTTGGATAGATCTAGGAATAGGGTGCATAGCATATGCCGATGATTTAGTGATGATAGATTACACTCCTGCAGGCCTACAGTGATTCCTAACAGGCATGATGAATTACTTAGCACGTAATCAGCTGATGGTAAATCCAGCAAAATCCTATAACAACCTGCAGTAAGAGGAAGATAAAAACACACTATACTTGGAAGATAAATGATGCACTTATTGCAATAGTGGAATGTATACGTTATCTTGGGTATTTTGTCTCCTACAAGCAAAAGAAAAGAATTCAAGAAAAGAAAATTGAAGAGAAGGTGGGAGCTTGTATATCATTGTTAAAAGCAGTCAAACGTGAGTTTTGTGCTTTCTCACTGTTGCCAATGAGAGCGCTCTAAGCAAAAAGTTCAGCAACCGTGCTATATGGCTGTGAATTGTTGAGTATTATGGACAGGAAATTTCTAGATAGAATGGAAGGAAGGATTTTGAAAAGTGTACTGTGCCTACCACGCTCTGTCCCAGTCGGTATGATTCGGCTTGAACTAGGCCTGGTTTCATGGTGGGCACAAATGATGAAACAAATGTTATCTCTCCACTTCAAACTATCTAGAGCAGTAAAACCTCATATAGATTGTTATCTATATAACATGATGCAAAAGGAGCACAATCCATTCTTGTGCAAATTTAAGAAAAAATGTGACTGCTTTATGGAACAGCTTGGTATCAGTGAACTTATTGCCGAGAAATCATTAAAGGTAAACATAAAAAGATGGGACATCAAAGCTGATATGGAAGATCTATCCAGGTTAAAACTATATAGAGGAAGATATCTAGACTATATAACGGGCCATGAAGTTAAATTGTATATAAAAAATGTCCATCACCCAAACATAGAAACTGGTATTTATAATTTAGAGTCAATTGTTTACCTACGCTCTAAGTAATAGGACCCAAATTGGGGATCATGGAAGAACTAAGAAACTGAAAACTGTGTGGCGAATAGCCTGAATCACTAAAACATTTAGTAGTTCTCTGTTCCGAGTTGATGCCGGAGAGGATTGCACACTTTGGTAATTTTGTAAATTCCCCATCTGCAATAATAGCATCTGACTTTTGGATTAGACTAATGATGACTACACACTTATCACTTACGCTAGATTTAGTGAAATTCCTGTTGAAAATCTTTGCCAGTATTGATAGGGTAATGGGTCAAGCCCAAACAGAAATAGATTATATGTGTGTTAAGAAGTAACAAAAGGATTGTAAAAGTTGTAAGAAAGCCTTATAATATTATTTTGTCTTCTTTAAAATGAATTTTTATGATGTGATTTTGATGATATGATGATACAAATATGAGATAATGTAAAAGCAGTTTTTGCACTAAACGCATTTAAAAAATAAAAAAGATACATTTACAGAATTAGGGGTAAGCATTCAGTAGATGCAGAGTAAAAAAAAGTTGCCCAGAAATTGAAACTCTAAAGATGGTACCCAAAGGCATGAGTGGTGGGTAGCATGCTGCACATACATTATAGTGTGGTGGTTACGTACAGGAGAGGTTGCTTAAATGGACTGTTAGAAAAGCCATGATTTTAAACACTGTTGTGGTGGCTAAGATAAGGCCCCTTTCCAAGGTCTCTCCCACCCCCTCCCCTCGGTCAGCCTCAGTTTGCAGCAAATAAGGAGATCAGACACAAACTGGTTGTAAATCAAGATATATATATATATATATATATATATATATATATATATATATATATATATATATATATATATATATATATATATATATATATAGCAAACACAGCACACAGTGTGATCAGCTGGGAGCACAGCAGGACAAGTGTGCAGGCAGTCGGCACTGTGAGCTCTCTAGGCCACCCTCCCCTAGAGTGACGGTTATATAACATAACATAGGCAAACACTAATATGTTACTGTACTTTTACATTGGGTGTGTTACTTGGCATAATATTGCAGACATTTGGCAAGAACTGTCGACATCTCACTTGTGACCTTGTGATGCAGCCCTGCTGGGACATCGTGTTGTATTATGGATAAGAAACCCTACTGTTACCCACTATGTATGTGGCTAATGCTATACTTGTAGCGAATAGGTGGAAGAGAAGGTCTAACATGTTCTCTGCCCTAGGAGAGTTTTGGGCTTGTCCGGGGTGCTGCGTGCAGAGAAAGCAGAGGGAATCAAAGGGAGGTGTCATGGAGCTTCTGAGTCTTAACTGGATGGGAGAACCTAATGTAGCATACCATAACATAGCATGGCAAAGCATAACATAGCATAGTATTTCACAACATAGCATAGAATTCTAATCCTGCAAAACATAGCATAGCAATTCTGCGACATCAACCCCCCGTTTGGTCGTTCCTGAACAGGGCATAAACCACAGGGAGCAGGATTGGCGCATAATCTCAATCAAAGATACCCAGGTATATGGTGACATAAAGATAGGGCGGAGAGGGACAGGGATTGCTACTGAAAGGATGTTGTACCTAGAGACAGAGATTGTGGGCCTAAATGGTCCAATTTAAAAAATTCAGCCCAAACGGTGTTGTACATTTGACCTAACACATCTATCATTTCCTGTTCCCTGGAGGCGTCATTCGAGGGGTCCTCTGTAATTTGAGACAGCTTTATTTCAAGTGGCAGCAGTCAGGCCTTGGTGGGAAAGTGAGACAGCACAGCATGACAGAAGGCATTGAATAAGAAAAACTATCATTGCACAGCTGGCAATTATACCAATAATGATTAAAATGCCATGTAGAATGGTAGAGCCCAGTGAACCAAAAGTGTTTTGAATCCAAGTTAACAGTGAACCGGCATAAGCTTTATTTATACCATGTAAGGTGGTACCAACCCCTTGGATGTGTTTTATGACGTCCTCAACCTGGGAGGAGTTATTGGGTACCAAATGTGCAGCATTCTTGTCCTATACTTTTACAGGTACCCCCTTGGGCAGCTAGTAAATAATTGAGCACCATCTGTTCTGAGGGACCATAGTGCAACTTATTCTCTTTTAAGTATTTGTATTCCTTTGGAGTTGTTGTTTTCTACCGATTCGAGGAGGAGTGATAGGACATGAAGATCTGCCCTGTTAGCTTTATTGCCAATGCTTGGGATCAGGAACCCTATGAGGCCTTTGAACCATGTCTGGACATCGCATTTGGACTGGCGGGGTGTGTGGTGGGCCTCTGGAGAAAGGAACACATGATTGCTGGGTGAATGAATGCAATGGTGCACTGACCATTCCAGTTGGAAGGTTGCCATTGTTAGGCTCTAGCCCCACAAAGGAAATATAACTCTCTGTTGGTGTAGAATGCTATGATGGCGTTATTACTATGAAATCGTCCTTTCTTACTGACAGCTGTGTCATTATAGGTGGGGGTAGTAGCACTTCTGTTAAGGACATTGGTTGCTGGTGTGATGACCATTGAATGCAGGGTGCAAATTGTGGTGAAAGAGATCAGAGCGTGTGGAACAAATGTGGTCAGTATTTTGGGTGTTAAAGTATTGTCGTAGCTGGGGTAGAAGAATCCCTGGGGAAAGGGATTAGGACAAGAAGAGTCATTAATAAGGAGGTCATAACACCCTTCAGCAAGATTGAACGGCATGGGCATGAAGGGAAACCCCCCACTGGTGTACATAGGAGTGTAGGAGCATACATAGCAATCAGAGACATTCATTAGGTCCGCGTAGGCCAAAGAGAAGTTTAGAAAGGTGTTGGTGTATGGGTGTAGGATGGTGGATGTAAGGTGAGGCAGAACAAATACCATGGTAATGAACAGTAAAATGGTGCAAATACTTCACATTTACTTATGCAATAGCTGCACTATTCCAAGCTTTAGCAGTCCAACCCTATGGAAATTGGGGCCTTATGCCCAAAAATTCCAAAGAGTGTCAGTCATTACAGGACCCGGTAAACAGGACAGACGATGATGCAAATGCTCAGGATCCCTGCCAGGATGACGATGACAGATGCGTAGAGCTGGAAGAATTCAGCTGCGGTGGTGGGCACACTCAGTTGGCCTCCACAAACCCCTTTGGCTGGAGGACCTATGCACATACACTCTAGGTGCGCAGCGTTATAGAGGCTGCTTGGTGACAAAAACCTTTGGGAGAGATGGGCCACCCCTATGAGACAAGTGTAGCAAACATTTGAGAGTGATGGTTCACCTGCAGATGTCAGGTGAGATGGTAGCCGCATCCGTAAATTGTACATTGGGACAGGTAGCAGAACTTCGTTGTTGAGGAGTGCTGGATGCAGAGTCACCAGTGTTTTAGCTGCTGGTACCACAGTGCCCAGCTGAAGGCGGGTCTCTTTCTCCTGTACCCCTGCAGATTGCAGCTTTGTGTGTCTTTTGTTATGGCGGACGACAGTTTCTTTGTCTTGGACCTCTTGCTGTTTTTCATCATCGAGTGGAGGTGTTGCTTTCACACACTGGCTGGCGTGGACCCAGCAGTCATTTCGTCTACAGGGAACTGCTGTGTGGGTTGTCAGCAGGATCTGAAAAGGACCTTTCCAGCGAGGATGCAAGGATGATTTTCACTGATGCACTTTCTGGACCACCCAATCTCCCGGCAGGAGGCTGTTGTACTGCGTTTCAGGTCGTCGAGGCAGAGCTCCTTGAATTTGCTGAAAGTGAGAACTGACATCAAGCATTAGTCTTTCGCACTATATAACACGATCATGATTCAGTTGTAAGTCACAGAGTTCAAGGGAAGGTGGTGGAGTAACTAGCCCACGCATGGGACTACCCGTGATTATCTCGTGGGGAGAGAGTCGATGTACTCTGTTTACAAAGAATCTTAGGTCCATGAGGACAGGAGGGAGGTCATCAGGCTATTTTAGCCCTGTTACTTGGCAAACCTTGGCAAGGCGGAGCTTCACGTCGAGGTTTCAGGGTTCCACTGCTCCTGCCGATTGTGTGTGAAAGCTACAATGCAGGTGCTGGAGGATCCCCAAGGCATCGTAAATGTTCTGTACTACCTGTCCAGTAAAATGTGTGTCTCTGTCAGAGTTTATGGATACTGGCAGGCCAAAACACGGGATGAAATCCTTTAGCAGTTTCTTGGCCACTGAAATGGAATCAGCATATTTACACAGGTAGGACCAAGTCCATCCAGAAAATGCATAAATTATAACTAGGACGTTCTCAAAGGAGGCGCACTTTGGTAAGGTAATGAAATCTATTTGGATATTCACAAAGGGGCCATAAGGGACGTCATGTGCCCCCGGAGTGGTTTTCACAGTCTTTCCAGTGTTAAACATGAGACAGGTTGGACAGTGAGCACAGTATTTTTGAGCAATGGAGGGAAACTTGGGGGCAAACCAATATCCCTGGAACTCTGAGGTCATCTTTCCCTTGCTTGAATGGGACATGAGTGAGCAATACATGCATGATATGGCAGGAGAGATAGTGGGGCCACCAACTGGCCCTTGTTATCACGCCATAGGGGATCAGCGCAACAAACACATACATGCTTTTCCCAGCCCTGTTTCTCTGCCTGGCGGGCTGCATCTTGGAGGTTGGCCAGAACAGAAAGAGATGCTGGGAGGTCCTCCAATGATAGGCGAAACAATGTCACATAATCAGGAGCCTGAGGGCCATGGAGAGATGCATTTTTCTCATGGCCATCAGCCAACGCATTACCCTGTGAGGTGCTGTCAGAAAGTCGAGTGTGGGTTTTGTACTTCACAATGGGCACCTCGGTATGTAGCAGAATCGCATTAAGCAGGGCTTCAACATAAGTTGCATTAAGAATGGGAGTACCTTGTGCAGTGAGGTACCATCTCTGTTTCCAGAAGGTCCCGTAGTCATGTGAGATACCAGAAGCATAACGCGAATCAGTGCACATAGTGGCAGGGCGTTGTGTGTCAATTGTGCAAGCCTGTGTTAGGGCAATGAGTTTGGCAACTTCTGCTGATCGTACTGATGGGAGCTGAAAAGCTTATAATACTTCAAAGGAGGTGCAAACGGCAAAGCCTACCTGTATACTCCCTGTTGAATCTCTAAGACAATACCCGTCAACAAAGAGAATGAGGTCTACATTGGGGAGGGGGATATCCTTGAGGTCTGTTCTTGGTGATGATACAACGTCAACTGCTACAAGGCAGTCGTGAGGGTGACCATCATCAGGTGTAGGCAGGAGGGAGGCAGGGTTGAGTGGGGCACATCTGATGAGAGTGATGTTGGTGGCAGAGGGGAGCAGTTTTTCATATTTGGTCTGACGTGCAGCAGATAAGTGTTGTGTTTACCTCTTAGGAGGAGTGCTAATACAGAGTGTGGTACTGCTATGTATATGTTCTGTGCTAGGGCGATGTTGTCAGATTTTGTAAGGAGAAGGGCAGCGGTAGTCTACAGGGTCTAACTGTGAGCTAAAATAGGCTGCGGGGCATTGCAGGTCCCTGTGCTTCTGTGTGAGTACACCTAAGGCATACCCCTCTTTCTCATCACAGAACAGGGTGAATGATTTAGAGTAGTCAGGAAGGGCGAGAGCGGAAGCGATGGAGAGGACCGTCTTGATCTTGGCGAAGGCTGTGGAAGCGTCAGGAGACCATGTAATTTTGTCAGGCTGGGAGTCATGTAGCATCTTCTGCCCAGGTGCAACCGTGCAGGAATAATCAAGGATCCAGGGGCGACAAAAATTGCTCATACCTGAAAAGGAGCGCAGCTGCCTTTTAGTGGCGGGCATGGGACATTGTTAGATGCAGAATGGGGTTATAGGTGCACACCAATTTTCAATGAGAGAAAAAAATATTATTTAGGATACAGCACTGCTGTTTTAAGAAATTCAAGGTGCAGGGGAGGAACTGGGGCCCTGGCACAAAGCCTCCACTATACACACGAAAAATTAAGAGGATCCAAGATTGGAATCCTCCCATCCCCAGAACACTCTATGATACCACCTATAGGACGGTTAGTGATTCGGTTTAGATAATAGTACGCACATTTTCAACAATTCACAATTTCAATTTTGAAGTTCATGAATAATACATGCAGACAAATATTGTAAAACAAAAAAGGCAATTTAATCGTGAAGAGTATTCAAGCAAAATGTATTCACTAGTCCAATATAATCGGCTGACGCGTTTCAAGGAGATTCCTCTTCTTCAAAAGCCTAATCGGACTGTGGAAAGCTATCACATAAAAAAGACACAATGAGTATGTGGTTGTCCATATCTGTAAATGTAAATCTTTATATACAAAGAAATAGTATCTAGCAGAAATGTTTACTGTGGTTAATACAACATCAATGTACAGAGGACTTCATGGCGTGAGAGAGTACATACAATGGGACATAACGGAGAGCCTGGTCAGAGTATAAATGAATACACGTTGATAGACACTAGATACTCAGTTAAATTTAAAAAGAATTGATCAATGCTCATGCATGGGGACATCTAGGTAGACAATGGCACCATGTTTACATTTGAATTGAAAATGATAAGGATCTGAATGACACCACTTTGGGGGAAGTTCATAAGGGTTTCAAGAAAATTACATAATTCCCAATTGTATCGTATAGTATAGGAGACGGATTCCCATACTTCACAGGGGGTGTGTATCTGTGGCAACATCAAGAAATCTAACAGAGCCTTCCAATGAGGTACCAGGGCGGAAAAAATTACGAGAGCGTAATATGATCAAGTAGTAATCAGTAGAACACTCACTGATAGGCAAAATGTCTCCATCTATATGCGCGTATGGTGCTCCATTAACAAAGGGGACTTGCCCACTTCATCCTGCTAATGTTCGTATGATGAATCCAGGTCACTGTTAAAGATTACCAAACCCTAATTACTCTACTCAAAGCACGCTCATGCAGTCATTTTATTAGCAATTAGAGAGTGTGGTTCAAGTGTAACTCACCCTCAATGCCCACATCGCAGACACTTTCTTTCCAATCTTCTGTGTATAATCTATCCAAAGATTCAATGTGTGTCAGGGAGAATGGCGAATAGACCAATCTGTGTCTTCCAAATGCTTGAAGTTAAAACGCGGTATAATTTGGGGTAATCTTACTTGCATCAGCTAGAGATACCCTAAATCGAGTAGGAGTAGTAAAGGGAAAGAGGCATACCTGAAGAGCGGGATGAACGCTCATTCCAGTGGTTCAGTTTAGTCGAGCGGCGTCGGTAACCAAGGAAACAGTAGTCTGAGTTGGTTAAGGTCTGCCGCCATCTTTTGTAAGTCATAAAGACTTTGAGGAATGAAAACAGAAAGAAGGGACTAATCCAATCGGCTCAAAATATTGCATCCATCTTGAAGTGGAGCCAAGATATAAAGTGGCAACATAATGTCTAGAGTATATGCGCATCATCTCCTTACTTAGGAAGATAATCAGGAGGATGGTGTGATAGTAAACAGACAGGCTTATATGTAGAAGAGTGATAGAAATATACTCACAGTGCATTCACATCCATATCTATCCTTCCTTATTCCCCAGAAAAGTCCAGACCTCCTACAATTAATTGCAGTGTGATTTACTCTGACAAATAGAGGTTTGTACAGAACATGGAATCTAATTGGCTTACATCAAGTTAGTGAGACCTACACAGCCATATTTAAGGACAAAGTTGTCAAGAAGAAATGTGTATGTCAAGTCTACGGAGACAAATGGTACACCCATTACGGCAATAGCTGTGTCCAAATGTTTTATCCGTCTCGCTCGAGGGAGTTGTATACGTCCATGATCCGGTGTACAAACTGGGACCAGATGTTTTTAAAAGATCAATAGGCAAAAAGCCTAATCTCCAGAGAGTTTATCTCAGAGTCACTTTTTAGAAAGCATAGACAAATAAAAAAATTGAAAAAATAGGGGAAAAAGATAAATGATAGATAATCAAGAATGGAATTGCTTAGGGATCACTGAACTCAATGTATCAAGCAGATTTAATACATAATCACATGGATCTCTAGGTGTTAAAATACATAGTCTTCTTCTTAGCAGTAAATTACCCAAAATACAAGATTACAGTCTGATTTCAATTACAATTGGAGGAAAACTTATTACATTGCTAGTCATTTATTCCATATGTATATCAAAAAAAGTTCTCGGTTTACAGTGATCCAATAGCTCATATTCATATACCGTTGATCAATCTAACAATGAGCTTTAGTTCAGGTGCCTTTACTACAATCTGACTCAAGTGCTCTGTTTAGGGTGGGCAGGTGCACCAAATGGCATGTAATACAGGGTCGTCCCATCTTATACCTCCCTATATGAAACAATTGAGGGAGAATTCTCATTGAGTCCCCTAGGGTGTAAAGTGTCTACAATATTAATCCAATATTACTCTCTTTAGGACAGAAGGGATTGGTAATTACCACCCCTTTGTGGCCATTTGACCACTTCGATAACCTGGAATTTTATCTGGGCAATGGTGTGCTGATGTTCTACAAAGTGTCATGCCACCGGTGAGCTAGCATTTGTACATCTTATTGTGGATTTATGTTCAGACCACCTGTCTTTGATAGGTCTTGTTGTTTGACCTATGTAGAGCATGCCAAAGGGGCATTTGATGTACTAGATAACACCTGAGGAAAGGCAGGTAGCGAAGTCTCTTTTCTTGATCTTTTTGCCTGTTTGCGGGTGGGATATCATGAAAGCTCAACTATTCCACTAGGCCAGCCACCTTAGACACTTCAGACATACCTTACCTGACCTGTGGATTCCTCCATGTTAATTGCCCAATCCGTAACTGAAATGTATGTCTAAACTGCCGTATGATCTTGTAACCCTATAAGCAATGCTCTTTGTCTAAGTAAGTCTCCTTAAAAGAGCCACGATGCTCTAGGGCCGATGCGCGCTATACAAATGCAAATAAATAAAATATATATATATATATATATATATATTATTACAGTGTGTACAATTTAGACAGGAGAATGTGCCCTTTTTCTTTGTCTTCATAAGGAGTTGTCTTTCTTGCTGGTCTTTCAGCTCTTACCAATATATCTCTCAAATTCCGTCCTATTTTGAATGCCATCATCAGTACTCTTGGGAATAATTTGAGCAAGGTAGGGTCATTGTGAAGGATACCCCAATGTTTCCTAATGGTCTTGCTTATTTGAAAACTTTGTCGTGAACATTTGGAAATGTACAGGAGTGGCGTTTCCTTACTTTTGTTCATTCGCATCAAAAGCTGATCCTGATTTATGTTGTTTGTTCTCGTCCTGGCATCAACCAGTATATTCCCTGGGTATCCCCTTGTCTCAAATTTGTCCACTAGTAAGGAGCATTCTGAATCAAGACCAGCTAGATCTGAGAGGATCCTTTTCAATCTCAGCATCTGGCTGTAGGGTAAGCTTTTAAGCATTGGTCTAGGGAGAAAACTGGTATAGTGAAGAAGGTTATTTGCATCTGTGGGCTTGTGGTAAACAGTCGTTACAATCCTGCCTTCCTTGATTTTGAGACTCACATCCAGAAAGTTGAAAATTTGGTACCCCGATTTCCATGGTGAATTTGATGTTATGATGTGCTGAGTAACGGTAAGTCAAGAACTGCTCTAGTTCATCTCTAGAGCCACACCAAATCTCCAAAATGTCATATATAAAGCGCTTCCAGGTTAGGATTCCGGATGACCATATAGGATGGTCCAGTACATAGTGCTTTTCAAACTTGTACATAAAAGCGTTAGCATATACTGGTGCCATCACTGACCCCATAGATGTTCCTGACGCCTGGATATAGTATTTCTCCAGGAAACTGAAGTAGTTTGTTTGTGTTTTTCTTTATTAATTTGTAGGGCGCACCGAACCCTTAGGTAACTGGGCACAACAAGTTGTTATATAGTATCAGGTTTAACAGTTCAAGAACAAACTCTCGGTTGCCCCTTATTTGAGATGAATTTAGAAGATGCCATTCTACTGATACTGAGTCTATACCTTCATCATGAGGAATGGACGTATATAAGCTGCAGACATCCATACTAAACAGAATACATTCAGAGCTCAGGGTCGTGATGTCCTTCAGGCAATTCAAAATGTTTGTTGTGTCCTTGAGATAAGTAGGTATTCTCAGTATTAGCCATAAAATAGGCTGCAGGTGTTGCAGGTCCCAGTGCCTCTGTGTGAGTACACCTAAGGCATACCCTCTTTCTCATCACAGAACAGGGTAAATGATTTAGAGTAGTCAGGAAGGGCAAGAGCAGAAGCAATGAAGAGGACCGTGTTGATCTTGGTGAAGGCTGTGGAAGCATTAGGAGACCATGTCATTTTGTAAGGCTGGGAGTCATGTAGCATCTTCTGCACAGGTGCAACCATGCATGAATAATCAAGGATCCAGGGGCGACAAAAATTGCTCATACCTAAAAAGGAGCGCAGCTGCCTTTTAGTGGCAGGCATGGGACATTGTTAGATGCAGGACACTCGAGAGGGGCCAAGGCGCTTAGCGTCATGGGACATGTTGTGCCCTAGGTAGCGGACTGTTGGTACGCAGAGCTGCAATTTAGCTTTGCTTACTTTGTGACCTTTTGCTGCCAGGGCATTGAGGAGCACTTCAGAGTTGGTGAGGGAGACCTGAAAGGAAGGTGATGCTTACAGTTGGTCATCCATGTATTGGATCATAGTGGAGCCCCCCAGGAAGGTGACATGTTGGAGGTCTTCCTGCAGAATCTGGGAGAAGAGAGATGGGGAGTCAAGCCCATTGGAAGTGACCTGTAGATGAGCTGACGTCCCTTGTAAGTGCATCCAAAGAGATACTGAGAGTCATGGTGGATGCGGACAGAGAAATAGGCAGAGGCAAGATCAATGCAAGTGAAAAATTGGGCGTAGGGAAGGATACAGGAGAGAATGGTCAGGGGGTCCAGAACCACCAGATGTGAAGGTACTACCACCTTATTAAGTGCTTCTAAATCATGAGCAAAATGAAATTTGCTTGTGCCCTTTTTCTCAATTGGGAGCACCAGAGTGTTGCAAGAGCTATTGGTGTAGTAGAGGATGCCCTGATCAATGAGGGAAGAGATGACAGGCTTGATACAGGGGTTTGGGCCTGTCCGGGGTACTGGGTGCAGAGGAAGCTTAGGGAGGTGGCATGGAGGGTCTGGGGCCTAACTGTATGCAAGAGCCTAATTTAGCATACCATGGCATAGCATAGTATTGCACAACATAGAATAACATTATAATCCTGCATAACATAGCAATCCTGCATAACATAGCTTAGCATAGCAATCCTGCATAGCATAGCAATTCTGCTACATCACTGTGAATTTGCCTCTCTGACAGGCAAAGCACTGTGACACAATAAACTACGGCAGGAGGCGCTATATAAATGCAAGATAAGATAACATAGCAGCTTACAATAGCAATGTGAAGTGATAAACTACGACATGGAGTCAGTGAGTAGAATTAATATTATGTATTTATGCGCCAGGAAGCCGTACAGCATCCTCCTTCCAACTCTTCCTCAGCTCTCTCACCAACCGTCTCCCTCCCAGTTTTCCACATTCCCCACTGTTCCACATTCCAATCTCTGCAGCAGCACGAGCAACTTCATACAAATGCCTACCACAACACATCCTCCTCCCCACAGAATATAAAAACAAAAAACAATACAATTAATATAAATATAACAACTAATGACCTTTAAAAATTAGAGGTTGATAGTCGTGTAAGCAGGTAAAAAAAAAACTTTTTCATTCCATTATATAGTCCTTGGACCATATAGGTGGTCTACAAATACTGCTGGCTGTACCACAATCATTAACACTACGACCTCCTCTTTCCCATGTTTCCATCTTGTATCCTATCATCACCACCACTGTTGGTTTGCTCCTCCATCCCTGTTTCATCCACATCTTCTTCCATCCACACGTCCAACATCTTACCCTTGCGCATACTCAAATCCTTACCATTACACCTCCACTTACTCAACCTACACATATTCCACACAGTACCATCTTCAATCCTGGCAGACTTGTTAAATACTTGTTTTATCCTTACTGGATTCGAAAACTTCAAACCACCCTTACCGTGAGGTACACCTTTCTTTATCCTCACATAATATCCCGGCTTCAACATCCTCTTGCTCAAAATTGCTGCACTGAAATTACTTTGAATCTTGCATTCTTTATGTGCATATCCTTTCATGCAAAAATTGTTTTTTTGCTGCATTTTTTTCTCTTTCCAACAGACATCAGAGAAAAAGGAGGAATTAAAACCTATTATTTCATACTGAAAAAAATAACAAAATAAAGGAGTAATAAGACATATCCTATCATGACAGATTAAGCATGGTGTTAGGCTGTCTGCCTCTCATGATCACAAATGACGACTTCTCTGAATCCTTACACACTCAAGTTGTCACACGCCACAACTTCTACTCAATCACCACCCTCACATCCCAGTTGTTTCTCACTGCCTGCTACACTGATTCAACCATAACTCTATTACATCTCTTTCCCTTGCCATTGGTTTGAGGATGATAAAGCACCGACAACTTCCATTCAATGCCTACCTTATGTGCATACCTTTGCATTTCAGTACTGAACTCCATTGTCACTTATTATTCTCTTGGGTTAAGCGTAATGTCCTATTCTTCGTCACCTAAAACACCCATCTCTTTCTCTTGTTTCTCCTGACCTGTATGTGCTCTTCTTAAATGTTTTCCTTTTTTCTCTAAGAACACTACTATACCGATCCTTACTCTTGTAACTAGTCTCGCTACATCCTTCTTCTTTTTCACTGGGTGTCTCTTTTCAACCTCTACCACATGTGTTTGATCATTTAATTCTTTGTCCTTGCTGTCTATTGATTGTTGCACTTCCTTCTTTGTGTCTTTTATTTCCTTTGAGCATCTCTGAGTGTGCTCTATTCGTTTTGCGATCGCCAAACGCTTGCTGTAGAGATGGATTTCCCCCCATCTATAATCTATCTTGTATTGCTGAATCTTTAGTGTTTATTATAATCTGATCGTGCATCAATTCTTCTGTTATTCTTGCACCAAACCTGCATGTGATTGCCAGTTTCTTTAGAGATGGCACATACTCTTCTACTGTTTCCTCTTCCTTTTCTGCCCTCGTATAGAAATTAAACCTGTTGGTAGCAACATTGGTCTCCGTTGCATAATAATTATCTAGTTGTCTTGTTACATATGCATCCAAATCTGTTAGCACTGGTAGCTTCCTATACTTCCACTGTCCTCCTGGGACAGGGGCATGTAACAGAAGTAACTTCTTCTTAGCTGTGAGTCCTACATGCTTGACAGTTTTTATATAGTTGCGCCAATACTCCCTCCAGTCTGGCCAGGGGACTGCTGGTTGGCCTGCACTAGGAAGAAAACTTTCTGGAGGATGCACTGTAATGCCCTACATAGCCATGTTTCACTTGTGTGGATGTCACTTATCCAGAATTCCTCCTATTACTCCTTTATTTTTATTTTTTATTTTTCTCTGATGTCTGTTGGAAAGAAAGAAAAATGTTTTCCCCTTGTACTGCAATGTGGAAGAATTACTATTTGTTTGCTCTGAACGAAACTGCCTGATTCAAAATGGTGCATGTCACCTGGCGCTGCTACAGCATTTCCTCTAATACCAGACTTCACGGAAGAGTGTGCGTGCAACTCTCAATATTGTTTAGATGCACCAGTTCCTCACTTTGCCTATTGTATTCCTCCAGCCCTTTATTTAACAACAAGCAAAGACTTCCTTCGCTGTGCCGCTTTGCCCTACCAATGCGCTCCATACCTGGTGCCTTCTTACATCATCGGGCCTCCCTGTTCCAAACAAATGCCGCACTGCACAATCGCAGTTTCCTGGATGGCCCATAGCGTGGGTCTGCTTCGATGGTACTGTGTTGTGGCTGAGACGATGCGGCCCCTTTAAAAAAACAGAACTGGACAGGGCAAGGGCAGGACTGAAGGGTGAAGGGAGGAAGGGGCGGGGCCAGAGAGATGGTTGGTGTTGCCTGTCTCCCCTGTTGGGAGACATGGTATCGCCCAGTGTGTTGTCTTGGTCACGTGGGGAACCACGTGACCAAGTTAATAAAGAGAACGAGCCGTTTCCGGCTCAGGAGTCAGACCAACTGGACTCTGCGTGTGTGTGTGTTTTGTGTCCGCACCATGCTGGTGCCTCACCACGTGTGCTGGGCCGAAGGACGGGGCCCAGGTCCAGGACGGTGCCCCAGCCGGGCAATGCCGTCCGGACGGTGCCCCTGCTGGGCAACGCCGTCCCTGTGTGTTCCCCTGGCCCTGTGAGTCAGGCCAGGGTGGCGACCCCGGCCTGGGTGCCCCCAGAGCAGGGGCCGCGGTAAGCCGGTTGCCACCCGGCCATATGCGGAGATCCGGTGATCCGGGTCGGGTGGGGTGACCCCCACCCTTTGTGTCCGCGGCGTGATCGCCGCACCTGTGGATCCCGTCGGGTGCCCCCCGACATGAGTATGGGGCTGCCCGGTGACCCGGAGCAGCCCCCAACAATGGCGACGAGGATCGGGCCCCGCGTGCCCTGAAGCCTTTGGGGTGTAGCGGGCCCATCTCCATCTGGGCCCGCATTGAAGTTGTGTCGTGCTGGGCCCAATACCAACTGGGCCCGCATGAAGAGGCAAAAATCACGGGGCGGGCCCAACTCCAGCTGGGCCCGCATAGTCGACATGGTGGGCAAGCTGCCTACCCGTCCCCTGAGGGAGACGGAGGAAGTCCGCAGCGTCGGCCGCGTGGGTGGCTGCGCCCCTCCCCCATCCTGGACGTGGACTCTGCTGCATCAGGGGAGGGGAGAAACGGATGGGCGCCATCGGCCGCAAGTGGAAGAGGGTCTCCCCCACGCCACCAGCAGGAGCGGTGATGCGGTGTTCCCCTCGTGGGGGAGAGAATGTCTGCAGCATCGGCCGCAGAGGAGGTGCTGCCCCTCCCCCATCCGTGAGCCGTGGTGGGGAGGAGCGGCAAAACATCGCCCAACAAAGGATTGCAGACCCGAGTCCAACGGGGCCCGCGGAGGGGAGACGGTTGTGGCCGCTGCCCCCAACCGTGTGGGGGAGAGGTGACCTGCGATGTCGGCCGAGGAAGGAGTCGCCATACTGGAGGAGCGCCTACCCCCAGTAAGAGGGAAGATCTGTGGCGTCGGCCGCTGGAGTAGCTGTCTGCTTCCCCATCCATCTGAGGAGGGACGCGTGTGTGCCCTCCCCCGCTGCAGCGGGGAGAATGCCGGTCGTCGCCCGTGAGGTTGAAGGGGGCAGCCCCTGCACCCTCAGAGAGGGAACGGAGCGGCATCCGCCGCAGTGGATACGAGGCGGGCCCATTTCCAACTGGGCCCGCGAGGACGGTGAGGAGTTCGCTCCGAGGAGCGGGCAGAAGGGATGTGGCGGTTGCAGCCAAAGCAAAGAGGTGAGCTCCCGCACCCCGTCCTGGGTAACGAGCAGCGAGGTTTGCTGCAGAGAGGCCTGCGGCGGGTCTCACACCACAAAGCAGGGGGCGCTGGCTAAACGACCCGGGCCTGCCCAGGTGAAATTTGGAGAAGTAAAATGTGAAGTAATGAGGGAAGTGAAGCACAAATAGAACTGCGCAGGCCAAGGTCTGCACCTTCCACACTGGGAGGGCTGAGTCCATCGCCCTACAACAGGGTAGCGGCTCCATCTGGAGTGCTCGTGCGCCCTCAGTGTCACCTATCTGTCTGAACCAAGCCAGGTGTCGAAACAGCATGGACACCATCACGTGTGCCCCCTTGTCAGCGTCCCCTGGCGTCTAGGTGCCATAGGGATGACCCCAGAGCGGTGCAACCATCTGGCCACCGCCACCACCATGCCACGAGGTTTGCCCTCTAGAGTGTGGACCTGGCCGATGTGGCCCCTGGGCCACCCCAGGTGCGGCTTTGCTGGCCTCTTTTGACTCTGGTGAATGCGGGTGAAGACGTGGACTGTTGTCCTGCAACCCCAAAAGTGTGAAGGAGGGACATCGTCCTCGACATTCCCCTGAAGACTGTGAGCCTGCAGACACGGATTTGCTTAAAATGGCCCAGTTGATGGGCAATGTAATGTGGTGCACACTGGTAGACTTGGAGTGCTTTATGTTGTGTCAGTAGCCCTCAGTGGTGCCGTTCAGGGACATGAGAGCCACTCACCCAGGTTAATAAAGGGTGTGTAAAGTAGTAGAGTGGCTCAAGTAGTAGAAGTGGTGGTTATGTTGGGACTTTGGGGTTTTGTTTTTATTGTTATGAAAAAGGAGGAGTGTTGCCTGTCTCCCCTGTTGGGAGACATGGTATCGCCCAGTGTGTTGTCTTGGTCACGTGGGGAACCACGTGACCAAGTTAATAAAGAGAATGAGCCGTTTCCGGCTCGGGAGTCAGACCAACTGGACTCCGTATGTGTGTGTGTTTTGTGTCCGCACCATGCTGGTGCCTCACCACGTGTGCTGGACCCAAGGACGGGGCCCAGCTCCAGGACGATGCCCCTGCCGGGCAACGCCGTCCGGACGGTGCCCCTGTCGGGCAACGCCGTCCCTGTGTGTTCCCCTGGCCCTGTGAGTCGGGCCAGGGTGGTGACCCCGGCCTGGGTGCCCCCAGAGCCGGGGCCGCTCTAAGCCGGTTGCCACCGGGCCATGTACAGAGATCCGGTGATCCAGGTCGGGTGGAGTGACCCCCACCCTTTGTGTCCGCGGCGTGATGGCCGCCCCTGTGGATCCCGTCGGGTGCCCCCCAACATGAGTATGTGGCTGCCCGGTGACCCGGATCAGCCCCCAACCGTTGCCAGTTAACCTGAGAGAAAATAAAGAGTAAGACGTGAGAACTTGCCAGGTGTTATCTTTGCATGAATGAACATATTAAAAATATAACAACTGCTGGTCGCCAAAATGACGTGATAAACTACCACACAGAGTTGGTGAGTAAAATTAATATTGTGTATTTATCAGCCAGCAAGACGGCACAGCATCCTCCTTCCAACTCTTCCCCAGCTCTCTCTCCGTCTCCCTCCCAATGTTCCACATTCCCCAACGTTCCACATTCCAACCCCTCACGGCCACTTCATACAAATGCCTACCACAACACAATGTCATATCTTACATGTGCGCTTTTTGCCTTGGTTAGACTAGAGCACCATTACCCACCTCCGAAAGTGGGGCACTACTTGTCCCAGGAACCTTGGGTGCTGTTCAACACATCATATTTTCCCGTGAATTACCACGTTCTTAGGATGGACCACGCGCGTGACTTCATAAATCAGTAGAACTGTGTCTGTGACCAGTGTTAGATTTTAAATCTGCAACCATCTATGAATGTTGTCTGGCTCAGATCATGTTGATGGCCAGTGTTTTTCTGCGGTCTTCGCTGCCAGTGATGGGATCCGACAGTGACCGAGCACAAGGTTCTGAAGTATTCACACCACTTACACAGGTGCTCGTTGATCAGCGATATGGCCTGCCACGAAGCGACATTTCCAAGGTTTAAAAACGACACGACCAAAACCTTTTCCAGGATGCTGCCTTGTAAAGGCTTACACATCCTCTGCGTTATCTGTGGAATGCGGTTGCCTAGGAATAGATGTGTGAAATAATTCATGTTATGACATGTGGCTAGTTCGAGAGATATACGTCCGGGTTCCCCGCAGACCATGATATTTTCAACCCACTTATCTCCACCTGCCTGTCATTACCATTTCTGCAGAGAATGAGTCACTACTTTGTTTAAAGGTGCTTTTTCCGGTGCGGGAGGGGGATTGGGGGGAGGAGGGAGTATAAGCCGCCGGAGCCTCGCTTCAGTCACTCTGCGTCCTTTTCTCTTTGTAGCAGCTGTTTGCACATGCGCATTGAATATGTAGGCAGCCAGGGAGTGTGCGTGTTCATTTGCTGACATTTATGTAGGTAACCTCTTCCACCCAGTCCCTCAGAGGAGTATATGTATATGTATCCCTTCCGCCTTTGTAGCTCGCATGTTCTAATTTCCAGTACAGGGAAGTGCTGCCCAGAGTCCCAAAGTGAATTCCCCTGACTGGCTTCTGACTCTGGGCCCCACTTTTTTTTAAATATAATAGCCCTGTGATCCGGCATGAAGCTCAATTTGGAGCCATGGTCTATATTTATGTTAATACTGGAATCGGAAAGCCACAGCATTACCTGAGAGCGGCTAGCTTTTGAAAACAGGAGATGTGCCCTCTTATTCTGGAGCCAGAAGGAGGTTGCAGTAGAATGCTTGATGCAAATTCATCAGTTGCTTCTTTAAAAAAAAATCCTGCCCTTGTGCCTTTAATATGCCAAACTGCACTTGTCAAAGTGCAATGGTTTTTTAATATGTCCCAGTGTTTTAAAAAAATAGGGCACACTTTGCCCTAGTGCTAATACCGTGCAAACCTTGCACTTGCACTTGCACCAGTGCAAAGTGTCTGTAATCGGGCCCCATTAGTCAATGTAGAACACTAGTTGCAGTGAATACATAAACTCAATTGTGATGGTGGCAGGTTTGGTTGACTTGGTTTGGTCAAGTCTACCACATACATACATGCATACATATATTCAAGTAAAAAAATGTAGTTGCAGGGACGTTAAGGTGAGAACCTAACGTAACAAAACCCCTGAAATGCAGCCAAAGCCACTATAACTTGACACCCCCTGTTGTGCAAATTATGATTACAATGATAATGTCAAAGATCACATCACTGATGGCATCACTAATTACATGTTGTATGAGAACACTGATGACATTACAAATCACATCACTGGTGACAACACTAATTGCATTGTTCATAACTGATTACATCAATAATGGAATTAGACATAACATCATTTATAAGTTAGCTCTTGAAAACTTACCGTAATAACAATTTAGGCTGTGGACTTTGCCATGACAAAGGCTGGGGTCACTGGCCAGCACCAACAGCCATAGCTAGTGGTTGGTTAGTGTTAAAAAATACCAATTGGAAAATACCATTGTTAAAAGCCATACCTAGTAGCCCATCACCATCACTGTTTTAAATTGTACAATGGGCAACATTGAAAGCTGTAGTCAGTGGCCATGGCTAAAGGCCATAGCAAGTGCCGATTAATATGTCAGAATATACAGTCGGCACAGCCAAGGGCCATGGCCACTGGGTAGTATTGTGACCATAGCTAGCTGTTGGTTAGTGTATATAATATACAGTGAGCACGGTCGAAGGCCATAGCTAGTGGCTGGTTAGTGTTGAGTAATACACAGTGGGCATGGCCGAAGGCCATCGCTTATTGCATTTTATTATTTTAGAAAGTACAGTGGACATGGCCAAAAGATGTACAACTGATCATGGTCAAAGGCCATGGCTAGTGGCCCATTTATATGTTATAATATATATTGGGCACAGGCAAAGATTGTGGACACTGGCTTGTATTGTTCTAAAGTCAATGACTAGTGCCTGTTCAGTGCATATAATATACAGTCAACACTGTTGAAAGCTGCATCCACTGGTAAAGGCCAAAATCTATGGTTGGTAGCTTTTTAGTGTTTTAAAATATTCAGTGCACATGGGTGAAAGTTGTGACCACTGTCCATAACTGAAGGCCTTGACTAGTACTCGTGTGTTAAAATATATTTGGCCATGTAGACTGACCATGGCTGAAGGCCATGCTTAATGCCAGTTACTGTTGTAATGTAATTAGTGATGTCATCAGTGATGTGATCTGCGATGTCATCATTGTGGTCATTGTCTGCGCCACAGGGGCGCAAAGTTAAGGTGGCTTTAGCTCTATTTCCAAGGTTTTGTTGCATTAAGTTCTCACCTTAACGCCATTGCAACTAAAGTTTTCACTTGAATTGAAGGGTTTTGTTATTCCTTATATTTTTAGAATGCTTCCAGACCACTAGCATGGTCTTTGGCCATGGTCAGTGGGCATGGAATTTGGCCGTGCCCACTGTCCATTTTAAAATGCTACCAGCCTACTAGCCAAGGCCTTAGGATTGCAAGTTTTGAGAACCCACAATGTTTTTAGGCAACGTGCAGTGAGATTAAATTATTTGCCATGGAGCACACACTTTGGTTAAGCAGCGTTCTCCAAGCAGTGCACCCCTTTTCGGAGCCATCATTTTGGCACAGGCAATCCGCTGCTGCACCCATTTCGGCGTGTCCTCTTCGGCACAAAAGCCACCCGATGCTGTTAATTTGGATCATGGGATGTTTGGACGTGGCTGACATTGTAGTCATGTCTAGATACCCTCATGCTAAATAAGATCACAGAACTGCACTGCAACAAACCTCGCCACCTCCCACTTGCGTTGCTTTTATTTTGATTTAATTAAATGAGTTAAATAAAAAATAAAAAACATACAGCCTTGAACCCTGCCAGAATTCAAGCGCCAGCATTTAACCACTAGGTCACAATGGCTTGGTGCTTCATGGGGCAAACATTTCATACTTAGCCTATAATTTAATATGTTCAATGATAAAAGGCTAGGTATGAAACTTGTGAAAAGCCAAATAATGGGCCTCATTACGGATTAAGCAGTAACCCTGCCGGTGCTACCGGCGGGTTGCCGCTGGACCCCTAGTAATTAACTGGTGCCTGACTCCCCAGTGCCACCGGGCTATTACAAGTCTGGCGCCTGGGAAGTCAGGCACTGATACATTTGTTAATCCCCACTCTGATAGTCCTATCAGACTCTGTGGGAGTGGGCACACTGGAGCACCAGCATCGTTACCAATGGTTCCGGTGCTCCCGTGACAAGTCTGCTTACCATGGCCACTGTTTAGTTTAGTTTCTTTATTTATACAGCGTGCTGAACCCTGGGGTAACTGGGCGCCAGAGTCTTAAAGGAGGTTACAACATGGTATGTACATACAGTAGAATAACAATAAGTGCGGTTGACCGGGTTACAGGGTGGTCGACAGTAGACAGGTACATTGAGAAGAAAGTCAGATGGCGGTGGAGTTCTTGTTGGCGAGTCATGATTTTGTTTTGGCTCTGAAAGTCCAAAAGGATGGCTCTGCTCTAAAGTTCAGTGGTATAGCGTTCCATATTTCGACGGCTAGGACCGGTAAGCTGGGACCGCCTGCTTTTTTTAGGGAGAATTTAGGCACGGATAGGCAGTGTGCGTATGGTGTTCTGGTTGGTCTGGTTGAGGTGTGTTTAGAAAAATTGTCTGACAAGTATTTGGTAACAAGGGGTCTGAGAGTGATTCTGTATCCTACAGGGAGCCAGTGAGCATCTTGTCTGATGCTGGAGATGTGTGCGTGTCGTGGGATACTCGGGCGGCTCTGAGGGCATTTTTCTAAAGCACCTGCAGTTTGTTCAGATTGCGTTCTGAAGTGCTGAGAAAGAGAGTGTTGCAGTAGTCCATTTTTGAGAGCACTAGCGCTCTGGCTAGGGTAATACAGCTGGACGGAGAAAGGAAGGGTTTGCATGCGTTGATGAGCTTATTTGTATAAGCTGTGGCTGAGGCTGTGGCGTTCACCTGTCTTTTGATCGAGAGAGTGGAGTCTAGATAGACCCTAAGAGTTTTAATTTCTTTGGCCACAGTGATAAGGTTACCGTTTATGTTGATGAACGCGTAACAGGGGTCCAGTTTGTTTAGCCATGGTTGGGAGCCGACAAGAAGGAGCTCAGTTTTCTCATCGTTGAGGCATAAGCCATGCTCTGCCATCCAGGCTTGGATCTCCAGGTAAAGATTGTTGATCTTTGTGGAATCCTCTTCATAGCACCCTGATAAGGTGATGAGAACCTGGGTGTCATCAGCATAGTTTGTGTATGTGACGACCAGGTTGTCAAGGTGGTCGAACAATATCTTGGTGAAGATACTGTATAAGGTCGGCAAGACGCACAATCCTTGAGGAACGCCACAGAGGATGGGGTGGGCTGAGACCCCAGGGGAGAAGACCCGGGTGGTTCGGTTGGCTAGGAAGGACTGGCCGCAGATGCTGTCAGATGTTCCGTGAGGATCTGATGCTCGACAAGGTCAAAGGCTGCTGAAAGATCTAGCAGTAATAGAATGGCTAAATTGCCCTTATCTTTAGCCTCGTCCATCTGGATTTTTAGGTCCAGGAGGGCTGTCTCTGTACCGTGCCTTGGTCTGAAGCCCGATTGTCTAAGGCCTAGGATGTTGTTCTTCCAGGTGCTTCTGGATTTGCAGGTAGGTCACTCTGTCTAAGATTTTTGGGATGTAGGGAACGGTGGTGATTGGCCTATAGTTGGTTGGGTTGTTGGGGTCTAGGTTTTTTTTTTTAGTAGAGGCATGACCCAAGCCTCCTTGAGGCTGCTAGAGACTGAGCTTGATTTGAAGGATGCATTCATTAGGGCAGTTATGAAAGGGGCCAGATTGTTGGCACCTTCCTGGATGATGGGAGCTGGACATCAGTCCCCTTGGCATCTGGAGGGCTTGAGGCCTTTGATGATGCGTTCCACTTCTTCCATAGATACCGGGGAGAAGGAGAAGGGGTGGCAAGTTGGGGCTTCGGAGGTGGGCGGTGGTGGAGTATTTGTTTTTTTGGCTAGGCTGAGCTTTTTCTGTTCTATTTTGGGTTGTAGCATGGTTATTTTGTCAGCCAGGGCTTTCTGGAGCCTCTCACACCAGTCTGCATCTTTCACACAGGTTTCTAAGGGTAGGGACGGGGACTTGAGTTCCCTGAGGATGGTGAAGAGCTCCTTTGTTTTAGATTTGGCGCTCTTAATTCTGTTGTCGTAAGTCTCATTTTTGGCCCTGAGGATGGCAGTTTTGTAGGTGGTAGCTTCTATCGTAAATTGTGTTTTGTTGGCTTGGTTAGGTGTTTTTCTCCAGGTGGCTTCTGCATCTCGTTTGGCATTCTGGAGGATTTTTAGCTCTGGGGTGAACCATTTTTTCAGGTGGGCTGCCGGTTTGGCTTTGGTGAGTTTGAAGGGGGCGAGGATATCTACTGCTGATTCAAGAGTTATATTATAAAGGCCAGCGAGTTGGTCCGCATCTAGGTTGGCGTAGTTTGCGGGGGTGAGGATGTTGTGGATAAGAGGGCGAAGGTTCTGCGGGGTGATGTTGCGGTTGTTCCTGGTGAGGATTTGCGGGATGGTGGCTGGGAGGGTGATTGGTTGTGGCTTCACTTGGAAGGAGAAGGAAATGACGTGATGGTCTGACCATGCAATTGGCTAGTTTTTAAGGATGGCTGTGGGACAGTTGAGATCCGCTAACCAGTCCAGGGTTCTACCTTTGTTGTGAGTTGGGGCTGTGATTCTGAGTTTGAACCCTAGTTGGGATATAGTATTTTCCAAGGAGAGTGCATTGGCGCCATTTGGATCGCTATGTCAGGCAGGGTCAGACATGTCGGGCACAGTAGATCCGGCCGGCGGACTTGTAGTTTGTCTATCCAGAAACAAGGGTGCCGGGGAGCTTATCGGCACCCTTGTTTTCATAATGGTTCAGTGCTGCGTGTCGAACTCCATAAGGCCATGGTTCTCCGATAGCAATGTTAAGCATAAATGTGATGTTTTTTATTTCATTTTTTCTGTTTTACAATGTTGCCCAGAGATGGTGTAGTCATCTTTTTGAATATATGTGCAGTGTAAGGGGAATGTGAGGTTTGAGGGTGTGCATGTCATCTGAGAGGGTGTGCATACAATGTTTGTGTGTTTTATGTGAGCATAAGCGTGTGTGTACATGGTGTGAAGTTGTTTGTGAGGGATAGTTGCATGCAGTTTATAATGTTGCAGTAAATAAAAGTTTTTCATGTTTAATACGTGTTCATTTCTGCAACGACAATGTAATACATATCCCATCCTGTTCATAATGTTGCAGTAAAGACATTTTTTTCACGTTTCATCCATATTACAAAATGCAAAGTGCCTGCAGGTTCATGGCAATTGTGACCTCTTGCACAAAACATCCTTGTGCCGAGAGGTACGAAATGCGAAGTGCCTGCAGGTTCATGCAGCGCCAATTTGCGAACTCTCATGCCAAAACATCCTTGCACCGAGAGGTCTCTGCCCCAACTGGCTGCATCTAACTGGACACACCCAAACAGATCCTGCAGCAAAACAGCCATGCCTTAACGCTGTGCACCTAACAGGCCATGCCAAAATGTCCTGTCCCTTGCTCTAAGCATGTTTTTATTATGGCCGGTCTCTTTTTGACTGTTGTAATACATCGCACAACCCCAACAGACCACATTTAAGCAGCAAGGAAACAGGAAAAAAATGACTGACAGCAAGAATAACATATGCCCAGGTACTTTCTCCACCCATAGCTAAAATCAAAAGCTGGCACGAATGAATATACGTACATTAATTGGCCACATTTTTAAAGTGAAATATACAACTGTAGTACAATTGACCTTCTCCTTAGAAGAAAGTGCGCAAGACAAAATAGCATTGGATGTTTAAAAAAAGTAATGAACACCAGAAAAATAACCTGAGAGAGGAAATCTTTAAATAAATATGCTGGCAAAGTATAAAAGGTGTTCACCTTTTAAACCCAGCAATCTGTAGCAAAATATTCCATGGAAAACAAAATCCCAATATGAAACAAGTGCTTTTGGTCTTGTGGGTAAGCGTCTGCACTGAAAACATGACAACCTGAGTAAAATCCTGGTATCCAAATACTTGAGCAAGCTTATCAACCTCAGCTTACCAACCTCAAAAAATCGCAAGGGGTTGCATCCGCCCTCTGAAAAAAAGTTACGCTGTCCCCTCACATGTGTCCTTTACTGGTGCCCTGAAAAGCAACCACAATCAGGGGAAAATAACTGCATCAGTTTCCAGGATTGCAAACTTTTGTGCCACATCGTGGGAAAATACTCATTACTTACTTGCCCTCTCATCATTTCCCCTCCTCACCCCCATGCCTGTCTTTCAACAATACTCTGCTTTATAAAGCTAACTTAAAAAGTACACATACCATAGTGTCACTTAAATATATAAATCCTTATAGAAATATGTTAGGCAAAAGTGTACAATTGTCGCATTATTCCCCCCATCTTGACTGTGAGACAACAAATACCAGAATTCAATACAGCAAAAGGCTAAAATATTGTCTGAGTGCAAAACATTCAACGACTGACAAGTAGCACAGTTTAAAAAATAATGCGGATGCCGTGTGTAATGAGATATTTAAAACTTTGAGAATTCACAATGTTTTTTGGCAATGCGCAGTGAGATTAAATTATTTGCCATGGAGCACACACTTTGGTTAAGCAGCGTTCTCCAAGCGGTATACCCCTTTATGGCGTGGGCCATTTTAGCATGGGCATTTGCCACAGTGCCCGTTTCATTGCGCCCTTTTCAGCGCAAAAGCCATTCTGACGCTGCTATTTTGGCGCAAGGGATGTTTGGACGTGGCTAAAATTGCAGACAAGTCTAAATGCCTTCATGCTAAATAAGATCACAGGATTGCACTGCAACAAACCTCGCCATCTCCAACTTGCGTTGCATTTCTTTTAATTAAATTAAATTAGTTTAAAAAGAAAATCCAGCCTTTTACCCTGGTCTACCAGAGTTCAAGGCCCAGCATTTAATCATTAGGACACAATGACTTCATGGGGCATACATTTCATACTTAGCCTATAATTTAATATGTTCAATGATAAAAGGCGAGGTATAAAACTTGTAAAAATCCAAACAATAACATCATTGTAGCATAATGGTTATATGCTGCGTCTCGAACTCCTTAAGGCCAGGGTTCTCTGACAGCAGTGTTCAGCATAAATGTGATTTTTTAAAATTTAATTTTTCTGTTTTATCAAAACGTGGATGCCGTGTGTTATGAGATATTTAAAACTAAGAAAACACACAGGAATCAGGACCGTGGATTGTCTGCCATCCATGCAGTAACCGGCCTGACCCTGCTCAGCTTCAAAGCAGGGCTGACCCTGCTTAGCTTCAAAGCAAGAAAAGAGCCAGCCCATTCCTCTAAGTGGTCTTGTAAGTTTTGCTCATTTATCAGGCCCCTTCCTCACTTTGAAGCTAAGCAGAGTCTGTCCCGGTTACTGCATGAATGGGAGACCTGAATGGCAATTGAGCCACCCCCCAACCTCACTATAGTTATAAAAATATCTTTAAAAAAAGATAACATTTAAAAAATGTAACCACGGGTACCAAACGATACAAGCGGTTATCTGTAGTCCTTTGTAACCTCGGATATAGTCGCAAATATTGAAAGAAAATGCTTTCCTGCCCCCCAGGCCATCACCAAGTGCCCCCATCATCTGTCCCAGCTCCCCATAGAACCTCTTCACCTCCTGTGCCCTCTCCATTTCAAACCAGAGCACACTCTGCTTCTGTGATGCAGTTTGCTTTCAATCGTCGGCTATAGCCGAGGCTACAGAAAGCTTTGTGTTGCAAACTCGGTCCCTGGATCCCTCCAACAGTTCACTTGTTGCTTTCTAGCCATCCCCCTGATGGCATTTGTATGTTTTTTTACCTGAAAATTGCTTTTTACTGCATTTCATTTTCTCATAACCTCGGCTATAGCACCGAATATCGAATCAAAAGTTATTTCTTCGGGGTTCCTATGTGTCTCCGACTCACCTTAACTATAGGGCGTCTGTCACCACCCTATATATATATATATATATTTCTGAGGCTTGTGGAATCTGCTTAGATCACATGCTGTGCATAGGCCGACATCTAGTGGAAGCTGCGGAGTATTACAGTTTGTTTTTCGAAACTCGAAAATGGGCGTCGACACAGGGCGTGCCAGTAATACTATCCCTAGTGTGACGTCCACTGTACCCAAGATCCCTCACGCGTCTAGGATCCTCAGATTGTTTTTTTCCTCCATACTGGTCGGAAGCATTTTGCGGAGTCCCCTGGCCTTAGCCATACTTTTGCTAAAATTTAAAATAATAATCTATTGACATCCTTCCCCACCCCAACGTCGAACTTCGACACTCGACGCCGGCTGGAGAAGAAATCGACCGTCGGCTGCTGCACGACGGATTTGGGCCTCGGAAGGCCGCTGGCCTCGGCCCGGGCCTGGTAGGCCGCTGGCCTGGGCCCTGCAAGTAGGGAGAGTGGGGGGTGGTACATACTCTACACTCTTGGTATATAGGTACACCTTATACATTTCCTACACTTAACAGCCCGCTGCCTCAAGGTGCATATGGAGGGTACCCCTTTTCAATTCTGCCCCAAGTGCAATCGCAAATACCCTTGGGTCGACAGGCACGCCACGTGCAATCTCTGCTTGCCGAGGGACCAACCCGAAGCGAACTGCAGAGCGTGTAGTAGGTTTAAACCTAAGACACTTAAGGACCGTTCGACGAAGCGTTGAGCCCACCACGCCAGGCAGGCGGCCATGGCAGCAGAGGGCGCCTTCAGCGATGGCAGCAACGCCGTACTTTCGGACGGCGAGGGCATTACGGCGTCGAAAGACAGCCGAGCGCAGGTCCCCGACCTCGGAAGGTCGTCCGGCGGGGCGGCTATGGGGAAGACCCCCGGCGACACAAGCGCTTCACATACTACACACACTAAACACACTATGTCCAACCGAGACTCGATGACGTCGAGTTCTCGGAAAGAGGCACAGACAGAACGGTCCGATTGGGTGTCCTCTGGGCGCTCTCGATCAAGATCGCCGCATGACTCCAGGCAATCATCCACTCTTGCCAAGAGTGCCTCGCTCCCTAGGCTAACAGAAGTTTGATCGTCGGAAGACGAAGACGACTTTCACCCCCAGGCCGCGCTCCAGGAGTCAGAGCCCACAATTAAAGCCAGCGAGGCCCCACGCTCGAAGGACAGGGACACCTCTCCCGATCCTCGACGCCAGGCGTCGAAAAACTCCGGAGCCACTAAGGGACAGGGAAAACATTTTTCTACGCACGGGGAGGGGGGAAAATAGCAGAAGAAACTACCTGTACATTCTTCAACACCTGTGAAACACTCCACCCCCCCTAAACAGACAGACAAGCCCAGGTCTGCTGATGGGTCCACAACCAGCAAAGCTACTCAAGATAAATCCCATAGACTTGCTGAGAGAGTCATTCCCAGTTCCAAAAAATGGCCCAGTGAAGACATAGATAGGGTCATGTCAAGAATGTCTTCTTTGGCTGATTTTTATGATAAAAATCCAGAACATTTCATCTCGTATGATCCACAAGGGGCCACACCCTCAGGCTCTACTGAGCCTATCCCCCCCGAGTAAAAAGGCCCAGTTTGAAACTCCGATGAGGTCAGAACCCTTCGAGGTACAACCTTACGCAAGACCATACTCACGGTATCAAGCAGAGGCTTCCTTTTGTGAAGACCAAGAATTTGGTATGATAGAAGAGCAAACCGGGACGGGCTAGAATGGGGATGATGAGGACCAGGAAGAAGAAGAGGATGACCCGGAAACATACAGAGTAGATTCCCCGGTAGAGAACGAAGCCCTGGTTACCGACTCCCCGGTCGATAACCAACCCCTCCTAAATGAGGTTCTCGCTCGCGCAGCAGAACATTTCCACATTGACACCCACGGTGTACAGGAGGAAAGGGACTTCGCAGAAGAGTTAGTGGGAGAAAGGAGGCCTGTTGCCCAGACCATCCCTATCCTTAAATCCATTCAGCGGAGAATAGATCCGTCCCTGGTGAACCCAAACCTCACCAGAGCAGTCAATCCCAGGGTTGAAAAACTTTTCAGGGCGGCACAGTCTGACCCTCTCTATATAAGAGGACATCTGAAGCCAGACTCCCTAGTTGTCACCAACACTCGTAAGAGGGCTGGGACACCCTTGTCTTCGTCAGAAGCTCCTCCCGACAAGGAGAGCAAAAAACTATACGGTTTCGGCAGGAAGGTAGCCTCAACGTCCCCCTATCAAGCAAGGATTGCTAACTCCACCACCCTGTTGGCCAGCTACAGCTGCCATCAGTGGGAAGAAGTCGCGGCACTCATAGCCTCTGCTCCTGAACCGTTAAAGGGCCAATTAGCTTGGATTTCCGCAGAGGGTAGAGCCGTGTCTGGTTGCATTTTGAAAGCAACCTTCGACGCCGCGGACAATGCAGGCAGATTGATAGCGGAGGGCACTGTTATCAAGAGACATGCGTGGTTACGGCAGTCTGGTTTTAAAGCAGAAACCCAGGCATCATTGTTGGACAAACCGGTGGAAACCGATCTGTTGTTTGGTAAGGCGGCCGAAGACACACTGAAAAATGCCAAGGACGAATACGAGACACTCAAATCCCTTGGCCAGTTAACCAATAAACCCCCTAACCAGAGAGGGAATAGTAATTTTCGTCGCCCACGCGGCCAAAATTCCCAGAGAGGATCTAAATATTCCCAGGGGCAGGGTACACAGTGGAACAACAACCAACATTCTACCCAGGGTTACGGCAGAGGTAATAGGAGAGGTCGTGGTAAAGGCAGAGGCAGCCCCAGCAAGGGAGGCGGCACGCCTCCACCAAAGCAGTGACGCTCAGTTCAGGGTCCCTTCTCACGCAACCCCAGTAGGGGGACGCATTTCAAACTTCACCCAGGCTTGGGAAGGGATCACATCAGACAGATGGGTGCTGTCAACAGTATCCACAGGATATTGTATAGAGCTACTGCAGCGTCCCCGGAACCATCCTCCACGACAAAGAGTACACTCTTTAGAACATCAGAAGATTCTCCTCGAGGAGATCACCATTCTTCTACAAAAGGACGCGATAGAACTCGTCCCGGGACACCAGGTAAACAAGGGTATTTATTCAACTTACTTCCTTGTTCCAAAGAAAGACTTGACAATGCGCCCAGTATTGGACTTGCGGCCTGCCAACAAGTATGTCAAGCCCCAAAAATTTCGTATGACCACGCTACAAGAGGTAATCCCCCTCCTAAAAAAGGGGGATTACATGGCAACCTTGGATATGAAAGATGCTTATTTTCATATTTCCATGTTCCCAGCGCACAGAAAGTACTTGCGCTTCAAGGTGGACAGTCGCCACTACCAATTCAAGGTACTGCCCTTCGGGATAGCTTCAGCACCAAGGGTATTCACCAAGGTACTGCCGGTGGTGGCTGCACACCTACGCAGGGAGGCAATCCCAGTGTACCCTTATCTGGACGACTGGCTCATAACGGGGGAAACCCCAGGAATTTGCAGGACAAACATTCAAAGGACTATCGACCTCCACCACGAGTTAGGCTTCTCAATCAATGAGAAGAAGTCAAGCCTAGTGCCAAGCACCTCAAAACAATTCCTAGGAGCAATCCTGGATACCCAGGAGGGGTTGACCTTTCGTTCAGAAGAAAGAATTCGGAATATACTACTGCAAATTCCACATTATCAGTCCGGTCAACAAATAACGGTACGCAAAGCAATGCGTTTACTGGGCATGATGGCGTCATGTATTTACCTGGTCGCCCACGCGCGCCTGCGCATGCGTCCCATGCAGGAATGGTTGGCGAAACAGTGGTCTCAGGCAAGTGGTCAGTGGGACGATCTAGTGGTCGTTTCGCCAACACTGGTACAAAGCCTTCACTGGTGGACAAGAGAGAATCTCGCACAGGGGAAACCCTTTTACGATCCCGAAGTACAGGCAGTAGTCACTACAGATGCATGTCTGACGGGGTGGGGAGCTCACCATCTCCACCACACAGCTCAGGGTCTCTGGTCTCACTCAGTGGCCAAGAACCAAATCAACCTGCTAGAGCTTCTGGCAGTATTCAGAGCGCTTCAGGCGTTCGAGCCCCACCTACTAAACCTGTCAGTGCAAATCCGGACGGACAGCACTATAGCCATGTTCTACCTGAACAAGCAAGGAGGGACTCGCTCGCCAAATCTGTCCAAGCTTGCACAGAAAATCTGGATATGGGCACTCAGACGGAACATCTTCCTGTCATCACAACATGTTCCAGGGGAGCTCAATTCCCTAGCGGATGCTCTGAGCAGAGACTCCCTCCCAGAGGAACACGAATGGGTTCTTCACAGAGAGGTCGTAGAAGATATCTTCTCTCAGTGGGGTTTCCCCACTATAGACTTATTCGCCACAAGCGAAAACAGACAATGCCCAGGATTTGCATCCAGGTTCCCCCAACCAGACTCCCAGGGGAACGCCCTGTGGATGAACTGGTCAGGGATGTTTGCGTATACTTTTCCACCAACTCCTCTCATCAGGAAAGTGGTGAACAAGATGAACAGGGAATCGATGACGCTCGTCCTAGTTGCTCCCATGTGGGCAAGACAACCGTGGTTCCCACACCTACGCAGGATGGCGGTGTGCGAGCCCATCAAACTTCCAGCCTGGTACAACCTACTGTCCCAGCACCAAGGTCAAACAGTGCACCAGCAACCCAACTCAATGAACCTGGCAGCATGGCTCCTGAGGTCATAGAGTTTGGACACCTCAATTTGCCACAGAGGTGTATGGACATCCTAAAGGAATCTAGGAAACCAAACACAAGGCACTGTTACTTTGACAAGTGGAAGAGGTTCGTTATCTGGTGCCAGAGTAGACAAATCAACCCAGTTGATTGCACTCCTTCCACTATTGTTACATACATGCTCCACCTGCTAGATGCAGGATTGGTTTTTAACTCACTGAAAGTACACCTGGCAGCCCTGTCGGCTTACACCACTTCCCATAGCAAGGTTTCGTGGTGGAAAGTACCAGTAGTTAAAGCCTTCATGGAAGGAGTAAAGAGACTTCACCCTCCTATTTCAAACCCACCACAGGGTGGGACCTTAATGTGGTGCTAGCCAAGCTCATGGGCCCCCCTTTCGAACCCATGCATAAGAGCAGTCTCAAACACCTGACTTATAAAACGGCCTTCTTAGTAGCTATTACTTCTATAAGAAGGGTCAGTGAAATTCAGGCTCTGTCAGTGCAGGATCCCTTCTTTACTATCCATAAAGACAAACTGGTTTTACGCACACACCCTAGGTTCTCACCTAAATTTATATCAAAATTTCATGTAAACCAGTCCATCGAGCTTCCGGCTTTCTTCCAGAACCAGCAAAGCTCGGCTGAGGTGAAACTACACACCCTAGGTATGCATAGGGCGGTCCTCTACTATGTAAATAAAACCAGACCGCTAAGAAAAACAGATCAACTGTTTGTCTCCGTAGCTACAGGCAGAGAGGGGGATCGCATCTCTAAAGGTGCCATCTCGAAGTGGATTATTAACTATATCCAGCTGTGTTACTCACTCTCTGAAAAAACTCTGCCTTTCACGCCAGGGGCCCACTCTACTAGAGGCATTGGGGCCACTCTGGCTTTCATTGCAAATGTACCCCTTGACACCATTTGCAAAGCAGCTACTTGGAGCTCTATTCACACTTTTACTCAGCATTACTGCATTGACACCCATTCCAAGGCAGATACACAAGTGGGACCAGCGGTTCTAAGACACTTATTTGCTCATGACCCTTCTCACATCCCACCTCCTTCTTCTGGTACTGCTCGCTAATCTATGCACAGCATGTGATCTAAGCAAATTCCACAAGCCTCAGAAGGGATACATTACTCACCGTAATCGTATTTCTGATGCTTGTATCTGCTTAGATTCACATGCGACCCACCCTTCCTCCCCTCTGAGAGAAGGCACATGATTGCTTGTAGTCTTACCTTTCTGTCTATCTGCTTGGATTATCTGTACTCACGCTACTCCTCATGCTACCTCATGTCAGAAAAAATACTATCTGAGGATCCTAGACGCGTGAGGGATCTTGGGTACAGTGGACGTCACACTAGGGATAGTATTACTGGCACGCCCTGTGTCGACGCCCATTTTCGAGTTTCGAAAAACAAACTGTAATACTCCGCAGCTTCCACTAGATGTCGGCCTATGCACAGCATGTGAATCTAAGCAGATACAAGCATCAGAAATACGATTACGGTGAGTAATATATCATATATATATATATATATATATATATATATATATATATATATATAGTGGCCGTGGCGTGTAGTTATGGTTAAGTTGCTGTTTCCAGAGGAAGAGCACTTTTTCGGTGGCTTATAACTTCGCTCCCCCTGGACGAATCCTCACCAAACTTGGCCACTTAGAATTTTTTTGCAAAGTTTGGAAAGTTTGGAGATGTTTGGTCCAGGGGAGCAAAAGTTAAAGGGGGGTCCCAAAACATCTTTTTTTCCCATAGACTGAATGGGGGAAAAATGGGGGAAAAACTTTGCGCAAGTCTACAGTTCAAACCACTGGATGGATTTTCAAAAAATCTGCGGCACGTATAGGGGCTTGGTCCAGAAAGCGTGCTTTTGTAAATTTGGTGACCTTCCGTGCAGTACTTTTCTTTAAAATTATCAAAAAGTAGGTCTGAAAAAATTAGTGATATCTATGTCCATTTCGTGGTCACACTTCCCTGTTCAGTCCATGGAAAAGATACCGATTGGCTAAGGGGCTGCTGTCACGACCGCGGACACGCAACGTCTCTGCCCATTGGCTGCTGTGAGACGTGTTCTGCGTCAGATTGTTTGGATGCGCCCTACATCTTGGATCCGCCGAAAGCGGAGCAACAACCAGCGTACATAGGCTCTATTTATAAAACAGTTTTGCTGTGTCACAGACCGTTGGGAAAGATTCAGACAGTAAGACATGGGTGATCAATGCATTTGTTCTGGGGGTCGGTCTTCATGATGTACTTTCCATGGACAGCTTGTCCGCACAGAAAATGAGGGGTGTAATAATGATAGCACTTCAGTCCATGCAGTGGACAGGAAACTTATAACAGTTGAAAGCACACGCGTAGTGGTAGCCAACATTGAAATTGACAACATGCCGTGATTGCATTACATTTCCCGATGGCTATTATTATATTAATTAGTGCACCGCCATGGGTGTCACATGCTACACTGGTTGTGGCCAGGGCCTAGAGTCTTGGATGCATGGCCGTCGGCCGAAGGCCTTACTTCCAAGACTGTAGGCCCTGGCCACAACCATGCACCCAAGAACAAAGTTATAAGTACTAGACGTGGAAGCCACTGCACACCCATCCCATGTAAGATCTATGGACATACAGCTAGGAGTGAAGCCTCTGGCCAGAAGCACTGAAAGATACCACACCTATAGAAAAAACCCCACTACCACACATCACTGAGGTGGTTGTGGAGAGACCCTGCACTCTTGCACCCAATAACACAGCTATAATCTCTTCATGATGTATTTCCTATGCCCACCTTGTATGCACAGAAAATGAGGGGTCCAATAAGGGTAGTATTTCAGTCCATGCAGTGGACAGGAAACTTCTAACTGTTGAAAGCACATGCATAGTAGTAGCCAACATTGAAATTGACAACATGCCGTGATTGCATTACTTTTCCCCGATGGCTACTATTAAAATCATTAGTACGCCGCCATGGGTGTCACATGCTACAGTGGTTGTGGCCAGGGCCTAGAGTCTTGAATGCATGGCCATCGGCCGAAGGTTGAAGGCCTTACTTCCAAGACTGTAGGCCCTGGCCACAACCACCGCAGCATGTCACACCCATGGATACACCCCTAGTATTGCGTTTTGATTGGCAAGTTGTGGGGAGTGCGTGCAGTCTTAGGTGCATGGCCAAAGGTCAAGAATAAAGTTATAAGTACATGCAACCAAGAACAAAGTTATAAGTACTAGACGTGGAAGCCACTGCACACCCATTGCATGTAAGATCTATGGACATACAGCTAGGAGTGAAGCCTCTGGCTAGAAGCACTGAAGGATACCACACCTATAGAAAAATGTGCACGATCACACATCACTGAGGTGGTTGTGGGGAGACTCTGTAGTTTTGGGAGCATGGCCGAAGGCCATGCACCCAATAACACACTTATACCTTCTTCATGATGTATTTTCTATGGCTTCCTTGTACGCACAGAAAATGAGGAGTCCAATAAGGGCAGTATTTCAGTCCGTGCAGTGCACGGGGAACTTGTAACAGTTCTAAGGACACGTGTGGTGTTAGGGAACATTACATTCGAACTGTCCACAATTCTTTTTAATGTATGCAGTGTAGTGACCTGCATTGGTTGTAGCTCCTGCATGGTAGATTATACCTACTGTTGTAGAGGTTTTCTTTCCAAGTGACACTTGACCGTGTGTGAATCCAGTCAGTTTGCAGTTGTTTTTGGTGCCATCTGCATTATAATGTAGAAGCATAAGTATTATGTAGGCACTATGTGATTGTATCAGTAAGGTGGAGCGATTGTCTGAATTGCAAATAGTACATAATCTGCCATGGTTTGCATTTTGTACAAGTTGCTGAAATGGAATGCTCTCACAATTTGGTATGGAAACATACACAAATCGCTCATTTGAGATTTCTTTCTGTATCACTTTGCTACAGAGAGTGCATGTATGTTTGCACATGTACGAAATCTGGAAGATTTCATTTACAGGTATGCTTTTGTTTTCCAATACTAATAGTATGTACATTAGAAATTCTTGTAGATCTTCTTGTGAGTTCATAGTGAATCTCACCATTCCAGCACAGTTGTCCAATTGTTGCCTTACTCCATGAACACTGTATGTGTCATCAGGATTGCTTGTTGCATTTCTATGCAGCACTAACATTTGCAAACACAATTGGTCTGTACTGTGCAGGTAAATATTGTTAACAATTGGTGGCAATTGAAATAGAATATTCATTGCTACATTTGCATAGCAATTTACCCCACTTTCATTTGCAAATTTGAATGGTCCAGCATGTTCTGTATCTGAGTGCATTTTTCGGAATTTCTGTTGCTTCTTTGACGACGTCCCTGGTTTACATTCCCTAATAGGTTCTTCTATGTTTGAGGTAATTGATGAAACTTTAGCTTCTTTTCTTTTCTTTCTGGAATTTGCTGTTGGATTCTGTTGCATTTCTGTTTCATTTAGTTTTCTTTTAGCACGTTTTACTTTATCTGGAGCAGGGTATTGTTTCAGATGAGGGGTGTACAGTGAACGCAATCTATTGTATTCTAGAATGCAAGGAATATCAACTTTGACTTTACTTGCATCAAAGTTCATTAGCAATAGACCGTCAAGTGTACGTAAGCGTGATAATGCTACATAGCTCATGCATTCCTTAAAGACTGTGTTTCCTATATCTATCAATGCTTTGTGTAGGGTAAGACCATGGTATTTATGAATGGTAACTGTATATGCAAGAGTTAGAGAAAATTGCTCTCTGCGTAAATACATGTCTTTGAAGAGAAGGAATTGAGGGCCCTATCCTTTTCACTTCTGAAACTTTATCAACGCAAATATTGACAAACTGAATGTTGCTATCATGTGGGTATGATTGAAAGCCAACAATTGTGCCCAGTGCTCCATTAACTAGCCCTTCCTCTACGTCAAGGTTACGTTTAAGCATTACTCTACAATTTAAGGATAATTTCAATATTTTTTCCAACCCAGCTGTGTTGGAGATAGAAGTTTCTAAACTATTTAGTCTTGTTGTGGCTTGCTCACACATGGGTACTGTCATACCATGTACATCTAGTTTGTCTATGGCGCTAATTTCCAGTATTGGTTGCATTTCTTTATTTAACATAGTTTCATTGAATTGGAAACAGCTTGCATGAGTTGGCATTAAAGCCATACAATTGACATTTTTGTGCTCTATTTGTTCCATAACATCAGTTGCACATGCATTGTCACCATAAAGTGCATGTATGTGCTGATTTTTCAATACAACTTGTGCTTCTTGCGATAATACACCAACTCTAATACTTTTTAAGATGTAGGCATAAGTGAGATCTGCAGATTGCCGCATGTTCTCAGTTAATTCTCTATATTGGAAATGTTGCCAAAGGTTAACATTGCCTATGCTACCAACAGTTTTCCGGCAGAGTTTGTGGCTTATGGTTTTAAAAATCGGTTCACCTTTCACTGGTGTCAATTGTAGAAGATCTCCGAAAATAAAATGATAATGTGTTTCCCTGCAAAGAGTTCTTCGTTGTTACTTTTAAGTACTTCTTGCAATTTGAGATTAATCAAAGCCAACATTAGGTTGGAAACCATGCTCACTTCATCTATTAGTAGCATTTTCATTTGTTTCAATACTCTGCGTAATTCCATTGCAGCTTTGCAGAAAGTTTGTAGTAGTCTAATTTATTTTGATACTCTACTGGAAGCAGTAGTAGTCGGTGTAAAGTGACACCTCCTATTTTGTAGGCAGCTAGACCTGTGGGGGCCGTTACAACCGCTGACAGTTTGCTGTTTGTGAATTGTTGAAGGAACTTTTTTGATTAAGAATATTTTCCCTGATCCAGCTTCACCACTGACGTACAGCAGTATAGGTTTGTAATTTTGGCAGGAACATTCTTTATTTTCGTGTTGTACACCATGTACAATTTGTTTTGTTACGTCTTCAAAAATGTTGCGCTAATCGTTGTTAGGTTTTGCTTGTTGTACAGTTAAGTCTTCTGTATCTTCTTGATATTGGTACATGGTGTTTTCTACTTCTGCCATAGCTACTTCAGCCTCATTTGCTATTAGTGGTTGTCCTAGTGGTTCTTGACTTCCTGTTACAGAAGGTTGACTACTGTCAGAAGAGTCCTTATCTAGTTGGGCCTGAAGTTCTTCTTCCTGTTGCTGCTCATTGTGTAACATTGTTTTGTACTGCGTAAAGTTCACATCAGTGATAGTGCTTTCATTTGCTTTGAAAGCATCTTCATAGCAGTCATAGTTATCTAGTATGTCTTTCTCTTTTCTCCATGGTTTGAAAAGTTGTAACAGAGACATGTAATATAGTTCTTTCGGTTGAGGAATTTTTAATGACAATTTTACATGATTAATTAAGCCTTGTTTGGTTAGTTTCACTAAGCTCCCTTCACAATCGGTCACTCTATATCTACATTTACTTTCATCGGGTTTTACATTATTTTTGTATGCAAAGTTTTGAGCTATGTGGTATAGACACATGCTTTCCAGAGTGCTACTCCTGTTTGGATAGTATGTGTCCAGTAAATTGTTTTCCAGAATGTCTTGGCTGTTGGGATAATTTCTGGCAATTGTTTCTATGTACTCATATGATTTTAGCACTCTTATTCTAGATTTTGCAGGACCAAGACTGAGCCATACAATGTTGTCTGATTTTCCATACAAAGCAGTACCGGTTAAACGATCTGCTGCTTCATAGGCACCACATTCTCTATGAGAGAGCATTTTTATGCCTAGGCTGTACAATTTCTGTGATAATGTTTTGTCTGATGCTAGGTCATCCCAGAGGTCTTGAAGCTCTGTTTTTTCTGCTTTTAAGTAGGCTGTAACATATCGTGCAACAACAGTGGAATTGTCTGCAATGTACTGCACATCTATGTTTGCATTCCATAAGAGGGCAATGATTGCATTGTAATCATTGATATATTTTCATTCTTCCCTTCTTTATATGCAATACGAGTTCTTAGGTGATTTACCTTTAACTCTATGTCGAACTGAAGACATGAAGTTGTTTACTTCACCTGTTTCTGTCACTGGTCTAGGGAAACCAAAGCGGCATTTGGTGTAGTATTTACCTTTGTTTTTGTATTTGCGGCGACAATATTTGCCACATTTGTGTCTTTCACTAGGGACATATTTTTGGATAAACTGCAAAACAGTGCTATCACTGTCGTGACCAAATTTCGGTGCACCTTTGATCCATAACAGCGTATGAATATGTGGTGCTCCTCTCGCTTGATATTCTTTTCTCCAAAAGAAGTGTTGCGCTTCTCCAAGGGCAGGAACAATTTTATTGCAAATAAAGTGTACCATGTCAATGAAACGATGATGGAAATATCTTGACACATTAACTGATCTAGAGAGAAAAGTTCTTCAGGTGTTAATATATCTATGTTGTTTTTGTTGCTGTTTGCTATGCGTAGTAAATCATGTAAATCTTCCCATGCATATTCGCCACAACTTAGCGTAACAAACCAAGTCGGTGGTCCTAGGTTTCTGATCATCCAATGCACGTCTCCGTGCCATCGGAACCAGTATTCCTTTGTACCACGCATGTTTGCAAGCAAATTTGTTATACTTGATTGTAAAACCTCATCTTTTTCCTGTACTTTTTGTATTAACTGCGTAGCTGAAATATTTTGAAAGTGGGTATCAGATTTAAGAACGTGTGCAACTCTGTAACATAGTGTTTTTAATTCTCTTTCATAGAGTAGGTGGAAAATGTATTCCACAATTTGTCTAAATCTGGGATCTTGTGAATACATTCGTAATGAACGGTATTCTGATGCCCCAATCTGAGTGGGTCTATCATTGTATCTTCCGCCTTTGCCAGTAGGAAATAGCACTGGAAAAGCACATGCTTCTATACTTTTTTCCCATATACTCATTGGTGACCCTTTAGTTTATCGCATTTGGTAAGTTTCTAGTGCATCACCTATGCTTTCATTGGAATGCAATGGATGAATTGTGTAATGGTCCAAAAGAGTGAATACTGTAGCCGGATCCAGAAGTTTGAATTGTCCAGTTTCTGATGGCTCTTGAATTATTTCAGTTGTTTCCCTTAAGCTTTCATCAATATTTATTTCCATGTAGTACTCATTATTGTCTTTTAGATATTGCAATGCTTGTCTAACTTTGTGTAAATCCACTAATTGTTGCCAAATTATTTTGTCCTTTGTTGGTACTCCATTTACCAAGACTATTAAAGAATGCTCTATTGAACATTCCACTCCTAGAGTGTGTACATTTTCCGTTAGATCTAATGGCAAATAAACTTCTTTGCCACGAATGCCTTTCACCAATTCAGAGGAAGGTAATTTTGCTGTTTTTGGCTGAAGGCGTATAATTGCTTGAAATGGGTGAACTGTTTTTATTATTATGCTCTCATACAAATTGAGCTGCTGCAGGATTTTTGGTAATGGAAACAAATCCAAATTATTTGTAATAGCACGTGAAGGAGTGTGGTTGTTGTGTAATTTTGTAGTACAGTAACTGCAACATATTAGTCGTTCAGTTAGTTCATATTTGTTTTCTGCTAAAAGGTAGAGAGCTAATTCAAACAATTTAGAATCTTCATTGTCTTCTATTTTGTATGCTATGTCCACATTTTTTGTGTTCCTTTTGTAAAACGTTCTGCGGCAACACACTCACATGATTTGGTACTTCAGCCAATGATCTTTTACATTTTACTATTTCTTTTCTCTGTGTGTAATAGAAGGTTGCTATGTGTAGAATTGTTGCTATTATGTTCTAAAACTGGTGCATTTTGTAAGTGGCTCTCACTTCCAAAATACATTCTCTGAATATGGTCAATTTCTTCTTGTAAGTATTTTCATGTACCATGTAGAAGAGTTGTATTTAAGTTGCCTAATTCTGAAGCTGGACTTTTTGCATAGTATATTTTATACACTAGATTTCTTACATTGGAATGATGTATTGATATCCTTTTGATACCATGGAAGGTGCTTTTGCAAATAGGCCCAGAAATGCAGGCTAATGAATGCCCTTTTAGTCCTGTGTATTTCCACACTGGACAAATATCCATATTTTGCAGCACTTTCATTTTACTTTTGTCTTTACCTTTTACATATAGCTGTACTGGTAGTCTTTTTTTGAAAACATTTTTGTGTTTTGTCACACATTTTGATGGAGGAGGTAAAGTTTCAGTAGTTGAGACTTCCTTTGTTTTTCTAACCAACTGCATTAGCTAGTTTGTTCCAACATTCTCTACAAACTCTACAACATGTGGATGCTTACATTGGGCACTTTTATTTTTATTTGCTCTACCTTTGCGTTCCTTTCTACAGAGTTGCTTTTTGGTAGCCATTCTTTGGTGTCTGTTGAAAAAAAAAGGTATTCTTTGGTCTGTTGTCCAATGGCTGTGTGCATGTGTGCATGAGTCTAATGGGGAAGGTCTTTGTCATGGTGTGTCAATGTGCATTGGACTCTTGCAATGATTTGGTAAGGCTACTTTATTGTTTCTATACTACTACAATGTGCTTCAGGTGAGAGTACAAAGTGGCCTACTTGTGACGAGAACCATTATTAATGAACGAAATGCCATAAACTTGCAACAGCAACTTCTTTTCAAAATCTAACCTTCTAAAGATTACCTATGTTATTTGAGTTCCAAACACACATGGATTTGTGAGCCATTCTGTCTGTTATTCTTTGTTCAATAAATTGATATTTGTAGGTAGAATGGTTCAGAAATCAATGTTTGCTGTGGCACCCAAAATAAACAAATAACCCACAAAGCCTCTTTGCGGAGTAGTTACAATATAAAGGTAGTACTGTACTTACTTTTTTTTGCAAAATAACCAGATTTCTTTGGGTATGTCGTCTGCAGTGTAGATGCTGTTGATTCTCAGGAGAGTAGTCTTCACTGCGGTGCAAGAAAACAAAATCAATTACTTTGTGTGTTTACAGCAGTGATGATACTGCACACATTAAATGCGCTTCTTTCGTCACAGCATTCTACTTTCATATTTCAACCCAGTGCATGTGTGCATTTCACTTCACTCTGCAGTCTTTCCATGGTATATGCAATATGGTACTTGAAAGTCCTTCAAAATTGCTAACAATTTTAAGTTTATGGAAATGCCTTGTTTTTTACACGGTGTACTATGTATAGGAGAGAGGTTTGTAAGCGATAGGGAACAGTAGTAGATGGGGAAACATTTTCTACTTTCAAATTAAAAGCACGATGCTGAAAAATCGGGAGACTCAGAGGGAGATGTCACTACAGCAATCGGGAGCGCTTACTTTTCTCATACGATTACATTGCAAGTTGCATTACTGTAGCCCGTACCCAGTACACAACTCCGACATTTTCACATACAAAATTGAGTTCCGCCCTAAATAGGCATGCTTGCAACGTATGTATAGGTTATGCGGAAGACAGTGAGAAGTCGTGCGGTTTGTCAATGATAAATCGGACATCTTGCACTTAAAAGGGGGAACGTTGGTATGTATTGCCTATGCAAATTTAGCGCCATTCATTTGTCTAAATTATATCATAAGGGCTGCACATGTTCTCTGATTACAATATACATACCTGTATTCTATACTCATGCATGTGCGCATGTCTGGAGCTGTACGTAGAAATTCGCAATACTTGCACAGTAGCTTGTGAAGTAGGTGCTTTGCAATGATATGCGACTTCCATTCACAATCATCAACAGTAATTTTGAAGTGCGCAATATTGATGACGGAGTTAGAATTAGCGATGTTTAATGTGATTGGTGGATGGTTGTGTGACTGCTTAGTTGTGTTCAATGAGGGACTCGACTTGCTAACCCCTGTGGAAAGGGTGGAAGGACTGGGTAAGAGTTACGTGCCGCACGTAGGCAACGCTTGTCCACAGGCAGGGCATGTCACATACGCAGGGCATGTCACATATGTCACATCCTGCATGGAAAGGGGACTGTAGGCATCAGCCAATCAGATGTTCACATTACTCTTTTGTGTGGAAAGACGGTGCATACACTGAAGATGGCAGAAGTGGAGAGGGTCAGGGTTTTAGTGATTGGAGACATTTTTGTGCATGGATTACAACACTACACCGAGAGTAGGCATGTGGCACACCATTTCGATATGAGAGGAGTGGAGGTGGTGTGGAGCGCTGACACTGATGGCAGTGCTGCGGCAATTCAGCAAGTTTGCAGAGACTTGCGTACATTGACCACTCCTCATGTGGTAATTTTGCACTACGGTGCTTCCCGTTTGGGATGCGTGAGTTCACGTACTTTATTCGCCGATTTGGCACAGTTGGTTGAAGCACTCATGACCACCTTCCCAATGAAAGTAATTTTTTCTGCTTTACAGCCTAGAGTAAAATGGGACAACAATTCTGTTTTCTGTCCAGACCAAAGTATTGGGAGGTGTATCATCATGTATCGTGCATTCATGATACAAACTGGTATGTTTTTCTGCAGCCACGATAACATTGCTTCAAGCAATGCAGATTATTTCAAAGCAGATGTTGTTGCGCTATCTTCTTTGGGAAATGCAATGTTATTTTTAGAGAACGTTCTGTAATGGTTGTAGGAGTAAAGCAAGGACAAAAAATACAAAAAAATAAAATAAAATAACAGATGTCTGTACGGTATCTGGCCAACAATAAAAAAAACGGCTCTTTTCAGAGCCCATCTTAAAGGGGAAAAAGGGGAATGACACTTTAATGTACCGTCGTCACGCTCTGATCCTATAGATGTCCGCGAACATGGCGGTACTTCGCATTCAAATGAGAATGAGCGGAGCTAGGGATTGGTCCATAAAGTTCAGTATGTGTATTCTGAATGGTGCACTTTAGTAAACCCGTCTTCTCCCTGACAGGACACCACACAACCATGGCTTTCCATGCTCGAAAACAGATTATCTGGATTTTGGGAGACTCATGGATACATTGGTTGATGGTGCATGCAGAAAGCTGCAGTTTATCTGCAGATCTCAGATTTCCTCATGTGGAAGTGCACTGGCATGGCTTGCGTGGCATGAGGTGGCTGGACTTGGTACCTCTCTGTGTTACTTTACTGACAGAGCGTCCTCCAGATATACTTATCATTCACTGCGGAGGAAACAGTTTGGGCCATGCCTCGGAAATTTCATTGCAATTTGCAATGAAGAAAGGACTTGCAAAGCTCATGGACATGTTTCCAAATTGTCACATACTATTTCCCCGTGTTGCACAAAGACAAATATGGCTGCGTTCTTCTGCTTTTGGTCCACAAATGGAGAAAGCAAGACGCAATGTGAATAAGGCTGTTTGATGCTGTTTGTGCCTTTTTAAGAGATGTATGCATGTCCTCCTTCCACAATGAAAACATTTTGTTTCGCAGCTCTTTCATTTTCCGCAGAGATGGAGCCCACCTCACATATGCTGGCAATCAGATTTTTCTTCACGATGTACAAAATGCATTGCATCCTCTTTTGAATTCACACTAACCTATCCGTTTTCTCCAATCCACAGTTTTTGACCCACACAACACACCACCGAAATGCTCTTTTCAGAGCCACCACTTACTCCGAGCATCCCCTTCATTGTGTTTGCTCCACTTGCGCCCTACCCTTTTTTCTTCTACGACTGTCCGCAAACTTTTCCACCTCTCCGCAGTGGTCTACGACCGTCACTTCATAGTTCTATCTTTAAACTGAGAAAGGCGGCTCTGAAAAGAGCCTTTGTGGTAATTTTTGTTGTTTTCACGTTTATTTATTCACAGCACACGACCCACTAGGAGAAGAGGCCAAAGGAGGGTAAGGAAGGGACACCAGCCACGGGGATAAGAAAGGGCAAGTGAACAGAGAAAGATATAGGGTGAGCTTTATTTAGGTAAGGAGCAGATCTTCTGGTGCTCTGCGACCATAGCCTCAAAAGCACTTTGAAAACTCTCTCCCCTGCACACTATTGTCACCTTTGAAAGGTAAGGGTCAACAGCATTGCGAATGGCTTGTGAGGCAGCTGGAGGGAGGCGCTCCCCCGCAGGAGTGTCTCTTGTGGTGGGAGGATCGGACACGGAGGATGCTGTGGAGGAACTCAATCGACTACGCTCTTCACATGGCACCACCTTGCGAATGTCCGCAGTGTGGATCGAAGTGAGGTGTCGCTTCATGGTTGTTGTACCAAAGCTGTACGAACCAACTCTCACGCGATTCAGCACCACCTCGCACTGGTTACACTTCATCAAGTTTGCATGTGCTTTTGGTACGTTCCCATAAACGGAAAACAACCGCCACACCCACGACTCCCGGTGAATGCTCCTACTGCTGAGTTCCTCCACTTCATTCTCTTCCTATTCCTCTTCCTCGCTGTCTACATACTCACCCATATATCTCTCTGCAGGCTCTTGGGGAGGTGGTGGTGGTGGCGGGTTTGGGGGTGGTGCAGAGGCTAATGAACCAACAGCAGCCATGGAAGCCATACCGATTATTTTCCTTTTGGTCACTACAGCAGTAAAGGCAGTACACCTCAATCTGCTATAGCTAGAACTCAATGATGTTTGTGATATCATCTTTGATGTCCTGGGTGTTAGTCTTGGCAATGCGCGTAGATGGTGCGAGTTATGGTTGCTTAGCTTACCATAATGGGGGAATGAGCAGTGTTTTTGGTTTCGCTGTGAAGTATAACATTCCTTTAACAAAGTTTTTTTACTGAATGTGCATATATATATATGGCAGGGAAAGAAAAGAAAGGGACTAAACATGTGATGTCATCAGTGATGTCATCAGTGACATTTGAGATGACATCTTTCATGGTCTGGGTGTTAGTGGTAGCAGTGCACAGGGGCGGTGGCAGGTTTGGTAACTGTCAAATTTCAGGGGTTTTTCTGTTTTAATTTGAACCATAAAGGGGAGGTTGACATTTTTTTTTAGTAAACTGCACAGGTTTTTGGCAGGGCAACTTAACCATAACGTCCCCTCAACAAAGTTTTTTTTGTAGTGATATATATATATTGTTATGGTTAAGTTGCTAAACCCATAGGAAGAGCACTTTTTGGGCGACTTATAACTTTGCTCCCCCGGGACGAATCCTCACGAAACTTTGCATAAAACGTATGTAGCCCACTCTGAATTATGATTGTAAGTTTGGTGAGGTTTCATCAAAGGGGGGCAAAGTTATAGAGGGGGTCCCACAGATTTTGTTTTTCCAAAGATTGAATGGAAAAACATTTTTGCTCATGCTTACTGCCCAAACCGCTGGACGGATGTTCACCAAATTTGCGGCAGGAGTGGCGGCTTGGTCTGAAACATGTGCTCTTTTAAATTTGGTCAAAATCCGTCCAGTATTTTTTTTTTTAAAACAGGCAAAATGTAGGTTAAAAAAGCTCAGTACAAGAATAGAGGCACAGAGACACTGATTACCCATGCCTTGTGAAGTCCTCCAATCTTGACCACACCTGAGTCACCGACATATGTGCATGACAAGGTGTTGGGATGTAGTACAAATCTTCCCATGGTGAATGAATGCACTCCTTTATGACAGCTGTCAGCACCATTAGGCCCTGGATATTGTGAATATTATGCCATACAAATGCTCCATAACATAACACATAAAGAGGGGTGGAAATAAGGATTTGATGAGCAGGAGCTTAAAGCAGCTCCTGTGTATCAGGCATCACCCAGTAAGCAAGCACTTTCTTTGTGGAACAAGGATATAGCACAGGGGTCTGCAACCTGCAGCCCTCAAGATGTTTTGTACTATAATTCCCATGATCCCTTACCATTGACTATGCTGACTGTGGTTGAATGCAGTTGTCGTCCAAAACATCTGGGTTGCAGAATCCTGGTCTAGCACATAGCGAGCCATAGCACTTCCATCTTCCACACTGTAACCTTTTATATTGGACCTAATATTATTTAAAGTCTCCTACCTGTGTCCTAAAGCTCCTTTATACATATTCCTAAACACACTGAGTAAATATCAGGCAGTTATGTTTGGATAGCACATATTGGCATGGTGAGTCTAAAGTAGCTCCTGCTAGCTTGGCATCAAGCTAAACAAACTCTTCTAGGCTACAAGTGGGAGCTAAATAGTTCCCAGCTCCTGCCAGTTTCTAACCCTCATAAGGAACGTGTTTGCCTCACACATTACCTTTGGCATTTCCCCTTCACACTGTCGTTGCCCCTTCTTGCACCTGTTCACCCCTGCTTCCTTGTGTATCTTTACAAGAAGATGACTTAGGACCTGTGTGAGGGGTCAGCGATGTGAGACAGACAACTGTTTGTTGATTTTTCAAAATATGCATTTTTTTATAAAAGTATAAATGAAGTAAAATGCCTCACTATCACTACTCTGCCAAGGATTTCCTTGCTTAACCGAAGCTAAAGGGAAACACTCTAACACAGGATGTCTGTCCCTCACACTAAACAACACATACACAAAAAGGTAAATGACAATTCAAATAACATAAAAAACGTTCCGCTTCTTGAAAAAGTTCAATAATATGGGTGGTTTCCCTTCCCCAGGATTCAAAGTAAATGCTGCTCCAAATCAGTTCTTCAAGTTTCAATGATAAAGTTTTGTTAACCAATGTTCCAACAAAAGCCAATCTTTTCTCCTTCATGAAATATGGACTTTCCACTTTCCGAGAACAGCACCCGGAAGCCTTGGTGACACTCTCTTGGCTTCAGACAATGCTTGCACACTTGTATCTTAGGCAGGGTTGAACTATTATTGGGTTCACAGCAATAGGTAGATTGCTATTTGGCTCTATGAAAGGCTGCTTTCAATCTTAGTAATGGGATACTCCTGGCTTGGGCAATGCTTGCTCTTCTCTACACCATTTAATTGATTAACTTTTTTTATAAGAAATGAATTCCCACATGAAATAAAGGATAGAGTCCAGTCTTCCTTTGGAAAGCACAATGAGGCACACACGACCACTTCTTTATGTAGTTTTGAAACGTTACAGGTTTAACAATGGTCTTAGCAACGTTAAATGTTCAGCAATGGCCTTTGCAACGTTTACTCTTCCTAATGAGACACGCGACCACTTCTTCATAAGGTTCACATTCTTTCAAAGGTTTAACAATGGTCTTTCGCAGCGATTACCCGATATACGCGAGTGCTACTTTTCCATTGATCCCTTATTAATGCTTCACCCAACAGCTTCAACTCGCTTCTGACTATATACTGTTGCCGGCATTGCTCCCACAAGGAATCAGAAGGTGGGGTTTCACTCACCAGCCTCTGTAGTCCGAGTTCTGGAGATTGCACAATGTCTGCCACAACTCCTACTGCTTCTAGCTTCACAGGGACGCACACCCTTCCTTGTTGAAGGTGTCTTCAGTCCGGCCACTCTTTTAAGGGGCCTCTTTTGCTCCTGAGATCCACGGCTTGACAACAGCTCTTTGACTTGGTCTCAGACATGTTCCCTGCATGGCAACCACAGCAATGTGGCTCACATGGGGAAAGACAGCCTTCCTGCACATTTCCACTGCACAGCCTCTGCACTTCAGAGTTTGGGGGACCAGGACCCTCTCAGAACAAGCACGTGAAATCTGCTGTATCCATGTTCTGGCGTCCCTCTGGTTCTTCCACTTCTGATTGGTTATCCAGCTCTGTGCCTTCTTCGGTCTGCTTCTGCTGCTACAGCACACACTCCAGTCACAGTTCCAGCTCCTTCTAATTGCCTGCACCTGAGGGGGCATTTATGCCTCTAAGGCTCCTTCAGGTATGGGTAGTTAGTCTTAATTGCCCGACTACTGCTACAACATACCCCTTGAGCCCTCTTCCTCGTCTCAGTACTTATAGGAGTATGGGACTCGTAGTCCCTAAAAACAAAGTTAGTTCTCTCGAATGGGGGTAGATTTAGTTTCCTTAAAGTTATTTAAGGATAAAACATTAGAATTTGTAGTTACAGATCAAGACAGTCAACTTAGGTCAATCTTGCTAGATCTTTTTACCTTATACCTTTGGGAGTAGGGAGGGTTTTTATCATGAGGCACCTTGAAAGATCTTTCTGTTGTTAAGGGTAGTTCAGCATTCATGGTATTTGTGCCCAGAGCCACAGATTGTGTGTGGTTCAGAAACATTATAATGGCAACAAGCCATTACCTGCTTAGGCAATTTTGAAAGACGTTCCCTTTCAAAGGACACATGCAGTGTCTCATCCTGCAGGATCTCCTCACCACCCTGGGCCTTGTCACCTTCCAGGTGATCCTCCTGCAGTACTCCATCCCCAAGGCCAGGATCAGGAAGCGTCTGCCTTTCCCTGGTCACTGGGAGGAGACTTTAGGCAGGGTTTCGGTGAGAGATCTGTCACACCTAGTTGTTGCTTCACTGAAATTGAATGGCTGGGAGCACCCAGTTGTGGCTAAGTCTTGTTTGCCTACTCATTTCTTTCCTGTATGTTTTTGAAGTTTGGTTTCATCCCTTATCGCCAAGCGATATCATCACAATCAGGTGGGATACAGATATTTGTATAGCTATTTTAGATCAAGTCCTTAAAATAGAGTTTTATTTCTGGGATTATCAGCATTAGGTCAGTGATTTTATTGGGATATTTCACATTCCCAGATATCAATATAGACTCATGTTTGGTTCCACATAAGCCTATATTTAGATGTCTTAGGAATTACCCTATCATGATGCAAGATTCTTTCAATTCCCCAAACCAGTAAGAAAGAAGCAATTTGTAGCGTGGTACGTCCTTTGGTTTTGAAGTAACTGCAACAACAAGGATGTGTCCACTGAAGGTGTAAGCAGGAGATAATGAAATGCCTGAGATCGCATTTGTGAAATAAAGTGGTGGAAACTTACAAATGTTAAGATGGACACCTTTTAAAACCTCAGTTGCAGCTCCTCCTAAACAGGGCCTATGCTCCTTCCTGGATAGCAAGGTGGGCCAGGGATCACCAGAACCACAGCTGAGTATAATGTTCTCTGTATGAATCTGCACAAATAAGAACAAAAGTTCAGACGTAGCTGTGCCAAGCTGACCCAAAACAGAAAGTCATAGTCATTGTATGTGCAGGATGTCTGAAGGCTGGTCAGTGAGGATACAATGAAAGCAATTTAACACTCTAATTTGTAGTGTTTCACGTGTGTTGAGATAGGTTCCATGACTACAAGAGTGATTCAGGAGCTTGCATCCTGTGTTTGCATCACTGATGAAGGTGGGGTCATTATTCAGATTCTCTCTTACATGACTTTGGAGCTGGTCATGTTCGCTGCAAGCTACATGCGGCAGAACAAATTCTGTTCATCTAGTAGGACAGTTGAAGAAGTTAGTAAGAAGTGGGGCCCTCATGAGATGGGCAGGTTAACAACAGAAGAAAGGGTGCTGATGGTCTGAACTGGGGAACGTATGTCAGAGAGAGAATGCAGGAGATGCTCAGAGCCCAAGTGCAAGGGACACAAAACAAGTGGGCAAAGGTGGGATCTCAGGTTGGCTCACGGAGGAAATATTCTTTGTCAAGTAACAGTGGCTCAGAATTAGGCTTCCATTTGAAAGTATCATTAAAGGGCCATTTATTTTTTGATGTGAACACAAAAGTTGAAAGTATAGAGGATGCACCTAGAGCACACAAGCTTGCCACAATAAAGTCAAGAGTGAGGTTGAAGGGAACTGAGGAGGCAAATCAGAATGTATAAGTAGTGCTGGATGAGGCTGAGAGCTCTGCGTCTATTGAACCAGTCTTCATAGCATGATCAACATACACATAAAATGCGATACAAGTGCTAAGTAAAATGTTGGTGAGCCGTAATTAGCAGACATAACTGGTACACCCAGGTAATCCACCATGCACAGTGGGGAATAAAACTCCTACCTGACTCGGGTGCCTGCATTTGAAATGTGTCTTCATGCCAGGGGTGTAAGTGGTACTTTTGGGAGTGGTGCATGATCTGTGTGTGAGCTGAGGTTGTGTGTCTTGTGTGATAAGGTCATTGGTATGACCCTGTCAGGAGGGCTTTGGAACCCTTCTCAATCTGGCTAGGAAGGTTATCAGGGTAATGCCAGAGCCTGTCCTACCCTATGGGTGGTGTGCGAGTTGAGAGGTACCCCAGTCTCTGACTCCCCAGAGTGTCTGTATATGTTCAGTGCTCTTGGTATTGCACCCGCTGCCTCAACACCCCGCAGCCTCTATCCTGTTCAGGTCTCTTTTTCTTCTTTTTCAGTACACACAGGGACCTGTGAACGAGTAAGCAACGTGACGCCTGCCAGGAATCCCAGAGCCAGCGAAACAAGAGAAAGTAGTGGGAGACCGGGACTACCACTACCAGAATGTCCCTGAGTGCAAATGTAAAAATCCATCCTGGAGCATGGGAATGGAGTCTTGAACAGAATTGGAATGGATTGGGATTTTCCCTGCCAAAAACAAATGAGACACCCGATTTACCAACCTCAAACAGATGTCAGGAAAATGGTGGGATAACAGAAAAAGGTACTGAGAATGGAAGTAGACTTTAGAGGAATAGGAAAGGACCAAACATCCCCCCTATCCCCGGTTAGAAGCAAAACTCACCAAAGCTTGGCACGAACCCCAAGAAAACCAGCAGCATGAGCTTTTGGCTTCCTGTAAAAGAATGGAGATTGAAAAGGGGGCGGGCAGAAGTCTTCTAAAATACTTGCACGGAAAGTGAGGGATTGCAGGGGAATAACTCAGCTAGAAATTGGCCCGGTAGAGCAGCGCACAATGAGGGCCACTGGAGAAACTCCACAGCATGGAAGGTTTGGCTAGAAAAGTCCAGTAGTCACAGAACAGGATGAAAGTTGTTTGGGTGAGTTCAGGAGCCGAGGGGGTGGAACAAAAGACCAGTGAGGAGGGTATAGAAGGTGGAGAATGATTGTAAGAAGACACCAATTATATAAAACACAGATAAAAGTAGATACCGAAAATTACAAATCACAATCTACAATAATAAAAATAACTGGCACTTGCTTGCCAATCGGGAGGGGATATTTAAAAAAAAAAAAAAATTATACATTATAATCAAGCATAAGACAAAACTCAACCACTTTTCCCCATACACAGTTCATTGTAAAAATTAGTGGCACTAACTAACCCCACCTTGCAGATTTAATAAGTTCTTTCTAAAAATACATCGCTCTTTTTAAAAAGGTCAACAGAGCCCAGGATGTAAAAACTGACTCGGCACTCAGAAGAAACTCAAGTGCGACCTTGTGTGAACGAATCTCCGTTTTCTTGAGGGCGGGGACCAAGGTCATTCTGCGGATACCCGCATAACCTATGCAAAAGAACAACAAATGCAAAAGGTCCTCGCGCTTGTGGCCACAGACTGGGCAGCCGGCATCACTTGGAAAACTTTTCCAGTTGCACGTGTTTCCCTGTAGCCGAAGACAGTCAAAGCGGGCCCTCGTAATCAGCCACCTGTCTGTTTTAAAGATGCTCCTAATCAGATATGGTTGAATTCCAGAGAGATTGCTGATACTAAAATGAAAAGAATCACATTTCTGAGTGAGTCCCAGGAGAGTTTTTTTCCTAGCTACAATTTCTCCCAGTTTAACCTTGTAGGCTGCCCCCTCAGGCTTAGTGATTAAAGATTCAGGCGGAAACAGGGCACTTAGGTTAACTTCCCCCAATTTAGCAGAAACATAGGCTAACCATGGGATTTTTTTCCATCCTGATCTGCCCAACACAGTACGTAAAATAAAATGGCAAAGAGTTGCGTGTTCATTAACCCACAGCCGAATCCAAAAGAGTAAAGGTGCCATCGCCCACTGATCCTCCCAGAACTCTGCCCCCAGTTCTCTGTGAATAGCTATTCCGGTGGCGTGGTCGGTAACCCCAGCAGGTTTTTAAAAAATTTGTTTTCTTTACCTTGGATTTCAGCCGCGTTTTGGAAACCCCAAATGGCTGCACCATACAGGGTGATTGCCAAAGTTTGTGCGCCATAAATTTTCAGGATCACGTCGAGAGGCTGGGCTCTACTTTTTGACGCAAATCTAAAAAGTCCACCTATCTGTTGGCTCATTTTTGCCGATTGCTTTGCCACATGTGCCCTTCCATTTAGGGCCTCTGAGAAACTAATCCCAAGGTAGTCAAACACCTTAACTCTAGGGATTGTTTCCCCAACGCATAGCATGGGTTTCATTGGTGCTGAACGTTTCCTTCCAACACATGCCATAACCGCTGACTTTTTAGTGTTGATTTTTAGGCCCAGATTGTTCATAAAGGTTGCATAGGCATCGATCAAAACCTGTAGTGCCCTTGGTGTTCTGGCTATTAGGACTGTGTCGTCCGCATAAGCCAGGACCGGAAAGCCCCTTCCCCCCAAGACCAGAAAATCTGCCCTTACATCAATAAGGTCCTGCGAGAGACCATTGATATAGAGGCAAAAACAGATTGGAGTGAGCACACACCCCTGCCTTACACCGCAGCCCACCCGGAAACAAGCTGTACAGTGCCCACCCGGCCCACTACGTACACAGGCCTCGTTATCCGTGTGAAGGTCGACCAAAGCCTGCAGGATCTCCCCAGGACACCCCAAGGACCCAAGCACTGCCCAGATCTTAGCTCTGTCCACTTTATCAAAGGCAGTGCTTAGGTCCATGAAAGCCAGATATACTGACTCACCCAAACTAAATACCGAGTTAGCCACCAAAATATAAAGGTTAAGGCTCTGTTCAATGGTGCCTACACCAGGGCGAAATCCAAATTGGATATCTGACAAGATCGACTGTGCCCCAATAGCCAGAACACCAAGGGCACTACAGGTTTTGATCGATGCCTATGCAACCTTTATGAACAATCTGGGCCTAAAAATCAACACTAAAAAGTCAGCGGATATGGCATGTGTTGGAAGGAAACGTTCAGCACCAATGAAACCCATGCTATGCGTTGGGGAAACAATCCCTAGAGTTAAGGTGTTCGACTACCTCGGGATTAGTTTCTCAGAGGCCCTAAATGGAAGGGCACATGTGGCAAAGCAATTGGCAAAAATGAGCCAACAGATAGGTGGACTTTTTAGATTTGCGTCAAAAAGTAGAGCCCAGCCTCTCGACGTGATCCTGAAAATTTATGGCGCACAAACCTTGGCAATCACCCTGTATGGTGCAGCCATTTGGGGTTTCCAAAACGCGGCTGAAATCCAAGGTAAAGAAAACAAATTTTTTAAAAACCTGCTGGGGTTACCGACCAGCGCCCCCGGAATAGCTATTCACAGAGAACTGGGGGCAGAGTTCTGGGAGGATCAGTGGGCGATGGCACCTTTACTCTTTTGGATTCGGCTGTGGGTTAATGAACACGCAACTCTGTGCCATTTTATTTTACGTACTGTGTTGGGCAGATCAGGATGGAAAAAAATCCCATGGTTAGCCTATGTTTCTGCTAAATTGGGGGAAGTTAACCTAAGTGCCCTGTTTCCGCCTGAATCTTTAATCACTAAGCCTGAGGGGGCAGCCTACAAGGTTAAACTGGGAGAAATTGTAGCTAGGAAAAAAACTCTCCTGGGACTCACTCAGAAATGTGATTCTTTTCACTTTAGTATCAGCAATCTCTCTGGAATTCAACCATATCTGATTAGGAGCATCTTTAAAACAGACAGGTGGCTGATTACGAGGGCCCGCTTTGACTGTCTTCGGCTACAGGGAAACACGTGCAACTGGAAAAGTTTTCCAAGTGATGCCGGCTGCCCAGTCTGTGGCCACAAGCGTGAGGACCTTTTGCATTTGTTGTTCTTTTGCATAGGTTATGCGGGTATCCGCAGAATGACCTTGGTCCCCGCCCTCAAGAAAACGGAGATTCGTTCACACAAGGTCGCACTTGAGTTTCTTCTGAGTGCCGAGTCAGTTTTTACATCCTGGGCTCTGTTGACCTTTTTAAATAGAGCGATGTATTTTAGAAAGAACTTATTAAATCTGCAAGGTGGGGTTAGTTAGTGCCACTAATTTTTACAATGAACTGTGTATGGGGAAAAGTGGTTGAGTTTTGTCTTATGCTTGATTATAATGTATAATTTTTTTTTTTTTTTTATTTTAAATATCCCCTCCCGATTGGCAAGCAAGTGCCAGTTATTTTTATTATTGTAGATTGTGACACATAGAACTGATTTCTATGCACATAACTCGTATCGGAGGCGGCCTCTCTTTTTTGGCGTACGCATCAGAGTGCGAGCGTGAGGTGCGGCTTGATACGTCCACAGAGGTCCTTTCCTCTAGTTCCTCTAGTTCCGGCGGAGCGAGGAGGTAGATGAGCCGTGCCGGGTGACCGATACACAACGAAGAGTGAGGAGCGGAGGAGTGGAGTTTTGGCCGGGTGGCCGATACGGCTTGGCTGAGGGCTGAGGGACTTAGGCGGCTCCACTGAGGTGCTGCCCTGGTCGCCCGGCGAGCGCTGCAGTGGCGTGGAGCTGCAGCGGCGGAGCGGGGCTGTGGAGCTGTGGAGCTTCGCGGGACGCTGTTGAGAGGTGGTGAGTTCCCTGGACGTGCTGGGGAGCAGTGTGGGGGTTGGCCCCACCGGGTTGTGGACTGGACGGGGGCTTGGAGTGTTTGTGGGCCCAGAGTGACTTCTGGGGCAGATCCCCGCGGCCGTGTACGGCTGGTCTGGCTGAGGTCCATCCCGGTCGAGACTGCAGCCTGCTGCCCCTCACGTCTTTCTTGACGCTGGTTGTTTGGTGCAGTAGCCTGGAGCCGGGCTGCCTACTGGTGGGGTCTGGTTATGCCGGGCTTGCCTGCACATAACCTTGGAGATGAATAGAGAGTAAGCAGAATCACTGAACTTAGCCCATTGAGCACATGAGGCTAATTAGCCCAGTATAGTAATAATCAGTGCAACATATTAATAGTGCTAAGTTAGGTGGACCTACTAGAATAGCCAGCCCTCTGCTATCAATCCAAGCAGACAATACCTGGAGACTGTGGGCTGATGCCTTTGATCCAGAGATAGTACAATAACAGTCTGCTAGAGGGAAGATAAAGTGGGCGTTACCCTGCAAATTGTGAGTTGTCGTAGTGTGTGGTCCTGGCATTCATAGCCGTCCACTCGAGACGTCACTAATGCAATCAGACAAGAATCTCAATTATCCTGTGTACAACCTAAGGAAGATCAAGTCAAGAACAGTTGCTTGGGGTACCGCCAACAAGAAGGCTGAGATGGACAACCTGATGCCTAAAATAAAAGCAAAAAACAGCTCTCCGATCAAACAAGGTGTGATTACCTCTTCTTCCCCCCTCGTGAAATAAATTCAGCTACATTCGAAGAAGTTGTACTCGATCAACGGGACAATCCTATATTGAGTATATCTAATTTTGAAGACATTGACAATAACTCACTATTAGACCTTTGCTTAAATATCCAGAGAAACATGACACCACAACCGGAAACAAGATTCAATAACAGTAGCTGTCTATCGACAGGTAAACCTATGGACATAATTTCAGAGTCTTCCATGGTCAGAGATCGACCTGAGAGACTCTCCGCATCTCCTAATCTGGCGTTAGCCTCAATGGAAGATGACCCTGATGTAGTAATAGACCGCATTGACAAATCTAGTACAGGGTTAGCCGAAATAGCGGAGATTCAGGCATCGGTAGCCTCGCTGCAGTTCGCACTTAAGATCTTGCTGAAAATGTCGGGGAGGATCCTAGCCAATATGGACATCCTCATCAGGGGAAATAAGGAGAGAACGATTTCAGTTGAAGATGTGGAGGCTAACCTATCTGAGGCAATCCATGCAACTAGTGAGATGGATAAGCAACAAAACTTGGAGACCAACGAGGAGTCAGACAGACCTGATCCATTCTTTTCCAAAAAACAAAAGCGTTTAGCAAGAAAAACAAACAAAGGCAAAAAAATTAGTGCTACACAACCAACATCGACAGAGATGAAAGAGAGGGGAATGACTACTAAGAAGAGTAGGAAAAGATCCGCGAGAGCCAAGAAAAGAAAGGCAACTCGCGATGGATATCTGACCAGCTGGCTTCTCCCCGAACAGGGACCGACAGTGGACCATGAAGAAAGTGCAGAGATCGTGGAAGGGCCTGAGGCGAGCCATGGCAGTGCAGTAGACACAGCCATGGTAATCAGTCAACCGATGGTACAGGAAGACCTACCCCTTGAAGTAACAGGCACTTTGATCAACAAGAAAGAGAAGAAAGGAAGCAGAATTTGTCTTATTAAAAATCTATATCAGAGCAAGGTTAATAAATGGCTATCGGGATCAGAGTTTTTGATAAGATTATATTCTGTCCCTCAACTGCGGGTACTAATTTCAGATGACTTCCAATTCATTGAACCACTGAAGGGTCCGAATCCCAATGTCTCAGCCATCCACTGTAAATTTGCAGCCACGGCAGATTTATTAAGAAAGTATAAAGAGGAATTAAAATCAGTAGACGTGGATGTGGATGTGGATTTAAATGCAATTGACCCCAGCTGCCGGGAGGAAGAGGTTGTCGTTGCTGAGAATACAGCACCCTGCCCCAAAATACAGTTGGATAAGAAAATAGAAGCGTCTGATGTCCAACAGGTCTTGAAATGGCTGGCCGACGCCCTTCCTGAGATCTTAAAACAATCATGAGAACTATCGGTTGTATCCTGGAACTGTCGGGGTTTTATGCATTTACTTACACCAGAGGGCTCTGTGAAACTGTTTGATAAATCTAGCTTTTTCTGCCTGCAAGACACTTGGTCATTGGACCCTTTGGTATTAGATGGGTACACGTTGTTTCATGCTGCTGCTAAAAGAGGCGACAAAGGTCGGCCTTTTGGTGGTCTGGTGATAGGAGTGGCCAATACCTTGGGCTCCAGGCAGATTGGTTCCAACTGCGGAAACAACTTACTCGCAGTTGAAGTGATGCTTGAGGGCATAGACTCTATGTTTTCTTTTTTGTTGGTAAATCTCTACAATCCGCCTGGAGCTATACTAAGCGAACACTTACAAGACTCTTTACAGGATGTGTTGGCAAACTGGTCACCTGTAGCTACTAATTTGGGAGTAATGGTTGTGGGCGATTTCAATTGCCACAAGAGTGGCCGGGTGTGCAAAATGCAAAATCCTAAATTGAAAGAGAAGAGCATTATGCTGCATATCAAAATAGATATTGAGGGCAGTACCTGGGAATCCCTGTTTGAATTATGGGACATGATAATGCTTAATGGCAGATCAGCTAGTGATTACCCTGGACAATATACTTGGTCCAACGATGCTGCTAGCAGCACATTGGACTATATATATATATGTCCTGGGCTTCAAGAGCTGATTGACGATCTGATAGTCATGCCCAACGTATGGAGCGATCATGCCGTATTAAAATGTACAATGAGAATTCCTCGAAAGCAGCCCTTAATTAGCAATACGGGTATTGTAAAAGTCAATAAGACAGGAACCAGGATTTCCTGGTCAGACAAGAATATAGCACTTGCGTCAGAAACTTTGGGAATAGTAGTGCTTAAAGAGCCGTATAAATTCAATGATATGTCCATCAATTCCATAGAAGACTGGATTAGTGCTTTTTCAGGCAAACATGCTGTGGCCCCTATGGGGTGTATGATAAATAGTGTGAGGAATAAACTACCATTTGACAAAACAATCAGAGACATGAAGCGTAATCTTAGAGCCGAGCTTCGCAGAGACAAGAAATCAATGGCCCCAGGGGAAGCCTATTATCGGACTATTAGAGTGATTAAAAATAGATATAGATCGGCCATTAAGGAGAAAAAAAGGGCGGACAAGGTTCTTACTTGGCAAAAATTAGTGAAGACTGTATGCGAAAAGAAGACCCGTAACATCTGGTCTCTCTTAAGCGAGGCTCAGGGCACACAGAGGGGAACATTGGTCAATCCTATTGAAGCGAGAGTGTGGGTCACATATCTAGAAAACAGAAACATGGTGGGTGAGGAAACAACAATATTGGGTAGGCCGCCTTGTGAGGCCCCATTCCCTGTAACGTACGAGCTCATCTTGAATAAAATCAAAGAGTTAAAATCATCAAGAGCACCGGGACCCAACGGTTTGGCTAATGTTGTCATGAAAGCATACCCAGAGTTCTGGGCTAGTCTGCTAAACATCTTGTTCCAGAAAATATTAAAGACAGGTAAAATTCCCTGCTCATGGCAGACGGCAATATTAATCCCAGTCTATAAAAAGGGCGACAGACTCGACCCAGGCAACTATAGATTGCTTTCCATGCTTGATGCCACTGGAAAGATATTTGCTTCACTTTTGCTCAAGGAGTTACAATCCTGGGCAGAGGGCAGAGGAGTACTGTCCAGATTCCAAAGTGGGTTTAGACAAGGTTACTCCACTGCCCACAACATTTTGATTATGGACATACTGCGAACCAGAGCCTTACGAACTGGATCGGTCCCGCTTTACGCATTATATATAGACTTCACAGCGGCGTTTGACTCCATACCCCGTAGTCGCCTATGGAATAAACTGTATACAATGGGATGTCCTGATGGCCTAATATACTATTTAAAACTCTTGCATTCAAATAATTCAGTTAAACTGAAATTAGATCAAGATGGTCATACAACTCAAAATGTTATACAAAACAGGGGTGTCAAGCAAGGATGCGTAACGGCTCCATTAATTTACAACTTATATACCTACGACATCCTTGAAGCACTAAATAAGGTGAGAAACTGCCCGCCGAAAATTGGGAAAGTGAGTTGCCCAGTACTAGCATACGCAGATGACTTGGTGATTTTTGATCACACCATCAGTGGGATGCGAAGATCTGCGGTTGCACTATGGGAATATGCCGAAGAGAATGGCTTAAGCATTAATCTAGGAAAAACAAAGATTATGAGATACACAAGGAAAAAGGTCTCCCGCGTGCAACTCACACTAGGGGCAGTGAATATTTCATATGTCCCTCGTTACCGTTATTTAGGCATTGACTTTGAAAATACTGGGGATTATTTGGCATGCAAAAAAACACGCTGTATTAAAGCTGCACAGTTGACTGCCTTATTTCATAGATTTACGATCAGCCATAGCGGCTTTACTCTATGGGGTATAAGGCAACTCTATATACAGGTGTTCGCTCCGGCGATAATATATGGCCTGGAAGCACTATTAGAGTCTGATCTTAGATGGCTTCAGACATTAGAGGGTAAATTCTGGCGACGTGTGCTCGGTCTACCTCCCTCAATTCCGATGGCCATCCTTAGATTAGAACTGGGTTTAACCTCCCTAAAGGCATTGGTGTTAAAGAAGCGAGCCGCGTTATATCTCAGAATGGTTCGAGATACAAGTAACGACTTATTACTAGCGGTACACCAGGAAATAATAAAGGAAGGAACAACCTCTTCTATTGTTGATCAGATGAACAATCTGTTTTCCGAAATAGGCTGGCAATCCAGAGATGGTAAATACTCAGATAATGTAAACAGAGCATTGAGTAAACGTATAGACCTTTGGGATTGGCTGGAGAATTTTGAACATCTTAAGAGTCTGAGCAGCTACCAGTTTGTGCAATATAGACTATTTGAATTTAGGAAACCCCAGAGATACTTGAACATCTGTCCATCTATCAAGCTTAGACGGTTTATATTACTGCTTCGCCTAGAACAACTACCTACCCTTAGCAATACGGGGAGAAAAGACAGCATGGCTGCCGAGGAACGCATATGCCGATTATGTAAAGTGCATAAGCATTTGGAGACTGCAAATCATTTGCTGACAGAGTGCTCGGAGATGGTTGGCACTTTTACCCCTCTTCTCGGCTGTTATGTGCATGAAACTACATATATTGGGGAAGCACTGTTTTGGCATTACTGCCTCAACTCCAACAGTCTACGTCTCTTAATAGCTCTGTATACTGTTTGGTTGCAAATTGAAACAAGATTGGGTATAACTCTGTAGTGGAACAGGTTTTATGAAATAATTCTCATACAGTTGGTATGAAATTTACATATATATGTGTATAATGTGAATTATTTGTTCTTTTTAACATAGTATTTTGTATTGCAATTCATGTATATTTAAAAATTGTATTTGAAGTATGTTAGATTTTTTTTTATCATGTTAGCTGTGTTAAATTTGTGTAAAGTTTATAGTTTAAACTATAGCACAATAAATATTAAATTAAATTGTAAGAAGACTGTGGAGTTATGTGAGGGAGTGAAGATAATGGGCCTCATCACGACTTAGGTGGTAACCCTTAAATCCGGTGGTAGCGCTATTAGCGCCGGATTTAAGTGTCCACCGAATCAGGGCTTCGGCGGATTTCGCCCCAGCTCTGAGCTGGGGGGAAATCCGCTGAAAATTTGCGCTATTACCACAGGCGGGAAATCCGCTGGCGGTATTGGCGCGAAGATTCCCCATTGAGCCCAATGGGGAATGGGGCATTCCCGAATGGGCTAAGTGGGGAATGGGGACTTACATTACCGCCAAACTCGTGATCCGGCGCTATTAGCGCCGGGGAGTTCGGCGGTAGGGCTAATACCGCTCGCACTAATAGCGTTACCGTTACCGCCCAAGTCGTGATGAGGCCCAATGTGTTGGATAGGGAGGTGGCAACCCATGTAGGTCTGGATAAGCTTCATGCCCCACCCATTGTCTGGGAACCCCGAATGATACACAGATACCCAATTATTTCTAATAAACATTTCAACATAGTAATTGTTGTGCGATTCGTGGAGTAAAGGGACACACTTTTTTAAAGGTTGCAAACATTTCAGGTTTGGAAAGATTGCTGCTTTCATCTGTTTATGTTTATTTATTTATTTATTTCTATTTCTTGTCATGCGCTGCTCGGCCAGGGGCCTCAGAGCACACAATGAACAAGACAACATAAATCCTGAAGATAGTCCGGACGAATCAGCAATCGGCAAAGGTGACAAGGATTTAAACTGGCAGATTGAACAACAGGGTCTTCATGGCTTTCTTGAACTTGCTTAGTGATGTGCCAGTTCTGACGGCAATCAGAAAAATTCTATTCTTGAGGGGCTCACACATCAAAACTAGAGCTCTTGAAGGACTTACGTTTAAAATGGGGCTGCTGAAGAGTCTAGGAATTATTAAATCTCATTGTTCTCGTTTTTGTCGGATGAGAAATCCAATCAGATACATAATGAGGCGCAGCTGAATTCCGACAATTAAACGTCAGAGTAAGGATATTGGGCCTCATTACACGGAAGGCGGTAAGGGTTAACGGTCACTGGTAAGGGTACCGGTGACCATTAACCCTTACCGCCTTACTACGAGGTCCCTTTGCGGGACCCGACCTTACCGGCTGGTGTAGACCAGCCGTTAAAGTTGGGACCCGCAAAGGGACCTTGGTGCTAATTACGGTACTGCAATTTGTGGTACCGTAATTAGCTCCTTCCCCATTCCCATTATGTCCTATGGGGCTAAAATGGGAATGGGGAAGGGCTATGGAGAAAGGGGGAATTACCGCACCGCCAACCTTGGAATGGGGTGGTAATGCCCCTTTCCTCCATGGTGGTACCGGTATGGTACCGGCGGCAACCATGGTGCTGATAGCACCATGGTTTACCGCCTACCGTGTAATGAGGCCCATTGTGTCTGATCCGTTGCTTCACAGGCAACCAATGCAGTTTTCTCCTAAATTCAGTCACGTGATCCATTCTTGAAAGACCAAATGCAGCTCTAACTGCCCCGTTCTGAGAGATCTGGAGAAGGTTAATATTCGACTGTGAAGAGCCCGTGAGTAAGCTATTGCAATAGTCTAATCGGGAATTAATGAATGCAGTAGCCAGTAAAGCTCTGTTTTTCAAAGAAATTAAGTGTGTGATTTGGTTGAGGAGCCTCGTAATGTATCCACAAGAGGACCTCACCAAAGCAACATGTTGTTTCATTGTTAATTCGGGGTCGAACACAACCCCCAAAGTTTTGACCTTAGAATTTACTGGAATCAGACAGCCCAGACTATTGAAATGGGAGTACCTTGGATCATGTTTTTTGAGTCGCTGACCCGATGCAAGTGTAATCAGCTCTGTTTTGTTGTTATTCAATGCGAGTGAGTTAAGGGCCATCCAACTTTGGAACTCAATGTAAACTGTCATATGTGAGCTCAAACAGGACCTGGGTGTCATCTGCATAATTTGTGTAGACGGCACCCAGATTATCCAAAAGATCCAGCAGGGGTCTTAATATACACATTAAATAATGTGGGGGACAAACATGTGCCCTGCAGAACTCTGCACCGGGATATGATTGGAATAGCCTCTGCACTACCAACCTTCACTCTAGAGGATGTAGGTCCCAAAAAGGACGAAAGCCATAGGTAAGCCTTTTCAGAGCATTTAGCAGCCATCGTCATACTGTTCTGGAGTAGATGATGGTCATTCAAATCAAACGGCGCAGAGATGTTAGTTAAGAGAGGTCCAATAACACGGATGGCCTGATTCTGAAGTAGGTGGTGAAAGGAAGAAATGTCATTGTCATGTGGGCTCTAATACTGATAAGTGCCACATTTGCAAGCTTCAGAGTGATGTACCTGTCAATCATGTTAAGCCATAGAAGTATGCTTTCCAAACCAGGGAAATCATTGTTGTGTTGCAAGAACCTGATCAGTATCCAGCAGTGCGAATCTAAATCTACTTTAAAAAGCGCACTAATGACCAGGACGCAGGTGGTGACGATGAGAAGAGGTAATGTTGATAGGGTGCATCTCCCACAGCGATAGCTAGTTCCAGACACAAGTAAGTACCATGGGTATTTATGGTGAGCTAGAGGAGAGAAAAGGAAAAGAGAGAGAGATGAAGGAGGAGGGGCTGTGGAAGAGTAGGGGAAGAAAAGTAGAGGAGTCATCAGCAAAGAGAAAGGATGAGGCTGATAGAAGAAAGAGAAAACATGGAGAGGGAAGGGAAAGGGAAGACCATGAGCACAGGAGGAGAGGTGACAGTAGGGTGTATGTCCCTAACAATCTAAGCCGTAGGACGTTTTTTGACATGATGGAGGAGAGGCCTGAGAACCTAGCATTAGCCAAGTTGTGAAAAAGACCTGCTTAACCAAACTGGAGGGGATCAATTACAGCACCCTGGTGTCGAGCCAGCAGCACTTTGCCAAGTGCATAGCCCCTGTCACAAGAGCCAAGGGTGCTAGGCTATGGTACCTCTTAGAAGTGTCAAGGATGCCCGAAATGCATCCTAGATGACATGCGCCTCATCCAAAACAGATTTTTTTAGGACATTCTAAATCGATGAGACTATGAGTGACTGTTTTCTGCTTATGATGGGCAGGAGAACAAAGACAGGAGGCAGAAGGACATGCTTACCCTGACCCTAACCTTGCTTTGTGTAAACAAAATAAACCAGATTGTAAACTTTTATCTGGCCTTGAGTCTTGTGTTGATCCAATGGCCGGGACTCCTGTCAAACACTTTTTCTTGCTTCCTGCGGCCAGAAATATGCCAGTGTTGCCATTACAAAGCACATGACTCTGCCAACAATATAAGCTGACATGTCCTTGTAAAGCACAATTTTATGTTTGCTGTACCTACATATATGCCAGTATAGTTACTGTAGAACACTTATGAGGGTTCCTATGATATATGCCAGCCCACCACTGCAAAGGACATTTTCATGATGCTTCAGTTAACAATATATGCCAGCATACCACTGAAAGCGTATATGTATTCTCCTAGTGTGGCCCCTCTCACTACTAAACAAACACACAATCACACACATACGACACTCACTTCTTTACTCTCTTTCAGACACATACACACGCACACATATGCACGCACACAGACTCACACATCAACCCCATCATTCAAACTCTCAATCACAGGTATGCCTACTCTCTCACTCACATGGGCACGCTCATTCATACTCTTTTGCATGCACACACACATACACACGCGAACACACAATAATTATATCACATAAACACACATTCATGCATACACATTGTTTTAAGTTCTTTTCCACACAGTGATCTTGCATTCCAGCGGTGTCTTATATCCATCGATGGACTCCAACTTGAATTTAGAAAGCTCCCTACAGTTTATGCAGGGAACAAGTGTCAGACCCAGGGATCTGAATTTGGTTGCCAAGTACCCAGTGTTTGTATGTGTGCAATCACCACTCAACTCATCTGGTCATTCACTAGAAGTCATAGTCAATAATGTATAACCACATCCTTATAGCAAGTGATGGCGAGTCTCTATTGAGGCTGTCCAATATACTCGATAGCGACTATGAAGAAGAGGAAAGAATCCGATTTGTTGCACCATTAATTGTTTTTAACAATAAAGTTCAAGTAGAAAAAGAATTACATCTTGTTCACTGTTATTGAAATACGTTGCAGTCCCTCGACACGTGTTTCTCCACCTTTTATGGGGAGGTTCATCAGGAGGGTTCAACATACTTCCGTCACTGGTTTGTTGGATCCACAATAGTGGATAAAATACAATGGAAAATATGTCTTGTGTCCTAGTGGTTAGTTACTAAAAGGAGATACATCCTGAAATTCCATTACTACGTAGTTTGAAAGGACAAAACTACTACTTGAATATAATTGTAATTGTTCATTTAGAACTCACTAAATACCAGGAGTGCTTTCTAAGTGCCGGATCAGGATTTGGACCTGTGTTGCGCTGCATTCTTGCATCCAAGACAAACGCGTTGCCTCTGAGCTAAACTTCCTCCTTTATTGTAAAAGTAAGAGATATGAATAATATGGCATAGTCATAACATGGTGGACATGAAAGGACTAGCCAGGGATATGGATAGCTGTGGTGTAATATGTTGTTTCTTAGGAACCATTTTATTTTTGTGTTTACCCTTGCTCAAAATGGCCACTTGTGTATGTTATGTCTTCATTGTGTTCTCCCGTTACTGCATGATTGATGATCTTAGAGGAAAGATAAGTCCCCACCCTGAAATGGCCGATAATTGGCAGCTGCAAATGGCTTCCCTTCTTTCAAAGATTTAGAGTCATCCCTTATAAACACTTTACCAATGCATTTACAGGTAGGAGTGTCAGTGCAGTGTTGAATGTCACATGTTACCTTTCCTCCAGACCAGTCATTTGACCCTTGCACATAGTATGCTTTGTGTTAAGGTTACATGCCGCGTGGTCATGGAGAATAGTTACCATAGTCCTGCTTCCAGGAGCTTAGCTTCATCTGGTTGTCTGAGCACACTACCTTTCTTTGCTTTCGTGAGATGTTGCTCTGTCATTGTAGATGCTGTGTTCAGCTTCATCTGTGCCATTTAAAGGAAAAGAGAATTATTTCATAGGATTAAAACAAAACAGTCCAGTCAATGTTACAGTGTCTCGTAAGAATTAAGGTATGAGCAGACAATTTGAGATGCCGCTCATAGTGGACTTTTGTGAAAACACGAGGAGACAGTGCTGGGCATACTCTGTTGTGCCCTGTGTGTAAATCCAGATTGGAGTTTGTTGAAAAGGGATTAGGGAGTCAGGAAAAACGGCCTTATTTGAACACTAGGTCACAATTTAGCAAGGCGATATGCTTTTGAAAACACAACACTGCAATTAACAATGTACATGGTTAACTGTAATAGCTGCATTTGGGTTTTTGGGGTCCCTGTTTTAAATTTGCAAGGAGATGTTCGAACCTGTAGAGGCAACAGGTGCGCCTTCAAAGCATTTAGTGGTTGGCACTGTTATATATGGCTGGGAGGCATGCATAAGGGCCATCCACATCGTTATGCATAAAAGGGTCCATGAGGGAGGACGCAAGTGAAGTGGGGAGCAGTGAGGAGACAATGGTCAGAGCGTAAAGAGATAACGGTGAATACAGTTGGGTCGGAAATCGTTCCCGTGGCCTGTGGTGCTTTATTGTATGCTTGCCTTCTTAAAAGAGTGGTGATGACTGCTACAGGCACCTGCAATAACATCCTAGGCACCACAGCCTCCCTGCCGATTCACCATTGTGCATCCCCTGTCCCTTTAAGGCAGTGCTCTTCAAACTGGGGTGGCTGGCCCCATAGGGGTACCTGAAGGGCGTCCAGGAGGGGGTTGGTGGGCCGGTGGGTCAGACTCTTTAAAAAGTCATTAGGAGGACTTTTTTATATATAAAAAAGGATTAAGAGTAATGCAGTAGACAATCTTCTTATCTTTTAAAGAGCCTGCCCTCCCTATTCCGAACGCCATCCCCCCTATTGCCCACGGACACCCTGAAGGCCCTTCGTGGCCCAGACACAACATTTGTACTGCAGGGAGTTCGGGGGAAGTTTGAACACCACTGCTTTAAGAGGAACTGTAGTGCCCATAGCCCTATGCAAAAGGTACAGAGATCTTCCAAGTAAAAACCGTGGCTGACTCATCAGCATGTGTTTATGAGCCTAGTCTCACTCCCACCTCCTAGTGTCAATATCAGTCCCAGCCATGTCCTGCCAGCGGCAGACTGATGCAGCTGGCACCAGACGACCAAGGGCAGTGTTTTCAGGATTGTGTGTTTGTTGACAGAGAAAAAACGGCAGCTGTATGTTGCTTTGCATAGGAAGTTCCTCATTACAACCATGGCAGTGTTTGCATGTGGTAATAGTAATTAACCGCACAATTGAGGGTTCGGACGGTCCCCATTATGGACGCCATTAGGGATAGGCAGAACTAGCACATGTAATAACTCCACCTGGTTGGTTTCCACTGCTTTGACCCTCGTATAACCGTCCTTGGGAAGGCGGGCATTTTTCTATTTTGTGGGTTACTAAACCAATAATCGTGCAGAGCGCTGAAACAGGCAGTATTCCGAAATAACGCCAAAGCATAAGCTATAAGGAGGCTCTACGAATAACTCTGGAAGACTGGAATTCGGGTGTCCAGGAGGATATGACATATTCACACTGAGGTGTTGCATACCACAGTAAGAAGGTTTTGATATTTTCTGCTAAATTAAATCTCAAATGGCAAAAATCTTTATTAAAGGACCACTATGCAGGGACGTCATTTAGGGGTTACCAGGTCTCCCTTGCTACCCCTAAAAAAAGATTAAACCCCCCCTTTTTTTTAATTTTTTTTTTAGATGTATGCTGTGGCCAATGCCATGTAGCTCTTTGTTTCTGGAGTGGCTGGTTTTCTTCTTCAGACCTCTTAGAAAAAACAAGGGGTACCAAAAGTGTAACACTGAGCAGCGACCCTAAATAAGAAAGAATAGGAATAGCAAATAATTTGTCTTTCTGGAATTCTATACAATAATTGCTAGACTCATTAAAGGTTTATTTCAGGCACACTTCAGGGGTTGAGTCACTGATTTAGTCTGTTCTTAAACACTCACCTCAGCCTTTCATCCTTCTGAGGTCGATAACTGAGTACCAACACAGATTGTATGTATGTTTATTCTACATAAAGCGCTTAAGCGCTATATAATAACACATCATTATCATTAGGACGTCTGCTTGCATTCACAGTAATTTGGTAAAAAGGGCCTATACACACTGATATTTACAGTACATATGGTGATCCATTCTTGTATGAAATGTATATCACATTATAGTGATATCGTAAGCATATTATTTGTAGTGTACTTAGGACCTATGCTATGTGAAACCACTTCCTGTTTTGTCAAGGGGTGAAAGGTCGCGTTCCATCGCTTCCCGTGATGTCACTTTGTGGTGGTGTCAAGTGACATCACTTACTGTCAGGTCATCAGAGGTCAAGGGTCATGTGTGGCCACTTCCGCTACCCCTGGCATTTTAGTGAAATGACATCCCCGTCACTATGACTACTCAAAAGTAGCATTTCAGATGTTGTGAAGCTACATCCCCCCCCCGCCACATTTGTTACAGCTCTCCAGAGGCCTCTATGCATCTGAAAGGGTAACGCTTGCAATTCCCAGCACCTCGATGCATTACAAAATACCCAAAAGATTTGGGTTTAATCCACACGGTCCACGATCACTCACACCCAAGTCTAGATGGGGAAATAAGTCAGAGGGGACTGGGCTTGGATATGCATTGTCCCACTTGAAGACAGGTTGAACTTTAAAGAATTCCCTGGACTTCGAAGTTCGTATTGTGTCGATTATAAGGATCGAAGAGCCTGAAGGAGATTGATGAAGCGAACATTTGATCAGATACATATGGCCTCCCTCACAGTGGCAGCCCTTGCACTGACCCCGGAGGCTAGACTACGTGACTGTCAATAATACTTAACCCATCACAGTTACTTTATATGTTTATTCCTGCCAGGTGAGGAAGGATAGCTCAGGGGCAACGCGGAATCCATTCCCGTCACCTCTGTTACTCTTATTCCAAGTAGGTCAGTTTAGTATTATGCTATGTTTGTATATTGTGTTTTATCCAGCTTCTTTGCTGCCTTTGTAGGTGTATGGGATGGCAGATGTGGATAAAGGTACTTGACAGTGCAGAGCCTTGTCCATATTTTGGCACTTTCGGTCAAGTTATAGTCGTGTTCTTCGGGTTGGTTGGGTGTTTCTTCTCCATCTGTGATAGCCTCAATTCAGCTTTTATATGCATAGAGTGCGTTCATTGGCATCTATGCACCTGCAGGCCTGTGCTTCATACACAGCAGTACAGCTTCGGTTCTATTTCGTTTGTGTTGAGCATAGAAGCCCCTCGTGTATTCTGGAGGCTTCAAACAAATTGCACACTCACTTTCTACTCTATTGAGTGGACCTCATCTACTTTAAGCAACGCGCAAATGGAGGGCTCCTCGCCATGTTGCGCTGCATAAGGGTTAGCTGAGAATTCAATATGGAAGCTGTTTTGTTCTAGTTGCAATAGAATAACTAACCTAGTATTCTTTTTCCGGTTCCTGTTGGGAACTCCTCTCTTTGTATTGTTTTTAAATAGGGCACTTTAGAGACTATTTCAAATATAAGCTGGTGCATATAAAGTACATGGTTTGTGAGGTACAAGGGTGTGTTCGTCACCTGTAATTGGGGCATACAACACACTGACCGCACTGCTGTCTAGTTATTGTTTTAGACATACTTGCAATTTTCCCAAATGCAAATAGTGTCTAGACCAGAATCATACAACCTTTGATCAAGTTCCAAAGTTGGGATTAGACGCCAGGCCTCTGTTCAAAGTCAGCAATGTAGCTGCTAAACCAAGCCTGCTCCTAGTGTCAGAGTGAGAAATGTTATTTTCGGCAAGTAACTATAACCAAAAGAGTGATGGGTGGATAGTTTGGAATAAATGTGAACCACTGACATTGCTCTGGGAAACCATCCACAAGAGTGCTTTTTAGCCCGTCTGCACCATTGCAAAAGGGGTCCAGCCACATGTAAATCAATCAGGTACTGCCATCAATGGGAGCAGTCCAGCCCGAACTGCTAGGCCAGGTCCCCTCTGCACGGAAAGACAAGCAACCCCAGACATGTTTTGGCCTCATCAGTGAGGTGCAATTTGGTTCCCCATGGTGCAGTTAGCAAGGGACCCACGTCTGGGCATACCCTCTTCTCACAGAGCAATGCCAGAGGTTAAGATTAATTCTAAACCTTCCAGCCATCACCTCTTTTGTTTGGCTATAGTTAAACTGAGTGGGACGGGTATGCCCCGGCGTTGGTCCTGTACCTGATGGTCCTAGATACCCAAGCTACACTTCACTGATGATGCCAAAACATGTCTAGGGGGTCTCGCAGAGAAGGGATGTGACCAATGAGTTTGGGCTGGACTGCCTGATTTGCATATGATCTTTCTGCTTCCTGTAACGGCTTGACAGGCTGAAAAATGATGTTTTGGAGGGTTGCCCAGAGCAATGCCAGAGGTTAACATTAATTCTAAACTTTCCAGCCATCACCTCTTTTGTTTCACTGTAGTCACCCCGAGTGAGACAGGTATGCCCAGACGTGGGTCCCGAGCCTGCCGGGCCTAGAGACCCAAGCTACTCCTCACTGGTGAGGCCCAATGAGGCTGCAACATGTCTGGGGATGCAAGTGGTCTCGCATAGAAGAGATGTGACCAAGCAGTTCGGGCTGGACTGCCCCTTTTGGGGTGGGACCATGCCTGATTTGCATATGGTCTTTCCCCTTTTGCAATGGCTTGGCAGGTGAAGAACGATGCTCTGGAAGGTTGACCAGAGCAATGCCAGGGGTTAAGATTTATTCAAAGCTTTCCAGCCATCACCTCTTTTGTTTTGCGATTTTTGTTAAGTGAGCCATGTTTTTATCCCATGACAACACTTTAAGCCTCTGAGGTCTATCTGTTAATAAAGTAATAGATCTTGAAATTGGACTGATTTGGATAAGGAAAATGCTAATGATAAATGTTTATAAATCAGAATAAGACGGTTTATAGACTGAGAATACGTTTAGGTTTGGTTCAACTGGGATAATGTCAGCAGTTTTCCATACTGTATTTTGTTTGCTAAAACAGTGGCTATGTTACTTGTTCTTTGTGTGTGGTTAGGAACACACAAACGGGTGCAGACATGTGCGTGGTTTTGAAGGTGGGAGCATTGCTTAGGCGCAACGCTCGTCTTGGCCGGTGGACGCTGTGCTGCAACAGGGGTTTGATTCCCGTTCAAGCGCTTAGAAGCTGTAGGCGAACATAAAGCACTATCTAAACCCTCAATAATAACAAACACAAAACGAAGCAATTTTCACTGGTAAAACGAAATCACTCACAGGGGCCACTATGAAACTGATCGACAGCAGTTGCTTGTAGGCCAGGGACTTCCTGTCATGTTCTCTAGTTCCTGGGGAGCTTTTGTTGTGGATGCAGCTTTTATGATCCCCCACCCCAGTCTGCAAGGACTATTGACCTCTGAGACTCCCAACACAGCGGCCAAGATGAACCCCGCCGCTGCTGTGCTTGCAGGGCCCTGTCGCTGTGGCCATGGTAGGTAAAGGATAGATTTTCATCATAGTTGGAAGTCCGGATGGATCAGAATTAATGACGGCACCTACTGCCTCGGGCTCCACTCCAATTTCTTTCTCTTTTCTCCTCTCGTGGGGGAAATGGCGATGAGTCTTCAGATTTTAAGCTGCAGATGTGGCAGTAATTTTAAATAGAATAAATGTAACCGCCACTTCAGCTTCTGTGCCTCAAAATAGATTTCTCATTGGGAGCTTTTAGCAGCCCCGGGCCTTGCAGTGTGAAATCATATTCGCCAGCCTTGATCTTCGTTCTCCATCCATCGCTCACTGTGAACGCAAAGAGAAGCCGCCCTCCAGGAGCTGTACTCCTCCTCGCAGAGCCAGGGCGGACTGCCTGTGTGACACCAGGCACGGAGCTTCGGCATCCCAGGAGCTCTGCTCCTCCACATTGAGGGCGGACTGTCTGTGTGACACCAGGCACGTAGCTTTCATTCTGGTGTGAACTCGCTGTCACATAGGGTGACCAGATTTAAAAAGTAAAAAACCGGGACAAGGCAACTAACATAAAAGTAGGACTAACTCTTGAAAGTGGCTGTCAAGGCACTGCACTTCAGTAGTGGTTGGAGGAGAAGGGGGTTTAATTGTTACTAGTCAAATAAACACATATTATAATTAATTTATCACAAACTAACACTACCGTAAGATATAAAATGCCGCGTTTCTTCTGTGCGAGATTGTGCATTCCTGCCTGCCATCTATGAAGACCTACTAGAAAAAACCGGGACCACCGCAGTTTCCAATGGGAACATCATCTTGAGAAAGGGGGACATTTGCCCGGGCACGGTTCCAGGTTTAAAATGATTGCAATGATGCATTTTGGAGCAGTTTACATGCTGGTGCGAGCCTGCACTTCCTGTCATGCATTACGTGACTTCCCCACTAGTGGCAAAGTGCTTGCTGTCAGTATCATACATTACCACTCGTTAAGGGGAAGGGACCTGGAAGGAAGCACTCTTTATTTCATGATGTAATGGGAACATGGAATAGTAGTGAGATGCTACACAAGCGCGTGCAGGCAAGGGAGTTTCCGCACTGCCCCACCCCTCAAATGGGTGTTCCTGGCGCCTCTTTTAGACAGTGCTGCAGTTAGTAGTTTACAAATAAATGGTGGGGCTCTTCTGAAAAATGGGAAGGGGCCCATGAGGGTACTATCACCAAGCAACATAAAAAGGTCTTGGACTGGGTAGACTGATTATAGTCTGGGTGTGTCCTGGCACATGAGCAGCAAGGTGGCACACCTACCCTGTGGCTGGAGCCGTTTTTAAGGGAAATTTGCCAATGCTTGCAGAGACCTTTTTATGGGAGGGCAAAAGGGGCACATGCCTAGGGTCCCCACCTTGGAGGGGGGAGGGGGGCTTGCAGAAGCTGCCTGATCTAAAGAAGTAAGATTCCATTGTTCACCAGACTTAAATAGTACGTATCAGGACCTGTTCACTATGGTATACATAGTGTGTGTGTTCCTAACGGCACAACTCTGTGGCATTCTTTCCTTCCTGTGGTAATAATGTTCATCATGTGCAATTGCTAAAGTTGAAATGCGTATTGATACATTGAATGCCACAATCGTTTAAAAGTTAGCTCAGTGTGTCAAGCACTCATTGCAGAGACGTGTGTTCATATGCAAGATTAGAATAGCACATTCCAGCAAAGGTGGCTGAGCCTTTCATGTGTTTGAAGTTTATAAACCTACCTGCATATGTACTGGGTTTTATAGCACAACAGGTGCTATTATCAGCAATGTACCTGCACCAGATAGGGTTTGCTATAAAAACTAACATATCATCTGTATGTTGAAAGTCTAGAAATTGGTTTGTTCAGATGGGGTGTTGTAAAACATAGGAAATTACCTCCAACGATGAGCATAAACTGTTAGTCCAAGAGGTGAATAAGTATCCAAATTCAAGACTGTGGAACAAAAGCGTTCATGCTTGTATCCTGGCTTTGTCAGCAGACGATATAATGATCCTGGTCAAACCATCTAATATCATTTACATTACTGTGCTGTCTTATGTGAGGTTTGTCTTCATGCATGCAGTTGCATTGTATAGCCCATTACTTGATCTTGCTTCTTATGTAGGCCATTTGACTGGAAGGGGTGGTAGACAGAAGAGAGCAGACCAGATGTTGAAAGCCGCAGGCATGCATATTTAAAGGTCTGCTCGTTTGACGCAAAAACAGTTTGCTTTTTGGTAAAAGTCAACGTTTTTAATGCACGTTTATAAATGACAATGTCACAAGCCATTATTTTGGAAGTATTTAAAGATTTAAAATACGAAAGAAAAACCCAGATTAAATGTGTTACATCACATCGATTGGTTGGTATGCTGGTACTTATATACTTCCCTTTATGATGGAGAGAATGAAGCTAGAATCATTCCCATTTTGTGTAAAACCCTTCTATAATATTTTGTTTTTATAAATGGACATGTTTGGTAATGTGATGTGTTTACTTTCCAAGTCAGTTTTATAAAAAAAAGATTGTTTTAGTTCCTGATAAGAACTGGAAAAGAAAGTGTTCAAATGCAGAAATTGCAGAGTTGGCACAAATCCACTCCTTAACCAATGTGGGATCCTGGGCATCTCATTTAATCTTGCATTGCCTAACTTCTCAAAATTGCCATTCCCTAAACCTTTCAGAATTGTCAGCCCTTCAGAGTGATTTCCTTCGCAGGGTATGATCTTCATAAAAGACTCACTCATAGGTGCACAGGCTATAGTGGTCCTTCCACTATAATAGTGAGCATTGATATATTGTCCACCACAGCACTTGTTCCTTTGATCTCTAATGGCAATACTATTTGAAAACCATATCCTACTTCTTATCTCAGTCTGTCTGGATACAGACACCTTCCTGGTAGCTTCTATTCTGCATCCACTATCCATGCTATGGTAGGTGTAGATTTCTCCTTCCTACCAATTGGTCTGCTCTCTCCATGCTTGAGCACATTTGCATTCTGTGAGGCAGCTAATGTGAGTTCTCTGTTATGATATGATATGGCATTTATAACGCATCTATACACAAGTGTTTCAAGGCGCGAATGTTATGTTATTTTATTTGGCATTTATATAGCACTCTATATAGCGCTCTGTCTATTCTGGGTTACATGTACCTTTTACATATGGTCCTGAATTAATACTACAGGCTACATACCTTCCTGGATGCTTTTGATAAAAAGTATCCTGTATCTATACTAGAACAGAAGTAACCTCTCCGTAGACTGCTAATGTTGGCCTTCAAATGCCTCTTGTTTATTATTCTGATTAGAGCAAGAATTAAAAGTGTAAGGGGACTTGAAGGGAGTAAACATGCTTATTTTGAATGCTGCAAGGCAGCATATCAACTTATAGGTTGTGATCAGGACGAGGGGGTCAGGGTGCAACCAGGTATTCGTGATCACTTAATTCCTTTGGTTTGGTGGTGGAGGGCCCCAAAAGTGATTAAGATGGTACTGAATGCAGGTTTGCCAGGTTAGGATGAGCCAATGGACCAATGTCTGAAGGGACCATTGTGGCCCAGTTTCTGTGATAATGTGGGCATATTCTCCCGACGTGTGAGCAACACTTGCTGCTTAGCTTGCCTGGAGGCATTCAGGTCTTCGTGAAGCACTCTCTCCGAGCGAAATGAAACATGTTGTATGTCGCTCCTCTCCAGCCGTTGCTTCTATCACATGCCACTTTAAACCTTTATTGTAGCGGCATAAGACTATAGTCTGGTTAGAGCAGGACAGGCTACAAAACACCATTATCTTGGACAAAGTGCCGGCACTGTAACACCACTGCGGTAGTGATTGGTGCAACATAAAAGAATGTTAACACAACTTATCTTTCCAGTCGTCTCAATAGAGGGATTAAAGAAATGTACATTATTGGGAAGTATGCACCCCTCTGTGTGTGTGTACATATCTGTTCTGCGGTTTAATATGTTTCCCCTTATCTTCTTCTTACTGTCATTTATGTCACAAAAGGACTATGCATTCCACACGTTGTCTTGTTTTGTGACTGGTTGAATTGCCCGACGGCGATTGTAAAATGTCTCCTTGCTTTCTGATTAGGGGCAGAGGGATGTTGTTGCCTGCTTGGATAGAGTGAATCTGAGTCTAGGGATACAGAGTATTGGAGTCTGGGTATTGTGTGCTGAGACTTGCAGCATCACAGAGTTTTCAGGGTGGTGTTGCACCCTCCCTGAATGGATTAAGGTCCCGATTCATGGAATATTCTGCGCAGAAAAGAGGGTACTTGCGCACGCAACGGAGCACAATTCCGCCTTCATCGATTCATGGAACCGAATGCGTGGTACTTTCCCTGGACTTGCTTGGATTTCGCGCTGGCTCGGCATGTCCTTGTGAGCCGTCGAGGGCCTTGCAAGAGACTCTGAGCAGGGCATGGGCGTGGCCTGTGCAGAGTGCTGGGAAGGGGGTGGAACACCAAAAATGGGGAAGAATTTACGAAAAAGGGGGTGTTCCCCTTTACAACTGCATTCCATGTACTGAGTCAGAAAGTCCAGCAGCCTTTGTAGTCCCCACACTATCAGGGGTTCCACTGACGGGATAAATGTCAGTAAAGTTTTAACAGCACTTTTGCACACCTCAGGATTTTCTTTAATTTGATAGAAAAGGTTGGAGGGCCGAGTGGACTGGAAAAGGCCATTTCATTGGTGTCACACTCTTTACTTCTCGACTACTTAGTGGAAGGGACTAAAACTGCACTGAGTGGACCTTCAGCACACAAGTGCAAATGGAGTCGTCCCCAACGTGCAGATCTGTGTGCAATCTACATCTCACAGGTTTGAATCTTCGTAAGGCCAGTTCATTCGTTCGCCCTTCCAATGGTTCAGTAATAATCATTTTATAATAATGATTGTACATGAAAGTGTTCTATTTAAATGTCAAATTAATATTATGTAGCTCTTCGATTTTCCAAATTGACAGTCCATATATATATTACAGGGCCTGCGGTAGCGGCCCTGTGGTTATGGTTAAGTTACTCAATCCATTTGAGGAGCACTTTTTGTGCGGCTTATAACTTCGCCTCCACTGGATAAATCCTCACCAAACATTGCAAAGAAAGTATTTGCCCAGCCAGATTGATTCTGCAAAGCTTGGTGAGGTTTTGTCAAGGGGGGGGCAAAGCTATAGGAGGGTCCCAAAATGTGTGGTTTTTCCTCATAGATGCAATGGAAAAAAATGTTTCTTACGACAACAGACCAAACTGCTGGACGGATTTTCACCAAATTTGCGGCAGGAGTGGCAGTTTAGCCCTGAAAGCATGCTTTTTAAAATTTTGTGTAAATCCGTCCAGTATTTTCTTTTAAAACATCCAAAAAGTAGGTAAAAAAATGAGTGATATCTGAGTTCTGTCCGCAGACTCACTTCCCAGTTAGGTCCGTGAACGGACCTCGGATTGATCAAGAGGGCAGTACAAGGTCTGCGGACCTCAGATGTACCCGCTGAAAATCATGAGGTGTGTCAGATTTTTGGAAACACCTGCCTTGTTGGCACTTCGGACAGCCACTAGTGTCCGCGAACATTGCAGTGAAAACATATTGAAAAACAGAACATTGAACTTGTCCAACTAATGAAACAATCTCTGGGGAGGTGAAACAACAGGCGTGTTTCTTCTCCGATGTCCGCAAACTGTCCGGGACAGTCCTGTAAGTTTCACGAACATCAGAGATGTACAGGGACATCCATGCTTATTTGTGCATTACAGGCTTAGTGAAAATCAGTTTTTGGATGGCTTATAACTTTGGCGCCACTCAATGAAATTGCATGAAATTTGGGAATTTCTTTCTAGACCTGACTCTGAAGTGTAGTTCTGTTTTGTCATGAGGGAACACAATTAGAGTGGTACCAAAATGTTTTAAAGGCTTATAAATGTGCCATTTGATAAATCTGCACATCAGTTTGCAAAAATATTGTAGACCTAGATATGAATGTTTTTGCAAAGTCTGGTGGGATTTTGTCAAGAAGGGTCAAAATTAGAGGGGGGATCTCAACATGTTTAGATGGCTTATAACTTTGCTGCTGTTTGACGAATGTGGTCAAAGGTTTTCAGAAAGATTCTGGACCCAACCTTGAATGTTTGTGCAAAGACTGAATGGATTTTGTCAAGTGGGGGCTAGGTAATAAGACTATTGTATCTATGTACATTTTGACACTTTTGAAAAAAATAAAACATGGGTGGATTTTCAGCGAACTCATGTAAGGAGTATTGGCAAGGACCTGAAAGAATGGTTTTGCAAATGTGTCTGTGTTTTATTTTTTGAAAAGTGCCATAATGTAGGTACAATAATAGTGAAATATATACCTTTGGTGATTGAGGTATAGCCTGTGGCCATGGCCAGTGGTCAGATTGTCTGCCATGACTCGGACAATCGTGCTACTGGCTATGACTATGAGGACTAGCCATGGGGTTAAAGTGGGCATGGCCGAAGGACCGGCTATGAGGTAAAGTTTTCCAAAATGGGGATAGGTTTGAATGGGAAGAAATAATCTGCTTGTGGGTACAGGCTGAAGTGCTGGATGGGATTGCAGCAGTATGCACGAGGAGAGTCAGCAAGCATGTTTTTGGAAATATGTCTTGTGATTTCTTTTTCAAAAGTGTACGAATGTAAGTAGAAAAACTAGTGCTAAACATTTGGAGTGTGGGTAGTGGGCCTGGCTCTCGGCAAACGCAATTGTTCACTCTGATTTGCTTATTGGGGAATGTGGCATGGCAGAAGCCCATGCCCCATGGATTTGGAGATTGGCCATGGCTGCAATCCATGAATACTAGCCATTGGTTACATTATTAGGGTATAGTGGATACTGAGCTAGGATGCAGGGTAGGTGCATTGAATAATAGGGGTGGTTTGGTTTGGCTGGGGTCATGGTGGAGCCTTATGCCGCAGGCAATTGAACAATGATTTCCATGCTCAGCATTTGCTGCTGATAACGAAAAAATATGTTTCTTAAAGGAGATTTATAGTTCTTTCTTACATATGAAAAGAGGAATTATTAATAACTTATATACAGTGATGTAACCCCATGAAACATTTTGACTTATAAAAACCTATTAAATTGACAGAAACACGTTGTTAAAGGGATGTTACCGTTAAGAGGCATCCCACCCTTGGGACTCCTCTGCTCCAGTAGTTAGCCAGTGGCGTCCCACCTTGGCATCCATTGGAATTTCCCCCCTGGGTTCTCATGAGCAATTGCCCATTCATACTGTACCTTCTATTTATGCCCTTCTCTCACTGCACAATGCATATGTGCATTTATAGAAGCATTGTGTACAATTTGTTTGTATAAGTAAGGGAAATGCAGATACAAAAGATTTGTAAAAGATTCTTAAGTGGTAGTTGGTGTGTGGAAGCTTAATATGGTCATTGGGTTATATGTACAGTTTTTGGAAGTGACTGGTGGATGGATGTGTGACTGTTTGAAAGCAGGCATTGAGAGAGTGTTACAAATATAACATTAAAAAGGGTAGAAGGGCTGCCCTGTGCGATGGTGTGCACGTACCATCCATGTCTTTTAATGATCCATGGCCTAGAAAGGGGACTTTGCAGACCGTGTATAGTTATAGAGGTTAATCGATTATGGTCCTTATCGTAAGCTAAAGAAAAGTATTTGGGACAGAAAATTGTTTCTGTCCTTTTATATTTTTTTCTAGTATACAATTGTCAATTAGCACCCTGGGCGGAGTAGCCAGGAAATCAGGTGGCTAGGAGCGTAGGCTTGAACTGCCAGTCCAAGTCAGCATTCCATTACGCCTGATGATTGGCTCTTCTTGCCGCCATTTTCCTCTCCACCCTCCGTCCCATTTTTTTTTCACCCCCACTTACCTTATTTCAGCAGTGGTGAGTGCCCCTGCCACATTTGCTCCTTCTCTTCGCCTTCTGCAGGCCACCATGGAAAGGGAAGAGGAGCTCCGTGCAGAACCCGCCTTCAATTTCCATTGTGGCCATCTTGTGGCCACGCTGTAGGAAGGAAAATATATATATTTTTCTTAGCACCCCGGTTTCCCATTTTGGCAACCCGGGGTGCTAATGGCCTTCATCACTTCTTGCAGGGGCTGGAACGGGGGATAATGGGCCACAGCCCTTGTTATCCGCCCCTGCTTTGCTTGGGGCGATAACCTGATGAACCCCACACTATCCCATTAGCATAACACAAACTGCTAATGGAAATGTTGGAGAATCTTATTGAGTCTACCTACTCTATTCAGAAATTTAAAGTAGATGGAGTCTATACAATTCTTTTTTTAGTTCTATTTTTTAATTGGGAAAGGTGGTTCCTAAAGCAAACCTTTTGTTTTTTTGCAGGAGAGGTCAGAAAGTAAGGTGGGAAAGGCACCAACTACTAATCTGGAGGGGCCGGTGGACGGAGGAAGAAGTTGTGTGCGTGTTATCTATGCTAGGGGGCAGTGCTTCTCATGTTCCTTGATTACAGCATCAAAAGCACTTAGAAATTGCTCCCCCCTGCAGAGTGGTGTGTTGCAGTACATACAGAGTACTGTTGTCTTCGAAAGATGTGGATCAACAGCCTCTTTTATCCCTTACAATATAGCTGGTGGGATTTTGTGTCCCATAGAAGTAGGCTGTGTGGTTACAGTAATGGTTGAGGAGGATGAGGTGGAGGAAGACAGCATACTACTTGCTAAGAAAGGAACAACCTTTCTGAGAGCATTCTGGTGGTTGGATTTTATGTGGCGATGCATGGAGGTGGTCCCATTGGAGTACTATCCAGGTAGTCGGGACTGAGTACAACGTTGCACTCAATGCATTTTACTTTGGTAGCTTTAGCCTTTGGTATATTCCCAACAGTGGTAAAGAACTGCCACACCCATGGTTCTCTCTGGGTGCTAGAAGTAGGCACTTCCTCTACCTCATCTTCTTGGTCCTCTTCATTGTCTTTGGAAGTACTGTGCTGAAGAGGGATGAGCAAAGTCACCCCCCCACCAATGAAGTATATGATGCGGAAGAGGAACTAAAGGTATCGTGACAATCCGTACTATTTCGCACCAATTCCCAGTGTTCCAACCATTGACGAATACACTGAAAGGTATCCACTCTGCCACCTTTACAGACCAGGAGCAGTGCAGACCTTACCCTGAGTGGATGAAGACCCTCAGGCGGCATCTAAGGAGATTCAATTGACATCATTGACTAAAGCGCCATGAAGCCAAAGCCAATGAGCTCATTAGAGACACCATGGTTTAGCAGCGTTAGACACGAAGCACACGTGCCATCCGCACAATGAAACACACATACACCGGAGTACACGAAGAACGCAAATGCATAGTTCTATAGTTAGAGGACAGACACATACACATACTGTCATTACTTCATTATTTTGTCACTAGCTTAAACACAGCAACGCAGAAACAGCAAGAAGCAAGAGATCCTGAATAAATGCTTGCATATGCTTACATGCAACTAATTTCCTGGAAGTGCAGGAGCACCTCAGGGACCGGACAGTCCAGTGTCACTAACATATGGAGAATATAGAATAGCACGACATACAGAAGCCATAACATGACTTGGAAAATCACACGAGGCCACACACCCTCGGCGAGGAGCTGAGCTGAATTCAGGCTGCACAGAGAAGCAACGTGTGAAACAAAGTTGACTGCCAAGGCCAGAGATACGAGTGACATTCCATTTCCTGAACAAAAGTAACACCAGCTGCAGTAAGAGCGAATAATTTGCCTATATTCAGGACAACTTAGAGCTCAGAAGGGGTTTAAACACGGTCTCTTGACGCGTGACTCGCCAAGCCAGGATGATCAATCGAAACCGGAGCAAGGAAGAGACATGGTCTCACGCTTCCAGACAGAAGCTTGCAACAAAGTTGTTACACGAGAAGACAAGAGTTGCATGATATCAACGACACTTGCACAGACAATGGTGGTGCACACACATTACAATGCAGACACATAGGTATACTTATTACCTTGAAAAGGTACACCTCGAGCTCAGAACCATTTCAAATCCCAGGCCTGGGAAGACCAGCTCTAGACAATCACAGGTCAGGACCCTAGGGATGGGTAGCAATAGGCATGAACCAATGGTAAGACCCTCACACTGCAACATTGTTTAGAATTAGATAATCAGGGATGGGCCAGACCAGCCACCTGACATTCAAGAGCCAGTGAACTAACATGTATAGTGTCCACTACAGGTGGACTACCACTCAATGCCCAGTCCCAGACGAAGGTCGGTTTTCTGGAGAGGGGCACAGGTTGCAATGTCATTCTGACGTCAGGAAGCAACAAATCTGGCCTGCAATGCAGGGCACGACAAGATGTTCCAGGATTGTCTCGCTATCCTTGTGCTGATCCCTGTTGGTTTTGGCTGTAATAAACCACAGTTCAACTTGCTGTCTATCTGGGCCTGCGTTCCTTTTGACAAGGGAAGGTGTTGGGTCTTCTGTGAGTTCTGAGTCTGCAAACTCCTAGAAGCCCTCAAACCTACCTGGGAGTTTTTCCCAACAGTCCTTTATTTGTTGTGTAGGTCCTCCAGCTGGAGGTGGCTCTTGAGGAGGAGGAATGGAAATAACTGATGCCATTTTTAAGATAAATAGCAGTTTTGCTAACATTCTTCCAAGTATGTGCTTTGTGCTAGACTGTTAATGAGTAAATATAGGTTTATGAGTTGTGCAAGGGTACATTTTGAGTTTCAAAGTTCCTAGATCAGCAGAAAACGGAGTTCTGAACTGTTTGCAAAGCATGGACCCGTTCGCGAAGTGCAGACACCTTTGCAGACACATCATCATGCCGCCCACGTGCGCGTGATCACGTGACACTATCCAAAATGTCTGCGATGATGTCAGACATTCGCTAATGTCGGTGAACACAAAAACAGTGGAAAAAGTTGCAAAAAGTGTATAGAAGTGTTACAAATAATGCTAGAAGGTGGGGAATGGCAGAGTTTTAAGGTGAAATGTTTTAAATTAGACAGACATTTTGCTATATTGGGGAAAGTATGATATTAGTAAGTTGTAGGAAATTAAGAGCGTACTGGTTAAAGGGACGTTATGGTTAAGTTGCACTAATAAAAACCTATGCAATTCAATGAAAAAACGTTGTTAAAGGGACGTTATGGTTACAAGTAAAGCCGAAAAACCTCTGAAATTCATCAATTATGGTAATCTAAGCAACCATCGCGCCTCCACTGTGCACTGCTAAGACTAATACCCAGGACATAAACAATGACATCACAAATGTCATTGATGACATCATGATGACATCACGTATCTGGGCCACTTGTTTTTATTACTGACATGATTAGGCTCGTTTTTTGTTTTTACTGACAATGAGAATTTCCAGAATGTAAAAGATGCTATATATCTACACATACACCTTTTATATGTTCTAAACGTGCTTTGCTTAGAGTTTTATCTGAGCTCATAGTGCAAATACATGGGGCGCCTCAAACACACAATTAATTTGTTTACATGATAATTAACTCTAATGTTATTGTCATTTTTTGGTGCTGTTGTTTCTTTCTTCCTTATTTTAGTTTCCCTGTATGTGCCTCTAATTTGTATGCATTGTGCATGTGTATATGTATTCTTTCTACAAACACAAGTGTGTGGTAAGTTTTCAATTGTTACCTATTTATTTCATAATATTACTCAAAACTCTCATAAGGTAGCATTTATAGTACTTCTATGGTCCATGCTGCAACCATTGCTTATATGTATGTATGATTAGGTTCCACTTATAGCAACAACACTAGAATATGATTTGTTTACATGAGTACTATGAGAAACCTGAAGGTGTCTCACTTACTGGTCCCTGGGGATCTGTCATTCAGGTGGGCAGGACACAGCCATCGCTATTGGATCCAGTTCCTGGGGGTGGATCAGTGAGGGAGGATCACTTGGATGAGGGGTCTTCGAGGAGTGGAAGTGGGACACAAATCATTGAGACAGAGTACCCCCTTCCTTGTAACACCTTTTCCCCATCCTAACCTCAATCCCTCCTTTCTGACACGAACACGAACACTTTCTTACACCGTAACAGACAACAAACTAACAACAGAGCCGTTTACCTGACATGTCCCAACACACTGGTCAGGCAGGGTCAGGCAATTGACAATAACTACTCACACCTGACGGCCCTTTACCTTCCCCACAGGGATAAAAGGCGGAGCACAAGAGCACACTACGAGCAAGGCCGAACGCACAAGAGGAGAGCTATTCCAGACCGGAAGTTCAAGAGTAGGAAAAAAAACGGTGAGACCTGAAAGGATGATGAGGATGGAGTTGCCCTTTGCCTTTTCAACTCAAGACTGCAAAGCCTCCAATAAAGGAATTACAAGACAGGGGAGTACAGCTGGTGTGTGGTGTGATAGGTGTCAACGGTGCACGAGGGCTTCCTGCATGGATAACATAGGCGGGGAAGCATGGTACCATACTTGACTCTAGAGACAAAACAGACCAGTAGGTTCAACACAGCCGGTGAGTCAGAGAAAGTTGATAGCAAACCAAACTGTGTTGAGCCCAAGGTTGCATGTGGCAACATTATATGTGAAGAAAGAACTTGTGTTTTGAATTCCTGAGAAAACGAGAGAAGAGCAAGCTACAGAGTAGTGAGGCACCGCAAGAGTGCTCATTCGAAGGACTCTGGCTGACCCCTTTGTTTTGTGGTGAAACTACAAGTCCCAGAAGGCCCCAGGAGAGGGTAGTGCAAGGGTCAGAGTAGTCTTACAAAGGTCACATAAAAATCCTTCGTACAATTGAAAGTCTCTAACCCATCGATGAGAGAAAAGCTAGGGGAAGAGGAACCCCCTCGCTTCCTGAGAAAATACTGAATGCAAGCCTAAGGCGGGTGTGAACCCGACAGAGGGACGCCAGAGAGAAGCTAGGGGATGGGAAACCCCCTGCTTCCTGAAAAAATACTGAACGCAAGCCTAAGGTGAGAATGAACCCTATGGAGGGATGCCAGAGGAAAGCTAGGGGAAGGGAAACCCCACTTTCCAAAAGAAGTTTGCAAATTAATGCAAGTGTGATCCCGACAGAGGGATGCCAAGAGAAAACTAGGGAAATAGAAACCACGCTTTGTTAAAATATAAAGTAAAACATGAGCTGTGTTTAGAAACTCATGAACTTTGTTAACGATGGATAAGTGAACCCGACAGAGGGAAGCCAAGAGGAAAAGCTAAAAAAAGTCAATCCTGAATATGATAAAACAAAGTGAACTGCGAAATTAGCAAATGTGAACCCAGTTGAGGGATGTTTACAATTCGGGGTGCGATCTGATACACCTGAGAAGATTGTGTTAAGAGTGAAAGGCCGTAGTGAACCCGACGGAGGGCGGCCCAAGTTGCAAGAAGGATCTGAGTCCGGCAGAGGGAGATCACTGAAGGAACTTTTGTTTGTTTGTTATCTTGGTCCAGCGGGCCTTCTAAGGCAATATACTTTGGCACAAGAGACTTGACCCCTGAAGGCTCTGGTATCGTTGAATAGACTTGTGAACCTCGTGCTGGAGAGGCCCAGGAGTGTGTCATGCTCAGGAGTCTCGCCTTGCCCCATGCTAAAAACATGGGGAAGTGAGACCCCACCATGCCATCCTGACTTATCATTTTGTGAATACTTCTTTCTTTTCTGATTACCATTATCCCACACTCTTTTTGTAACTTAGTGGTAAGGATTGGTAATCGTTGTTTTTTAGTATAGGCCCTTTTTATTTGACAAGACACCACTAGGACTGCCTTATTATTATTTGATGGTCATAGCTTGCTCCCATCTTAGTTTAGGTTTAGATTAGGCGTTTTTCTCACCCATGCATACAGTTTAATAAACACCCTTGAACTGCAATCACTTGTGTGCCTGTCTTTACTGCTGTCACCATGAGTTCCTTACCGTACATTGTTTAATACATTAAGTAGTTCATGATAGCTCTACCAATTATCCCTAATATCTTGTTTCCAACTTTATATTCTCAACCCCTTGTAGTGACTGTTCATTAAAATTAATGTTATATGTGATGTCATCAATGGCATTTGTGACATCATCTTTCATCTCCTTTGTGTTAGTCTTAGCAGTGCATCTGGTGGTGCGAGTTATGGTTGCTTAGCTACCATAGCTGAGGTTTTTCGGTTTTACTTGTAACCACAACCTCAAAAGTGTTTTCATTGAATATATTATATTACACAGCCATGGTAGTGGCTGTGTAGTTATGGTTAGGTTGCTGTTTCCATAGGAAGAGCACTTTTTGGGCGGCTTATAACTCCGCTCCCCCTGGACGAATCCTCACCAAACTTTGCAAAAATAAGTATTGACCCACTCTGAATGTTTTTGCAAAGTTTGGTGAGGTTTGGTCCAGGGGGGGAAAAGTTATAGGAGGGGTTTCCAAAACTTATTTTTTTCACATAGACTGAATGGGGGAAAAACTTTGCGCATGCCTACAGCCCAAACCGCTGGACGGATTTTCACCAAATTTGCGGCAGGAGCAGGGACTTGGTCCCGAAAGCGTGCTTTTGTAAATTCGGCGAACATACGTCCAGTAGTTATCTTTAAAATGACAAAAAGGAGGTCTAACAAAATGAGTGATATCTATGTCCGCTCAGCGGAGACACTTCCCTGTTCGCTCCGGGGGCAGGACACCGATTGGCTAATGGCCTCGCGTCATGTCCGCGGACACGCGACGTGTCCGCCGATTGGCTGAAGTGAGGCATGATGTGCGTCAGATTGTTCCGATGCGCCCGCCATCTTGGATCCGCTGACAGCGCGGCGGCGAACAGAGGCGAAATGCAGTTTTGGGGAGTGTTTTGGTGGGCAAGAGTGCTTGGGGAGGTTTAGGGAGGAAGAGATGGGTGAAATACTGTATTTGTTTAGGTGGCAGGTGCTACTGATGTATTAGCCATGCCCGCGCTGTCCAGGATGTTCATAATTACTGAAAATGAGGGGTGTCCTAAGGATAGTATTCCCGTCCGTGCTGTGCGCAGGCAAGTTGAAACTGTTCTAAGGACACGCGTGGTGTCAGCGGACTTTAAAATTGAGTATATGTCGCAGTTAAAATTTTTCAATCTATGGGTGTGATACTGAGTTATAAGCCACCATGGGTGTGATATGCTGTGGTGGTTGTGGCCAGGGCCTAGAGTCTTGGGTGCATGGCCGCAGGCCGTAGGCCGAAGGCCATACACCCAAGACTCTAGGCCCTGGCCACAACCACCACAGCATATGACACCCATAGATCACACCAATAGAATCACATATCTATTTGGTGGTTGTGAGCAAGCACTAGAGTCTTGGGTGCAAATTTAGTATATGCCGCAGTTAAAATGTTTGATTCTATGGGTGTAATAATGAGTTATAAGCCACCATGGTTGTGATATGCTGCGGTGGTTGTGGCCAGGGCCTACAATCTTGGGAAGACCGAAGTTATAAGCACTGAAGTTATAAGCCACCATGGGTTTCATATACTGCGGTGGTTGTGTCCAGGACCTAGAGTCTTGGATGCATGGCCAAAGGCCATGCACCCAAGACTGAAGTTATAAGCACTGAAGTTATAAATCAGCATGGGTGTGATCTGGTGCAGTGGTTGTGGTTGTGATATGCTGTGGTGGTTGTGGCCAGGGCTTAGAGTCTTGGGTGCATGGCTGTACGCCTTAGGCTGTAGGCTATACACCCAAGACTCTAGGCCCTGGTCACAACCACCGCACCATATCACAGCCATAGATCACACCCATAGAATGGAATATCTATCAAATGTTTGAAATTATACTTACTGTTTGATTTGTTGAGATTCAATATATTTTTTACATGAGTTTGGTGCCTGGAGGAAATATTCTTTATCAATTTCTGTGATAAAAGAAAAGAGCATGTTAGTGTATGTATTCTATAAAGACTTATTATATTGCATAATAGACATTTCAGCTTTTTTTTGGACCCTCATATTTGGTTTACAAAGCAGTGTACTGCGCAATTTGCTCAGTTTCTGTGTTTATTTTTCAAATCATTGGGTCTGTGGGAAAAAAAATCCTTGTCGGATTAAAAAAAAACTTTTTTTGTTATGTTACAGTCTATTTGTTTGTTTCCTTTCAGTGTTCACTTGTTGTTTCTGGTTAATGTTCTATCTGTTGGCTTGTTGCAGATTTCTGAAGCAGTTAGATACCTGTTGGCGTATTCTAACTGTCTATTTCTTGTTACAATTTAGTGGTATTCATTTATCTGTTTGGTTGTTATAGAATCTTGGGCCAGTTAGATACCTGTTGGCGTATTCTAACTGTTCATACTTTTTTAATTGAATTTTTGTTAATGTTGAAGTACAGAGTAGTTATTAAGTTTTGGTTTCAAGAAGATTAAATAAGCGTTTGTAAGATTTGCTGGTAATCTCTTCTTTAGAGTAATGGTACTATCATTACATTCGAACCATCCACATTTCTTTTTAATATATGCAGTGTAGTGACCTGCATTGGTTGTGGCTCCTGCGCGGTAGATTATACCTATTGTTGTGAAGGTTTTCTTACCAAGTGATACTTGACAATGTGTGAATCCAGTCAGCTTGCAGTTGTTTTTGGTACCATCTGCATTGTATTGTAAAAGCATTAGTATTACGTAGTTACTATGTGTTTGTATTAGTGAGGTGGAGCGATTATCTGAATTGCAGGTCGTACATAATCTGCCATGGTTTGCATTTTGTACAAGTTGCTGAAATGGAATGGATTCACAATTAGGTATGGATACATACACAAAGCGCTCATTAGGGATTTGTTTCTGTGTCACATTGTTGCAGAGTGTATGTATGTTTCCACATGAATTAAATCTGAAAGATATCATTTATAGGTATGTTTTTGTTTTCCAGTACTTGTAGTAAGTACATTAGACATTCTTGTAGATCTTCTAGAGTTTATAGTGAATTTCACCATTCCAGCACAGAAGTCCAATTCTTGTCTTATTCCCTGAACACTATACGTGTTGTCAGGATTATTTGTTGCGTTTCTATCAAGGACTAACATTTGCAAACACAATTGGTCTGTACTGTGTAAGTAAATGTTGTCAATAATTGGTGGCAATTGAACTCGAATATTCATTGCTACATTTGCCTAGCAACTTACACCAGTTACATTTGAAAATTTGAATGGACCAGATAGTTCTGTGTCCAAGTCATTTTTTCGGAGTGTGTGTTGCTTCTTTGAAGAAGTACCTGAGTGACTTTGACTAATAGATTCTTCTTTGGGTGTGGTAATTGATGAAGTATTAGCTTCTTTTACTCTCTTTGGAGGATTTGCAGTCAGATCCTGTTGCATTTCAGTTTGAATTAGTTTTCTTTTACAACGTTTTCCTTTTTGTGGAACAGGATATGATTTTAGGTGGGGGGGTGTATAGTGAACGTAGTCTATTGTATTCTAAAATGCAAGGAATATCAGCGTTTACTTGCATGAAAGTCGATTAGAAATAGACCGTCAAGTGTACGTAAGCGTGATAGTGCTACATAGCTCCTGCCTTCTTTAAAGACTGTGTTACCAATATCTATCAATGCTTTGTCTAGGGTAAGACCTTGTGATTTATGAATGGTGACTGCATATGCAAGAGTTAGAGAAAATTGTTCTCTGCATACATACATGTCTTTGAAGAGAAGGAATCGAGCTTTTGAGCGCCCTATCCTTTTTACTTCTGAAAGTTTGTCGAAGAGAATATTGACAAACTGAATGTTGTTGTCACGTGGGTATGTTTGAAAGCCAACAACTGTACCCAGTGCTTCATTAACTAGTCCTTGTTCCACGTCAAGATTATGTTTAAGCATTACTCTACAGTTTAAGGATAATTTTAATATTTTCTCCAACCCCGCTGTGTTGGAGATAGAATTTTCTAAGGTATTTACTCTTGTTGTGGCTTGTTGACACATGGGTAGTGTAATACCATGTACGTCCAGTTTGTCTGTGGAGCAAATTTCAATTATTGGTTGCATTTATTTTTTCAACATTGTTTCATTGAATTTGGAACAGCTTCAAGAGTTGGCATTAAGGCCATACAATTGACATTTTTGTGCGCTAATTGTTCCACAACATCAGTAGCATATGAGTTATCGCCATAAAGTGGATGGATGTACCAGATTTTTAATATTGCTTGTGCTTCTTGTGATAGTATACCAACTCTAATACTTTTTAAAATTTTGGCGTAGTTGAGGTCTGCAGATTGGTGCATGTTTTCTGTTAATTCTTTGTATTGGAAATGTTGCCAAAGGTTGACATTTCCTATGCTGCCAACAGTTTTACAGCAGAGTTTGTGTCCTAAGGTTTTAAAAATAGGTTAACCTTTCACTGGTGTCAAGTGAAGAAGATCTCCGGAAACAATAAAGGGGCTGATTCATGGAATTATTTGCGCCAAAAAACAGGTATTTGTGCGCCATTCTGCCCGCAAATCCCTGTTTAACAAATGGGGATTTGCGGGCAGAATGGCGCACAAATCCCCGTTTTTCGGCGCAAATAATTCCATGAATCAGCCCCAATGTGTTTTCCTCCAAAGAGTTCTTCATAGTTTGTTTTAAGTACTTCTTGCAATCTGAGGTGAATCAAAGCCAACATTAGGTTGGAGACCATGCTCACTTCATCTATTAGTAGCATTTTCATTTGTTTAAATACTCTGCGTAGTTCCATTGCAGCCTCTGTAGAAAGTTTGTAATAGTCTAATTTGTTTTGGTGGTCTACTTGAAGGAGTAGTAATCGGTGTAAAGTGACACCGCCTATGTTGAAGGCAGCTAAACCTGTGGGGGCAGTTACAACAGCTGACAGTTTGTTGTTTGTCAATTGTTGAAGGAACTTGCTGATGATTTTGATTAAGAATGTTTTGCCTGAACCAGCTTCACCACTGACGTATAGCAGTATAGGTTTGTAATTTTGGCAGGTACATTCTTAATTTTCGTGTTGTACACCATGCGCAATTTCTTTTGTAACTTCTTCAAAAATGGTGCGCTGGTCTTTGTTAAGTTTTGGTTGTAGTATAGTTAAGTCTTCTGTACCTTCTTCATAGTGACACATGGTGTTTTCTACTTCTGTCATAGCTAATTCTGCCTCATTTGCTATTAGTGGCTGTCCCAGTGGTTCTTGGCTTCCTGTTACGGAAGGTTGACTACTGTCGGAAGTGTCCTTATCTGGTTGGGCCTGGAGTTCTTCTTCGTGTTGTTGTTCATTGTGCAACATTGTTTTTTTACTGCGTAAAGTTTACATCAGTGATGGTGCTTTCATTTGCTTTGAAAGCGTCTTCATAGCAGTCATAGTTATCTAGTATCTCTTCTTCTTTTCTCCCTGGTTTAAAAGGTTGTAGCAGGGATATGTAATATAGTTTTTTCTGTTGAGGAGTTTTTAATGACAATTTGATATGATTAATTGAGCTTCGTTTGCTAAGTTTCTCTAAGCTGCCTTCACAATCTGTCACTCTATATCTACCTTTGTTTTCATCAGGTTTTATGTTATTTTTGTATCCAAAGTTTTGGGCAATGTGGTATAGACACATGGTTTCCAAAGTGGTACTCCTGTTCGGGTAGTATGTGTCTAGTAAATTGTTTTTCAAAATGTCTTGGCTGTTGGGATCATTTTTGGCTATTGTTTCTATGTACTCATATGATTTGAGAACTCTTTTTTCTAGATTTAGCAGGACCAAGACTTAGCCATACTATATTTTCAGATTTTTCATACAAAGCAGTGCTGGTTAATGATCTGCAGCTTCGTAGGCGCCACATTCTCTATGAGAGAGTATATTTATGCCTAAACTGTACAATTTCTGAGATAGTGTTTTGTCTGATGATAGGTCATTTTACAGGCCTTGATGCTCTGTTTTTTCTGCTTTTGTTAAGTAGGCTGTAACATATCATGCAACTACAGTGGAATTGTCTGCAATGCGCAGCACATCTATGTTTGCATTCCATAAGAGGGCAATGATTGCATTGTAATCATTGATATATTTTAATTCTTCTGTTCTTTTTATGTAATACGTGTTTTTAGGTGATTTACCTAAATTGTTCACTTCACCTGTTTCTGTAAGTGGTATAGGGAAACCAAAGCGGTATTTGGTGTAGTATTTCCCTTTTTTTTAGTATTTGCGACGACGATATTTGCCACATTTGTGTCTTTGAAATTGCACAATTTGCGCATGAAGGTCACTATGTCTCGTTTGTGAAGGGGTTTCACAAGTGACATATTTATGGATGAACTGCAAAACAGTGGCATCACTGTCCTGACCAAATTTAGGAGCATCTTTAATCCATAAAAGCATTTGGATATGTAGTGCTCCTCTGGATTGGTATTCTTTTCTCCAAAACAAGTGTTGCACTTCTCCGAGGGAAGGAACAGTTTTATTATAACAATGAAATGATGGTGGAAATATCTTGAAACATTAACAGGATCTAGAGAGCAAAGTTCTCCAGGTGTTAGTATATCTATGTTTGTTCTGTTTTTGTTTGATGTGCGTAGGAAATCATGTAAATCTTCCCATGCATATTCTGCACAAATTAATGTAACAAACCCAGTGGGTGCTCCAAGGTTTCTGATCATACAACGTACATCTCCGTGACGTCAGAACCAGTATTCTTTTGTACCACTCAAGTTTGCAAACAGATTTGTAATGCTTGATTGTAAAGCCTCATCTTTTTCTTGCACTTTTTGTATTAATTGCGTAGCTGACATATTTTGAAAGTGGGTTCCCGATTTCAATATGTGTGCAACTCCGTAACATAGAGTTGCTAGTTCCCTTTCAGAGAGTAGGTGGAATATGTATTCCACATTTTGTCTAAATCTGGGATCTTCAGAATACATTCGTAATGAGCGGTATTCTGATGCTGTTATCTGAGTGGGTCTATCATCGTACCTTCCTCCTTTGCCAGTAGGAAATAGTACAGGAAAAGCACGTGCTTCTATACCTTTTTCCCATATGCTCATTGGTGAACCTTTGGTTTGTCGCATTTGGTACGTTTCTAGTGCATCATCTATGCTATCATTAGATTCCAATGGATTAATTGTATAATGGTCTAAAATATTGCATACTGCAGCAGGATCCAGAAGTTCAAATTGACCAGTTTCTGGTGACTCTTGAATTTTTTCAGTTGTTTCCCTTAAGGTTTCTTCAATATTTATTTATTTGTAGTATTCATTATTGTCTTTTAGATATTGCAAGGCTTGTCTAACTTTATGCAAGTCCACAAATTGTTGGCAAATTTTGTTGTCTTTTGTTGGTACACCATTTACTAAGACAATTAAAGATTGCTCTAATGGACGTTGCACTCCTAGAGTGTGCACATTTTCTGTCAGATCTAATGGTAAATAAACTACTTTGCCACAAATGCCTTTCACCAATTCAGAGGGAGGTAATTTTGCTAAGGCGTATTATTGCTTGAAATGGGTGCACTGTTTGAATTATGACGCTCTCATTCAAATTGAGTTGTTGCAGGGGTTTTGGTAGTGGAAATAATTCCAAGGTATTTGTGATAGCACGTGAAGGAGTTTGGTTGTTGTCAAGTTTTGTAGTGCAGTACCTACAAAGTAGTAAGGGGTCACTTGTTTTCATATTTGTTCTCTGCTAAAAGGTAGAGCGCTAATTCAAACCATTTGGAATCTTCATTGTCTTCTATTTTGTATGTTGCGTCTATAGTTTTTGTGTTACTTTTGTAAAAAGTTACGCAGCCACACACACACATACATGGTTTGGTACTTCAGCGATGTACTTTTAAATTTTAGTATTTCTTTTTTGTATGTGTGTAGTAGAAGGTTGCCATGTGCAGAATTGTTGCTAGTCTGTTCTAAAGCTATTGCATTTTGTAAGTGGCTTTCACTTCCAAAATATTTTCTCTGGATATGGTTGATTTCTTCTTGTAGGTCTTTGGGTGTGCCATGTAGAAGAGTGTTATTTAAATTGGCTAGTTCTAAAGCAGGACTTTTAGCATAGTACAGTTTATAGACTAGATTTCTTACAGTTGAATGATGTGTTGATATCATTTTGATATCATGGAAGGTGCTTTTGCAAATAGGTCCTGAAATGCAGGCTAATGAATGTCGTTGTAGTCCTGTGTATTTGCGCACCGGACAGGTATCCATATTTTGCTCCACTTTCCTTTTGATTTTGTATTTACCTTTCACATACGGATCGAGGAACTGGCGTAAAGATTTGAAAGATTTGTTGGGAATGTTACACATTGACGTTCACAGCCATTTGTATACTACACGTTCTGGTTCAGTCGATGGAGAAGTAATTCTGAGTTTTCTGGGGATGTTTTTGTAAGCAGTGTTTCTTGTTCCATGATGGTATTATTAATTTGTTCATAACCTCGTCCACTAATATGGATGGCAATTGTGTTTGTTTGGTTTTGTTTGTATGCTTCTTCATTAAAATATGGTTCTGTGGTCGAGGTGTGATTCCATTCACCTCCATGGATATTTAAGAAGTTATTTTTGTTGGTATTTACTTTATTGAGAAGTTTTTTTGTAGTTTAGTACTTAGTTTTGTTAGTGGTTTCATCCTGTTTAAAACTAAAATAAATAACGTCCTTTTGAGAAGGATTGCACTGTCTACGAGAGCTTCTAGGATTAATTTTCTACGGTAGGTTTTAAGGGTTGTGCATGATTTCGCTCCTGTTTTTATAAGCTTCTATATGTGGCGGAACATTTTTGCTAAAATACTTATTTTGGTATGGTTACTTGCCACTACATCAAGATTTATAGGAGCAGTGTTAGTAGTAGTGGTAGCTGAATTCTTGTTAATCACTTTCTGTTTCGTTTTACATTTTGATAGAGGAGGCACAGTTTCTGTACTAGAAGCTTCTTTTGTTTCGCTAAATGACTGCATTAGCTGTTTTGTTTGAACGTTTTGTACAAACTCTGGTAGAGATGGATGCTTATTTTGGACAATTTTATTTTAATTTGCTCTATTTCTGCATTGCTTTCTACAGACTTGCTTTTTGGTAGTCATTCTTTGGGGTCTGTTGAAAAAAAAAGAAGGTATGGGTTGGTCTGTTTTGCAATGTATGTGTGCTGTGTGCATGTGTGTATGAGTTTGATGGGGAGGATGTATGTGGTGGTGTGTGAATGTGCATTGGGCAGTTACAATGAGTTGGGAAGGCTATTCGTCTCTTTGTATGTTACTACACTGCGGTTCAGATGGGAGTAGAAAGTGAGCTAGTGGTGAGGAGAAGCATTAATAGTAAACGTAATGGTGTAAAATTAAAACAGTTCTTTGTTTTGTAGTACTAACATTCTAAGGGTTGAATATGTTATTTGTGTTCCAAAAAACGGGGATTTGTGTGCCATTCTGCCTGCTAATCTCTGTTTAATAAATGGGGATTTGTGGGCAGAATGGTTCAGAAATCGATGTTGTTTTTGGTGCGCAAATTACATGAATGAACCACACAGTGTCTTTGAGGAACAGTAAGAGTATAAAGGTAGTATTGTACTTATTTTTTTTGTGGAATGAGCAGGTTTCTTCGGATATGTTGTTTGTAGTTTAGATGCTTCTGATTTTCAGGACAGTGGTCTTCACTGCAATTGTAAAAGGAAGAAGTTAGTAATTTTGTGTGTTTATAGCACTGATGTTAATGTACACGTTGATTTTTATGTTTTTGTGGTAATATTCTTGTTTGATATCTGAACATAGTGTATGAATGCATTTTATTTCACTATGTGCAGCCTTTATATGTTATTTACAGTATGTTAGTTCAACATGCTTCGCAAATGAGCAGAATTTTAAGTTCATGAAAGTCACTTGTTTTTTTACAGCTGTGTTGTAGATAGCAGAGAGGTTTGGAAGTGATAGTTCATTATAGTAGATGGGAAAAAATTGAATTATTTCATATTATAACTAGACATATGAACAATCGGGAGCACCTGAGAGGGAGATTTCACCACAGCAATCGGGAACATTTATTGTTCTCATATGATTGCATTGGGATTAGCATTAATTTAGGCGGGAGACAGTAAAAAATGGTGACATTTTTCAATAAAAAATCGAGTCTCGCGTGTAAATCGGGAGGGTTGGCATGTATGTATAGATTATGCTGGAGATAGTAGAAAATAGTGCGATTTTTCAATGAAAAATCGGGAGTCTCACGCTTAAATCGGGAGCGTTGGCATGTATGTATTGGCTATGCAGATTTAGTGGCATTACTTTGTTTATATGGAATCATAAGAGTTGTTCTCTGAATAAAATATGCATACCTGCACTTTGTAATCATGCATGTGGATATGCATGGAGCTGTAAGTAGAAATCTTCGATACTTGTACAGTAGTTTTTGTAGTAGGTGCTTTCCAATGATATGAGACTTGTATTTCGAGTGATCAACGGTACATTTGAAGTGCAGAACTCTGATGATGGAGTTAAATGTAAAGGTCTTGGATGTGATTGGTGGATGGTTGTGTGACTGCTTAGCTGTATCCAATGAGGGAATGGAACCGAGAGTGATGTGGAAAGGGTAGAAGGGCTGGCTAAGAGTTATGTGCCGTGCAGACACCGCGGCTCTCCGCGGTTAGGGCGTGCAACACACAGGGTTTTCCAGCAAATCCAGCATGGAAAGGGGACTGTAGGGATCAGCCAATCAGATGTTGACGTTGTTGATTTGTGTAGAAAGAGAGTGTGCGTAGTGAAGATGGCAGAGGTGCAGAAACTCACAGGGTAATTCATAGAATTTCGCACAAAAGTGGCGCACGTGGCTGGCGCACAGTGTCCCCGTGCGATACACTACTCCAGCCGCATGCGATAAAATCCATTTCAGCGCACAGCGTATTCATGGATTTTAGCCTCCAAAACCAGCCGTGGCGCAGAGTGGTGCAGCGACCCTGCAGCAGCGCCAGTTACGCCCCCAAGAATGCCCTTGTCAAGGAAAACGTGACAGGCCTCGGTACGTGTATTTCAGGGGTGCGTGGGTGTTTTCACATGCGATTGGGCTGGGTACGTGTATTTCAGGGGTGCGTGGAAGTTTTACACACGATTGGGCTGGGTACGTGTATTTCAGGGGTGCGCAGGAAGTTTTACACGCGACTGGGCTCGGTACATGTATTTCAGGGGTGCGCGGGAAGTTTTACAAGCGATCGGGCCTGGGGGAGCGGTGTACGTGTATTCCAGGGGTGCGCGGGAAGTTTTACATGCGATTAGGCTGGGTATGTGTATTTCAGGGGTGCGCGGGAAGTTTTACACGCAATTGGGCCTGGGGGAGCGGTGTACGTGTATTCCAGGGGTGCGCGGGAAGTTCTACACGCGATTGGCCTGGGTATGTGTATTTCAGGGGTGCGCGTGTTTTTTCACATGCGACTGGCCTGGGTACGTGTATTTCAGGGTTGCGCGGGAAGTTTCACACGCGATCGGGCCTGGGGGAGCGGTGTACGTGTATAACTGGGGTTCGCGTGAAGTTTCAAATGCGATTGGCCTGGGTACGTGTATTTCAGGGGTGCGCTGGAAGTTTTACATGCGATTGGGCTGGGTACGTGTATTTCAGGGGTGCGCAGGAAGTTTTACACGCGATTGGGCTGGGTACGTGTATTTCAGGGATGCGCGGGAAGTTTCACACACAATTTCAGCAGGGTACGTGTATTTTGGTGGTGCCGGGGAGTCCTACACGTGATTTGGCAGTGTGGGTCCTCCCAGGTGTTCCCTGTACACCCTCCACGGCCCCTGCAGGCAGCCCACACCACAGGGGACTACCCTGCATCCCTGGTCATGTCCCGCAGGCAGCCCACCCAACATGGGCATGCCCCCCAGCAAAGGCACATGTCTCCTTGCACTACTGATCACCAACTCACGTCCCCTTGCACCCCCACCCCCCAGCATTGCGGGGCACCTGCCAGCAGGCCCCCACTCATGTCCCACTCATGTCCCCCTGCACCTCCACCCCCCAGCATTGCGGGGCACCTGCCAGCAGGCCCCCACTCATGTCCCACTCATGTCCCCCTGCACCCCCAGCATTGCGGGGCACCTGCCAGCAGGCCCCCACTCATGTCCCACTCATGTCCCCCTGCACCCCCACCCCCCAGCATTGCGGGGCACCTGCCAGCAGGCTCCCACTCATGTCCCACTCATGTCCCCCTGCACCCCCACCCCCCAGCATTGCGGGGCACCTGCCAGCAGGCCCCCACTCATGTCCCACTCATGTCCCCCTGCACCCCCACCCCCCAGCATTGCGGGGCACCTGCCAGCAGGCCCCCACTCATGCCCCACTCATGTCCCCCTGTACCCCCACCCCCCAGCATTGCGGGGCACATGCCAGCAGGCCCCCACTCACGTCCCACTCGTGTCCCCCTGCACCCCCACCCCCCAGCATTGCGGGGCACCTGCCAGCAGTCCCTGACACATGTCCCCCAGCCAACACATCATCACAATCTAGATCCCTGGCCCTTATGGGCAGCCTCCACATGCCAAACACCTACCCAAGTATTGCATCCACCCACTTAGAAATGCCAATTACATGATACAACCCCAATGGCAAGTATGTAAATGAACACATGTCCCTCACATACACACAATAGGTGTAAGTGAATGTCAAAACCCATATCATGATATGCATGAAACCAATGAGATGATACTACACATTGAAGTTTGATGAAAAAAATGTATTAAAAGCAACATAAATGGAATTAAAAATAAACAAACAACAATGGGAATTAAAAACCAAAAGCAGCATGTCCGTAAAATAATGAAAAACCACAAATCATAATCCAAAGTAAAGGTGTCCAAAGTCACAGTTCAAAAAAGTAAATCCAAGGGAAAAACAAAACCGAAAACCATTGCTCCATGGGTAAATCCAACAAAAATACTAAAATCCAACAGTCAACTATATACAGATAAACAATCCAGGGTCCATGATCCCAACTGAAGAAATGAAACCTATCTAATAATACTACCTAATAAAAAAACTGTATACAAAAATGTGGTCCATTGTCCAAAAGGTCCAAAATAAATAAAAAAGCAAAGGAAACCTAACACTAACTACATAACTTTTTACAAGGGCAGCGGGCTAGTCCGACGGCTCACTGGTTGTTGTCATGGGCCAGGGCATCATCGAACTCCTGTTCTATGGCTTGGAGGTGGGCATGTTCCCTGGCCCCGAGGTCTCGCAGGGATAATGCAGTGTCCAGCTCCAACTCCCTGCGAATACCCTCGAGGCACTCAGCCCGCCTCAGCGTCCTCCACATGGAGTTCTCCGCCCTGACCATTGTGAGCCGTTCCTCCTCTGCCCGCTGCCGCTCCGCACCTATCTGCTGGCCCAACCGCTCCCACACAGAAGACACTCCCGTTCCAGGGTTCTCCTGCCCTCCGGCCGATGCCTGCCGCCCTGATGTTGATGGCCCCGAGCCATGATGCCTCCCACGTCGAGCCTGCCGCTGCCTCCGACGCAACTGCCTGTGCCAGCACAACGGCATCCAGGCTGATGGAATCCACTGACGCCATCGTGCACGTGCTCTGCCCGATGATGCCGTCACATCCTCCATCTGCTGGGGTCCAGTTGCTGGTGTGTCCACCCCTGCTGGACCTCCGACTCCCGACTGTGGCAGGGATGGGATCCCCACCGAGTTGGCTGCGTTGGTCGGGGCAGGTCCACAGGGGGCCCTGGTGGCATCTGGGCCAGAAGACGGCATGGAGAACGACTGGCACATAGCCTCCACAGAGGAGGAGAGGGTCGCCAGAGTGCCCGACACATGTACGAAACCCCCGACCACGGCCGCTCCCAACTGGGCCACGTTGGCACGGTGCTCTTCGTGATGACGTGCGTGCTCCCCCCGGGAAGCACGCACCTCATCACGAATGACACCCGTGCGCAACGCGACACCACTCAGGATCTTCTCCATACGGCCAGGGGTCCCCTCGTCCGCAGGTGGAGGGGAGTCAGATGACATGGACATCCCCCCTACCTGCGGACGGGCCTGGGGTGGGGCATCCCTGCTGGTGCACAGTGGTGCAGTCACAGTGTCAGGGACAGTGACATGCACAGGCACCTCCACAGCGACCTGTGCTGCCTCCTGCCCCTGCCCCTGGACTGCACCACTTGCACCAGCAGGGATGCCCCCACCAGGCCCCATGTGCGGCTCAGTAGCGGCCTCCTCCTCCTCTGTGGAAAACACCAACCTGGATGGCTCCACCCCATCTTCCGCCGTTGCAAGCCCCTGTGGGGGCTCACCCACCACTTCCGCTGCAGCCGTGGGGGCATCCCTGCCGCTTTGCTCCACAGCGCCGTCTCCGCCCTCTTCTTCGCTTTGCGCTGTGTAGAGGGAGACATAGAACACAAGCATCAGGGTACTGTACAATGGTCCCCTAGACAGGAAGCAATAGCAGATGAGTGGCACTGTCAAAGATCACTTCCATCATGTCCCTCCACAACACATGGGTCAGTGCAGGCAAAACACATGCAGTAACAGGCATGGCGCATGCCATGGACATTAGCAAACATGTCCAAGGGACTCTTGAAACATACAACATTGTTTTTGAACTCACATGCATCATGGGTCATGCCTATCACATGCACACACTTCACCGTACTTTCATCCATCTGGACTCGTACACCCCAGACACAGTGGATGCAAGGATAACTAGGCTGCATCAGTGATTCTGAACATTGTCACAGACATGTGTCATGCATCCATGGCATTCACAAGTCACAGACACGCAGGTCAGACACACAGACATGGACACCATACATGTACATGGCATCAGCACCCATCCCTCAACTCCACCCATGTCCAGGAACAGAGACTGGCATGCTCTCATGTGTCCATTCCGCATAGGGCTCCCCATGTTGCATTTAAACACATACACCAACCGTGTGCTTCACACATTACTGGTCTCACATGCATGACCATGATGTCCCTGCACACACACACGTACATGCCCTATGTCACACATACAGGCAAGTATCAGACAACCAGCACACTGCAACATGCCCTGTCTCACACAGCAATGTTTGGCCACTTACCGCTCGACTCCAGACGGGTCTGCCTCTCAAGGATCTGGGCATGGAGCGCTGGGCGTACGCGTTCCAGGACCCTCAGCTGGATGGTACTCATGCTGCCCAGGCCCCCCTCCACGAGGCGCCGGGCCTTTATGAGGGTACTGGACCTCAAGTCCTCCCAGCGCTTCTTGACTTGCTTGATGTTGCGGGTTGCCACCCCCTCCGTGTTGATGGCAACCACAAAGTCGTCCCAGATCCTGTCCCGTCCTTCCTTGTTGGCGCGTGATGATCTGAAGAGGGCATCATAATGCCCCAGGACAAGCTCCACTAGGACACCAACTTCCTTCTGACTGAAGCTGGTGGCCCTCTGCCCCTCTGGCTGGGGGTCGCCAGTGTTCTTGGATGGTGTTTGCCCCGACATGGCGACCCCCGAGGCAGGTGTGGGTGGGCAACTGGGTCCTGGGGCTGGGCTGTGGAGCGATGGTATCCCAGTCGGGAGTCTTCTGTTCCAGCAGGGGTGGACACAGCAACTGGACCCCTGCAGATGGCTGATGTGCAGGCACCAAATGGCAGGACACGGTGGCAGCAGGCAGGCAGCCAGGCAGCAGCAGATGGCTCGTGGGAGGATGCTCGGAGCTCTGGGGGGCAGTAATTCGGCCTTTTGGGCAGGAGCGTGGTCTTCCGTGTGCTTACACATGGCCAGCTTGATACGGAGTGATTTGGCACGTGAAAATTCTGCACGTCAGCGTGTAATTCGAGGAAAGGCCCTTAGCGCGGAAGCGCGTCAGCACGCATACGCGATTCCATTGGACCAAAGGCCCTTAGCGCGTATGCGCGTCTGTGACGTGCATGCGCAGGTGTTTCCCTGTACACGGGTGCATGTTACAGGTCCAATGACTGCACGTCAGAGTGTCAGCTCGTGTAATTGGAGGATAGGGCCTCAGCGCGTACACGCGGAAGTGACGATGGACGTGTGGGCATGTTTAAAAGGTACGTGTAGAATGCCATTTCCTTGTACGTGCTTTTCGTGGAGAGCGAGTAGGTGAAATCTGTACTTCTTGTCGGTTCACACATGATTTACTTTACAGCGTTCCAAGTTCGTACTCCCTGTTACCTCTGACAGCTTTTTCTCTTTTTGTCTTTTTCCCGGGCCTGTTTCCTCAAACAGCGTTCACTTCTTCTGTTGTCCTGTCTCCTCAGACAGCGTACAATTCTTCTTTTGGCGCATCTGTGCTTGCCCCGTGTGTCGCGTACCTCTTCAGAGGTCATTCTAGGCTGCATGTGACACGCATACGTTCATTTTTGTGTTTCTGGGTGCCACAGCGTAGTGCAGGTTTGTTTTTCCATGCACGTGGTCTAGGAGGGGTTGCGTGCACATTATCTCCCTTTTTTGGGGTGCCTGTGCGTTGCGTGACCCGTCATCTTCCCCCAGGGGTCACTTACAGCCTTGCCAGAGCACTAGGGTACGAATTCCATCTAGTACCCTACCCCTTTGAACCCCAATTGCCCAGGACAATAGTTTACTGCAACTCCCATACGCACAACAACATCAGTGCCATGGTTGGGAGGCGAGCATGCGGTAAGGGTGGCAAAGGTGGCTGAGCCTCAAGAGGTGGGCGTGGTGGATATGGTAGGGGACGTGGCCGGGACTTGCAGCGTGCCCCTAGCCCCCCATGTATGGGTGACCAGTCAGGGACACCCATGCCCCCCCCCCCCGGTTGAGGGTAACGTGGCTGACACCATCCCTGCTCAGCCATTGTTGGACCAGCCCATTGTGGCACCAGACCTGGCACAGGGTGACTCCATGGCTGACTTGCAGGTCAGCAGGTCTAGGCCACGTGTGGCGGTGCACATTGGTGTTACCAGGCCACATGGATCAGGGGCAGCTATGTCATCTGCTGCCCCGAGTAGGGAGGGTGGGGAGGCTGCAGGGGCAGCTGCTGCTCAATCCACCCCAGCTCCGAGTCTCCCAGCCAGGAGAGTGTCGGTCCCAGTCCATCCTGCTGACGTTCCCCCTGACTACATCACACTTCAGCTAATGCCTGCACCAAGTCCCATGGTGAGTGTTCATTCCCACACTCCTAGTCCACAGTCCACCGGGGCGCCTCCCCCTAGTGTCCAGAGCGGCGTAGGACACTCAGGATCCCCACCACCTTCCAAGCGGAAGAGGAAGAGTGCTCGTCCAGTACAGGCTGATGCCCGAGACACGGCTACACAGACCGGCCCGCCAAGGAAGCCCAGCTTCAATCAGGCCGAACTTGATGCACTTGTGGAGTATGTGTCCGCACACGACAGTGAAATGGTGATTACTGCAGGATGCAAGACCACACCTGCACAACGTCTGGCACACTGGCAGACCATCGCGGACATCATAAGTGCCCTTGGATTCGTGAGGCGCACAGCTAATGATTGCTTCAAGCGCTGGAATGACCTGAAGCGCAGGGCAAAGAAAAAGCTGGCCTCAAGTCATGCCGCTACTCTAGTGACTGAAGGTGGGTCTCCAGCAGAGAACATTGAACTCACTCCACATGAGTATGTTGCTGGGACCTACGTCACGGAGGGACAGATCCAAGGCGTGGGAGACCTGCCAGATTACGAGGCATTGTCCGGTGAGTGCACATGCATGTGTGTGTCATCCATGTGCATGGTGTGTGTGTGAGGGCTTCTGATTGAGTGCCAGGTGAGGGTGTGTGTGCCTGAGTGGTTTGGGTCACTCATGTGCTTCATCCAATACATTCTGCGCACCAGGATTTGGGTATTGCAGTATCCCTTCTGGCAACAGTAGACATGTAGCCCAAACTCACGCCAGTTGCCCTTGAAGTGTCATATTGCCACAACATTGTTTTGGTATTATTCTGTGTTCATTCAGGCTGATTGTTTGCATTCCAACACTTTCACTAGGCATTTCTCAGTCCTATTGTCACATGTGTGACATGGCTATGGTACATGCCATCTGTGTGATGGCATGTGTCATGTATGTGTATTGGACATGCCAATCACAGGCCAATGTGTGATGGCACTGCTAGCCAGCATGCAGCAAATGTGTTGGTCTTCCATCTTGGTGTCATCAATGTGTGCCATTTGCCTCCCCTTCATACGCAGTGACGATGCATGCATGGGAGGGTTACAGTCATGTGGGACATGTGTCAATGAAGGACTGGTTCTGTTGCTTCTCAGCCCTAATTGTGTGCCATGGTGCTAATGCCTGTTCCCATTTCTTTTCTTTCATGTCTTTGCAGGGGATGACGCACTTGATACTGCTGGGGTTGTGGAGATGGTGCAGACCCAGGAGGGGTCTCAGGCCCGGCCGGGCACCAGTGAGGGACGTGGTGTGGTGGTGGGTGAGAACCAACACTTGCTGCAGAACATTATCTCAAGGGGTGTCTCTGGGTGCACCTCCCGCGAGCTCTATTCAGGTGTCGATTCGGATGATGAGACCTATGTGCGGTCGCAGGTAAGTGTTTCTAGGAGGGATTCTGTACTGTCCAACCCACCTGCAACAGGGGTAGAACCCTCAATGGGGATGTCATTGTTGGTAGGTCCGCTTTTGGTGGTTACGGATGCAGGGTCACACTCCGCAACATCTGATCCTGTTCCTGGGCCAGCAGATCAGAGGGGGAATGCAGTCCTGCAGCCTCAGGCAGTGCCGGCACAGCAAGGCGCAGTTCGCCTTGCCCCAGACAGGTGTGGTGCCCGCCGACGCGGTGGCCGTACGCCACCTGCCAATACTGCATGGGAGCAATCCATATACGGTATGGCAAACCAACAGACAGCATCATCTGAGATGATGGCTCAGGCCATGGATAGGGCGGCCACTTCCATTGTCCCCCAAGAAAGGCTGATTGAACAACTACAGCAGGCAACAGACTCCATTTGCCAGTCACACAGGGAGGACATGTTGGCGTCCAACAGGGACAGACGGGTGGCACTGGAGACTCTGCGGGAAGCCATTACTATTGAGTCCCAGCCTTGAGGGTGGAACTCCGTCAGCTCAGGGTGACTCTTGTTGAGTTTGAGGCTTCAACTGACACGAGGACAGAACAGCAGCTGGAGTGGCTCACACGTACGCTCTCAGCTGGGATGCAGGCAACTAGGGAGGAGGTCCGGGCATCCTGTGAGTTGTTGCATGGGGACCTCTGCATGATTATCCTCCAGAACCAGGCCCCTGACTGCTAGGGGATGGGGTGCTGGGAGACATGAGTGGGGGCCTGGTGGAGGGTGCCCCTGACTGCTGGGGGGTGGGGGTGCAGGGAGACATGAGTTGGACCTGAGTGGGGGCCTGGTGGAGGGTGCCCCTGGATGCTGGGGGGTGGGGGTAGTGGGAGACATGAGTGGGGGCCTGGTGGAGGGTGCCCCTGGATGCTGGGGGGTGGGGGTGCAGGGTGACATGAGTGGGGGCCTGGTGGAGGGTACCCCTGACTGCTGGGGGGTGCGGGTGCAGGGAGACATGAGTTGGAACTGAGTGGGGGCCTGGTGGAGGGTGCCCCTGGATGCTGGGGGGTGGGCGTGCTCGGAGACATGAGTGGGGGCCTGGTGGAGGGTGCCCCTGACTGCTGGGGGGTGGGGGTGCAGGGAGACATGAGTTGGACATGAGTCGGGGCCTGGTGGAGGCTGCCCCTGACTGCTGGGGGGTGGGGGTGCAGGGAGACATGAGTTGGACATGAGTGGGGCCTGGTGGAGGGTGCCCCTGGATGCTGAGGGCTGGGGGTGCTGGGAGACATGAGTGGGGGCCTGGTGGAGGGTGCCCCTGACAGCTGGGGGGTGGTGGTGCAGGGGGACATGAGTGGGGGCCTGCTGGCAGGTGCCCCACAGTGCAGGGGGTGGGGGTGCAGGGGGACATGAGTTGGACATGAGTGGGGGCCTGGTGGATGGTGCCCCTGACTGCTGGGGGGTGGGGGCGCAGGGAGACATGAGTTGGACCTGAGTGGGGGCCTGGTGGAGGGTGTCCCTGGATACTGGGGGTGCTGGGAGACATGAGTGGGGGCCTGGTGGAGGGTGCCCCTGGATGCTGGGGGGTGGGGGTGCTGGGAGACATGAGTGGGGGCCTGGTGGAGGGTGCCCCTGACTGCTGGGGGGTGGGGGTGCTGGGAGACATGAGTGGGGGCCTGGTGGAGGGTGCCCCTGACTGCTGGGGGGTGGGGGTGCAGGGAGACATGAGTTGGACCTGAGTGGGGGCCTGGTGGAGGGTGCCCCTGGATGCTGGGGGGTGGGGGTAGTGGGAGACATGAGTGGGGGCCTGGTGGAGGGTGCCCCTGGATGCTGGGGGGTGGGGGTGCAGGGTGACATGAGTGGGGGCCTGGTGGAGGGTACCCCTGACTGCTGGGGGGTGCGGGTGCAGGGAGACATGAGTTGGAACTGAGTGGGGGCCTGGTGGAGGGTGCCCCTGGATGCTGGGGGGTGGGCGTGCTCGGAGACATGAGTGGGGGCCTGGTGGAGGGTGCCCCTGACTGCTGGGGGGTGGGGGTGCAGGGAGACATGAGTTGGACATGAGTCGGGGCCTGCACATGGTGGAGGCTGCCCCTGACTGCTGGGGGGTGGGGGTGCAGGGAGACATGAGTTGGACATGAGTGGGGCCTGGTGGAGGGTGCCCCTGGATGCTGAGGGCTGGGGGTGCTGGGAGACATGAGTGGGGGCCTGGTGGAGGGTGCCCCTGACAGCTGGGGGGTGGTGGTGCAGGGGGACATGAGTGGGGGCCTGGTGGCAGGTGCCCCACAGTGCAGGGGGTGGGGGTGCAGGGGGACATGAGTTGGACATGAGTGGGGGCCTGGTGGATGGTGCCCCTGACTGCTGGGGGGTGGGGGCGCAGGGAGACATGAGTTGGACCTGAGTGGGGGCCTGGTGGAGGGTGTCCCTGGATACTGGGGGTGCTGGGAGACATGAGTGGGGGCCTGGTGGAGGGTGCCCCTGGATGCTGGGGGGTGGGGGTGCTGGGAGACATGAGTGGGGGCCTGGTGGAGGGTGCCCCTGACTGCTGGGGGGTGGGGGTGCTGGGAGACATGAGTGGGGGCCTGGTGGAGGGTGCCCCTGACTGCTGGGGGTGGGGGTGCTGGGAGACATGAGTGGGGGCCTGGTGGAGGGTGCCCCTGACTTCTGGGGGGTGGGGTGCAGGGAGACATGAGTAGGGGCCTGGTGGAGGGTGCCCCTGACTGCTGGGGGATGGGGGTGCAGGGAGACATGAGTTGGACATGAGTGGGGGCCTGGTGGAGGGTGCCCCTGGATGCTGGGGGGTGGGGGTGCTGGGAGACATGAGTGGGGGCCTGGTGGAGGGTGCCCCTGACTGCTGGGCGGTGGGGATGCAGGGAGACATGAGTAGGGGCCTGGTGGAGGGTGCCCCTAGATGCTGGGGGGTGGGGGTGCTGGGAGACATTAGTGGGGACCTGGTGGAGGGTGCCCCTGACTGCTGGGGGTGGGGGTGCAGGGTTACATGAGTTGTACATGAGTGGGGGCCTGGTGGAGGGTGCCCCTGGATGCTGGGGGGTGGTTGTGCAGGGGGACATGAGTGGGGGCCTGCTGGCAGGTGCCCCACAGTGCAGGGGGTGGGGGTGCAGGGGAACATGAGTTGGACATGAGTGGGGGCCTGGTGGAGGGTGCCCCTGACTGCTGGGGGGTGGGGGTGCTGGGAGACATGAGTGGGGGCCTGGTGGAGGGTGCCCCTGACTGCTGGGGGGTGGGGGTGCAGGGTTACATGAGTTGTACATGAGTGGGTGCCTGGTGGAGGGTGCCCCTGGATGCTGTGGGGTGGGGGTGCTGGGAGACATGAGTGGGGGCCTGGTGGAGGGTGCCCCTGACTGCTGGGGGGTGGGGGTGCAGGGAGACATGAGTTGGACCTGAGTGGGGGCCTGGTGGAGGGTGCCCCTGGATGCTGGGGGGTGGGGGTGCTGGGAGACATGAGTGGGGGCCTGGTGGAGGGTGCCCCCGGATGCTGGGGGGTGGGGGTGCTGGGAGACATGAGTGGGGGCCTGGTGGAGGGTGCCCCTGACTGCTGGGGGTGCTGTGAGACATGAGTGGGGGCCTGGTGGAGGGTGCCCCTGACTGCTGGGGGGTGGGGTGCAGGGAGACATGAGTGGGGGCCTGGTGGAGGGTGCCCCTGACTGCTGGGGGATGGGGGTGCAGGGAGACATGAGTTGGACATGAGTGGGGGCCTGGTGGAGGGTGCCCCTGGATGCTGGGGGGTGGGGGTGCTGGGAGACATGAGTGAGGGCCTGGTGGAGGGTGCCCCTGACTGCTGGGCGGTGGGGATGCAGGGAGACATGAGTGGGGGCCTGGTGGAGGGTGCCCCTAGATGCTGGGGGGTGGGGCTGCTGGGAGACATTAGTGGGGACCTGGTGGAGGGTGCCCCTGACTGCTGGGGGTGGGGGTGCAGGGTTACATGAGTTGTACATGAGTGGGGGCCTGGTGGAGGGTGCCCCTGGATGCTGGGGGGTGGTGGTGCAGGGGGACATGAGTGGGGGCCTGCTGGCAGGTGCCACACAGTGAAGGGGGTGGGGGTGCAGGGGAACATGAGTTGGACATGAGTGGGGGCCTGGTGGAGGGTGCCCCTGACTGCTGGGGGGTGGGGGCGCAGGGAGACATGAGTTGGACCTGAGTGGGGGCCTGGTGGAGGGTGTCCCTGGATGCTGGGGATGCTGGGGGTGCTGGGAGACATGAGTGGGGGCCTGGTGGAGGGTGCCTCTGGATGCTGGGGGGTGGGGGTGATGGGAGACATGAGTGGGGGCCTGGTGGAGGGTGCCCCTGACTGCTGGGGGGTGGGGGTGCTGGGAGACATGAGTGGGGGCCTGGTGGAGGGTGCCCCTGACTGCTGGGGGGTGGGGGTGCAGGGTTACATGAGTTGTACATGAGTGGGTGCCTGGTGGAGGGTGCCCCTGGATGCTGTGGGGTGGGGGTGCTGGGAGACATGAGTGGGGGCCTGGTGGAGGGTGCCCCTGACTGCTGGGGGGTGGGGGTGCAGGGAGACATGAGTTGGACCTGAGTGGGGGCCTGGTGGAGGGTGCCCCTGGATGCTGGGGGGTGGGGGTGCTGGGAGACATGAGTGGGGGCCTAGTGGAGGGTGCCCCCGGATGCTGGGGGGTGGGGGTGCTGGGAGACATGAGTGGGGGCCTGGTGGAGGGTGCCCCTGACTGCTGGGGGGTGGGGGTGCTGGGAGACATGAGTGGGGGCCTGGTGGAGGGTGCCCCTGACTGCTGGGGGGTGGGGTGCAGGGAGACATGAGTGGGGGCCTGGTGGAGGGTGTCCCTGACTGCTGGGGGATGGGGGTGCAGGGAGACATGAGTTGGACATGAGTGGGGGCCTGGTGGAGGGTGCCCCTGGATGCTGGGGGGTGGGGGTGCTGGGAGACATGAGTGAGGGCCTGGTGGAGGGTGCCCCTGACTGCTGGGCGGTGGGGATGCAGGGAGACATGAGTGGGGGCCTGGTGGAGGGTGCCCCTAGATGCTGGGGGGTGGGGGTGCTGGGAGACATTATTGGGGACCTGGTGGAGGGTGCCCCTGACTGCTGGGGGTGGGGGTGCAGGGTTACATGAGTTGTACATGAGTGGGGGCCTGGTGGAGGGTGCCCCTGGATGCTGGGGGGTGGTGGTGCAGGGGGACATGAGTGGGGGCCTGCTGGCAGGTGCCACACAGTGCAGGGGGTGGGGGTGCAGGGGAACATGAGTTGGACATGAGTGGGGGCCTGGTGGAGGGTGCCCCTGACTGCTGGGGGGTGGGGGCGCAGGGAGACATGAGTTGGACCTGAGTGGGGGCCTGGTGGAGGGTGTCCCTGGATGCTGGGGATGCTGGGGGTGCTGGGAGACATGAGTGGGGGCCTGGTGGAGGGTGCCTCTGGATGCTGGGGGGTGGGGGTGATGGGAGACATGAGTGGGGGCCTGGTGGAGGGTGCCCCTGACTGCTGGGGGGTGGGGGTGCTGGGAGACATGAGTGGGGGCCTGGTGGAGGGTGCCCCTGACTGCTGGGGGGTGGGGGTGCAGGGTTACATGAGGTGTACATGAGTGGGTGCCTGGTGGAGGGTGCCCCTGGATGCTGTGGGGTGGGGGTGCTGGGAGACATGAGTGGGGGCCTGGTGGAGGGTGCCCCTGACTGCTGGGGGGTGGGGGTGCAGGGAGACATGAGTTGGACCTGAGTGGGGGCCTGGTGGAGGGTGCCCCTGGATGCTGGGGGGTGGGGGTGCTGGGAGACGTGAGTGGGGGCCTGGTGGAGGGTGCCCCCGGATGCTGGGGGGTGGGGGTGCAGGGAGACATGAGTGGGGGTCTGGTGGAGGGTGCCCCTGACTGCTGGGGGGTGGGGGTGCTGGGAGACATGAGTGGGGGCCTGGTGGAGGGTGCCCCTGGATGCTGGGGGGTGGGGGTGCTGGGAGACATGTGTTGGTGGGCAGTAGTGCAAGGTGACATGTGGGTTGGCTGGGGGGCATGGCCATGATGGATGGGCTGCCTGCGGGACATGTGCAGGGGTGCAGGGTAGTCCCCTGTGGTGTGGGCCGCCTGCAGGGGCCGTGGAGGGTGTAGACGGAACACCTGGGAGGACCCACACGGCCAATTCACGTGTAGTACTCCCCGGCACCCCTGAAATACACGTAGGCTGCTGTATTCGCGTGTGGAACTTCCCGCGCACCCTGAGTACACGTACCCTGCTGAAATCGCGTGTGGAACTTCACGCGCACCCCAAAATACACATACCCTGCAAATTCGCGTGTGAAACTTCCTGCGCACCTTGGAATACACGTACCCTGCTGAAATCGCGTGTGAAACTTCACGCGCACCCCGAAATACACGTACCAAGGACAATCGTGTGTGGAACTTCCTGCGCACCCCGAAATACACGTACCCAGGCCAATCGCATGTGGAACTTCCCGCGCACCCCGAAATACACGCACACGCTATTTTTCACACAGCGGGTGTCCGTGTTTGTCACGTACCCCTTTGCACCTCATTTGTCCTAGAGGGCCACAGTATGGATCATTCATCATAGCTGTATATAGGTGCTTTTTTTAGCGCACATTTTGGCGCACATTTATTTCAGGCGCAGGGACGCTACCGCCTGCTTTCTTGTGGCAGACTTGTCTGGCCCTGTGCGCGTCTTTGCCCGTGTGCTGGTTTGCCCTATTCGATTCCATGAATACGAGTTGTAGGCGAGCGTGTGGGCGTTCCGCGCACTTGCCTCCTGTACTTCCCCCGTGACGCCCATATTTTCACGCGTTGTTCCCCATTCCGAGTGTTCCGCCTACTTTTGTTATGTGCTCCGCGCTATGTGCGATTTCGCTGTGGCTGTGGCGCACGCCGTTGGATGACTTTTTTAGCGCACATCCAATATTTTTCTCGCGCACGGACTTCCATGAATCGATGTGCGCTGGTTTCCCTGCGATTTTCCCACTTGCACTGCGATTCGCACGTTTTGGCACCTCTGCGCCGGAATTTTCGGTGCACATTAATTCCATGAATCGGCCTGTCAGGGTGTTGGTGCTCAGAGATATGTTTGTCCATGGTTTACAGCAGTATTCTCAATGCAGGCATGTGGCAAACAATTTCGATGTTAGAGGAGTGGAGATGGTATGGAGCGCTGTGACTGACTGCAATCCAGAGGAAATTCCCCTAGTTTTTAGAGATATGCGTAGCATGAACAGTCTCCTTGTGGTAGTTTTGCACTATGGTGCTTTCCATTTGGGCTACGTGAGTTCCCCTACTTTGTTGGCAGATTTGGAACAGTTGGTTCAAGCAGTAATCAACATCCTTCCAAATGCGAATATCATTTTTTCTGGATTACTACCTAGAGCAATATGGGACAGCAGTTCTGTGGTTTGTCCTCAGCAAAAAAATGCTAGGTGTGCAATCATTCGAGGCATGCATGCTTTCCTGCTAAGAGCTGGTATGTTTTTCTGTAACAACGAGAATATTGTTTCGAGTAATGCTGCTTATTTTGAAGCAGATGGTGTTTCTTTATCTTTTTTGGGAAATGCCATGTTCTTTTGGAATGTAAGGGTTGCTTTGGAACAGGTTATGTGAAGATTTTAGTTGTAAAACAAGAAGAAACCCCCCCCCAAAAAAATACAAAATAACAGGTGTCTGTCAGGCATCTGCAAAAAAACCAAAAAAAACTGCTCTTTTCAGAGCCCACCTTAAAGGGGAAATGGGGAACACTATTTAAATATACATTCACCACGCTCCGATCTTCTAAATGTCCGCAGACATGGTGGTAGTCTGCGGACAGCGCGTATTACATACGGGCATTCTGGGGTGGAGAGGCATGCAAATGAGAATGAGCGGAGCTAGGGATTGGTCAGTAAAGTTTAGTGGGTGTGTTGTGTAAGGAGAGATTTAGTGAGGACGTCTTTTTCCTGAGAGAAGAACAGATAGCTATGGCTGTGTGTTTTCGAAAACAGATTATCTGGATTTTGGGAGACTCATGGATACATTGGTTGGAGGTGCATACAGAACGTTGTGGTGTATCTGCAGATCTTTGAATCCCTCATGTGGAAGTGTACTGGCATGGAGTGCGTGGAATGAAGTGGCTGGACTTGGTACCGCTCTGTGCTACTTTACAGACAGAGCGTCAGCCTGACATAATTATAATTCATTGTGGAGGGAACAGTTTAGGACATGTGTCTGGAATTTCTTTGCAATTTGCAATGAAAGAAGGACTTGAGAAGGTCATGGACAGGTTTCCAAATTCCCAAGTAATTTTTTCTCGTATTGCGTAAAGACAAATGTGGCTGCGTTCTTCTTCATTTGGTCCACAAATGGAGAAAGCGAGGCGCAATGTCAATAAGGCTGTTTGTGCTTTTCTAAGAGATGTTGGCATGTCCTCTTTTCACAATGAAAATATTATGTTTCATAGCACATTCATTTTTCGCAGAGATGGAGTCCATCTTACATATGCTGGCAATCCGATATTTCGTAGAAATGTACAAAATGCATTGCACCCTTTTTTGGAATTATAGTAATCTATTTTGCATTAGATGGTGACTAATCCAAGTTTTTCAAACACACAAAACACTATCAAAAGGCTCTTTTCAGAGCCACCACTTACTCCCAGCGAAAAGTGGATTGGTTTTGCTAGGGCAGCACCCAAAATTTTATCTGTCCTAAGACTGTCCGCTGACTTTTAAAAAATGCACAAGGACCTGCACTGTTTATTTGCTAGTTCTATTTTTAAACTGAGAAAGGCGGCTCTGAAAAGAGCCTCTTTTCTTTTAGATTTTTGATGTTTTATATTTTTTGGGCTTTTTTTACACACGGCACACTAGGAGAGGAGGGGAAAGAAGGGTAATGAAGGGACTCCAACCACGGGGATAAAAAAGGGCAGGTGGAGAGAGGAAGATGTAGGGTGGGCCTTATTTAGGTAGGTAGCAGGCCTTCTGGTGGTCCGTGACCGTAGTCTCGAAATCACTTCGAAGACTCTCCCCCTGCAAAGTACTGCGTCACAGTACATACACAATATTGTGACCCTCGAAAGGTAAGGGTCAACAGCATCGTGAATGGCCTGTGAATCAGCTGGAGGGATGCCCTTTCCCACAGGAGTGTCTCTTGTGGTGAGAGGCAGGGGAGTTGCTAGGTCTGGAAAAGACCCAGGGCTAAGCTGATGTCGGAACTGTTGGGACTGGGGGCTAGCTAGTCTTTTGGCTGTAGCTCCTGAGATTCTGTCCGGGACTACAACCAAAAGATCAGGGGCTATAGCCCCCTTAGCCCCCCCCCAGCAACGCCCCTGGTGAGAGGAGCGGAAACAGAGGATGCTGTGGAGGAACTCAACCTACTATGTTCATCACAAGGTACAACCTTGCGAATGTCCGCACCGTGGAACGAAGTTAGGTGTCGCTTCATGGATGTCGTACCAAAGCTGAATGCACCACGTCTCCCATGGCTCAGCACTAATTTGCACTGGTTACAGGTGACCTTGTCTGCACATGCTTTTGGTACGTTACCATAAAGGGTAAACAACCGCCACACCCAAGTTTCCCGGCGAGTGCTGTTAGTAGGGCGTTCCTCCACCTCATTCTCTTCATCCTCGTTCTCTACATCCTCACGTATGTTCCCCCATGCAGGCCCTTGGGGAGGTGGTGGTGGTGGAGGGTTTGGGAAGTGGTGCTGTGGCTGATGTAGCAACAGCAGCCATGGATGCCATTAGGGTTGATGAGGAAATCTCAGCTAGAGCACTAAAGGCAGCAAATGTCAATCTGCAATAGCCAGAAGTACAATGAAGATCAGCTCTGGGGTGTGGCTTTTTATAGGGGTGGAAGGGTGCGCCTCGAGAACATATCGAACACTCAAAAGCATTCAAACAGTTACAAAAAATATTTGGAAAGCCAGGGCCATTGTCTGGGACATGTGAATGGTGATTTTTTACTGTCAAATAATTTGGATTGTCTGAATAAGTTCTTTTAAAATGTTGGACATCTGGACAGAGTCCGCAAACTTCAGCATGGGTGCAGTCTCATGATGACGTTGGGAACACGTCCGCGAAGGAAACGAGTGTCCGCAGGGCAGCAAATGCGCAGGAGCAGTTGTGCGCGTGGGTGTTCTACAGACAGTGTGTTTGGGTCCTGAAACTAATTAAAAGTGCGACACAAGTGAGACGGACAGTTATGGACAGGCGCGATGTTCGCAGGACTTATGGCTATGGTGCACATGTGTGTAGATGTTCTGCAGACTGTACAGCCAGGTATAGTGTCCTTAGGACACCTCCATTTTGTTTGACTACGGACATTCTGGACACCGCGCCTGATCTACGGACAGTTTCATCTTGGTTGCGAACGGTACGGACAGGTATAGTGTGCTTAGGATACCTCCATTTTGTTCATTTACGGACAACCCGGACACCTTGTGTGTTCTAAGAACAGTTCCATCTTGGTTGCGCATGGTACGGAGAGGTGTAGTGTCCTTAGGACATCCACATTTTGTTAATTACGGACAGGCCGGACAGGCGCGCTGTCCGCTGACATTTTAATTGCTTTTTAAAAATAAATAATATACAAAGAATTTCATTACAAGAAACATAACATTTTTTTTATTTATATACAAAAATTATGAAAGAGAGGGGGACGCAGAAACTGATACAAAAATAGGGGAATTAGGGGTTTGGAGAGGATAGATGGGAGGGGATGAAGGGATGGAAATCTCATCAAAACGTTTATTTTGTTCACGGTTTGGGGATAGTTCACTGGGACATGGAGAGGGGGCCCAGGTACAGGTGGGACAATGGTACTTACATTTTTTCTTTGATGTGGTCCTCCACTAACTGTTTCAAACTATTGAAATGTTCCTTAAAAATGTCTACTTTCTGTTCAATGCGTTCAAGAGTCTTTTGCACTGTGTCTTTTGGAGTCTCATTTTCAATCTTTGTATGGTTTGTAAAAAATAAACATATATATGTTAAGTACACATTAGGTAATGACTATTAATTTCCTTGTATAGACAAGTGTCTACCATTATTATGACTGTCTTCAGACATTTCCTCATGTGGAAAATGTTCTTCCAGCCACTACAAAGTACTGCACATTTCTGTGTGAAAAACAAAAATATATTACTTATACTGTACCTGATACAAAAAGTAGAGCAATATATACAGAAATTGAAGTTTACTTCATTGTATTGTGTAGGTCTACTATTGCTTCTAGCTCTGCAGTTTCTGTGAGGTAATTATGTTGGAGGTATATCTTTTTTGTTATGGTATAATTCATTTTATTACATATCGTATTTCAATGGCTGGTTGATGTGTTAAATATGTAGGTTCCACTGCCTATTTATTATTATATATAATGTGTATATGTGCTGCTTTTTCAACCTGCGTAGTGTTTATATGGTATGATAGAACAATTTCAGATACCCCTGCATGTTTGGGTAGTGTTGATGTCGTCCGTGACCGTCCGCGGACATCAAAATCATTAGCGGGGTGTTCGGTATGTTCTAAGTTAATTGTATATAAAGTAAGGGAACCCTAGTACACATCTATCGAATTTACACTACGAACAAGTTCATTCAGTAAAAAAACTTTGGTAAAGGGACGTTATGGTTCCAAGTAAAACCGAAAAACCCTTGAAATTCGCCATTTTATGGTAAGCTAAGCAACCATAACTCGTGCCACCACCGTGCACTGCTAAGACTAGCACCCAGGACATCAAAGATGACATCACAAATGTCATTGATGACATCACTGATGACACCACATGTGCATTTAGTTTTCATGCAGAGCCTCCACAAGGGATTATCATAATATTGGCAGAAAAATATCAGCGATCATTGAAGAACTATCATATGCCAAATAGTTCATTAAGCAATGCATTGCTAAAAAATTCCATTGCGTTACTGAGTTCTTTCAGTACATGAACGCACTCATGAAGAAACGTAGGCATTGTCTGCAACATGCGCTATCCAGGTGCAATATTCAAAATCTTCCCATGTTGGATACTAAATTGATAAATGCTTCCATTACAGAATTTTGCATCCTGTGAAACATAAGTATCTACAAATTCTTCCGTTACTGCATAATTGTACTATTACACACAAAACATAAAGAGACCACAATGCATACAAATAAAAGCATATACAGGGAACGTAAAGTAACAAAAAGAACTTCAGTATTACCAGAAAGTATTCATAACCGAACTAATTAACTTCATGCACAGAAAAGATTCTTGTGTTTCAGGATTCCTTCTTCTCCTGTGTATATGTATCATATGATGTAGCTGTACCCTAAGGAAAATATTGTAAGAACATATGAGAAGGGTAAGGTCTACAAATATAGTACTTTTTTACTTTTTTAATTCCTGTCTGACAGTGAAGAAAGCCACCTGGCTTAGATATGTCGGTGAACAAAAAAAGAGGGAGCTAGATATGTGATGTCATCAGTGATGTCATCAATGACATTTGTGATGTCATCTTCGATGTCCTGGGTTTTAGTCTTAGCATTGCACGGTGGTGGCACGAGTTATGGTTGCTTAGCTTACCATAACTGGTTAATTTCAAGGGTTTTCCGGTTTTACTTGGAACCATAACGTCCCTTTAACAAAGTTTTTTTTACTGAATACATATATATATATATATTTCTGAGGCTTGTGGAATCTGCTTAGATCACATGCTGTGCATAGGCCGACATCTAGGGGAAGCTGGGGAGTATTACAGTTTGTTTTTCGAAACTCGAAAATGGGCATCGACACAGGGCGTGCCAGTAATACTATCCCTAGTGTGACGTCCACTGTACCCATGATCCCTCATGCGTGTAGGACCCTCAGATTGTTTTTTTACGCCATACTAGTCGGAAGCATTTCGCAGAGTTCCCTGGCCTTAGCCATACTTTTGCTAAGTATTGTTATATTTACCCATTTCTCCACCCCAACGTCGAGTCACTGAACGTCCACTCTCGACGCCGGCCCGGAGAAGAATTAGACCGTCGACATCTGCACAACGGAGTTGGGCCACGGAAGGCCTCTGGCCTCGGCCCGGGCCTTGGAAGGCCTCTGCCCTGCAAGTAGGGAGAGTGGGGGGTGGACATAATCTACACTCTTTTGGTATATAGGTACATTCTTATATATTCCTACACTTACTAGCCCGCTGCCACAAGGTGCGTATGGAGGGTACACCTTTCCAATTCTGCCCCAAGTGCAACCGCAAGTACCCTTGGGTCGACAGGCACGCCATGTGCAATCTCTGCTTGCCGAGGGACCACCCCGAGGCGAACTGCAGAGCATGTAGTAGGTTTAAACCGAAAACACTTAAGGACCATTCGATCAAGCGTTGGGCCCACCACGCCAGGCGTCAAGAGGCCATGGCAGCGGAGGGTGCCTTCAGCGATGGCAGCAACGCCGTACTTTCAGACGGTGAGGGCAACGTGGCCTCAAGAGACAGCCGAGCGCAAGTCCCCGACCTCGGAAGGTCGTCCGGCAGGGCGGCTATGGGGAAGACCCCCGGTGACACAAGCGCTTACCCACAACACTTTCACAAAGCACATGAAGTCCAACCGAGATTCAATGCGCACGTCGAGTTCTCGGAAAGAGGCATATAGAGAACGGTCCGAATCGGTGCCCTCTGGGCGTTCTCAATCTTGATCGCCGCATGACTCCAGGCAATCATCCACTGTTGCCAAGATTGCCTCGCTCCCCAGTGTAACGGAAGTTCGATCGTCTGGAGACGAAGCCGACTTCCATCCCTAGACCGCACTCCAGGAGTCGGCGCCCGCAGACCGCGCAACAGCGGCTCCCCAGTCCCTACCTCCACGTGCTAAAGATAGGGACACCACCCCCGAACCTCGACGCCAGTCGTCGGAAGGCTCCGGAGGGGTGAAAAAACAGGGAAAACACTCTTCCGCCCACGGGAAGGGGGGAAAACAACAGAGGAAGCAGCCTCAGCCTCCTCACACACCTCACAAACTTCCCACTCCTCATAAACAGACAAGTCCCAGTCCTCTGTTATCCCAAGGACACCTGCTAAAACCAGTAAATCCAGTCAAGATAAGGCAGAGAAAGCCCCAGAAAGGATCATTCCCAGTTCTAGAGAATGGTCTAGTGATGACATAGACAGGGTTATGTCAAGGATGTCTTCATTGGCAGATTTTTACACAAAGAACCCTGAACACTTTCTCTCCTATACTCCCGACGGGTCAGCACCCTCAGGCTCTAAGGATCCAATACCTCCAAGTAAGAAGTCCCGGTTTGAAGCCCCAAAACGGTCTTCGGACCCCTTCTATATACAGCCCTACTCCCAATATCAAGGGGATACATCCTTTTGTGAGGATCCAGATTTGGGCATGTTGGAAGAGCAAATTGGTACAGGCTACTATGGGGATGATGAGGACCAAGAAGAGGAAGAAGAAGATCCGGAGACCTACAGAACCCCCGATTACCGACTCTCCTGTCGACAACCTCTCCTGAATGAAGTTCAGTCCCGAGTGGCAGAACATTTCCACATTGACACCCAGGGTGCTCAAGAAGAGAGGGACTTCGCAGAAGATTTAGCGGGAGAAAGGAGGCCTGTTGCTCAGGCCATCCCTATCCTTAAGTCTATTCAGAGAAGGATAGACCCTTCACTTTTAAATCCTAACCTCACCAGGGCAGTGAACCCCAGGATTGAGAAACTTTTCAGGGCAGCCCAATCAGACCCACTGTATATAAGGGGGCATCTGAAACCGGACTCCCTGGTTGTTACTAACACCCGTAAGAGGGCTGGAACACCCTTGTCATCGTCCAAAGCTCCTCCCGACAAGGGGAGCAAGAAACTGTATGGTTTGGGCAGGAAAGTAGCCTCCACTCCCGCCTACCAGGCAAGGATTGCCAACTCCACCACCCTGTTGGCCAGCTACAACTGCCATCAGTGGGAAGAAGTCGCGGTACTCATAGACTCCGCCCCATAAGCCTTAAAGAGCCAGTTGGCATGAGTTGCGGCGGAGGGAAGAGCCGTTTCCGGTTGTATTTTAAAAGCAACCTTTGATGCAGCGGATAACGCCGGCAGATTGATAGCAGAAGGAACTGTTATCAAGAGACAAGCTTGGTTAAGGCAGTCTGGATTCAAAGCTGAAACCCAATCATCTTTGTTAGATAAACCGGTGGAGCCGGATCTATTGTTTGGTAAAGCGGTCGAGGACGCACTGAAAAATGGCAAGGACGAATATGAGACACTCAAATCCCTAGGCCAACTAACCAACAAACCCTTAATCAGAGAGGGAATGGCAATTTTCGTCGCCCACGCGGCCAAAATTCCCAGAAAGGATCGAAGGGGCAGGGTACACCGTGGAACAATAATAACCAACAGTCTACCCAGGGTTACGGCAGGGGTAATAAAAGAGGACGTGGTAAGGGTAGAGGCAGTCCCAGCAAAGGGGGCGGCACGCCTCCACCAAAACAGTGACGCTCCATTCAGGGTCCCTTCTCACGCAACCTCAGTAGGGGGACGCATTTCCAACTTCACCCAAGTTTGGGAAGGGATCACATCAGACAGATGGGTGCTGTCCACAGTATCCGCTGGGTACTGCATAGAACTGTTAGAGCGTCCCCGGAACCATCCTCCACGACAAAGAATACACTCTTCGGAACACCAGAAGATCCTCCTCGAGGAGATTGTCAATCTGCTAGCAAAGGACGCGATAGAACTCGTCCCGGGACACCAGGTAAACAAGGGTATTTATTCAACTTACTTCCTTGTGCCAAAAAAAGATTTGACAATGCGCCCAGTATTGGATTTACGGCCTGCAAACAAGTATGTCAAGCCTCAAAAACTTCGCATGACTACTCTCCAAGAGGTAATCCCCCTCCTAAAAAAGGGGGATTACATGGCAACATTGGATATGAAAGATGCCTATTTTCATATTTCCATGTTCCCAGCGCACAGAAAGTACTTGCGCTTCAAGGTGGACAGTTGGCACTACCAGTTCAAGGTACTGCCCTTCGGGATAGCTTCGGCTCCAAGGGTATTCACCAAGGTACTGGTGGTGGCAGCAGCACACCTACGCAGGGAGGCAATCCCGGTGTATCTTTACCTGGACGACTGGCTCATCACGGGGGAGACCCCAGTAATTTGCAGAACAAACATTCAAAGGACAATTGACCTCCTCTTCGAATTGGGCTTCTCAATAAACGAGAAAAAGTCAAGTCTGGTGCCAAGCACTTCCAAACAATTCCTAGGACCTATCCAAGTGGGGTTGACCTTGTCTTCCGAGGAAAGAATTCGGAATATACTGCTGCAAATTCCGCAATATCAGTCCGGGTGCCAGTTAACGGTACTCAAAGCAATGTGGTTGCTGGGCATGATGGTGTCATGTATTTACCTGGTCTCCCACGCGCGCCTGCGCATGCGTCCCATGCAGGAATGGTTGGCGAAACAGTGGTCTCAGGCAAGTGGTCAGTGGGACGATCTAGTGGTCGTTTCGCCAACACTTGTACAAAGCCTAAACTGGTGGACAAGAGAAAATCTGTCCAAGGGGAAACCCTTTTACGATCCCGAGATACAGGCGGTAGTCACAACCGATGCATGCCTGACAGAGTGGGGAGCTCACCATCTCCACCACACAGCTCAGGGTCTCTGGTCTCACTCAGTGGCCAAGAATCACATCAACCTGCTAGAGCTTCTGGCAGTATTCATAGCGCTTCAAGTGTTTCTAGCCCTACCTGCTAAATCTGTCAGTGCAGATCCGGACGGACAGCACTACAGCCATGTTTTACCTGAACAAGCAAGGAGGCACTCGTTCGACAAATATGTCCAAGCTTGCCCAGAAAATGTGGAAATGGGCACTCAGACGGAACATCTTCCTGTCATCGCAACATGTTCCATTGGATATCAATTCTCTAGCGGATGCTCTAAGCAGAGACCCCCTCCCAGAAGAACACAAATGGTGTCTACACAGAGGAGTCGTAGAAGATATCTTCTCTCAGTGGGGCTTCCCCACAGTAGACCTATTCGCCACAAGCGAACACATACAATGCCCAGGATTTGCATCCAGGTTCCCCCAACCAGACTCCTAGGGGAACGCCCTGTGGATGAACTGGTCAGAAATGTTTGCGTACGCTTTTCCACCAACTCCTCTCATCAGGAAGGTGGTCAACAAGATGAACAGAGAGTCGATGACGCTCGTCCTGGTTCCTCCCATGTGGGCGAGACAACCGTGGTTCCCACACTTATGCAGATTAGCCGTGTGCGAACCGATCAAACTTCCGGCCTGGTACAACCTACTGTCCTAGCACCAAAGTCAAACAGTGCATCCTCAACCCAACTCAGTGAACCTGGCAGCATGGCTCCTGAGGTCATAGAGTTCGGACATCTCAATTTACCACAGAGGTGTGTGGACATCCTAAAAGAATCTAGGAAGCCAAACACGAGGCACTGCTACTTTGACAAATGGAAGAGATTCGTTATCTGGTGCCAGAATAAACAAATCAACCCAGTTGATTGTACTCCTTCCACTATTGTTACATACATGCTCCACCTGCTGGATGCAGGACTGGTTTTTAACTCACTGAAGGTACACCTGGCAGCCCTGTCAGCATACACCACTTCCCATAACAAGGTGTTGTGGTGGAAAGTACCAGTAGTTAAAGCATTCATGGAAGGAGTAAAGAGACTTCACCCTCCTATTTCAAACCCACCACCAGGATGGGACCTTAACGTGGTGCTATCTAAGCTCATGGGCCCCCCATTCGAGCCCATGCACAAAAGCAGTCTTAAACACCTGACTTACAAAACAGCCTTTTTAGTAGCAATTACATCTATAAGAAGAGTCAGTGAAATTCAGGCTCTGTCAGTGCAAGATCCCTTCTTTACTGTCCATAAAGATAAACTGGTTTTACACACACACCCTAGGTTCTCACCTAAATTTATTTCAAAATTCCAAGTAAACCAGTCCATCGAGCTTCCGGCTTTCTTCCAAGACCCACAAAGCTCGGCTGAGGTGAAACTACACACACTAGATGTGCGTAGGGCGGTCCTCTACTATGTAAACAAGACCAGACCGCTTAGGAAAACAGACCAGCTGTTTGTCTCCGTAGCTACAGGTAGAGAGGGAGATCGTGTCTCTAAAGGTGCCATCTCTAAGTGGATTATTAACTGTATCCAGCTGTGTTACTCACTTTCTGAAAAAACTCTGCCTTTCATGCCTAGGGCCCACTCTACAAGAGGCATTGGGGCCACTCTGGCTTTCATTGCAAATGTACCCCTTGACACCATTTGCAAAGCAGCTACTTGGAGCTCTATTCACACTTTTACTCAGCACTACTGCATTGACACTCATTCCAAGACAGATACACAAGTGGGACAAGCGGTTCTAAGACATTTATTTGCTCATGACCCTTCTCACATCCCACCTCCTTCTTCATGTACTGCTCGCTAATCTATGCACAGCATGTGATCTAAGCAGATTCCACAAGCCTCAGAAGGGATACATTACTCACCATAATCGTATTTCTGATGCTTGTATTTGCTTAGATTCACATGCGACCCACCCTTCCTCCCCTCCGAGAGAAGGCGCATGGATGCTTGTAGTCTTACCTTTCTATCTGCTTGGATTATCTGTACTCACGCTTCTCCTCATGCTACCTCATGTCAGAAAAAATACAATCTGAGGGTCCTACACGCGTGAGGGATCATGGGTACAGTTGACGTCACACTAGGGATTGTATTACTGGCACGCCCTGTGTCGATGCCCATTTTCGAGTTTCGAAAAACAAACTGTAATACTCCGCAGCTTCCACTAGATGTCGGCCTATGCACAGCATGTGCATCTAAACAGAGACAAGCATCAGAAATACGATTACGGTGAGTAATGTATCCCATATATATATCACAGCCCGTGGTAGTGGGCGTGCAGTTATGGTTAAGTTGCTAAACCCATAGGAAGAGCACTTTGTGCGTGGCTTATAACTTTGCTCTTCCTGGACGAATCCTCACCAAACTTTGCATACGTAAGTATATGGACTGCTCTGAATTGCTTTGCAAAGTTTGGTGAGGTTTCGTCCAGGGGGGGCAAAGCTATAGGGGGTCCTATACTTTTATAATTTTCCATATACTGAACGGAGAAAAATTTGCTCACGCCTATGGCCCAAACAGCTGGACAGTTTTTCAACAAATTGCATGCACCCAAGACTCTAGGCCCTGGCCACAACCACTGAAGCATATCACACCCATGCAAGCAAATATTTTGACAGTGGTATGTGGGTTGCATAGGGGGTATGTTCTTAAGAGTGTGTACACTGGCTCCCAGTAGTGTGATAGTATTTGTAGGGAAGTGGACATGGTGTGTGGTAGTTGGTTTGTTGGACTGTGCTCAGAATGTTGGGTGTATGATGTTGTATGGCTGGCTACAACTATCGTAGTAAATACAGGTATGCACTGAATATTGTGACTCCAATCATTGTATACTTACTGTTTGCATTGTTGAGGCTGTATGCAGTTCTTTTCATAATATGGGAAAATGTAGGAGAAATTGTTTTTCCATTCTCTGGGGAAAAAGAAAACATCACATGTTAGGGTAGGTAGTTTGTAATGAGTTATTGCATTGCATAGCAGACTTTTCTGTACTTTGTGAACCCTCATAGTTAGTAATTTACAAGTAGTAGCCTTAAAACCAGTATACTGTGCAATGTGCTCAGTTCCTGTGATTGTTCGTATAATCAATGGGTCTGTGGGAGAAAATAAAATCCATGCAGGATTTTTAAAAAACTTTCTACGTTATGGTACAGTCTTTTTCAGTGGTTGATTGTAGTAGGAGGAATTGAAAAGGTGTATTGTTTTTGGTTTGGAAGTGGTGGTACTATTGTTGCAGTTTGATACCAGTTGGCATATTCTAATTGTTTATATATTGTTGCATTTTACAGTATTCATTTATCTGTTTGGTTGTTGATCTTTTGTAAGTACTGTGGTATTGCTCAGTAGTGTTGCAGAATTTTGGGGCAGTTAGATACCTGTTGGCGTATTCTAACTGTTGATAGTTTTGAAGTTGTTGGGGGTATTTTTTATACGTATATTGCAGTATTCCGTTTGTAGTTAGTTACCAGCTGTCGTATTCTAACTGTTTACAGTTTTTCACTTCTGCAGGGTATGTTTTCAAGCATATTTTCTCTTGTTGATGGATGCATATTTTCACTGTTAGATAGTGGTTGCCTTATTCTATTATTTTGTGGATTTAAAGGTTATTGAGGACATTTTGTAGACGCTCATACTCAGATTAGTGAATACATTATGGTTTTAAGAATATTAAGTAAGCGTTTACAAGATGTTCTGGTAATCTCTGTTTTAGAGTAATGGAAGTATAATTACATTCAAACCACCCACATTTCTTTTTGATGTATGCAGTATAGTGACCTGCATTGGTTGTGGCTCCTGCGTGGTAGATTATGCCTACTGTTGTGAAGGTTTTCTTGCCAAGTGATACTTGTCCATGTGTGAATCCAGTCAGCTTGCAGTTGTTTTTGGTACCATCTGCATTGTAACGCAAAAGCATTACTATTACGTATTCACTATGTGACTGTATATTTAAGGTGGAACAATTATCGGAATTGCAAGTAGTACATAATATGCCATGGTTTACATTTTGTACAAGCTCCTGAAATGGAATGGATTCACAGTTAGGTATGGATACATATACAAAGCTTTCATTAGGGACTTGCTCCTGTGCCACTTAGCTGCAGAGAGTGCATGTATGTTTCCACATGTATTTATAGGTATGTTTTTGTTTTCTAATACTTGTAGTAAGTATATAAGAAATTCTTGTGGATCTTCTTTTTTGTTTATAGTGACTCTCACAATTCCAGCACAGTAGTCCAATTCCTGCCTTATTCCAGAAACACTGTAAGTGTTGTCAGGATTGTTAATTGCATTTCTGTGAAGTACTAACATTTGCAAACGTAATTGGTCTGTGCCGTTTAAGTAAAGGTTTTTGACAATTGGTGGCAATTGGAATAGAATATTGATTGCTACATTTGCATAGCAATTTACACCAGTTGTATTGAAAAATGTGAATGGACCAGACAGTTCTGTGTCTGAGTCATTTGATGGAAGGGTGCCTTTTTTTCTTTGAAGAGATAGTTGGTTTTGTTTGTCCAGTTTGGTATGCATTTTTCTTTTCAGTAGATCCTTCTTTGGTTGTGGTAATTGATGAAGTACCAGCTGTTTTCAATTTCTTTGGCGGTATTGTTGTGAGATCCTGTATAAACTGAGTCTGCACTAGTTTTATTTTACAAAGTTTTACTTTTTGAGGAACAGGGTATGTTTTGAGATGGGGTGCGCAGAGTGCACATACTCTACAATGCAAGGAATATCAGCGTTTACTTTACTTGCATCACAATTGACTAGAAGTAGTCCTTCAAGGCTTAGCCAGACTATGTTTTCAGATTTCTCATACAAGGCAGTGCCGGTTAAACGTTCTGTGTCTTCATAGCAGCCACATTATCTATGGGAGAGCATTTTTATGCCAAAGCTGTACAATTTCTGTGACAGTGTTTTGTCAGATGATATGTCCTCCCAGAGGTCTTTTAGCGCTGTTTTCTCTGCTTTGGTTAAGTAGGCTGTGACATATTGTGCAACTGCAGTGGAATTGTCTGTAATGGACTGAACATCTGTATTTGCATAACAAAGAAGGGCAATGATTGTATTGTAAACATTGATGTACTTTGATCCTTCTGTTCTTTTTATGCAGTATGTGTTCTTAGGTGATTTGCCTTTGACACTATGTCTAACTGAAGATTGTTCTGTTGGTGAAACTGGTCTAGGGAAACCAAAGCGGCATTTGCTGTAGTATAATAGTACAATTTATGCATGTAGGTCGCTATGTGTAGTTTGTGAAGGGATTTCACAAGTGACATATTTGTGAATGAACTGCAAAACAGTGGCATCACTGTCCTGACCAAATTTAGGAGAATCTTTAATCCACAAAAGCATGTGGATGTGTGGCGCTCCTTTGGCTTGGTATCCTTTTCTCCAAAAGAAATGTTGAACTTCTCAGAGGGGAGGAACTGTTTTATTACGAATGAAGTGCGGCATGGCAATAAAGCGATGATGGCAGTATCTTGATACATTTACAGGATCAAGAGAGCAGAGTTTTCCTCGTGTTTTTATGTCTATATTTGTTTTGTTTTTGTTTGCTATGTTTGTTTGTTTTATTATTTATAATGTGCAGCGTACCCTAAGGTAACAGGGTGCAGCAATTACATGTATATGCGAAGCTTAGTTACAGCAACAAAGTGAAAATGTACATACAAGTATTCATTACATAAGGTATATACAAATAGTACCTATTTATAGGTGGATGGTACAAGAGCAAATGAAACAGACAACTTACATCAGCAATGTATGCAAGGTATAGGTGTTTGTGAGGTACAAGTATACAGTCGGTGGGAAGGGTAGTTGTAACTACCAGCAGCAGTGAATCCTGGCTACTTGCTAAGCAGGAGTAATCATTTAATGGTCATTCGATTTCAGCCACAAGATAATGTTGGTCCTGAAGTTTTGGTAGGATTGGTCAGTTCTCAGTGTGGGAGGTAGGGAGTTCGACAATTTGGCTGCTTTCACTTGGAAACTGTTCCCTCCATTTGCAGATCGATTGAAGCTAGGAATGGAGAGGCGTTCTCTGTAAGCTGTTCTAGGTGGTCTCAGGGAGATCTGTTTACGGAATCTGTCGACCAGGTAAATGGGGGCAGCATTGTTAAGAGATTTGTGGGTGAGTGACAAAGTTTTTAGAAGGATTTTGTTGTTGGTTGGGAGTCAATTATTCATGCTATGCGTAGGAATCATGCATGTCTTCCCATGCATACTCTGCACAACTTAATGTCACGGTTTTGTATCATACAGCCTACTTCTGCGTGTTGTCAGAACCAGTATTCTTTTGTACCACGCATGTTTGCTAAAGGATCTGTAATACTTGACTGTAAAACTTCATCTTTTTCTTCCACCTTTTGTAGTTATTGCGTAGCGGACATATTTTGAAAATGAGTACCTGTTTTCAATGTGTGTGCAACTCCATAGCTAGTTCACTTTCAAAGAGAAGGTGGAATATGTATTCAATATTTTGTCTAAATCTGGGGTCTTCAGAATACATTAGCAAAGAGCGGTATTCTGATGCTGTTATTTGTGTGGGTCTTTCATCGTACCTTCCTCCTTTTTCCAGTAGGAAAGAGTAGAGGAAAGGCTTGTGCTTCTACACTTTTTTCCCATATGCTGATTAGAGATCTTTTGGCTTGCCGCATTTGGTAAGTTTTCAGTGCATCATCTATGGTGTCTTTGGAGTGCAGTGGGTGAATTGTATAATGGTCTAAAATATTGGATGCTGTAGTAGGATCTAGAATTTTAAATTGGCCAGTTCCTGACGAAGGTTTTCTTCAATATTTATTTATTTGTAATATTCATTGTTGTCTGTTAGATATTGCAGGGCTTCTCTAACTTTATGTAAGTCCACTAGTTGCTGCCAATTTATTTTGTCTTTTGTAGGTACGCCATTCACTAGGATAATCAAAGATTGATCTATTGGCTGTTGCACTCCCATAGTGTCTACATTTTCTTTGAGATCTAATGGCAAATAAACTACTTTGCCACAAATGTCTTTCAGTAATTCAGAGGGAGGTAGTTTTGCTGTTTTTGGTTGAAGGCAAATTATTGCTTGAAATGGGTGCCTTTTTTGAAATATAATGCTCTCATATAAGTTAAGTTGTTGGAGGGGTTTTGGCAGTGGGAATATTTCCAAGTTATTAGTTATAGCACGTGAAGGTATTTGGTTGTTGTCAAGTTTTGCAGTGCAGTATCTGCAAAGTATTGAGGGGTTAGTAATTTCATATTTGTTTTCTGCTATAAGCTAGAGAGCTAGCTGGAACCACTTGGATTCCTCATTGTCTTCTATTTTGTACATTATGTCTACAGTTTTTGTGCTCTTATTATAAAAAGGTTCTGCAGCAACACACACACACACATGGTTTGGTACTTCACCAGATGTGCTTTTAAACTTTAGTATTTCTTTTTTGTATGAGTGTAGTAGAATTTTGACATCTTTAAGGTTGTTGCTACTCTGTTCTAAAGATATTGAATTTTGTAAGTGGGTTTCACTTCCAAAATATTTGCTTTCGATGTGCTCTATTTCTTCGAGTAGTTATTTGACTGTACCATGTAGAAGAATGCTATTTAAATGGTCCAGTGCTAAAGCAGGACTATTTGCATAGTACAGTTTATGAACGAGATTTCTTACAGTTGAATGGTGTGTTGCTAACATTTTGATATGGTGGAAGATGCTTTTGCAGGTAGGTCCAGAAATGCAGGCTAATGAATGTCCTCATAGTCCTGTGTATTTGTGCACTGGCCAGGAGTCCATAGTTTGTAATAGTTTTATTTTTAATTTGTCTTTGCCTTTCACATACTGATTGAGGAACTGGCGTAAAGATGTGAAAGATTTTTTGCGTTTGTTAAACATTGATTTGCACAGCCATTTGTAGACTGGACTTATTGGTTCTGTGTAATGGAGAGTTGATGCTAAATTTGCTGGAGATATTTTTGTGAGCAGCGTTTCTTGTTGCATGATGGTATTGTTAACCTTTTCATACCCTCGTCCATGGCAATTAGGTTTGGTTGCTTATGTTTGTATGCTTCTTCATTGAAATATGGCTCTGTGCTGGTGGTGTGAGTCTACTCACCTGCACAGATGTTTGCAAAGCTATCTTTGTTGATATTCCGTTTGTTGCGAAGTCCTTGTTGTAGTTTAGTAATTAATTTTGCTAGTGGTTTCATTCTGTTTAAAACTAATATAAATAATTTCCTTTTGAGAAGGATTGCACTGTCTATGAGAGCTTCCAGGATTATTTTTCTACAGTAGGTTTTAAGACTTGAGCATGATTTGTCCCCTGTTTTTATAAGGTTCTGAAGGACTCTGTGGTGGAACATTTTTTGTAAAATATGTTTTGGTATGCTTACTTGTGGCTACATCAAGATTAATAGGTGCAGTGTTAGCACTATTGGTAGTTGCAATCTTCTTAATACCTTTCTGTTTAGTTTTACATTTTGAAAGAGGACTCAAAGTTTCTTTCATGCAAGCTGCTTTAGTTTGGCTTAGTGACTGTATAAGCTGTTTTGTTTGAACTTTTTGTATACATTCTGCTAGAGGCGGATGCCTATTTTGTACACTTTTAGTTTGATTTGCTTTCTACGGAGTTGCTTTTTGGTAGGCATTATTTGGTGTCTGTTGGAGACAAAAAGAATGTGTGGTTTGGGAGGTTGTGCAATGTATGTATGCACTGTGCATGAGTGTCTGAGTATGAGGCTAGGCATATATGTAGAGGTGTGTGATTGTGGAATTGGCTGTTACTTCAGGTAGGGAAGGCTGTACTTGTATCTGTGTGTTACTGTACTGGTGTTTAGATGACAATACAAAGTGTGCACCTGCTGAGGTGCAATCAGTAATACTGAATCTAATGCTGTAGGGTTGATACAATTGTTTGTTCTACAATACAAGAACACTACACTGTTTGAGAAGCAGTCAGAACACTACAGCAATATTGCACTTACTTTGTTGGATGCAAAGCGAAGGTTTCTTCTGGGTTCTGTTTTGTACTTGAGATGCCACTGGCTTTCAGGAGTGTGGTCTTCACTGCAATTGCGAAAGAAGGAAATTAGTACAAGTTAGTTAATGGCACAGTAATTTCACTTGAAGAATAGATTAGTTACATTTGCAGAAGGATTTCTTTCCAGGAAGAGGTACTGTATATGTTAAATTGCACAGCTTTGGGGATTTTGGAGCATCAGCATCATTGCTAAGGGGGTTAGTGGAGTATTTATTTGTTGCAACACATACACTTTCAAAAGTGCACCTCATAGGACACACCTATAAATACTCAACTAACCCCCTTAGCAATGATGCTGATGCTCCAAAATCCCCATTCATATGCAAAGCTGTGCAATTTAAAAGCCAGTGGCATCTCAAGTACAAAACAGAACCCAGAAGAAACCTTCGCTTTGCATCCAACAAAGTAAGTGCAATATTGCTGTAGTGTTCTGACTGCTTCTCAAACAGTGTAGTGTTCTTGTATGGAAATAGATTGGTGGAAGTTGTAGTAGGGCGAAGAAAGCTTGGAAAGATGTACAGATTGAACAGGAGAGTGTTTTTGTGTGTGGAATTCCATTAATTATTGTGCGCATAGATGCTTGCTACATGAGTGGAGGAAACCTTTCAGTTATTTGATTTATCTATCCATATTTCTAATGACACTGTTCTGAATGTACACATGTATTTGCTAGGTTTTGCAAGAATGATAAGTGGCAGGCACTCTGTTGAAATGCATGCAATGTATGTACTTGCAATGCTTTGGTAAGATACAAGTTGGTTTACTGTTCTGTGTGTATTCTAGGAATTTCATAATAGTGTGTTAAGGGGAGGTGGTTGTGAAAATGACAGAAGGAAATAAGAGAATAACAATTTGCATATTACAATGAGTGAAATGGGTAAATAAACACTTGGAAAGCAGAACGATTTGCAAGTGAACTTGATGATAGGATGTACTGCACACACAATATTCATACCTGTAGTTTGTGTTGATGCATGTAGATGTGGATGAATCTGGAAGGAGAAATCTTGGAGAGTTTTACAATAGTTGTTGCTGTAGGTGTTTTGCAATCACAGGAGACTTGTACTTAGAGTGATGAACAGTACATCTAAAGTGCTGAATTGTGATGACAGAGTTAGATGTAGAGTTCGTGGATGTGATTGGTGGTTGGTTGTGCGACCGCTTATGTGTAACCAATGAGGGAGTGGTGCATAGAGTGATGTGGAAAGGGAAAAAGGGCTGCCCCTGTCTTACGGGGTCCGCGGACATTGCGGTAGTTCACGGACAGGGAGTGCCACATCCGGGGCTTCGCAGCATGTCTGGCACGGAAAGGGTACTGTGGGGATTATCCAATCAGGTGTTGAAGTTGTTCTTTGTAGGAAGAGAGATTGTGTGTAGTGAAGATGGCAGAGGTGAAGAAAGTGAGGTTGTGCGCATTTGGAGATCTGTTTGTAAATGTTTTAGAGAGGTATGCTAAGTCTAAAGATATGGCTGCCAAGTTTGGTTTTGAAGGAGTGGAGGTTTTGTGGTCAACTGTGCCTGGCTCCAATATGCAGGCAGTGGTTGGAGTTTGTAAGAGTATGTCCATTTGGAACAGTCCAGATCTAGTGGTACTGCATTGGGGTGCTGTTCATTTGGTATACATCAGTGCTCCTACTTTGTTGAGTGCTCTTGAAAAATTGGTTCAGGCAGTGATGGTGGTTCTTCCAAGTGCCAAGTTTATCTTTTCTGAAATGCTACCTAGGGTAGTATGGGAAAATTTTAATGTTTTTTGTCCCCAGCAAAATGGTGCAAGGTGTTTGGTTAACAAAGGCATGTCTATTTTCTTGTTTAGAGCTGGAATTTTGTCTTGTAATCATGACAATATTGATTCTGTTAATGTTCCTTATTTCAAAGCAGATAACATTTATTTATCCATACTGGGAAATGCCATGTTATTTGAAAATATAAGGAATGCTTTTCACAGCATAAAATAAAGAAAATCTGTGAAAAAACCAAAAGAAATACAAAATGAAAGGTATTTCTTTAGAAGCACCTTTAAAAAAAATATGCTATTTTCAGAGCCACCATCAAAGAGGAAATGGAATACCCTGTTGCAATTTCTTTCCCCACCCTCACCAATTGCACAATATGTCCGTGGACACAGCGGTAGTCCGCGGAGCGCACATGGCACATTCTGGGATTTTGAGGCTGGCAGGCATGGAAACTGGACTGTGCAGTCCAGGGGTTTGGTCAGTAAGGTTTACTGGGTGTGATGTGTAAGGAGATACTTTGGCAGAAGGTCTGTTTGCTGAGAGGCGAGCAGATGGCTATGGCTGTCTCTTTCGGGAGGTAGAGTAACTGAATTTTGGGCAACTCTTGGAGAAATTAGTTGAAGGTGCATGCAGAGCGCTGTGGAGTGGCTGCACATCTTGGATTCCCTCATGTGGATGTGCACTGGTATGTTGTGCCAGTTTGATGAGACAACGTCATCCAGACATTATTATTATTCATTGTGAAGGGAACAGTTTAGGACTTATTAGTGGAATCTCCTTGCAGTTTGCAATGAAAGTAGGACTTGGGAAAGTCATGGATATGTTTCCAAACTGCAGAGTAATTTTTTCTCGTATTGCGCAGACAAATGTGGCTGCGTTCTTCTTCATTTGGTATGCAAATGGGGAAAGCGAGGCGCAATGTGAACAAGGCGGTTTGCACTTTTGAGAGAGATGTTGGTATGTCCTCTTTTCACAATGAAAATATTATCTTTCGTAGTACACATTTCTTTTCGCAGAGATGGAGTCCATCTTACTGGTGCTGGAAATCAGATTTTTCTGCGAAATATACTAAATGCATTGCAACCCTTTTTGCAAGCAGAGCATTCCTTTTTCTAGTCAGTGTTGACCACTTGAACATTTCGAAACACAAGAAAAACTACAAAAAAGCTCTTTTCAGAGCCACCACTTCCTCCCGGAGAAGAGTGCAATGGTTTTGAAAGTGAAACATCCCAAAAATATTGAATGTCTACTGACTTCGAAAAATACCCAGGGCCCTGCACCATTTCATTGGCACTTCTTTTTTTAAACTGTGAAAGGTGGCTCTGAAAAGAGCTTTTTTTTGTTTTTGTTGTTTTGTATTTTTTTTTGTTTTTTCAGACATGACACATAAGGAAAGGAAGGGAAGAGAAGGTAGGGGAGGGGCACCAATCACAGGGATAAGAAAGGGCAAGTGGAGAGAGCAAGATGTTGGGTGGGCCTCACTTTGGTAGTTTCTCATGCTCCTGGACCTAAGCCTCAAAAGCACTCCGAATTGTTCCCCCCCTGCAGAGTACCACATCGCAGCAAATACACAATACAGTGACCTTCGAAAGGTAAGGGTCTACTGCATCACCTACGGCCTGAGAGGCTGGTTCAGGGATGCGCTGTCTCACAGCAGTGTCTCTTGTGGTGGCAGGAGTGGATTTGGAGGATGTTGTAGAGGAACTCACCCTACTACTTTGTTCAAAGGGTATGACCCTGTGAACTGCTACCTTGTGGTACGACCTCCTGTGTCGCCGCATGGAAGTGGTCCCATAGCTGTACAAACCCGGTTTGCCACGACTGAGCTCCATGTGTCACTCAGTGCAGCGCACCTTGTGTGCATGTGCCTTGAGTACCCCTCCAATGGTGGTAAAGAGCCTTCACACCCAATACTCACACTGGCTGGCAGTAGTAAGGACAATCCACTACCTCATCCTCGTCTTCCTCTTCATCCCTCTCTACATCTCCACACCTGTTCCCCTCTCCATGCCCTTGGGAAGGTGGTGCTGGTGGAAGGGGTGGGGGTGGTGCTCAGGCAGAAGTAGCACCAGCAGCAGCAGCAGCAACCATGGATGCTATCAGGACAGCTGTCAGGAATGAGGAATAGCAAAAGCTGAATAGTCTTGGTCAGCAGAAAGGAGCCAAAACAAATTCCTGGTAGTTCCAAAAGGAATTAAGGCAAGAGCAAAAGAAGGTCCAACAAGGATTGCAACACAGAAACACAGAAAGACAGAATGAGGAGTAGCTCTGGGATGTGGCCTTTTATAAGGGTGCTGGGGAGCGCTGACACTTTGCACACCAAAAAGGGCTCAAAGAGTATCCAGATCGGTAGGGGCATAGTCTGAGACCTCTTCAAGGTGAAGTTTCATAGAAAAACATCTTGGATTGCTCAAAAAAGTGTTTGTCCGGGGGCCCGAACCCTGTCGGCGGTCAAGGGCCTATGCTCAGCATGGGTGCGGTCACATGATGACGTCGCAGACATGTTTGTGAATGGGCCAGCTGTCCATAGGACACCTATTGTGCGGGATTGGTTGTACGCATGTGTATGGATGTTCTACGGACAGGGTTTGTGTCCCCGAACTAATTAAAAGTGCGACACACGTGCGGCAGAAATTTCCAGACAGGCGTGATGTTCGTAGGACCTCGAGGGTGGGATGTGTATGCGCACAAGTGTCTGCCGGACAGGGCTAGGATCCCCAAACTAATTAAAGGTGCGTCACAACTTTGCGGACATGCGGACAGGGCAGGTGTTCTACAGACACCTCCATTTTGATTGCAGACAGACTGGACAGGTTAAATGTCCATAAGACACCCCCATTTTGATTAATTGTGGACATTCTGGACAGTTGGGATGTCTGCAGACTTGCAAACAGGCTTTTAAAAAAGAAACTCAGACACATACAGCAACAGTATACATATAACTTTATTTATATACAAAAATATACATTCATAGGACCCCGAAGGTGGAATGTGCATGCAGACAGGTGTCTGCCGGACAGGGCTAGGGTCCCCGAACTAATTAAAGGTGCGTCACAACTTTGCGGACATTCAGACAGGTTATTTGTTCTACAGACACCTCCATTTTGATTGCGGACAGTTCGAACACTTTAAGTGTCCATAGGACACCCCCATTTTGGTTAATTGCGGACATTCCAGACAGTCGGGATGTCTGCGGGCTTGCAAACAGGCTTTTAAAAAAGAAACACAGACACATACAGCAACAGTATACATATAACTTTATTTATATACAAAAATATACAAATTATGAAACCGAGGGGGAAGCAGAAATGGAGACACATACAGGGAAATTGGGGTTTTCTAGAGGTAGGGTGGTAATGGAGGAAGGGATTGAGGTCTCATCGTAATGTTTTTGATTATGGGGAATTTTTGGGGATGGTTGACTGGGACAGGGAGAAAGGGTACAGGTGCACGTGGGGCAGTGATATTTAATTTTCTCCATGGTATGTCTTTGTTCAAAGTCTTTTAAATCAAGACATTTCTCTGTCCTCCGGGCCCAGGTACCTTCTCACTGGGGCTTGGGTCCAAAATACCTTCAGCTATCCCTCTGCAAATACCTCCCCTCTCGAGCTCTTCGCTCCTCTACCTCCAACTCTCTCAGGGTCATTCATTTTTAAAAATAACGAGCTGGCGGTAGATCGCTTGTCTTTTGCTGGGGCCTCCCTCTGGAACAGCCTCCCTGCCACTCTAAAACTTGATAAGGACCATCTCCGTTTCCGGAAGCACCTCAAGACCTTCCTCTTTTCCTCTGAATTTGCTCCCCCTCTCCCCTGCTGATCTGTTCTCTCTTGGCACTGTGCACCTGGCCACCCTCTGTCCTCCGGGCCCAGGTAACTGCTCACCCTGCCACCCTCCCGCACTGCCTCCGGGCCACCCCTTGCACTGGGGTTTGTATCTGTACCCAGACAGCCCCCTCTTTTTCTTCCTGCACTTATCAGACCTACCCTGTCTGCTGCCTTAATCCTAGCACTTGAAAATTGCTGGCTGCACTACCACTGTTTGTTGCCTTTATTATTTATTTATTGTTATTTATCTGTTTCTCCTCTGCTTCACACTTTCCACTTCTCCCCCTTCCATGCACTTTTTCCCCTCCCCCTCTCCCATGCACTTGCACATTCTCAATGTCACTAGGCCTAGTAAGATCGCTGTTTTGTTCTCTGCTGTTCCCCTCCCTTGCCTTGTCGCGCTCTGAAACACTTGTGTACGAGCGCGATAGAAATAAAATATCAATATCAATAATTGATCCATTTTTTCTTCTAAGTGAACCAGATGATTTTTCACAGTGTCAGTTTGTTGTTCCATATGTTGTTGGAGTACTACATGATGTACTGTTTTTGGAGCATTGTTATTTTCTGTATGTACTGTTAAAGAAAAGAAAATGTGTTAGGTACATGTGCGATAATGTGTATGTATTGGCTTACTTTGGAAATTGCAGTGTGTACCAGTAGTATCTTCACTCATTTCATCCCGGGAAACATTTTCTTCAAAGCACCTCATTGTGCTAGCCATTTCTGTGTAAAAAAAAGATACATCATTTTTTTGTGTATCCTACTAAACAAAGTGTATAGCTATAGGAATTAATGTAGTGTACTTACCAGTTTGTTTTTCAGTTTTGCTGTTAGTGCTTTGTAGGTGTGCTGTCGATATTTGCGGTGCAGTTTCTGTATAAAGCAGCAGTGAGGTAATTCTGTTGGAGTCATAGGTTATTTTTGTTTTTGGTATGATCCATTATGCTGTACATCCTACAGAACTGCATTGTTGGTTGTTTTTTAAGTTGTTTTTTAAGTATACACTGTGTACTTCTAGTTTATTTTTGTTTGTAATTCATTTATGTGCTGCTCTTTGAACATGTTTAGTTTGTTTGTTGTATGCTACAAGAATATAAGATACCCCCGAGCTTTTGGACAGTGTGGATGTTGCCATTCCGCGGACAGTCGCATAGTCCATGGATCCTATGGCTAATACCATGGGATAGGGGGCTCAGTATGTGGTATGGTATATGTACATAAAGTAAGGGTATACTGGTTAAAAACCTATGAAATTCAGTGAAATAATGTTGTTAAAGGGATGTTATGGTTATGTTGCGCTACTAAAAACCTATCAAATTTAGTGAAAAAACATTGTTAAAGGGATGTTATGGTTATAAGTAAAACCGAAAAACCCCTGAAATTCGCCAGTTATTGTAAGATAAGTTGGCAGAGACAGAAATGACACGTAGAGTGAGATAGAAGGAGGCAAAGTGAGAGAAGTAGAAAGAGAAAAACGGGCAACCAGAAGAAAATTGACAGAAATAGTCGAATGGTGTATGATACATAGGGGACCTCTAGTACAATTCATGTTCATAATATGTTTTAATTTGCATTACAGTACAGATTTTTAATGTCATGCGAATGACACTCAGTTCTCTTTCAGAGTCCCCTCAGCTTCCTCGGCTCCTTCTCTCATACCAGACTATCTGGCCGCAATTCAGGAATGGTGTGCCACCAATGATCTCTGCTTTAATGCCAGTAAGAATGAGTACCTCCTCATTGGGACACCTGCTCCCTCCTTTCCTCACTCTCTTTGGCCATCCATTCTGAGCCCTCTTCCTGCTCCTTCCTGTAAGGCTAAGAACGTTGATGTTATCTTCAACTCCACCCTCTCCTTCTCTCTTCACACCTCTAGCATCTCTCAGAAGTCAAACTATTAGCTGAACCTCCTGAGAGGTATTCTTCCTTTTCTCACTTTCCCCCAGGAGCCCACTGTCTCCAGAGCTCTGGTCCTCTCTGCACCAGACTATTGCAACAGCCTCTTTCTAAATCTGCCTGCCTCTACTCTCCGACCTCTGCATCATATACAGAACAGGACTGCAAGACTTGTCCTTGTCCCAGGGATCATATCTCTCTAGCTCTGAAATCTCTTCACTGGCTGCCGGTGGCTGCAAGGATCAAGTTCAAGACCCTTTGCATCGTCCTCAAGGCTTTCTGGGGCCTGGGATCGCTCCACCTCCAACTTTCCATTCCAAAACCTCTTCCTTCTCGAGTTCTTCGCTCATCCACCTCCAGCTCTCTGAGGGTCAGATGCTTCTTCATGCAGAGAGTTGGGTGCAGATCTCTCTCCTTGGCTGGGGCCTCTTTCTGGAACAGCCTCCCTGCCTTTCTCAGATTTGAGCAGGACAACCTCCGGTTCCGGAAGCTACTCAAGACCTTCCTTTTCACTTCCACTTCCTCTCTCCCTCTCCCTTGCTGATGTACCTCACTGCACCATGCACTGGTCACCAGGTCACCGTCTGAACTCGGGCTCAGGGTCCTCCATGTCCAGTTGCCCTTGCACTGCCTCCGTGCTCCCCAGCACTTAAGGGTCTGTATCTGAAACCCTACAGTCCCTTCTTTCTGCACTTATGAGCCACCTGCTGGCTGCACTTATTGAGTTAACTGCACTTCTCCCCTCAGGCACTTTTTTCCCTTCCCTCTTCCCCGCACTTCTGCGATCTGAATGATACAAGTCCTAGTAATAACATTGTGTTTCTCCTCCCTTTGTTTCCCCCTACTTGTCTTGTCATGCCTAGAAACACATGTGCACAGGCGTGTTATAATTGCCACATCATATCAAATCATATATCACATCCTGGATACTGTTTTTGTGGTAATACCTACAGAACCAACGTTGCAGCCTTTTGGTATCAGAGTCCCAAGCTCCAGATCACTGATTTACAATAGGAACATTGTGCGAGTTTCAATTAAAAAGCTGAAATCACACCAAGGTCATAAAATAACAAATAGCCAATATTTCTTACCACTTACTGTGATTTGAACCTTTACTATGCCAGGTTCCAGTAATAATGTAATAATGCTGCATGTGTGCTGTAACATTGTAATTAGTTCATTGCTCTAGACTAGTTTTGGCTTGAAACTTTAGCAAAAATGTGGTAATCATTTTGAATTTTGATATTTATTATTGGTCACAAAGAGTAACTTTTTTCTAGATTAGAAGATTTTTTTTATTTTTAACAATAATTAGATCCATGCCTTTCTCCATTCCCTTCCCTTCCTGTCTCTGGGTTGAGCGCCTGGTCAACTTCTGTCCTTACCTTTCATCATCAGTGTTATCATGCCCAGTTTGTTTCTTGCCTTACTCTCCATCTCAGGTTAATATTCCAAAGCATGCTTCATGTCGTATTTCTTACTTTCAGGGTTACAGCACCTAGCTTGCTTCTTTCCTTACTTCTCAGGCTTGACCTCCACCCTTTTTCTGAGCATCACCCAATGATGAAATGACAAAGCTGTAGTGCTCTGGTTGGACCACTTCAGGCCAAATATGAATCTGACAACAAGGTGTTCACTCATCTGCATTCTTTTTGTAGATAGGCAACACCTATATCAATAATAAGCAAAAGACATTGGCTGGTGCTAATGGAAGAGCCAGAATGCCAGCTGTATTCCCTGTTGTACATCCTTGTTCACTTCTACTGGCTGGAATCTTGCTTTCTGTGCGGCCATGTCTTAGCCTTGTCCCCAGGCTGCTGCCATCTTTTCATGCTCCCCTGTCACCCCAGCCCACCCGCTGCCTCCTCCCCAGGCAGGTTCCCCTTACTTCTGTTGCTCAATGTTTTACCCCTCTGACTCACAGATTCTGAGCACCATACCTGCACTGCCATTTCAAGCCATAGAAGCGGAGCTCAGTGTCGATCTCTGGTTAACATTTTTATGGCTTGAATTGTGTTTTACCAGTGACTCATGATCCCTTGCTTTGGCCCATAGGACGCTATAAGCACTCTGAGTGTGATACCAGGGTGATCATAACATTACTGGCTGTGTTTGGGGGCAGACATGGCCGGTAATGGCCTAAGCCCTTGTCTGGCCCATTGGTGGACTCGGGCCAGCCAAGCTTGCACTAACTGTTCAATATCTGCCCTGTCCGCCTCTAATACGGCCATCTGTGCTACATGATCACTATAAGAGCAAGGCACTTATGCACACGTAGTAGCAACATTGAGAGGATCCCACACGAAGCCAAAAGAGAAAGAAAATGTGTTGGTCATGGTATTGAAAAATAGAGTGAATGAGTGTTTGGAGTTGGAGTAGGCAATCAGGTTACCAAGTGAGGTAGATGGCGTTATGGGGGTGTCCATGGAAAGGGGCAGGACAATGGGACATCTACGGGGTCCCTGACACAGAGAAGCATTGTAGCCATTTTAACCTCTGATTTGACAATTCTTGTGCATTCTGTTTTAAAAATATGTGAGGGAATCCATGATTTTGCCACAGCTTCTCTGTTCTACAGACATGTCAACGTAGACCTGTGTATCATCCATACATTTGTAGAAGCAATCACTATGCTTACAGATAATAGTGGTCTTATTTAAACATTAAAGATGAATGGAGGGTCTGCAGAGGATTGTGGCTCCCCAGATGTAACCTTTGCAAATTCATAGAACATTGAGTTAAGCCTTCTGCTTAGCATTAGACTAAGACAATAAGGGGTCGATTCATGGAGCAAACGTGCGCCGAAAATCCCAGCACAAGCAGGCGCAAGGTAGCGCAAGCGCGAGAAACGCAGCGCACGCGCACGTGTGGAATTCAAGGAAGACGCTGCGCGTGTTTCCCGCTGTCCGTGCGCCCAATCCTGCCATGGCGCACGCAGGCACACACGGCGTGCGCTATGCGCACAGCAAAAGCGCACATAGCGCGGCGCACACAACCAAAGTGGGCGGGACAGTGGGCGTAACACGCGGAATGGGGAATAACGCATGAAAAAGAAGGCGTAACTGGGGAAGTACTGCAGGGAACTACACGGAACGCCCACACGCACGCCAACAACCCGTATTCATGGATTCAAATACGGGAAACCCGCGCACAGCAAAAGACGCACACAGGCGTCAACGCGTCCGCCACACGAAGGCAGGCGGAAGCGTCCCCGCGCACAGTATAAAAGTGCGCGCAAACAACAAACACGTATATACAGCTACGATGAATGCCCCATTTGTCGCAGCACTGATTGTGGGACACCGCAGGAGGAGGAGAATAGCCAGGGCACGCATTTTCGCACCACGGACAAGCCTTTTTGGGATGCCTGACAACCAGGTCTATGGCAGGTATAGGTTTCCACCCCACATCATCCTAGACCTGGTCAGGGAGTGGGAAGATGACCTTACATCCCCCACCCTTTGCTCCCAAGCATTGAGCCCCTTGGAGAAGCTGCTCAATGTCCTGCATTTTTTGGCCACTGGGTCATTTCAGCGGACTACTGCCATAGTGGGGGGGGGTCTCACAGGCCACGCAGTCACGCTGCCTACACCAGGTACTGGCAATCATGACAGCGCGCCCCTCAGTCCGCAGGCACATATACATGCCCAGAACACCCGCAGAAAGGCAGGCCGTTGTCCTGGATTTTTTCAGGGTGGCACACTTCCCCAAAGTGCTTGGTGCCATAGATTGCACCCATGTGGCCCTACGTCCACCTAGGGCCACTAAGCACATCTACCGAAACCGCAAGCACTGGCATTCCATCAATGTACAGGTGGTATGCGATGCAAAGGGAATCATCACCTCTGTCTATGCAAACTACCCTGGCTCCACCCATGACAGTTTCATATACAGAATGTCCGCCCTGAGCCGGGCCCTGGAAGTTGGGCAGCATGGCGACACATGGCTCCTAGGTGAGTACAAATGCCCTTGCACATGCATGCATGTCACACACACACACACACACAAATAAACAAACCCCAATAATCACAACCATTTACACCTCCCCAGGGGACAGTGCCTACCCTCTGAGCAACCACATGATGACGCCAATCCGGAACCCCACCACACCACCCCAGGTAAGATACAACGCCGCCCATATTGCAACCAGGGCCATAGTGGAGCGCACATTCGGAGTGCTCAAGTCACGTTTCCGCTCCCTTGACCGCTCTGGCGGGCAGCTACTCTATGCACCACCAGTAGTGTGCAGGATCATTGTGGCAGCATGTGTCCTGCCCAACCACAGGCACAGGCGCTGCCCATGGGAGGGGACAGGGCACGTGGCGAGGAAGCCTGGACCCAGCTTGTGGCCACATTTTTCACCTAAACTCCCACCCCTGCGGAGTGCACACAGGCCTGGCACATACCAGGTGACAATCGATGAGGACAAAGAGACAGTCAACTGTCACAACCCTACCACCCTGAGATAGTTGCCATGGAAGTGCCACATTGTCTGCATCCATAGCTACTTAAACACAAGCTATCCTGTGTGACCAAAAGGCACACATATGACATGACATGATATGGCCTATACACAAGTATCTCAAGGTGCGATGAGGCAGGGAGGGGGGAACAAGGGAAGACAGACAACGGTACTACTAGGCAAGGGGAGGGGGGGAGTGCAGTACAGGGTAATTAGACCAAAAACAAATACATAGGCCAGCTGGTGGCAACTGCAAAGGTAAGTGCAGACAAGTGCTGGAAAGGGAGGGCTGTAGGGATAGAGAGACAGTCCTGCAGTGCAGGGGTTGCCAGGGAGGCAGTGCAAGTGGAGAGTGGCTGGGCCAGGGACCGAGGTCGGTGAGAGTGGCCCAGTTGCAGATCCAGTGCAGTTCCAGTGAAGAATTTAGCAAGGGAGAGGCAGAGAGAAAGCAAAAGCAAAGAGGAAGGTCTTGAGGTGCTTCCCGAACCGGAGATGGTTCTCCTCAAGTTCCAGTGAGGCAGGAAGGCTGTTCCAGAGGGAGGGCCCTGCCGTGGAGAGAGATCTACCCCCAGCTAGTTGCTTTGAGAAGCGGATGACCCTGACATGCAAGGTGTGAATCACACACACCTGCAAAACAGGCCATGGCCATCACTGTTATGCCACTCAAACCCTCCCAAACCACAACATGACATGGCAAGCAATACCCATACACCAACACAGTAACAATAAGGTACACATTGCCATGTCCAAAATGTACAGTGGCATCAGACAATGATGCCTGACCTGGAATCAGATGAAATGACTGACCAACAACCTCCCACCCAAAATAAGTCATTTCCAAATGCATTACAAGAGTTGTAGACGTAACATAACAAAGAATGCCTGTCTACATGCACATTGTGCATTGCAAAATCAACACTGCAGCTTCTGTGTGCTGTGTCCTACTCCTGCAACACACTGCTCAGCGCACAGCACAGTGAACAGCCATTGTGCGTGATGCACACCCGGAGCATCACATCTAAGCGACAGACCACATCAAAAAGCAAATTAGGCATGTACAGGATCCATAATTGGTCACAGAACATGTGCTGCAGGGACACAGTGGGCACCAGAAGGCAAACAGTGTACACGTGGATATGGAAGGGTGGTTGTACATGTAATGCATCAGAGTGCAAGTGTGTGGGTCAGCAAGGACATGCACTCAACATATGCATGTGCAATCAAGTGACCATCAGTGTTCTCTACACATCACATGTGAACATTCACCATGTGTACACCCCAGCATGTCAAACCACAACTATCCCCTCGCACCTGAAAGGTAAACACAACACATGAACAGGCATTGATTAGCAGAACACAACATGTACATAGGATACCACCATTACAATGTCAGGGTTCCCATCGCACTGCAGGGCAAGGCAACTATCAACAACAACCCCCCCTCCCTCACAAATGACCATGACCCACTGAACAACTGCACCTGGGTCATGGAGCCTTCAACCCTCAATTCCACCTGGCCACAGGATCACCTTTCCCCTTCGTCACCATCTCCCACCTTGTGTGTAAAAAGGTGCCTGCACCCTCAGGATCCACACTCATTTCCAAAATCACAAAATCCAAGCCAGAAAAACGAACCAGAACACCCTCCAGTAGATGACTTGACGTAGCAGTACCTCACAAAGGCCAAGTACCACCACAATGATGCAACAACCAAGGTAGCACAGTAAAACAATGTCACAACAGGATGTAAACCATGTGTGGTACATAACATAGAATGATGCACCATGAACGGATGTGTACTGTCACAGGTCCCGTGTACAGGCGCGGGAGTGTCACGAAACAACCACCCCCACCGTGTCCCGGGTGCCTGCAAGGTCAAACTCACACAGGCCCCTGAGACCCTGGTGGGGAAGGAGGGTCAGGGATATGCAGTCGGGACAGGTGTTGGCACACTGGATAAATGGAATGAGTGGCAGGAGAGGGGAGGAGGAATGACACATGAAAGTAGGGAATGCACGAAAATGTACTACCTGCATGAACACATACACAATCCAAACAAACTTGGACATCATTGTCATGGCCTTCTGTAGTCCAGGCTTAGGAGTGGCACGAACCAACCACCCCCTCTAGGGTTTTGGTGCCTGCAGGTTTGGGGCTTACACAGGCATCCGCAACCCCAGTGGGGAAAGAGGGTTAGGGAACGTTGCTTGGATAGGTACGGGAAGCAGGAACACTGGGTAGAGGGTACAGGGTTAAAAATTGCATAGAATTCCGGGTGATTAGGGGGAACAAACATACCAAATTGAATTACACATTCATCCATGCATTAGTGCACCCCCCAGCAAGCCTATGCAGAGCAGTTTCAAAGAAAAACAACAAGACACTTAGCTCTGGTTTTGAGTGCTGGCCTCCTGCCTGCGCACTCTCAGGTCCGGTTACAAGAGCACTGCAATGCTGCAAAGAGAGCCACAGTCAACAACCTGTACGTGCCAATTACACAAAAACACACCACCAAACATGCCCCATAGCAACAAACTACTCTACAAACAGACTATCTGGTGTAGATGCTTCGTACCCATATATAACATTACCCCTGTGATGGGTCATACACAGTCAATGCAGTAAGTCAGCCGCCGGTGGGTGTGTGGCAAATGGAACACCAATGTGTCACAATTCACACAACATGCAATGTTCCCAGGGTAAGCAGACATACCCATATAGCAAGCCATGACTTCAGAGCAAGTTGTGTACCACCATGACCGAAACAAAGTTTGCAGTGCATTCATCAAAATGTACATGGAAATTAAATGCACTGCACCCGAGTATGTCCCTTGCTGTATGTCCCTGTGAGCTGCCCCTTTCCATGTCTCGGAAGGCTACATGGTTGATACAAGTGCCTCAATGGACCTTGGTGTACCGGAGGGTATGTGCCACTGCCCCTGCAGGTGTCCCAGACAACCTTACAATCAACAGCCATCAGTCCACCAACACATCTGAGCTGCATTGTGTGCTTCAACACCAATATTCGTCCAAGCTCACCCTCAGTGCTGTGACTAAGCCTGCATGTGCAACTCGCCTGGTGCAAGCTTTGCTGTGTTGTGGTCCCCCTGTGCTGCTCACCTTGCCTGGAGTTCCTTGGAACACGTCAGCAGTTCTAGGATGTAGGTCTGCAATCCCTGTGCCTCTGCTTGTGCACACATGTGCATGTGGGCACCAACAAACGTGTCCAGAATTCTGACGTCCAATGGGCAATGTCTGCTGGCAAAGGTGCTCTGGAGGCTCATCCCCTGTAGAAAGGGCATGAAACACATGATTAATGCTTCAAAGTCATCTGTGTGTGTCTCTTCAGGCATCTCATTACTTGACCATGTCAGAGAGTCACATCAGAAATCACACCATCAGTCCGTCTTTCACATCCAAAGTGTGGAACACTATCTACGGCATGAATTGCAACAAGCATGTGTACAGTAAAGATAAGAAACATACTACACAATGCATAGCAATGAATGTACACATTAATCAGGAAACACCCCATCTAGCAAAAGCTTAACAGTGGACAATAACACCAAAATCATCCCCACTAGGGGTGTAAACACAAGTCACACAGCACCAGACATGCCGCAGATATGACAGTCCAAAGCCCTTGTGTAAAAGGTTGTGACACCGAACCATCCTTGCGAGCCCATTGATAAGGGAGGCAGGAGTGGCATATGTGAGTCAAGGAACCCAAGCAGCAAACACATACACAAGACAAGCCTGAAGGGCCCAGCTGGAACAAACAGTGGATGCCTTCAAAAGCCACAAAGCACTGCACCGTCACATGAAAGCACAATAGACAAGCAATTTTAAACTATATTAACTAATTACACTAACTATGGAAAACCTTCATTACCTAATTAAACTAACTATCAAACAGAAACTTAACTAACTAAACTAAAAGAAAAATCAAAAATGGCCACATACGACCCGGGGGGGAGGGGAGGCACCCAGGAAGGGGGAGGTACAGGGTGCTGCTCAACATCCACATGCGATGATGCTGAGCCAAAAAAAAAACCTCCATGGGCTCAACGCCTACACAGCCCGACCTATGTGGGAGATAGATGGTCGTCCGAGTCTGGCTCATCCTGTAAAGGAGGACGTGGCACAGTAGCCTGGCCACGCATAGCCGCAGCTTGCCCCTCGTCGGCAGCAAGTCTGCCGGATGGGTGAGCCTGGTTCTGTGTGGCGATGTGACGTAGGTCTGCATGCAGAACCTCACGTGATACACGTGCTTCCTCTTGCAAGGTAGCACGTGTAACACAGAGTTCCTCCTGCAAGGCCTGGCTGGACAACCGCTGCACCTCCAGGCAAGCCTGTAGCTCAACTGAGATGGTACGCTCAAGCTGTGCAAACCTCTCCTCTGCCCGCTGCCTCTGGGACATCATAAGGACACCCAGAGTGGATTTGAGGAAAGCATACTCCTCCCTCAGGGCATCCATGTGCGCCTCTGCGTGAGCAGCAATTGCTTGACGCAGAGACGACATTTCAGCCTGGCGTGCCCTGTCTGAGGCCGCCATGCCCAGCCTGAGCGAGCGGGCCGTGGACCGTGCCACCTGCTGCTGGAGAAGCACCTGCCTAGCAGGGGGGAGCACAGATCGGGCCACACGCTCCATGCTCTCAGCGATGTTCTCCATTGCTGCCCCCTGCCGTTCGGAATTGGCAGTCATGTCTTGCTCCCACTCAGTATACTGCGGTTGCGCGCGGCGACCGCGTTGCCGGGCTTGACCCCTGCAGGACCCAAGGACCGGGGGTCCTCGCTGTGTTGGCACCGCCCGCGGCTGCACGACTACATGCCCCCGTCGACGTAATGTCCCAGGCACATCAGTGACTGGTGTGGAGGGTGACCCTGCGTCCCGATCCACCACAGGCGGAGGAACCAAGACTGATCCCTCAGTGCAGGTGTCGCGGACAGAGGCGTGTCCACATCAGAATCACTCACCCCTGACACATGGACTTGATGCTCATCCAACTCAACATGGACGTCAGAGTCGTCATCAAGGCCGGACTCATAGGCAGCCAGAGACAAGATGGACTGTAGCACTTGGGGGTTTTCGTGGCCTACCACCCCACGACCCCCACTAGTGCCGGGTTGATGTAGTGGTAACAACCCTGTGTCTGGCATGACAACACCATCCTCCGCCTCCATTCGTCATCACCTGAAAAATAGAGATAAAAAAGGTCACTACACATGTCAGAAGCACACAACACACATGCACACCCACAACAAACACATCAGGCAGACATGTGACACACAAAATAGAACCTGGCATGCATGCTGGGTCAACTTTGAATTGCTTCTGTGATCAGACCTGTTGAAAGGTGGCAGTTTCCATGGGAGTGGGTCTATGCAGTGCAGAAAATGTGTACGCCACTCACTACCTACATGTACAAGGACTCCATGGTGTGTGCCAGGAAATGTGAAGGCAGTGCAATGTCAAATTCAGACATCACGTGCATTGTGCATTCAATGTGTACCATATCTAGAAGCCAAGCACCCCTCCACCCCAGTACCAAAGCAGGGATGCCTAGCATGGTATCAAAAGGCTGACCATACACCTGTGTATTGACAGGCAGTGTTGATTGGCATCAACAGCTTATTGTGATTCAAGTGACAACACTGCAAATGATGCTGGGACAGTAAGCAGGACACATGATGAAAACTCTGGATGCTGCCCATGTGTGAAGAAGACACAACAACAGTTGGACAGAGTCATTGGCCATTGAACAGGCTGAGGCCTGTGAGCCACACAGATTCAGACCCTAAACATGTGTGCAACGCAGGACTGAGCCACAGTTGACATGGGAAGGCTGATGAGATGCCAGGCAATGTATGTAACCAAGGACTTTTATTACAGTGATCATCCAGTCAAGGACACATAGGGGCATGCGTGCAATGCACATGGAGCATGAATGGGCACTCATGTCCCTGCGGGACATCTGACCTATGCACGGTACAAGTGAGAATCCCTGCATCAAGTACTAAGGCTGTACCACACGGCATATGTCTGGCAGATTCTACGCTGGAAGTTAGCATCTACACAGGACGCATGAACAAGAAAGTACACATTGGTAAGATTGAAGCAGACCAGTGCAAAGGTGGAACTGGGGTGCAGAGTGGCGGAGGAGGGGCAAGGGAGCATGCCTACATGGAGTCCCTGCATGCAGGCAGACGATACATGCATCACAGAAGCATTGCATTACTTACACATCAGAACCATGTACACGTCACATGTAGTGGCAATCATGATCAACACATCCCACAAGTGAAACACACACGTCCTCAACAAACACGCATCAACACTCACTGGACTGGGCATCAAAGTCCAGCATCTCTCCCACTCCTTCGACCAATTCAGGTGGTATGAACTCCGCAACGAGTGCCTCATGCGGAGTGAGCACTTCCTCCTCTGGTGCAGGCCCACCGCCAGTCACCAGAGTCAAGTTGTAATTAGAGGCACGCTTAGCCTTAGTGCTGCGTTTGATGTCATTCCAATGCTTTTTGCACTCTTGGGCCGTGCACACCTCATGACCGAATGATCTGACATGTTCCGCAACATGTTTCCAGTGGGTGTCACGTTGGGCAGCCGTAGTCTGACTATTGGCATCTACTAGCATGTCACGGCTGTGGCCCCGCACGTAGTCCACGAGGAAGTCCAGTTCCTGCTTGCAGAAAGGCTTCTTCCTCGACGTGCAGGAGGTTGTGGCTGTGTGTGGGGTCCCAGCCTGTGCTGCAGGTGCAACCTTCCTCCTCTTGGACTGTGGCGCAGACCCTGGCTGGCTAATGCCGCCCTGACCAGTATGGCCAGTGGGTTCGGTGGATTGAGCCAAGGGAGTGCCAGGTGGAGGGATGACCAAAGGCCTTACTTGTGTCAGTGGCAGCTGGGTGCCCTCTAATGGACCCTGCGCAGCAACATCAGATGTGGCAGGGTCATTGACCGCAACAGTCCTGGTTGGCAGACTCACAACCGGGGTGTTGTTGGGTGCATCTGCCCCTGCACTTGCCAACACCCGGCTGTTCGGGGCAGCAGATGACATGACTGCCCCAGGGACACGTGTCTTGGTCTGAGCAGCCCGGCCTGCCCCTATGGTTTCCCTCCTGGCCTGTTGGAGATCTACCAAGGGCTCCTCAAGTGCCAACGCAGCCTGCGCTGGCAGACCCTGAGCCTGGGTTGCGGTGTCCACAGCTGCACCTGCAGCTACCACTACCCTTGGGCCCGTGGCAGTCGATGGAACAGACTGCCGGGTCACACGGGCGCCAGTGCCAGATGCAGAAGCTGCATCCCCCGGAACCACAGGGGGTGGTGGCATGACTGCACCGACACATGGCACAACATTGTGCTCAAGTGGCGCACCCCTGCCTCTTCCCCCTCTGTGGCTGCCCTGGACACCCTGGAGTCCCCCTACTCGCTGGTCACCACGGCCACGTCCCCGACCACGCCCGCCACGAGGAGAACGCCCAGCTGAGGCGCCCCTCACCTTTGGTGGCCTCCCAACCATGGCACAGATGTAGTAGTGCCGGCACAGATGGAGTGGTGCCAATGGGAGGTGTACACCACAATTGACCTGGGCAATTTGGGTGAAGGGGGTGGGAAGCAAGATGTTAACAGCCCCCCTGCACCTGCAAGGCTGTGCGTGACCCCGGTGATGTAGTGACGGGTCACGCAACGCTCAGGCACCCCAAAACTGCAGTAAATCCGTGCACGCAACCCGCAGCCTACGTGCGTGGATTCAACCTCCCGCAGTACGCGGTGGCACCCAGTAACACGAATAACGCGTACGCGTGGGACACGCATGCTACTATGACATCGAAAATGGGTGCGATAGGGGGGCGTGGCCAACTGGCGACCGATGAAGACGTGAGCCCGTAGAGCTCCCGAAGCCGCCAGCTACATCCTGCAATATCCTGCGAATTTGGGCTAATCCAGCCCCAAAAAAGGTTCCTACAGGGTGGCGGAACCCTAGTAGGAACGATATCTGCAACTGGAGCTGATTCCGAAGCGCCAATCCCGAGATATCGGCATTTAGAAGGAGAAGCAATCGGCGCCAAACGGAAATCAAAATGGCCGACAGAGACACAATCTAGACCCACAGGCGCTGCCTCTCGTGGAAATCGAAAGAAACTCGTCTGAAATTGGGAGGGGCCCATCCAGCAGATTCGACGCCAACCATCGCTGGGGGACTCAGCCGCCCAAGCTATCAGTGCTGACCCCCCCCACTCCCCGCGGTCCTTGCTGGGACGCCCATCTATCGGAATGACCCCCGGCTTCGCCGAGGCCTGCAACAACAACGGACTTTGCGGGACCAGCACGACAGACCAAGCAGAGCGGGCGCTCCGATCCTTCGACAGCAGCAACGGCCGCTGCGGTGCCGAACGAAGCCTGGTGAGCGGTATACGGCGGAGCTGGTAAGGAGGAAGGGGAGGAGGGGAGACGCGATCCTGAGACACCGAAACTTAGCAAACGGCACCCCGGGCTTACCGTCCGCCAGCCCGCCTACGCTTCCCCGACCTCTGCCAAGAATAACGGGGGGAAACACAAGAGCAGCACCCCCCCACACACCGGACATGGGCAAAGATAGGCTTAGAAGAACTGGAACCCAGAACACAATGGAACAATACACAACGCCTGCCCCGACATCTTCCACGGCCCAGAATAGAACCGATGAATCACCAGACCCTGAGGCCGACATATCCCTTAGGGACGTGATGAATGCTATCTCCAATTCTCGATCTGCCATGGAAGTCAAAATGGATAGCATCTGTACGGAGGTCTCTCTGCTGCGCCATGACCTGCAGAAATTATCATCTCGTACAGGGGAGGCGGAGGCGCGCATATCAGTGGCAGAAGACAATGTGAGAGGCATGGGCCAGCAAATGAATGCAGCACTAGGTCGCATTAAACTACTGGAGGAGAGGGTGGAAGAGGGAGAGGGCCGATCGAGAAGAAATAATATCCGCATCCTCGGCCTGCCAGAGAAAGAAGAAGGACCCAGCATGGAGCTGTTCCTCGAACAATGGCTCGCCGATTTATTCGCTCCTAAATCTCTCTCAAACTTCTTCTCAATTGAACGGGCACACCGGATACCAACTGGCAGACCAACTCCCGGAGCACCGCCACGAGCGATAATAGCCAAGATCCTAAATTACAGAGATCGCGACGCGATACTCCACATGGCAAGGACGAATGGAGCCATGACCTATAACGGCTCCAGGATAGCCTTCTTCCCCGACTTCACCAAAGAGGTACAAAGAGCAAGGCAATCCTTTGACACTCTCAAAAAGAGATTACAAGGGCTGAATGTGAAATATGGTCTGCTATTCCCAGCCCAGCTAAAAATCTTTCATAAGGGCACTACTGTGCATTTCACTGATCCAAGAGAGGCATGGAGCTGGGCAGAACGCAACCTAGAAGGTGAATGGGGCCCATGGAGAAGACAGGAAAACCGTAGAAATAGACCCCGACCAAACAGGCCACCAAATGAGCCGCCACAGCAACCGATGGAAGAAATAGCACAGAATGCCGACGCCTAAACACAACCGACAAACATACGGAGGCACGAGCAGGAAAGAACACTACTCAGAACGGCTGGCGGCTGCGTTAAGACACATCACGCAAGCCACCCCCCCGATTGCAATCGGTATAGAACAGACCCTGCAATCACCCGCCGTGGTACCACCAACCCACGGCGGCCTAAGCAAGTTACGGACTCTTCACTACGGCACCTCCACCGCCACAGTGACAAGAGATACCCCAAGTTCAACGGTTTGATTAAGTTTGGTTGTGTGGGCGACAGATGCTTCAGTTGGGGAAGGAGTATAGGGAGGGGGGTAAGTTGGGATTTGTTCACGTTCTATGCTGGCAACAAGGAAAGCACGGCTTAGACAAGCACGCTGAAATGGGAAGACAACAGGGCAGTCCAAACACCGATAGAGCAGGACTCCTCTCGTCTAAACTGCTACCAATGGCACAGACATACGAACAAGATAAGAAATGAGTGCGAAAGGGACAGACACCAAAAAACTTAACATCATGACATGGAATGTCAATGGCCTGGGAAGCAGTATCAAGAGAAGACTAGTAACACAATACCTGAATCGAAATAACCCGGACCTAATACTGCTTACTGAGACACATTTGGCCGGCACAAGATGCCAATTTTTCAAAAGAACCAAATACCGTACAGCAATACATGCAGGTTTCTCGATGGGCTCGAGAGGTGTGCTTATATTAATACACAAAAGAATCCCTATAGAGATATCCAACATAACCCAGGACACCGGAGGGAGATTTGTCCACATAAATGGAACGCTATGGAATCAAACCATTGCCATACTGGCGGTCTATGCTCCCCCGGCGCTCACAAATACCTTACTCGACGACATCACACCGATCATAGCCAACAACACCGCGGATATACTAGTTGTAGGTGGAGACTTCAATGATGTAATGGACATTAATCTAGATCGTACACATATCAGGGGGAGAAATCCGATGATACCGACGAAATTAGCCATCTTTGCCACAGCATTGGGACTGAAGGATGCATGGAGGGATCTGCACCAGATGGAGAAACAATACTCTTTCCATTCAGGCGCGCATGCATCGTTGTCTAGACTAGACTACTTCTTCCTCCCTGGTGTAGACATACATAAAGTAACGGAGGCAACACTCCAGCCCAGGGGGATCTCGGACCACTCACCGCTGAAGATCCTACTCGAAACAGAACGACCCAGGCCTCCACTGACTTGGCGCCTGAACTCGTATTATTTAGGGTTCAAAGAGTTAGTAGAAAAGATGCAGGAAGCCACTGTCTCATATTTCGAAACAAACCAGGACTCGATAGAGGACCTAGGAACCATATGGGAGGCGTACAAAGCAACCCTGAGAGGGGTAGTACTGAGCTGGACTGCTGCACACAAAAAAGCGCACAGGAAGGAGGTTGAAGACGCTGAAACAGAGGTCAGAAACGCTGAAGTGCGATATATAAACACAGGCGCATCAGATGACAACAGAGCCCTACAAGCGACACAAAAGAAGCTGCATGATGTCACACTTACCTGTGCGAAACAGGCACACAGGACAATGCGTACCAGGCTATACGAGACTGGAGACAAGGCCGGCAAAATGCTGGCGTGGCTGGAAAAAAGAGAGGAGGGTCAACACCAGATAAGATGTATCACTACCAGGAATGCAGAACAGACCTATACCGACTCAAGCATTGCTGAAACCTTTGCAGAGTACTATGAGGCATTGTACGCTCCCCCGACGACTGCACTGGATCCCAGCATCCTGGACACACTCACCATTCCACACCTAAGCGATACGCAAAGAGCGAGTTTGGAAACAGAGATTACAGAGGAAGAACTGTCGACAGCCCTATCCCAACTCCAAAATGGGAAAACCCCAGGGCCTAACGGCTTCCCAGTGGAAGCTTGGAAAAAGATCGGCAATGAGCACATAGTACCACAGATGCATAAAATGCTCCTATATGCCAAAGGTAAAGGAATTCTGCCCCCGGATCTGAGAAAGGCCACTATAGTGGTGATACATAAGGAAGGCAAACCAGCAAACATATGCAGCTCCTACAGGCCGATCTCACTTATAAACATAGAAGCTAAGATACTGGCCAAGACACTGGCTAACAGGCTCCAGACAGTCATACACACCCTTATCCATCCAGACCAATGTGGCTTTATGCCACGGAGATCCACACGAATGAATATCCACAGGCTACATGCCGCCATTGAGAAGTCTCCATCGCTGCGGGATGCACTAGCACTCCTCGCGATTGATTTCGAAAAAGCCTTCGATTCAGTCCACTGGGAGGCCTTGTGGAGCATTATGGGTAAAATGGGGTTGGGTGAGCAATTCATAGGCTGGGTCAAGCTGCTCTACAACACACCGACAGCTGAGATAAGGGTAAACGGGTGGACATCACGTAGTATTAACCTGGGTAAAGGGACCAGGCAGGGCTGTCCCCTTTCGGCAATGCTATTTGCACTGGCAATCGAGCCCCTGGCAATAATGCTGAGAGAATCACAGTTGTGGAAGGGGTTCCGGTGGGCCCGAGATTGGGAGGATAGGGTTTCCCTCTATGCCGACGATTTACTGATCTACATGAGTGATCCACTAGTATCATACCCCATCGTCACCCAAATACTAAATAGATACGGAGCATTTAGTGGTCTACGGGTAAACTATAACAAATCCATCCTTTTTCCGATCCAAGGAACTGATACGACAGCTCTACACAATTGCCCATATAGAGTAGAAACCGAGCATTTCAGATATCTTGGGGTACAGGTTGCGACGGACCTCACGCAATATGTTCCCCAAAATCTCCATCCAATCAGAGATAGATTCGCGAATGATGTGAAACACTGGATGACCCTACCCCTCACCCTGCTAGGAAGGGCGGCAATGTTTAAAATGCTCACTCTGCCACGATTCGTGTACATCCTCCAAAACGCCCCACTGTATGTACCCAAGATAGAATTCCTAAAAATAGATGAGACTCTCAGAAAGCTCCTCTGGGGTGGAGGGCATCCACGGATCGCGCTCAAAACCCTACAACGTTCCGCATGGGAAGGAGGTATAGGACTGCCCCACCTACAAACATATTATTGGGCAGCCCAGATGCCGGTGATAAATGATATCCTGCATAACAACCCTGAACTACCACATATTAAAGCGGATAGCCAGATGAGTGCCGGGCTCACCCCATTAGAGACCCTCTACAATAGTAGGGTACGCATGATCCCCAACACGATTAGAGCACATAGAACGCAAATATGGCTAGATGCACACAAGCACCTGGGATGGGATGGGAAACTCACGCTGGCACAGCCCCTATGGCGTAACAAACGTCTGCCGGAGCTAAGTAAAATCCCAAAATGGGCGACCTGGGAATCAGCTGGGATAACAAGGCTAGCAGACATAATACAAGATGGAGCAATAATACCATTCCAGACCCTGCAGGACAAATTCAACCTACCCCCCACAGAACACTTCCATTACAGACAAATACATCACGCACTTATCACATGTGAGATCGACCCACCGAACATTCCAGATTGCACACCAATTGAGAGAAACATCGTGGTAGATCGTATCGATAATAAAATAACCTCCACAATGTACAATGCAATAGCCTCTTTCGCCACAACGGAACTTACAGATCTGAAAGCAAAATGGGAAAGAGATGTGGGACCAATACAACCGGAAGAATGGATCAAAGCACTCATGTATCCGAGGGAAATTGCCATCTCGGCTAGAATCAGATTGATCCAACTCAAAATTCTACACAGGGTATACTATCCGAGAGAAGCTTTACATCAATGGGGGAGAGCAACTGATCCCAACTGTCTAAGGTGCCAACAGGCGAGGGGGACCTTTTTTCACATCTTGTGGGAATGCCCACGAATCCAAATTTTCTGGCAGAAATGTTGTGACAGGTTATCGGCAGTCATCGGCCGACGAATACCCATGGACCCCAAATTGCTATTACTAGGGATGGATGACGACCTAGACATCCTCCGATATGAGAAACTCATGCTGGCAACAACCACGGGACTCATAAAGAGGAATCTGGCCCAATTGTGGGGCTCACCCTTATCCCCTCAATGTGACCAATGGATAACAGACGTGGATATCTGTGTGCAAATGGAAATGAGAATATACACTACCAGAGGGTGCCCAGGGAAAGCACGCAAGATCTGGCAAAAATGGGAAGACACGTAGGGCTCTGCGAACTCATGAATAGACTTGACAGGGAAAGCACGCAAGATCTGGCAAAAATGGGAAGACACGTAGGGATCTGCGAACCCATGAATAGACTTGATAAACGTTTGGAGTCCTGCGAAGACTCATCTGCACAATGTATAATTTGGACGCCTAGTAACCCATTTCATGAAGGACCTAAAACTCTGAAACTTGCAATGTGCATGAAGAGCTATGCTTAGTGATTGCCTGTATGCCCGAGCGATGACTTGTTATTAACTTGTATGTATATGTTTACGTTTATAAAATAAATAAAATATGTTATTAAAAAAAGAAAATGGGTGCGATACACAGGGGCACCCGCAGTGGGAAAAAAGAGCGTCTGACTAGCGCGATGCAGAAAAACACGCGTAGCCAATACCCCCGCCAAAAGAAGAGATACGTCCTTGATAGCTGTGAAGTTGTGATGGCGCGCGAAACAACAGGAAGCAGCAACACATGTCGGTCTCCACGAAAGACACGTACAGCAAACTGCTGGGCCCGTTCACCTTTAACCCGTGCTGAGGGAAACGCCCGCGCGCGTCACCACACTTACGCGCATGGGCCCTTTCCTCGGATTACACGCGGACGTGCAGTTTTTCACGCGCGCTGAAATGCCCATGCACGCTTGCGCACGTCACGTCACAGGGGCGCTTGAGCTTGAGGGGCCTTCTGTCCAATGAAATTGCGTATGCGTGCAGACGCGCTTACGCACTAAGAGCCTTTCCTCGAATTACACGCTGACGTGCAGAATTTTCACGTGCCAAATCACTCCGTATCAAGCTGGCCACGCGTAAGCACACGGAAGACCACGCTCCTGCCCAGAAGGCCGAATTACTGCCCCCCAGGGCCCCGAGCACGCTCCCACCTGCCATCTGCTGCTGCCTGACTGCCTGCTGCCCACGTGCCCTGCCATTTGCTGCCTGCACATCAGCCAGGGGTGCTGTTTCTGTGACCACCCCTGCTGGAACCGAAGACTCCCGACTGGGATTCCATCGCTCCACAGCCCTGCCCCAGGACGCAGTTGCCCACCCACTCCTGCCTCTGGGGTTGTCATGTCGGGCACTGCAACATCTGGCACCACTGACAACCCCCGGCCAGAGAGGCAGAGGGGCACCAGCTTCAGTGCCAGGGAAGTTGGTGTCCTGGTGGAGCAAGTCCTGGGGCAGTATGATGCCCTCTTCGGAAGTTCCCGCGCCGACAAGGAAGGGACGGACTCGGATCTGGACGGACATCGTGACTGCCATCAACGCGGAGGGGGTGGCAGTCCGCGACTCCCAACATGTCAAGAAGCGCTGGGAGGACTTCAGGTCCAGGACCCTGAACAAGGCCCGGCGCCTCTTAAAGGCAGCGGATGCTAAGGGGCGCCGGGGCCACTTGTCGGAAGATCAGATGAGCGTCCTGGAACGTATATCCCCAGCGCTCCACGTCCAGGTCCTTGAGAGGCAGACCCGTCTGGAGTCGAGCGGTAAGTGTACAAGCTGATTGTGAGCTGTGCGTGTGGTGATGTTTCAGTAGTGTGCAGGTTGCACATCTGTTTGTATGGGGTCAAGTATGGGTCGGGGTGTACAGGGCCGTGAGGCTAACACATGCGAGGGCTGTAATGTGTGAGACATGGATGGTGCTTGTGTGTGTAGGCTTGCATGCCAAATGCAGTTGTGTGGGCACACATGTTTGGATGAATGTGTATGTAAGTAGACATGTTTGTGATGTCACGCATGTATGTTGTTTTCAGCTGCATGTATCAGCACTGTGTACATGTGCATTTGTGTGTATTTGACAAGGGTGCAACAGTGATGCAACATGGATGCATGTGACAGCGGGATGTGGAAGCCTGATTGGCAGATGTGACATGGATGCCCATCTGAACACTGCAACACTTGGCAGAGGTGTACACATGCATGCAAGTGTGGTGGTGTGTGTACATGTGTAGTGCACTTGCTGTGTTGCATGTGATGTCTGGCTCAGCTTTGCCTGCTCATGCTGTTGTATGTGTATGGATGGTGCTGGCAGTTGCGATATGGCTGTGGTATGGCTCATGTGTGCGAGTTGAAATGACATGTGTGTTGGGGATTGTGATGGCATGTCTGAGGTTTGCCAATGCCACTCATGTACAACTGTCATGTCTGTGTGTGTCCATTGTACATCGCCCTGATGCCTGTGTTTTATTTCTCCCTGTCTGCAGCGTCAACTGATGAAGAGGGCGGAGAAGGTGCTGTGGAGCACAGCGGCGGGGATCCCACCGCCAGCCGGAGACGCAAGGCCCAGCTCCCCTCCCAGGTTGTGATCTCGTCGGGGAGTGAGGAGTCCGGTGCCGCGTCCCAGGCCGCAGCTGCCGGGGGGAGGTCCAAGAGGCAGAGGTTGGAGTTGGACTCCTCGGCAGCAGAAGGGGCAGCTGGGACCCCACAGAGCCCAACGGGGGAAGATGGCACAGAGTCATCCAGGTTGGTGGGGGGTTTGGTGGAGGAGGAGGCCGTGCAAGCAACAGAGACGGGGTCTGGAGGTGGGGATTCCACTGGTGCTAGTGGTGCAGTGCAGGACCAGGGACAGGAGGCAGCACAGGCCGCCGCGGAGGTGCCTGTGTGCAATCCTGTCCCTGATCCTGTCCCTGCATTAACTTGCACCAGCAGGGATGCCTACGTCCAGACCCGTTTTCAGGCAGGGGATGAGCTCACGACAACTCGCCTTCCTCTGCCTGCGGACGTGACTATCCGGGTCCGGGTTGAGCCTGTCCTGACTGGTGTGGCGTTGCGTCAACGGGCCATGCGAGGTGACCTGCAGTCTTTTCATGAGGAGACTGCACGTCATCTCGAATGGCTCGTTGACCGTGTCGGCCTACTGGGACAGGTCACCCAGGCCGGATTCCTCCGTTTGATGGGGCTTGCTGCGACCCCCTCCTCAACTGAACCCCCTATGCGCCAGTTGTCCTCCGTGCCATCTTCCCACCCATCAGTCACCTGGGTGCCCTGTGGAGCTGCCTCTGATGGTGCGGCCAGGCTGGTGGAGGAGGCACAGCAGCAGCAACGTGGTGGGAGCCATGAAGGCTCGGGGTCTTCGACATCGGAGGGGCAGGCATCGGCCGGAGGGCAGGAGGACCCAGGACAGAAAGTGTCTTCCGTGTGGCAGCGGTTGGGCCACGCCATAGATGCGGAGCGGCAGCGGGCAGAAGAGGCACGGCTCACGATGGTCAGGGCGGAGAAATCCATGCGGAGGGCCCTGAGGCGGGCCGAGTGCCTCGAGGCAATCCGCAGGGGGTTGGAGGTGGACACGTCGACGGCCCTGCGGACCCTCGGGGCCATGGAGGAGGACCGCCTCCGGGACATTGAGCAGGAGTTCGATGATGCCCTGGCCCGGAACATCCAAAAGTGAGCCGTCGGACTAGCCCGCTGCCCTTGTACATAGTTCTGTAGTTAGTGTTAGGTTTCCTTTGGTTTTGCATTTTTTTGGACCTTTTGGACAATGGGCCACATTTTTGTATATAGTTTTTTTTTATTAGGTAGTGTTATTAGATAGGTTTAATTTCTTCTGTTGGGATCATGGACCCTGGCTTGTTCATCTGTACATAGTTGACTGTTGGATTTTCTTTTTTTTTTTACAATTTACCCATGGAGCAATGGCTTTCAATTATAATTTTCCATTGGATTTTCTTTTGTGGACTGTGACTTAGGACACCATTCCTTTGGATTATGATTTTTGGTTTTGCATTTTTTCACGGACATGCTTCTTTTTATTTTTTTACATTCCCATTTCTGTTTGTTTATTTTTGATTCAATTTATGTTTCCTTTAATACATATGTTTTGTTCAAACTTCAATGTGTAGTATCATCTCATTGGTTTCATGCATATCATGATATGGGTTTTGAGATTCACTGACACCCATTGGGTGTATGTGAGGGACATGTGTTCGTTTCCAAACTTGCAATTGGGGTTCTATCATGTTATTGCCATTTCTAAGTGGGTGGATGCAATACTCGGGTGGGTGTTTTGCATTTGGAGGCTGACCATAGGGACCAGGGATCTAGATTGTGATGACATGTTGGCTGGGGAACATGAGTTGGGGCCTGGTGGAGGGTGCCCCACAGTGCTGGGGGGTGGGGGGTGCAGGTGAACATGAGTTGGGGCCTGGTGGAGGGTGCCCCACAGTGCTGGGGGGTGGGGGTGATGGGAGACATGAGTGAGGGCCTGCTGGCAGGTGCCCAACAGTGCTGGGGGGAGGGGGTGCAGGGAAACATGAGTTGGGCATGAATTGGGGCCTGGTGGAGGGTGCCCCACAGTGCTGGGGGGTGGGGGGTGCAGGTGAACATGAGTTGGGGCCTGGTGGAGGGTGCCCCACAGTGCTGGGGGGTGGGGGTGATGGGAGACATGAGTGGGGGCCTGGTGGAGGGTGCCCCACAGTGCTGGGTGGTGGGGGTGCAGGGGAACATGAGTTGCACATGAGTTGGGGCCTGGTGGAGGGTGCCTCACAGTGCTGGGGGGTGGGGGTGCAGGGGAACATGAGTTGGACACGATTGGGGGCCTGCTGGCAGGTGCCCCACAGTGCTGGGGGGTGGGGGTGCAGGGGAACATGATTTGGGGCCTGGCGGAGGGTGCACCACAGTGCTGGGGGGTGGGGGTGATGGGAGACATGAGTGGGGGCCTGGTGGAGGGTGCCCGACTGTGCTGGGGGGTGGGGGCACAGGGGAACATGAGTTGGACATGAGTTAGGGCCTGGTGGAGGGTGCCCCACAGTGCTGGGGGGTGGGGGTGATGGGAGACATGAGTGGGGGCCTGGTGGAGGGTGTCCCACAGTGCTTGGGGGTGGGGGTGATGGGAGACATGAGTGGGGGCCTGGTGGAGGGTGCACCACAGTGCTGGGGGGTGGGGGTGATGGGAGACATGTGTTGGGGCCTAGTGGAGGGTGCACCACAGTGCTGGGGGTGGGGGTGCAGGGGAACATGAGTTGGACATGAGTGGGGGCCTGCTGGCAGGTGCCCCACAGTGCTGGGGCGTGGGGGTGCAGGGGAACATGAGTTGGGGCCTGGTGGAGGGTGCACCACAGTTCTGGGGGGTGGGGGTGCAGGGGAACATGAGTTGGACATGAGTGGGGGCCTGCTGGCAGGTGCCCCACAGTGCTGGGGAGTGGGGGTGCAGGGGAACATGAGTTGGGGCCTGGTGGAGGGTGCCCCACTGTGCTGGGGGGTGGGGGTGCAAGGAAACATGAGTTGGGGCCTGGTGGAGGGTGCCCCACAGTGCTGGGGGTGGGGGTGATGGGAGACATGAGTGGGGGCCTGGTGGAGGGTGCCCCACAGTGCTGAGGGGTGGGGGTGCAGGGGAACATGAGTTTGGACATGAGTGGGGGCCTGGTGGAGGGTGCCCCACAGTGCTGGGGGTGGGGGTGCAGGGGAACATGAGTTGGACATGAGTGGGGGCCTGCTGGCAGGTGCCCCACAGTGCTGGGGGGTGAGGGTGCAGGGGAACATGAGTTGGGGCCTGGTGGAGGGTGCACCACAGTGCTGGGGGTGGGGGTGATGGGAGACATGAGTGGGGGCCTGGTGGAGGGTGCCCCACAGTGTTGGGGGGTGGGGGTGCAGGGGAACATGAGTTGGACATGAGTTGGGGCCTGGTGGAGGGGTGCCCCACAGTGCTGGGGGGTGGGGGTGATGGGAGACATGAGTGGGGGCCTGGTGGAGGGTGCACCACAGTGCTGGGGGGTGGGGGTGCAGGGGAACATGAGTTGGGTCCTGGTGAAGGGTGCACCACAGTGCTGGGGGGTGGGGGTGATGGGAGACATGAGTGGGAGCCTGGTGGAGGGTGCCCCACAGTGCTGGGGGGTGGGGGTGCAGGGGAACATGAGTTGGGGCCTGGTGGAGGGTGCACCACAGTGCTGGGGGGTGGGGGTGCAGGGGAACATGAGTTGGACATGAGTTGGGGCCTGGTGGAGGGTGCCCCACAGTGCTGGGGGGTGGGGGTGATGGGAGACATGAGTGGGGGCCTGGTGGAGGGTGCACCACAGTGCTGGGGGGTGGGGGTGCAGGGGAAGATGAGTTGGGCCTGGTGGAGGGTGCACCACAGTGCTCGGGGGTGGGGGTGATGGGAGACATGAGTGGGGGCCTGGTGGAGGGTGCACCACAGTGCTGGGGGGTGGGGGTGATGGGAGACATGAGTGGAAGCCTGGTGGAGGGTGCCCCACAGTGCTGGGAGGTGGGGGTGCAGGGGAACATGAGTGGGGGTTCAGGCTAGTCCCCCGTGGTGTGGGCTGCCTGCAGGGGCCGTGGAGGTTGTGGAGCGAACACCTGGGAGGACCCACACGGCCAATTCACGTGTGGTACTCCACGGAACCCCTGAAATACACGTACCCTGCTGATATTGCGTGTGAGACTTCCCGCGCACCCCAAGATACACGTACCCAGGACATTCACGTGTGGAACTTCCAGCGCACCCCTGAAATACACGTACCCTGCTGATATCGCGTGCAAAACTTCCCGCGCACCCCAAGATACACGTACCCAGGACATTCGCGTGTGGAACTTCCAGTGCACCCCTGAAATACACGTACCCTGCTGATATCGCGTGTGAAACTTCCCAAGCACCCCAAGATACACGTACCCAGGACATTTGCGTGTGGAACTTCCAGCGCACCCCTGAAATACACGTACCCTGCTGATATCGCGTGTGAAACCTCCTGCACACCCCAAGATACACGTACCCAGGACATTCACGTGTGGAACTTCCAGCGCACCCCTGGAATACACGTACCCTGCTGATATCGCGTGTGAAACTTCCCGCGCACCCCAAGATACACGTAGCCAGGACATTCGCGTGTGGAACTTCCAGCGCACCCCAGTAATACACGTACCCTGCTGATATCGCGTGTGAAACTTCCCGCGCACCCCGAAATACACGTACCCAGGACAGTCACGTGTGTAACTTCCCGCGCACCCCTGATATACACGTACCCTGCTGAATTCACGTGTGAAACTTCCCGCGCACCCCTGATGTACACGTACCCTGATGGAATCGCGTGTGGAACTTCCAGCGCACCCCTGAAATACACATACCCAGCTGAAATGACGTGAGGTACTTCCCATGCACCCCAGTGATACACGTAGCCCGCTTGCCGTGCTGGTACAGGGTTAGCGCAGCCCTTTGCGCTGGATTTGGAATTTTGATGGCTTTTCCCTGCACAAGGGGCGTTCTTGGGGGCGTAACTGGCGCTGCTGCAGGGTCGCTGCGCCACTGTGCGCCACGGCTGGTTTTGGTGGCTGGAATCCATGAATACGCTGTGCGCGGAAATGTATTTTGGCGCACGCGGATGGCGCAGGGATTCGCACGCGCACACTGTGTGCCAGCCGCGTGCGCCCCTTGTGCGCTGAATTCTATGAATTACCCCCTAAATGTGGTCATTTAAATTGGATCATGACTCTCAAAGCCTTTGGTCTTCACTGGGTCACTTTCAGCTTGATTATGTGTTCGGATGACTTGGTATACTATCCAGCCTGCCAGACCTAGAATCCCATTCTAGGTCTGGCAGGCTGGATATACTCCACCGGCACACAATAAGAATTGTGTGCAATGCCTTTTCAGACTTTCTATGAACATGTAAATGCAACACCTTAAACATAAAGGGAAATACAAACTAAGAGCATACCAATAATGTGAGTTCCGCCATTATAATTATGGTACTGAAGCCATGGCGCTTAAATGGCTCTGCCATTTTGAATTAGGCCTCCGGTTTGCCTCATCCAAGAGAACGTGACTGGCTGTAGGCAGTGGAAAAAGTTATCTTTTTTAATGTTTTTATTGTTCTGGTTCATCAAAACCCTATACACCAACAACAGAAAGAAAAGTAACAGCAATATACTATCCATCAATACATTAAACAGTTAAATAATTAAGAACATGAAAGAAGTAGATTCGGTAAGTCAATAAAACAAATAAACATTGAATTTCTTTCTTTTAATAAGTATTTTGCTTTAAAATGTCTATTATGTTCAAATGTACCCTTATAAAGTAAAACAAAAAAATATACAAAGAAAAAATACATATCAGTCAAATGTCATAAAATTAAGAATTGTCCGCCAGTTTTAAATAATTTAGAAGGGATGCAGCCGAAATTAATAAATATGTAGAACGGCCATCTAAAATTGTCAACCAAAATGACAATTAATTTAGGTAAACCACATCATGAAAACAATCTAATGAATTATAATAATATTAGTTATTGTTTTCAGGAATGCTGTTCCTGTAATTCTCTCTCTCACAAAGATTTTTCGAAGGAAGTCGAGCACATGGAATAATAACGATTTATGTATTTAGCATTATTCAGACGGAAATGCAATAGTTGCAAAAGATTAACCAGGCCTCCGGTTAAGGCACTGGCAATATAGTGAATCAAGCTTTGGATCTACTGCTCTCTAGTGAAAGTCTGAAGACTGTTGGGAATGTGTCAGAGTAGCCATTAGCACATATAATACAATAAAATCATTTCTCAAAAGTAAGGCTCCTGTATATCTTTTTCTATGAAGATCTCTCTTCCCCAAGTGAGATGAACATCCTGCAAACTAACAGTTTCTGTCCTTGGCCTAACAAATGTATCAATGTGGTAGTTGCATGTTGAGGAAGCTGCAGGGTCTGGGAACCGACTAGGGTGCCAAAATGTCTGAAGTCATGGGAAAGGTTCTTAGTGTATCTACTATTATTGCCACAAGGTGCTGATTTCACTATTGCTAATTACCCAATTAGGTTATCTGCAGGGGGCTGGATTTGGAATGTCACATGTAATGTACTAACCAACAGAGCAGGTAAATGTATGTGGATATTTAGGTTTGTAAATGACGAGAGCCAGTAGGAGAATAGGGATTTGCATGCGCTCAAATGTGGAAATATTGCCATTTTGTGGTATTTTTCTGTTGGAGCTGCCTTATCGAATACTAAGGGACAAAATGCCATTGGCCCTGATAATATCCTGGCCAACCTTTATAAGTATGAGCCGGACATTTGGTGCCACTATTAGCAAGGTTGTTTCAAGCAGCGGTAGTGGCCAACTGCGAGCATATCCCGGAATCATGGTGTCATGCAGAGATCATCCCCCTATATATAAAGGGTAGAGAGAACACCCGGATAATTACAGGCCTATTTAATTGCTTGACTCCACATGGATACTCTTTGCAAAGGTCCTTCTCCAACAACTGCAGGACTGGGTGACCAGTAATGGGCTTATTTCCCACTTATAGGCTGGGTTTCAGCAAGGGCTGAGCACAGTAGACCAGTGTTTTCGTCTGTCTACCAGCCTCCAGTAATATACTGTATTAAAACGTATGCAGGTCTACACTGTATTCATTGATTTACAGACTGCCTTCGATAGTGTACCCAAAACCCAACTTTGGCAGGCCCTTCTGAGACGGGGGTGCTGGTACAGTTGATGTTTGTAATATTTGAGCTTTATTCAAACAACACAGCAGTTGTGAGGTGGGGCCCAGGAAGAGAATCTACTAGGGAGTTCCCAGTTGGTAGAGGCATGCGGCAAGGCTGTGTCCTTGCCCCGCTTCTCTTATTCCTATATATCAATTAAATCATCCTGGATCTGGTGGCAGAATGCATTGGGGGAGGATTAGATCCCCCCCAAAATTAGTATGGATGCTTACCCACCCTTATTATTTGCTGATGATTCAGTTTTGTTGCCCACATCTCCCATGGTGATCAGGCACGGCTTGGAGCACTTTATTCTCAAGTGCTCAGAGCTGGGTGGATTAAGATACAATATTAAGAGTAAAGTAAGAAGGCAATGAGAGCGCAGATACAGATGGTTGCTGGTAGGGATACAGGTTAAGGAATCAAGGGTGGTTAGAGTCTGTGTCCAGAAAGTTCCACTGACTATTTATATGTTAGTTGTTCCCGGAAGAGATGTGCCTTCAACCATCCTTTGAAGAAAGGGGCATCATAGAAATTGCTTCCTAGCTTTTCTGCCATTTCGGGAATTTCCTCAGTGGTGATGAAGATATGTTCCTCCCTTGTTGCTTCACCATGGATTGATATAGTTGTGATTAGGCAGCCTGAAAAATGGGTTGAGTGTATGGTACCCCCCAGGTTCCTTTGCATCTAGTCAGTCTCTCTCCTGATCTGCCATCTTTTTCTTCCCTGCAGTTTGATGCCATGTTCTGCACTTGCTCCTGTCACCCCACCGCTCCCCATTCCCTGAATATGGTAACCCACCCAACTTGCTCTCTCACCTACCTACCTTAGTAAACCTGCTACTCTAGCACAGCTTTGCAGACCATCTCAAAGTGGAAAAGGGACACATTCTCCTTTTCAATTTTCTCACAGCCATTTAATGTATTTTTTTTAAAATGGGAAGGCTTAAAGTGGGATACCCATTTCCATTAAAACAAGGGACCCCAAACAATTAGCACTGGGGAGGCATCCTGGGTTTTAATAGGTACCACTTCCCAGGGCCATCTTACACACTTTTGGACCCGGGGCACAGGCTTCTTTGGGGCCCCTTTCACCAAACCAAAGGAATTAAGTGATCAAGAATATCTGACCCGCCCTCCCGCCACAATCACAACCCATAGGTTGATATGCTGCCTCACAGCATTACAAATAAGGATGTTAAGTCCCCTTACCCTCTTCATTCTTGCTCTAATCATTCTGATAATGTTGGCCTTCAAATGCTACTTGTTAACCAGTCTATGAGAGGTTACTTCTCTTCGAGCATAGATACAGGAGATTTTATATCAATAGAATCCAGGAAGGTAAGCAGCCTGTAGTATTAATGCAGGACTTTATGTAAAAGGTACATGAAATCCAGAATAGACAGAGATCTCACATTTGATGCCTCACAAAATGCAAAAGTGCTCAAGCATGGAGAGACCAGACCAATTGGTAGGAAGGAGAAAGCTACACGCACCATAGCATGGATAGTGGATGCAGATTAGAAGCTCCCAGGAAGGTGTCTGTATCCAGACAGACTGAGATTATAAGTGGGACATAGTTTTAAAATAGTGTTGCCATTAGAGATCAAAGGATCAATTCCTGTGGTGTGCAATATATCAATGCTCACTATTATAGTGGAAGCAACACTATAGCCAGTGAAACCATGAGTGAGGCTGTTTTGAAGGTCATACCCTGAGAAGGAAATCTGTCTGAAGGGCTGACAATTCTGAAAGGTTTAGGGACTGGCAATTTCGAGAGGCTAGGCAATACATGATTAAATTAGATGCCCAGCATTACACAAACTGGTTAAGGGGTGAATCAGGGATTTGTGCCAACTCTGCAAATTCTGCATTTGAACACTTTCATTTCCAGTTCTTACCATGAACTAAAATAATCTAATTTCATAAAACTGACTTGGAAAGCACACACAGCTCATTACCAAACATGACCATTTTTAAAAACAAAATATTATAGAATGGTGTAACACAGAATGATTCTAGCTTCATTCCCTCCATCATCAAGAGACGTATATAAGTACCAGCATACCAAACAGTGTGATTTAACAGTATTAATCTGGGTTGTTTTTTTGTATTTTAAAGCTTTACATACTTCCAAAACACTGGCTTGTCAAATTGTCATTTATAAACGTGCAGAAAAACCTTTGGCTTTTACAAAAATGCAAAGCGTTTTTTTGTGTCAAACGAGCATACTTTAAAATATGCTTGCCCGAGTACTTCACCATCTGGTCTGCTCCCTTCTGTCTACCACCCCTTCCACTCAAATGGCCTACATAAGAAGAAAGATCAAGTAATGGGGTAAACGATGCCAACAGCATGCCAGGAGGCAAACTTCACAGAAGACAGTACAATAATGTACAAGATATAAGATGATTGATAGCATCACTATATTGTCTGCTGGCAAAGCCAGGATACAAGCATGAATTCTTTGGTTCCAAATTCTGATACTTATTCATCTCTTGGACTATCAGTTTATGCTCAACGTTGGAGGCGATTGCCTAGTTTTTACAACACCCCATCTGAGCACACCAATTTCTAGACCTTCACCATAAGGGTGTCATGTTCTTTTTATAGCAACCCCTATCTGGTGCAGGTATATTGCTGATAATAGCACCTGTTGTGCTGCAAGACCAAGTACATATGAAGGCAGGTTTATAAACTTCAGACATTGGAAAGGTTAAGCCAGCCTTCCAGGAATGTGCTATTCTAATATTGCATAGGAACACATATCAATGCAATGAGTGCTTAACACACTGAGCTAACTTCTGAACAATTGTGGCACTCAATTTACCAGTATGCATTTCAAATGTGGCTATTACACATAATCAACATAATTCCCACAGGAAGGAACGAATGCTATAAAAGTTGTGTCGCAAGGAACACCCAAACTATATATACCACAGTGAATACAGAAAGCAGAACTTGATGAATTGATTGAGGTAAAATGAACTTTCCAAAAAAGACAGGCAATAGGTTTAGAGCCTCAGCACCATGCAATACAAGATCCTTGTGTGTGCTATTTAAGTCTGGTGAACAAAGGAATCTTACTTCTTTAGAACAGGCAGCTTTGTGGGGCTCCCTCCAAGGTGGAGGCCCTGGGCAAGTGCCCCTTTTGCCCTCCCATAAAAACGTCTCTTCCACTCCCGCATTCAGGGGGGTGCAGGACTGAGCAGGGCCCATAAACTCTCACCAATGCCCTCACTATGCTCAACTGACTTCAGGGCTGGGCTGGTGGGCCGTTACTGGCCCTTTCTACCCACCCACAACTGGAGGGGTGATCCTTGTGTGTGCTATTTAAGTCTGGTGAACAAAGGAATCTTACTTCTTTAGAACAGGCAGCTTTGTGGGGCTCCTTCCAAGGTGGAGGCCCTGGGCAAGTGCCCCTTTTGCCCTCCCATAAAAACGTCCCTTCCACTCCCGCATTCAGGGACGTGCAGGACTGGGCAAGGCCCATAAACTCTCGCCAATGCCCTCACTATGCTCAACTGACTTCAGGGCTGGGCTCGTGGGCCGTTACTGGCCCTTTCTACCCACCCACAACTGGAGGGATGATAGCATAAGTGCAGTGGAAAGTGCTGCTAGGTCGTCTCTTCTCTGGATCACGCTCATTGTAGTGTGGTACTCCCCCACACAATAGATCCTTCATTGCTAGCTTTCTATTAAAGCACGCACACCGACCTTTACTACATCTCACCATATACCTATTGCTCACCCTCGGGGTCCTGACCGGGTTACCGCTCTTCCCAACCACCATCACCTCACAGTACCACTATTCGCCTTCACCCACGACTTGTACAACAACGCCCCACAACCTACTACCTTCCATCCGCATGACAGGTTACAACCCTATCTAAACGCGCCGGCCCTCTGGTTACAAAACTTCGCTACTAAACCTACCCCTAATCAACCATGCCCTACTTTCATCAGAAACTCCAGGCTAGATTCACGCCTGTGCCACTCACCACGCTTCCAATCTACAATACTCAACAGTATAGATACACCCCTTAGAAACCATACTGTTAAGTGACTTCAAGTCAGCAATCCCACGAAGTCAATGCCTTTGTCTGGGATGCCCAAAGGAAGCCCTTATTTATATATTTTTATGACAAGTTATAATCTGGATGATAAACCCTTATATAACACCCCTCTCCTAGACTCCCCCTGACCCCACTGAGCCAAGAAGTAGGTTTGTTTTGCAAATTAAAAAGGTTTATTTGAAAAATTAAACAATAGATATATATCACATTTTATAATAAATTAATATTTGATATTACACTTATGAGTATAATGTCGATCAACAATGGATAATGTTATACTAGCACACTTATTTTATTACTTAGGAGTTGGTACGGAAAGAACAAGGTAGCTGAGAATACTTTTATGATTTCAATGAATGCAGTGATGGAAAAGAATGCAGCACAGGAATAAACTGATAGGGGTTCAACAAAAGCTAATATGTTCACTTTTCCCCTTGTGGCAATTCACTCCCCCCCCCTTTATGCAGTATAAGGAGATGGAAGTAAAGCACACAGTTCTCAGGAATACCATCAAATGTATCATCCAAATTCAGTTCCCCCCTAGCAAGCTTAGAGAAACAGGGATGATTTTAAACACAGGCAAAGTACTTTAAAGGTGGTATGCAAAGAAGGGAAAATATGCTTAAAATGCTTTTAATTCACTCTAGAGGTTCAGGGTGAGTGAGAGCTACTTTAAATTAGTTCAGGATCACTTTAGCAATGCTCTATGAATGATTGTCAGGTTGCAAACGAATTTCAGCAAAGGAAAACAAGAAGCTGCCATTTTGACAAGTGAAGAGATTTGAGTCAAATCGCAAATCGCGGCACTTTTTCCAAGTGTGTCGATCGCAATTACGGAGGAACTATAAGGAGTAGCAAGTCGGTTTAGAGCTTGCTGGAAAGCTTAGAATCTCAGCTTTAAAATGAGATTTTGTTCCTAGCTCCTAGCACAAACAGTTCAAGAGTTACGGACGATTTCGTGAAGGTAGTTTTTCAGAAATTAAACGATGATTCAAAATGGCAAAATTACACTTTTACAGGTTTAAAATCGGAGAAGGGACACACGATTCAGTTCTGGACAGGTTAAAATGTTTTGAATCAGATTAATTTAAGCTAAGAGACTGGTTTTGCACAGTTCTAGCTGGGTACTCACTCCTAATTTTGGAAGGAATGGGCCTCGTCACGGATCTGGTCAACAGGTTGGACTGGACTTCTGGGCGGTTTCTGGTGCTGCTTCTCTGGTTCTGGATCTCTGGTCTGGTCTGGATCTCTGGTTCTGCTCACAGCGATCTGGTCTGGGTCCGGTCTGCGGTTTTGGATACAGCTCTGCTTTCTGGGTGTTTCTGGCACTGGTTTCTAGGCCAGAATCCAACAGCTCAGCCCGGCTGTTTGAATAATTTGCAAATGATTTTGAGGCCTGCTGAAAAAGGATTCAGCTTGTGGATTCAGGCGCCTCTGCTACAAGTTCTGGAGTCTGAATTCAAAGTTCTGGTCTCTGGAGATTGATGGATTTGAAGTCTGGAGTCTCCCGGCAAAGCGTCCCGCAAGAAAGTGGAAAGTGAATGTCCCTGTCTGGCTTCCAGTGGCTCTTTTTATGTCTTTTGAAAGTGGGTGTGGATGCTAACTTTCTTTGCCCAACCCACTCACGATTTGATAGGTCAAGGATTTCTCTTTGACCTGATTTGAGAAGGGAGCAGTGAGTCAGAGTGAGTCATCTTTATGGCATACAGAAAGAACACTGCCCTTTGCTTTTACCTCAGAAAATCATTTCCATAACTAAACACATTTCCCAGATACACAAGAGGTTGACATTACATATACACATCATATATCACAAAAGGTAGTCTCTGTTCCAACTCTGATGTTTCTAAGAGCTTGGATTAAGAAATGACAACATTTTGCGCTTTTTGGTTGGTTTCCCAATATTGGACTTTTACCCACATTTACACAGAGATACCCTGTCTCTCTACACATATTCCAGTAAGTTTCCATGTGTCTAGCTTAAACCCAGTGTCTACAACATGAATAAATTGCGGGGTTCGGTCCCAGAACATCATACGGAATTGAGTTTAGACTCAAATTGTAGGTACATATTCAATTTTAAGGATCTCCAAATTGTACATTCCTGTCATCTGGTTACAATTAGTTATCAGTGTTTTTATAAAACATATATTTGCCTTCAATTCAATTCACAAAAAGTGTCTGGCCCGCCCCTAGGAACTGGGTGAGTCAGGGATCACATGTCTCTTCTTCCAGGCAGAGCTCTGTTTACAGTCCACAGCCAAATCAGCATATCCCATTCAATTGAAAGAGACTATTGTGTTGGGTCCTGCAGGCTGGAGGAGAAACCCCTCCCTCTCAATTAACAGGGCCATGTGATATCCTGCCTCCTGGTGTGGGTCTCTGGGGTGTTAAGAGTTCTCAGGAAAGGCATGTCTTTTGAACTTTTAATTACATAAGACCCCCTTCTGTTCACTGCACAGTTCTGCAAGACAGCTCTCCTGTCAGGATTTATAGAGTGCCAGCGCCGGTCAGTGTCCAATGCCGGTACTGCACCTATTTTTGACAGCTGTCTTGAATTAATACATTTCAAAAGGAAAGGATTTTACTTGATAGTATATGATCCTTGCTTGACATGGCATTGATGTGGATCTGTAGTAGAGTTAAAGTAAAACACTCAACCATAGTTGGATTTTTGTTTGGTGGTTCCGGGCCCATGATCTTTGACATTAATAAAAACGGGTTTTGAACAGAACCATCTTTCTTTGCACTGGTGGGTGGCAGGTCAGTGGACCATTTTGCTGTGCGCAAACTGCACGGTTCTCCAGGATTCTGGCGCAAATGTGGGCTTTTCCGCCCTCTTGGATTTCCTAAGCCCACAGCACCAAATGTTGCAGCATAATAGTCCAAACGTGGGTCAGGACACCCAACAATACCGTGTCAGATACATGCATGTTGAAATATGTTGTGATACCCCACTCTACTCCATCTCAGGCACACACCACTGCCAACAGTCCCTTACCGCCTCACCCGACCAAACTAAACCTCTCCAGTCAACCTTGTTCCACCTTAGATAGAAACCAAAGATTAGCCTCTAGATGTCATCATTGGTCCTACACCTGAACTATTCCCCTATCGACAAAATATCAAATCCCAGCAACAACAAAGTCATTGCCCTACTACCAACAAAATTGATTCAGCCCCCCTGGCTCCCAACACCGATAATGTTTCGAAGCTCAAAGGCGCGCTCATCAACGGAACGCTACATTTCCGCGCATGCCCTAGATATTGCTGATTTCATCGTAACTGAAAATCTGGACTTTCTTGCAATCACAGAAACATGGTTGCATGTGGCTTCCGGCCCTGCCTTATCCTTGGCCATCCCTGACAACTACTCCATTATTAGGTGTGACAGGGCTACTAATCAAACCAAGGGGGGAGCACTAGCCTTCATATTCAAGAGCTCACATCATCTCAGAGCTGCCAACAGCCTCCGGCTACCAACAGTTGAACTACTCTCTATTAAACTACCGATTTCTCCTAATCACACCGCCACAGTGCACCTTATCTACAGGCCCCCTGGCTCCATCTCGTAATTCGTGGAGGACATCTCATCTATCCTAGCCACTAGCACCAAGCCCAACTCTCAAATTCTTCTACTTGGTGACCTCAATTTAGGTTACCAGGACAGGAACGACACCAAAGCCCTTGATTTAGCAAGCGTCTTGGCCGACTTTGGCCTCACCCAACATATCAGAGAGCCTACCCATATCAAGGGTCGCACTCTGGATTGGGTCTCTGACATGAATTGTGCGCTTAACGTAACCTCTGTGTCCCCCTGTGCATGGTCTGGTCATTACAAAATATTATCCTCTATCAACACCAGCCCTCTAACAGATAAACCCAACCTCGCCCCTCCTAACTACACGCGCAATAAGAAGGATATTACGGTTGAGAAACTACTCCCACTTATCCTCCCTTTGCTAAACACAGCTTCATCCACCTGCTTGGACCCCACAGTCTTAGTAGATATCTATAACCGCGCTATGTAAAAAGCTCTCAACACCATCGCCCCACTCAAACTGCGCAAACAAAAACCTCGCCTCCACCTTAATACTTGGTTCACCCCTCACTTACGTGAACTGCATAAAGAAAAAAGAAAATCTGAGGCACATTGGAAAAGCTCTCCCTCTCTAGTCAACAAAAATAACCTCACCTCAGTCTCCCTTACTTACAAAGAAGCCATCCTAGCCGCAAAAAAAGAAGTGTACAACAAAAGGATCGTATAAGCCCAATCAAACACTAAGGAACTCTTTAAGATCCTCAAGGAATAAGAGTCCTCAGTTCCCCCGCTGGATATGTGCACCCCTGACACGGCGTGGTGTACCAATATTCAAAAGGCACTCTTAGACAAAATGCCTTGCTCCAAGCTAAAATGAATGCTAAAAATAGCCACCTATCTGACTCGTCAGTTTCACACCCCTCTCCATTAATGCTGAAGTTGAAAATATTATCAATAAGCTCAAGCCTTCCGATTTCCAAGGAGACGCCTGCCCTGCCTCCGTCATAAAGGAGGCAGCACACGATCTCGCCCCATTCATTACCACATTCATTAATGCTTCCTTCAAATCTGGTACTGTACCCAACAACCTCAAGGATGCGTGGGCCATCCCATTAATTAAAAAACCTACTCTCGATCCTAGTAATCCCGCCAAATACAGGCCCATCACCACGGTGCCATACTTACACAAAATTCTGTATTGGACGGCTTACCTCCAAATCCAGGATTACCTAGATACTAATAATTTATTAGGGCTTAGAAAATCAGGCTTCCGCCCTAGACACGGCACAGAGGCAGCCTTGATTGATCTGAAAACGAGGACCTGAAAGACAAGGGTAAACAAGCTCTCCTGCTCCTTCTTGATCTTTCAACAACCTTTGATCTGGTCGATCATCAAATCCTTTGCCACCACCTCAAGATAACTGCTCACTTCTCTGATGTAGCCACATCCTGGATCAGCTCCTTCCTGGCAAACAGAACCATGAGGGTCTTTTCACCTTCAGCCGCAGCTGATCCAGCACATGTCCCGTGTGGAGTCCCTCAAGGATCCTGCATATCTCCCACATTATACAATGTGTTTACTAAACCGCTCTTCGATATTCTTGACTATCTGGGTGTCTCCTATACTAATTATGCAGACGACACCCAGATACTAATACCTATCACCGGCGACTATGTAATCGCCTCCAAAACACTCAATTCAGTTTACACAGTCACCCAGGCCTGGATGGCACATCATGGGCTCTGCCTCAATGATGAAAAAACGGAGTTACTCATTCTAGGCTCTCACACCAAACTTACCAAACTTGACCCAGAATACAAATCCTTTATCATTGACGGGAACGATATCAAAGAATGCAATGCTACTAAAACATTGGTAATCTACTTGGACTCTACTCTTTCCCTTAATAGACAAACCAATGCGGTAGTTTCTGTGTCATCCTATACTTGTAAACTTATCACTGCATGCCGGCCCTTCTTGACAACCGGCAACTGTCTGATACTAGCCGGAAGTCTTATGTCCAAAATTGACTACTGTAACGCCCTTTACTTAGGGACCAGTCAAAGAAACCTTGATAAACTCCAGGTCACTCAGAACAACGCCATCAGAGCTACTCTCAACGTACCCAGGCGCTCTCACATCTCCAACACAAGACGTGACTTGCACTGGCTACCCATTACACATCGTATATCTCTCAAGCACACGTTCTAACTCACAAGGTCCAGAATAACGCGGCCCCTGCTTATTTGTCGACGCGTTTCTCGCAACACACAGCATCCAGACCTCTGAGATCTGCCCATGCTCACACATTGTCTATTCTTAGCTTCACACTGCAGACAGCTGGAGGTTCGAGTTTCCCAGTCCTTGCGGCTAAGCTATGGAACTCCATACCCAATTCCCTCAGAACTGTGCCCTCCATCCACGCCTTTAAAAATAAAACTAAATTGTGGCTCCATGAACTGGGTGCATTGGCTGCCTCGCCATAATCTATGTAGGCATCCTTCTGGAAGGTGGTTCCCTTTCCGGTATCTACACATCTTCCTGCCATATTGTATCTTGTCTCTCCGTTAACCTGAGCACTGTTTGTATTCTGTTACATACTGTATACTACAGGACCTGTCTTTTTTCTCTCATGATGCAATGTTCCAATTATGTGTAACCTGTTTTTGTGCTGTCTTCAAAACATGCGCCCAGATGCCTGAGGGCAAGGTACGCATTACAAATAAAATAAATACAAATTGTATATTCTGGAACGCATGGGTTTCGAGTTGAATTCGTATCTGCCAGTTTTCTTTTTTTCTGTGTGTTTTTAATTAGTGTCCTCTATGGTTTGCGTGACCATGCAAAGGTGGGCATTCTGCAAGTCTATGGGCGTGTGCAATTGTTCAGTAGCACCCTTGTGTCTCTTTCCTTCGAGCAGAGTCTTCATGTAGGCTGTCTAGTGGCTTCTAGACTCTAGTTTGACTTTCTGGCAGTCTCCCCTTCTTGTATGTGCGATATTCCATTGGCCTGGAACGACAGGTCTTTGTGCTTCTCCCATGAGTTGAGCTCCGATAGATACCTTTCATTTATGGGTCCCGTTCTCAGAGAGGGATTTATTTTCTTAATTCTTTCATCTTGTGAAAAGCTGGTTATTCGGGACTTGAGTTCTTGCTCTGCTAATCGCTGTCCAGTGAATGGTTTAATCCTGTAAAGCATTGGATTGCACAGATTCGTTAGTTCCTCACCGCGCCCAGCTTCCAGATTCCCTCCTCCCTAGGATTCATCCACAGTCAGCAGGGAACTGGTGCTTTTATGGGAGGCTTTCCTGCTCTTGTGAGGTTATGATATGATAGGTTATTTATAACGCGCTTAATACCCAGAGGTTTCTAAGCTCGGACCCAAGGATCGAAACTGTGTTGCTCCATGTCATCTTGCTTCCAAGGCGAGCACGTTGCCCCTGAACAAGTGCCCTTGTTTAGGGGCGCTCCAGTCTCTTGGCTGATTAGGAGTGTTATTTCCACTCCTTGGGGTTATATTGTTCTTAGCTGGGTGCGGCATTTTCCTCTGGTTGTTCTGATTTTATTGTTTGGTCTTTGTTTAGTGGTCTCGTCCATGTAGGCTGCCTTTTCTGAGTACCTTCCACAGAGCGTGTATTTTGATAGTGCTAACCTAGCTCTGGGGCAATTGAGCGCGGTGCAGGCCGTAGAACAAAACATTGCAGAATTCAGCAAGTCATCAAGCAAGCAAACATTAGTGAGAATTACTGCGGCAGTACAATATAAGGTTAGGGGAGTGCACCAGATAGCCAGAATCTACCATGTGTGCTTATTTGCATGTGCTAGGAAGCCACCAAAATGGCAGAAGCTGCGCTATACAAGATCGCTGCACCTTAGATTATCTGGCCAGATGTGTATGGAGCTCTGTTTCCCTGGGCATTGCAGCAGGCTTCTGATGGGATCGATGACACAGGCAAGGATCAACTATCTTTCGGCTCAGTGCGCTCCCATCAAGTTTTATCACGCTTTTTTGTATAAGGGCCAGTGAAATCTGATTAAAGGTTAGTAAAATGTGATGGCCGAGTGAAACCCATCTCGCTCCCTGCCAGGCTGACTCCAGAATCGCACGGCGTATTCACCCCTCGGGTTCACCTTCTTGTTAAGGGCTCAGCTAGGCATGATCCGAGACCAGTGGACCTGTTTTCAATTATCATCCAGCAAAAAGATATCACGCTGGATTACTCTGGATGAAGGCAAGTGAGCTGGAGAGTGAATCCCGTCCTCCTTGGTTATAATTACTTTTCACCAGCCCAAATTAAACATTGTGTTTTCTAATGTTTTGTTGTTTCACATTATTTCTCTGGCATATTCCCCTTTGAACATCCAAGGAACCAGAAGACTGTTCATTGTATCAGCTCACTCGAGCATGAAATTGCCATTTGTTATCTGACGATCCTTAACAGCACCCAAGAGTTTTCTCCACATTGGATCGGTGCTGGGAGCTTAGAGCGGGGCTTTAATCAAGAACCGTCTTCAGCTTTATAGGTTTTGTTTAATTTACGGCACTGTGCGTAAAAATGGAAACGCAGAACACATGTGAACCACATTAAATAACCAGCTTTCACTCTGCTGTAATGACTTTTTGTTGTTGTTCTCCAAGTCATTGAATGCCTGTGTGTTGTAGTGTTTAAGCAGAACCCATGGGGTGGCATTATGGAAGTTCTGCATCCCGAACGCTCCAAGCGGACGTGCATGATTTCTGGGATGCCATAGGCCTCTTTATGGGATCGGGGTTGAAAGCCAGTTATGGAAATGTCTGAGGGAGTTAAGACCGAAGATTATTTTTCCGAAATAACCTTCGCTCTTTTCTCCCGTGAACATTTCTGACTTGGGCCCCACCGACAACCCCACCAACCCCTCCCAACCCCCTAAACACCTTGCTGTGTGCCGCCGACTCGCTGTGCCCCTGTGATGCCTGTTCCTTTTCACTTCTGTGATCGGGAACCAGCACTGCAGGGTCCTTTCCTTTTTTTTTATTATATATATATTTTTTCAGGGCCAGCTGCAGGGGAAACCCCTGCAACCCCCACTCACAATATTGCGAGGAAGGATGTGGGGGACACCCCCTGCCACCGAATGGGGGAACTGGCAGAACTTTTCGGCCGTTCGGTATTTTTGAACGGCCGAAATTCGGCCAAATCTCCCATTCGGTCTTTATTATTCGGTCTTATTGGACGTTTCCCTCTTTATGGTCAAGGGTGACCCATAATGAAATGATGAAGCAGCATAGAGTGATGTAGGATTTCAGAGAGTGATTACCATTAGTGGAGATCTAACGTGATGGAGAGAGGCAAACGTGACATTTAAACGGTTTTCATAGTGTATTGTGTCCAGTAGCTAGATGGTTGCCCAGGCAAGCACCAGAAGCCAGACAAAGTGGGCTCAGACATAGTCCGTGACTGAATATAAATGAATTTACCCTGTTGGACCCAGGCATGAGAGGCAGAGCGCACTCTGGATAACCAAACAAGAGAGAAAGGACTCGGCAGCCCCTTTCTCTTTTAATGCGAGTCTGCTAAATTAGTTTGCTGCGGCTCTGGTTGTATCCCGCAGTGCAGCAAAAGGATGGGAAAAATGAAATTAGTGAAAGGCAGAAGAGAAGGCAGTGCCAGCCCCAACATGACAGAAATTCTTCATAAACCTCGGAGGAATGCTAAGGAAATAGAAAGAAGAGGACAGCAGAAGGTGCAGTATTTTGGTTTCCTTCCAAAGAGCACCAAATCCAAACAGCGCATTTAGAACCAGATTTCTCGGTCTGGAGAGTCAGACCCAAGCTTGAAGCACTGGGAAGGATAACGTTGATGATGGTGAAAAGACTTTATGTGGGTAGAACCGGTTAATTGACCAGACAAAACAAATTATTAAGGACAACCATGGTCAAGTACATGTCAAATAATCCTGATATTAAGATGTATTATTACTAATGCCCAGTGTAAAAAATAATAAGGGCCAATATTACTGCTGAATTGAATCCCAGACTGAAGCAATACATGTGGGGGAGGAGGGAGGTGAAAGATGAGCAGTGGTTTGCCACCACCAAATATTTGTGTTTGTGGACACAACAGACAACTGTGAAGTAAAGGATTGTTTTCAGCTGATACATTTAAATAACTAGATTAAAAAATATTTAGATGTGAGTATAAGTGATGATGAGTTTGTTCTTGGTAAAGAACATTTAAAAAGGAGTCCCTTTGTAAAAGAGCTACGATAAAAGGAACATGATAGCATTGAGGACGAGTTTCAAACCCAGCACTTTTGGTTGCCCAGATCACCTTCCCCTCCCGAGTGGGTGTTCAAAACCTAGGTCCATCAATGCTACGGCCAAGATGTGAGCCAGAATGATTACGTACCTGATCACCGTGCGACTTTGTGTGCTGTGGACAAATCACTGTGAACTGGAGCCCCTGCCAAATGTTCCATAATGCTTCAGACAGATTAGGCTAGAAAACTTGCTCAAGAACACATAACATTAGGGAACTCATTAAATACACGACTAAAAATGAAAATAAATAATAAAATACCTGCTGTACGTGTAGATTTGTGTTTATAATTGGTGAAAAACATTGGCCTGCAGGATTTCACCCACATATTCTGGGGATTCCTAGGTGTGGTTTCTAGCCTCTGTTCCAACAATGCTCTGATAACGATGCATGCATGAACTCTCAAATGCCTGAGTCTCCCTCATTCTAAGGTTGCCACTGCTCCCACTTCCAGCAGAAAATGGAACGTGATCTTTGTGGCCTTTAATGAGGCAGGCTTGTCATGCCACTGATTGACTCTACAAGAGAATGTATTTATTTTAGTTTATTGGTTTTGGAATGTAGATCATCCATAACTAGGAAATGCACGAACCATCTAATACAGTCATCACCCGCTAGAGAAGTATGTGGAAGTAAAAAAGGGAAGTATTTGTAGTCTATACAGACTCATCAGTCCACTGTCAAAATACTGTGTTTAAAGATGATGCTGATGTGACTTTATGTAGACTGAACCACATGACCAACTGTAATGAAAAGAACATTTGCGACATAGAGGTAAATTCTAGGAGAGACATTTCAAAGACCCCACATCAATATATAACACAATAAAGGAGAGACGTCATGGGCTATAACCCAGCCCTTTTGACTGATTTTCCCCACAGATAAGTGTGGTAACCCTTGAACCACCAATACGAGGTCTATGACTCGGGTCAGAATCTTTGTGTTTGTAAAGAGTGTGCCATTGTGTATTTTGGACTGGGCATCAGTGGATAAGCACTTCGATCCCTGTCGAATGACCAGGAGACACCTAATGGTGAAGCTCTACCCTGCCGCGCTGCTGCGTCAGCCGTGCATCGGAGAATTTCTGCAGTCAAAATAGTGGTGATATCTGTCAATTCAATGGCTATTTCAGGAAAAAAGAGTGATCCATCCAAATGGCACTCTAAATAACAGTAGATTAACAAGGCTGGATAAAAAGACAAACGCCTTTCAGGGCAATCATTAAAAGATTAATAGTCAATGCCTGCAATTCCTATAAATTACAGATACAGTGAAAGAAGCAATGTCCCGGAGGATAGCTCAGCGGCAACGTGATCGCCTTGGAAGCAAGAAGACATGAGCGCTTTAAAAGTGCAAAATAAATAAATATGTAGGCGAAGGAAAATGTAATCCAAACAGTTCCAATAAAGGATCTTGAATATGCTGTCAGAATGGACCATTTCAGTATTCCTGGGGGTGTGGGAATGTTCATTCCCTATTCACTTCATTTCCTCCTGCAGCCTCGAGCTGCTGCAACTACATAGAAAGAGCCCTCTTCGTAGTTATATGCTACAGAATAAAACCACGCCAAAGCGATTCCAATACGAAGGCCAAGAAAGGCACCTTTTTTCAGACCTGGGCCTTAACACAATGAGGAGGAGACAAAGATTAAACGAAATCAGCAAAGCTTAATTTGTTTTTATTTATGCATTTAGTTTATATTCAGTGACGAACACACTTTTGCATATACAAGAAAACAAAACATTTAAATGAAAACATTTTAGAAGTTAGTTTTTCATTACTACTTAAAATCAAACAAACATACAATTCTCAAATACAGATATATTAACATTCATAATTTAAAGCTTAATTATCCAGGGCATTGGAACATTAATTCTGCATCCTGCCAAGTTGAGTATAACCTAGAAGGAAACCGACTACTTGCCCTGGGACCCCAAAGGGCAAAGGAACTCTTGGGCGCTGTTCCTGGGCCATCTGCAGAGACGATAGAGAACTACTGAGGTGAAACCACCTAAAAAATGCATGCGCAATCACTTCCTGTAAAGTTTTGTTGATGCTTTCTGGAATTCATAAAGGAGGCTAGTAATTGTTCACGCTCTCCATTATGCTTCATGTTAAACTAGCATGATTTTAAGTAATGAGAATGGATTTTCAATTATTCTACAGTAGAAGACGTCCAGTAGGATCCAAATAGACTGTACTGTAAAAACAGCTCGTGTATGTATGTGGTAGTAGTCTCCTGTCAATTATGTGCAACACCATCAACTGTTATTGGTTGTGTTTTAAAACATATTTCAGTCAATAAGTATTTGGAAGCAGGAGATTGTGATTTGTGATTTGGCCTGTGTGGCTGTGAGTGGAGGATTGAAACGGACATCTGTGGTCATTGTCTTGCCACAGTGGAGGAGTGGTGTTGTAGCAGAGCGTGCGGTTGTCATGGAAGTGGAGAAATGGGTGCATAGTTTAGTGAAGTCCTGGTTAGAGGAATATTTTTGAGCGAAGTGTGAAGATGTTTGTGAAACTAGTGCAAGTTGAGGTTTCAGTGGGCATTAGAATGCAACTGTGAGTGGAGACTTGAGCAGAGAAGTGGTCCGGAGAGGCAGCTGCAGTGTGTGATGATAGTGTAGCTGCAAGTGGTGCTGTTGTTGGAGCTGTCAGTGAAGAAATTCGTGGAGGCAAGTGGGAGAACTTCAGATAAAAGTGGAGCGTAAGGAAGAGTGCAGAGGTGACTGGTGCAGAGATGTGAGTTGGAGCAGAAGAAGCGAGACAGATGTATAAGTCAAGTTGAGTGGGGCTGTAACAACAGTGAATTTAGCACAAAAATAAATGGATGGACATAGGCTTTTGAAAAAGTGATTTGAAAGTTTTAGAGTAATTTAAACTAAGAATCTAAACACGCAATGAGTGCTGCTTCTGCTGAAAAGTGATACTTTGGTCTCTGTTTCAAGTGCCACTGTGACTTGAGATGTGTGTGGAGTAGAGTTGATCTGACGCAAGTGTCTGGAATCCTCCTGATGTCTAGGTGTGGTGTGCACATGAGTGGTGAGTGGAGATTTATTTTATGTTACTATCTGTATATATTAGAATTAAAGGATGAATGACTCTACTACAAAAAGTTTACAATCAGAGCATACACAACAGACCAATACAATGAAAGGGAGCTTAACATTGGTAGGAATGTAGGTCGTGATGTGAAATTGACCAGTTGAAGAAGGAGGAACATTAGTACATAACATATGCAAGATACAGATTATTTGATAGGTTGCCGATGAAACCTTTACAATAATATATACTATTTGCAGGGTATAGAGTTGTAGCCCACCAGCTGGATTGAGGTAATAATGTTAGGTGTTACCAGGGTACACAATCCAGGTACGGCAAGTCTCTCTGTTGCAATATTTCTTGTTTCTGCAGGCAGGGTGTTCCAGTGGAAAGGTACCACATGTGAGAAAGAGTAGAATGAGGAGGTAGCACTGGTTCGGCAGGGTTTAGAAAGGTTGAATAGTGCTAGAAGGCGTAGAATGAGAGAAGAGAGTAGTAGGGATGGGGTGGCTAAGATGAGAGCTAGGTCATGGTTAAACCTAAAGATGATTAGGAGGAATTTGAAGAGGGATCAATAATACATGGACCGCCATCCAGAATGGAGGTGGTTGAAGGAGGATTGTTATGTTTAGGTGGGATGGTGGATGGACAGATGGGAAACATTGGATATTTGAGTGGATGGGGCTGGGGAGGGATTGGTGGGTGGATTGGCAGGCTGGTGGGTGTGTATATTGATGGGTCTGTGGGTGTAGAACAGAGCGTTTAGGTGGCAGCATCCACAATGCCTCCTATCACCTGACACATTCTGTCCATCCAGTCACCCACCCACCCTATGCACTCATCCACACACTCAACTGTTAGTTCAACCACCCAACCATTTGCTTTTTGACCCAGTCAACTATCCATAATCTTACCTCTATCCATTCTATCAACCTAACATCCATGCATTGCACCTCCCATTCATTCTGTCAACTCACGATCCACCCACCCCAATTTCCTCCACCCCTCCTGTCTTTCCAATATATCAACCCACTACACGTTCACCCACCCACATAAATACTGCAGCTACCTATCCAACTCTGCACAAAATAATCCAACTTCCGGTTCCACACATTCAACTGACCATTCAACAAGTCAATCATCCATTCAATCATACAACTACCTGCCTAACCACACACCCACCCAAACACAAAAACAAACACCCATACATAAAACCTAACAGCCTAAAACCCCTCCTCCACTCACCTGACCCACCCATCGGCCTATCCATTCACCTACCCCTCCTGTCACCCATCCATCTATATATTGTGGCTCGATAGAGTAAGGAGTCGGACAAAGGGGTGGCATGTTTCAACAAGTATTATTTAAAATATAAAGAAAATTGGCTACTTTTCCCTATCTTTAAAGGGTTATCCCTGCCTAAACAAATATCAATTTGGGTGCTTGTCGTCAGGATTTTTTTCCAAATGAAAAGGTATGTCCTCTGTCCGAAAATCTACTCTAACCATACCACTAGTCTACAAAAGGGTTCAGCATCCACATGAAAATAGCACCATAAGACTGGCTCCCTTCTCCTAGTAAACTGGCTCAGTCTTTCACAGTATTCTTTTGCTCTGTTTTCTGATTCAGCAAAGAAAGTGTGGTCAGGAGAATGACTAGCTTCTCCTGGCCCCCTTTGCACAGTCTTGAAGGCTGACTTGGGATATTCTTTGACAATAGTCCTCAAGCGTCTCTTCACTTCTTCCCAATGGCTTCTGAAAGCTTGCTTTACAGTTCTAACAAATCTTCCCTGTCATAGGACATCATAAATATTATCTCCAGATAGCTCTTGTTGTCTAGAATCCTCTCTAGTCTTACTTGGATTATCAATGTGATGAGCGAGGTTCCTCCCAACGCACTCTTGATTTTCACACATTTGGTTGTCACTACTGCGACGAGGGAGATCAACCCCGAGATTCTCTTGACTCTTGGTTCTCTGGATGTCACCACTATGATGAGGGAGCCTACTCCTTAAGCTTTCTTGACTCCTCGTTCTCTGGGTATCACTACTGTGATGAGAGAGATTACTCACAAGGCTTTCTTGACACTTTGGTCACAACAGTTCCCGTTACCTTGTTTCTGTTGGGAACGTGTGTCCGGTTCTTCCAAGGGGTGATGGCAGTTTGCTGTTTGCTCGATGCTTCTTTCTGGCTTTCTTGCACAGATCCGCGAAAGCCTTGTGTTGGCAGTTGTGGCATCATTGTTGGACCTAACATCCACCTCCCAAAGGTCATGCCATCAACTGTGTGAAGTCACAGGACTTCTCAGCGACTTGCACTCTTCTGCCTCATTCCTTCAGAGGACCAACTTCTCTACACGATTGACAAGTTCCCAAGTTTGAACTTCCTGGGATTTTCTTTCTCCCCGCCAGCTTCTCTCTTCTTTCAATTCTTCCTATGTTTTTCTCGTTCCTAGCTGGGCCCACATCAGCGCAGTGCCATAGTCTTTTGGTTGTTTCCATGAGGTTCTCTTCATGCTTCCTCGTGGACATCTCTCCCCAGTACTTTTACAAAAAGGTATGTCATCATTCTTCTTCATCTGAGTGGTGTCAACTCTCCAGCAAGGAAGGGAGGGATTGTTACAGTAACAAACAGTAGTAATTTCAGGTTCACTCTCTGCAGACTTTAGGGTTTTTATTGGGTGCAAGTGCAATGGGTTGGGGATTTCAATCATGGAACAGGAGTCCTTATCCCCATGAAGGGAGTCTCTCCCTGTGAGGTCCCACTTTCCACCAACCCTATGGTGACTATTGGGTAGCGGCCTTACCACCTTAGCCTCACAGGGAAGGGCTCCCTCTGCGGAGTATTAATGTGATCCCTTGAATTATCACAATATCCCTCCACCCATGCCCTGAGCCACCAACTCATTCATCAACATACACATCCCATCTACTCACCAATGCATCCAGCCATTTCCACGTCCATCCGTCCACCCATCAGTCCAAGGACCAAACCATGCAAGCATCAATCCATCCAACCAAATCTTTCTGTTTTTCCACCCATGTCCCCTATCCAACTGAAGATGCACCCACCAGAGGAACTCACTTCCCCAAACATCTAACAATACCCCTAAATCTCATCAAAACCTCCACCAAGCCACACACCCACTGACCCAAACATTTACCTAACTTCCGTCCATCACTGAAAGTAGATCCTAAGATGGAGGAACTGGAAAAAGTGGTTTATGCAAGGAAAGTGGAGGGTGGTGAATGTAAGGAGGAATGTGGTGTTATTAAGGAGGAGGTGGGCAAATGTGAGAGGAAATATGTTTGGGCACGGAGGGCATATGCGCATTAAGCCAGGCTCTGCCATTCTTTTTAGCTCCAGTCAGCTGGCCCAAGTAGATCAACCTCTCTGTCTCACTGTTGGTTTCCCACAAGTCACATAGCTGGTGCTTTAGCTCAAATCCTTGGAGGTCTCACCATTTTTAGCTGCTTCCCGGTTGAGACACAAGGAGAAAGGTCTGAGGGAAAATGTTCAGTGCTTCGGCCTCATCTCCAGTCACCTGACCAATGCCTTAAAAATACTGTTCTTTGCCCTCTGAGCATTGCCCTGTCAGGTAAATTCCTAGCAGGCCCCAATAGGCACAACACATGCCAGGCAGGGTGTGGCCTGAAACAAAGATTGGGAATGGCACCTGTCCATAGAGATTAGTGGGATGAGGATAAAGGGGCATAGGGAGAGAAAGAAGTCAGTGAGAGGGCTTGCACAAAAGGAGAGAAGAGAAGTGAACTCAACCCACTGATGCCCTGGGCAGTTTGAAAGTGTCTGAACATATTTTAAGTTTGGCCTATTGGGTGGTGCATGCAACACCTCCAAGTCAAAACTATTGCATCAGGTACAGATAGGGAGAAATGGCATATGAGGAGGGATACATAGCTTTTAGGTGTTTTTTTGGTTATTCGCCCATCCTTTGGCGGCCCATGGCCATGCTAATCCCCATAATCCCTATGTCCATTTCCACCCATTTCCAGCCCGTCCCTGCCCAAAGCACCTCCTCATGGGAACTCTTTGAGCTTGCTTCAATCATGCCTTACCATCAAGCTTTGCACTTAAAGTGCCTGCCAGTGTTTTTTCAAAGCTGTCTTCTGAGAATTAATGACTTGAATGGAGCTGTAAACCTGCTCCTGGTGTACTTAAAATGTCCTAACCAGGTCTTCAATCAGCCACTTGATTTATATGTGTGTCCTTCAACATTTTTAGCTTGTTATAAGTATTAGGCATTTGCCAGGTACTGCTATTAGATGCCCAGCTAGTCGCACCATTTTGCACCTGCTACCATCAATGGTCTCTTAAAACTACCACAGCCAACTTTCCTATGCCTGCACAAAGCCCCAACTGTTGGCATTGCCAATTGTAATGTTGTCATCAGAGGTAGCCTCTCTTCATGTGGTCAGGGGGCGGCAGCTGCTACCTGATCCTGACCCTGCGGGTGGCTATTTGAGGGAGGACCACATGGGGGGAGGTGACCCTTAAGGCGGTAGAGCGACATCATTCGGTGAGACAAAGTATCCCGAGTCCCCTTTAGAGACACCCCTTCAGTACCTCCGGCCCTCATGACATATTGTGGAAGTAACCCTCAATATTCTCCAACACTTAGTTATAGACCTTTCAAACATCATGCAGTTACATCAGCAACAAAGACTGACACGAGGAAGAAAGTAACCAGAATGAGGATCGCTCATCTAGACTGAAGTTAGCGATCTAGCTGTTGGAGAAATCTGATAGGCTACAAACAGCTGCCTTCTGTCATGCGGGAGTTCAGAGATGGAGGCATGGAGAACTGCAGGGAGATCCGTCCGGCTGATTTCCCGAGGAAGCCAAGCTGTCAGGTGGACATGCGAGTGAAGAAGCAGCACGAGGGAAGAGGGGGGCGGCGTCTGGTCTGGGGACGCCTTTTCACAGGCAGGAGAGATGCTGAAGCAGAATTTGAAAACCTGGCAGGAAAGTATACCAGGTGTTATGCGAGTCTGGGACCCGCACCCAAATTGTACTAAGGAACTATATGAGAAAACCTGGCAGGGGATTATAACAGGTGTTTTGTGAATCTGCAAATCCCAGGGAAGATCCATGCCCTTAGGATTTTGAACTACATTGAATATGGAAAAGACCTGGGGAAGGGAATCATTTCCCCTGGAGTGAATTGCAACACTAAGAGGATGGGGTTATCCTCTCAGGCTACAACAAACTTGGTTATTCTGTTGAACGTTTGTTTTGGTGGAGAGAAACCTGGGGAAGGGAGTGGTTCCCTGGAACTGTGAACATTATGTGATGAATCCTGCAGATACCTCACTAAACCCCTGCCTAAGGTCCCCTCCCAGGTGGACAGGGATAGGCAGATGCTTACTGATTGTGACATTGGGGGTGGTGCTCTGCGGGAGGATCACCTGGGAGAAGTCAAGGCTCAGGGTGGTGAGGAGATCTGGTGGGATGAGACACAGTATGTGCTTCTAAAAGGGAAAACCCTTTTCTAAGTACCAAAGCATGTAATGGCTTATTGTTGTTATGACCTGAATAATCCACAGAGTGAACATCATAATTTGATTAAAGGTAACATCAAATCCTTAAGTATCCTAAGCAAGGAAAGCCTGTTTGAACTTTATAAAGTTGGAAACCCTCTTAATTCCCAAATGTACAGTGAAAGGACGTCTGTAACCAATTACTTTAAATAAACTGCCTTTCCCTTTCAAACAAATCATAGTAATATTTCCTTAGAGATATTTAAGAGAAATAAATCTGAATTTAACAACAGAAGGCCGACTATGAAATCCAATTTTGTTGTTGGGCACTTCATGTCCCAGAATTCCCTATGTAATGGGATGAGGAAGGGGGTCCTGGAGCAATGTTACAGGAGTGGTCAACTTGATAAGGCCAATGACCAACACTTGAGTGAGGCAGAGAGGCTTAAAAGCCCCCCTCAGCTACAGGCCATTAGAATTGGCAGGAGCTGGAGAAGGAGTTGTGGCAGTAGCAGAAGTATCAGAGCACGTTGTTGATAGTACTTGCAGAAGCAGTTTTAAACATTGTACCTTTGAATTTAAAGGGATTGAAACTCCCTGAGGACTGAAACTTTATGAATCGTGAGTTCCAGTGAACAAGCATTGCTCAAAGCCAAGAAAGGAGCAAGCATTGCCAAAAGCCAAGAAAGGTGCAAGTATTACCCAAAGTCAAGAGTGGCACAAGTATTGCCAAAGCCTAAAGAGTTGTACAAGTATTTCCTAAAGCCAAAAGAGATTAACAACAAGGCATACAATTAAGTTGCTCTGGTTGAGAGGAAGAGAAGGGGTGAATGCAAGGTTCAAATAGGTGTAAGCGTATTGATGGTGATTGTACTATACAATCTGGTATAAAAAATCTCTCAAAGGAGGAAAGGTGGAATGATATCCTTAAGGGCATTTTGGTTGGTGATGTGGCAGAGAGACAAGAGTGGCAAAAAGCCTGCCCTTCTGGAAGGTGATTGTTCAGAAGAAGAGAGCCTTGCCTATCTGGAAGGTGTTGATGTGAGTCTGTCTTTACTAAAAATGTGTTCAAAAGTCACAAAGCTAAAGGTTGCTGAAGCTGTGGTAAAACATTTGGTTGTCAGTACATTTGAGGCTTCAGAAGCACTATTAAGTGTGGAACACCATGGGGCAGGTGAGTAGACCCACATGGTGAATCATTGTAGAAGTTAACCTGGTATGAAGTTAAACAGGTAGAAGCAGAGATGCTAGGAAATCTTCCTGACAAAGAAATAAACTGTGTTTCTTTGATTCTTACAAGAAGCTTTGTTTCTCTGAATTTACAAGAAGCTATGTTTGTTTGACGTTCAAGCCAAAGCTTACTTACCAGGAATATCATTGATGTTATATGATAAAGCAGACATTTTGTTCAAGGAGGAAAAGAACATTTTCGTTTGGTTGAACATTGGTTCAACAGAACTTTCTTTTGACAAATTGAAGGAACAAAGAATTGTGTCAGAACTTTACCATCAACCGGGATTTCCCTGTTTCTTTTTGTTGAACATTAGAGCTGAATTCAACTTCAAAACTGGGGAAGGGCAATTCGCCCAAGTTGTAAAGAGAGATTGTGAACACATTTCTACTGTTAGTGTTGTTGTTGTGAATTGCCATATATTTTCTTGTGGCCCCTCACAATTACCATTTGGAACCTTTGTTGGGTTTATACCTATTTGTTGAACCTGAACATTTGTGCACTTTTCAAGCCAAAGACACTACCCTTAACACCTTAGAGTTATGTTTAGAATCAGAGGGCTAGGATAGGATTTCGGACACAGGACATTTTTGCTTTGGATATCTTGACATGGGGCAGGCCCTTAGTTGTTGGTTGAGGTAGAGAAATACCTCCTAGGTTAGGGACAGAGAGGCATTTTCCGACCTGTTTATTATTTAATAAAAGAGTATGCCAACCACCATGACTCCTTTGTGCCTGTGTCTCATTCCTGGTTCCTCACACAATGCTTCTTTGTTTAATGTCCAAACTTCTTACCTTTTCTGCCATCGTGGGATAGGGTTAAAACCCATTTGGTATCACCCATCAGATCTTGTTATGGTCACACACACCAGTCCACTTCTGCTCAAGAGTAAGACTGCATACTGCACCAACAATGGAGACTTAGACCACATCATACCCTCCACATCTCTGGGCAACTACAGCTTCGCCAGAGATCTGATATCAGACTTGAATGCATGAGCTTCACAAACCACCTACAGGTAGCTATGGGTATATTCTGGTACACAACCCCCACCATGCATAACTGCACAACTCTTCTACCACACACACCTAACATGGCAGCCCTGCAACAGGCATGTCTGGGAGCAATCAATCCTGAAAGCACCAATCTGGCATCTAAGAAACACAGATCACCTCAACAATGAAACCCAGACAGACAATGTAGGTTTCTTACAGACATGGTCTATGCATGCCCAGCCCCTCCTGCCGGGACCACCCCCTTCACTGATGCTAGAAACCTACAGTATGACGTACCCTGCCGTGCAGTTCATCAGTGATCACTCAAGATGGTACTCTATGCCACATGGGCAGGGCCATGGCAGGGATGTGCTTCATAAATCCCATGTAACAAAACGCATACTTGGGGCTAGGATTGAAGTCTGGATAGGTCATGTGGAAGGTGGATAGGGTATATAAATATCACAGAGGTGTCTGGAGGAGGCACATGTGAAACTAGAGGTGGGAACCAACTGAGAGAGGGGACAGACTATAGAGGCATGTTTTACATAGTACCATTAATCTATTTTCAGAAGTATCCAGTGTCCAGGCCAATAATGTTTCTAATTTCAAATAAACGCGTCTGTAGTTTTGCCACATATTTGGTTTGCCTAATGTTCGATCTCCAGATGTTCAGATGGTTGTCACCCTGCAAAGTGGAAAAGAATGACATCAGAATACCTAATGCATTCATGTGTCAATTTATATTCCAGTGATGGCAGCATCTGCGTCCTATTACAAATCACCTGCCTGTTTTTTCTTGTGCCATAGCGATTTCAGTTTTCAACGAGAAAATTGCCACTTCAGGAAAAGTACCGGAGTCAGCAATACATTTGACAAGCGTATTTTTTTTCAAAAATGAACAGATAGGAATTTCTAGATGTGTCGATGCATTTGCTGTAAGCATTTCTTCTTTGCCATGTAGAAAGCTAGACGCATGCTTCCCGTGAGCAACTTAACAAAATGCAGCTTTTACTAGGGGCACGTGCTGGATGTGGATCACCCGCCTTTGTGTGGGGAAGTTCAAGCTATGTTCTCTTGTTCCCTTGTTCCTGCTCTCTTCTGTAACCAAGCTCTGCTCACTTTCTGTAAACAAGCGCCACGATGCCCACAGGCTGTTGCGCGCTCTACAAATATGAATAAATAAATAAATAAATGTTACATGAAACCCTCTCCCTCCCTTTAGTTTTCTAGAAAAGTACTTCCCATTTCGAAAACAAGCCAAACGGTTGTACCCCAGCATATTCAAGAACCATGTGGAAAGGCAAACCTAGTCACACATGTGAAATATTGGCTATCTGATGCTCAAAATACGTGTACAAGCCTTTGCCATTCAGAGGTGAGTAGTAACTTCGCAAAGTATCACCAAATTTCAAAGCGGGTTTCTGTTTTGGTTTCAAAGCATCTCGGGGGTATCTTGCTGGTAGAGATACTGATTTGGGGACATTTGCCAAAACAAAGAAAAACACCCCTTTGACAAAAATGCATTGGTTTGTGCTATCCAATCTGTTTTGGGGTTATGGGTGCAGAGCCATTAGGTACCAAGCATCACTGGGGAATCTGGTGCTGCATTGATATCAAGATGTGTTTTTCCCAAATGTCCCTCCTCCATCATGATGATGGATTGTGTCGCCAACACTAGATTTCCAGGTAGTAATGGTGGCCCATACCCAGCTTGAATATCCTCCCATATAGATTTTGGGATCAAGCAATATTATTTCCCTGGGTAAAAGTCTCATGCATGAAAATTCCCCGAGGTTCGCGAATCTAATACTGCTAAAGTTCTAGCGCAAAGGACAAGAATACCTAAAGGATAAGATGTGATGTTTTGAGTCAGACCATTTTTTCAATTATCGCTTGTTCTTGGTCTGTCCTTCGCGGTTGAGATTGGGCATTTACCTACAACTGTGTGAATTACTTTATGAAATGGCCTGCCTTTATGCAATTGACAGTAGAAGTCAAAGGGCTTCCACTACTTGTCTATGCCCCAATCGATTTAACACAAAACCGCTGATAGACTGTAGACGGTTCGGTGTTTCACAACGGGAGGAATGCTCCAGCTACACTCAGCTCCCTCTTGCTGGAGTATGATGAGTGCCTGATACAATGACGCTAACATATGACGCCAGTACAAAAGATTTCAAGAGCCTGTGAGGAAGGGACATGCATCCTACAGGCCATGTGACCAGGAAACAAAGAAGCACACAAGGGGAATCTAATAAACAATCATCAAGTATAGGGAGAAAACAGTGATATTACAGGGATCAGAACATAAACTGTACTGCCTGTGGGAAACCCAGAGAAAACTCTCCATTCATCCACCAAGTGGACACCTGTGAAGAAATCAAAGAGCCATTGAGAATGCAAAATTCTCCGTCCTGAAGAAGGTGGCGAGTTATCCTCTCCGCTGAAACCGGTTGACAGATTGTAGAGTTGATAGGTTGATGACCACAACTCCGAGATCCTATACCATCAACTTATGTGCACCTATAAGCCTGTTTTTAGGAAAGTAGTGAGAGTTGAGGGCCAGTATCTCTACATCCCCTTGCAGTCGGCAGAGCATCGCTATTCTAGGGATGGGTGTGTCACACTTTTGGGGACATGAGATATTTACATACAGGGCCAGCAAGTTATCTATAGGGACTCAGACCCAGGAATAACTAAATTTGTAACGAAGTAGCTACTGTCTGTTTTGTGTTAACCTGCCTTTAATGCAATACCGGCACATGTTTTATAGCTTGCCCTTTTCTGCGCTAGTCAATGTTTGACAAATATTTCCATTTGTATGGCTACAATTCTGGCTATTAAATTGGTTGATAGATTTTCGGCGGAAGAATATGATGACTGTGCTTGTCGTCCTTATATATTTGTTTCTGAATACATCGGTATTGATCAACTCAGACAAAGTTGTGAGGAAGTTTACCACAAGCGCTAAAGCATCTTTTAAATCCTCCTTCAGGCCATAAAGAAAGGTCCCTGTCGAAAACTGTCAGGCTTGGTTAAAATAATGTATTTCACATTGTTATGTTATGTTATCTGAATGTATAGCATGCACGTTCACCCAAGAGCATCTTGGCGCAATGATACACGCGGCGCGTGTCGCAGCAATCCGTGATTTAGCAGAGCAGTTTTAAGTAGATGGCGAAAGTGAAAAATGGTTCTCAGTCAATTTAAGTTTCAGTGGAAGACTATTCCAAAGTTTACCAGCCGCCACAGAGAAGGCCCGACCACCAACTCACTGAAGCCAGAACTAAGGGACCAAGAACAGGTGCTTGCTTGCAGAGCGAAGGCACCAACAAGCAATATAATGTTGGAACTTATCTCGAAGGAAGTCGGCCCCAAACTGATAGTAGGCCCAGTGCACCAAACAGAGAGACTCGAAAACTATGAGCTGTTTCACCGGAAGCCAGTGCAGATGATGCAGAGCAGTAGAACCAGACTGATGTGGGAGCCATATGGTGTCACAGTGGCAACCCGAGCAGCCAGGTTCTGCAACAGTTGCAACCGATGGATAAGACCCACTGGCTGAGCCAAGTAGAAAGCGTTACAGTTGTCAAGCCTACTGAAGACAAGAGAAGCCACAACTAAAGGGCGAAGTAAAAATGGAAGAAAAGGTAGAATTTTGCGGAGAACCCTCAACTAGAAATGCCCCGCCTGGCATACTGCACTAACCTGTGAAGCAATAGACAAGGATGTAGACTGATAAACCCCTAGGTTTTTCACCACCTTCTCTGGAATGGGGAACACACCCAGGGAAGGAGACCAGGAGTCCGGTAAAAGGGGGGTCCCAACAACCAGGACCTCCATCTTGTCCCCATTAAGTTTGAGCCAGCTTGAGACCATCCAGTCTCCCATGGCCAACAGGCAGTCACGCAGTCTGGACGACACCCCCTCCCAGTCGAGGTCTAAACGGACGAGGACTTGCGTGTCGTCCGCATATGAGTGACACCTGAAGTCATGGGAGTAAATGAGAGCCACCAAGGAGCAAAGAAACTCACACGAAAGAGAATAGGAAGAGGAACCTCACACGAAAGAGAATAGGAAAGGGAAGAAAAGGGGACAAGGATACAGACTGGCCCCTGTCAGACAGGAAAGAAGAAAACCAGGCCAATTCAGGACCAGAGATGCCAATGGAAGCTAGTCGAGCGAGGAGGAGGGGGTGGTCAACAGTATCAAAAGCCACTGACAGATCAAGTAAAATCAGGGCCCCACTCCTGCCGCCCATCAACAAGCCTAGTCATATCATACATTACTGATACTAGGACACTATCAGTGCCCCTCCCAGGACGAAACCCAGACTGAAAGCGGTCAAGCACTGATGAAGACTCCAAAAAGGAAGACAAAAGAGGGCACATTAGAGCCTCAAGAAGTTTCATGAAGAAAGTAAGTAAAGAAACAGGCCGGAAATTTGAGAGGATAGAAGCATCCAAAGACGGCTTCTTTAAGAGGGGGACCACAGTGGCCTGTTTGAGTTCACTGGGGATAGATCCTAAACTACAGGAAAGGTTTGCAGCCTGAGTAACCAGAGGAATAATCTGCCGCAAGAGGTCTCTTAAAACAAATATGGGAACAGGGTCAGAAGGGGCTGCACATTTAAGAGGGGAAATAGCAATCAGAACAGCCTCATCTGTAATCACCGGAAAGGTAGCCCAGCCAGTGTTCACGGGTTGTTTGATAGCCTCAGCCCTCAGGCTGCTACCAGGGTGGGAAGACTCTATATCGTTGTGTATCCTAGTAATTTTAGAGTGGAAAAAATCAGCTGGAGTGTCACAATGAGACGGGGATGCTGGGGCAGTAGGGAGAAAACTAGCAGTGGAAGAAAAAGATTTCACAACAGAGAAGAACTCCTTTGACTGATTTAGAGCAGCTTCAATGCTTTGTGTAAAGGAAGACTGCTTGGCTAATTTAACTGTCAATTGGTAGCCTTTGGACAGAGCGACAAACTTAGCATATTCACAAGAACTGTAAGAAGAGTGCCATCTGCGTTCAGCTTGACGGACTCCCAATTTAGCCGCTTTGCATTCGGCAGAAAACCAGGTTGGTAAGGCCTGTAGCAGACACAAGTCGATTTCAGGGGCACAAGTTGATACACAGAAGTTAATAGTGCCTGGGACAAGGTAGAAAAGTCAACAGGCCTGTCATTAGGGTATTTAGCCATAACAGAAGATGCTAAGAGAGACATGTCCATATCACAGCAGTTCCTCCTTAAAATTGTAAGTTTAGTGGGGGCAGATGGGACATGAGGGGTATAGAGAAGGAGACAAAAAAATGGTCAGACCAAATAAATGGAATCACGGGAAGAACTGTCAGTCCAGGAATGGTTGAAAAGATTAGGTCTAGAATACCTCCAAGACGGTGGGTAGGTTCCAGCACATGTTATATGATGCCCAGATCAGAAAAGCTGTCAAAAAATTGACTCAAAATAGGAGTAAGAGGGGGATTGAATCTAATATTAAAGTCACCCAGGACAACCAGATTTGCGTATTTCAGGTGAAGCAAGGCGACTAAATCCAAAAAGGGAGGTGGAAGGGCGAATAAGGCCCATGAGGGCGATACACAAGTGAAAGGTGAACAGACTCTGATGCAGATATCGCCAGACAAACCAACAATGATTCTATACATGGCACATGAACTAAAGGTACCATGGTGATTTTAAAAGCAGTTTTAAAGATAATAGCAACTCCACCACCAGGATGGGAGGCAGCTCTACCCTATGAATAATTGTGTTGCCTTCTGGCAAAAACTGGGGAAATATTGGAGCCGACGTGCTGGTTACCCATGTTTCGATCACACAAAGCAAGTCGTGGCCATCATCACATAATAAATCATATATATGGCTTGCATGCCTCGGGAGGATGGCTCAGGGGCAATGCGCTCGCCTTGGTAGTAAGACGATGCAGAGCAACACAGGTTCGATCCCCGGGTCTGTGCTTAGAAACATCTGGGTATTAACCGCATTATAAATAACTAATTACAATTACAATTGAGCATGAACATGCAAAAGTGAATTAGACTCCACTGGGACCAACCCAGATGCAGGAGGGGACATAGTGAATTTCAAGTAAAATACCGTCATCGTAGGAGCCAAATTCAGAAGTCCTTAATGTGAATAACCTCCATGTTCCGAAGGGCCAGAGCCCCTGGGCCTGCCATGTCCCGGACAGGCCCAGACAGGCTTAACTTTGGCACGACTTCCGCACGTTGAACGCATGCGCTGTGTATGACGGCTGCGCTGTCTAGGCAATCCATGCATAAAATGACACATGAGATTACTGGAGCCAATCCGCTCTCTGCAGCAATGAGGACAGAAGAAAGACTATGGAATGTAGTGCATGCTAGTAAGAAATAAAATAAATAGCAAAGGCAATTCCTGAGCCGAACCTCGGTCTGCCTGGAGGCCAGACACCCTCCAACAGCAAGCGCTGTTACAAGGAAATTAATTGTATGCCATTTGTGAAAGCATGTGAGTAATAATAATAGAAAATTCATCCTATTTGGATACAAATATTGCGCTTGAAGGCGTGAGACACCCAGTCAAGCGCCGTGGCGTGGGATAAAATCCCAGCCTAAAAGGAAATGAAAATATGCAGTTAAAAAGCACTAAGAACAACCGGCAGTGCTAAACCGTACCGTATCAATGCCAAGAAGGTTTGGAACTGGTGGAGATCCCCACAAATAACCTTTTCTAGAAACTAGGGGTACAATTTGGAGTAAACTTGTTGCTGGTTCCGCAAGGCATCCACTATCTCACCCCTGGGAGGTCCCTGCTATTGATGGACCTACATCTGTTGCGTTGACCATTTTAAAAGAATCCACTGTAGCTTCTCGACTCTGGTCATCTTAAGTTTATTCTGTGTGTCCTAGGTGGCTATTGGCACTCTTAACAGATGTAATTGTAATTTACAACGTGCTTAATACCCAGAGGTTTCTATGCACGACCCGGGGATCAAACCTGTGTTGCTCCACGCTTCCGAGACGAGCACGTTGCCCCTGAGCTATCCTTCCGAGATGGTAAAGCTCAGCATTTATATCAGTATGTTTTTTCAGGCCTGGCAAACTGTCCTCTTCCAGTTTACTGAATTTTAAGTAGACTGTTAATTCCTGATACTAACTCTAAAATGCACCTTAACATGCAATGAACAGGAGGAAGGTGAGTGTTTCTTGCTCTCTTTTAGAATTTGGAGTGAAGGGAAAGAGAAGAACTGGTACCACCCTTCTAGATTTAAAAAAAAGAAAAAACACAGAAGAGTTACCAGTAAAGTCAAGCTCAATAAGATAGACCAGAACAAAATATTTCTTAGAGCATGCCGTTTTGCACTTGCTCAAACCCAGGCTTGGGAGCTAGGGCTTTGTAGGTCAGACTTCAAGGGAATCAGAACTATTTCCATTTAAACATGAGTTTTTCAAGTAGCAAGGTTAATAAAGTTAGAAGGAGGGGAAATAAACAAACACTTCTTACTATAATTCTTGGAAATGAGAAAAACTGCAAGTGCAATCCCAGGGATGAAATGTGAAGAACCTGAACAAGGCATAGCTGGGAATAAGGACGAGAGAGAAGCCTCACTAAGCAGTAAAGTCCAGGAGCCGGTTCCGGATGAACAAAAAGTAAGAAAAGGATGCCATACTGGAGGAAAATACCTCTTTGAGCATGTGAGAATTGTAATGTGGAGGATCCTGTGTGGGGTCAGTAATGCGAGGTGGAGAACTTCTTATATTTTTCTCACAATTAAACATTTTATTAAATAAAAAAGTTTCAAATAATTACTTGCTAGTTCTACTTTATCAGGGAATTCCCTACCTTGTCTAAAGGCTAAGGGAATAACTCCTAACATAAACAAACTGTCTCTCACATTAAACAACAAAGCATTCAAAGTAACTCATAAACAAAATTAAAAGAGTAAACAACAATGAACCAGTCTTTGGATGATCTTCAACTGTCCTGGGTAAATCCCTTCCACGGGATTGTCCAAAGTCAACTTCCCCAAATGTTCAAAAAGGAAAAAGTAGAGTCTTGAACCAGTTCTTGTAATTCCCAAGTAAACACAAAGGTTCATCAAACAGAAATCCACTGGTAACAGGTCTTCAGCTTTCAGTTGAAAAGATCCCCCTTCACGTCCAGCCAAGAAAATAGCACCATTGGTAATCCTGGATCCTCTTTCCAAGATTGTTTTTGCCACAGTTCAAAGAATAGATTAACAACTTCTCCTTCTACAACTTCACAAGTGGTTATAACCTCTGCAGTATATTTGGTATAATTGTCAGGATGCTTCTTCTTGGGTTGTTGCTTTCCTCTTGACAACCACCCTTCTACTATTGTTAGCATGGGAACAGATGCCACTACTACGTCAACCAACTGCAATATAACATCCACTGACAGTGTGATACACAACCACAGTTCTGGTATTTCTGCTTCAACTTTGTACTTCATGATTTTTAGGCATTTGAAGACAAGGCTCTTTGACCTCTACAGGTAGGTAAGGCACTCTTCTTTCCAATGCTCCAAGAAAATGGCAGCCTTGTTGCCTCCTCTGTCTGTCTTACTGCCACAATTCTGGCCTAGCTGCACACATACCTAAACTATTCCTTGAACATCTCAACAGTCTGTTGGAGCGCAGCTATACCCTATGAAAAAATTGGCCTAGCTGTGCACACACAACCTCCTGCACAGGCCCAACTGCAGCCGCAGACTTGGAAACCACCCACCTTGTTGCACACATTACACTGATCTTGTCATGATGCCTACCCCCGGGCATCCGGATCAAGCCCATCAGCCCCGGGAGCAGGCATCCAGACATTTACAAAAACCCCAGCAGCCCCAGCTAGGGGCTGTCTGGGTTCGGTCCTGGCGCCGTAGGCACCAGGCTCATAATAAAAATCAGTCCTGGCGCCATAGGCGCCAGGCTCATTGACGTTACTTGCCTCATGCAGACCATGCTGCAAATAAATCCAAGCCAACGTGAGGCCTGGATGGGACTATTTTACTACAGGGACTAATTTTTACTCGAGTGTGGTCCTGGGGAACTTCATTCCTGGGACTACTTTGGAGGCTATTTAAACCACGCCCGAACAGCATCACATGCTTCGTGTTATTCTGCATCCAGCAGCGTGACTCTCACTGTGCCTGCAGCCAGCACCCAGTCTTCAGCCACGCCCGCGTGCCTACAGCCAGCACCCAGTCTTCTGCCACGCCCGCCTCGAATCCGGAGCTCCTAGAATAAAGAGGAAGAAAAGGACAAGGTTAGAAAACAAACTTATTTCAAATTCCACACCTGATTACGGATCCATTTCATCTCCCGACCTGGAAAGTACATCAGTCCTGCACGCGTCGCTTCGCCAGCACCAGCACGGCGCCATACTCACCAGTTCTCATAGCATCTTTCGATCCGGCACTGTCTCCATCATTTCTTCGCCGTACTCCGGCACCTAGGGGCACAAGAATAACAAGGTGAGCCAATGGAATCAACAAATACCTCTTACCACCATAGACTTACCCGATTTACCACCGGCGGTATTATTCTCCATAATCTTCATATGCCGCATCTGTAAAGAGGGAGAAAACCCCACAGGTGGCTAATCCCTGTCTCCACTTGCAGGAAAATACTTCTTCGGGTCCAGCAGACAAGACTAGGCAGGCCAGTCCAGACAGTCATCTCTGCACTACGCATCACTTTGACGGAGACCGCAGCTGTCTGGGTCCGATCGACACCCCTGTGGGGTCCAGGTGAGCGTAACAGATCTCCCACAACCATTGTACCGCACCTAGCATTAGAATGCAGCAGACCCCGCACAAAACCACTCTGGCTGCCCACATACCAAGTGCACCCAAGCACTATATGCTAACCGACTGTCTCCACTGACCTGGACTGCAGTACACAAGGGCGTTCAACCCACTGCACTTTGAGATCATACAAATGGTATATAAGGCGCAATACAAATGCACCATAACATAACATAACGAGTATAACCTGCCTCTGCTTCAAGACTGACGTTCTCTCAATTTCAGCAGTCTCAGCATTACAGATTATTTGCTCAATCTTCTTACAAGCACCCAACTCCCTTCCCCAGCTTCATTCATACCTTCTTGCTTCCAGTCGCTACCCTGAAGCTGTATTGCCACACTTCCAACTTATGGTTACATTGTCACACTTGTATTACAGACACTGGACCTATAACAACTTCGCAAATCCAGTGGATAGATTTAAGCAGGGCTTGCTTCACTATAGAGAAGGTCTGCCTATTGGCTTGGGCGATGCTTGTTCTTCTCGTTAGTACAACTTCTAAGTTTAAAGAGTACTTTTTCAAAGGAGAAACAGATTTAGGCACACGCGACAGCTCTTTAAGGTAGCTCTTTAACCTTAAATAACTGCAAGTGCTTTTATACCCACGTATTAATACAGATATGCTTTCTAACTCCTGTCGGGAATCATAATTGGTCACACGCGACCTTCCTTTGATGCTGTAAGTATGCTTTGGGAACACTTGGGGCCCTCACCCTTCTGCAGCACAGGTGTCTCAGGTCTGGCCATGCCAACTGGGAGTCTCCTTCACTGCTCTGTCCCTCTGCTTGCTTTCTGCTACGGGCCTCAGGCTTCACCATGGTCATGGCTCTGCAATTACCGCACTAGGCGCACCTGGGAAAATCTTCACTCTCAGCATGTCTTTCTCAGTGCAGCCCCGGCAAGCCAAGGTTTGTGAACACAGGACTCTCTCAGAACTTGCAGGTGAAATCTTCTGTCTCTACATCCCGGCGGCCTTTAGGTGATCACACTTCCTCATGAACTGCCAGTCTTGTGCTCTTTTACTTCTGATACTACGGCCAACCTTCGAGCTCCTACTCCAGCTCCTTCCTTCTCCTGCTGCAGTCTTTTATACCTCTTAGGTGGGGCAATTGGTTTCAGATGCAAACTCTTAATGTTAATTGCCTGACTCTCGCAAAGGCTATTAGGCCTAATTGCCTGTCTTCAACATCTACATGCTTCTTCAGCCCTCTTCTTCGTCTCAGTCCCTGTGGGATTTATGGACATGTAGTTTACCTTCTCAAAGTCAGGTATTTCTACTTCTTGTGTATTTCTACAGGTAGATTTAATTTCCTTAGTAATTTTAACAAATGGGCTGTAGAGGAATATGGTGTAGAGAAGGCAACACATTTGCTAATTCCTTGTAGTGTACCCTTGGTATTGAGGAAGACAATTGCTTTTAGGGACCAAAAGGATTCTTTCTTTTAATATAATAGGTTTGGATGTTACAACCTTGTTTTTACCAACTTAGATTTAACAGGAGGTTGAGAGATATTAAAATGACAATAAGCCATAACACCTTCTGGCATAGTGGTAAGAACCTCCCTGTCAGAAGAAAAATACTGTGTCTCATCCCACGGAATCGCCTCACTTCCCTGGGCCCTGTCTCCACCCAGGTGATCCTCTCGCAGTAAAACCACCCCCAGGGTTGGGATCAGGAAGCATCTGCCCTCTCATGTCCACCTGAGAGGAGACCTTAGGCAGGGTTTCAGTGAGGGATCCACAGGATTCTTCACAATCCCTGGGGCCACACAAAAAGATGCTGTCAGGCATTTGACTGCTGCCGCACTAGTTGCCAAATCATCTGCTAACCCTCTTACTCCAGAAGTGCTCCTGCTACTTCTGGAGACTGTGTGCCATCCCGACATGCTGGCACCATCTCAGAGTGATTTAGTTTCTAGAAATACAGTATGTGTTCCCTAATCCTTGCTCCTCTTACAGACTTGGGGCCTACTCCTACTGTCACTCTCCATTTTCCCCACCAGGGTGTGACGGGTCAGAAGAAGGACATAGACTCTTTAAGGACATTATTTCAGCAAGGTTTATTAGATAATAAGGTGTAAACCTAACTATCCCTATGACTATGGGGTATTCGCTACCTAAAGGAATAACTAAGGGGCTTGTCAGTCGTCTTTTCCAATGTCCAAAAAGAATCTGTCCACCATCCAAAAATTAACACTATCTGACCCTATCACTATTACAACAAACTAAAAGAGGGAGGAGAATGACTCCCTCCTCCTGCTCGGTACTTCCAGCACTTGTCTTCTCAGTTTGTGCTTTTTCCAATAGTTCTTGGTAACTCTTTTTATCAGTTCATTTAAGTCTTGTCCTCACATTACTCTACGTGTTCTTCCCTTCAGATGTGGTTTTACTTGGTTCAGATTGATTTATCATAAAGACTGCTTTGGTCTTCTGCTCTTCATGCCCTGTCTTTCCTAGGTCCCACTCTTTTGTGTTTGGGACACATGTTTTATCGTTCTTTCCAGGAAAAAGAGTTAATTAGTCCCTCCTTTCAGGTATCTCTGTGACTTTCTGTATTTTATTCCAAACACTTAAGTTTATCAGGGTTGATGTTAAGCTTTTCTCACTCTCTTTCACCTCCCTTTTTGGCATCGTTATTTGCACAGTTCGGTTTTAACCATTCTCCTCCCATTCATGATCAATATTGTTCTCTTTCTCAGACTGTCACAGTTCACATTCAACAAGAACATTCCACAAATATTCAATTCTCGTTCAGAGAGTGGTATTGCTGTCCTCCTTGCCTTATCACAGTTCAAATTCAATAGATTATCTTCAGTTTGTTTTCATTAGTACTGAGATTAGTTATTTGTGTTGTATAATACTTATCAGTGATCTATCCATGCCTCCCCTGTCCCCCATTGCCTTTGATCTTAGCAGGGAACATCTTCGGGTATCTTACAAGGCGGGCGATGCTTTTGTTTGTCCACCGCACTATTGAGCTGACTTCCTCTGCGTCTCTCGGATACGCTTGTCTGCTCCTCTTCTCGGTTATTCAAAGTCACAATGGGGAGCTGCTCAGTTTGTTGCAGCTTCCCTCTGGTGGTATTGCCGTAGTTGAGTGGGCCACCTGCCCATCACGATTCTCTCGTGGCCACACCGCTACCAATTCTCGAACCCCATTCAGCTCATCCCTCCCACTCTCGGTTACGCTGGCTTCTCAGCATTCTCTCTGCTGATTCCCTGCAGATTTGGAATATGTAGGCTCTGCATCCTTCTGGATCTCCGCCTCTACCCAGGTTCACCTTACCAGGGTACCCTTGCCCCTGCTTGGAAACACATTCCAGTTTCACACCTTCCTGCTCCTCCTACTCAAAACACACATAGTCCCTGGGGACTTTCCTGGGCTCATTTAGTCTTATATACCTCCTCCTTGGTCTAGCTAATGTCGGGGGCATGCTCATGTGTTTGGAAATGACAGGCACAGCATCAGAGCCTTTAAACCCGTTCAGGTTAAATTGGCCACCACAGGTTGGGGGGAGGGGCTCTGTAACTCTGACAAAGAAAGCGTATTCATTTTTTTAAGTGGTAGTCTAGGGTTTCAGTCAGCATTTTTTATTCTGCTGTACCACAGCCAATAACGTGTTCCATGCTAATCTACAGTTGCTCTCCCCTCCTTCCAAGGGTGTGTCTGGAGGAAGCACTGGTCTAGGTAACAGCGATAGGGAGGCCTGGGTTGGAGACCAGGATGTCCCTTTTGAGCTTCTTCATGCCAGACTTAGTGAGAGGGATAGGATAGTAGCTAGAGAAGCAGTTAGAGAAGATAGCTGAGACAGAAAGCACCATAGGGATCCAGGGAGGAAAGAGGGGAGAGGGAGAGGGGGGCCCAAGCAGGGATAGGGGCAATGTAGGGGGGTAGACGGGAGGTACATAGGGGGGACATAAGAGGGAGGGGAGCACAACAAAGAGCACGCACAATGGACCTAAACATCAGAAGCAATACACGGGGGGGTCACGCAGGTGGGGGTAGACAGGAGGTAGGCACAAGGGAGGGGAGCATAACAAAGAGCAAGAACAACAGACCTAAAAATCTGAAGCAATAAAGAACCAACAACAAAGCACAGAGTGTAGCAGGGAACCAAGAGGTAGAGAATACAAATACAATACAGAATCAGAAACAGAGCACAACAGGGAGCCCGAAAGTGAAGAATGCAGGCAATGCAATGCATTGCCACAGAACGTGGAGAACAATAAAATATCAAAACCGTCAACACAAAATCGACACCATCAACAAGGCACAGAGCACAACCGGAGCATAGAAGAAGGAATACAGTGGAGCAAACACAATGTCGAAAACAGTACACAATAAATCAAGAAGAGAGGGGATAAGATGCGGAAGGAAGAGAGCGCAGGAGGCGGAACAAGATGTAGGGACCTACGATACGAGGGAGCGCACACGGTTAGAGGAGCAAGGGAGCGCACGCAACCGAGTTGGGAGGGAGCGCACGCACACAGGCAGGGTGCAGGTACCCACAATGCTAGGGAGCAAACACAGCTAGAGAAGCAAGGGAGCGCACACAGCAAGTAACGAGGGAACGCACGCACGTGATAAGGATGTGGGGACCTACGATGCGACGGATCGCATGCAGCCTGAAGTTGCAAGGGAGTGCACGCAGCAAGGGAGCACACATGCCTGAAGTTGTGGGGGAGCGCACGCAGCCTAAGTTGCAAGGGAGTGAACATAAGAGGGGTGACACAAGCGGGTGGGGTGTGCAAGAGCTGGTTGCAGGGGGAGAACACATGCAAGAGTGCAAAGGGGCACAAGGTCGGGGGGAGTGTGGAAAGTAGCAAAGCTAACTCTCCACGGACCTTCTTACCTTCCGGCCACAGACAGGAGGGTGAGGTCCTCCGTGCGCACAATCTGCGGCGCTACCCTATTGCCGCCAAACACCCGCATTGCTCAACAATGCAGACTTGTCCTGTGAGGGCTTTGCTGCAGAGGGTCCGTACCTTGGATCTTATAGGCACTGTAGCGTGGACGCAGCGAAGCGTGCTATGAATAATCGGGCAGCGTCGCCTGCACACCTGCATCGCACAACACTACGGCCTTGTCCGGCAAAGACTTTTCCGCAGAGGGTCCGTACCTCGGTTCTTTCTTATAGGCACGGTAGCATGGACGTAACAAAGCATGCCACATATAATTGGGCAGTGTCTATATACCTGCTGGAGTTGGGCCGTCAACTCTCCCCTGCTCTGCTTGCAGACTGCAATACCAGTCAGAGCAGACACTTGTGACAACCTCACATTGGTAGCACTATTTCTTTCCTGTTTTGTTTCTGTCCCTCATGGAACCACACAACCATGTGCCACAACAGTTTTAATGATATTATTTATGGGCAAATTGAAAGGGCCAGCAGATGGAGCTGTACTTGTGGCAATTCCCTGGCCCAGCCCATGGTGTTGTGTGGAGCACAAGAAAAACATCCCAACCCAGACCTCACATCGAATACTGGGTAGTGGGGCCTGAACCCCTGAATCCTCCCCACCCCCACCCCCACAAACACACACCCACCCTCAGGGCCAGACAGGGTACATTGTCACAAGGACATACTTTGAGTAATATGCAATATAACTTTTGTTTGATGTGTCAAGGTGGAATGGGTTTATTAATTGAAAGGTTCTAATGTGTCCTGCGCACCCCCTGTCTATAGATGTGGGCTATCCTACGCTTCCAGAAATATGAATGGTTGCAAGCCAGGGCAATTGTTCTCTAAAGTGGGATGTGAGCATACACCTAAGAAATGGCTCATTTAAGAGACTGTTTCGTGTTATCTTCAAGCTTGAGATTCCCTTTGACCAAGGGCCGGATTCTCAGTTTAAGTAGAGAAAGAAACAATCTCTGTGTGGTTTTTAAATAAAGAAGGCCAAAGCAATATTTCCAGATATTATAGATTATTTATTACCCAGCTGTGGTCAGTAAGGCGGAAAATGGTTGACACCAAGGAGTTCTGAATCCTGAGGCCTGATTTGCAGCAATCGCTTAGGGCACTGCTCAGATGGGTCACACTGGCTAAATATAAACTCCAATACTTTAAAATTGTCTTGAAAAGCTACTACTCACCAAATTAACACTTTCACTGGAATTCAGGGGCCAATGGAAATGGTGGAGGTAGTGTTGGGGTACTGGCATATCACTTGAAAGCATGGTAAACATGACGTCATACATCCCAGTACTCCTGTATGGTGTCACGATTGTGTGCATACCTATATTTAGATGATGGTTATAAGTTTCAACCAGCCTTGATGTGGTAATGGTGGAATTAATTATTAGATTGGCTTTACTGTCCATAGTCATATGCATACCAGGAATAGTCATGTTGCGCTCTTTAATAATACATAGGATCTGCTTGCACAGAACATCAGTGAAGGGCACGTATGGTGCTCATAAATCGAGTGGCTGAAGGCAGATCTTGTAAAGACATTTTTATTATGCTAGTAGAATGTCTGCAGCTCCAATTAAGGCATACACTCTCTGAAGACTACTTTGAAAAAACACTGGCAGGCAGTTTGAGCACAGAGTTTAATATTTAAGTTTGATAAAGATAGCTAAGAGAGATCCCAGGAGGATGTGTTTTAGGTGGGGAGGGGCAGGAAGTGGGTGGGAATGGCCATAGGAATTAGCATGGCCAGGGGCAGTCAATGAGTTGGTAAATTACCAAAGGACACCTTTGTGTCCCTCCTCTAATGCCATTTCTCCCTATCTGTACTTTAATGCAATCGTTTTGACTTCTAACAGCCACAAATAAAAATAAAGTTAGGAAACTGTGGGGCAGTATACTCCTCTTTTTCAAACATGTATTGACTTTAACTATTTCTGGTTTACACTTTTTATGTAATTTTATTAAAAGTGCTAATTGAACACATGGGACTGCCAACGTTAGCACTTAGGTGCTTTTGGGTCCCCTAAGTGCAATTTTTAACTTTCACAAAATGGAGTTAAAAAGGAAAAAGTAATTACAGGTGAAATCCCCTTTATTCTTGCCTTTTGGGCTCCAGTTTATGAGAAATGTAAATGCCACCTGCCAATTAAGCCTCAGCCAATAACCACGTGAGAACCCCCAATCACCGGAATGTTCACTGTTTTGGGTAGGATTCAGGATCGGATGGATAACCTTTTACGAGATTCCGGTGACAGATTCAGGTTAAGCTCATGATAATATCATGCTGTTGAAATGTTGCTGCAAACACTGGGATGAAGAGGTCCGACCTTTTCCTGACAGCCCATTGTCAAAGAAAAGTAGAAAGTTAATGGAATAGGTCAGTAGCTTTTCCGCCAGGGATGCTCAAGGAAAGCAAAGTCTTCAAGTAACCAATGGCTTGCATCTGGCTGTTTGTTTGATATAGAAACAAGAACATAACTGTTTGCATCTCACAAATCATCGCAATCGTTAAACAAAACGTGGTGGCAAATTCACAAAAAAAGTAATACAAATCATGTGCAGAGGATTCATTCTCCCCTACCCCCCTCCCCCTGTCCCCTTACTTTGAGATATATGTTGGTCACCTTATTCACATTTCCTGGGGAGAGGGGTTGCAGCAGCACAAATGATGCACTGGCCTGACCCTTGTCCACATTACCTTCTGGTGCATGTTTGATGCTCCCTGAACTTGCATGTATTCTGGGAGTGCCTTTCATCATGAAGGGACCTTCAAGGGTCTGTCATTGTGAAATGTGTTAGAAACAAAGAAGCGTTCCTATCCCTGTTTGAGGGATAGTTGGTAATCTTAAGTGGGACAGCAAAGAAAATTCAGGAACTGGTCAGAAATTACTCTGCCGTGCACTTTCCACGCACCTGTTCCATGGAGGCACAGGGGAATGGTTTGTTTTATGCACATTTTAATGTGCCTCCCTTTTCAGATTCCAGGATGTGCATTACAATGTGCAGAAATTCCCCGTTATTTGTGCAAATGTACAAAGGGGATGAAAAAAGGGACCTAATTGAATGTGCATTCAAAGGAACTTTATGAATAGGGCTCGACATGTGACTGACTGCTTCTCTGAGGTAATCGACCTGGAGCCATGGGCTCTCTGTATAATTAAATGAATAGCCTCAGTAGTTGTCATGGATGCAAACTCAATAGGATGCAATCTTGTGCCCCCCTAATGCATCACTGGCTCTTCCCCAGCCATTATAGACAGTTCAGAGGCCTACATATGTTATGAATTTCCTTTATTCAAACATTATGAACCTCAAAAATACACAATGTGTCAACCTCTGAATGATGAAACGCAGAACCAGGCATGCTTGACATGTGGCAAACTGCTGGTCTGATAAGCAAATTTACAAGCCCTCACTTCAACTTCACCATTTGATTAACTTCGGAAGGTAAAAAAGGCTGAGTTCCTACCGAGATTTAAACCTGGGACCTGCCCGTTACACACAGATTCTCTACAGTTAGGTGCATTCATCTACTGAGCTATCTTACTGCAGAGTTTAACCTTCTCTCCTACATGGATCACATTCACAGATGCACAGGACTCCATTTCCTTTTGCTAATCCCAGCCCCGGCTGGTCCCACCCACCCCTTCTTTCCCCTAACCTTTCTGTAGTCATAGTAAAATGTTTAGAATTAAGTACACCGATGACTGTGTTATGGATACGTGTCTCATTCTACTCGCATGGACTATATAGTTAGAAACTTGACTTCACATTTTAATATGCTATGTGGTTGTGGGACAGTAGTCCAATATTACATCACCAGTACATGGAACTCCCAGGAAAACTCTCACTAAAAGTAAACAGTTCATATCCAAGCTTACGCATGATCCACAGCACACTGGAAACCCTGCAGAACATGGTTCCGCCCACAACCTAAATGTGGCGTTTCGCCCCGCTGCAGCCGCGCCACAATGCAACTCTGTTTCTGTAGCCTTTGGACTGGATTCTAAATCAAGCGCCATGTGTTAGACACTTGAGTGCATACACCGCCATCCATCTGCACCTTTTTCATGTAGCGGAAAAGAAGACGGGTTTACAGATGGTTTACCCTCCTCAGTTGCAACAAAGGGAATGTCGCACTTCCAGTCTCAAGCTCAGTGTTGATGCCGATGTCGGGTTACCTGGGGAACAAGGCGCAGGGTACCTGAAAGCATGGATAACCGGCATGGATAACCGCGTTTTGAGGTAAAAGACTGCAGCACTGAAGCGGAGGGAGTAAAGCGTGGAAAGGAGGTAGGATTGCATCAGGAACACAAATTATTATAGCAGAGACTTCCAACTACAGGCGTGCAGTCAGTGCGTTATGGGGAAGATCCTGGCTCGTGAGCAGATACAGCGAAGTGCTCTTGATGATGATTAGTGAGAAAGCGGCTGACATCGTGCCTGCTTTGAAAATTTTCGGCTGCATGAAGACTTCTAATTCTTACCACCATTGTGATTACAAGACCCTGAGCCTGAGAGGGCGGAACCTCCTCATGCGAAGACTCTTCCTTTACCCCTGCTACTAATAACAAGTTGGCAGTGAGGCGGACACCACACAGTTTTCAGAGCCTTTCATCAAAGAGCTGCCCCCGCTTGCTTGCATCAAGTTGCACTGTTAATACTTTGAATTGTTACAAGTGTTTGTAATTCCGATTGTTGTCTACAGTAAATCCCCCCTGAAGAATTTCCTGTGAATAATTTTCTTGAAGAACTATGGGAATGAAACATGTCGGGTTTCTCTGGCTGTGAGATAACTGTCACGGTTTGAATTAGGCATTAAAAGCTGCTGTCTACTTAGAAGCAATAATAGGATCTCAATATTAATGTAATAGATACATAATTAGACATCAGATTTGTATTCGTACTTAAGATGCTAATGTTATATATTGTGTATTTTCTATGTGTTGTTTAGTATGCAATTGGATGTGTGTTTGTAATATTATTAACAACCTTTAATGAGTAATATTGATTACTTTAATTGCTTTGCTGTTTTTCTGTCTATCAAAGGTGCAGGTGTTTCTTTTTAAGTTTAACACAGAACCCCTTTAGTTCTATCTTTGGTGTTTTGTTTTCTTTCCTTACCTTTTTTTATATTTTTTTCACCTGAGTTTTGTTTTGATGCTCCACATATATGAATTACTGTTGTTGAAATGCCGGTTGTAAATATATGAAAAAAACGTTTTAATATGGAATGAATTTTGTAATAAAGAATAGTAATATACATATATTTTTTCAATGACGGTTGTGAGTGCAGTTTGTTGCAACTGAGGAGGGTAGCTCGGTAGGTATCCAAACCATTGATTTTGGATCCTTAAGGGCGAGGACTTGAGAGGAGCTAGGACCTTTTGTTTGTAATAGTACGAGTTTAATTGGGCATTGTCCTAGGCCTCTTTCTACAAAAAAACCCAGTCCTTTGTTAGTTCTTTGGGTTTACAGATGGACCAGTAGGAAAGTAGAATTCATGTCAGCGTGTTGCTAGTGCTTAGAAGATCACACATAGCACATTTTACGATGCGTTCAGCTTCATATATAAATGCTGGCACAGCAGCCGCTGATGATATGATATATGATGATAGTTTATTTATATAGCGCACACAATGTGTTTCAAAGCGCTTCAAGGCAAGGGAGGGAACAATGGAAAATACAATGGCAATCTTACAGGCCATGAACAATAAGAATGTGAAATTAACCATTATACTCCGCCTGATGCTTTTATAATATCACAAAACCAAAGCTTGGCTTGTAGACAGGCGGGGCTCTCCAGCTTCATGTGGCCACACGTACTAAGGCAGCCAAGTCCTGTTCTTTTAACTTTGAATTCTGAGACTGGTACGTTTTTATTTCTCATTTGAAATGCAGGAAAACTACAAGTCCCAGAATTCTAAGCAAAAACAGCGCAGAAAAGCTTCTCATGCAAGACTACGAGAGAAAAGTCACAAAATGTCTTTGCCAGCAGTGGTTGGATCGCAGTGTAACCAGGTCAAGGCTTCCTGTGTGTATGGAACATGGGTTCTTTTTGCTTAGGGGTGAGCACAATTGGATCATTTTGCTTAAGTGTATGCAATATATTTCACCAATTTCACAAAATTGGTGACATTTTGAGAAAATACAAAGACATGTCGTCATGGGTGCATATCCAGAAAAAAAGCCTTGCGACTTTCAAAATCTGCAAAAGCAGTGCAACAAAATGAGTAGGGGAGACGTTTCCTGTGGATCTTCTTAGCAAGACGTGTAAACCATCTTTAGTTCAGTTGGCCACTTATTTGATTTAAAAAAATGTTTATTGCACGATTCATTTTCAAAACTTCAGAGCTGTGATAGGGAATGCATTCCTAACTGCACAGATTCGCCGGCCCTCTTTAAAGGTTGCACACCTCAAAATATTGCTAATTCGACACATTCTAAAATAGACACAAAAAAAACTTACGTTCATAAATTGCCATTTTTGAAATAACTGTTGCTCGATTATCACTTGCAGGCTTTAAGATTTTAGTTAGATAAATTGCACGGCCAGCACAGATGCGCAATCGTTTTTGCATTGCGTTTAAGTATGTTTATCAGGTTTCGAAATTTAGATCAGGCGAAAAATATAAATTTGCCTTCTGCCCTAGATGAATTCGGTATTCAGTCAAATAGAAAATGTGCTATCAGAATAGCCCTAAAACTGTGGCGCGCAAAAAACAAAAAGTCATTTTATTAAATATGAACAACAAACGAGATTCAAGCAATACGAGGCCTGTCGAAAGATAGCCACTGTCGGTTTTGTAGAAACCCTGACGAGCCTGAATCATTGATCCATATCCTTACAGGATGCATTGGCCTGAGAGACCTTCGCACAACTTATTTTAAACATTTGTTTTCTGACTTTAGAGCATCTGACGCCGCAGTTTGGTGGTCTTTGTTGATAGATGGCGCAAAGCCTAAGGATGTAATTGCCCTCGTTACATTTCTTGAGAGAATATCTTTTGATACAGGTACTGTGAATTGATGTGATTTATTCTCATTTTTTGTTTTCTGTTTTAATATTTTATTCTTTTTTTCTTTTTTCCTTCTCTTCTTTCTTTTTGTTCTGTTAATCGAGATACATTGCTAAAAAATTGTTTTACAATTTAAACCCAATAAATAAAATATATAAAAAATATGAACAAGCATATAGAAACTTGAACTTTTATGAACTACTCTTTAAAACAAAAACAAAAAAAGCCCTGCTGAGCCCCTCTCGCGTTGCTGCAGAATTTAAATCGGCCTTTGTCACTGCCATGCTTTGCTCTGGGGCCTCCTGTCCTGCTGTCACGTCAACTGACGCACGGTTCAGTGGTACGGAATAGCAAGGCCGGGATAACATGTTCTGAATCCCCTCTCACAGGACAGGCCCAAGCTTTGCCAGAGCCATTTCATCTGCGTGTAATGCTAATGCGCCCGAGCCTTTCACTGGGTCAGGCCCATTGCTTGCACACAGGGTTGCCGCCTGGCAAATGGCGCCATTTTTTTTCTCTCTGCATCACGCTCCAAACCCGCATCACAAAGCACCATTCGCCAGGGCTCGTCTGTGGCAAATCACGTTTTCGTGATACTATCGAGTCTTTAATCTTTCTAACAGCCCCCGATAATTTTCTTCATGCTTTGTTAATTTTCAGGTTATCATGGTCAGGCAATAAACATTTGGAGGCGCTGCCATAGCCCTAAAGGAGCAGTGCCATGCAGGGAGGCCTAGTGGGCCATGGGTGGGCCTTTAATGTCACTGCTCTTCTGCTGTGGCTTGGGGGGGGGTGTGGGGGAGGAGAAGGGGAGGGCACAATAGGGAGGGGCGCGCGGGCGGAAGTGTGAGGGTCTTCCTTACCTGCATCCTGTGTGGCCTGCAGGTAAATAAGGCCAGAGAGTGCTGTTCTCAGCCTCTTTCCCGCCTCCGCCCATGCCTCAGGAGAAGACAATAGTCCTTCCTACTCATCCCATCCTCGTTGTTTGTTTCAACTCCTTAACCGCATCTTATCTCCCTCCCCTGGCCCCTTTCTTAGATCTTCTCTTTCTCCTATTGATTTTGGTAGCTATTTATTTATTTATTTGTATGGCGCCGGAGCCCAATGGCATCATAGCGCAGAGGTGAAAAAAAGAAAAACCCCAGTCAATAACAATAGAAGGCCAAATTCGTGAAGTTTAGTTAAACAGTGCCTACTTCTCTAATAAGGTTATCCAGCAACGCCCCTTTCTCTAATCCTTGGATATCCCTACTGAGACTTCACTACATCGGTTTCCTTTTTCTTATCCTCATTCTTACCTCCCTCTGAATCTGACACAGCTCTTTACTTATCTCAAGCGTGTCCTACTGCTTCTCCTTTTGATCACTTGCTGAGAACTCCCCTCTCCTACTTTCTTTCTGGCTTCTCTTATTAACACCCCCCTCCCTACATCCGTTTTTCCCACTGACTTTATGAGACACAATCATTATCCCAAGCTCCAAGAAGCCCTCTCTTGATCCCTCTCTCTCTCCCTCTGCAAACTCTCGCCCCATTTTCCCTTCTTCCCTTTGTGTCTCAACTTCTTGAGCGGGCCATTTATTCTCAAGTCTGAACTGACCTTGATCCTCATTCCCCTCTTCCACAGCATTCATCTGGGCTTCGTCCCCTTAACTCCATGGACATGGCTCTCGTTGGCATAGCAAGCACTTCTTTCTGCTCCCCATTTAAAGCATCTTCAGTTCTTCTTATTCTTGATCTCTGCCGCATTTCACCCCGTTGATCACTCTTCTTTCTACTCTCTCATCGCAGGATTTCTCTGACTCTGGCCTGCAATGGTTCCGTTGTTATCTATCTGATTGGTCATTTGTCATCCCATGGGCTAGTAAATAATCCCTCTACTTTGCTATCACTCTACAATGTTCCTCAAGGTTCGTTCTTGGTCTCTTTTCTCTTTTCATTGTATATCTCTCCTCTTTCCTCAGTTGTTTCTTCCTTTGGTCTTCCCTCCCGGTTGTGATGACTCTCGCATCTTTCTTTCCTTTTCATCATTCTCTGACGTACTTCACACTACGCCACACTTTCTGCTTGTCTCCTCGCTATTCAGTCATGCGCGCATGCTCATTATCGACATCTCAAAGCCTCCAATACTGTGATCCTCTTTTTTCCCTGCCCCTCTTCATTTTCCTTTCCTTGTCCTGCTCTCGACTGCCACTTTCTCCACATTTTTTGGGTGGTATTTTTTACTTCTCTTTTTTTCCGCCCACATCGCCAATATCTCCTGCCACGATCAACTGTTCCATATTCACAAGGCTTGCTCTTTCCAAGGAACCAAGCTACTTATATCTTCTCTTGCCTCCTCTCATCGCGGTTATTGGTCCGCCTTGCTCATTGGTCCTCCCGCCTACCAATCTGCTCCCTTGCGCTCCATCTTACATTCTGCCTTTCGTGTTCCCTTCTGTTTTACTCCCCCTACTTCTATCTGCTCTTTGTTATTTCGTGGCTTTTCTTTGATTCCCAAATTCTCTTCCACCTTTTTGGTATCGTTTTAAAATGTATTCCTGGCATTGCCCCATCACATGTGCCCTCGATATGGGCTACTTACGTGCCATCCCCCACTCTGCGTTCCCAGACTCATTTTCTTCTGCCTGTCCCTGAGGTGCTGAGTGCACAATCTGAATTCCGTTCTTTTTTCATTTTAGCACCTTACCATCGGAACGCTTTACCCCGATTAGATCATTTCCCGCGAAAAATGTGTTCTCCTCATATCTCAAAATGTGCTGTGGCCTCTCTAAATGTCATGTACATTTTTATGCTCTCAATTTTTGTAACGTCACTTCAATTTTTTGCGCTTTGGCAAAAGTGCTTTATAAATTAATAACGTGTGCATTTGGCATGCCTCATAGTATATACAGAGAGTGTTTTTTATTATGAATATGTAGCATTTTTCGCTGCACAAATGTCAGGAAGTTAAACTTCTAAAGATGGCATTTTAAGACAATGCAAAGCTCCCATTGAGCTTCATTATAAGCCGGTGAAAGGCCCGGCCTGCTGTTTACGTGGGCATAGGGAGGATTTGCCACAGCAGAATTGGTCGAGTGAGAATTTGTCGAATATTTTTGGACGAATTTCAACGCAAATGTATGTGGGGGCCGGGGCGGTAACAAAAAAAATGTGAGGGTGCGGGGTCTCCACCCCCCCATTTACAATTGTTTTGAAATTGCCAAAGCAAAAAGAAAAACTCGTCCAATTATTTTCGAGGAAATCACTCAGAACCTTTATGCAGAGTGGACATCCGTCAATGATTGTGCTGTGTTGTGGTTACTTACTAGCCTTACATCTGTACATGCAATTGTTATGTCTTAAAGTGTCCAATGAAGCAAACCGGTGTACTGAATGGGCAATTACCTTCGACTGGTTTAATTGGATCTTCTGCTCTGTCAGTCTGGGGGTCTTAAGTTCAGATTCTCAGTGCACCAAAGGGTTGGCGCCTTGGGCTGCTTCAGCCCCCACTGTCTGCTCCTGTATATTCTAATGTGACATGTGTGAATGCGATGCTTGTATTTCATCAGACGTGGCTGGGCGTATTGTTTCGCCTGGTGAAGAAGCGTAGACAAAGCCGATGTTTGTGGCTTTTGTGTGGGGGACAAAGCTCCCCTCTCTGTGTTAGTTAAATGGCTACGTAGAGAAAAGGACCTAGCAAGGAGAAGCAAAACAGGGTTCAGACACTGGGGAAGAGGGCGGGGAACAGGGACATAAAGGAAAGGGGTGCACGTTAGGAAGGACATCTGAGGGGAGAGGGTGCAGTGACACAGAAGAAGGCAGATGGGGAAGAGGCACAGAAAAGTGAAGGTTAGGAGAGGAATTAAGGCCCCACCATGAAAAGGGCCTGGGGAACTATCAAAGTCAGGTCGACTGCCACTGGGGGAGGAGGGTAAAGTACCACTGGTGTGGGATGAAGCTCCATAGGAGAGACCAGGGCACAGGAGGAAATGGACACAAGGAAGTAGACCGTAGGCGTGAGGAGAACGCAGGCAGTGAGTGAGGGGCAAATGCACTGCCACCACACACAGGTTCTCTGTCATGCCCAACTTCGGGCATGAAATCAGTTGACCATGTTCCACCTCACGTGCCCAGCTCTAAACATTATAGGTTCCCACGCAGCCTCATTCGCCCATGTAATGGTGTTCTATTACCAGTGCTATAATTGGCAGGAAAAATCGAGGGAACGGGGCACTGGCTGCCCCAAAAAATACTCAATGAGATCCTGCAAACATGTGCTTTTGGTCACTCAGCATGGTCTCAGATGGTAGTGTTTGTATCTAGGCTGCATATTTTAAGTATATTTCTCTGGAGCCTGTAAATTAATGTGTTTCTCTCAGTATATAACAGTTCAATCAGTGAGTAAGTCACCCTCATTCTGTAAGTAAATCACCTTTGAGGACAGAGAGGGGACACATAGTACCAATATGGTGTGATGTAGATTTGCATGAAATCAAAGAGCATTTTGGAAACCTAAGAATGTATTCAGAATTGTACCTTTAAAATATGTCTGTGATAGTGAATCAGGCATGAAATCATTCTAAGCATGTAATACAGACTGGACCCTCTGCTCATTTCAGATGTCAGAACACACAATCCAAGGGTAATTTGCTTGCAAACCACAACCATGTGCACCAGTTTAGAGAGTGCCAGTTCCTGGTTGTGAAGCTTGGCTTTTCCGCTTCAGCGGAATGATTCACAGAGCTTGTATATGGTCAGTTCCAAGAATTTTACATTCCGACTAATTACGCGCCCACAGGCGAAAGCTTATGAGCTGCTTCTGGTTGACGGAAAGAGTTGGAAAGCAGGTTTTGGGACTGCCGGAGTTCCGCACTGGCTAGCCCCGGCCCGCTAAAAGCCATGAAGCTACCAATCAAAGACTCAAGCATGGTGTCATGTGACTGTGTACTCCCAGCTATATCCAAGGGAGTACTAGTCCCCAACTAGAATTTTCCTAGCCATTGGTATAGATTAATAGGCACAGATGCAACCTCATTTAGCCATGTACTGCCAACATACACCAAGGTGATGCCATTATAGGCCGAGGGGTGGTATTATGGCCCATATGCTGCTTATATGATGTTCTACAAATGTACACCAGGGTAAGGCCTCATGCCCAGCTACAGTCATCTTCAGTTTACCTGCACGCTCACTGGCCTACGTCTAATCTCAAATGGCTTATTACCATCCATTTACAGCCACTATAGGCTTAGGTTATGCCCCTAATTGACATTTACTGCCATCAGGGGCAGAGGCGAAACCTTAAATGGCAATTGACTGTCGTGATGGATCAAGGTGCTGACTCATATTGAAGTGCAATCGGATTATATAGTCAGGCAAGGACTTGTGCTCATCGGATGGCGTCCTTGGTCAAGGATGTAGTCTAATGGAGCCATGTGTTTCAACATATACCCATTCCTTGTGATCATGTGTCCAGATAAGGCTTCATCCTCACTTACAGCTTTCATAAACTTTGGCTTGTCCTTATATGATGATGCATCCAGTTGAGGCTCACGTCTGTATGTTGTGGTGCACTCAATGCCCAAGAAGTGTTACAGGGAAAGAAGGGAAGGCATTAGGGAGAAACAGAAAGAATTTGGAGTCGAAGAAGAGGAAGCAGCTCCATGATGTAGTAAGTAAATTAGATTGCTCAAAATATCCGTCAAAAGAACTCTAGGGCAAGAGGAAGTGAGTTAGATTAATAGGTTAGCAGATTTGAACAGTGGAAATAAGGGTGGGAGGGAAAGAGAGATTGTGGCGGTGGGAAGTCAGGGGGAAATCATGCCTGGAGCATATTGGGTTTAAGTTGCATAGAAGCCTAAAATAAGTCACAAGTTGTATCCTTGTGGAGTGCATACAATGCAAGATATTACATGTTCTTTACGAAAGGGAACATGTACAAGAGAACATCCCGCTAGTTGTACTACTCTTGTACACCCTAGTCTACAGCCCTTATAAGCTAAGATGTGACCAAACCAGCTGTTTACTGCCCTCATCTACCCAGTGGACACCATATACCCAGTTACAGCCATTATTGACCTATAACGTATATTGAGATGTTGGCTTTTAGGAGGCTGGTCGGTTAGGCAACACTTGTCCTTTTTGACTTGCAGATCACTATTTAGCCACACAGTTATACTGCAATTCAAAGTTCCACTTTTGATGTTGTGTCTTTTCCGAGTAGAGTGGTTAAAAAGCCCAATAAATCACCTGGGGTGAACATTTTATGTACACACTCGGATATAAGACATGCGCCAGTTCATTTTCTGTAAAGTGAATTTAATTTGTCATAATTTTGCCCTTAGATTGACCTATACCTAGCCACTTAGGGTTATAGCTTGTTCCATACTCTGCACGGCCTCTTATCTAACGATAGCCATCATAGGCTTATTTGTTGCCTCTTTAGCCATGTACTGCCATCTTGTACCTGGAACAACCTCCATGCCCATATAGTAGCTATCAGAGTCCCAGGTGCAGCCATATAGGCAGAATTGCAGTTATCTAATACTATAATATACCTATGTGAGGCCTCTTGATTAGCTACAGTCATGCTAAAACCAGATGCAGTCTTGATATAGCTATACACTGCCATCATATACTCACCCACATATCATGCCATGCCTCAGCCATCTTAGTCCCAGATGGGACTTTAAATGAGAAGTCAGAGGCATCATGTATGTAGGTGAATTCTCATACCCAGACAGAGCCATCATAGCCCATGTGCAGCCTCATGGTCTGACATGTTGACTCTTTTACTGTCACTACATACTCAGGTGAGGTTTAATACACACCTAGAGTCCTCATGTGTCCAAGATAAGCTTCAGATCGCATTTTACTGCCATTATATACCCGTGTAAGGTCTCATGCCCAGCTAGAGCCACCACAGGCACAGCTGTGGCCTCATATTCCCATGTGTTGCCATTTTGTACAGAGGTTAGTCTTTGTGCCCTGCGACAGACATCATACATCAGGGCCCTGCAAACTCGCCATGTTCCCTCTAACTTCCTGTAGGAAGCATACAACACACACACAAAAAGACACAGATATGAAAAGACACATAGACACGCATGAAGACACACCAACGGACCCCCACGCCATTCAGAGGCAATGCTGATCACAGCACTGCGTGGGACCCTGCTATTGCTAGCTCAGTCCAGGTACATGGGTGGCCTGTCCCAGGGCAGCAGGAAGCCATGGACCAATCAACAGATTCCTAGACATCTGGATACAGGATCAGGAGGGATCCGGTGTGTGCAATGTCCTTTTGTGAGTGGGTGTGGAGGTGGAAAGTTGTTACTCCAGGTGGCAGACTGGTTATCAGAGTGGCAGTACTAAGCTATGGGGCATGGGGAGGCTAGGATGAATGTTGTGTGTGTTGCAGCTTGGGGATGGGAAGAGGTGTGATGGGTACTGGCCATCAGAGGCTGCCAAATATGCCTGGACCTGGAGGGTAGGAGGCACACAGCAGGCGGAGCTTGGAATCATAGAGTGGGGGACAGCAGTGACTCCTGCAGGTCGGTGAGGTGAAGCATGCCTGCAGAGGGTTCTCTTGGAGAAGAATTGCAAAACAGAGGCTACCAGGGTGTGTGCATATCAGACTCGGGATATCAGAGGCTGCTTGCTGGGGAGTCCCGTGTGCTCACTCCTGAGAGGGTGATGATGGATGGCTGGCGGGAGCGCACCGTGACCGGGGGAGCGGGATTAGGCACAGGAGTTCTGCGCTGAAACAGAAAGTCAAGACCAGTGTGCCATCTCAATACTAGTAATGTGCGCTTGTGTTATGTTAATCAGTATTGTAAAGCACAATGATAGCATGGGGAGGAATTGGGCTGGAACAAGGCGGAGCAGCACTCCTGCAAAAAAGTGTCTCTAGATCCGAGGACAATGTTTGATACATTGGTGATCATTCTTATATTCCCACAATGCACTTTGTTTTTATGCAAATCAGCCAGCATCCTATGTTCAGGGCACCCACATTATTCGACAGCTAGCTCAGACCCACCTACGCCACTGACATCCCCCCCTACCACACACCCCCAAATCTGTGTGCACAGAGAGGTGCATTTAGGGTGAGTTTCCCCAGTAAATTCTGCCCATTTCCAGCACTGAGATAGCCATTTCCATGGCTTCTTTGTGCGCAGAGCTGTCACAGAGGTGAGAAGTTGCTGGGCTAGGGGTTGAGGCCTTCCACAACCCTTGATGGTCAGTGCTGGCATTGGTGTGTTAAAACAATGTGCCGCCTATGGCAGTGGGGTTTGATGTCCTATTGAACTGGCATTGTGTTTGGTGTCGAGCATCGTTGGCTTTGTGGTGATTCTTTGTTGGGTGTTGTTATTGCTGTTAAGGTGACATGCGTTCATTTGAGTTATTGTGAGGGTGTGACGTTGTGACAGTTGATTTACAGTAGTTTTGAGATTCGTGGGTGGTTGCATGTTTTAATGAATGATTGTGCTGGTGAATGGTTGGATGTGCAGTGGTTAATGGGTTGTGTGGTTCAAATATGTACTGTACTTATGAGTCCTCTGAACATGTAAAGGATGAGGTTATGATTTGCCCAATGCAAATAGCACAAGTACTACTATTTTTGTTTCAAAACAAAACTGTAAAATTAGTGCAGTTTAAAATAAAGGGATCCTAGGAGCTGCGTTATCATGTTCTTTGGAAATATTGAATTCTCAATCACTGTTTGTCTTTGAAGTAAATTGTGTATTCATGTTAGCTGTTGTAATTAGAGCATGCACGTTAAGAGTTTACGGTCAAGTTCTTCTGCCTTTGATTTCTCAGGTACGTCATTCTTGCCTATGCGTTGACAGAGTGACGCATGTTTTTTTTTCAATTAAACATGGTCACCCAATGTACTCTGAAATTCTGTTTTGCCTTACACTGTAGCAGGTGTAAGGTCCTGGTCGAAAACGCTGCAATAGTTCTTCAAAAAAGGGAAGAGGGCTGTATAAAAAGGTTGGTTATATTCAAGGAATGTGAACATGGCTGTTCCGAAGGTGCGTGTGGCGCAGTAGCGGGCTATCTCAATTCAGGGAAGGCGGCCAGGGCTCTAAATCACTACACACCCCATTTCACCGGCCTGTTTATTATTGCCTTGCTCAATACACATTTACAATATAATAAATCGCTCTGAAGTCGCAGGAGTCACTTACTATGTGAATAACTCCTCACCATCCAATGTATTATGCTTCATTGGAACAGTGGACTACAGTTAAATAACAGCAAATAAAAGCTGCTGTTGGTAGTCATCTTGTGGTGTTGTTTACCTGTGCTTGCACTGCACTAGTTAATAATTTAGGGGGTTTGGTATGCATTAGCATCATTTTTCAATTTTTTAGACGCCCCATGCACTTTTACTCATTTTGTCTAAGTATACACCGCATACAGCGTCGTCTATATCCCAGCAAGCATTCCTTTGTAATTTGATTTCCAGACATCTTGTGCCTTATTTCGTTGCAGTTCTAGTATCTTGTACCTGGTCTATCACAATGGTAACGTTTTCTTTCTGAAAATCTCTTAATGAGAGTGCGGTGGTGCAGTGCGGCAAAGGACATACACGTCCTCAGAGCTCTCCTCTCGCTGCACTGGAATTATAAAAACCCTTTACACTCGCAGTTCCAATGCACTATGCACCTCACACTTTGTCTTGAGCAACCAGGCATGACTGATATGCAGATTACTTCATATACGAACTTGTTGCGTGTGGGTATGAGGCTGCCACAAGGGCATGCATTTGGTGTGGTGTGGAAGGAGAGCTTTGGTGGTTTGGAAGTTGTGCATTGTACCTCTAGGACCTAAGGGTGCCAAAGAGAGAAGAGAAACGGCCACCAGAATTGCAGTGGAGGCGTTAAGGCGGCAGAAATGCGAGAAACATATGATGGTGGTGACCTTGAAAAGGAACTTATGGATGAGAGTTGGATGAGTCTGGAGCATGATCGTGTCATGCAGGTGGGGAGAGAACAATTTTCTAGTGGGGTGGATGGAGGGGGGGCATTGGAACAAGTCAATTATATGCCTGTGTTCTAGTGCACCACCAGTAAATTGGATTGTGTAGTGTAGGGAAATCTGTACAATAGGAAGGGATGCAAATGAAAATTCCATATTTATTGAAGGACAGTCAATCTGGGATGAAAAACTAGAGCGTTTTATAGGAAAGTGTAAATCGAATGGGCCTGCGTTATTTCTGCTTTTTACAAGACAGAGAATTAGTCTTACTCAATGAAACATACAAAGATTTGAAGTGTAAATTCATATTGACAAGGAGCCTGGTTATCAAAATGTTATAATGGCCCTGTTTAAAGAACAAAACATAATGTGGTAATGTTCAAAAGAAAACTGTCTTCATATGTTGCATTTGTGCACGAAACCAGCAACATTGGCTAAAAAGCAAAATTGTATTTTTCTGACCACATTATCAGTGCGGAGGAGATGTTCTCCCAAAAGAAATGAAACAGAGGCATTTGAGGCTGGGTCCATGCACCAAGGAATGCAATGATCTATTTTTTCTGGAAATAGCCGACCTTGGCAGTAAAACAGATAATGCTGTTTGAAATACTGACGAATCCATTGAGTAAAAAGGAGGTGCTTATTTCAACAAATGAAAAATAGGGGATTTAGAGCGACCAAGATGTTCTGATTCATTTTGTTTTTATTAAATGAAAGCTTTGCCCTGTACCCTCATTCACTTTTCAACCCATGTTGAATGTCGGTCAGCGTAGATCAAATGTACATGTGGTGATGAGTGTGTTTTAAAAAAGTCTATATCCACGTTAAGTGCAGCTTTGACACATGAATTGACCAGTGTATTGATCAGTCATCATTGTAGTAATCATTGACTTCAGGATTTCATAGAGAATAGGAAAGATATATCATTTTTTTATATTTGAAGTTGATTTGATTATTTCTATTTTTATTGAGAAAGAAAATGGACCTTCTATGCAGCCCTGCATGTTTCCTGTTTCAAAACTGGAGGTAGACTCTAGGGAATCAGCACTGTTAAGGTGTGTGTTTGATTTGGAGTGGAAAACTTCCCGAACTAGAACATCATACAAGAGGGTGGAATATTGAACCTGCAAGATTCCTTGAAATCATGAAATGAAGTCCAATATCCAGGTGAGGGGGTTGGCTGCAAAATGTCATTATGGCTAAGGCAGAACATTCACTAAAACATGTCAAGGGGATGGGTAAGCTTCATTTTAAATAACAAAGAGACTTTATGAGTGAATTCCCTTTGGCAAGAAAACTTTCTGGACACATTTTCTTTGTTTTTTTCAATAAACTTATTGATACAAATTTACTGGTGTACTAATTGTTAATCCTAAATTATCAAAAAGGGAATATCTTTTTTCAGTTGCATGTGATCAATACTAAAAGAGTAAGATGCAACTACAGAACTTCCTCTTATCTTTTGCAAACCAGCATTTCTTCCTCTGGGCTAGAGTCATCTCCGCCATGTAAGAAAAATTAGTAATTTCATGTTTCCTTTCCCCATTTCTAGATTTCTCTATATGTGGTTGTGTAATGCCTCAAAACCAAACGTCTTCAAAATCCATTTGACTTTTCTCTACTCACAGTGTAGTGTTTTATTTGAGAGACACACCCTTTATATATATGCATAATTTGTGTGCACCAAGTTTACAATTGTGTACATCATTTTAATGTTCGAGAAAACACTTCCTTCGATCTGCACCTTGTGCGCATATTTGTTCCTTACATAACGCACTATTTTTACATGGAGTCTAATGGAACAGTGTGCAGATTTCTTTGTTCACTCACCCTGCCCTGCATATCTATATTGCACACTGGTGAAGGATGATGTGCTTGTTGTCATGCAATGAATTACCAATGATATAATGGGTAGCAAAACAACTGTAGACTAATCCTTAACAGTTAATTTGTCTTTGAGCCATCATTCCTAGTAGCCAAGCACTTGACTTAAGAGATGGGTTCAGGTTGCTGAGAGTGGCAAGGAGAAAAAGAGGGGTAGAGGGGCAGAGAAAGAGTACGGGAGGGAGCAGGTTATGGCGATAGGAAGAAAGGTTTATCTTAGTTAAAGTTCCATATGTACACCTAAAATAATAGTTCACAGTAGATTCATGTATTCAGATACAAATGTTGGCTACTCTTAGTATATAATGGTGTAGGGTCATCATCAAACCATCAATATAGGCCTGATCACGACTTTGCCGGTAACGGTATTAGCCCTACCGGTAATTTAATTCCCCATTCCCCATTGAGCCCATTCGGGAATGCCCCATTGCCCATTGGGCTCAATGGGGAAAATGTGCGCTCTTACCGCCGGCCAAGAGCTGGGGTGAAATCCGCCAAAGTCCTGATTTGGTGGACCCTTAAATCCGGCGGTAATAGCGCGACCGCCGGATTTAAGGGTTACCGCCAAAGTCGTGATGAGGCCCTAGTCTAGGACCTACAGGACTGGCTGTCAGGAGCTAAATCAAACTAAAAGTACAATTTCTCTGTCTCTCTCTCTCTCCCCCTCTCCCTCACACTCTCCCTTTCTTTCTTCTTCTCCCTTTCTCTCTCTCCCTTCCTATCCCTCTCCCTTCCTCTCTCCCTCTCTATCTGTCTCTATCGTCACATCGAACTTGCCTACTGCTCGCTCGTATCACCCTTTTCAACTGTGTTTCCCATGGCTTCCCCCATACCTGCTACCTGTTAACAATTTGCTCTGTGCCTTATTAGCTATTATCAATGAGTCCATATTCTGTGATTTTCCAATGAAAATATATTTACGTGCAATCTCTTGGCTCAATATAGGAAAACATCAGCTTCATTAGAGAGACTAAAACTCTGGTCCCTTTCTTATTGACAACTGATTCAACTATCTGTGAGAAATCTGAGGTAAATTATGGACCCTGTACTCGTCCCAATACCACACACAAACACTATAACCAAATTCTGTCCCCACCAGGCCAGCTTAAATTAGCACCTGGCACTGACCTCTGCTGCTGGGTCATGAGCTCAGGACACGCAAAATGAAGATGCGTGCCTGCCCTAGCCTTCTGGGTATTGACTTTGATCATACTGCAGAGAGCTGCATACACTTAGTAGTCTAGAACCCCAGGCATATCACCTCTGGCTGATCACATTTGTATTGTAGCCCAGAGTTATATAAGGCAAGAAGACCTATGATGTGAAGTATGAATCTTGGAAGAGGGTTTTTCCACAGGTTTTCTTTCCCCCGATATCTTCTCCCCTCTGGCTGTAATGTGTCAGAATGTCTGCGATGTATGGTATATATGCAGGCACACCACAGCCAGATTAGATGTTTTTCGACAGAACATTCAAAACCTTTCTGATAGTATCTTTAGGATGATGTCATATATTATCAAAAGTTGTATAAGAAAACCACATTAATAACATTTCTAAACAATGTGTTTGTATTGGAGTTGAACCTACAGCAAAAACTCTACAAGTAATATACTTGAACAAAACACTCAGGCAAGATGGTATCATTAAGCACTAACGTGCTGCAATGGCGTCACACGCTCCCATATAAATGGACATCATTTTGATTTTCAGACTCTACCCAGTTGCGTGCAGTGTAGAAACTATACGCTCTTTTTCTAAAATAAGGGACTGTGAGAAACACTTTACCCCACCTCAAACTAACACATAAATGGTTAATTTATGGTTCATAAGAGTATTATTTTTCTCCATTGACTTAATATATAATTTACTGCTATTTAGCCAATTAATACAAAACATTACCAAGTAGCAGTGGACTAAGACCTGCAAGATATACAGTGTACAAATTAATGACCTATATACTGGTAATACCAGTATTCAATGTGTAATTCACACTACCAGTATTCAATGTGTAATTATTCTATATTAAGTACAGATTAATCCAGAAATGTAGAGGACACACATTTGAATATATAACTAAAATAGAAGAATATTGGACTAACAAATAAAAATAATTAATGATTGATTACAGTACAATACAGGCTAGTAAAGTATTTATTAACTAATTTGCAACCCGCAGGGGGTTTAATGAGGTCTTTCAGGCAATTGGGGAGCTCATAATGTGAGCTTTACTGCATGGTATTGCCCACCTTCTGAACCCACCGAGCAGCAGCAGGACGTCATCGCCCCAGTCAAGCCAGAGGTAAGTAATTCAGGGCCCTTCACCTTTGCTCACCCTCCACCCCAATTATCACCTCTCCCGCCAACTCCCCCCCACTCCAACTCCTGCCCCACTTTCCTGCTGCTGCCTTGTCCTTCGCTGGCACCAGAAACACTCTGTGTTCCAGCGCTTCCACACTACGACAATGACTACCATGAAAAGGGAGAAGTGACTACATATAGTTTGCTTCTCCCTTGTTCATGGTGGCCAACTTGTTTTGTAGTTTTTTTAAAGTTGGGAAATGGCAACTATGCCGTTTCTCAACTTAAAATAAAACTGTTAGCACCCCAGAAAGTATGCTGGGGTTATAATAGCAATAAACCCCTCAATGGGGTCGCATTACAGGGACTGGTAATGCCCCGGGGGTCTTCGCTTTACTTGGGCCTATAACTTAGGCCCTCTAATACCCTCCAACATCTCTGGGGTTAATGCTTAAATAATAAGCTCTGATTTGACATTTTCAGATGTTTTTCTAACATTTATTCTCATTAAGAACGTCATCACTTTGTTTAGACTACTCATTCTCCCGATGAGCTACTTAAGTAGTGAAACACGTGCAGATGGACCCGAATTTCAGCTCTTTTAAGATAACAAATTTAGGTGTTGATTGAGATGCACAAATTCAAGGAAACCAAAAAGGATACCAAATTCAGACCTTGATCCACAATGTTACACGATCACACAGCTGGTCTACAAAAAATGAAAATGACCTACCTGCATTTATCTAACTATTTCTCACACACACACACATCCATTTACATAATCCACTATATATCTATTTTAAATACTTAGAAAAGGGTCTGCTAATTTCTTTTCTGACACTTAGCCAATATTACAACACTTCCTTTGCATTAAAATATTTCCAAATTTCACATGAAGTTGCATTTGCAAATGATGCAAAAACGTGGCTTTCCCCAATGACCCCAATACATGCTAGAATCAAAGAACTGGTTCCGGTCTCTTGCTTCCCTTGTAGATATTTATTTTATTTATTTGCATTTATCAAGCGCGCTTGCAGCCCATGAGGCATCGAGGCGCTGTTACAGATGATAAGCGGACTTGAGTTACAGGCGGGTGCCCAATGGGCTCACGGTTGCACAGTAACGAACAAATATGCAGGGAATTGCTCAAACCAATTCGTGATAGATATTCTGTTTAGACAAAGAGTCTAGTTTTGATAGCCTTGCGGAAGGCTAGGTGTGATTCAATCAGTCTTAGGTGAGGTGGCAGTGCGTTCCAGTGCGTGGCTGCTCCAGCGCGCACCTTACGTGAGGTAGGTGTGACATTCGTGTTGGCATAGCGTGATTTTAGGGGTCTGGTGGCCGTGTGCCTGATGATATGATGTGGTGGGGTGCCAATGTGTGTGTGCAGTTTACAAAATGCTTATAATGACTTGCATTAGAATTCTTCAGGTTTTGAGTTAGGAAAGTAATGTTTTCAATTTAGAATGCATAGACTATTCTGACTCACCCACCCAACCTGAGAAAATGGTTTTCATATTGTATTGAGCAAATATAAATACTGCTTCCTTTTCAAATTACATATGAACCTCGCTGCACAATTTTAGAATGACGGTTTGCATGGGATTTACATTTGTACCATATCTATGGGAAGAAATGACTCCTTTAAACTTGCTCCCATATCACATTCCTTATTAAATAGCTATGGCCTTCATAGAATACACATTATCAAACATATCATCATGAGGCTCTGCTGTAGACTCCTTGATACCACAGCCCAATGTTAACTCTTTCTAAGAAAACACTGTGGGTACAATTTAATGGGATTATGATTTATAAAGGGTGGTCCACCAAATGCACAGAGTGCTATTAGTTTGACACTATACGAACAGAACAATTAAATTGGTTTTATTAAAAGGAAATCTCACTTGGCACTTAACTATAGTAAGAATCAAAATGCATTTCACATTGAGAATTAGTGCCCCCAAGCACTTCCCAACAACCCACTCCTGGGACTTAATCTGATTTGCTAAAGGGAATTTGTATACTAACTTTGCGGTAATGATGATGATAATGTGTCATTTATATAGTCATTTTTCCAAAGCGCTGTGCATAGAACATATTTAAATACAATATCACCCAACGAAAGTTGGTACTCATTTGTCGACCTCAGAAGGATGAAAGGTTGAGTTGGCCTTGCAGCGCTTCGAACCTACGAACTGCAGATTAAACCAGACAGCAGTGAGCGCTCAACTCCTGCTGAGCTATCTTACCTGGGTAATTCTTTTAGTTCATGGCACCAACATCAGTTAGGCAGCTGGTCCCCCCTAATCTAAGGCACCCTCTAGTGAATGTGAAATCTGTCACCACCAGCTTCTTTCTCCCTCCTGGACAAGGTTCCTCATTCCAGATATTCCTAGCTCGGCACCCTTCCAGTAAGGCAGACAGCTTGCTGTTGATTGTAAAAAAAAAAAGTGGTCTTTTCCAGCGATGCAGCTTTTTCCAATGTCAGAATATTGTATCCCCTCTGTGCGAGCAGCTTTTAAATGTCCAAAATGTCCACACTTATGTCATAATTATGTCACACTATTTGATTGGCCCATTTTCAATTGGCTTACCCACCAATCAGACAATCCCTTTGAATACACATACTCTATCTTCATTAGATGATTTCAATTTCTATATGTTTGACATGAACAAAGGAGGTATCCTATTTCACTCCGTCACTGCTGAATGCCATTGCATTTTTCTCCCATAATTTATTAAATGAAATCAAGATTATTCAAATCTGTGTTTGCAGATGCAGGCCTGGGTAGGCAACATTTTATTTGGCATATTGCTTCATAAAGTGAATTTTTGTCATTGTAGAAATTTCTGATTAATGTATAACATTCAAATTTGTCAAGTTAATAAGGGGTCGCAGATCTTCGCAAAACACACTATGTTTCATGTTCCTAGGTCATGTAGATCTTGAATTATGAATATATTTTTTTGCATATAGAGTTAAAGGTAAATAACATGTGCTGTTTTAAACCAAGGGAAATGCACATGTTTGGACATGTTCTATAATTCAACTTGGATCCTGTGCTCCGCACATGAGGTATGTAAACAGCTCTTTGTGATTAATCATCAATCGGCATTTGTGACAGGCTCCATTGTTCTCATTGCACTAGTAGCAGTACATGTCTAATTTTTATGAGAGCAGAGCCAGCATTTGCCAGCTAATGGATACAATTAACATGTTTGAACGTGGTTTATAAAGGAGAACATGATTTTACCAGCAGGTGTTGATCTCTAAACACAATGCAGACCTTGAGATATTGGGATTTAAGGTCATTGTTCTGACATTCTCTACTGGAAAACAGCCAAAGGTGAGAGGGCTAGCTGGCTTCGAGATGAAACTCAGGTCAACTTGAAGTCTGCACCATATCAGGATGAATCAAACAGGAAATATTTAAACTGGTGCATTTAGCATATCTTGCTTTTCATGAGTCACAGTTGGCCATAACATACTCCAAAGTCACCAACGAGTTTCATAGATTTTAATTAAGGATCACAGAAGACAGTATTTCTTTTTTGTGGATATATGATTAGCATACAAAGACAGACAGGTGGTTCAACAGGGTGTACCAGCTGGAAAACAGGTTTGGGAAGTGGGGCAAGAGTTGACCCTCTCTCTCTCACCTCCCTTGGGGTTCCCACCCTAGCCCAGGCTTCAATGACCCCCAGTTAGTACTACAGATTGGTAGGCCCTACTGTCTATTCTCTACCTTGGTCTAAACAGAAGTCCCTGGGACGCTGGCTATCACTCTCAGGGACTTCCTACCTGACTCTACACTACTAATGATGTTAGTACTAAAGGGTGGGGTGGTGTATGTGTGCCTTTTGATCTACTAGCCTTCTTTCTCGTTAATACTCTGATCCTTCCTCACTCTCCTTAATCCTACCAACTCTACCCACCTTCACTTCCCGACACATCTTTCTCTTCTGTCTCAGTGATGTCAATACCTTCCAACCACTCTCCCCTCTCCCTTCTCACACTATTGCTACTCTCCCTTCTCCACACAACTGCTACTCTTTCTCCTCTACCACTACTACTCTGTGCTCTGAACTGCTACTGCTGTTTTCACTACTACCACTCTCTCTCTTCTATGTCTCCCTGCACCACTACTCTCTCTTTACTTCTACACTCTCTGTTACTGCTCTCTCTGGACTACTACTGTCTTTCTTCTACTACTGTCTCTCTACTACTGTTTTCTCTCTCTGCTACCTTCACCACCCCTACTGTCACTATTGGTTTTTGCCTCCACCCTTTGATGTCACTACCCTGTCCTCCTGCTACCACTTCCTCATCACTACTGCTTCCCTTTCCACCAAACTCAGGGATATGGTGTGCTGCACACCCTTATACTGCAAACACTCTCCCTACTCTCAACCCTCTGCACTTATCTACTATGCCCTACTCCGTGCACCTCACTTCTACACCCCTTTCTACCAGCCCCACTCTATCCTAACTCCCTCCCTCTCTCATGCAAGCTACTGCTATCTTGACTATACTGCTATCTCTCACACTCTTCTACATTTCCCTGACCTTCTAAACTCCTTCATCCCCAATTCCTACAGTACACTCTATTCTATACAACACTGATACCACTCTCTCCCTCTCAAATACTACACATTTTCTAGACTCCACCACTAACTCTTCAACACTGCACTCAGTGAGCTGTCCATCCTCTGCCTAGTCTATTGATCCCCTCTGCATCTCCTCCTGTAATCTTACTAGTACAACCCAAACTCTGCCTATCTTTCTTTCTACTTTATATAGTGATGGTGGTGGTTCTGTGTGTCTCTCTTCCTCCCATTGGTTGCAATGGTCACCTGACTCCTTGCACCAATCAGTGCCTGTCTTTTTCCCAGTGAGTGTCCTGCACATTTGATTGGTTTAAAACACCCTCTTATCCCCTCACCCTTTACTAGAAACGTTTTACAAACAGTTTCCAATGGTTTTCTGTCATGCTGGGTGGCAGGAACTTCAAATTCTGCTTTGAAGGTGAGTTTTCTGTTTTGCTGGGGTGTTGTTTCTTTTGGAATATGGTGCTGCTTTATGGTCTACTTGAATGGCTGCATTTCTGATTGTTCGGTTGTTTGGCTCTGGTCTGGGGTTTCCTGACTACCCACAAGGGTTTCTGGGAGTTGTGGTTATGAAATGAGAAAAAGAGATTCGTGGCCAGCAATTGTTTGGGGAGGAATTGAGATACAAAGAGGTGTATCAGGGTTAACATTATCAGACCTTGGGGGATCTTTGGGGTCTAGGAAGCCCTAATTCCCACTTGACATATCTAGGGAAGGGTTAGTTCTAACTTTGGTTTTGATGGGATCCCTGCCCTAAGGTTGGGAAGGGTCCATCTCTTCCCCACCACTGAAAGGGCCATGACCACTGACCCTCTCACATTTGACATTGTTAAAAACCCAGTCTTTGGGTGGATTTACCTCAAAGGCCCGATGTGTCCAATGGTATCCCGCAGGTGCATCCTTGTTGTTGTAGCAAATGGAAATAATAACTTAAATGATGCATATTTATGGCACCTCTCTCACTTAAACTTGAAACAGTCTCCATTGGTGCTTGAGTCTCCCTACACTGAGCTATCTGCCTCACACTTATAAGGAGCAGTTTTTCAGCATCAGTTTTCTTTAGTTAAATAGTCTTTGGCAGGGTCAGAGTGGCCCCTCGGCCTTTCGGCCCAAGGCCGGGCCGAAATATTCCCTGGGGAGTGGGGGCCGGGTTTCTGGCCACGCCTGGGCCGGATTGAAAAAAATAAATGAAAAAAAATGAAAAAAACAATTTTCTAATATTTGTTTTACATTTTTTTCTCCCAAAAACCTTTCATCCTTCTTACGTCGATAAATGAGGACCAACACATGTTGGGTGGTATTGTATGCATATTTGTTCTATAAAAAAGAGCTTAAGCATTAGTGCTGTACAATAACATTATCATGTGGCCTTGGACGTCTGCTTGGATTCACAGTAATTTGACAATATTGATCTATACACACAGATATTAATGATACATGATCCATTCTTGTATGAAATGTATATCACAGTGAAATCATAACCATATTTTTCGTAGTGTACTTTGGCACATTACTATTTGATGCCACTTCCTGTTTTGTCAAGGGGTGAAAGGTCGTGTTTCATCAATTCCTGCAATGTCACTTTGGCGTGGGGTCTTGATGTCATTAGAGGTCAAGGGTCATGAGTCGAGGGGTGGGCCACTTTGTTTTGGGTGACCGTGCCTATTTCTTGTCCCAGTCCGACCTTGGTCTTTGGTTTCATTTACGTTGACAAACCCTTATTGAAAAATATGGATATAAATACTAAAACAACTGGAGCATGAGAGATAAAAATGTATGGAGACAACATATGTATATTTATATTAATCATCAATTCACTGTTTTGTTTTAACAAATGCAAAATATACAGAAATTAATGTGAGTTCAATGGTGCAAAGCACCCACCAACATTTTGCACACTATATAGTAATCCAAGCAGGTGGATCCCAGTGAAGCAGCAGCCCCATTCTATAATAAGGTAAAGGGCACTAAGGAAGTTATATCTGCTAAAGAACACAACATTCCTGACAATTTGACTGTGAGAGGAATAGCAAGGCATCTGAGGAGACACAAGTGTCACCAGACGTTGGTATTCATGAAGAACAAAATATATATTTTCTTTATTTCTCTCCACCATGCAGCCATTTTTGACAATAGCTTCACAATGCAGAGGAAACAAGGATTCTCCCCATGCGTTTGGTTATTCAAAGGATGGGGCCCTTTATACGTGAGGATTTCTAAATACATTTTTCCTCATCTGTTGGTTTAGAATCACAAAGTGAATCCCCTGGGAACAGCCCATGCTTTTCGTGGTGGAAAGAAGAGAATGAGCTTCTATGTCTAGCTGGCTCCATGTCAACATATTGGTGGTCAAGGCAGTCTTCTTATCTCTAAACGTATGTCTCATCCTTCTCCAGTGATTGGTGGGGCTGGTGTACACACATTGCATCCTCAATGAAATGTTCTACCTTGACCACCAGGGTGTTAGTCATTACATCTTCACCAACTATTCAAGGACCTATGGGACTGTGCTAAGCACCAGAACATAATTCTTGGCACTGTGTTCGTGATACAGTTATGCCCATGGGTGTGGACAGATGCAAAGCCTCCAGCTGAATCCCACTGTGCCATACTTGATCTGGGGTACTTTGAGACGGACATTGGTCTACCATGTTGCTTCCAATGCAACACTAAATGATCCCCTTGTCTTCATCTTAGATGGACACGGGTCAGTATTGCTTAGGAGACACCTTCATGTTCATCTGGTGAGGCAATTCAAGGTAGCTACTCTTCCGTTCATTTAGTCATGTGCAGACCTAATTCAATCACCAATTAAGGTGAAATCCTAACTGCCTTAATCGGTGACAAACAGATTTTGGTTTGGAGATCTCTTTTTCTTTTTCGACATGGAAATACGTTAATAGCTAGCTGCCAATATAGGAGGGAACTTTGTGTTGTTCTCACCTTCTCTCAATTTGGCTACCTGGTAGTTGGAGTTCCTGATTCTCTAAGGCTCAGCCACAAGAACCTCCCAGACTGCATTGTTTGGCATTGGGTGCAGAAGGATATTAGACTCCTCAACACCCTTCTTTGTGTATGACATTGTCTTCCATGGGTGAATGCAGCTCACCTTTTCCTTGCCCAGCCCTTATCGACATGCTCTCTTCCTTCCACTCCTCCTACCCAGTGGTGGAGACATTGTATCCCACGGATATCTAGTAACTAAGAGCATTACCCAGTTGGATTTGTTAGCTGTCTATGCTCATGCAGATACTGTTTTGACTATCTGTGAGATATCCCCCTATATGACTTTTCTGAATAGTGCTGTTGCAGTGTTGCAGGTATCCAAGTGTATATTTTGCAGAAATGAGTTCAATGTCACTTATGACGAATGCAGCATACCATGACCGAAGGAAGGGTGCCATCTCAGCTGAAGGCACTCTGCTGCCAGGAGAGACGCACCTGCCGCTCCAACAAACCCAGGGGCCATGGGGGTGAAACAGTGCACACACAGTCAGCTGTGGCAGAAGCCACGCTGCCTGCATTTGCACTGGTACACAAAAGGTCGAGGAGACTCCAGCACAGAATCAGAGAGTGAAAGATGACTGGGGCCACCTACTCTGGCACACACTTAAACAATAAGCAGCTTCGCACTCAGCCATGGTGCAGAATATGTTATGTGCAAGGGTGTTTCCATAACAGAGGTCCAGAATAAATAACAGAGCTCTCGTTTCTCTAGGCCATGTGTGAAAATGTTACATAGACGTGTTTTTTGTTCTTGGAATTGTTCATAACAATTGTGAAAGTTATTTCACCCGCTTTTGATTCACGGCAGCTGCATGCTTTTCATTCGAAGCAACGTATAATTTAGTGCCTGCGCTATATCACCTGGCAGCCAAAACAGGAAGCGGTTGCCACATGGTTAAGCCTTCTGTGATCCAGGTGTGCCCGTGGCATCTAATTAGACCCGCGTTGTCCTTGTATTAAAGCCATCTGCAACCATGTGGTTTTAATTACAGAGGCTCATCCTTGCCTCCAGCACCCGCATTAGCATTCCTGAAACGTGCTCCGACGCCGTCCAAAAACAGATTGCACTCCTTGTGGCGAGTCTGGCTCTGGCTGATACCTGTTGCTCCATATTGTGACCTTGCTGAACTGCTTTTAAAATGAGCTTCGAAACCTCGCTGATCATTGTAGAAGCAAATTGATTTGACTTTAATTTTACCAAGACGTTTCGAATACAGCAGAGGCATATCAGTGCGTTGTAAGGGCTCGAGAAGGCTGCAGGGGGAGGGGTATGTCAATAGAAGCTGTATTGTAATATATTATTATGTAATTGGGGTAGATCCATCAGAAAAGGAAACGCCATTTTAGGAGACGTGCAGCCATCTTGAAATCGAGGCCTGATTAAGTGGAAAGCACATTGACTGATTTTATCAACCATCTTTCATCTGGGTAAAAAGCACCAGGTGCTTTGGAACATTGATGGCTGGATGTCCGTGTGTCATACGTTGTGTTGACACCGCAGAGATAATAGCTGTATAGTGGCTAATCCCCCACACTAACGTGAGATGGGGGTTTAGATTCTATTAAAGACAAGGAGGCGATTATTATGCATTTTAATCTTTACGCTGAAACCACAGCAGCAAAGAAAAAAACTTTTACAAACAAAAATGTTTGAAAACAGAACTAAATAGAGTTCAATGTCAATGCAAGGGGGGACTCCCTAATCCATCATGGAGGGCAGGTCATGCCCTGCAGGAGACCAATGAGCAGGGACCCTTCCTTATATAAGTCCATTAATCTAAACCCAACTCCTCTTTCTGTAGCTGTCTTGAACCAGGCGTCCACTGCACAGATCAGATGATAAACGATGAAGGCAAATCCAGCGAAGCTCTCGTACCATGCTCTCCACAACTTGTAACTGTGAGCCACACTCCTGATCAGAATCTCAACTCGTAGCTGTAAGAACAACAAGCAAGAAGGGTGGGTGGATGGGAAGAACAAGAAACCAAAGAATGTTCTCTCTTGAAACACCTGTGCACATGCGTGTCATAACTGTCATATCATATCATATCAAGGGTGGGTGGGATAATAATCGCCTCCTTGTCTTTAATAGAATCTAAATCCCCCATCTCACGTTAGTGTGGGGGTTAGCCATTCTATGACAAGACAGGAGGCTCATATTATGCAAGTTTGAAGCCCTTGCATCTCATTAGTACAACATGATCAATACAATAGAGACAATATAATAAAAAATAGGAGAAGAAAATGTTTGAAATACTTTCATTAGATCAATCAGCTGACCAAAAGATAATTGCCCAAAACTAGGCTGCCCGAATAACTGTCTTATAAGGCATAGCCAAATCCATTGCAAGAAAAACAACTGGAAGATGTGCCAATTCCAGCGTTCCTTACAGCCCACTAAAACCAACTGGTTAAAAAAGAGGGGGGAAAACACTAAACAAAGTTTTCCTATACTAATAGGTTAGGAAAAAAACGATCAGAATAATAAACTGTTGTCCAATCAAACATTTAAACACTTAAATTCATACCATCTTTGGGAACCTAGATAACAAACCAAAGAAGATAAGCACTTAGCTCTCCTGGGGATAAAGAAAATACCCCTTAGGGGTGAAAGCATTTTAGGTTCCCTCCCATGCGTTAAAGGAAAATATCGCATTAGAAATAGGGCATGTCACATAACTACACTGGGGAACAAGTGAGAAAGACAAATCTTCATAAAAGTTAAAACCGGAGTAAAAAGGATGCTTTATCAATCTGTAATAGGACAACCTATCCTGAGCAGAGCTGAAAAGCAATAGACTTAACACACAATTGTCTTCAGACATATGTGTATACTAAAGAATGTATGTCTTCTGGAGGCAGAAGCAGAATGGAAGAGAGGGGCCCCAACTGAAAAGCTAACATGCCAAACTGCCAAAACGGAGACCTTCGACCTCCCGTGCTCTTGAAGAAGGACTCTGCTACCATGACAAAGGCAGATATTTACAAAACCTGCCCCTTGAGAGACCAAACCTGGTAAGGAGAAAAAATAAATGTATCTTACATCCAATTGCTACCATTATAGTGATATCTGAACCCCTGTGATGGTTTCTAATGTGCATTTCGCCTTCCGACCTATTTCCAACATGGCCGCCACTTCTGCACTAGGAAATCGTCCACTCCACAGTCTAGTTGAGACTGATTCCAAGATGGCCGCCGCAGCGGTTACCATCGCTAGCGTACAGTGCAGGCTAGTTGTTAATTCCCAGGAAGCCTCTCAACCTTCCACCATCACTTCCTGTTCACTCTCCTATAATCCAGCGACAACAGAAGGAAGATGCGTTGCTACTCTCTCAGGAGCCGGCACATGCTTCGTAAGTTCGCCTCAGTAGGATTACGAAGACATTTTCTCTCAACCATTTTTGTCTACTTTACTCACCTTCTTGTTCTCCATTCCTCCCTTTTATTTCAGAAGGCATTACGGAACCTTTCATTTTCATTTCCGGCATTTCCGGGATCGATTCTACTTCTAAGCACACTTAGACCCGGAACCTCCTCCATACCTCCCTCTTGGGAGTCTCTAGGTACTAATCTATTTTTCATTTTACTTCTTCAATCACTCCCGGCTATCGGACTTCTGTTTCTAACTCCTCCTCATTCCTTTATAGCAATACCTTGTTGGGAACCTCCATATTTTCCTCATCCACTCAGGCTGGCTCAAAAGGACTTGGAAGTGAAAGGGTAGGCTTCTCCTAGTTCATCCTACTCTTATAGAACTAGATACATCCACCCCTAATTTTACGGGTCTTTTCTTTCCCTCATCATAGTGCCATCTTACTTTTGCAACACGACGGAGATTCCTTACCTCTCCGCACTCTTCATGTTTAACACATGGTAAGCTCTTAGAACCTTCTATAGGAACCTCTCCTTTCCTTACTTTCAGGAATAACTGTGTTCATTTTACCCACTATATTTAGCTCAGTTTCAAAGGCCTCTCGTCTTAACAGCCAGAAGAATACCCAGCCCAGCTTTCTCACCGGGTCTCCGCAGGAAGACAACGCCCACCAGCAGCTCTTCCAGGGTTTTATTCCCCACAAGGGTTTCCCTCAGAGTTTCCCGAAGGACAAGCTCTTGCAGGTCCTTTGAGGAGTTCTCAGGGGGATTTATCTTACTCTTCGAAGGTTCACGCCGTAATCGAAGATCCACCAGGGTTTCTTCAGACACCTGTTCATCCTATATATCCCCAGGTAGGTGGTTTTTTGTTTCTTCCCAGTGTATTTCGGAACAATTTTGTTGTCTTTACAAAACAGTTAACAACCCCCTTGTAGATGTGCCCGGGGCTTGAACCTTGTTCCCTCCTCCATGGTTGAAAAATCCCCTAGAGGATCAGAAACTAACCGAAGGAGGACCCTTAAATTCCAAAGTCTTAGCAAAAACTCTAAACTGCAAAGAACTGACCACTAAACAATTAAAATGAAGTTGCTCACCAGAAGAGGACCAGCCTCTATCTTAGGCAATTTGAAAAACCTTGAAGCTCCCAGCACCCTGAGCTGGCACCTTATTGCAAAAACAATCTCCTGTGAAACCCAAAATGTCTACCTGCCATGCAGGTGACTAGGAGAATCAAGTCATTAACTAAATATATATATCCCAGTCCTCTGGGAAACGCACTGACAGACACCTTTTGATAGTTAATGGAAAGACGCTGGAACGCATTGTGAGTAGGGGGTCGTAATAACTTGGATGGGAGATTAGTAGTGCTCCCAGACCCCTCTATCCCACCAAGGGATATTGAGCCTTCCCAAAGGAGGAGAACCCTCCCTCACTTATCTAAGGAAAACCTTGAAACCCAGAAGAAGGCTACCCTGAGGACCACGCTAAAGCCCCGTTTTACACCTTTAAAATAAATGAATACATTCTTGCACTTCTAACCAACCCCCTGACCGTGGAAGGGGCTCCGATTAACTTATTGAAATGCCAGGAATTAGTGCAAAGGAAAGTAAACTGACGGGAGGGAAATGCTCAGTGCAAGTCTGCACTGGTCACGAGTCAGAACTCCTGTAAAAGGAAAAACAAAAACCATCAGGTGTTACTGCAAGAGGTGTTATATCATGATGCAATCTCCCCCAAGGATGGCGGAAAGGGGAATGAGGGGGGAAAGGACTCTGGGGAATTATCATGTCCCGTAAATGAAAGGTTGTGAAAGAATACTGGGACCACTGTCCCCTCAACCCTGAGGTCTGTGTCTCTGTATGCGTGCGAGGCTGAACTGGCCACTAAGGGAATCAGGGGGAAGGAAAAATATTAAGCACATTGCCCATAGCAAAAATAGCACTAATATAGTGCTACGATCCCTCAGGTATACTAGTGTTGCTCATCACTACTACCAATAGTGTGTGGTGTGAGGTGTTTACTTATCGATTGCAGCAGGATAAAAGACTGATTTAAACCTTTCCAAGGTAGGAACCTGCATCAGCAGGCTCAGCACAGCTGTGAAAGCCAGCACTCTATTCGCTGACTGTAGAAAAATAATTATATAGGTATATAACGAAAGAGGCTAAACAACTCTCTTGAGGGTACAGAAACCTGCTTTTACTCCTCGAGCAGAGGAGAAAATGTAACACGCTGCTAGACGGTTAGTTGAACAATAGGCCAAGCTTTGGGAAGAAACCCATGGGGCAGACGCCAGAAAGTTATTTGGCAACTTGTCCATCTGATACCAGCAAGTGTTTCCAAACACTCCATCCAAGCAGAACATCGATGCCCAACTTGCCTTGCAACAAAACTGAACAGTTACCCTCGAGCTGACCTTGTCTCCACCAATAGTTCAATAGTAAAGTGAATGTCAAAAGGGGACAAATAGAAAGGGAAAACACCTCCCCACTAAAGAGGGCCTCAAGCGCTGCAGACCTCAATAGGGGCATAAAGTATAATTTGTTTCTTCCTTATGTTGAAAGAACAATTTCTGCAGCTTAATCAGCACGGGTATTGGGTGGAGCAATTGTTATTGGGGAAAGCAAACCTAAGGAAAGGACTGAGTTGTCCTAAAACTAAGTAAGCTAAAGGGCGCCAGAATTTTAACTAAAAGACGAAGGTTAACACCAGAGAGATGGCTATAGGGAAGGTACAACCCTCCCTATAGCCATCTCTCTGTTATATGAGTCCGTTTATAACTACCTCCACACACTCTTTTCTTTAAAGTACTTAATAAATAAATAATATAAAATATATAAAGTATATAAAATATCCAATGAAGAGGGGTTACGCCCTCACAGGGATCCGAACCCCCGGCCCTTATAGAAGCTGATACCTACTGACCTATCCGGGCTACTGACAGTTCTGAAAAAACGCAAATGTGTTCCAGTCAACACTTAAACATATTGCTTCTCAAAAGAGTACACTGAGCAAGTGCACACTCAACTGCTCACCCAAGCAGGGTGTGGCAACCAGCAGTACACGAGGGAGCACCTCGCAGTAGAATCTAGGCAAAGCCTGAAACCGAGCAGGTTACGGCACGCTTACGGAAAAAACAATGACATCTGCCATATGCAGAACCTAAACAAAGCTGCCGACCTTAAGGGAGGAATACACTGAGCAAGTGCACCCCCAACGGTTAGCCCAAGCAGAGCGTGATTACCAGCAGTACACGAGGGGGTAACCTTGCATTAGAAGTCAGGCAGAACCTGAAACCGAGCAGGTTATGGCACACAAACAGTTAAGGTAATCACCAATGCCATATGCAGCACACAAACAAAGTTGCCAACTTTAAGCGAGGAATACACTGAGCAAGTGTACCTCAAACTGCTCACCCTAGCAGGGTGTGGAACCAGCAGTATACGAGGGGTCATCTCGCAGAGAAACACAGGCAAAGCCTGCCACCGAGCAGGTGACGGCACCTTTCCAGGGAAGATAATAACATCTGACTTAAATAACTGCCAAGTTTAAGGGAGGAATACACTGAGCAAGTGTATCTCAAACTGCCCACCTCAGTAGGGTGTGGTAACCAGCAGAACACAAGGGTTAGCCTCGCAGTAGAACTCAGGCAGAACCTGAGACCGAACAGGTTATGGCACCTACCGTGCAGGCAAATCACAAATGCCCTGTGCAGCACATAAACAAATAAATAAATAAAACAGCAGATTGGCAGCATATGAGGCTCTTCAGTAGGTGAACCAGTGTTAGTATAAGCAATTTAAACACAAAATAAAAAGTCAATTTTAAATATATATATATAAATACATACCTATATATACATGTAAATGCATATACATAAATATATATATACAGACACATCCATGTGTGTATATTGCCAATGGAGGGTATCGAACCCAGGTCCCTCTGCATGGTAAACCTGCAACCTTCATATTGAGCTAATTCTCTTGTTTGCTGAAACAGAAGCTTACCATATATACATATAAAAATATAATAATATATTAATAAAGGCCAAAACATGGAGGCGTTCATCTGAAAAAAAGGGGGGAGGACACAGCTGCACGCCATAGAAATGTTCACTAAAGAGCTTCACCCACTAAATGAGGGCCTAGCGAACTGCCTCTCATCCGGGTCCCAAGCGCAGGCCTAGCTTGTGTGCACCGGATTTCATACGCAAGCCGCGTATAAATAGAAACACACACGCAAACGCGTGAAGTGGATAAAAATACCCAGAGATGCCAGTCTTTGCAGCCGTGACGTGCGTCGGTAAGAAGCTGAGCTTCTTCAACAGACCACGCGCGTCACCAACAAATCTGCCGGAAATGCGCGCTGGCTCCGGGGACTGGAGGTAGCCGCGCAATGAAAACAAACTTCCCCTGAGGGGAAAAAGCATTTGATGCGTCGCCGCCTGAGTTTCATGAGGCAGGCAGGCGACGCTAAATGAAAAGAACATGGCGAGACCGCCGCTCAGGGCAGGAAGAATAAAACACTACACAAGCGGAACGTTCCCAGCAGAGCGCCGCTACAATGTATCACTGTGACCTGGAGGTCAGTGTTCCAACGAACGCGGCACTGAGCCAGTTTCCAATACACATGAAAATAAATGACACTTTCACTGTCACAGTGCAATAAATCAAAAAGCTCTTTCAATATAACAATAAAATAACACTTGAAACTCCATATATTCAACACTAAGGCAAGACTAGGAGGAGTGACTTAGCTGTGAATTCAGCAGCAAAGAAAGAGGAGTTGGGTTTAGAGTAATGGACTTCTATAAGGAAGGGTCCCTGCTCATTGGTCTCCTGCAGAGCATGACCTGTCCTCCATGATGGATTGGGGAGTCCCCCCTTGCATTGACATTGAACTCTATTTAGTTCTGTTTTCAAACATTTTTGCTGCTGTGGTTTCAGAGTAAAGATTGGAATGCATAATATGAGCCTCCTGTCTTGTCATAGAATCCAGCATGATGTGCATTTAAATGTTGTTCGTTTCTTTCCCCCACCTACATCTGAGTGTAATTACATGCAGCGGATTTTTGTGCGTATAAGATACAACACACCTTCCTGCTACTCTCAACCTTGCTCCAGTTAAGCCGTTACAATGTGTCTTTCTCTCTGCATTGCAGAAGACCAACCAGCATCAAATGCATTTCATTTTCAAGAAACCCGTCATCTCTCTCACTCCCGGCAGACATGAGCACGGATGGTAGACCATTAGAAAAACAACATTAAAAAGGAACACAACCTTCCTTTTCACTTCCGCTTTCTCTCTTACTCTGCCCTGCTGATGCACCTGACTGATCTGTGCACTGGTCACCCTCCTGCATGTCCAGTTGCCCTTGCACTGCCTCCGGGCTTCCGAACACTTAAGGGTCTGTATCTGCAACCCTACAGTCCCTTCTTACTGCACTTATGAGCCACCCGCTGGCTGCACTTGAGTAAACTACCCTTCCCTCTTCCCCCTCACCCCTGGCACGTCACCCCATCCATCTTCCCAGCACTTGCATGATCTGAATGACACAAGGCCTAGTAAGATCGTTATTTTGTCCGTCCTTTGTTTCCGCTCCTTGTCTTGTCGCATCTAGAAACACTTGTGTACAGGCACGTTATAAATACCACATCAGATCATATCAAAGCATGTTTCATTTGTTCTCTGGTTTTGCTTGCAAAAGTGCAAGCTCATGCTAAAGCACGACAAGATAGTTATCGATTTCGTTTATGTATATGAAATATAGGGCCTTATTCACAGATCGTTTTTCAGTGGGATTGTACCATTATAAAACGCTCTATGAATCAGACCCATAATGTCTTTACCATTAGAAAAGCACATGCAGTAATTACTGCCGTATTATGAGATCCAATAAAGGTGGAGGTCAATATTGTAACCCCCACCCAAGCTTTAAGAACTTGAATTCCTATACTATATCGAAGCGCAAGCACTTGCTTTCAATTCAGCAGGTAAAATGTTTTTTATGGGGACAAGGATTGGGGGGTGAAAAAGTGAGCATCTGTGATGCCCACCTTCTCATTATCTCTGCCATAGAATCTACAAAAGGTTCAGAATTCACCGATTTTAATGAAATATATATACATTAACAGTATGGACTTGGACTGTACATTTCATCTGCACGTGTTATTTCTGGAAATGTGCACTCGTTATTACCAACCTTCTGGATATTTCCTAGTCGGGTAGATTTAAGGAACTAACACATGGGATTAAATGATTTACACCTGGCAGTATTTCCATTTGGAAATCCACAAAAGATATTATAGGGACTAATATGTTTGGTGCCTGTGACGAATCCCGAGGTATTGTCACTGCTTTCGTTGGGGAAGCCCCTTTCAATGAGGCTGCTACCCGAGGGAGAACCCCAATGAGAGTAATGGCCAGCTTGGGAGAACACCATAGCCCTTTCCCGATCCCATCTTCCCTCAAAACCCATCCTTCTCCACATTACCTGAAAGCCCTATGTATTAGTGGAATACATCCCAGGTAATAACTAATGGGACGAGGAAGAGGCCGCAAGTAATGATGATTACCAGCACGAACGATCTGGAACTGTAGGATGGCGTCTTCGTTCTTGGTCTGGCGCAGATCACCAGAGGATTCAGGCATGTGGAGGCATGCCAGTGGGAGAAGAACATCGCATCCCAGAAAGAACCGCACGCACAGAAGGCTTGTGGCATGGGAAGCAGGCTAACATGAAGGAAAGCTGCTTGCCAGTAACCAGAGCTACGAGAATACAGGAAGATGGATTCTGAACAGCAGAAAAAGCATGCAGAAGGTCGACGAGGATGTTGAAAAGCCCAGGGAGTTGCCGAAACCCCTGAGAGACCAGCAAGCAACCCGAGAGTGACGGCCCAGACCCTACAGGTACCAGGGTGGTGGATCCCAAGGTTGGGGAGAACGAAAGGGGGCAGGAGGATGGAGGCAAGACGTATGAGACACCAAAGAGGCCGAATATTTACATGAAGGGGTTCTGGGACTCATGGGGGGAAGATAAATACTGAACAGTGAGAAATAGAAAATGTACTTATTTAAGGAGCACTCACAGACCTTGGCGGGAGAGTAAACCAAGGCTGTGGTCTATAAATAAAGAGAACTGAGAGAAGATACAAGTGAAGGCGGTCTGTGAACTACGCTGGAGAAATAACCCCTCACCAAGAACAAAGAGGAATATAAACTTTACACATGCATGAGAGAGTCACAGATCTTGGCAGGAGAGTGAACCAAGGCTGTGGTTTGAGAAAGGAGAGAGCTGGGAAGCTAACCAAGTAAAGTAGTTTTCTGACCCATATGGGGGACCAATAACCCAAACCATAATACCAACAAATACAAATCTTGCATATTCAAGGAACACTCGGGAAACTTGGCAGGAGAGTAAACCAAGACTGTGGGTAAATGAGAAGGTTGTGTACCTTACTTGGCAGTGGAGTAAAGCAAGGAGGGGGTACTGAGAAAATGAGCCAAGTCTTTAGGTTTAGAGGAACTTTCACTTGTTTTCATTTGCCGGAAAGACTCTGGGGAAAGGGAATCAACCCCTTGAGTCTTGTGGAACCTTTGCTTTATTTTTGTACACCTTTTGGAACTTTTATGTTTGAGCTACAAGGTTGGGCTGCAGGTCGGCAGTCAAAAGACATTTACCCTTGCACATTATATTGAGTTTAGCTTGTGAGGGATATGGACGGCATACTTTACTTTGGATATTCAGACACAGACAGTTTCATTAGCTAGTTTTGTTGAGGCAGGGAAACCCCCCCTTAGGGGGGATAGGGCTGGTAAGGTTCTCCTCCAGGTTGGTAATAAAAGTCTTTGCCAATCAACATGCCACCTTTGTTCTCTTACTCCTAGACTCTCACATTTCATAGAATTGATCATTTAGAAGTTTGTGTAGACCAGAGATTTGAACGTTTCCTTCGTTCATGACAACAGGGACGTCATTTCACCAAAGTGCCAGGTGTAGCAGAAGTGATATCACACACCTGATGACATCACAGCAAGTGATGTCACATGAACTTTGACCTGGATGGCTTGCGGTGTTAAAAAAAAAAAGTACAAAAATGCACATTTTTTAAAATACCAAATAGGTACTAAATCAGACAAGAATATTTTAGATACCAACTTCATTTTAACACGGGTGCTGCCTTCATATGCCTTAGATGGGGGTCACAATATGATAAAGTTAGACCCAAACGAATCAAAGGCCAAGGCACTGCCATAGATATGCTACTTCAGCACTGTATGGCCAGTTGCTTAATATTATGCCAGTTTTAGCTGCATGCCAAGTATTGTCATTATATGGTAATTAGAGAACCTACCTTTCCAGTTGCTGCAATATTACAGTATCCAAAAGTCCAATAGATGGAAATCACCAACAGTGCACAGGAATAATAATGCTTTGATTCATTGTAACAATTTGTTATTTGTATAGCGCTTTCACCAAAACACTATACTTAGCACATATTTAAATACAATTATCATTCCAACCGAATTTGGTACTCATTTATCAACCTCAGAAGAATGAAAGGCTGAGTTGGCCTTGCCGGGTTTCAAATCTGCAATCTGCAGATTACCCATAGATTGCAGCAGCGGGCGTTCAAGCACGCTAAGACATACCTAGATAGGTTGCACAAACGCTTAAGTTACTTTATCATAGCTGCCAAGAAAAATATACCATGCCACAGTAAGGAAAGGCTAGATGCTTACTTCATTACATATGACCAAAAAATATACCAAGACACAGTAATAAAAAGCTATACTGGCTGCACCTAAATGCCAGGCAAGACAGGTAATAACAGTAACACTTATCATGCTTACTTTATTATAGATGCCCAGTAAAAATGTCATGCCACAGTAAGACATGACTTGACTGGCTGTACCAAAATGCAAGTCTAGCCCCTGATGCATGCCTGCTTTATCATTGATGACCTTTATGTATTAGCACACCCCTCTCCTGCCCCACTCTTCCCACACACCTCCTCTCTCTTACACTCTCCTATGCCAACCCCCAAAATCAACTCCTCGGCCCAGTATTACCTCAACGCCCTTCTTCCTGATCCCAGTACTTATGTATAAGGTGAGGCGCTTAATAGACAAGTCCTGGGACGAGGAAGAGTGGGACTAGCAGTAATACAGATTACAAGTAAGTACTACAGCGAACAGAAGAACACAACAAACATAAGATGAGAGAAACATGAACAGTGGACACCAAGAGAAATGAGGGAAGAACACCACAGAAGACTCAGAGATTAGTGATGGAAGCAGCAGGCAACAGGGCAAGCAGAGGATGAGGAAAATCAAGGGTGCCACAAATGTTAAGCATAGACAACACAGAAAGCTAAAGGCAACAGGAAAAATGAGCAGATGGCATAGAGGGTTCATGAGTAGCACTGAACCCATATGGGAGTATAATAACACATTGCACAAAAGTGAGTGAGGAAAACAGGAGAGCCCAAAAATGGGTGGGGCACAGAGAGGCTGGTGGAGTAGCGTAATACAGTAACGCAGAGAAGGCAAGGGATGTAGAGGAGCTCAGTGGGCTATGAGGAGTCAGGAATGAGAGGTGGACACAAGGTATTCATAATGGTTAACCAAGGACCTTTATTAGATGAAAATGAGTTGGGGCAATGCCTTTCCAGCCCTATTTTAAAGAGGAATTTCCCTACCTAGAAAGTAAACTAAGGATCTGTCTGTGTCAGGATATCAGTAAATAATAAATTGTCCTTGTGTCCAAAACACCCTATCCCGACCTTCACACTATAAACAAAACATACCAGGTGCACGGAAATGTCTTTGTTTTGATGTTGACAAAGGGGTTCAAAATTATCAGAATAACTCCAAGGAAAATGTTCGCCAAGGAAAAGATCCTTGGATCAAGAGGTTGATTCCCTTCCCCTGGATTCTTTAAAAAGGATGACAAAAAGTCTTTTTAAATCATAGTTTCTTTGGACCTTCTCTGAGCCTACAAAGTTCTGGTTTAAGTAATAACGTTCTGTAGCACTATTTCTATAGACTTCTTTTAGCCTTGTAGATTGTCTGGTGTATCTGCCTCCCAGGACTTCTATTATGCGTTTTCAGATTACTTGGTATTCTACCCTGCCAGGAATCTCTGCACAACTTCAGCTGCCAGGACTTCTTATATGCTTCTCAGTTCTTTAATTGTCTCAGAGGTTTATATGCTGTGTGTACTTGGTATATCTGTCTTTGTTAGCACTTGTACAAACTGCTCCACCACACTGGTATCTCATACATCTGTAGTGAGCTGTTGTGTGCTTTTTCAATTTGTCTTATCTGCATTCAAACATTCTTCTTATTGGGTATGAACTTTGTATTTCATCTTTGCAACTTACAAACAGCCGTTGGGCATTTTCTACATTAGCAATCTCCTATTTTTCAAACAACTGGTCTTGTCACACTCGTCGGAATGCCCCGGGACCCCCAGTTGCCTTGTGTACGCTCACCAGTCTTTTCCAGCATTTCCGATCATAATCGCAGCTAAGCGGGACTGCATCTTCACCCAATTTTCACTGTGGCAACCTGTGCGGCTCCGTGGTAGTACACCAGCTTCCAGTCTCATTCCGGACCAAAGAGAGTGCACTCTGCGAACGATCTGACCTCCAGGAGCACCTACGTGGTTTCCCATGTCTCTGTGACCCTCTTTGCCCGCGTCTCCTCCTCTGTACCTGTGGCCTTCTTTATACCAGCAAGCCTTTCTGCATTCTTCTCGCTTGCAGGACCCAGCTGGGAGTGTAGCGCCCTCTCCTGCAATGCCTCTTGCACTGCTTCCTCCTACTTTGCCTTCTACAGCACTCTCTCTCCTAGTGCAGAAGCCATTTTTAAAGTCCTGCGCACTGGAAATTTGGAGCAATTACTAGTCTGTGTGTTGTAGTTCGTGCTCCTGTTACTTTGCATACACTCGTTCATCCTCCTCCTCATCTCAGTTCCCGAGTGATTAAGGGAGTTGGCGTCCAACGATACCATGGGACTTTTAACTCCTACATGGTTCTTTCAGGGGGTTCACATAGCGGCTATTAGAATCAAAAGGTGTTGTGGGTGTTAGAGTTAAATGTGGGGATCTGAGCAACATGACAATAGGCCATTAAGAACTGTGGTATTAGGGGTTCTTCTACATGGGAATGGGGGGAATACAGCACCTTCTCCAGTGAAGTCACCATATCTTCCCAGTAGCTGCCTCCTCCCATGTGATCCTCCCTCCTATAGCCACCCCCAGGGTCAAGATCAGGTTGCAACTGCTGTCCCCTGGCCACATGGGAGGAGGTCACCATCGGGGAAACAGTGATGACTCCACTGGGCACAGAGAGAGAGAGAGAGTGGGATCCGGCCAAGCAAATGGGAACATCGCAGGAGGGACAGATGAAAAGTGTGGACTGAAAGCACAGAAAAAGACTATTGATGCCAGACTCGCCTCAGAGTAGATGAGGATGCACAGCAAGTGCAGTAAGCAAACATTTGGAAAACAATGTATATTTAGGCAGAATCGCCCATGTGTGTCATTGCACCCCATCTCCACACAGCAGGAAATGCATCAGTGTCTTTCCGGGAGGGTCCCTTAATTATCTGGTAAAACTGAGGGGACAGTACTGAATTCATCTGCAGCCAAGACATGCATGCTCAGAGACACTCCAGAACCTGAACCTGAAGATGGTTCTTAGACACAAGTGCTCAGATACATGCAAGAAGCTGCAGACATCTGTTTCATTTTGGCAGACAGGCCTAAAGGTTGGCTTCCAGTTACTTTTATGCATGTGCCTGAAGGGAGTGGGCCGTTATTCTGAAGCTGAACTTTCGTGGACTGTGTTTCCCCAAAAGAAAATAGAAGTTGGGAAGAGTTTCCCATGAAAGGACATCTCATGTGCACCGAAATGGAAAACCGAAACTTTTTGAACTCAGAGTGACTTCAAATGGAAATGGTTTCTTTTTTAAATCCAAGCCCTCCCCAGGGGTTGCACGGGGGATGCCAGGGATCGCAGTTGTGACCCTGAGTGACTCCCAATTGTCGTCCCTGCATGACAGCTGTAAGGCAAGCATGGTACCACAAGTATGACACTGACACAATGGATACAGTTTGAAAAACCTTTATTGAAAATATTGGGGTCGGAGAAACTCCTATTTTGCCCTATAACTAAGATGGGAGTAGTCTCGACCATCAAACGATAAACAAAGCCGTTCTAGTGGAGTCCATCAAATCAAAATGACCTATGCTAACAAAAACCTAATACCTGCCCTATCTCTTGTACAAAAAGTGTAAAAAGGAAAAGTGTATGCAAAGTAAAAATCAGTGTCTAAAAGAATAAAGGTAGTTAAACCAGCTCTCCTCTTCACTTTAAACCTCACAGAGTAAGGCTGTCCTTGTGGGCAGGATGACACTTTCTGGCTCATTTTCTAATACTCTAAGCAGTTCCAAACCGTGGTTTGATGCCCCACTTGGCCATCCTTGTAAAAGTCTCTTTCTTGACTGTCAAAATTGTATTCTAACGTAAAGTTCACAAAGGTCGACCTCTACCGGGCTCAGACCTTACAGCACACAATTCATGAAAGTCCCCCTCTGTCAGGTTTAGACTGCTCACGTCACAGTTCAATACAGACTTGCCAGGGGGGGCTCCCCTCCCCAAGCCTATTGTACTTCGGGTCTCCCTCAATCGCGCTCGGTCCCCTCTCGGATGTCGATGACCTTCGAATGTGCGTGGCTCTCTTTACAGACCACCGCAGGACCACTTCAACTCAAAGTTCAAGTTTACTTTCACTTAATTCACTTTTGCTGTTTTTTCACTTTATAGCTTCAGACAAAATACCTTTCACTCAGACTTTTGAATGGGCTAATTCCTTTCGCCGGACCACTCCGTTACTTAGTATCGCTGATCTTATAGCTGCCTTTTACATCAAAGTTAATTCACAGGTATGCCTTTCTTCGCGTCTCTTCCAAACGCGTGCACCCTTCACTTGTGATATAATGTTGCTACTTCATTCGCTTTAACACACTGGTCTCTCAGGTTGCTTGCCAACACACTGGATGGGTGCGCTTCCTTCTTGTTTTGCTATTTCCAATTCACGAGTGAAGGTTAGTACCACAGGCTTGACCTCGCCTCCTCAACTCTGCAATTCATCAGGGAGGGTCGCTGGCATCCTTGAAACACAATGCAATCTTCACTTGTCAGATCTGGCCTTCTCCACTTGTCTTACACGGCCTGTCAGAGAACAACCTCCAGTAGGGAACCACTGGGGTTTTCTGCCCACTGCTCTCGTCCCTTGGTCAGTTGCTCTGCTTCAATAGTACCTTCTGGATGTTCTGCCCGTACTCGTGTTCCGCCTTGCTCAGAGTGTGTCTTTAGGTGTTGCCTTTTATTTGTGCAAGGAGCGCTAACTGCTATCTGGTGTATGCACCTGGTGTAAAGTGCCTGGCTTTGCCTGATCCAATTAACGGGACATGTCCAATACGATGTGATAGAGTTAGTCGGTTACTCTGTCACCCTCTTCCTCTCCCAGTGTTTGTGTAAAAGAGGGCGAGGTGTTGGGATTTCGGAAAATCCTACAAAATAGGATGGGGTAGATGAATATAAAACGAGAGAATACCTCCTCTCACCATCGGCTGTCTCACCCCTACTCCCCGAAGACCCCTCACCCATGTGATCCTCCTGCACTGGTCCACCCCCAGGAACTGGATCCAAAAGCGATGGCTGTGTCCTGGCCACCTTGATGACAAGTCACCAAGGACTAGCATGTGAGACACCCTTTGGTTTCTCATGCAGCCCATGCCACAATTTGTCAGCATGCAACACATACATGGGCGCATTGCATGGATATTTACTCCATCAACATGTTGTTTCTCAAGAATAAGCCTGGACGAACATCATAAAAAGTGACCCGCAGCCCCCTCAAGTTATTTTGGCATGATGCATCCTATTCCATGAGTGCGCTATGTTTATTTTTGTGGTTGACCTTGTGGCAGCAGTTTCAGGTCTCTTGCATTGATTCGTTCTCCCATCAGAAGCCTCAGATCATGGGCCAAATCCTGAGTTTATTAGTCTGGCCCGTTTAGCCAATCAAAGTACTCTTTGGCTAATTTGACAGGTTTATTCAGCCAATCAGAACCCTCAAATCTCTTAAAGGAAGTTCAAAGCTGCATAAAAGATCCGGCTCACTTCCTGTTTCTAGACTTAAGGCAAGGTGTTAGTGAGTCCATGCTCTGAATTGGAGGAGCTTTAGAGCTTTCTGAGGCATTTTAGAAGCAGTCCTTAGATTTCAATGCATGGTTTTTCTGCATTTTAGTATTAAGTGTTATTTGCAGAGCTCTATTTTCAAAGTTTTGTTAGTTTCACCTCTTCAACAAGCAGTAAAAACCTTTGCCACTTCCTTTTTTTCCTTTTCCATTTATTTTACCCTAATAAAACTTTAAGAACCAATAAAGGTTTCAGTCACCGGCCATTTCCCCAAGAAAGTACACAAGCACAACAATATTGCTTTTCCTCTCTGAGTTTCCTCTCTGTTTTTGTTGTTGTACTTGTAAATGTTGTGCTGATTTCTAATGTGTGTTTTGTTTCTTAGATGTGGTTCTGTGGGTCCCTATAGTTCTCTGGTACCTTTATTCCCTAATCTATTTAGGAGGGGATTGGCACATTTACAGTGCTGGGAAGGGAAGGAACTGGGAGGAGAGGAAAAGGAGATTCATTAATCCTCATGGGAGGCGGAGGATGCTCCCATGATTGATAAGGAGGGTGGGAACGTCATGTTGTTTGTTGACACTAGTTGATGAGCAGAAACCATGCCGCATTGCTGGGATAATGAGTAGATGGGGTGGCTGAGGCTTGAGAGTGGCCTCGTGTGAAGGAATAGTGGAGAAGGAACCTTTCAGCTCAGAGGCAGAGCCTCAGGTTGAGCAGGACATAGAGGTGGTGCAGGAATGCGGCATGGGCATGCTCCTCATGGCAGGAGGGGACAGTTGCTTCCAGCTCCCTTGAGTACAGTGATAGGAAGTCCCCAGCCTCACTCTTGGGATCTGCAGTGGGGAGGCCAAGGGGGCTGTATGCCTCCCCAATCTAGTGGATTATGGGTCCGTGGGCTGAATGGAGAGGATCCCTTGTTCTTCCTCACTTAGTCCCCAGCAAAGGGCAGAGAACAGCCTCATGGGGCTCAAACAGGGCACAGCACAAACCCTAGAGATGTCGAAACCATATTGGATTAGGTAAATCAGGCTCTCCCAAAATAAAAATCATATGGCTTCTACTTCCACTAAAGCTGGCAACTCTGTAGCTACTGTAGTTGCTTCTGTGTCTTTAAGAGACTCGAGGAGTGATAGTCATGCAGAGCCAGCAGCGGCTGCAGGCTTGACTCTTCGTGTGCTGGTTCAGAAACCATTCCTAAATCTACTGAAAGAAGGGGTCTAAGCTAGGCCCGGAAATTCCAGAGGCGCTGAGCTAGTTCTCACCCAAGGCCTCCAAATTCATACAGTTGAGAACAGATAGGCGAGAAGAGTCCACCCGAACGACAGTTCCAGAGGGTGACCGGTGAAGAGAGGACTTCTCAGTATGAGGCACCAGTCAGTCCTAAATCACACCTCAGAATTAAAAGACATCCTAAGGGGTATGACCCATCATCTAGTTCCTATTCAAGTGAGCTAAAGAGGAAGAGGAAATTAGGAACATCCAAGATGGTAAGAAGGGTTCTTGAAGCTGCTGTCATGCAGCCAGTAGAGTCCCACCCATGTCCAGACAATATCTCCCTCATATAAAGCCTGCCCACCGGAGTTCCTTTAATCCATATAGAGTCTGGGAGGCAGTACCAGGGTGTCCCAGTTAGCAAGAGGACCATACAAGGGGAGAGCGGAGCCAGTCCTAAGTTTCACACTAGGGCTGCAAGCAATCATCAGGGGTGGAGCCTTACAGTCAAACACCATACCATCTACCACACCTGAGTCTGCTCCCACCAGAGAGAGGGTCAGAGGTTTGGCTAAAGCACTATCAAAAATAAAGCGCTCAGTCCGAGATTGGAAGCGGTTGGATTTAAATATATTTACATATCTGTTCTTTCTCAGGTTTCGATAAAGAAAATTCTTTCATGCAAACAATCTCTCTTAGTGAGTCTTTCCCTGCTGTAACTCACAGCCTTTAGGCACAACTCTATTCTGTCAGATGTGCTCTTGGTCCAGATCATCTCACAGTCCACATCCACTTGAATAAATGTGCCTTTCTCATATCCTGCAGTTACCATAATATAAAAAGAAAATGTGTTTAAACTACTTGAGTTCTTTCAATACATTCTAGTCTTTGTGTTTTATTGTGTGCAATTATTTTTAAGAGATTTAAGCCCTCATTATGTGGTTGCCGGTACACTGCCGGTAGTACCGGTGGTCTACTGGCAACCTCAGCTTTCTGTTTCTGCTGCCCGATATGCTGGTAATACCAGGATATTATGGGCGGCAGAGGAATGGTAAGTTCCTACTCCCGTTAGTAACGTTGCTGGTGTTTTAGTGAAAAGTGTGCCGGTAGGGGCCTGAACCACCAGAACTTTTTTCCAGACCTGGTAACTCATAATGAGGGCCTTAGTGCACTTAAATAATTGCAAAATCAACATGTTTATTTACAAACTGATATATAAGCAAAACATTTTCAATGCCTGGGAAATCAAGACACTACACAACTGATACCCACCACCTTGAGATGATGGACTATAGGTTTGCACAATAGCAATGTTTGCCTGCTTGTGATTTGGCCAACCATGATGAATTCATAAGACAATGGGCCTCATTACAAGTATGGCGATATGGTGACAAAGGTGCAGGTAGCGCTACTGGCACCATTGCTACCGTACCGCCATACTACGAGCTGTGCTCGCGGGTGCCTGTGAACCCGCCAGGTCTGACCTGGCGGGCAGAGCAGCACCCACGAGCACAGCAAGGCGGATGCACCAGAACCGTTCTAAACGCTGCCGGTGCATCCGATGTCCCCATTCCCATTGAGCCCTATCGGGCTCAAATGGGAATGGGGACTGACAGGCACCTGCACCCGGCAATGGAGGAATTACCGGGTCCGGCAAAGTCTGAATACCTCAGTAATTCTTCATTGCTGGGTGCTAGATTTTTTCACGGGTTTGTAGGTAGCCTTGCCTGTTTTACCGGCAAGGCTACCTCCAACCTCGCAATGAGGCCCAATAGCTCTCCTAAAAAAAAAAATGAAGACATTTGGGTCTAGGTGATGAAATTGATCAATATCAGGACACTACCATAAACGCTGTAGCAGTTACACATCATGAAAATAAAGGTAGCCCTTTTTCTGCATTGAAACTACAGGGAGCTTCTGTTCTAGTCCACATACTTTCCACAGAGGGGAACTGTGCTATTTACACTTGGCCGTACAGGGATCCCCTCTGCGTAGGTTTCAACTTTTGCATGCTGGAGTGCAAAAGGGGGGCGCCAAATGCTGGTGTACTCTCTTTAACGCCACCCTTTTGAACTCCACCGTGCAAAATCAGTAAACGCTGCCTGCCATTTATGTATGAAAGTCAGGCTTTACAATGGATTCCTATGGAATCCGCCTACTTTATACTCATGTAAAAAGCCAAAGGATTCTCTAGAAATCCACAGCATTTGCGCCATATTGCGAATGATATATTTTTATGGTGGAGAAGAAGGGCAAGGCTGAATTATAACTTACAGTCTTCACCACCTCTCTTCCATAAAAATTAAAAACAAATTTAAATATGGCGTGGAGTAAAATCAGAGCGTAACATGTTTCAGTTCATTATATGCATTGATTTTAAACCAAGCCATGTTGAACTTGAGTTACTAGAGGTCTGTAGGATATTTTGTGTAAATTCGGGGTTTGGCAGTATTTTTCTTACTGCCAAAATATGAGCGGTAGTTTGGGGATAACTTATCCTTGCATTTAGATTGGTTTTGGCCTCATATCATTCTAGTGACCATACATTGTTATATTATATTGGAGTACCTAGCAATATGTATTACTTGCGGTATTTTGCGATAGTATATTGTTTGCGGTATTTAGTGGTGAGCTTAGTTTCCTTCCCTACATCATAACCCCATCATAAACAAAACCTTCCTTTCTATTAGAATACCTCCTAGTGATCTATAGAGGGCCTTGGACCTATACACACAAGAAAACCCAACACTTTTATATAGAGTGCCACCTACAGTCTGTGGCTGGTATCACTGGCTTATCTTCACCAGCGATCTATGCGCCTGTAGGCATTACTGGCTCATAGACCTCCAGTAATCTATATGTTATATTATGGTTCCCTCCAAACAACATGCAAGGAGGACACACACACACACACACACACACACACACACACACACACACACACACACACACCTATTTTATCACTGGTTGTTATTGTATCTGCATGGGCAAATTGGCAAATGTATTACCAAAGGGAATGAATCTCCCCTATGTCCACATTTAAAATCCCAAATGCAATAATGACTCTAAACACTTCGTTTTTATATTCTGATTATATTGCATACAAGTACAATTCACAATTCAATGCTTACCATGTACATTTCACCATTATCTGTAACAAAAGAAAAAGAAACAGAAACAGAGCAAACAAGCCTTTTTAAAAATATGAGTTACTTTTTAACATTCTAAACATGATGAAGTAAAATGCTGGGGATTTCCTTTGCTATTCTTCTTACATGACATTTTTAATTCGGTCATCCATCCGACTGCACACAATGACCTCACTTAAACTTTATCTGCTTACCAGAAGTATTTGTTTGAAGTTGCCCCACACAACCTTGCTTAGCTCGCCTCAGCAAAACAGGCCCAGTCACCGAACTGCTCCTGTAATCTTGGGTGCTTGGAATGCGCGGCAAGTAATTCTCCAGCCAGGCACTCCTCTTCTCAGAGCCCAGTCAACCCGAACTAAACTCTCCCTGTAATCTTCCCATTAAAAAACTCAGAGCCTCCCCACATCTGACGTGGCATATCTGCAGACACTTTCTTCCAATCATATTAGCAGAAAATGTATTCTGTTACCACCCTCATGTTCCAAACAATGAGAGCTTCAGATCATAATAACTGTATCTTTTGATTTCCTGCTGCCTTCATTTCTGCTTTCTGCATTCAACACAGAAAGAGAAAAGTAGAAGAAAAAAAAATGCCAGTGCACTTTTAAAAAACAAATTTCAAAATATGCATTTTCACCACTTTTGAACATGGGACTACATTATAATGTTAAAGGTTAGAGTTAGTGTTTAGTAAATGTTAATTAGGTTAAGCAGTTATAGATAAATAATGTAGTCTTCTATGTATGAGGTATTCAAGAGAAGAAAAAAAAAATTGTGCACTTTCTGCAGTTTCACATTGGACTTTTGCTGTGAAAAAAAATGAATTATGTACCTTGCATGCCACCAGCAATATATTCACATGTTATACTGGCAACATAAAATAACTATGTGTGTGCCACATTATTGCTGGCAACAAACATTTTGCCATCACATTTAGTGAAGCGCTATATATTCTCAAACGCTATAAATATTACAAAACGCTATATCTATTACTACAGGTCTTATGAACTCTAACATCTGTAAAGGTCTGCTCTCTGTTGCCCCATCTTTTCAGAAAATGTAAATAGCTCAAGCCTATGAAATTAATTTACATTAGGTACTCTTGACATTCACAGTGAAATGTATTACCACTTGGTAATTGGGGTTACCTTTCTATACTACTCTGACATGTTTTGTTATGCAGATTTATGAAGGTTGACTAGTACTTTGTTACAGACGCTTCAAAGTATACTCCAATGCTCTGAGGCGGTTCAAGGGATGTTATTAAGATTGGAATGGGCCTAATGGCTGTCTCGCTCTGTCTTGTCTAGAAATCACCAATCCACCCTAATCCATGTGTCCCTACTCCCCAGGTTTTAATTTTTGTTTTTTGTTTTATTGGTTAAATAACACTAACCTTTAAAAACAAATTCTTAATAATACTAGGAGTGAAGACGTGAAGGCCAAACATTGCCTATCTCTGAACTCCTTCAGGGACTTCCTAGCTGTTCCTACTCTATCCAGAGATTAGTGGTCTAATAGGGGAATTGGATTGTGCCATACAAACACTCGGCTTGATTTGGTCTTATTTCTATCATGTCCTTAAGCTTCCCTCTCTCTTACTTCCTGATGCTCTCCTCTCACCAATCTCTTCCTTCCAACTCCACCCTTCTTCTTTCCTTCTACTCTCTGTGTCTTCCTCCTCTATCCCTCCAATGTCTCACTCTCTCTTAGCCTTGCCTCACCCCTATGATATTGCTAGAGGTAGCAAGGTACCAGGAAGGAGGCTTCCTGGTACTCCTACTCCCTCCTCCGCACTACAACTACTTACTCTACACTAGTACTCCATCGTCCACACTACAACCCCATTCTCCATACTTCAACTTCCTCCTTCGCAATACAACTGCTACTCCACCCACCTTTCTAATCAGACATCTTCCTTTCACTGAAATACTAACACTTCGCATACCCCCAACACTTGCTCTCCTGGCCACACTCATTACCTTCCTACACACACAATTCAATACCACTTGCACCCACTACTGAATACCTCAGCAGCTCCAGAAATCACCTCCATCCTCCACTTTTCATTCCTTTCTCCTGCTGGTCTCTTGGTATGCCTCCTCCTCCTCGTATGGCCTTGCCCAAGCAACCCACACCTTTATGCTTCCTGTTGCCCTCTTTATGTGCCCTCTCCTCCTGCCATTTGATCGCTTGCCCTGACCAATCTGGTCTTTCTTCCCCACCCGGGAGGTGTTAGAATCAGCAAGGATATGAAATAGCGGGTTAAGTCCCTCCATTTCACTCCGATAGGCCCACTGCTAAATAGTGATAGCGGCCCGGGAAATAGAATGTCCAAATTGATGTTAGAGGGCATTGGGCTCAGCTCCCATAGGATAAATACAGTCTGTTTGAGTTCTGTAACCCTTTCTTTTACTCTGTGGTGATCTAGGGAGCTTTGCTCTGGCTAAGGATGTTTGGGGTCAGTGCTGGGGAGCGATGCCCGGTCTCTCTTCTTTCTCTGTCTCAGGTGACAGAACACGGGCGGCGAGAACTGATGTTATGCCACTGCTTCCTTGTTCTCAGATCATTCACTCCAGAAAAAATAGAAGAAATCTGGTGCACATTGTATTTAGGTGGCATGCTATGAAACAAAGTGGTACTGCAGATCAACAGGCTGTCACAAGGGGTGGGGCAGGAATTTGGATCCTCTAAACTGCCACCATCCTCCTCTGGGGCTGCACTGGTTATACATTTCTCCCTTCGAGGCCTCTCACCCCAGGCTGAGAATGGTGCACTGCCTCTCTTGACAAGACCAGGGTATTGGCTTTGTCACAACTTCAAATGTACATTTTGAAACATGGCAGATTAAGGCATATCTGTCAAACAATTAATAAAATCACAGATTTAGTGTGACCAGTTCTTTAGTTTGTCGGGGCAAGCTATAGCTCTAAGGTCCTTTTTTGCATACATGGCACTAGAAAGCTTTAGGCTTTGTGATTAATCCAAATGGAGTCATCACTAATTCCCTGGCGGTAACCTCCTCCCATGTGGCCATGGGACGGCAGCCGCTACCATATCCTGACCCACGGGACGGATATATGAGGGAGTATTACATGGAAGGAGAAAGCCTCTGGGGAGATGTCATGGCTTCATTGGAATGGCTATGGTATCATTCATTTGCACCTTAATACCCAATACCCTCATGGCCTATTGCCATACATCTACACCCCCTTTTAGGGAAAATAGAGAAACCATTTCCCAAGATTCCATACACCAACCTTCCATGCGTGGTCTAAAATGTGGAAGGTCCAAGAACACCTTTTCCAGTTCTAATTATTCACCATATAGAATTGATTTATCATTTAGAACTGTTGAAAGCGATTTTCCAACCAATCTACATCACCCAACAACAATGGACTCCTTTTCCCACAATCACCCAAATACTGGGACGAGGAAGAAGGAAAGAGCAATGCAGAACAAAAGGAGCAAGAAGCTCAATGAGCATTCTAGTTGTTTTCAAAGTGCACCTGTATGCGGGAGATTTAAAGCCCGGAGGCCACACCATAGAGGCTGCATCTTTTTGAAAAAGAGGTTTCATCCATCCGCGAAGCTTGGGAAGCCTGGAAGCATGAACCAGTGGGGCGGAGCCTAGCGGCTCACCAAAAGGGGAGAAGAGAAACACAAGTTCAGACTTTGCTGCAGACTCGTCAGGAGCGAGTGGAAAACCCCTGAACGTATGGCAGTCGTAGAAGGCAGCGTTTCACCTACCAGGCCCTGGATCGAGACAGGTGTGCAGAAGCGAGACTGCAGGAGACACCAAAGCAAATCAAGAGCAGTCCAGTGAGGAAAGCGGCTGGTAGACAGTTCCTGCTTGATATGATATGATATGATATGTTATTCATAAGGCGCCTATACACAATGTGTTTCTAGGCGCTTGGTTGCAAATGGGCCTGGGAACGGCAAGAACAGCCAGTGAGTCAACCCAAACACAGTTGGGTCCCCAGAGCGTATAGGCAACCGCGCCAAATAAACAAATATAATAATAAAAGCCTCAGAAGGAGAGAAAATAAAGAAACTGAATGAGACAAAAAAAAGTATATTGCGAACAAGGCCCCTCACAAGATATGATTGTATGTAATACAAATATGTGGGGTATCCAAATCGAATGATGTATCCAGGAGAAATACTATACCACAAAGGGTATGCACAACTGTGGAAGTAAACGAGGAATAACAGATCATTCTAAGAAGTCCTGACTGGAGAGTAAACCAGGCAATTACAATGTTTTGTGAATACAAGAAGTTCTGGCAGGGTAGTATACCAGGCAGTTGCAAGTCTACAATAAGTTATTAAAATTGTGTATGAATACAAATGAGGATGTCCTGGCAGGGGAGTACACCAGGCAGTTAGTTAAAAGCCTACATGAATTCCTAAGAAGAAGTATAGAACTGTGTTTACCAGATAAAAGGAACTTAGTGAACGAAGTGGAACTACAAAGCTATGCAGTTTTGTAAATACCAGTACTGGTGTAGGCCAAGAAAGACACAAGATACTGTTAGATAAAGAATACTTTGTCTTGAGAAGGATTCCAGGGGAAGGGAGCTACACCCTGGAACCAAGATGTTTCACCCTTGAAGGGCTTTTGTGTTGGAGCTGTTTATTCCTACTTTACAAACTATTTTGCATAAAGACATTTCTCTTTTCACCTTATAGTTTAGTTAATAGTGTGAGGGTCAGAATAGAACTTTTGGACACAAGTACGGTTTTGATGTTGACATCCTGCCAGATCCTTACTTTTTAGTTTTAGGTAGGGAAATTACTAGAGCTTGGTTACAGAGCCCTTTTCCCAAACCTTTTGTTTTCAATAAAAGTATTTAACCAATGACATGGCAAACTTGTGTCCTGTTTTCATTCCTGACTCTTCAAAGCTTATTCAACCAAGTATGTTCTATTATTATAAGGCTGACAATATCCTTTGTTACTTGATTTAATGTAGTAAATACTCAAAAAGGTTCCAAATTATGATCCTCAGTGAGAATATGCCACTTTCTTGAAATACCATTAGGAATAGTACAATTTGATCCCTTACAAGTAGTTATACATCTAATTCACTAATTGTCCACCTAAGATGGTGGTTTTGGTGTTGAAAACACACACACACACACACACACACACACCCCCCCCCCCCCCACACTTTGGCACTAGGAAAGTGAGCCAATTACGCAATACTCTCTGTAGGGGACAGGGCAGGTGGGATCCCACTGGGGTGACCCCTTCTGGAGACAAGGAATGCCCAAATAAGATTGCATCCCACTTCCCTTTACTTCTAACGTGCCAGTGTTAGTTGGTTTCATGGGGGTTGAACAGAATTACAATTTAAGGAAGGTGGATGGCTTAGTATCTGACCTGTTATTGTTACCGCCTTCTTGTAAGCACCTGGATGAATGGCAGTGTCCCTTTTCTCCCTAGGAGGAACCCAAATGCACATGGACACAAGCAGCAGAGAAGAGAGGCAGAAGGAGAGCGAGAAATGCTGGCCTGCTCATTTGCACGGACAAGGGAGTCCCTCGCTCAGAGGAAGGAGCAGAGTGAAGAATCACATCATTAACGCAGTGGCCAGAGATTCCTTAAAGTCAGTGGAATGCTTCTGCTTTGGATGACGTGGAGATCTCAGAGATCCTGGGACCACAGAAGCAGGAGACGGCAACGCCGCTCAAGGAGCTGTGGGGAGACGGCCAGCTGAAGCGACATATGGGACCCACCTGCCCGAATTGTACAAGCCGCTAAAAGGAACAAAATTACACAGACGTATGCCAGGTATGAGGCGCAGAGCCACAGAGCCGCATTGGCCAGAGACACCCAAGACCCGGTCGGACAACCCCGCTGGTAAAGAGGTACATGACCTCATGTTAAAAGTGGGCAGAGGGTGGTAAGCATCCAATGTGTTGGAGAACCGAAGAAAACGAAGGCTGAGCAAGCCTCAAGCCCAGACGGGACTGTACAACCAAATATTCAGCAAAGGGATGGAGAAACTGAGGAAACTAAGACTGAGCAGGCCATAAGCCCATGCTGTGCTGCCAGATCAAACATCCCACTAAGGGATGGAAAAGCAGAGAAAGAAAGGCAGAGAAAGCCATTAGCACATACCAAGCTGAGCATCCAAATACCCCAGAAGGGTGTGTGAAAAATAAACTACCAAACAGCGCTGAAGCTTCCCGTAGTCCACAGAGTACTGCAAGTAAGAATACCCCAGAAGGGGTTGAGCAGAGCTACTACCACAGTGGTGCTGAACAAGCCTGTAGCCCACTTGGGGCTGAGAAACTGGCTACCCTGCGAGGGGGTGAGAGAAAGGACACAACAACCAGGGATGGCCAAGCCTGTAACCCACATGAGGTGAACAATTAAGGAAAAATAACCTGTAAACCTTGTTGCCAATGTGAATACCGACCGAACCAGGTCAAGAGGAGATTTCCAAGGGAAAGGGAAAAAGCAAAGGCTATTTTAGACTATTTGACAAAGACTGTATTTGTTCAAGGCCAGCTCTGTCACAAGTTTTGATACACTCCTCCCTGAGGGCTACAAGATCCTCTCTGAGCCCAGGCCCAACTGGCCCGGTGGTGGAGTAGCCCTGATCTTTCCTCAGTGGATCCCTGCTTCCATCATCCCCACTCAAACCTATTCCTCCTTTGAATACCTGGTTTGCAAGCTCTCTATCTCTGCCAGCCTCTCTATAACCTTGGCCACCATCTACCCCACTTTGCCAGGTCACCCTCTTCCTCTCTGAATAGGCTGACCTCACGTCCTCTCTCGTTTCCTCTAACTCTCAGCTTCTCCTCCTTGGGGATCTCAACATTCACCTGGACTCCCCAAACACCTCCGCTGGGCTCTTCTGCAAACTATGTGACTCTTTCCCTCTGCATTCTATCCCCTGGTGTGACACACTCAGCTGGACGCACCTTGTATGTTCTGATCTCTTGAGAAATCTCCCACTCTAATCCTCTTAATACTCTCTCTCCTGGACTTGCACTGCCTTCTGGCTTACCTTGCACTACCTGTCTGGTTTGCTCCTTGTAGTCCGAGCCTTCCTTGAACTTAACTCAGAGCCTTGCTGCTCTGATTGCACTCCCACCTGTACACTCTCCCCTGCACTTCTTTTTGCGCACTTGCACAATCTAAATGACACTAGGCCTACTAAGAAAATTTGTCTCGTCTTCCCTTGTTACCCCTATTTGCCTGGTTGCGCCTTGAAACACTTGTGTATAGGAGCATAATAATTAACCAACCAATCAATAAATAAAAAAGGATAACTGAAAGACACTTGGTTTTTGGAACTTTGAAATGTAACCACGAATTGAAAGATATCAGAAGAACTCTTTGGATGGGGTGAGAAAACCAGCCACCGCAAAACTCTCACAAGGGAGAAGTTACTCGATCCTAAAGCTCAAGGTCAGGTTTTCCTTTTCTTCTTTCTTTGTATAGTGGTTGGGCAGATAGTAGGTTAGAATAAGTTTGTACTGAGGACAGTATTTATTTGTGAGACGTCCAGATGAGCACCCGTTTGTTATTTTCCAGCGCAGCGACTCCTTCATAGAAATAGGATTAGAGAAGGTTTCTTTAATTTCCACAATAAAGTCCTCTGCTCTGCCTCCTATGTCAGACTTGCCACACAACCCACACAAACACTTCTATAGAAAAAACCCTTAACAAGTTAAGCTTATCTATAACCGCACACTCGAGCCACTTGCCCTTTTCTGTCTATAGTGGGTAACTAAGATTATTCAGCAAACGTAAGTGGAGATCTGTATTAGGGGCAAAATGGAACACAAAAGTGTGCCTTCCTAGTTAATATTTTACGGACTTTCCCTTTACAGAGAGATGCACTTTGGTGATTTTGTGTTCACTGCAAAAAATAATCTTGCATTCTTTTGTGCATGTTCGGTGTCCATGTTTGGCGTTGCATATGCTGAACATGCCAATGAAATATTCCTAATGATCCACGGTCATGACATTTGTTAATTAAAAAAGTCACAAAGGGCAGCCATTTTGTGGCCTCCCATGTGTGGTTATGATCAATCACATAGTACAGCAAGAACATAAAATACCATTCTTTTCTTGCTATGATAGGGAAAAACAGGGTATGCATATATTTTCCAAGCCATTACAAAGGATGCAATGTCCAGATTTTTTCAGCGAGTTTCTTTGATTTGTCAGCCTGGTTCTCAGGGTTTCGATGCATTCCCAACACTGTCATATATAGTCTCTATAGGGTTCTTGTCATCTCCCTGGGTTAGTGCCCTGGACACTCTTTGGACTTGTCTTGTTCCTGAGGTTCGCTTTCACTCCTCCTTCCTCATCCCAGATGTTGTCGTCCTCTCCTCCTTGCTCCATTCATGCCATGTTCTCATTCTCTCTTTCTAATGTTATATTCTTGCTTTGTCCAGGATGTTCTCTGGTCTCTTTCTTCTGGCGTCTCTCCTCCAGAGCAGTGTCTTCTTTAGCCCGCTCTCTGGTAGTCTCACTGTCTCTGCATTGTCCTGGTATTGCTTTCACCTCTTCTTTTGTTCCTAAGGTTTCCTGTTGCTTCCTCGTCTCGTGTCCCCCAAACTCCCTCCTGTGCCTCCTTTCTGTTTTCTTTCTTCCTTTGAAGTACCTGACTTCCTATGGTTCTTTCTCTTTTTTCTCATCATATGTATGAGCTTCTCATTTTGTTTCCTCTTTCTTTGCAAAAACGCCACCCATACCTCCTCGATACGTACCATTTTCCCTGACTCCTTTCGCCCTTTCTTGCTAATCACATTTCTCAAAAATACCAATCCCTCTTAGTTGGCAATTTTGGCTAACTTGGAGCTGTGCCACCTCTGTTTCGCCTTTATGTATTCTTACTATTCCAAGCACAACCTCGCTCTTTAAGGCTGGTATTTATGTTTTAAACATTTCCAGCTGTATTTATCCAGATTTATGTTTTGGTCATTTTAGATGCATTTACTTAAAGTTTTTGCTTTGTAAACAATAAGCTACAATATCGGATACTCTTGATATCCTTGCCCCTGTCATGAGAATCCGCCCGAAGCCCAAAGCCAAATGTAACTCCTGGTATGACTCGGATCTCGTCACCCTAAAACGCAAGTGCAGGGTGGCAGAGAGGAAATGGCGTGCTTCATGTACATCCTCTGACAAACTGGCCTGCCGCCTGCTCCTAAGGCAATACCGTTTCTCCGTTCTCACCAAGAAGAGAGCCCTTATCCAAGCCCGCATCTCTTCTGCATCTAACAACTCGGCCAAACTCTTTAAAATCTGCAAGGAGCTTGCCAACCCTCCTGCAGTCTCTACCTCTCCTATACCCTCCCAGGCCCTCTGCACTGCACTGGCCTCTCACTTCATCTCTAAAACTCAGGACATCCTGTCCACACTCTCCTCCTATCACCTCCCCCATCTCTTCCTGGCTCTTCCTCTGGCCCTTCTGCAGCCACCCCTCCTCCCTCCTTCTCTGCCTTTCCCCTTTTTTCTGCTGACGAGGTTTCCAGACAAGTCCGATCTATGAAAGTCTCGTCTAAACAGGTTCACCCCTGCTACTCCAAAACTATCAAGGACCACATCGACTCCCTGGCCCCTGCCTTGGCTGACTTTTGCAACCACTCCTTCGCCTCTGGAGTCTTCCCATCCCCCCTTAAGCACTCCCTTGTGCACCCTCTTCTTAAGAAACCCTCTTCCGACCCCTCCTGCCCGGCTAACTATCGCTCAATCTCCATCACTCCCTTCCTGGGCAAGCTCCTGGAGAAACTGGCCATCTCCCAGCTTAACCTCCATGCTGAATCTGTTGGTAGTCTTCATGACCATCAATCCGGCTTCAGAGCTGCCAGGAGCACGGAAACTGCTCTCCTGAACATCCGTGAGGACCTTCTCTCGAACCTCGACTCCAACACTCCTTGTGTTCTCATTCTGCTTGATCTCTCTTCTGCATTTGACACTGTCAACCATGCCATCCTGCTCAACCGTCTCCGTGATAACCTGGGTATCACTGGTTAGGCTCTGGCGTGGCTGACCTCTTTCCTTTCCAATCGACCCTCCCAGGTCCAACTGGGGTCCTTCCTCTCTGACATCTTTTTCTCTACCTGTGGTGTCCCCCAGGGATCTAACCTCTCTCCCTGGCTGTTCAACCAGTATCTGGCACTCCTTGCTTAGCGCATCGCCACTCTCTGCCCCAACTTTCAGTGCTATGCGGACGATACCCAGCTCATTTTCAGGCTACCCTCGGCCTCCTCCTCTCCTTTCCTCATCTCCGACTGTCTGTCTGCTACCCAGGAATGGTGTGCCACCAATGACCTCTGCCTTAATGCCAGTAAGACTGAGATTCTACTCATCGCACACCCACTCCCTCCTTCCCTGCAGTGCTCTGGCCAGCCTCTCTTGGCCTACTTCCTGCTCCTTACTTGCAAGGCAAAAAACCTTGGGGTCATCTTCGGCTCAACACTCTCCTTCTCTCCTCATATATCTGACGTCTCTAAGAAGTCACACTACCAGCTGCACCTCCTCAGAGGTATTCTTCCCTTCCTCTCCTTCCCCCAGAAGCTCACGGTCTCCAGAGCCCTGGTTCTCTCGAAGCTGGACTACTGTAACAGCCTCTATCTTAATCTGCCTGCCTCCACTCTCCGCCTTCTGCAACTCATCCAGACCAGGCCTGCGAGACTTGTCCTTGGCCTCAAGCCCAGGGACCATATCTCTCCAGGACTGAAATCTCTACACTGGCTCCCAGTGGCTGCGAGGATTAAGTTCAAAACCCTCTGCATTGTCCACAGGGCCTTCTGGGGCCTGGGGCCTAAATCCCTTCAACTCTTTTTTCCTAAATATCTTCCTTCCCGAGCCCTCCGCTCATCTGTCTTGAACTCCCTCAGGGTGAGCCGCTTCTCGAAGCAACGAGCTGGGGGGAGATCTCTCTCTGCGGCAGGGACCTCTCTCTGGAACAGCCTTCCTGCCTCCCTGAAACTTGAGGAGAACCATCTTCGGTTCCGGAAGCACCTCAAAACCGTCCTCTTTGCTTCTGCTTTCTCTCCCCCTCTCCCCTGCTAAATTCTTCACTGAAACTGCACTGAACCTGCACCTGGGCCACTCTCACCGACCTCGGTCCTTGGCCCAGCCACTCTCCACCTGCACTGCCTCCCTGGCAACCCCTTCACTGCGGGGCTGTCTCTGCATCCCTACAGCTCCCCCCTCCTAGCACTTGTCTGCACTTACCTTGCACTTGCCACCACTTGGCCCTACTTATTTATTATTTATTTATTTTTATTCTACTTACCCTGATCAGCACTTCCCCCCTCTCCTTCCCCTTGCACTTTTTCCCTTCCCCCTACCCCTGCACTTGCGCGATCTGAATGACACCTGGCCTAGTAGGATCGTTGTCTGTCTTCCCCTTGTTCCCCCCTCCCTGTCTCGTCGCGCCTTGAAACACTTGTATATAGGCGCGTTACAAATGCCATATTATATCATACAACTAGAACTTTTACACCTTTATTGAAATAAAACAGGCAGTACTTAGATGCCTGCAATTTGTTCCTCAACGATCTGGATTTCTGCACATCGAGCCATGTAAAAATAGCCATCTTCTATTTTTACATTAAGACCAAATGGATGGCTGTCCCTGGCATTATTGCTCTGAGCAATAACGCTTTAGTCATGTAAACATCTCAAAAGGGAAATATATTCCTTTGTATAGCCTCTCCATTGTGTTAAATTGTAAAGACATTGGGCCTCATTACAAGTTTGGCGGTAGCCTTGCCTGATGCTTACATTAAATGGCTGTAAGACATGCCCTGTGTGACCCAAGCTCCCTTCTGGCATGCATATGGCATGGCCTCAGGCCTTGACTTATTTGCCCTATTCCCTCTATGTGGCATCCATAGAGCACAGCATATGTGTCCCGCAGCATACGTGCAAGCCCAGTGTTCCCAGTGATCCAATGTTAGCACAGAGTGGTGCATCATTATTATTACTATTAATATTATTATTATTGGGGTATTTATTGAGTGCAAACCTAGCTTCGGGAAGCAACAGAGTGCTTTACAATCATAACTAATGCCCGTGCCCTTTTTACCCCATGCCTCTGAATGTGCAACATGAGAGGCATGGCAGAAAGCAGCATTCTGTGCATCCCGCACAAAGATCATGGCAACAGGAAATGTCTTGTTGGCTCCAGGCCCCTAGTATTTGAGTGCCAAGGTTGTGTCAGAAGTTGTATGCAGCACATTCCACAAAATGAGCTTGTGTACAGACCATGCCCTGAGTATGACAAAATCTAGTAGGTGGTGTGAGGGGTCGGAAATGTGAGGCAGGCAATTTTGCAAAGAGTTTTCAACTTTAGCCATTTTATTAAATAAAAAGGTTGGATAAATGTCTTACTATCCCTACCCTGATGAGGATATCCCTGCCTAAAATAAACTAAACAAAAGGATATCTGTCCCTCACACTTGTACATTCAATAAAGCAACAAGCAAATGCATGGCAGTTCAATTCAACAAATATATATAACATATGACCAAATTCATAATATGATCAATGTCTCTTCTCTTAACCTGGGCGAACTCCCCTTCCTCAAATCTGTGCAAGGTTCTGCTTCACAGTTCAAAAAAAACAAGGAAATCCTTGTTTAGCACAACGTTCCAACACAGTTCGTAAGGATTTGAACTTGATAACAAAATGTTCTGTTGTCTCAACAATGTAACAGAAGAAATAATATGTTCCAACTCATCCTGGAGCAAGAACAAGTTTCACCTTGGTCTTCTTCAAGCAAACACTAACAATTGTCTTTGTCAGGATGTTTTGTCACAAACTTTGATTTCTGCAGAATTGTAACTCCTCAGCAGGCTTGCACAATGTGTCTTTAAATGCCACAATTTAACATGAGTTGTCTCTGTTAGAACTGCAGTCCAGATGTTTTATCAACTACTACCTGTTTGCTCCCATACCAGGCCTTTTAAAGCAACAACTTCTTGCCATGCGGGAATACTCCCCTGCCCGTTCAATGCTTCACCAACAAGAATAGAGAGTGCTTCAGTGGTAATTTCGAACAACAACTTCACAAGGTTTCTTTGGCATCAAACTTTAAACCAATTTTGGGGAAACAAGGAATTTTATTAGTGCTCTTTAGGACTCCTTTGCAACTATACTCCTCTCCCTCTGGATAACCTTCTCCAGAAGGGCATGCCACCTTTCTTTCTCCTCTATGCCAACAACCAAATAGAGACCAGGATGTGGTCTTACTCTTCTTCTATCTTGGCTTTGGCAAAGTATGTTTATATCACCTGATGATCTGTATTTCACAACACACGAGCAGCAAGTCTATTGGTATTGCTGAGTTTTTAAATACTCTTGGCTTGGGTAGTGCTTGTAAGCTTTTGGTTGTCCTAGAGCTTCCCCACAGGGTTTTTGGGCCTTCCACAATTGCTCACGCTTGCTTGCATGGTCACTTTAATTCAACAGGTATAACTTTCATTGGTTTCGTATAGTTTGGTATTCAAAATTATAATCACGGCTTCTTTCACTCAAACGCAAGTGAAACTGCCTGCTGTGAACACGCAGACAGCGTAGCAGCACTGCAGAGTCGCTTGCAAGCTGTGAACTCACTTGGTAAGTCGCTCACTCACACTCTACTTGGTGTTTGCAGTTCTTCTGTGCTTGTGGCTCCTCTGACAGCCTATTCTGGCCAACCTGCGCTCACACAACTGCGAAATAGAGCTCTAAAGAGGGGAAACTTTCCTAGCTACTGCTACTTCCTGCTGCGTGACCTCTGCACAACGAGTCTTCACTGGGAAAGCATACATTTCTTTATGTTTGCTGCTGCGCAACCTCTGCAACAGAGAGAACTCGAGGCAAAGACCCTCTCAGGATCGGTCACCACTTTAGGCATTACAGTGGTCCCGGCATCTTCTCTCGCCCCCAGCTTCACTTTCAGCTGCATGCACAGCTTTCACTGCTTCCTCCACTTCTACTGCTCTTCTCTGTTTGCCTGCACTTGAGGGGGCTTTTTAAGCCTCTTTCTCCCTCAGGTGTAGGTCATCTACACTAATTAGCTGACCGCTCCCACAGCAGTGTTCCTCTGCATCCCTCTTCCGCATCCCAATACTGAGGGAATTATGGGACTTGAAGTCCCTACCAACAAAGTTAGTTTTTCTAACCTTTTCTGCTTTAGTGATTTGATTTCCACTCTCTGCAATATTCATTGAAGGAGTCTCATACAAATCATTCACCGGTCTTGTTTGGAAGGAGGAATAAGGCTTTCTAGGCTTTTGAGGGTTATTATTCACAAACATCCTTCCATTACGCCCTTTGGAGTTAGGGATGTTTCTAGCTCTACGAGTTTGAGAAGGGGTTTTATTCACTTTTATGTCACAGGAGTTCTGGATGCTGTCACTCACATTAAGGTGTTCAAAAGGTGGAACAGTTAGATTATTGTGGCAACAAGAGATTATATATTTTGGTAGTTGTGATATCCCTTCCTTAGAGGAAGCCAAATACTGTATTTCACCCCACAGATTCCTCTCACTTCCCTGAGCCTTTTCTCCTCCTAGGTGATCCTCCCACAGAACACCATCCCCAACGTTAGGGTCAGGCAGCGTCTGCTTTTCCTTGGCCACCTGGGAGGAGACTTCTGGCAGGGGTTTAGTGAGGGATCCATAGGATATGATATGAAATGATTGGTTTTTTTTTTGTTAAACTTTATTTATTGGCTGACTTAAGCATTACATATTCTATTATCATGCAGTATACATTACATGATGCAGCTTGTTACAGGTGGTTATTCATACATATATTCAATGCGTTAACTTTTTTCATGCTCTGTGGATAGATCCGAGGGCCGTTTTATTGTACTGATGCTGAGGGCTGGCCGGATAATTCCAGGTATCTCGGATGGGGGCCCATATGTCCCTTGGGTGATTGGTTGGTGCGCTGAGTCTTATGAACCCTGTTTCACATTCGTGCATCTCAATCAAATCTTGATGCCAAACTTGAATTGTGGGGGCCGTTTTAGCTTTCCAGTGACGGAGCATGTTGCGTTTGGCCACGGCTGTTGCCACTGAAAAGAATTTACGATTCTTTGTTGGGAACTTGTCATGTCCCTCAGGAGATATTTCAGTTGTGTTGCCGGGATTCGGGTCTCAAGGATATCACTGATACAGGCGGCCACCTCTCCCCAGAACCGTCTTGTGGGAGGACATTCCCAGTACATATGGAAGGAATTGGCTTCCGCGGTCTGGCATTTGGGGCACAGTGATTGTTTGGATTTGTCGAATTTGGCTACTTTCCCAGGGGTAACATGCAAATGATTCAGCATTTTATATTGGATCAATCTGAGGTTAGTATTAAGTGATATATTCTTAGTGTATTGACAATATCTACTCCATTGTGTATCCTCAGTTACCACCCGAGGTCTTTCTCCCATTTGGTTTTCATGTTGTTTCGGGACAGGGAGTGGGACTGTACTGTGCTGTAGATTTTGGAAATAGTGCCTTTGAATCCGTCTTGATCTAGTATGTCTACCATAAATGGATGGGGAGGAGGTACCGCTGGGAACAATGGCCATTTGTGTTTTAGGGCAGATTTCAGGCTGTGATATTGTAGAGTTGTTGTAAGGCCCTTTCCCACTATGGCTTGGGCTTCTGCCAGCGATAGGAATTCCCCATTTGGGAACAGGTCTCCCAGTTTCATGCCTTTATCGGGGTCACACTTCCTATGCATCGTGGAGTCCTGTGTGGGGATGATGTCTGGGTTGTGCCATAGGGGTGTGCGCTCCCAGTAGGGTTGTGTGAAGCCCGTCCTACAGAACAGTGCTGCCCAGGCTTGTGAAGTGCAGGTCACCGGGAACACGGCCATCCGGCTACCGTGGTTTTCAGGGAATATACAGGTTTGTATAGCCGCCTGGGCTACTGTTTGTTTTTCCACCTGCATGTGGGGATATGATTCGGCATCGTGGAACCAATATTTGGCATAGTGAGCTTGCGCTGCATAGTAGTACAGGGTGAATTCCGGCGCAGCCAAACCGCCATTCTCCACTTTTTTGCTCAGTTTGACCCTTACAAAGCATGAGGCCATACGTTGCAGTCTTTCAAAGAAGTGTTTGCCCGGCCAGGTAGGTATGTTATTAAATAGAGTAGCCTTGGGACCACCATCATTTTCAGAAGTGCAATGCGACCGTAAACTGAAATGGGAAGTTTATTCCAAAGGGTTAGTTTAGTTTCCAGTTGTGTGATACAGGGTGCGTAGTTGGCTTAATAGAGTGTGTCTATGTCGGTGGCTATAATTATACCCAGGTACTGCGCTGAGTTTGGTGACCAGCGGAACCTTTCCATGGCCTCTGACTTGGTAACCTTCATAAGGTGAATTATTTCCGATTTGGCCTGATTAATTTTGTAGCCTGAGAATTTGGCAAAGTCTGTGATGTCCTGCATGACCGGGCTTAGGTTGGTGTTTGGGTTAAGTATATATAAGAGAGTGTCATCCGCATAGAGCGAGACAGTCTGGAATGAGCTGCCTATTGGAATGCCCAGGTGTGAATGTTTGTGGCTCAGGAGTGCAGCCGTCCCTCTATCGTGAGGGCAAATATGAGGGGGGACAGTGGGCATCCATGACGTGTGCCTCGTTGTAATGTGAAGGCTTGGGACAGAGTATGGTTAGTATGAATTATAGAACTGGGGTTTTTGTATAACAACCAGATGAAACTTTGGAATTGTGGACCAAACTCCATGCGGTGCAGAATAGCATACATGTTGTGCCAGGACACAGAGTCTAACGCTTTTTTGGCGTTGAGTGTTACTGCTGCCGCCTTGGAATGTGGGTCCATTTGTGATATGGTCACAAAGAGTCTCCTCAGGTTTAAGGATGTGGATCTAGTAGGTATGAGACCCTGTGGTCTGGATCTACTAGCTTGTTCATATGGGGAAGTAGTTGGTTCGCTATGACCTTGGCATACATTTTGGTGTCCGTGTTAATTAATGAGAGGGGGTGGTACAATTTATGGTCTTGATATGCCTTATGCGGTTTAAGTAGGACGGTTATAGTTGCTTCTCTCAGGGACTCCGGGAGCGTGCCAGATGCCAGATGCTAGGGCTTCTTCCCACAGTGCAAGTAGTTTGGGGGATAGTTCATCTACATAGCATTTGTAAAAGTCAGCTGGGAGGCCATCCGGCCCGGGGCCCTTGCCAGCCGTCCGGTCCTTAATGGCTTGGGTGATTTCCTCCAGGGAGAATGGGTTTTCCAGACTGGCCACGTCCTTGTGTTTCTAGTCTGGGCAGGGGGATAGTTCAGATGTAGTGCTCAAGTTCGTTTGGCGAGCTTTGGTCGGTGTTCTTGTCAGGTCTGAGTAGAAGCCCAGAAAGATTTTGTTAATCTTATTAGCGTTTGTGTGGACCTCAACATCCATGTCCTTGATAGAAGTGATCGGCCCGATCCCCTGTTCCGTTTTGATTAAATTTGCCAGCAACTTCCCTGCATTGTTTCCTTCTCCATACCTCCTGGCTCTGGCCAGCTGGCTAATATACTTTATTTCCCTCTCTGCCAGGGTTCTCAACTTGCCCAGTTGCGCCCGCAATGGTTTGAGAGTCTCCATGTTAGGTGCGTGTGCATGAGCTTTTACCAGCACCCGAAGATTGCCTTCCACTCGGTTTAGGTCCACTCTGATGGTTTTTAATATGTCCCCCGCTTTGGCAAGGAGGTGCCCACTGGTCCATACTTTAAATGTTTCCCAGAGCGTGGCGGCCGAGGAAACGACCCCTCATTTATGCTGAAGAATTCTCTGATCTCGGTTCTCAGGGGTTCTATGGTCGACTCATCCTTCAGAAGGGACGGCGGCATGCGCCACAAGCAATGGATCTTTTCTGTGGTCTCCAGAGCTATTTCTAGCAAGAATGGTGAATGGTCAGATATGGTTTGTGGAAGGATGTGTCAGTAATTCACACTTGGGATTAGTATCGTGGAGAGAAGCCAATAGTCTATTTGTGAGCTTGTGTAGTGCACCGATGAGTAGAATGTGAATTCTTTCAGTGCCGGGTGCAGTTCCCTCCATGCATCAACCAGTGAGATTTCGGCCATGCCATGTCGTATAGTTTTAGCTGCTCTGGAGTGGGATCTTGGGGGACCAGCTCATCTATCCAAGTCGAGATGTAGATTTGTGCTTAAGTCCCCTCCCCAGATAATCTCAGCGTCCCCACTAGGAGCCACCAGTGTCCTAATTTGGAGATAGAACTCCGGGGAGTCTATGTTCGGGCCATATGTGTCCCCCAGGATAACTTCGAGGTTGTGCAGTGTTCCACATATTATAACGTATCTCTCCTCTGCATCCACGCATGACTTGGTAAGTTGGAAGCAGGTGCGGCGATGGATGATGGTGAAAACGCCTCTGGCCTGCGTAGAGTACCTGGTTTCGATCCTCAGAGGTCCCCATTTTCTGGCCAATGAGTCCACTATTCTTGCTGTCTGTTGCATGAGTCTCCTGCAAGAATAGTATGTCGACTTTGTGTCGCCTGACGTGCTAGTATTTTCCTGGCCTTTGTGGGATTTGCCAGGCCCCGCACGTTCCATGACAGTAGTTTCACATTATGCGTTGGGACTTGTGGGGGTTTAGTGGGCTGCTAGTTTTCTCGATGTTGACCCTCTTGCCATAGTTGCACCAGCCATGCTTATTTTCTGTGTCAGCTTTTCCCCCTTTTTAACTTCCCTTTTACCCCCCACCCCACCCTCCCTCTCCATACCTCAAACTGGATAGTGTATTCCCCCAACTTGGTTTAACAGTCAGAATCAGTGGGTGGCTATTTGCGGCCACAACTTACAACTTCGGGGCTTGCTGCCTGAGTGTGCGTCGTGACTTTGGTTTACAGTGGGTTTGGGTATGTCGGCTCTTCTTTAGCCTATTAGGGCTCTGTTTGAGGATAAGCACTTGGGTCTTTATGTTGCAGTTTCACTTTGTCAGTCATTGTTCTGGGTTTCCGGGACGTGTCGTTCGATATAGGCCATTGCTTTATCCAGTGTTTCAAAAAAGTGTGCTCTTCCTGCATTTTGAATTTGTAATTTGGCGGGGAACAGCATCGCATACAGGATTTTCCTGTCACACAGTGCTTTCTTTACTTGCTCAAATGAGCATCTGGCTGTTTGGACCCCGTTGGAGTAATCTGGGTAGATGTGTATCCGGTTAGAGTCATGGGTCAGAATGCCTTTCTCCCATGATAACCATAGGATTAGTTTGTGGTCCCTATAGTTTAGGAGTCGGGCTATCATCGTCCGTGGTGGAGCTCCTGATTTAGGAGGCGGGCCAAGGATCTGTGGGCTCTTTCGATCAGGAAGTGCTGTGAGAACTGGGCCTCCGGGAACAGTGATCGAAGGACTTCCTCCATGTATTTCTCCATCGGAATATCCATGGTTTTCTCTGCCACCCCGACCACCCTGATGTTATTGCTTTAGGATCTAGATTCGAGGTCTTTGCATTTCTCCCGGATGGATTTGAGGTTCTTTTGGATTTCTTCAATTGCATTCCCATGTGTGGTCGATGTATCCTCTAAGGTGCTCACTCTTTCCTCTGTCTCAGCCACCCTGGCGTTCATTTTTTGCATGTCTGCTCTGATTAAGACAATGGTGCTACCTATATCGTCCAACTTGGAGTTGACTGCTGCAAACCCAACATGCAAGGCGCTCATATAAGGGTCCATGTTTTATTCCGGGTGTGAATGGGGAACGGGGGCGGGTCGATTGGGTAGAGCCATTTGCGCTGGTAAAGGCTCCATGGGACCTTTATTGTTCTTGTTACCCCTTACCCCTATTGGCATGACCCAATCGGGTAGGTGAAGGGCTGAGGAGAGTTGAGCGCAGTCCTTATCAGATTGTCTGGTCTGGGACTTTTGGTGTGTCTGGCAAGAAGTTTGATCTTGGCGGCTTGCTGGGTTGGGATCGGAACCCCCTGTGCCTCAGGTACCATAGTTCCTTGTGTAGCTGTGAGACCGCGGGTTGTCGCGATCTCGCTGGGGTGGATGCTGCCACGCGGTATGCGCCCCTGTGTGGTCGATTTCAACCCCTCTGGCTCAGGGTGGCGTGGCGTGAGACAGGGTGTTTATACTCCTCCACCGTTAGGCCCAGTCAGGTATCCCTTGTATGGGGCCCACTCCTGCATTGCTGCGTCATTTGTGTGTATTGGCAGCCCGAGGGCCCTGCTGTCTCTCCTGGGGCCATTAGTTCTGCAGTGTGCCTAGGGGTGTATACGGCCTATTTCCCAGTTCCACTCTGTGTTGTTGCAGTGTAACGGGATTAATTCGCAGATCCCCGCTGTGATTTAGTTGAGGGCAGCTCAGGCTTTCTTTGGGTTGGTGTAGGAGGCCGGGTCCACCCGGGGAGGGACGAGCCGTGCAGGCAGACTTAACGGAGCTGGGCTGTGGGTGGTTTGGCGGCCCCCGTGTAGGTATGTTGGGATCCTGGGGCATGGTTGAGGTGTTGGTCTGGGATGCTGCAGGAGGCCCATGGGATGCACTTGTGCATGTACCTTATCTGCTGCAGGCCGCCTCAGCCGTGGCTCTCCCTCTTTCTGTTTGTGCTGGTATGCGGCTGAATCCCAGGGGTAGCGGGGTGGGTGCCGAGGAGCGGACACGTTGTGTTACGATCTCCACCACACGTGTTCTTGACCCGCTGCTACTCGGTCTCCGCCTAGCCCTGTCCCTGATGCAGCCACCGACGGCGGGCCGGGCGGCTTCTTGGTGCTCCGCTTGAGCACGGCCACCTCGCAAGTGGTGGGGGCGCACAGTCACACCTCTTGGGGCTACTAGCCCACTAGGATGCAGTCGGCGGGGTCTCACATCACTGGCCCTTCCCTTCGTGGGTGTCTGACCCAGCAGGGTCCTCAACCATCTCCGCTCGATGGGACAGCACGTCTCTGCCTTCCTAGCAGTTTTTGGCACGCAGTCCACGCGACGGTCTCAGGGCTGTCACAACGTCTCCCGCTTCTTACATGCTTGTTACTGCACAGATTTCCGTCGGATTTCACCTGGTGCTGCCCGGATAGTTACCCTGTGCATATCATGTATTTTTAGTGCCAGCAATCACTCCATACTGCAGGATATTAAACTCAGGACCTTGGTAGTTACAGAGCTACCACTTCAGGCGGCCATCTTTGTCAGTGCACAACTGCGCCCCCCATGATTGGTTATTTATAACGCGCTTAATACCCACAGGTTTCTAATAGCGGACCCGGGGATCGAACCTCTGTTGCTCTGCGTTGTCTTACTTCCAAGGCGAGCACATTGCCCCTGAGCTATCCCCCCCGAGACCCTGATTCATCACAGTGGAATGCGAAATGCCTGACTGAGGGCCAAGTACTTGCTACTCCATGAAAAGGGATTCCCATTGTTGTAGGGCACACGCTGTATGCCCAGGCCAGGTGTGTGACAGTACAAAACATTGTCTCACTCATGCCCTTTGTGTCCTGTGCTCCTGTAGGTGGCGTGAACAGGACCTTAATTGTAGCCATACCCTTTAGTAGGCTTTATGCAGAGCATTGCCACATACACGGTTATAGAATACAATCTGAAAACATATTAGATTCACTAAAAAACATTTGGCTAATATTGAAGTTACGATGTCCTGTCTGCTTATGCTTAATGGCTTTGCTAGTGGTACATCATAAAAATGAGATAGCAGTATACATTAGAACATTTTAATTTCTGATTTTTTTTATATGCAGATATAGTGTGAGTAGTGTGTCGGCGATGCAAGCGGCAACCAAGTGAAAGCATAATAAAAAGCATAAGACAACTTTCCATTGTGGCCACGTTCAGCTTGCTTGCACAATTATGCAGATAAATGACCAGCATGTCCCTCTCAGAGATTCCAATGTTAAGTGATGTCCCAAAGAATAATAAAGACAATTAAATTTAAACTCAAATGTGTATTAAGGTATCATACAATTGGCAGGCTTGGATCCTGAGTTGTTAATTCCTTGTACAGCTTTTTTTCAAATCTCTGCCTTGTTCAGGCTTTGGGATTTCATTAAGTATCCCATAGTACAATTAGTCTATTGATGTCTTCACCCTCTCTTTGTTTAATGCCACTGGGAGTTCAGTCCATATTTCAGATTGCTTTTTTCTTCTTGGTTTCTTTCTCAAGCACAGGTCAACTTCTGGGAATGAATTTGCTTTCCCAGAATGCAACATTTCCAATTACCTCCTTCTGATACTGGAACGTCATTGTTTCTGTCTCACAGGCTAATCCCACAGTGCCACAGAAATATCCAAAAGAGCATTAATTAGCCGTGCTCCCTTTTCCTAACATAGCACCTTAATTCCTTTCCTTCTTGAACCAGACTCACTCTTTCGACCAGAGTACAGCATTTCATGTCTCTCATTCCTACCGCCTATTGGCATTCCAGTAGTCTCTCTCTCCTTGGTTTGTAGGCCATTCCTCCCAGTCTGTTGTCAATTGCTCATCTAGCAAGGGAGACTGAAACCTTGTATCAATGAGGCTGCTGAACCCATGATGAAGGAGAAGCGTATGAACCAGAAGCACGCAAGGAAAGACGAGGGCGCCAGGGAGAGAGCCACAACCCATGATAAGAGATTAATGCAGGAGAACCTAAGAAAGGAACTCCCAAATCTGATTTGCGTGAGAGAGACGGCTGAGCCAGAGAGAGGTCTCACTCAGGCAAATCAGGTTTGCAAGCTCCTTTCTTAAGTTGTCCTGCTAAGTCGTCTTGTCAAGGGTTTGTGGCCCTGGCCCTGGCTCCATAGTCTTGCTGGCATGCTTATGGTTCACACGCTTCTCCTTCATGTTGGGTTCTGAAACCTCATTGATACAAGGTTTGCGTGTCACTTGGTTGGGCCTCTTCTCCTGCACAGAGCACGCGCTATCAGCAACGCGCCGCCTTCTGCCTGGTTGGCGTATGACGCCTGGGTCATTCTCTTTGTCCTCTCTCTCTTTCTTAGGCTTGGCGTTTGGCATCTGCTTGCTGGTCTTGCTGCACTTCCTTCACTCCGCGTTCAGTGTCTGATCCTTCTGAGCCTTACGGCAGATCTGTGCAGGAGGTCATATCAGCCAACAAAGAGTTCTGTACTGGATCTCCTCCTGTCTTTCCTATGTGCCGTGCCGCAGAGTCCACTTCAAGCAAAGCAAAGGAAGATCTTATGTGCAGCCTTACAATGGCTCTGCCGCGAACATATCGTCAAGCAAATGTTGTTACTGCAATTCAAGTGAGGAATCTAAGCAGTGTCCACATACTTATTGTCCTCCACTAGCTAACACACTTTCTGGAATTGAATGAGCTTGCTAAATTCATTCATAGTGAGGTGTCCACTTTCCCAGTTTCCCATTTGCAAACAATTCAATACAGTAGAGTGGTACTTGCAAGTAGTAGCTTTTCATGCACAGAATAAACAATGTATATACTGACAATGAACTACAGCAGAATGGATTTGCTCTATCCTTTAGAGTGCCTTGACACATGTATTTGCTGAGCCGTTATAATGTGCAGCACACGTCAGAGCAAAGGGTGTTGGAGTGGGTGATCGATGCGTAGAGGGAGGAGAATGGCCGACCGATCGCAGCTAAATCACAGCCGTATTCCTGGAATATAAGATCATATTTACCTTATTTAGATGGCAATATTAGACATTAGCCAATAATCAGGGCATTACAGGTAAATGAGTTGTAAGCGTCGCTTCTGCCTAGAAGAAAGCAGAAGCTTTTGGAGAACAAAGACAAATGATATATTAAACTGTTAACCATGTGTTCAATAGCATCATGGATAGAAAGCGATGTTTCTGTGATATGATATGATATGGCATTTATAACGCGCCTATACACAAGAGTTTCGTGCGCACAAAGGTTCTGGCACCTTGAATGCTCATCATTGCGCATACGCAAAATGTGCCTGATTTAGAACAGGAAGAATAGAGAAATGTGCATGTAAACAGCTGAGCTACGATTGTGTACATTGCGATGCATAAGTGCATTTTGACGCATGCACAAATGCGGAACTGGATGCACAGACTTCGACAGAAACTGACTACAACAACCTGCATAAACTAAGTGGGGTCAGAGAAAGGAAAGCCCCTGCATGTTTCATGTCTTGGTTGAGTGGTCATTCTTCAATCACGTGTTCCTGACGATGCTCTCTGTATACGGGGCTGTCGGGTCATTGGTCAGGATTCCAAACTTGGATGATGCTGTGTCAGAACTCGCTAGGGAATGGTGGGGCAGGGGTACCACTGTGCAGTTGGGAGACTTTGGCACACCATTCACTCGCATGGAGCTAGAAAGTGGTTTGTTAGGTTGGTGACTCTTGTGCTAGAATACCTTTCCTTCTCCTGGCATACATTGCTCTGTCCTCTCTCTCCCCTGTTAGTGTGCTTTCTGCTACCATTTTCTTGGTGTAAAGACCAGAGTGGGGGTCTGTACTTCCGCTCTCTATATGGTAGAGGAGAGGCACGGATGACCCCAGCCAAGATTCTCTATTACGTTTGCAATGGACGAGCAATCAAGGTCTAGCTTCTCAGCAGGTGATGCGAGCTGGTTCTTAAGTACAGTGTAGTCCCCAAGCACCCACAAAGGAATGTCCGCACACTGTATTGGTTAAAAACAGTCTTTATATAATTAATATTCAAGGTCACGTACACTATCACAATAACTCACTTTGTACTCCGAAAATCAACAATGGTAAATATATACAATTCTAAAGTGGTACCACTAACGTTATCAGATCTCATTAAAGTGCATACTGTCAGAATGACCCACAGATCACAATAAAAAGGAAACCAATAGTAGAGAGAGGAAGGAAAGCAAGCTGGTTGAGCAATTGGCAGAATACTGGCCCGGTTTACCTAGACAGAGTTCTGTGTGGAGATGCCCCCCACCTGGGCAACCTGTAGAAGAAAGATACAAGCCCAGTCCATATATTGTTCACACTAGACTTACCAATAGTTCTGCAACCCCAAAGTACCTTGGCGTTGTAGTGTTCCTTGTCAGGGAATCAATGGCCTTTGTTGAGTGTCCTCCCTTTCAGGCAGGAGTCACGGGTCGTTGAACATCCGACGGAGAACAGGTCGAGCTACGACGGTGAAGTGGCCGCGTCGTTCCTAGCGGTGCTCGTTGACGGGGAAGCGTAAACATCCTGCAAGGAAGAGGCGTGCGGGGCACCTCGGTGTCGATAGTTCTGGACCGCAAAGAGTTGGAAGAACTGTGGCCCAGCAGGGGCGTCAAGTCGTCGGCGTCTCTGTGGTCTTTGGGTGGCGGGAAACCCACTGGTGGATGCTCCTCGGCGCTTCGACGATCAGGCCTTCTCCAGCAGGATTCAGCGACGAGGATGCGGACGAGAGCGTCCTCGGATCAATGAAGTTCTTAGGCAAACGGGAGCACAGCGGCTCCGGTGGGCGACGGTGGTCATCGACAGTGGCAACAGTCCGGGCGCTTCTCCTTGGAGTTCCACAGCAGTCCCTGTATCGGGTTGGCAGCCTATCAAAGGTCTGTCTACCAGGGAACTTAGGCAAAGATCAGCTGTGCAGGGTGGTCCCTCATAGCTCGGGAAGAGGGTGCCTTAACAGGTCCTCTCTGGGTCAGTCCTTGAGGCACAGCAGCTTTCAGATTGCGAAGGAGAGCAACCGCAATCCTTCTCGTCCAGCAGGGCTTCAAGATCAAGCTTCAGTTACTCCAGTTACTCGTCGTAGTGGACTTCAGCTTCTGAACACGATTCCTAGCAGTGAAAGGTTCCCAGATATACTGTTGATCTCCCATTTATTCCGCTGGGTCACACTCAAGCATCCAATCACGACTATGAGCATTCATGCAGGCAGGCAGCCAATCAGGCACACGGTGCATTCAGGCCATTCACTTCTCTCCAGACACTCACAACATGTAATGTATATTGGGACAAGTACCGAGCCATTCAACACTCCATACTGCATTCATACCGGTTTCGGGCAGGGCTGTCTCTGTCATTGTGTCAACCACCAGATACTAGACACCCACAATATAGAATGCGTATTCGTCACACACTCCATTCACCCAGGTCACACCCACAGGCTTATCCACAACATACGGTCATTGAGAAGGCTCCAGCCAGTCTGGACGGCACTTCTCCACACTACCATATATGGAACTTCCACCCAACAGCCAGTCAGGGGGAAGGGACAGAGGCAGGGCTTCCCAGGACTTCGGGAAGATCAAGGTAACAGGTGGTGGAAGGCAAGAGGCCATGGGGGCCATTTTGTCTCCACCAGGAATCCAATGACGATTCCAATGACAGGGACTGAGCATTCCAAAATGGAGGACACTCAGGGCACCAGTCATTTCAGCACAGAGCTGCCACCAGCCCGTACCCTGCTCTGTGGGTCTGCCCAAAAACATACACTAGGGGCACAGGGTTGTACTCCTACCCATGGGTGCCATAAGGGTATCCCACGGGTCTATTCACCAAACCAAACGAGAGAGAGCTGCACTGCCAGCAGTCCCACATGAACTCCTGCGCGGAAAACATGACAGGACACACGATAAAAAACAGTAAAGGACAAGGATACAGAGGCGCTGTCCTTCCGATGCATTTCCAACATCACACTTGGCACCGTCAATTATTGGCTCCCCTTCACCTCCTCCTCTTGACGTACCGCCATCTTTTCCTTCTCTTCTTCTCTCATAACCCGTTCCTCTAAATGTTGGCACAGATTGCCTCTGATTTCACTGCCTCGCTTATTTTTCTCTTATCGTCCTTCCTCCTTCAACTCCCACTCTGCTCTCACAACATACTGTATTTTTATGCTATTCCTTCCTTTGCCCGTTCTAAAATTCCTTCCAATCTCAGAGTTCTTCCAGGAACAACTCCAATCCAGCTGTTATTCTGTTCTTACCATCCTTCACTCCATCTCTTTTTTATCTCTGTTCTCTTTTTCGCCTTCCACTGTAATACTTCTCTCCAGACCTCCTCCTCTCCAGATCACAGGTCTTTCTCACCCTCCCAAATACATTCTTCCTCCACACTTGGTCTCATCCCCTCTTTCTTCCTCCTCCTCTCCCCTCTGAGTGTCACTGCTCGGATCTGTCCAATCTCGTTCTCTCTCTTTGCCTCCTCCTCCTCTTTTTCCCCAAACCACAACCTCTACTTTTCCACTCCCCTTGGTTGATTTCTTGATTCACTTTCGCCACCACCTCCTTACTGCTTCAAAACGCCACCTCCTTCTTGCACTCCCTGCAACCACAGACGTAGAGTGCCTAACGTCTTTCTAGCTGTGCAGTTATGTATGCCCCAAGTCCCCCAAATACTGATCGGTGCTCATCTGTGCCGTTTGATCATCTGAGAATGGTGATTGGTGCTTCAAATTCAAATCCTTCTTAACAGCTGCTCCTAATTGGTCCACATGGCTAAGTGTTGAACTGTAACCAACTCTTCATGGGCCCATCCACCATCTTGCCTGTCATACTCTTTCTTCTACTGCCACCACTGCTCCCCCCAGTAGGTGAGGACGATCCACTCTGCTTCATGCCCGCAAGCGTTCTATCCACAATCTTGCAGGTCTGTGCCCGGCACTGCGTAACTGTCTGCCATCCATTTCATATAGCAAACCATTGATGAATGTCCTGAAATGTTGGGGTCTCAGCAGCCAGGATTGGTCCCTCACAGAAGACTCCAAATTGACAAATCTGCAATGGAAAATTCAGTATAAAAGGGGGTGACACTCCCTTTCAGTTGACACATATTTGTGTATCACAAGAGGAAGGTTTCACATGGAACATTATTTGCGTACTGCCTACCCAAAGTCCTCTGCCATAGAGATGAAGATAAAGACTCTAGGAAGGGAGCAGGACCCTCCCCTCAGCCGTATTGTGGGACCATTTAGGCGTAACTACTGTTTGGACAAAGTCTTCCTGCACCCTGAACACAGGTAACTAGAACTCTGCCCAGTGAAAGAAGGCACCCCTGAAGTGCTCTCTGGCAACCTTCCCGACTGGGAAGGGCAGTGCCAGGACTCACCTTATCCTTTGAGAGTCTGGACTGGGTCTCACAGCAGCCCACGGAACAGTGCGTCATGGATATCGCCTGTCTGTCCTAAGCTTCTTTATGCCAAGTGCTGGGGCCGCTCTTTGAATTGCACCCAGTCGACCCACCTAACTACTACCTGATGGCGAATCACCACCCCAGAAAGCTGCAAGACTCCTGAATCAATGCTTTTCAGCCCAAAGAACAAGACCCGAAGGCATCTGTTTTTGTTTTCCCAGATCTGGTTGCAAGGGCCTTCGTGACACTAAGACCCCACTCTGTACCTTTCTCAAAGGCACATACTTTAAACTTGAATATTACTATGATAAACGCTCATAATACCCAGAGGCTTCTAAGTGCAGACTCTGGGATCGAACCTGTGTTGCTCGTTGTCATCTTGCTTCCAAGGTGAGCACGTTGTGCCTGAGCTATCCTCCTGAGACTAATTTGCTGCAAAAATGATTGCATGTCTGCCCCTGTCTTGAGCCCCAGAATGCTAATTATTTTTTAAGCGGCTGCATATTATCAGGCCGATTCATGTAATTCCTCACAAAAGTGTCGCATACGGCTGACGTACAGCGTGCCCGTGCGAATGTCTGCGCCAGCCGCGTGCGATAAAATCAATTTCCCCGCACAGCGTATTCATGGATTCTCGCCTCCAAAAGCAGACGTGGCGCAGAGTGGCGCAGTGACCCTGCAGCAGCACCAGTTACGCCCCCAAGAACGCCCTCACGCAAGGAAAAGCCATCAAGATCGCAAAACCATTGCAAAGGGCTGCGCCAACACTGTACCAGTTTACCGGACTTGCAAACGCAAAGCGGGGAACGCGTATTACAGGTGTCGGGAACACGCGTGCGCAAGAAGATTCACACGCGATCGGGCCTGAGGGAGCGTGTGCGTGTATTTCAGGGGTGCGCGAAAAGTTCTACACGCGAATGGCCTGGGTGCGTGTATTTCAGGGGTGCACGAGAAGTTCCACACGCAATTGGCCTGGGCACGTGTATTTCAGGGGTGCGCGAGAAGTTCCACACACGATTGGCCTGGGGGAGCGTGTGCGTGTATTTCAGAGCTGCGTGAGAAGTTCCACACACGATTGGCCTGGGCGCGTGTATCTCAGGGGTGCGTGAGAAGTTCCACACGCGAATGGTCTGGGCGCGTGTATTTCCGAGGTGCGCGAGAAGTTCCACACGCGATTGGCCTGGGCGCGTGTACTTCAGGGGTGCGCGAGAAGTTCCACACGCGATTGGCCTGGGCGTGTGTATTTCAGGGGTGCGCGAGAAGTTCCACACGCGATTGGCCTGGGCGTGTGTATTTCAGGGGTGCGCGAGAAGTTCGACACGCGATTGCCCTGGGCGTGTGTATTTCAGGGGTGCGCGGGAAGGTTCACACGCCATTGGCCTGGGCGCGTGTATTTCAGGGGTGCGTGAGAAGTTCCACACGCGATTGGCCTGGGCGCGTGTATTTTAGGGGTGCGCGAGAAGTTCCACACGCGATTGGCCTGGGCGCGTGTATTTCAGAGGTGAGCGGGAAGTTCCAAACGCGATTGCCCTGGGCGCGTGTATTTCAGGGGTGCGCGGGAAGTTCCACACGCGATTGGCCTGGGCGCGTGTATTTCAGGGGCGCGCGAGAAGTTCCACACGCGATTGGCCTGGGCGTGTGTATTTATGGGGTGCGCGAGAAGTTTCACACGCGATTGGGCTGCGTGCGGGTATTTCAGGGGTGCGCGAGAAGTTCCACATGCGATCTGGCCTGGGGGAGCGTGTGCGTGTATATCAGAGGTGAGCGAGAAGTTTCACACGCGATTGGCCTGGGCGCGTATATTTCAGGGGTGCGCGAGAAGTTCCACACGCGATTGGCCTGGGCGCGTGTATTTCAGAGGTGCGCGAGAAGTTTCACACGCGATTGGGCTGCGTGCGGGTATTTCAGGGGTGCGCGGGACGTTTCACACGCGATTGGGCTGCGTGCGGATATTTCAGGGGTGCGCGAGAAGTTCCACACGCGATTGGCCTGGGCGCGTGTATCTCAGGGGTGCGCGAGAAGTTCCACACGCGATTGGCCTGGGCGCGTGTATTTCTGAGGTGCGCGAGAAGTTCCACACGCGATTTGCCTGGGGGAGCGTGTGCGTGTATTTTAGAGGTGCGCGAGAAGTTCCACACGTGATTGGCCTGGGCGCGTGTATTTCAGAGGTGCGCGAGAAGTTTCACATGCGATTGGGCTGCGTGTGGGTATTTCAGGGGTGCGCGGGAAGTTTCACACACGATTGGCCAGTGCGCGTGTATTTCAGGGGTGCGCAAGAAGTTCCACACGCGATTGGGCCTGGGTGAGCGTGTGCGTGTATTTCAGAGGTGCGCGAGAAGTCCCACACGCGATTGGCCTGGGCGCGTGTATTTCAGAGGTGCGTGAGAAGTTCCACACGCGCTTGGCCTGGGCGCGTGTATTTCAGGGGTGCGCGAGAAGTTTCTCACACACGATTGGCCTGGGCGCGTGTATTTCAGGGGCTCGCGTGTGTTTTCACATGCGATCGGGCCTGGGGGAGCGGGGTACGTGTATTTCGGGGGCTCGCGGGTGTTTTTACACGCGATCGGGCCTGGGGGAGCGGGGTACGTGTATTTCAGGGGCTCGCGGGTGGTTTTACACGCGATCGGGCCTGGGGGAGCGGGGTACGTGTATTTCAGGGGCTTGCGGGTGGTTTTACACGCGATCTGGCCTGGGGGAGCGGGATACGTGTATTTCAGGGGCTCGCAGGTGGTTTTACACGCGATCGGGCCTGGGGGAGAAGGGTACCACTCACCGTCTGCCTTGCGTGTAGAAGAACGCGTAGCCAACACCCACCCGCTGTGAAGTAATAGCGTGTGAACCCCAACGCCTGCAAGACACACGCACCGCACCCCACAAAAAGCAACGCCCGTGCGCGATACGTCACAGACACGCATACGCGCTAAGGGCCTTTGGTCCAATGGAATCGCGTATGCATGCTGACGCGTTTGTATTTTTAGTTTATTTAAAGGTCTCCTATTTTTATGGCACCTTGATTGGATATTTCCTTTATTTTGGTATCAAAGTGCTATTGTTCTTTGGATACTTCTTGCTAGCCCACACCCCTCCGGAGGAGTATATCCTACCCTTGACCCATGTTATTACATGAGGGGAAGAAGGTTTCACCTGTCATGATGTGCCTGTCTTTATCATTGGAATTTGTGCTGGTTTAGAAGTAGAATGGGGCTGAGTAGACCGTTTACCGCTGTCCTCCTGCAGCACTATTCATTTCATTACAGCATAACATTAGGAGTGTAACAGACTTTCCATCTTGGAATAATAATAACTGTATATCAGAACATAATTTGTATGATTATTTTATGATTTGCTAACGTGCTTTGCTCCGTAAGAGTGGTGCAATGTTTTCATTATGTCCCAGGGGAGTGACGTGGCATCTCTTCATTGGCCAATTTCGGGGATATATGCAGTGGTATGACTCGAAAATCTCATGTAGCTGGAAATGAGACAATGGTGGGATGCCGAATGAATCCCTTGGTGTGCCCTTCCTGCAGGGCTGTCAGCGCAGCGGTCAATCGCATCATGGGAGTATTGCTGTAAGCCCCAGCACCACCACGCCCCTCCTTGGCCAGGATGCAGCAACTGGCAGAAGCAGCCTGGGCACACCAGAATCCTAGAGCCACTCTGCTTCTTACCTTTAACCCGGGTCACTCCTAGCATATGCCATCTGGGTTCATGACTCCCCTGCAATGACACCACTGCCCCCATAACTCCCCCCTTTAGCCGCTGCACTGAATCTTCACCAGGTTTCACCAGGCGGATGCAGCCGGGCATTGAGTCGACCGCCCACCCTCCCCTAGCTGCCGCTCAGTTTTTCTGAAAGATGGAAGTGAGCCCACTTTTTAAAAAAAAATAAGCCAAAGATATAGTAGCTTTATATACCCCCTCCCCCGGGCTGTAGCCGGGGCTATGGGTCTATACACCTTGTTAAATACCCTTGCGTCTCTCTGGCCACTATATTGGCTTCAGAGCCCATCATTCTTGCTGTGACCTTGTGCTTGGTCTATAAAGCTCAGTTATGACTAAAATGGATACTGGAAGCGATCATTTGAAATGAGCATTGAAAAATATTAAAAAGAGCCAGATTACAATGTAAGTGCAACTAAATAATTAAAAGTTTTGTTCTTTTAATGGCTGCTTCTGCACACACACACACAAAAAACATCCTCACCCAAGATATCTTTGTTTTTTTATCTCTGGTCGGACAACTGTCGGCAGCTGCTGGAGTGGCCCCAGCAAATCCGCATCTGGCATGGCAACTCTCACTCCCATAGAAAGAGACCCAGAAACAGAGAGAGAGAACAAGCGTAGAGGAATATAGAGGGATGAGAAGAGTACCAGGTCAACGTAGAATGCACCAGGAACAGCTAGTGAGTTCTATTTTGTTTCAGCCTCTGCCTCATTCTCTGTCTGGCACCTCTCGCCTCCTCTCCATGCTCTTCTTTCAACCTCCACTTGATTTCCCCCACTTCCTCCTACTTCCTCTTTTCTTCGGCTCCTTCCTTTTTCTCATCCAATCTGTCCCTCTGTTCTCAATCTCTCTCTCTCTATCTGTCTCCTTCTCTCTTGCCGGTTACTTCTCTCTCTCCACACAGTGCGTCACCATGGAACGCCTCTCCACACAGTGCGTCACCATGGAACGCCGTGCTAACGCCTTCAGTGCCATATTGCATCTGAACTCTTTTATACCATGAATAACTATGGTTACCCCATGGCTTTGGTGATTGGTGAGCTTGTTTTCCTGTTATTGCTGGCTCTTGGGATTGGCCAGATCTGCACATGGCAGCTACTCACGCCGCTCTGAGTGCTGAGGGAATAAAAGAGCCCTCCTCCATCTTTGGATCAGGCGGCACTATCGTGGCAGCTGATAGATCCTTCCATGGCCCTCAACATTCTCCTGTGACTGTTCTATCCTTCCTGCGAGCGTTCCCTGAGGTTCAGCACAAGGGCCTCTGGTATTCTGGTGAGTACCAAAGCTGGCCCATGAATGGTGTGACTTATGGACTGCATGCTTCAAATTTGTCAAATCACTATAAATGTTTTGTTGGTTGTGGTCCTAGATTGTAGAAAACCACTGTGTGTCACGCTTTTCATAACTTGGTTCTTCCTCAGAGGAGGGGTAGGGCTGTAGGGGTGACTTTACACAAAAGAGCTTATTTGGGATGCCATATGCACCCCCTGTAGGGGTTGCATTACCTAGTCAGTGGCTTCCACTGTCTACCAATGTCTCTGGAACACCCTCCCCTTGCCTAAAACAGGTGACGTGGTAGCACAAGCCAGATGCATAAACCGCGTATTCTGACCAATGCGCATCTAGGGCAGTTAGATGACCACCTTCAGGTTAGCATAAGGAGAAAGACTGGGTGCAATTAATCCTATGCACACATTTAAAATGCACCAATATATGCTATTGGTTAGGAGAGACACTGTTTTCTTTATCTGCCATGCACATTACTGCAAAAAGAGCCTGAGACAATGTCCATGCATTTTCCAAGCTGATCATTTAGAGTAGGAGTCTGCAACCTTTGACTCTCCAGCTGTTTTGGAATACAACTCCCATTAGCCCTAGACAGAAAAGTCAATGGTGGGTTTCATGGGTGTTGTAGTCCTAAACATCTGGAGCCACCGTTTGCAGATCTTTGAATTAGAGCTATATTCCCTTTGAAGCTGTGTGCTGTGTCCTTAGTCACTCTGACTTATAATCTTTGATTGGGTAAACTTGGTTGTAGATGCACGCCTGTTATCACGCCAATTAATGTGCATGATTAAAAGAATATTACCTTTCAGTGGAGATTGGACTTCGAGTAAATTGCGCATGAAAGCTTATGTGACGAAAAGCCAGCCAGCTCAGGTGCAGACCTCATCTTAAAACTTGAAAAAGGCCTAATAGGTGCCTTCAATGTCTCATGACCGAGTTTTTGCTTGCACATGCCATTGTTGTCTTCAACTTAAAAATTCGACATATTGATCACCTGTCTTAGTGTCATGGGCCGAAAAGGTACATTTGTATTGATGAGTTTCTAATTAAGGACTCTTATCCCTTCAAACTCCAATACTGCTCCATTAGGACCTGAGAAAAATTCCAGGTCTCTGCAGGGATGGCAATTTGCAGCTGGTGCGGTCTGTGACTCGTGTGCCGATGGTTGGAGATAGGTCTGGCTTCGGAGCGTTAATCCTCAGTGTATAGAACTCTGTTGTCATGTCTCATTGATTTAGTGAGCAACGTTTTGATAAAATACAAAGAAAAGAAACCATGTGAAAAAGTGAAACTGTTATGAAGAGGGATGCTTTCTCTGCTGGTGATATACTCGAGATGGTATCGTAAGGGTCTAATCTCAGAAATTGCGCCCACAGTACCGAACTGATTTAAAATTACCCTGAAGTTTAACAAAATCAAATGATCTGGAAACGTAAGCCGCTTTAACGGAAAAAAAACATCGGTAGTGCATGTAAACGGTTCAAATCGTAAAGGTAGAAGAATCTGAGGGCAGTACCAAGGCCACGGGGGGACTTACTCCCCCAAAACCCCACCGCCTCCCACACACAGAACCGCTCCAAGCGGAGGGGCACTAGGCAACCTGCAGAATTAAATTTACTACCCTTCCTGCAACAGGAGATGGGCTCCCCCCTGAGTTCCTACCTTTCCAATGTCAACCCCTTACATGGACCACAGACACCAAGGTGACTTTTCAGAGTCCCAATGAGAACCCCTTTTTTATTTTAACCATAAAACTACAATAAGACTCATCTCATAGAACCTTTTCATTTCTCGCTATACCCTGACGTGATTTCCTCCCCGGGGATCTGTTCAGCCATCCCATCGTCCCTGATCAGTGTCACGGAGAGACCCCTAGCGTGGAACTGACCGAAATACCCCCTTCTACTCTGATGGACCCACCCACTGTGCAGGAGGAGCCCGGATATAGCCCCTGTGGGTGGTCCCTTCACATAGCCAACCTTTGACAGACAGCCACTTGCCCTTCCTCCTCACGCCAGGGTACTATTATTTTTCTAATTATACTTAAACCCCTATTTTTATATGAATAAATAACTATATATAAAACCTAAATAAATAGAAAAATAACCATAAATATATATAAACATATACACATAAATAAACATATAATTATATATATTTTAAACTGTATACATTGTTTACATGGGTGTGACTGCTGCAGTCAACCCTGCCTGTGTATTAGGGCTGACCCACCCCTCAAGCTCTGTTCTCTCTGTTGTGGTCCCCGTTCACCACGTGTAGCACTGCAGTCACTGCCATGTGGCCAGCAGTGTTACAAATGTTCCATGGTGGCCCCATGCCCTGGGGGGGGTCATAATCCCCTAACGTGGGTCCCATGCCGTTTGCTCTTATGGCCCCATCCAGCTTTGCAAGAGGAATCTGTGCACCATCTGAGGTTCCCACCTGCAAATTGAAGTTCCCTGGGCCTACAACACCCAGCACTATGCCTGGAGGTCTGAGAGCCATCTGCAGTACTGTGATTGACTCACTCCTAGAGGGTCATGTGACACACTGCCTCCTGTATTCGGTTTCAGTGTCCAGCCCAGGCATCTGCAGCCAAGCGCCAGAAGCAGCAAAGCGCAGCTCCCCATTTGGGCCTGATAGGGCCAGAAAGAGCCTAGGGCCAGAACACCTGTTCAAGTCAAGACTTTGCTGAGCTCACCATTTACCTGACTTCTGCTTCCACGCATAGGGATCTTTCCACCCATTGACTATCCATTCACTGTGGAGCTTTTGTTACGTCACAGGACCACGGAATGTTGCTCTTTTGGCTCAGGTAACTGTCCTTTGGCAACCTACAGCTCCATTCTAGTCCCCAATTCATAACATACATCTTCTTCACAGCCAACCATTCACCCCTTCCCTACTCACCCACCTACCCTCTTTTTTCTCTTGGGCTGCACCCTTATTAATTCTTCTCTTGCCTGTTTCTTCTATGCTTCACCATGCGCCTTGACTGTGCTTCATTCCTCCTCCTTCTCACCCTACTCTTCTCTCTTAGCATTCAGCCTCAACTTGGTCTACCTTCTGCATCACTCTCCAGCCTCATTCCCAACTGGATCCCTAAAATAAGATATTCATGTTTTCCCAGGCTCTTCAACCTCATTTATCCCCCTTGCCTACAATAACACCTGCTCCTCTTCCTCACCCCCTGTTGCACTTTCACTTGGCCTCTGGATTGCACAATCACTCTGCAACAAGTCTTCCTACATCACTGACAACGTTGACTCTCATCACCTTCAATTTTCACTTCTTGCGATCACAGAAACCTAGATGTAACCTCATGACTCTGCTACACTAGCAGATCTCCACACTGATTCTGCTACCTTCTCCCACTCTCCCGACCTGTTTGGAAGGATGGCGATCCTTATCAATAAGGACCTTCACACTGCCCCTCTTCCCCTTCTGACATCACCTCTTTTTCAAGAAAGCAACCAAGAGTGTGCGCCGAAGCAGCTCCAGATATGAGTCGTACAGCTGAGATGTAACATGGAGTTCACACAAGGGATTTATTACACACTGCAACTACTCACGGACCCAGTTAAGAACAGCCAGTTCTCTTCCCTAAGAAGTGTGCTGGCTTGTAGGCGCGGCTTGCCCACTCTATTGCCTCACCGGGGAGCACACCAATTACCGAAACACAAGCGTTGTGACTTGCGGATCCAGTGCGCTCGTGTGTGTCAGATCGTTTGAACCATTCGTTACGCCATCTTCATTACGCATCTGCAATGAAAGGAAGAACAGTTAATAATGGTTTTGGGTCAAAGCTGGTCAGTTTGAGGCTTGTAGGTATAGTAAACACGTGCAAACGTATTGTGTAATACACACCACTTGATGATAGGCACCGAAGGCATAGGAAGCAACCTCGCCTGGAGCCTCACAATAGTAGGCACACGGATGCAATCCTAGGACAGCAGTGAGGCAGGTGGCGCAAAACCTGAATAATCACATCTTCCACCCAACAATAACAAACTTGAGCAGAGAATCCAACAACACTCTTTATTCCATACCAACCTGCATACTATTCAGGCTAGAAACAGGGAGGGCAAAGGCTCCTATCCTATCCTTACCCTGGAACAATGACGTTGGGCCTCATTCCGAGGTTGGAGGTAGCCATGGTGCTATTAGCTCCATGGCTACCCCCTTACCGCATACCAGGTCCGGGTTCCCTGAATGGGGAATTACCGGGCCATTCCAACCTTGGAGGTCCCGGTATTTCCCCATTCACGGAACCCATCCCCATTTCCATTCGAGCCTCCATAGGGCTCAATGGGAATGGGGACCATGCTAACAACGGGCCCGTTAACAACAGGCCCGTTCTTAGCATGCTATTCCTTTAGCGGCTCCCACTAAGGGCGCCTGGTAAAACCAGCCGCCCTTAGCGGGACCCGCTAAAGGACCTCGTAATGCGGCAGTAAGGGGTTAACGGCACCGGCACCCTTACCTCCACCATTAACCCCTTACTGCCCACCTCGGAATGAGGCCCATTGTATTTGTTGCAGAGTGGTTTCGTCGTCACCACCCTGGAGGGTATCTGAGCGCTACAGCCTGCCCTTGTTTCCGGTCCATTTGCTCCTTAGTATAAACACACAGATGTGCCACTGTGCATCATCATTCCTATATCATCTCTGTGTTTTCTCTTTTCTTTTTATAAACACGAACTTAATGTCCATTTTAATAATGCATCAGATACATCAGATCTTTCTAACGATACATTTGCCTGGGGATTTTGAGAAAGAAGCACAGCTTTTTCTGCCCCGTCCGGCAGCTCAGAATGATTGATGTTGCTCAAATCACTCACCCAGAAATGTTGGAGTGATTTAAAACTCGGTGGCTCTCTGATTAGATGTGGGAACCGTCGCAAAATCACATAGTGTGAAATTCTGCTTTCGGCATTTCTCTCATCGTTCGGCAAAGGGGAACGGCTGCCTTAAAGAGACCGCGCTGCGTTTGTTTCTGGCCAGAATGCAGGCCTTCATCAGCACAAGACAACCATATCATATGGATGCACGACCTCTTTAGAAGCTTAGAGGTATCATTTTTAGGGTGACCAGATGGTTTTGCCTGGACTCTCCATGGATTGCAGAAAGGGAGGCTGACAATTTAACATAATCGTAATCGTCAACAATTATTAAGTAAATGTACATCATAAAACGCTTAAAATGTTGCAGTTGTTGGTTGGGCTCGAACCCCCAACCTTTTAGGTACCGCCCACCATGGGTTGTGCCGCAGAGACCTGTTGAGAATCGGATAAAAAGAAAGGCCTTTCAAATCAATCAGTGCAATAGCTCCTTTTTTAAATTAAAATGCATACATCCTGATTCAAAACCACATATTTTATTAATATCCAGTTCCCTGTTCACTCGGATATGGTTTAAAGCAGCAGAAGTTGTTTGTTGAAGTTGTAAAGATCCTGAACAATGGAAATGTAACCCTCACGTATAATATGACAATCCTTTTACGCGTGTGAAAAGGAAACACTGCTTAAACCCATTGTTCAACCCTTAAAAGACTGCCACTGTCTGAAGGAGTGGTCCCATCTCACTAATTTGGAAGAGTGAATATTGTAAAGACCATTTTTGAAGACCTAACCTTGATAACACAATTGCTGCAACCTTTAACTTGTAAAAACTACATCAAGGACTGGTCAGTGGTCATATGTGCCGAATTGTGATTCCCAAAGGAGGACCAAACTCTATCCTTCACTTTCATACGGGAATACAACTCAATGCCAATCTTTGAACTTTGAACACTGCATTCAGAAGTGGTCGCGTGTGCATAATTGTGATTCTTTACTTTAGCATGGCCAACTTTGGAAGCTTTCATATATAAGAAGTTAGTGTATATATTATTGAAGAAGGGAACACGTATGGCTCAAGCCAAGACTCATATTTTCTCAGAGCTAAAAAGTGCTGGAAATGTCATGGTAAGGGAGGGGGCAGGCAGTGAGATTGGGGGTGAGTGTTTTGATGGGTGAAAGGCAGTGGGAGGGGAGGTTCTTCATTTATGTTTTTGGCCGTCCCGGTTTTTCACCCTATATTATTGAACAAGAAAGCTTGGTTTTGTTTGGCATGTGTCATCACATGCATCAACGGCACAGTCATAACTTGGAAACCAGGCAGCGTCCCGCCCACCAACCCCTTACCACCCTTAAAACAGACTTGTGATTGCAAAGAGCACCTCTGAAAAATCTAACACGGTGGATAAGAACTAGGCCCCCTAATGATAACAATATCACCTTGTTTAATAAATATACTGCTATCATAACAGTTATAGTTATTATTATAATTATAATGGTTCTTTTATGACGCGCTTAATACCAGCGAGTGGTTTCTAAGTGTGGGATCAGGATATGAGCAGGTGTTGCACTGCGGTGTCTTGCTTCCAAGACAAACATGTTGCCCCTGAGCTATCCTTCCTCACCATTGTTGCTATCATGGAATTTAGTAGCACCCAATTTAAGGGTGAAGGGCTGAGTCGGTCCCATTGAATACTCATTCACCTGCTGTCTGAACAGAAATGTCTGAGGTGAGCCCTTAACCGGCAAGGCTATCTAGCTGGCCATGACTTCTGTGCATGTGCAGTATGTTGAGGATATCATTTGGGCAACTAGAGTGTCATCATGTCCCTCACAAAACAATCACTGTCGTGAAATCAGTACACTTGGAAAAGGTCTTCAAATGACAATCGCCAACATTTTAAAATACATTTCCCCCAAACCTCCCTGCAGAATCCTTTCCCGGAAAAGACATAAATCCACTCGAAAAACCACTTGAAAGTAGTCCTTATTATCCCAAAGCCTACCCAATACTTAACATTCTATAAAATAAATAGCATTTATTGCTAAACAAATGAAAATCCTGCCCACCGTGCACTCCCAATATGATTGATGATCACAAACGTGTCAGCTGACCAAATCTTGCAAAATGATTTGTTGTTGCATTGGATGTTAGAAATGGCGCTTCAGCACAACACATGTTTCGACCAGTAGAGGTCTTTTTCAAGGCTAATCAGCAAATTAATGACGCAATCCAAAACACAAATCTTAATGCAGGAATCACTTCCAATGTCTAGGTCAATTAACATCCAGATCTAGTGCTTTGTTAGAGTTGAACCAGTCTGCGAAAATGCTGCTTGGGCTTGGCAACACCTAGTTCCATCTGGTGCGCCCCATACCATTAATGAAATACCTCGTTATACATTATAATAGATACAGAGTTGATCATGCTTGCAGTTACCCAGTTTCCTTTGTTTGTTCTGTAATTCACATTCCAATGCAACATACTTTAAACCTTAACTCAGACTACAACATTCTTTTTTTTTTTTTATTATTTCACAAGTCTCATTTTAACAATAGCATATTGGTAAACTAGCTAATATTGTTGTGAAGTAGCAGTGTATTGTGAGTTAGGGTTTCTTTTACAATAAGTTGGACATTGTAACTGGCTTGTTTATTCAGATGCGGCTTGCTAGATATGGTGTCCCTTGTTGGACACGTTCAAAACTTACAAGAGAAAACGTTACGTTTTCACAAGAGTCATGTAAACTGAACTATAATTCTGAGTGGTGTGTGTGTGTGTGTGTGTGTACGTACGTACGTACGTACGTACGTACACTGAATGCCTTAACAATTCCGGTGTGTTTCGGCCTCATTAGGACCCTGGCACTAAGTGTTTAACTGTGCCGTAAAAGGCTGCGGCACTGTTAAACACTTAGCGCCTTAGTATGAGGTCCCTTTGCGGGGCCCGACCTGAACGGCTGGTCTAGACCAGCCGTTAAAGTAGGGACCCGCAAAGGGACCTTGGTGCTAAGTACGGTACCGCAATTTGCGGTACCGTACTTAGCGCCTTCCCTATTCCCATAGAGCCCTATGGGGCAAAAATGGGAATGGGGAAGGGCCATGGTTCAATGGGGAATTACCGCCCCGCCAACCTTGGAATGGGGTGGTAATTCCCCATTGAACCATAGCGGACCTGTTACAACACCGGCACCAACCATGGTTCTAATAGCGCCATGGTTTAGCGCCGGTGTTGTAATGAGGGCCGTTTAGGCTTGCTGCAGGGTGGTGAACCACAGGAGAAATTGGTGCCAGAAGCAGCATGTGGTCTAGATGAATTGGTTTGTTTCAGTTACAGCATCACTTTAGCAGTCATGGAATCCAGGTGGGCGCGGCTTTAGTCATAAAGTCTGGTGTCGCATCCTTCTTTTGGTGTATTTTATTTGTAGGAATAGATGGTCATGAGAACTGACAAGTAATGGTGCTGGAATGGTAAAAATGGTTTGTTTGTATTTCATGTGGCTTGTATTTTTATTTTATTTATTTAAAATACAGGGATGTCAATTTCGATCAGAAATTACTTACACATACACTTGCAAATGTTGGCAGCGAGGAATGGAGCTCCCTCTTTGGCAAGTAAGTGAATTTTAAGCCAGACTTTGAAGTGATCCACGGCTGGGCAGGCTTTCATTGTGAGAAGAAGCATGTTCCAATAGTGTGCGGTGAGCAGGGAGAACGAGCGGAAAGCAAGTGGAAGCACCAGTTATTATTATTAATGAATTTATTGAGCGCAGACCTAGCTTCGAGAAGCAATGGAGCGCTTTACAGAGGTATATAAGAATAGAGATACATAACCGAGCGCTCTTCTGAGGTAACAACAGAACAGATATACTGCGGATGGTAGGATATGGAGGGGCAACGAGGAGAGGTACAGCTTTACAGGGTTGCAGGGAGGAGAGGGGCCGAAGTCAGCTAGTGAGTCAGGTGGCGCGGGGGTGACGTGATGGCCTAGGTTTTGAGGAGGAGAGTCTCCTTGAAGCAGTGGGTCTTGAGTTCTTTTCAGAATGGTTGGAGTTCGATGCTGATGAGGAGGAGGTTCCATTATCTTGGGGAGTGGGCAGAGAAGACTTGTTTTCTGGTCCTTTCTTTTTTGCAGTGGTGGATTTCAAGTCTGCATGTGTCCTGGCTTCTGGTGGTGCACTGTCCGCCGGAGATGCTGAGTTTCTCTGCGAGGTAGCTGGGTGACTTGAGGGTGACTGCCTTATAGATGATGCAGCAAGACTTGAAGGTGACTAGTGCATGCAGTGGGAGCCAGTAAAGGTCGATGAGGATCGGGATGATTTGGTCGTATATGAGTAGACCCTTGATGAGGCGTGCGGCCATGTGTAGGACACTTCCCAAGGGCATAAGGGAGGACAACGGCAGTGCTTTGAGGAGGGCATTGCCCCCATCCAGGTGGGATAGGACACCTGCTTGAACAGTGGATCTAAAGCTGTCAGGAGGGAGGAAGGGCTTGACTTTCCACAGTTTTCTTAGCTATGTGTGCCTTGAAGGAGAAGTGTCTGTTGATGTGGAACTGAGGGGCTTGGCACAGGTGGTGAGCTGGGGTGTGAAGCCCTCAGGGTTCATGGTTGATAGCCAGGTGTGAAGAATCCTATGGACCCCTCACTGAAACCCTGCCTTAAATCTCCTCCCAGGTGGCCAGGGAAACGCAGATGCTTCCTGATCCTGACCTTGGGGGTGGTGTATTGCTAGAGGATCACCAGGGAGGAAAGAGGGCCCAGGGTGATGAGGAGATCCTATGGGATGCCACACCGCATTTGTCCTCTGAAGGAAAGTGCCTTTCTGGATTACCAAAACAGGTAATGGCATAATTCCATTATAATGTCCCTGACCCACATATAAGAAATGTGAACCGGGGTACAAGTTCTGTACATTCTGAGCAAACCTTATTAACAGAACGATCTGTCAAAGTATCTCAGGATAAACACCCTCTTTACTCCCAAAGGTATAATGTAAAAGGGTCTATAGTAAGTGCCTTAAATCGGATATCTTCCTCTGTTTACAGCCAATTCTAACAGTCCATATTTTAATGTGTTTAAGGGAAATAAATCTACCCTTAACATTAACTCAATTGTTAAAAGAGCTAACTTTGCTGAAGGGGACAAGTCCCATAATCCCAGGAGTACTGAGACGAGGAAGATGGCTGAAGAGGCATTCAGTTGCAGTAGTCTGGCAATTGAGCCTAACAGCCCACACCTGAAAGAACCTGGGAGGCATAAATGTCCCCCTCAGATGTGGGCAGTTTGAAGGAGACGAAGGAGCTGTAACTGTGACTGGAGTCAAGCTGTTGCAATAGTAGCAAAAGGCACAAGGCTGGCAAACCAAGCAGAAGAGGGAGAACAAGAGGGATGCCGGAACGTGGATACATCAGATTTCAACTGCTGGTTCTGAGAGGTTCCTGTTGCCCCAAACTCTGAAGTGCAGAGGCTGCCCAGCAGAAGGCATGCAGGAGAGCTGTTTTCCCCATGTGAGTCTTATGGCTGTGGTTGCCACACTGAGAACCTGCTGGAGACTGTGGCGAGGAGCTGTTATCAAGCCGTGGGTCTCAGGAGCGACAAGGGCTCCATAAACGTGTGGCGAGATGGAGACACCTTCACAGAGGAAATGTGTGGCGAGATGGAGACACCTTCACAGAGGAAGTGTGTGGGTCCCTAAGAAGCCAGAAGCAGTAGATGTTCTGGCGGAACTCATGGAAGTGAGGTGACCTGCAGAGCAAGTGTTTAAGAAGCCGGTAAGTGAAGCACAGTGTTCTAATACCTTGCTCAAGCATTGCCGGCAACAGTACCCAGTACCCTATTCACTTGTGTATGGTTTAAAGTGAGCAGAAGTTGTTTGTTGAAGTTATAAAGATCCTGAACAATGGAAATGTAACCCTCACGCATAATATGAAAATCCTTTTACGCGTGTGAAAAGGAAACAATGCTTAAACCCATTGTTCAACCCTTAAAAGACTTCTATTATCTGAAGGAGTGGTCGTGTGTCACTAATTTGGAAGTATGAACATTGTAAAGACCATTATTGAAGACGTAACCTTGATAACACAATTGCTTGCAACCCCCTACATCAAGGAGTGGTCAATGGTCACATGTGCCTTATTGTGATTCCCAAAGGAGGACTAAACTCTATCCTTCACTTTGATACGGGAATACAATTCAATACCAATCTTTGAACTTTGAAAACTACATTAAGAAGTGGTTGCGTGTGCCTAATTGTGAGTCTTTAATTTAACATGGCCAACTTTGGAAGCTTTCATATATAAGAAGTTAAAGTGTATATATTATTGAAGAAGAGAACAAGTATTGCCCAAACCGAGAGTCTCTCCATATTAACAGTGGAACCAACATTCTCAAAGTTAAAAAGCAATCTCACTGTTAATGTGAAGAAAATAATAGTTCAGTTGGCCTACGATACAAGTGTGCAAGCATTACCTGAAGCTAGGAGAGTGGCACCAAGGATTAAGGGTAATTACTTGGGCTTATAGCTGGCAGAAAGGTGCAGGCAAATAGAAACTGGCTGTTTGTAGAGACTTTTGTTGATGTGGACACAACTTGTAGTGCCAGAGACTGTGGAAGACAGAGAGAAGTGTGTCTTAAAGGCAAACTCAGGTTGTTAATGTGGCAGACAGACAAGAAGGGCAAAGAGGCTGCCCCTTTTGAAGACAGATATTCAAAGGAAGAGTGCCTTGCCTAACTGAAGGTGTTGAAGTACTTTTAAGTATGTCTTTGTTGAAGTCTGTCTTGAAATAAAATTAACTGAAGCAGTGATAGTAGTCCAAATCACTGAAGCTGTGGTAGTAGTCAAAAGTACTGAAACTGTGTTGGTATATCTGGTTATCAGTAGATGCATCAATGTAGTAGTCTAACCAAGGTGGAGTACTGTGAGACAATGACTGTTCTCATGGTGAATCATGTAGAAGTGAAGTTGTTGAAGTGCAAGCAGCAGCACCGAGTGTCAAGCCCACTAGGAAATAACACAACTGTGCCCTGACCACAGAAGCCGAATGGAAGCCTACCCACCACCCTAGGTTGGCACGGGTTCCTTATTGTGAACAACAGGTCACCACGCAGCAGCCAGCGGGGAGGGAAGAGGGTTAGGGAGAATTTGTGGCTAGGTAGGGATAATTAGGAACATCAGAAAGAGGGTTAGGAAATGTAAATGGATGGGGAGGGGGGAGTAAGGGAAAACACCAAACATAAGTAACCAAAGTAACATGTACCAAGCCTAATCTCTTTCTAGGGTTTGAGACCTTAGTGGCAGATTTTATAAGGATATGGGATGGCCCCCTGAATTTCAAAGGGGAACAAAAAACGAGACTCTTAAGCGTATTTTAAAAAAAAGGCCAAGGATTGGTACTATGTAAATAATTACACCTACCTGGCAACATTACGCAGTTCCACACTTTTGTCAGGAGTTGTGTACAAGTATTTACAACCTCAGACCTATTTGAAGCTGTGCCCAAATCCTTCGGCATTATACTTCAACTTTGTTTGCGTACCAATCAACTACCAATCTTAGCCCGTACAGGTGCACACCTGGGGATACCACTTAAAGATAGACATTGTCGAATTTGTAAAAATTACGAAATAATGGCGACCGCTAAACACCTTTTGACTGAATTTTCTGCACTTGGGCCCTTTTATATGACCATATTGAGTGGACCAGTACACTCCTACAAAACTCTCAAAGATTATGCTTTTTTGGATATACTGTTTGAATACGGAAAGCCAGAGTGTCCATTTAGCTCTGTATAGACTCTGGGTGATTATTATAAAACTTCTTAAATTGGAGTAGGTTGCAAAATGGGTATGTTCCCTCCCAGTAAGACCACCCTCTGTGTGAGTAGGTTTTAGAACTAAACAAACAAAATAATAATAATAATCTCTTTCAGTACCTCCTGGCAACTTCTGCCTACCTATGATACCAGAATGCCCTTCCTTAATCAAGAACCACTGTTCTCAAACTCTCACCCTCCTGTCCTATTGTTTAACATACTCATACATACATGGCATGATTAGAAGCAGATGGTTGCAGGATAATGTAACCGGTACATGTAAGCACATAAACTGGTCCCATAAAGACTCGGAAGCAAGCAGCACAAAATCCATATGACACTGAACAACATAGAAGCATTTGCAATGGGTTGACGGCAGCAAGGATTCCTTTCTGTAATAGTTTCCTGCAATGAATCCCCCCAACATGTGTAGGGAATTGTCTCTTATGAATTCAAACTTCCCTCCTGCAACTTATCGCTTATCTTAAGTAGTTTGCTGCTGTTTTAAAATATGCCTTTACAGGCCCCACCCTTAAGCGTTCACACAATAAGGTATATGTTTCTGTGCTGTGCTCATCTCTGGCCTGGGGAACCGTCCTTTGTGTCCCCAGGCATTCGAAGTAGGAGCGGTAAGGATAAGAGGAAATGCCAGCCTGTTGAACTCCTGTCTACGCTGCTAGGAGCGAGCGTGGCATATGCCAGCTACAGTGTGAGCAGAACCAGATCAGTGCACAAGGCTCCCAAAGGATGCCCCCGCCACACATACTCTTCTGCTGCCTCCTCTGCCATGCACCTTTGTCAGTCGGTATTCACGCCTTCTCCTGCCCTCGGCCCATGCCTGCATCATTCCAAAATCGCCAGCAAGCTGCCCGGGAAGAGGTGGTGCTTAAAAAGCTGTCACGGCAGCCTCCTTCACATGTGTCCTGTCACGTGCCCGTCACCCAGCCTCATGGGAAATGTAGTTTCCCCATGAATAACAGGTTCCTGCTGTCTGACACCACCAAAGCCTGGTGGCCCTGATATTATGACTCCAGCAACAACATCCCAGTCCAACAGTCCAATTCCCAGTCCTTACACTGAGAAGTCATCCTGACAACTATACCACTGTGAATTCTAAAAGTGTAACTAGGGAAATACTAATTGTTAACCAGGAACTATACAGTTATAAATATTGCAGTTCTTTTGAACGGTGGCAAATCTTCTTGAAGATGTGTCAACACATTGTGGCTGGGATAACCATTGGTGCTATTTGGTGGAAGTGGTGGAAAGTGGATATTTCACCAAGGAGAAGAGATTTGCTATCATTGTAACTTTGGTTAACACACTTTTACTTTGCAACACCAAGAGCTCATTTGAGACAATTCGTTCTTTGGTTGAACATAAGCTGAATTGACTTTGAATCCTCGGGAAGGGAAATTATCCAGGGCATTAGAAGGTTATTCAGAAACTGTGCATGTTGTTCTTGTCATGTTGTATTGCCACATATTTTCTTTGTAAATGTGTTGCTTAGTGTGAGAGGAAGTTATCCTGTGTTAGAGTGTTTTCCCTAGGCTTAGGATAGGCAGGGAAATCCTCCACAGAGTAGGGATAGTGAGGCATTTTTTATCATATTTATTTAAGAATAAAATGGCATGTTTTGATAAATCATCAAACAGTTGTCCGCCTCACATTACTGACCCTCACACAGGTCTGTATGTCTAGGTGTTCAGTGTTGGTGGTGAGGAGTAGGAATTCGGTCTTGTGAGGGTGGCGGGATTATGAGATGCAAGTATGCACAGGGCATCCAAGACTGGATCAGTGAAAGGCAGGTTTTGAGCCTGTGGATTTCCATGATGGAGTGAGGTTGAGTGCAGAGGAGGGGAGGCAGGAATAAGATGGTGAGTAGATGCAGAAACAAGTCAGCCAGGTTCTGAGGGGCAAGACCACTGGTAGCTTTATAGACTAGGAGAAGGAACTTGAGAAGGCAATGGTTGTGCACGGAGAGCCAACCACTAAAGTGTCATGAGTGGTGGAGGATATGGGTAGGTTGTAGATGTTTAGAACTATCTCTAGAGGGGGAAGGAAGGTCAACAAAGAGGCATAAGCAGTACTCATGTTTGCTAAGCATGAGGGTGGTAATTCGAGATGAAATAAAGGGGAAAGACATCATTTTCCAAATGTTGAGAAGGATAGTACGAGCAGAAAAAGCAGACATAGTGAGGAATTGTTGCATTAAGAGGTTACTATCGAAGAGGATCCCAGTATTGTGAGCCCTGTACAAGGAGCAGGAAGGTCAGGCGGCAAGGAGATATGAGGGGGAGAAGAGAGATGGCGCTGGAAGCCAGGAGAAAGGCTACTTCTGTTTTGAAGAGTTCAGCATGAGGCATCAGAGAGTCATCCCCTGACGGAATGGATTGAGACAGTTGGTAATTCATTCCAAGATGACTGGGATGAAGGAAGGAAAAGAGAAAAATATCTGAGTGAGGTCAGCAAAGAGACGATAGTTTAAGCCAAAGGGCAATATATTCTTCCTAAGGCAATGGTCTAGAGGGTGAAGATAGGAGATCCAAGGACGGGTCCTTTGGGCCGCCAACATGCAGAGGTTTGAGGTCGTAGGTTTGAAAGTTCCAGCAGTTTTTGAAGGAGGAACCTTATAGGTAGGAAGCACGCCAGGCTGGAGCAGATTTGCAAAACCCAAGGTCATGGAGAGTGAGTATAAGGAGGAGTGGTGAACAATGTTGAACGCAGCAGAGAGATCCAAAAGCATGACTATAGAAGAGAGTTTCGAGTGGGGAGCATCAGAGTGAAAGTTGGAGACATACATGAATGCAGTTTTAGTGCGGTAACTACTACGGACGTCCGATTGAACTGGATCTCCAAGGACATTATCCTCAAGGTACTTGGTGATCCGCTTGGAGACCACCTGCTAAAGGGCCTATGAATAATGTGGATGGAGGGAAACAGGGTGATAGTGAGCTAATGGCCCTTGCATACCTGCATCTGTTACTGAATGGGATTACACCAGAATAATTCTAAATCCAAATAATCGGACAAACTCAAGAAGATGCCAAGTTGCTGTTTTATTAGCAATTATCTACAACAGGGAGTTACAACGAACATTAATGGACGTATGCTCATTCTCAGTGATTTCCTCATGAAATACAATTATATACTCTCTTCGTGCGTTAGAATGACATCATGCTACGTGGCAATAGTGAAAAACATATTAAGGGTTGAGATTGGTTAAGGGACACCTGTAGATATACAATCGTATAGAAATTAGGTTTGTTATTGGCTATCAAATATCAGGTGGACAATTTATGCCTACTTCTTCATACGCGTCGTTTAAGAAAAATCAGTTATACAGTGTTTCATTGGTTTCTCAAGCTATAAGGTCCTTCATTATATGGACTAATACAATTGGTTTGGCATCCTTGTGCCGTGTCTGGAACATTTGGTTCAATTAGCAGCACATAAGCCAAGACCCAGGTACAAGTAGATAGGACATGAATCTGCCCTACAACCCAATTAGCCCAACATCTGTCATCACCCATGCCATCTTCCATGAAATTCTCTTTGTACTTGGCCTTGCAGAGTATTCTTATCCTCGGAATGCAACGGGAGTGAGGGCACTCGTAATCGTGTCTGGAACTCCAAGTTCAAGCCCTATTTTCATCCTCAACTAAAGTGACAAGGGACCACATTTCTGTTTATTCTACAAGCTTTTAAATAATTTTAATAAATTAAGGCTTGGTATCTTCTGTGTTCTTTCTTGCACCATAACGTGTGAGGATTCATCCTTTGCGTACATGTTCCTCTTCAGCGTAGATAGCTGACCTCTACTTCTCAGTTCTTGACTTCAGGCCAGACAGCCTCCCAACAAAGTTTCAACAACCTGCTATTCTACTGCGACACAGCCTTTAATTTTCTCTTCATGTTTCTTTGGCTTAATCATTTCATGATACCAATGTCCAGTTTCTGTACAATGACGGCTCCACCTGCATTGTATTCACTACTTGTGGCTAGTCTGTATGATGACTTGATCTGCCTTGCGTTTCAGCGTCTGAACATCCATTGTACTTCTGATTTCTGCAGCACTTTCTAATGTGTAATCTTTTTTTTACACTTTTAAGGTTCACTTGATTCATTGCTTCGTCATTTCTCCTCTAGGATTCATACATGGTCTTCATTCTGTATTTCAGCACTTTCTGCACACCTTCTTATGATGTCATATGTCTATTTTCTTAGCTCTTTCTCATATTTCTTCAGGGATTTCCTCCTACAGGCTGTCATCAACGCAAGGGTACATCCGATATGGTTGTCTTAATGGATACCGTCTCCCAAATACTGGTATTGGTACAATAGCTGGTGTTAGACAGGGCACTGACTTATATCTCCAATACAGGGGAGGTAGGTGGGTAGGTTCTCCTGCGGGTGTGTATGTCTGCTCTGCTACAATAGTTTGAAGGGACATTTTGGTCAGCAGAGAGTTTCTTTAAAAGGGGTAAGACAGTTGTAGATATGAAAGAGGCAGGGAAGACACCATAGGGCTCCATGGGGATTTCGGCAGGATTGTCATCAGCAGTAATTTCACCAGTGGTATTTCTGCCAATTTTAAAGTTTTTCGGCAGTAAAGTTGAGGATTTACTCCCAGAATGGTGCTGGGGGTAAATCCTCCACTTCAAGGCCAAACTCGGCATTTGGCAGAGTGGTAAACGTTGTGACAATTCTGTTACCGCCATTTTTTTGCCACTCCGCAAAACTCGGAATGAGGCCCAGAACTTCACACGAGCACGGGTAGGCTGATTGCAGAGGCAGTAGAGGGAGTTGTCAGATAGGACCAAGTTTAAGTTTGAGGATAGCTGCAGAGGGCTTGAGAAGGTTGAAGTAACCCACCATTACACTATTACTTTCAAAGGTAAAAGACTCAAGGACAAGGTTCAGGTCAGAAAAGAAGTTGTCGAGAGGACCAGAGAGTCGATAGAGAGCCATAGCAGTTAGACAAGTAAGAAGGAGTAGTTAAATAGTGATATATTCAAAATAGGAGAATGTGATGTCAGAAGGACAATGGTGAGGGCCTTATTGCTAAGGAACCCCATTCCACCACCCTTGTAAACAGGTCGGGTAGATGGGAGAATTCAGCAGGCTCATTGTAGAGAGCCACTATTGTAGCAGATTGTTAAGGCGCAAGCAACGTTTCTGTGATAGAAAGAATTGAAAGTTGAGATTTATAAGAATCGCTCAGTGATGTAGGAACACTTCTTGTGGAAGGAGTGTGCATTCCAGAGGCCAAGTGAAAAAGTTATATCAGGTGGGGAAGAGTAACAGCTGTTGTGCTTTGGCTGAGAGAGAGGTAAGGTTGGAGATTTTGCGAGAAAGGGAGCATCTGGTTTGTTTGAGGTTGTCCATGTTGGGGGAAAGGAGGGGGATTTTGAGGGGGAGAGTGAGGTAGAATTTAGACTGAGTTGCGGCTGAAGACTACGAGAGAAGGGAAAGACAAGAGTGAGTATGAGGAAGAAGTGAGCAAGGTCAAAGTGTGTGATGGAGGGTAAAAGTTACAGGCAAGTAAAGACAGTGGAGTGAGGGTGCAGCCCAAGAGGGATAGGGTAGGTGGATGAGCAGAAAGGGAATAGGGAACTATTAGCTGAGAAGAAGCAGGTTTAAATTCTGAGTTGGACTTGAATGTGGTTATAGGCGATCAAAAGACAGTTAGCAGGCCAAAAACAGGGATGTTTCATGGTTCTTGGAGGCAACAGTAGTTCTGCAGTGGATGGAGAGGCACTTGGTTGCAGGATCCCCATGTGTGGAAGTAGGAGTTAGGTGAAGGGTGATCTTGGTGAAGTCCTGGCTTGAGCTGAGGTGGTGGCCCTTGGCCCTTTTCTGCTTTTGGACCTTAGGTGAGGACTCCCAGGTTGGGTGTCTGTGGGAGACTCAATAACCAGGGGTTGTAAGGGTGCAGAGGAATAACTCTGACACAAAGATGGCATGTTTGGGGCTATAGACTTTTATTAATGAATACAGCAAGAGGAGCCCTATCTTTCCCTAGTCTTAAGAGGGTTTTCCTGCCCCAACAAAGGTTATAAGGTAACTGTCAGGATGTCTGTTAAATTAAGTGCCCACCGTCCTGTGTCAAGAAGTGCCTACTTCTGGCCCTTACACTATTAACTAAGGAATACAGCAGCACTGTTCTGATCCCAGGAGAATGCCTCCCTTTTCCTGGGTTAGGGCCACAGTTCCACGCAATGTTTCCTTGGTGGGCCAGAAGAATGCCTCCCCTCTTGTGGCATTCCAAAGTTCCAAACAATAGACCTGGAGGAATGACTCCCTTCCCCAGGTCACAAAGTTCCAAATAACATTTACTTCATGAGCCAGGAGAATGCCTCCCTTCTCCTGGTGTTTTGGTCTCAATCTCATCTCAAATTAGCCCAGGGGAATGACTCCCTTCCCAGGCCTGTTGGATCTTCCTCTCGGTCCACATCACCAGGAGAATTACTCTCTTCCCATGGTAATCATAACACAATCTCTTACAACCAGGGGGAATTACTCCCTTCCCCTGGTCTTTTCCTCATTAGGTTTCACACTTAAAACACCCAACTCTGAGTGTTGTGAGGGTCTGCAACCCTGGCTTCTCTCTTCTTCTTTGGTTTGGCCCACTTGGTTCACTTCCCTGCCAAGAACTGCCACGAGGAAGATGACTCACATCACTCCCTTGGTTTCAGTCCTCGACCCGGCTTTCTTTCTCCCTCTTTTTATGTCCCCTTGGCTGCCTCGCTTGCCAATTACTGACACAAGGAAGATAGTCCTGCTCATTATGTTTGTACAGGGTTTTTTCCTCCTGTACCTTCCAGCCCCTACCAGTCCCTGTGCATCTCCCGTTACATTTGGTGTTCCTTAGATGCCCAGACGGTTCTTCCTGGAGTCTCTCTCCTACTCTGTGTGCTGCACAGACATCTCTGTGTCTCGCTGCTTGACCTCGCAGATCTCCTGCCCGGCCGTTGGATCGACGGTATAGATGCTGCCTCTTGCATTCGCGTCACTGTCTGCCGGCCTCCCGTCTCCATCTGCAAGGAGTCCCATTGCCCTCTTGACTCCGGGAGCAGACTACTCTCGGCTCAGTCCTGGCCTTATCTGTGTCTCCTTCAGGCTTCCCGGGGTTGACGATCTCTCACCCTGGTTCGCTGTTTCTCCCCGATAGGCAGACCTTCTTTGGTTTTTATGGCGTAAGCAGATCGGTGCCTCTGTGGAAGTCTATACCGCTGCAGTTCCTTCTTGGTACTGTTCTTCATTGATCCTGTGTCCCACCTTGTACCAGTACATGGATTACCTATGTTCCTGATGATGCTCTTCATATCAGTAATTTCCAGGACCTTGAGGTAGTCTACTTTACAAAGGTACACAAGTTTAGTGTCTACAGGGTGGTTAGCAGAAGAGGGAGAGGCTAGAATGTGTGGGTGTGTGATATTCTTATAAGGGCTATACCCTAGACGGTCGTCCTTCTCCCCAAGGGGGCGGGCGGATCCCTCCACATGAGATACTCCCATATTATCCCACCCCGAAGGGGACTATTGGGTAGCGGCCTCACCTCCCCAGCCTCATGGGAAGGGGTTCTCCCTTGGGGAGAAGTGATGACATCTAGTGATTCGTCACAGGGTGTAGCATGTCACTTGACCCACTGGTAGCCAATCAGAGCAGCCATGATCGATTCCAGTCTTCCTTACAGGATGCAGGCAGCATCATTCGTGTTCTAGGCCCAGGGAGCTTCGTTTTTCAAGCAGGGCTCTGTGATAGTGCTCAGGGTCCTCTGGAATCACAGGATGTGGTTAAAGAGTGGCTTTAAAATGATGTTTTGTGATTTAAATCCACAAGCGGCTGCACAATTTATAATATTTCAGTGGCACTGTGCCGGTACATTTACAATGAACCTGGGTGTGTGTATTGTGCTTGTCTGTCAATGTTTGTGTTAAGAACATGTGTGCGAGTGTGTCTGCCAGAGTTTGAAGGTGAGTGTAGGATTCATCCCTGTAGCTCTGTGTAGTAAGGAGGCTCTCACTCACAACAGCCATGGCAATGTGTTTCCTGCACCTTTTTGATGTATACTGGAGTGCATTCTTTGGACATTACTGAATTTAAAAAAAGTGCTGTATGCATTTGTGAATGATTATTTTATGGTGTCACCCCTTGCGTATTTGAAGAATGGTGCATAATTATACCCTAAGTAGGACTGAGGGCATAGGCTACCTGCAGGTCGACCAGGAGATGGGCACACACGGGGCGGTACCCGAGTTCTTTATGAAAAAGGCCTTGGGAAGGCAGTACCAACTGATCCTAACTGAGTTGATAAGTGCCCCCACTAAGGAGTGAACGGTATGTTGTTCTCCCGGAATCCCCACCTGTGGAAGATAAAACAAACATATAAACATCTAGGTCACATATGAAACTTTGCGAATGAACTCTGTGTACTCAATAAATAAATAATGGCTCAACAGTAGCTTAATGAGTACGTGCACACATACAGGCAAGCCATTAACATAGACAGAGCAATCTAAAACAGCTTTCTCAATTTAAAGTGAAGATTGAAAACAGTGTGCAAAGGTTAATATAAGCTGTGTTATAAGCCCCACACTCCGATCTACGATTTGCATTAGCGCATTCTATCATGCCTTTTAATGAATGCCCACCAGTACTTGGCAAGGTTTCGCTTTACCTGTCTTAATATAGAGTCTCCATGTCCAACTCCCTCACCAAGAATTAATGCTGGGATACTAGCTCCTTTATATTACATACCGGCAACTGGCATACAGGTGTGGTTGCTGCGGCCTACCAAATACTGCAAAAAAACTAATGGGCCAAAAAAACACAGTGGGTCACCCCAACTTTAAAAATATAAATAAATAAGCAGGTTTACATGCCCTTCGCAATAGCTGCTCCTTAGTGCTCTGTCCATTGGTTGATACTACTGCTCTTCTCTGGTGCCTGTCACGAAGTCAGGCTGGCGGGGCTGGGTTGGCGAGCTTCCTTTTTCAGCGCAGGATTCTCCCTTATGATGAAATGATTATGCCTCCTTCCGATGATGGTTGGGAGCTGTTGTGGTGAACCTGCTGAAGTCACCGGGGAAGGGAAAGATGGCTGGCTATAATGTGACAACTGGTATGCACAGACCAGGCGGTGGATAGTGTCGTGAGTTGCAGAAAAGACAGACAAAAGCCGGTCCTTCTTCTCCTGGAACGGAGGTAGCCGGATCATGATGCACAGTCCATGGACCGCAAATAGACTTTCCTCCCTTTACTCTGAAGTCTGCATGTGGCGTTAAGCCCCTCTTCCAAGCGCTGGAACGGGTGTGCTGGTGGGGGTTAACAGCCCGGGAGCCCAAGTTAACGGCCCAAGCAAAGGTAAGTACAGGGTGTGGGAAGGTGATAAAAAAAGGGACGGTGGGTGCGGAGAAGATGGGGGTGGGATTTCACTGATGGTTCAAGCTACAGTTCATAGCCATTTGATTGGCTGGCACCCCCCCGCAAGGGTGATAATGCCAGCTTTGCTTGATATGCCTTCTCATATCTGGTCTGAATTGGATGCTGACTTTCCCCTTTTTTTAGTTTGGCTATTGGGTGTCACTTGCGCCACCTATAAGCCGAAACTATTGCATTAGAATACAGATAGAGAGAAATGGCTTATGATGAGGGGCACGCAGCTTGTAGGTGTTGTTTGGTTATGTGCACACCCATTGACAGCCCATGGCCTTGCTAATCCCTATGGCCATTCAAACTCAGTTCCTGCTCCTCCCTTCCCAAAACACCTTTGCACGGGAACTCCTTTGGCTCACTTTAATTAAGCCTTACCATCAAACTTTGAACCTGAAGTGCCTTCCAGTGTTTTTCAAAGCAATCTTCTGAGGGTTAATGACGTAATTGGAGCTATAAGCACTACCCGTCTCCTTCACTGAAGTCCTAATAACAAGCATTGGCAAAGCCAACCGTTTTGGCGTGTGTGTAAGTATTAGGGATTTGCCAGGCAATACTTTAGATGCCAGTGCACTCGCACCATCAATGGCCATTTAATACCACCACGACAGTGCCTGGCAAGTGCCTTTCCAATGCCTACACAAAAGCATAAATGTTGGCATTGCCAATGCTTGTGTCTAATGGATCCAGGTGATTACAGGATAAGGGACACAGATCCCTCACGATCAGGCGGAGCAGAGAGGGGTTCAATTAGAATGGGCAATTAAGAGGAATGGCAAAATGGTGCGGAGGCTCTCCATACCCTTATCAATGGTCTACTGCGCAGGTTTTTGTGAATTGTAACGTCTCTCTCTTGTTGGACTTCGGCACTGCTCATCTTCGAACTGCGTGGAACGCTTATTTTCTTTAGTGTTCATGTGGTCCACATGCAAGCAGGGCAGCTTCCAGCAGGAGTGCACAATGTTGCCCAAGGCCGGGTATTTACTTTTTTACACCTCCTAGGTGACTAGTGGTGGTGCAACGCCCATTGGGCAGATTGAAATTCAGCCAATCCACCACAACCCCCCACGTAAATTTGGGTTATGTTGATTTGATCTGGCTGTCCCACAGAACTGTGGCAGGATAAGACACAGACAATGAACAGTGCCGTGACCCGGCAGTTACTAATGTAAAGCGTGTCATTGTTAGAACCTCATGCTTTCGTAGGCATACTTTTTTAGGAATTTGAAATCGTGATGGGGTGTTAGCTTGAATATCAGGGGAGTGACTCCAATGGTGGGGGCAGAGGACGGCCAATTCTCTCAGCAGTTCTTAGGTTTCTGACGTGAAGGAGAGATTTAACTGCTTGTAACATTGAAGCTGCACCAGAATAGACACATTAGAATGTGTGAAGAAGGTAGCTTCCTCCCACACAAGTACGTCTGCCCCTGCCCCACGGTCTCTAAAGTTAGCCCCTCTCCCAACATGTGAAGGGTTACTCCCCCCACCCCCAACACCCTCCTAAATGTTAGCCTAGTTGCACTATTGGTGACTGGTGGAGGTCAGCTGGGGAAAAGAACACAAGTGCCAAATAAGATATGATCAATTTACTGCGCACGTTTAACTGCGTAGTCTCTAATATTCCACTTGAAATCTGGCTCGTACATGTGCGGCGTGAATGAGGAAGGAGAGGCAGTACTAATGAGGCTTAACCAACCCTGTTCTCTAATTTATTACGACTACTACACCTGCGTAACAGGAAACACTCCTTGCACCTTAATGAGCCCTGGCTAAGGCTCCAGCTCTGCAAAACAGGTGGAGGTGATGACGTTTCGTTATCTACCAACGTCAGGGGCCCAGGGACGGCCGAACAAAAAAGAAAGTGTGCTGTTTCTCCGCCTTGGCCGCCACCACTCCAGGACAGAAGGCAGGGGTGGACTGGGAAATAAAAGAGGCCCTGGAAATAATTACTGGGGACCAAAAGAGACCCTGGAAATTATTTTAAAAGTGGCCCCATAGGACACATTTTCAGCAAGCCCAATGCTTCTCCTATGTGAGAATTTGGAAATAACACACAAAAGAGGCCCAGGGTGCAGAGGCCCACCGGGAAATCTCCAGAGTTCCCTATAGGCCAGTCCACCCCTGACAGAAGGGTGCACCTCTGTATTTCACTCGTCCGTAACTAAGTCCTTCCTCTGACATCACTTCCGTTCCCCGCCCCGCTCTGCGGTGACACCCCGCCCACCCCAACACTAGATTGTCAAACCCCGGATCTGGCTGTCACAAGATTAACTATATTTTCTTTTTTTTTTTTTAAAAACAATATTGTGGCCGGTGGATGGACCCATGAAGGGAGGAGGTTCGACTCTTTACAGCTAACAGGCCGCTTGGAGGCAGCCACCGTTCCTCTCACCACCTTCCCTCAGTCTCTCTCTCTCTCGCTAGTTGTCAATGGCACCAACAGTAGCGTTTTAATTTCACTTTTTATTTCATTGAATTTATAGTGCTCTTTCGCCAAAGCACAGCACATACAATAAAATAAAACACATGAGGAAATAAGCTACGTTGTCTTGTTGGAGAGACGCCAGCAAATGGGCCTCAAGAGAGGAGCGAAAAAGAGACAAGGATGGAGCTCAGCAGATAGACAAAGGAAGCGAATTCCAAAATGTGGGGCAAGCAGGGAGAATGAGCAAGCACATGAGGATGCACATGGAGGTTTGGGCACAGTATGGAGAAAGAGGGATTGGGACCTCAAGGGTCGGGGAGGGGAAAAGAAGGAGACCAAGGATGATGGATAGGAGGGGGAAAGACCATGAGTGCATTTGAAAACAATAGTGAGAAAATGGGCAAGAATGCAGGATTCAAAGGACAACCCGGCAATAGAGAGTAAGGCGTTTGAGACAGAGGCACATGGAGGAAGACGAAAGAGTGTGGATGGCTGAAATGTAGATGGAGCGCAAGGGAGCAAGACGATAGGCTTGGAGGCCAATGAGAAGTCCGGAGCAATAGTCAAGCCTGGAAAGGACGAGTGAAGCGATTAAGTAGCTTGAGATGTGAGCAGGGGACAGATTTTATGGATATTGAAAAGCTGGAAATGGCAAGAGTGAACAGTGGAAAGCATTTATTTATTTATTGTATTTATTACCTGCCAAGCAGCCCGCAGGCACCAAGGCGCGACATAGACACTCAGGAAACAGACACAAGGAACAGGACGAGATCTCCAGGTCGAAGGAAGGCTTACTTAAACAATACGGTTTTTAGGGATTTTCTGTGGTCCGGAGATTGAGGTCTAGGGTCACAGTGGCGGGGAGTGAGTTCCAAAATGACGGCACTTTGATCAGAATTGATCTGCCCAGGCCCAACTCCCGCTTAAACCTAGGACAGGCAATCTATATTTTGTCAGCGGAACGCGATAGTGCGGGATCAGAGTCTTCAGATAAACCTCTACTGTTTATTGGCCAAGATGTGGACTTCACTGCTACTGGAACACTACTTGCTCTCAGTTGGGGCTAAAGTTTGAAAACTCTGCTTCACCTGCTGGGCTGCCCACGAGTCTGCTTGTTTAGTGCTGTGAAGCCCGCCCACAGACTTGTTTTGAGGCTCTGCTCACTGTTCCAATCACAGCCATTAACACGGTCGTTGTTTCCCGGCCTGCTTGCTCTTAGCTCACTCACACCTGCCCTGCTGCTATGCTGAAGACGCGTTCCAGCACATGCCATGGCAGTGCTAGCTCACATATCGTCTTCAGGACAATTGTGTGTGCTTCTTACTCTGCACATATACATCTGAGGTTATGATTCAGTGAAATTTCAGTCGCAGGGCATATTCCTTTCCATGCACCATCGCGAGGCTAATTTCTCAGTCTCCCATGCAATGCTGTACTTTCAAATGGCCACCTGTTTTTCTGTTGGTTTTTAGTGCAAGCTGTACGAATTGTGCCAAACTCCATATAGACCCATTACTAAGCGCTTCATGCTGTATTGCGCCCGCTTGTTCACGCTATACTAATAGATGTTGTTATTGCCCAATTTGTTTGATGTTGTTGCCCAATTTGTCATGGTATTCAATGTATTGACATTGTAAGGACAAGTCGGCCCTGTGTCCCAGGCTCAGGGACATTTGCTCAGCATGGAGGTCTGAGTGCTTAACTCTTCGAGCTAGCTGCCCCTCTGGCTAGAACTATGCATTGTCTACTTCATCAATTGCCCAGTAAGACTTGCTCTTGTTTGTTTCTCAGTATTCCTATTTAACGAGCTTAGCTTACCATAAGAAATGGGTAGGATGCGTCAATATATTTTGGGCTGTTTAGCAACATAGGAACCAACACATAACTCCCATTTTGTGAAAATTGCATTGGTTTACTTATTGCTCTAGCAGGGGTCTGCAACCTTTAGCTCGAGGGGGAAGAGGGTGGATTGTTTGGAGTATCCCTTTAGTCCTAGCCACGGGCGTAATTTTAGGGGGGCAGGGGTGTTTGCCCCCCACCCCAAATTTCATGGCACACCATTTTCTCCCCATTGATTTGGATGGGGCACCTTTTCTTCAGATGTCATGCCCCCCCCCAACATTTTCAGCAAAGTTACTCCACTGGTCCTAGCCAGCATAGTCAATGGTGAAGGACCATGGACGTCACAGTCCAAAACATCAACTTAACATGAAGACACCTAGTACACTTTTTGTGGTCTCAGGGTAAGACCCTTGTCTTTGTGCCTGGAGTGGGACAGGCGGGTGATGGGACGCCCTTTTACTCCAAGGAGCCCATCTTTGAGGAGATATATTGGACAGAGAATCTATTGTACTTTAGAAGGAAAATGAAGATCCGGTTAGTCACTGTTATATAAAATTGCCCACAGTCTATTTCCAGCGCTGGTGAAATCAATATACCCCGTGCAGGAATCTGTTTCCACGCAGGTATGTATGTTCTGTAGCATGCAGGCACTCGGATATAACGGCCGTCGTTAATTTAAAAAAACCGACCCGTGCGCGCGCGCGCTTGCACACACGTCTCTTAAGCCACCTTCTCGGTCATTGCATTTTAAAATCCAACTGTTTGTATAGATTGCTCGTTTCTTTTGATTTACCCTCTCATTCGGCCGCTCTCTGCGGTGAGGAGACGGGGCTGACTTACGACGCTGCCCAGTAACTTCCGGATCCTCGCGCCAATGCCACACTGACGCTGCACTGGCTGCGAGGAGGAAGGTCACTTCTTCCAGATTTTCATAATAAATCAGGGGAGATGCATTCATTTCCCTGTCCTGCTAAAAATAATGAGAATTATGCTGATTTTGTCCAGCGTGTCGTGCTGCGCCCTGTGATAGATAGGCTGACGCCGCAGGCTGGGTAGGGCAGGTATCGTTCGGAGGCTTATTTTCAATATATGCACTCCACTTCATAATTCACATTTAATGAGGTGATTTTTTTCAAGCAGTAATATTATTAATTTGTACACTTCGGTGGGGCCTAATGTTGTACAACGAAAGATGCTTTAATGTTTATTGGACCCATAGCTCTCAACCATTTATGTCGCAAAGGCGGGTGAAAACACCCGATTTTATTTTTGGCGGGTGAGAGGCCCATTGAAACGAATGGGCGTGAAGGTGGCTTGGCGGGTGAGTCAGCTGTAGGCGGGTGACACCCGCCAAAAGCGTGTGAGTTGAGAGCTATGTGGACCTGCGCTGCATAATGTATACATTGGCATGGCAGCCATTTTAGAAAAGCATCAGCAGCAATTATGCAAGTTATTAGTCATGGCTATTCAGGGCAGTTTAGTGTGTAATATGTTTCCAGCTTCTCTTTCTTTGGGGAAATAGCCACCTGGGAGCCTCTTTGCTGGGTGAGGCTTTTGTCACCTTATTTAGTATTCCCCGGAGAGAAGATAACCGCAGGCGGGCCCAGGCTGCCTGGGAATCGATAACCCAAAACAGCAACGGCGGTCTCATTACTGGCCTTTCTGTCAGTGCACACATAGCATATTGTATCATTTACCGGCAGGGGCAGAAATGGGAAGGGGCATGTTCCAGAAACTTCGTCAGTCCAGTTGCAATTAACACTAGGACAACCCGTTCGTTGCCCTATTGTGAAAAAACAAAAAACAAAAGCCCATCATTTCAATGCATTTTTTCACCATGGAAGAGAACTAGGACTAGGGAAAACATTGTCCCTATGTCAAAAATGCATTGAACACGTGTTTTCTTTTTTTGCATTAGGGCAGTTTTTGCTCTAGTTCTATTTGCACTTGTATGGGTGCACATTTTCTCTTATACCACTGTGGTCTTACAGAAGCGACTGAAACGTGTCTTGAGCCACACTGAATGCTTTTGTGTAAAAACTGCTGCGCATTGCTAAAGGAACAGTCCATAATTTTAATTTAGAAAGACCCCATGCAAATAAAGAAAACCTTATTTTCTGTTTGCATGATTTGTTTCCACAAAGCACATACCCAGGCAAGGTGGCACTGGAGATTCACTCTGCATTTGCACCACCAGGCCTGTGGCCCTGGAGATTCACTCTGCATTTGCACCACCCGGCCTGTGGCCCTGGAGATTCACTCTGCATTTGCACCACCAGGCCTGTGGCCCTGGAGATTCACTCTGCATTTGCACCACCCGGCCTGTGGCCCTGGAGATTCACTCTGCATTTGCACCACCGGGCCTGTGGCCCATATGGTGAGTGTATCCCTTGAGTGTGCCCCTCAAAGGGAGGGAACAAGGGATCCAGGGACTCACCAGGTGAGGTTGCTGTTACACACTGTGTAGCCCTGCGGGGTGCTGGTGCCCTTCCACGCGAGGGGCACGGGTACCTGCACTAACAGTGACTGCACTAAGTTAAACATGCTGCCTTGCTCCAGAGCTCCACGACTGCAGTTAGGACTGGTTTCATTTTTTGTGTTAATGGAGCCAGTGGCCCGTGGTTGCACCTATGTGTTATGTTATGTTATTTGGCATTTGTATAGTGCCTACTGCCATTGGTATGGCCTCAAAGCACTGTGAGGATGAAGGCCCTTTGGAAGACCGTAGTCTGAGTTAGGAAATAGTGAGAGGAGTTGTAAAGTGTGTGTGTAGATTTATAGCCTGATCGAAGATAGATAGGGAATGGCTTGGTCCCTTATAGCAGCCCATATTATAGAGTGCTGTGTCAGTTTCTCAAGCGAGTTGGTTGATGTGAGCAACTGGACCGAATTGTGCATGTGACTCGGCTGTATTCTATGAGTGGTGGCGCTCAGGCCGTGCATGATGCATGTTTAGTGTAGGATGTGTCCTTCACCACCTACCCTGAGTGGCTTTGCAATTCTGGCCCCAGTTTGGCTATCATTGTGTGTGATCAACGGTTCTGCCTCCATTCCGCCTCTTGCCCATTAAAACACCCTTATTATGTACCCTTGGTGACAGGGGCAGGGCAAGCATTAATACTCGTTCTACAAAGGAAAAGAGGGAGGCAGATATGTGCAGTTTGATTCCAACAATGAAATGAGGTCGTGCACCGAGGTGGATCCCAACAGAAAATCATGGAGAAAAAACAGTAGGGCAAGGAATCTACTTACACTAAACAACTGGACTGTTTTCTCTGATATATTTTATTAGGATTTTTAAGTATAACACGCGGTTCGAAATTGAGGATAGCTGGGAGCTATTCAGCTCCTGCTTTTAGCTTAGAAGAGCATGGTTTGCTTGACATCAACAGCTACCAGGAGCTACTTCTGGCCCCGCAAGCCAACTGAGGCCAAACATATACATCTATGTCAATTTAACTCTGTGCATTTTGGACACAATATAAATACAAATTCGGAAACATCTTTATGACATTTAATACATAAGGCGTCATCAAAAATAAGCAAAATGTAGCATTTGCATTTTATATTGAAGTTAGATTTGCAGAATGCTATGTACTAGCTCCTGGTTCCCCAGTGTTAGCTCCTGGTCACTAGTCAATGCCGGTTACTGGTTAATGCGAGATACGCAAGGAGCTGCTTCCAACACACATACTTTTGGATATCCAATCAGCCACTATACAACACATAACTCCTCACACTGAGGTCACAGCAGGGAAATATGAAAGTCATCATTCTCTGTGGTGACATCACACACCTATCTGCTCAGCCCTGTTCAGTGGGCTCTCACAGGCCTGAACGCTGCCACCGCTCAGCACCTCACACAACAGCATCCCTCACTCATACTCTGGCGGGTTTACCCAAAGAAATCGAGAAAAAAAAGACTGAATGCACAATTAGTGTGCATTCGGCCTGGTATAATACATTGAATCCCCCTCTCCCTCAGTTCACTATTATGAGCTTCAGAGGTTGCAGGGGTGTCCCCCACATACAATAGATGGCCAGCGGGGGATAAACAACTGAAATACAAAAAGCTCGACTTACAAAATGCAAACAAGTGGGATTCAACATTTTGTAATTTCCAGCTTTTTATATTCGTTTTTTTTTAACGTAGATCCACCCTGGCAGGCTCTGACTTCTCCAAACAGGTGTCAAGGGTTTTGACCCATGTTGAATCAATAGACGGGGTAGATGTGGGGATGAGCTGTCGCCGCCCACATTCACGCCAGAATCCAGGAGAACTGCGCAGTTTGCGCACACCAAAATGGTCACCTAATCTGCCACCCACCAGTGCAAAGAAAGGTGGTTCTGTTCAAAATCCGTTTTTTTTTTAATGTCAAAAAGTTGCTAAAATCATGGGCACAAGACCACTCTAAAGATACAACCTTCTTGTGGGGGGGGTTCCACATCACCACTCTACTGTAAGGATGCCATCAAAACAATGTTAAGGAAGGGTCCTATACTATCAAGCAAAAGACCACTTTATTGAAATGCATTAATTCAAGACAGATCCCAAAAATGGGTGCAGTACCAGCTTTGTCCACAAACCGGCGCTAGCGGTCTAAACTCTGACAGGGAAACTGTATTTAGCAGTTGCAAGAGGGGCAGGGACTTCAAAGCCTGTTGGTTAATTAAAAATCTTAGCCACCTGCTGTTCCCAGAGGCCAAGAGGCTGGGAAACCTTAACACCCCAGAGGCCCACCGCAGGAGGCAGGATATCACATGGCCCTTCTGAGTGAGAGGGAGGGGGTTTCCCCTTCAGCCTGGAGGAGAGAGACAATAGCCCCTTGCGGTTGAATGGGGTATGTTAATTTTGAGTGTGGACTGTAAACAGAGAGCTGCCTGTGAGCAGAGACATGTGATCCCTGACCCACCCAGCTTCAAGGGGCGGGCCAGACTTGAGTGTGGATTCCTATTGCAGCAAATATATATTTTATAGAAACATTGATAACTTATTGTAACCAAATGACAGGAATGTACAACTTTGAGATTCCTAGTATGCAAGCCCCCAGGAAGATCAGATTCGGACAAGCATGGACCATAAGGAATCTGTAATATGTACATTTAATATCAACAAATTGTGTATCTAGGAAATATGTATTTGGGTTAGAAATAGATTTGTGTGCCATTTGACAAGGGGAGGTTCCTCTGACCATAAAACCTACAGCATCACTCTGACACTCCATTTCTTTCCCCCAATCAAGGGAGAGAGGAAAGCTTGGCCAATGATAAGTGAGAGGGGCAGGCTTAGCTAGGCCCAGGCACACGCCCATTTTCAAAACACATAAAAGGAACATTGAAACCTAGGTAGAGAGATTCATTTTCCACTTTCTTGCGGGACGCTTTGCCGGGAGACTTCAGACTTCACATGCAGAGATCCAGACTTCAAATCCATCAATCTCCAGAGACCAGAAATTAACTCCAGAATTTGTAATAGAGAGGCCTGAATCCACAAGCGGAATCCTCTTCAGTAGACCTCAAAACCACCCAAACTATTCAACAGCCAGGCGAGCTGTTTGAATTCTTTGCCAAAAACTTTTGCAAGAACCTGTAGCAGTATCCAGAAAGCAGTGCTGTATCCGGAACCAGAGAGAACCAGAGACCAGACGCTGTGAGCAGAACTGCCAGAAGTCCCGTTTAACCTGTTGACCAGGTCCGTGGCGAGGCCCATTCCTGTCCAAAATCTAGTGTGAGTACCCAGCTAGCACTGTGCCAAAACCAATCTCTTAGTGTAAAATAATCTAATTAAAACTATTTTAACCTATTTAGATAGAACTACCTCATAGGAATCGTGTGTGTCATTCTGTCCTTTTTAAAGATGAAAACTGTCATCTGCCATTTTGAACTTTTAAATTTCAAATCTAAAAAACTACCTTCACAAAATCGTCCGTATCTCTGGAACCGTTTGTCCTAGGAATGAAATTTGCCGCGATTTGACATCATGAACAATTTCAGCCACGTGTAAAAATCAGCAGCTCCTTGCTTTCCTTTGCTAAAATTTGTTTTAACCCGCTAGTTACTCGTAGAGCATTGCTAAAGTGAGCCTGAACTAATACCAACTAGCTATCACTCACCCTGAACCTCTACAGGGAATTAAAATCAATTTTAGCATCATTTCACTTCATTGCCACCACATTCAAAGCATTTTGGGCCTGTGTTTTAAAATCATACCTGTTTTTCTCTAAGCTTGCTAGGGGGGGGACTGAATTTCGTATATTGTATTTGAATGCATTCCTGAGAACTGTGTGCTCCCCTTTCCATCTCCTTATATTGCATAAAGGGGGGGAGTGAATTGTCAAGGAAAAGTGATTACATTGTCTTTTGTTGAAGCCATATCCAGTTATTTTCTGTACTGCATTTCATTCATCATTGCATTGTCCTTGAAGCCATAAAGGCATTCTCTACCACCTTATTTTTCTTTTCCTATTCATAAGTAACCAAGAACTGTGCTACTGTAGGATTACCTATTGCTGATTACTGCTCATATTCACAAGTGTGCTATCCATTATCAATTTATTTATAGAAGTGTGATATATATATATATTGTTTAATTTTTCAAATAAACCTTTTAAATTTGCAAAACAAATCTACTTCTTGGCTCAGTGGGGTCAGGGGGATTCTAAGAGAGGGGTGTTATACAAGAGTTCATCATCCAGATTATAACTTTCCATAAAAATATATAAATAAGGGCTTCCCTTGGGCATCCCAGACAAGGCACTGACTTAGTGGGATTGCTTGATTGGAGTCACTTACAGAGTGGGGGCTCGGAGCCGGGATATTCTGGGTTAGATTTACCACTTGTGCAGCTTAATATAGTGTGCGAACTGACCGGATACACATATCCGGTTAGATCACCACGCTGTTTTACACTGTGAAAGCACCCCTCAAAGGAACGCTCTAAGGAAACGGTCTGTTTTGAAAAATAAAATACAAACTTCTGTACGTCAGGAAGGAACTCAAATTCCAGAATGACGACCTTGGTAGATATGAAGATAGCTAGGGAGCACCTCTTACATAAACTATTTGTGAGAGGTGAATGGTCTGAGCAGGACCAAAATGTATGGTTGCAGGCGATCACACAACAGGTCACTACAACTGGGTCAGATATGTGGAGAGATCAGGGTCCCTTACATGTGGCCCTGAGTGAACTATATATGGCTCCTAAAGCTAAAGATGAACACGACAAGATGGTTTGGATAGCGGCATATTTGTATCTATATATGGGAGCCATGCAGGACAAATGTGCTGAAGGCCAAGATCTGGCAAGTAGGCAACTGTTGGCATTAGAGAAGGCCCAATCTGACCTGGTCTCTTCTGTGCAGAGGAGCCAGGAGTCAGAAAATGATAGTAGGCAGTATATCATTAAAATAAAAGAGGACATGGATATACTGCAACAGGAAAAGACAGACCAGGATACCAGAATTCTGGCTTTGCAGAAGGAGCACCAAGACAGTTTGGACTCCTTACTGCAGAGCCAGAAAAAGCTGGAGCAACAGATCAATTTCAACAGGGCATGCACAGAGCAGGTAGCCACCCTGCAAATCCAACTAGAGAAAGAGGAAAGCAATAAATTGATTTTGAAAGACCTGGATACCCAGGCAGAGTTTGATGAACGCCAGAAAGCTGGTGCCTTTCAAAGGCAGAGGGATGACCTGGCGTCACAAATGCAGGCTCTTAGGCCAGGAAGTCTGCCATTTAAAAAGAAAAATTTAAGAAAATCACTTGGCCCTCCAGGGGCTGGGTGACCTCCAAAAAGAGCATCACGGCTTGCTAGATCACACCAGGAGGGTGGAGGAGGCTCTGGCAAGAAAGGAGCAGGCCAATAGGGATGGGACTGAGGAGGTAACCCTCCTGCAGCAGAGACTGGCCCAGTACTCCAGGACCAATCAGGAGGCACAGAGAGAAAATGAGGCTCTCTGCCAGCACAATGATAGGCTCCAGCAACAGGTAGCCATGCAGGAGAGACTGATAGAGTCTAGTAAGGCCTTATCTAAGGAACTGAAAGTGCATGCTCTTGCATTGCAACAGGGAGCAGGGGCTGATAGAGATGAGGTTCGCTGGGAAAGGGAAACGCCTGAGCATAACCTCAGGAGCCCTGGTACCAGAGGCCTTCATCTCTCCCAGTCCCTGGACTCTGCCACCCCCATGTCCCCTGGCGCGCATGAGCACAGGGCCACAGGAATGGCAGATTACTATCCAGCCAAAAGTATGGGGCTCATAGGCCAGTACCACCCAGGAATGGATGGGCGGGCATGGGCACCTAAGTACAGTGCAATTTAGTGGGGAACCCCAGGAGAGTAGGCCCATTAAGGGCATCCTGAAAACCTCTGCCCAGTTAGGTCAGTGGGGGGGGTACCCATCAAATCCTGGCAGCAAGGAGGGATCTGAAGACTCCTCTGAGCGTTACAGGACACAGGAGACCAGGTCCCCACATTCTGCCAGCCATTCCAAGGCTCGCAGAATCCGGGAAAACCTGGAAGATCAGACGGGCACCTCTGGGAGCAGTGCTTCGGAGTCAGAGGATGAATGGACCAGGGTTACCCGAACCAAAAAGGCCAATAAGGCAAAAAGGGCCTTGCTTAAGGACCCATTGAAACAAATAAAGGCAATAAGGAGTGTCATCACGCCTTATCATAAGAACGCCAAGTATTCTGTTTGGGAACACTTGGAGCTCTATGAGCAAATGATGGAGACTTTCCATTTGAAGGACAGCAGTAGCTGCATCCAGTACCTCAAATGGACATTCTCCCCAGAATACTCCAGTTTCTTTGCAGGGCTGGAGGACCAAAACCATTCAAGATGGTCCGCATATAGGGCGGCCATCTTGAAACATTTTTCTGTTCATAGAAATCCTCAAGAGGCTCGCAAGGCAGCCTACAATTTGCAATGTGGGGAGGATCAGACCCCACAAGAATTTGTGCAAGAATTTGGTGCGCACGGACAGCAGAGAATTTGTCAATACTTTTTTCCATGCCTTGCCCAAATACATCATGACCCAGCTAGTGAGAGATTTTCACGAGAAGAGGTCACTAGACTGGGTCATTGAACAGGCTACCAGGATCTATGAGGTGCAGAAGCCCATAGAAAATAAAGTAATGCGCAGAAAAACCCCAAAACCAACAGCACCCCTGCTGCTGCCAAGGTGGCGGAGGTAAAAGTTGCCCCCGTTTTAGATTTGGAGATGAGGGGGTCTAAAAACCTGCCTGCACCAAATAATTCACAGCCCAGAAGGCCCTCGGGCCAGTCACAGACAGGAAGTCGAGGAGGTAGTCCCACAAATGGGGTCCCCCGATCCCCTGATTATGTAAGTCCCCTCTACAAGGGAAACTGACCCATCCTGGGTTATGTGTGAACTCCTCCAGCCCAAGGGGGGGATCCAGCCAAGCACCTGACCTAGGGAACTTCCCTCCTAACTTCCCCCAGGAGGGCAGAAATTCACCAAATCCTGGGCAGAACTTTTTTTCCCAGGTATCCACCCAATTTCCAGCCCCAAAATCATCCATCCTTCTTTCCCCAATTCCCTGAGCCCAGACAACCTAATCCGGGAGAGGGGAGGCCAAGGGTGGAGGCGTACTCAAATCTTCCCAATCCGTGGTATTACCAGAGAAGGGAGAGCTACCCTTCCCGGGATCAGCCCAGGGGAGAAAATAGAGCCTTGTATCAGCCTGAGCGGTTTTCACAACTTGAGCGCCAGGTCCAAAATATGGCACGGATCTGGGTCACATACTGAGGGCTCAACAAAACCCTCAGATGAGCATGCCACCGCAGAATGCCCCAAACTCTGGGCCTGGTGCTCCAGAACAATGACGGGGCAGCACCCCGATAACCCACCGGTTCCCAGGGAGGAGGTACAAGGGGAAGGGGGGTGTAAAGCCTTGGAGGAAGCTTCCTTCCCAACTTGTAAACAGCCCCTGGAAAACCAGGAACCGGAAACAAAATCTCCTACCCCTGAAAGTCTGCCACCCAAAGAGCAAAGAGGAGGTAGGAGAAACAAAGGACCCAAACAGATCCATTTTGTGGAGGAGGTACATGTCTTCCAATTTGAGGGAGAGGGATCCTCAGAGGACGCTGGGAAAAGGATCTTCTCCTTCAGAGATGAGGGGACTCCTCCCAAGGAAAAATGGGTCCCAAGAGATTCCAATCCAGTCTGGGTAGATGTGGGGATTGAGCTGTCCCCGCCCATCATCCTATCCCAGAACCAACAACACCAAAAACCCCTGGTTCAAACCCATCCTGATGACTGCCTCCCAAAAGGCAGGGGCGGCCCAGAACCGGAACCAGGGGAACCTAAAACCGAATCAACAGACTGGGTAGATGTGGGGATTGAGCTGTCGCCGCCCATCATTCTATCCCAGAAACAACAATACCAAAATCCCATGGGTCAAACCCATCCTGATGACTGCCTCCAAAAAGGGGGGGGGGGCGGCCCAGAACCTGAAACCATTTCCAGTTGCCAACTTTTTCTTTCAGATTCGCCAGGCTCTCCATAGAATTCTGCCCAAATCTCTTCTCTCGCCATGTCCAAAACCAGAAAGTTAGCCCACCAGTTGTCCAAAAATGTGCATTATCTGTGCCCCCTTGAGGAGAAGGAGGGAAGATACTATGCCCCGGTACAAGTACAGGGGCAGGGTACAATTTTGGCACTGGTGGACACTGGATCCCAAGCTACCCTTCTGTCCAAAAGGGCCTTTGATGAACTAAATGCAGGAAGGGGGGCGAATTACCATATTCCTCTCACCTCTCTTCCTGGACAACTGCAGAACTTTGACGGGAAGGAAATTCCTGTCGAGGGGACTGCAGATTTGGACATCAAAATTGGGCGACACAAGGTGAAACACCCCGGTCATAGTAGTGACTCCAGAGGGCACACCTTGTTTACTAGGGAATGACCTCCTGAGACGGTTGTCACCCCTAATAGATTGCGTAAACAGGGTCCTCTGAACCCAGACTAGCCAACCAATCAAATTAAAACAGAGTGTCAACCATGTTAGTTTAAACGGCACCTGCCACATGGTTGAACAAAAATCTGACCAAGTAGAATTTCACTTCCAGAACAACCAAATTCCAGACGTGACAGTAATAGCAGTAGGACATTGGACTGGTGATGGGGGGTCCTCTCTATTTTTGAAAATCAACCTTACTTCCATTTTATGGTGGTATGCCACACTGGAAGGAAATACTCTGAGATTCTTTACTAATCTACAATCAGACACTCCCACTCTTATAGTCCAGAAAGAGGTGAAATCAGCCCAGAGCCTGGCTGATATTCAGCAAATTGGAGAGCAGTTGTTCATCCCTGTTCAGTTAAATGATGGGAAGGACTATGTTCTCGCTCCAGTGTGTGTGAACAACGGTAAGAGCTTCATCAGCGAAGCCATGTTCCGCCAACTCCCAAAAGATCCAGCCATTCCCACATTCAAACTGATAGACAAATGGGAAATGGATCTGGAAACACCCAATTCGAAACATCTCCTGCCAAGCAGGTGTATGCTCAAAATCTCCATTGGCAACAAGAGCATAGTCCATAATTGTTGGGTCGTGCGAGACGTCACTGCCGCCTTTTACGTAGGCAGTGACATTCTCAATTGCTTCGCCATTAGTTTGGACCTAATAAACTTCAAAGCTTGGTCCCGATTAGCGGATAATCCCATGGGCTTTGATGATCAAGAAAAAGCATGTAGGTCAGCTCAATTGCTACCTTATGCAGTTGAAATTCAGCTTAAAGAGGAAGTCACTATCCCAGAAAGGACCCGACAATTCTCCCTGGAAGTGAAAGTTAAAAGAGGACAAAAATTGAAAAACCCTGATGCTTATATTCATCTAAATGCTTCTCTCCAACAACAAGGGTTAGGGGTAAACCCAACACCATTAGTCAACATAGAACATGACACCATTCCAATAGAGGTGGATAACAGCGACTTAAAAAGTATTACTCTAGCCGCAGGCACCATTATTGGAATGGCGGTTGATGACCGACATTTCTCCATTGATTTAGGAAATGAACTGTTAGGACCAATCCCCAAGGACTGTTTTGACAGTGACAGTGAGGACAATACAACACCAGACAGGATTTTCACCCAGCATGGGGGAACTTCCTGGTGTACACTTCTTGCCCTTATGGTAAGGAAGATGTGACTTGTGACTTCAGGAGGAATGAGGTGATTTTCCAGGTCCATGAGGGCTGCCTTTCCCACCTGAAGCCTCCGGTCCAAATCAGCACTCTAACCATGGACTTCTCCACCCAGCTGGAGGAGGCCGCTGAGATAGCCAAACCAGAAGTCTTTCCAGGCTTCAGGCAGATGGTGGAAGAGAGAGTCAACCTAGCTGATGCCTGTGTGACTCTGGAACAAAAGCAAAAGTTGAAACAAGTTTTCTTGGATTTCCAAGATCTCTTTGCGGTAGACTCATATGACTGTGGTCACACCGACATCCACACAACAACAATTCCCACGGACCCTGGCATGACTCCAGTGTTTGTGAAGCAATATTGTTTGCCTCTCGCATCTATGGAGTCCAATACTGAAATAATTAAGAACCTTGAGTCCCGGGGAATAATCCGTCCAGTACACAGCACCTTCAATAATCCGGTGCTGGGAATATTGAAGCCAAATGGCCAGTGGAGACTCTGCGCCGACCTTAGGGAGCTCAACAAACAGGTCCATACTTCCCGATGGCCTCTGTCCTACATTGACCAAGGGCTGGCCCAGATCCAGGGGTCACAGGTATTCACTGCAATAGACCTGACCAATGGATACTGGACCGTGCCTGTCAGTAGGGAGGACCAATACAAACTGGCTTTTACCTTTGGGGGCCAGCAGTACACATGGACCCGGACTCCCTTCGGATACCTCAACTCCAGCAATGAATTCAACATTTTCCTACATAAGGCCATGCCTGACCTGGGTGCGAGGGGTAACCTGGCTTATGTAGATGATGTCCTCATCAAAAGTTAATCTGTGGAAGAATACATAGCGGAGATCCTTTATGTTCTGACACAGTTGAGGGCCGCCGGAGCAAAACTTTCCTTTCAGAAAGCACAGTGGTGTAGAACCCGTGTTAATTTCTTGGGGCATGAGATTACTCCTCAGGGTCTCTGTCCCAAAAAAAAGAAAGTGGAAGCACTCCAGAAACTGAAGGATCCCACAACTCTGTGGGAACTAAGGAGCCTCCTTGGACTGACTAATTACAGCAGAAAGTTCATTGAGGGCTACGCAGAGATCACTAGACCCCTGATTCATCTCCTGAAGGGGGGGGTCAAGTGGGAATGGGGTCCAGAACAATCCGAGGCAGTAAGACAACTTAAAAGAAGCCTCTCACAAGCGCCTTGCCTAGCTTACCCTGTCAGAAACAAGGAGTTCTTCCTGGAGACAAGGTTCTCTAATACGTGCTTGACGGCAGTATTATACCAAAAGCATGACAAAGTCAATAAAGTAATCTCCTATGCGAGCAAAACTTTATCCTCTGTGGAGGAAAAATTCAACGATTGTGAGAAGGCACTCCTGGCAACGGTGTGGGCATTGAAGAATTACCACCCGTTTATCCAGGGGGAACACATCATAGTGGAGACTCCACACCAGCCTCTGCAATATCTCCAAAGTGACAGAATCCGGGCCGGAAATGTGAGTAATTCCCGAATAACTTCCTGGATTCTGTCAATGCAAGGCTTTCCTGTGGAGGTCAGATATGGCCAAAACAAGAAGAGTCACTCGCGCAAGGTCTGGCTGACTTGCATGATTGTGCCAGAGAAAACTGTCTCGAGGACGAAAGTCTAAAAATCAAGGACAACATGGAGGCATACCTTAATTCCCCACACAAAGTCTTTGAAGAAGACAAGTGTGAGGGAATGCCCGCTGTCTATGTGGATGGATGCTCTTACCATGTTGACAACAACAGGGAGAAAGAACTGGTGGCGGCGTAGGGAATGCATGGGTGAAGGAGTTTCCAGAACCCTCTGCTGGATACAAAATTGGTCCCCGAAGTAGTCAGGTGGCAGAATTGATGGCTGTGCATGAGGCCATCCTCACTGCTGTCCAACATCAACTCCACGAACTGGTCATAATCACAGATTCGGATTATGTACGGAACGGGTTCGTGGAGCACCTGGTTAAATGGAGAACCAGAGGCATGTTATGTGCTAATAACAAACCCCTGAAACATGGGAAGTTAATCCAAAATATTCATGACCTGGTCACCTCGAATGGGATGACCATCTACTGGAAAAAAGATCAAGGGTCATTCCAAAGTAGAGGGACCAGACAAAACTGGAAATGACTTAGCTGATCAGCTGGCCAAAACCGGGGCCATCCAAGGGGATCTAATAGAAATAGAGTCCCTGTTGGGGGAAATCCAGGTCACTGCTATCACTAGGTCCCAGACAAACGCTCACAATGATCTTTCAACTGCACAATGGAGTAAGGAGACCCCTGATGCTGATTTGATTACAGCTCAGAAAGGGGATCCAATAATTGGTAAGTTTTACCAACACATTGAGGACCCTGAGAACTTTCCCCTGACGGATACCGATTACATTGGGAAAGAGGACCTAAGAGTGTTGATGAAATGTCCAAAAAGGTTCCGAATCCAAGACCGTTTGTTGGTAAGGAAATCCCAAGCTGGCCATGATCAGTGGGTGGTTCCTACCTCATTCCGAAGCCTGATGTTAAGTCACGCCCATGATGCGGCCACCGCCTGTCACAATGGGTTTCACACAACACTTGAGATCTTAAGAGAGGTTGCATACTGGCCACACATGGGGCAGGACCTCGACCAATACTTGAAGGGGTGTCTTGCATGTGCACAATTTCAGCCATCATCCCTCACACACCGTGCGCCTCTCCAAAAGAGGGGGATGACACTGCCATGGTCAGATTTGCAAATCGACTTTGTAGGCCCTGTAATTCGCTCGTCTAGAGGAAACAAGTACATGTTGACCGTTACATGCTTGTTTACCAAGTGGGTGGAATGTCTCCCGGCCCCAAACTGCAAGGCAGAAACAGCAGCTGCCCTGATGATTAACCACATCTTTTCCCGTTTTGGTCTACCTCAAAGGATTGAGTCAGACAGGGGTAGCCACTTCACCTCTGAAGTAATGACAAAGATGTGGGAGATACTAGGGGTCAAAAGGAAGCTACATATTGCTTACAGGCCAGCTTCTTCTGGAGCAGTGGAGAGATACAACCGAACCATTGTGAGCATCTTAAAAATGTTTGTGGCAGATTCTGGGTCAAGTTGGGATATCCGACTACCTCTGGTCCTAATGGCCATCAGATCTATCCCTTCATCTGCTACTAAAATGTCACCATTTGAGTTGATGACCGGACGCAAGATGGTGCTTCCCCAGCATTTGCTCTACAGGACCCAAGAGCAGACATTGATAAATGCCTCCACAACTCATGAGTATGTGGAGAATTTAAGGAAACACCTCCAACATGCTTTTGCCTACGCTCAGCGGAATCTAGAAAGATCAGCTGATAGCATGAAGACCCACTACGACCTGAAAACCACCAGGAAAGTATACGAGGTGGCGGACCAGGTCTATCTATACAATTTCCAAAGAAACCAGGCCAAACAGTGAAAATGTTTGCCTACGTGGAAGGGACCGTTTGAAATTATAGACAAAATCTCCCCTGTAGCCTATAAGATCCACATCCCCAAAGGTAGTCTGGCGGCAGGGGAAGACAAGTGGGTCCATATTAATCAGCTAAAGTGTTGCCTTCCCAGGTACACTCTGCAGCAACTGGAGGAGTCCTCTGCAAGACCAGAGGGGACCGCTCCAGATTAATTCAGTTCCCATCCTAAAATATCCCACATATAGTCTCTAAAATATTATGATTGGAAAAAAAAATGTTTCATGTTATATCTTGTTTTAAAATAAGACTGGAAAATGTATCCTGATGTATAAAATGTATATGCCGCCCCACTATATCAATAGTGGTGGAAAAATGTCTATGAATAGGTATTGCCGCTTTTGCTTTATCATCCTAGGAGAGATGAAACCATGGAGACTGACCAATGAGAACAATCCGGGGACCGGGAGCAGAGATCCGAGGGGCCCAGGGTACCGCCCAATATTCCCATCAGGACCGGCGAGGAGAACCGATTGATCCAACTGGATGGAGGAAAAGATGCTGAACTGTGCCATCTACAGAATTGGAAGAAGATGATGCGAACATACCAGCGCGTGGATCAAAACATCCTTTGCACCCGACTCCCCTCGACTCGAAATCAAAGCGCAGTCGGGCGTGGGGGCTTGTCAAGGGTTTTGACCCATGTTGAATCAATAGACGGGGTAGATGTGGGGATGAGCTGTCGCCGACCATTTTTCTATCCCAGAACAAACTAAATCAATAGACTGGGTGGATGTGGGGATGAGCTGTCGCCGCCCCATTCACACCAGAATCCAGGAGAACTGCGCAGTTTGCGCACACCAAAATGGTCACCTAATCTGCCACCCACCAGTGCAAAGAAAGGTGGTTCTGTTCAAAATCAGTTTTTTTAATGTCAAAAAGTTGCTAAAATCATGGGCAAAAGACCACTCTAAAGATACAACCTTCTTGTGGGGGGTTCCACATCACCACTCTACTGTAAGGATGCCATCAAAACAATGTTAAGCAAGGGTTCTATACTATCAAGCAAAAGACCACTCTATTGAAATGCATTAATTTAAGACGGATCCCAAAAATGGGTGCAGTACCAGCTTTGTCCACAAACCGGCGCTAGCGGTCTAAACTCTGACAGGGAAACTGTATTTAGGAGTTGCAAGAGGGGCAGGGACTTCAAAGCCTGTTGGTTAATTAAAAATCTTAGCCACCTGCTGTTCCCAGAGGCCAAGAGGCTGGGAAACCTTAACACCCAAGAGCCCCCCCCAGGAGGCAGGATATCACATGGCCCTTCTGAGTGAGAGGGAGGGGGTTTCCCCTTCAGCCTGGAGGAGAGAGACAATAGCCTATTGCGTTTGAATGGGGTATGTTCATTTTGAGTGTGGACTGTAAACAGAGAGCTGCCTGTGAGCAGAGACATGTGATCCCTGACCCACCCAGCTTCAAGGGGCGGGCCAGACTTGAGTGTGGATTCCTATTGCAGCAAATATATACTTTATAGAAACATTGATAACTTATTGTAACCAAATGACAGAAATGTACAACTTTGAGATTCTTAGTATGAAAAATGCCCTCACGATTTGAGTCCAAACTCCAATTTCTATGGTGTTCTAGGACCAAACCCCGCTATTTATTGATATAACAGACACCGGGTTTATGCTAGAAACCTAGTAAATAGCTGGAATGTGTGTAGAAGGAGGGTGTACATTGATGTAATTTTTGATACAGATTTAACATTGATAAACCAATTAAAAACGATATTAAGTTGTCATTTTTTTATGCAAGCCCCCAGGAAGATCAGAGTCGGACAAGCATGGACCATAAGGAATCTGTAATATGTACATTTAATTTCAACAAATTGTGTATCTAGGAAATATGTATTTGGGTCAGAAATAGATTTGTGTGCCGTTTGACAAGGGGAGGTTCCTCTGACCATAAAACCTACAGCATCACTCTGACACTCCATTTCTTTCCCCCAATCAAGGGAGAGAGGAAAGCTTGGCCAATGATAAGTGAGAGGGGCAGGCTTAGCTAGGCCCAGGCACACGCCCATTTTCAAAACACATAAAAGGAACATTGAAACCCAGGTAGAGAGATTCATTTTCCACTTTCTTGCGGGACGCTTTGCCGGGAGACTTCAGACTTCACATCCAGAGATCCAGACTTCAAATCCATCAATCTCCAGAGACCAGACATTAACTCCAGAATTTGTAGCAGAGAGGCCTGAATCCACAAGCTGAATCCTCTTCAGTAGGCCTCAAAACCAACCAAACTATTCAACAGCCGGGCGAGCTGTTTGAATTCTTTGTCAAAAACTTTTGCAAGAACCTGTAGCAGTATCCAGAAAGCAGTGCTGTATCCAGAACCAGAGAGAACCAGAGACCAGACGCTGTGAGCAGAACCGCCAGAAGTCCCGTTCAACCTGTTGACCAGATCCGTGACGAGGCCCATTCCTGTCCAAAATCTAGTGTGAGTACCCAGCTAGCACTGTGCCAAAACCAATCTCTTAGTGTAAAATAATCTAATTAAAACTATTTTAACCTATTTAGAACTACCTCATAGGAATCGTGTGTGTCATTCTTTCCTTTTTAAAGCTGAAAACTGTCATCTGCCATTTTGAACTTTTAAATTTCAAATCCGAAAAACTACCTTAACAAAATCGTCCGTATCTCTGGAACCGTTTGTCCTAGGAACGAAATTTGCCGCGATTTGACATCATGAACAATTTCAGCCACGTGTAAAAATCAGCAGCTCCTTGCTTTCCTTTGCTAAAATTCGTTTTAACCTGCTAGTTACTCATGTTTTTCTCTAAGCTTGCTGGTGGGGACTGAATTTCGTATTGTATTTGATTGCATTCCTGAGAACTGTGTGCTCTTCTTTCCATCTCCTTATATTGCATAAAGGGGGGGAATGAATTGTCAAGGAAAAGTGATTACATTGTCTTTTGTTGAAGCCATATCCAGTTATTTTCTGTACTGCATTTCATTCATCATTGCATTGTCCTTGAAGCCATAAAGGCATTCTCTACCACCTTATTTTTTCTTTTCCTATTCATAAGTAACCAAGAACTGTGCTACTGTAGGATTACCTATTGCTGATTACTGCTCATATTCACAAGTGTGCTATCCATTATTAATTTATTTATAGAAGTGTGATATATATATTTGTTTAATTTTTCAAATAAACCTTTTAAATTTGCAAAATAAATCTACTTCTTGGCTCAGTGGGGTCAGGGGGATTCTAAGAGAGGGGTGTTATACAAGGGTTCATCATCCAGATTATAACTTGCCATAAAAATATATAAATAAGGGCTTCCCTTGGGCATCCCAGACAAGGCACTGACTTAGTGGGATTGCTTGATTGGAGTCACTTACACAGGGTTCCTATGACTCTTGAAGGGGAAAACATGTAGCACATCCCTTCCCTCAATGCGCCCTTCACAAGTTAGAAAGAAGAAAACACAGCCCAGACCCCTCCTCGATTACCCTGGCAGGCCTTGCTAGGAGGACAAAAATCATGCAAAAGTACCAGGAACGCGTATCTAGACCCTGTACATAATCCCGGGTATTTCCACACACACACGAAGTACAGAACTACCATGTTTATTTGTATAATTCAGGAAGCCACTATCAAATATCCTGCACGACCTTCCAAACAATGCAATCTATCCCTTGAGTGGTGGACTCTCCCTAGGCTGAGGTGATGGGCTGCCTATCCAGGGTTAGGGGACAGAAGAAGAGACTGACCCTACTTAGGGTATAGCTGACAATTCAGGGACAAACGTATTTTAAAAAAAATTGAAAAATCTGGAAAAACGAACAAAAGTGCCTGGATTTTGAGTTTAAACAGGAGAACGTCTATTTTTTTATGCTTCTGCTTCTTAACACAAAGGGAGGTTAAAATCTACAGGTATTCTATTAAGGGTGTCAAATTGGGCATCCCGTTTCGTATCTGGTCAACCAGTTTCAGTGGGTTGTTTGGTTTATACCACTTTCTTCAGGACCCAATGAGTAAGTAGTATAGATGAAATTGAAAATACCACCCAGCTGGTAATTATTTCAAGGCTTGGGCCATCTAGTCTCATATATTTCCTTAGATGCAGAGCATTGGCTCCCCACTGCTAGTTACTCTGCTTACTGTCAAGCTTACTGTCAAACAGAAGAAACAGCCATCACAACTGTTATCGTGTCTTGTAGGCGTCTTAAAAAGTCAAACACTGGCGCTCCATGCCTTGACTGCACACTCGTGTATTACTTACTCATTGGGTCATGAAGAAAGTGGTATAAACCACACAACCCATTGAAACGGGTCGACCAGATACGAAGGATACAGGGGAGGGCTAGCATTGGCTGGAGGTTCATACAGGCTATTTCATAGTGTCTTCCTGAACGATATAAATGCATATGGTAGTCCTGTACTTTGTGTGTGTGAAAAGGCCTTGCTAGAAGCCAGGGAAGTAGGGCCCTATTAGAAACAAAGAAACGTATGTTTGTCCTGATTCACCTTCTGCTTAATTTACTCACAGGCCACAAAGCCACAATGTAATCCATATGCCCATGAATAAGCTCACGGTGCCAGTCAACTGAGGGGAATTATTCCACCTCGGGGTTCTGAGTCACATCACAGACGCCTCGAGGTTTGCTGTTGTTGTCTATCCGATGTGACTCAGAACCACAAGGTAGAATATTTCCATGCAGTTTGTAGTAATCCATGTACAAATATATATATACATATATATATAATTTCAATAAACTTATGGTTGGCAAATGTTTGTCAGACCCTCCAGCTTATAGCAATTATGCGATTGTGCCGAATGCTGTGAAAAACTGCCGGCTTTGCAAAACAAATAAAAAAAAATACTGGGGCCAGTTTCTCTACTCTTTTTTTGATTCAAGAAATGAAATGGCAAGTACATTTAAAAAAAAGTTTACATTTATTTACACATCTCATCACTACAAAAGGACATCTGAATGGACGCTTCTTATATGCGGTCATTCAGATGTCCTTTTTCACCCCTTTGCGCACATTGGGGTGCGTTTCTGCACATTTAAAAGCGCAACCCAAATTGACAAACAAGATGCGCTTTCAAATGTAAAGCAATTGTAAGCAACCCTATGCGGCCGCTTTGAATAGGTGCTCGAGGGGTGCCACTGAATTACAGGGTCTTTACTGACCCTACTGACTCATGCAATACTTTTTTTTTAAAATAATTTTTTTATGTGTTCCAGCTGCTGTCTCACTTGCATTTCTGTTTCCCAAATGGGATAGAAATGTGGTTTTTTGGGTTGCATTTTACAGTGGCAGGACCCTTAAGGGCTAGTCACAGTGAAATGCACGGGGCGCCTGTAGACCATTGTCAGGAGAGCGCTTCCAACACAACTGTATTCAAGGCGGCTGGTCAGCGCATCATTTGCGTTACAGCTCAGCCCTGTGGAAATGCTCAGGTCACCTTTGAGAATGACGTGGCCTGCTCATTTCCAAAAATTGGTTATCTAAAAACAGCACACCCTCTGCTCTATTTTTAGATGCCACATTTTTTGAGGATCTGGGCCAAAATCTAGATTTTTCAACAAAAAAAAAATTGTCACAATATACGAGAGAAAGGAGAGAGAGGGTGAATGATGGCTGAGCTGTGGACTGGAAGGCAAGAAAGAAAAGGGAGATCTGATGGAGAGCAGTGGGTCAGATGGGGAAGCGGTGGGCAAGAGAGCAGAGCAGATGCATTGGGGCGGTGGGCCAGAAATCGGAGAGGGAGCGTAGGTACAGAAAGTGGAAGGAGCGTGGGCTCAGGGGTAGTTGTTGGCCAAAAGCAGAGAGGTGTTGGCCGAAAAAAGAGGCAGTGGGCTGCAGATTGGGAGAAAGGATGAGGGAAGAGTTTGATGGAATGGGAGAAAGGATGCAAAATGCAGAAGTAGCATGCAAGAATGAAGGACTGTATACTGCATGAGGAATTGGGGGCGTAAGGTGTGAGTTGGGAGTATGATTTGGAGTTTGTCAGGTACCAGAAATCGCACATTGTAACTTGGCAGTGTGACAGAACATGTAAGTATGTGTTTGACTAAGCGTGAGGTTTGAAAATACAAGTTGTGATGGGGAATTGGTGAGACGTGTGTTGGGTGATAGAGGTGTGTGGGTGTTTGGAGGATTGGAGAACACAGAAGGGGAATATTTTCAGCATTACAACTGTTAATGATTAATAATGTTAATAATATTAAATAGACATGCACATTAAACCAAAAAACATAGCCCAAACAAACACTGTTCTGTCAAGCCAGAGACATCTAGGACTCACCCTATTAAATTGATACAAAAGATACATACAATGACTCCCTGGCTCTCTTGAAGCCTTGCACACAGCCTCTTTCCAATCTTGAACCCTCCAGTCAATAAAAATTGTGCTGCAAAAATGCTGCCATAAATAAAGGTTTGCGCCTCAAAATTTGCCATTTCTTGCCGCAAAATTTGCCATTTCAAATGGGAAGAGGGCCTGGAATCCTGTGTGGTTAATGAGGATCATGCCACAAGTCACAGTGGCAGTGGAGTGATTAGCAGGGAAGGGAAAGAGTGAAATAGGTAGAGAACAGCAGAGTTTGGAGCAATTTCCAGAATTTGAGGAGGTCCGGCTCAATGCTGAGAGGGGCAGGGCGCCCATTCCAAAGGGAGGCGCCAGCCAAGGAGAGAGGCCTGCTCCGCACTCTCTGCTTGGAGAAGCATTTGATAGTCAAAGAGTTGGAATTAGAGGAGAGTAGGTTGCTAGCAGGGGAGTATTTAGGGAGGGAAAGTTAGAGATAGCGTGGTCCCAGGCCCCAGAAGCCATTGTGGATGATGCAGAGGGTCTTGAATTTGATCCATACAGCCACCAGGAGCCAGTGGAGAGATTCTAGGGCTGGAGAGATACAGTGCCTGGGCTTGAGGCCAAGGATAAGTCTTGCAGGCCTTTTCTGGATTAGTTGGAGAGGGCGTAGGGAGGAAAGAGGGAGATTGATAAAAAGCTATTAGGGTGCCTTAGAAATCAGAGGATGCAAATCTCATATGAAAGGGGGATTGATACAAATATGAACATTGTGAATAACAGCTGGAAAACCTATCCAGATTACGGGAACCTAAGTAATCCAAGTGTGCAAATATCCTATGAAAAGGGATTGAGATAAGCATGAATATTGTGAATAACGACTGATAAAGCTATCACAGTTACGGGAGCCTGAGAAACCCGAGGGTGTAATTACCCTATGAAAGGGGATTGACAAAGATATATGAACAGTTTGAATTAAGGCTTTGAAAGCAACAGACGGTGCAGAACTGGGAGTGACTCCCTCTTGGAGACAAGGACTTCCATTCCAGTCTGGAACTCCCAGTCCAAACCACCTTGTCTGAATATAGAGCTATGGAAAAGACTTTAATATTTCCTACAATTACTATATTCCACAAACATATTTCCTTTCATGTATTGGCTACAGGCAATGCTGAACACAGCTGGAATGCCATGATCAGTGAAGGACACTGCTCTGTTTATGCCTATGATGTGTATACAATAGGAAACTTCAAGAGAATGAAGGGAACCACTATGCAGAGATGAGATTCTGCATCGTTGACGTCCTGGAGGGGCGGAGCCATGCTGGGCAATAGAGCCAGTGACAGTGAGGGCAAGCAAGCAGCAAGGCCAAATGCCTTAGGGTTGGCATTCTACGCCAACGAGAAGCCAAGTGGATTTGCCTTATGGACTGCTGCCTCTCGGGCCTAAATTTGGATACAAAGATGATCCATTTCCTCTAAGCAACTCTCCCATGAGAATGGTTCTAAAAAAATGCAGGCTGAAGGATAATTAGCCAATATCCACTGCTAAATCAACAATAACGGCATACACAATGAGCTAGTTCAATTTGAGATTTAGAACAAACAAAAGAAAAAAGCTAAAGAATGTCTATTATTGAGAAACTCAATTTACAATTTACAAAAATCGTCCTATTTATCAATCAAATAGCAATATAGATTTTTTCAAAAAGTCAATAACAGGAATACTGAAATTACTGTGATCAGCAAATGATACGATGGCTAAAATAATAGAAGGCTATAATGGTGCCCTATAGTTTATAATCTAAATTCATTAAAACCTTTGTCCACCACTGCCACTATTGCCGTTCCCATATATACATCTTTAAACCGTATGTATGCCGCACATCTCCACAAAGTTACGAAATATGCCCAATTCAAGATGGCGCCTGACGTAAAATACATCATGACGCCCTCTAATCCATTTGAAACATGATCGTGTCTGATTATAAAAATACAGCGCTAATCAAAATGGCGACATGGAAACAAACAAACGCTTGCGGTTATCACACTGGTACTCTCGCTCCATTCCAGAATAAGGTAAGCGACACTCCTTGCGATTATAATGGCTAGCAAGCAATAGATTATCATGCAACCTAGATTAATGATCCTCTGAATTACCCTAGGATTTACAAAGTCCAGATGGTAACCGCGAAAGACACGGAAGCCAATTAAAAATCGAGCTCAACCTACAAATTGAAAAGTAGCGATTAAGCTAAATTACATGCAGAAACCAAACAGATCAAAGTAAGTGCTCCTTCTCTAATTTAAACCATTAAAGCGAACAATGCTTTGACACTGGAGCAATCAGATCCTAATCTTGCAACTATTTTTCTATTAGATGTTCTTCAACCTCAGTCCCGTGTAATTTTGTAAACATTTTTAAAGCATGAACTGCATGTTATCCTAACCAATAGACATAACAATATCCAAGAAGTAGGAACCAATTCAACCTTATCTTTTTCTTAACAACAAAAGAATACAAAAACTCTATTTACACACGCCAACCCTCCTGAAGAACCAATAAAAAGATATTGGGGAAACATGTGTCGAGGGAAATCAAACTTGAATTAACTTAAGTCAACTTACCCATAAGAGTAAACCTTTAAACTACACAAGTACCTATCAAAAATCAACAACAATCACCAACAATTGGAACTTTTTTGATGGCAATCAGCATCAAGGACCAAATAAGTAATCCACTAATGTGAAGCAACATTAAGTACCAAAATCCACAAAGGAGACACAATCACTTAATGTGAAGCAACATTAAGAATATTAAAGTGAACTTCTTGGACAATTACTATTACAATTCTCTCAATATTGAGCAACACTAAGGAACAATTGAATAATCTATCTTGAACTTCACACTGTGTAAATGATTTGAATCAACTATGAATGATATTAATGTGATGCTAACATTAAAAGACAACAAATGATACCTTGCCTATCTGTCTATATACATTATTTAGAATCTGAAGGTGCAACTCAAAGGTAATTTATATGTACTCTTATTCTTTCAACCATTGGGCAACCTCAATGAACCTATTACCTTGCAGCCACAGAGGGCACTCAGTACAAATTGTAAGCTTTAAATTAGGAGCTTGCGTATAGGATTGCAAGCAGGTTGCATTCCTACACTACCATTGGCATTCTACCTGGCCAAGGTCAGTGAGGGAGCAGAGATAGGAATGTCAGCGTCTCTTCTGGTGACCACAAACAAGCAGTGGTGAACAGGTGGACCGGTAATGGATGCCGACACCAGATTGAAGGAGGGAGCTTGAATCTCTGAACTTTGCAAAAGTCGCACCGTAGTTGCAGAGACCAGTAGTCGTGGGGAAAGCTGACAAGGTTACAGGAGCCTGAGAAACCTGATGGAGAGCATACATAAGGTCCAAATGTTGCGAGTAGTGGCTGTGGAAGCTATTAAAGTTACAGGAGCCGGAGAAACCCGATTCATCCAAATAGCTATGACAGGGGGACCGATAAAAAAACAAGCATTGTGATTAACGGCTGTGAAAGTTATCCAGGTTTACAGGAGCCTGCAAAACCAGAGTTTGCAAATACCCTATAAAAGGGGGAATGATAAAAATGCAAACATTGGGAATAATAGCTGGAAAAGCTACCAAGGTTACGTAAACCTGAGAAACCTGACGGTGCAAATACCTTATGAAAGGGGGATTGAGAAAAGCATGAATATTGTGAATAACGACTGGGAAAGCTATCAAGGTTATGAGAGCCTGAGAAACCCGAGGGTGTAATTACCCTAGAAAAGGGGGATTGAGAAGGAGATAGGAACACTTTGAATTAAGGCTGAGAAAGCAACCGTAAGTGTAGAACTCTGATAAAACAGGGTGGACCGGTTCCCTATCTGAAACGACTTGGGTAAAAGGCAATAACCTTTATGAGGATCACAAGACTTTGCACGAAACCCAACACCTCGAAGGAGGGAGTGTTTTCTTTTGTTGTTGTTTGATTGCAAGAGATCCTGGAGTGATGGAAATGCTCATACGAGGCAGTTTTCTTTGTTAACAGGAGAAAGTGAAACCCTAACTTAATCCAAAGACTGGGAAGAATGTCCTGTGGTGGAAAAGGGAACTTTGAAAGCCAAATATAAACTGGGCCAGCAGGCATCCATTGGAGGCTATTGTACAAAGGCTCCCACTTCCCTTTTAGTTGATGTTTTTTCTTAAGTGATAGGTCCAGTTAGTTGCATAGGATTCAGACTGAGGATCTTTATTTTGGAATTTAAATCCCACCCTTAGCTTTTGCTTTGTTAGGTAGGGAACTTCCCTCATAGCTATAGGGCAAATTAGGCATTTTGATTCTTTTAATTTTTTTATAAAACCTCTAGAAAATGACCTCTAATCATCCGAGTCCTTGTTTTGGTTCACCACACCAGCTATTCTTACACCCATGAGGCTGTGGAGGGTTTTCTTAGGCCGACCCTGATTGGTCCTCCTCCTTCCCCTCTTGTATTCTCTCCGGAGATTGGAAGTTGCTCTTTTGAGTCTTAATTCCACTAATTTTCTGATTATTGGCCAAGGTCAGTGACTAGTTCATGGGGTAATGGCTTCTATTAGGGCTTGAGATTTTATAATCATTTTCATCATGCATCACTGTCTTCAAAGTCACTGGATTTGTTTTTCCAGCTCTGCAGTGTTCTGCTATCTTCATATTTTGGGAAGTTTGTTTTTCTAATTATTGAAACACTCTTTTCCTGCTCTTTTACCTGCTCTGGGAACTGAAGTCCTGTGGTTAAGTGAGTGTGGCGAACCTGGGAAGAAAGATGCTCCCTGTCTCTTTGGAACGCCTTTTTCGTGTATACAATTCCGTGCTGTACACACAAGGCAAACACAACTCCTCACCCTGCTGGGCATATATTTGGCTGTAGCAGTGGCAGGGACATGGGCTCAAGAAATTAATCTATCTGGGAGGAGGGGTCCCAGCACTTGTGAGTCTCCCTCCAGTCAGCCTCTGTGCCCACATCCCTTAGTGGACAGATCAATCCTGTCCTCTGTGTTTCGCTCCTGTGGTAGGTCATTGGTGGAATTTGGGCCATCAAGTTTAATTTAAATAATAAAGGAAAAGGCCTATCCCAAATAGTATTGTGTTTACCCTCCCTAACACAAATCTACTAGGGTGCTTGTTGTCAGTGAGATTGTCCAAAGTAATAAACTGTCATCCATCCCAAACTACCCTATACTGTCGCTACCACTGTTCCAAAAGGCTCAAAGTAAAGAGGGGTCCAGGAGAATGACTGCCTTCACCTGGACCAGCTTTTATAGCCTTAGCAAGTCTCTCTTGGGATGGCTTCTGGTGATTCTCTGAACAAGTTCCATTAATTCTTCAAAGGGGCTCTCTGGGGCTTCCACATCCCTCCTATCTGCACAGTTGTTCAAGTCCAAGATTTTGTAGCCAATAACTCTGTTCTTGGCTATCCTCCAAAATGGTAAATATCTCTCTGTTCATTGTCAACTGATGAAGTACTTGCAATGTTCCCTTGTACTGTGGCTTTAGTTTCACACACAATTCTTCCACTGTTTGTGGACAATTGTTGCCTTTCGACTTCTCTCTCTATCTCTGAGTTTCATGTATTTTATACCTTGCAATACTGTCCTCTTGATAGTTTCCGTTCTTTTCCCAACATTAACTGACGCTGGAATGAGCTTCGTCACTCCCTTGGTTTCCTTTGTTATTTTTGCACCATTCACTTGTACTGGGACGATTATAAGTGGTCCCTTAATAATCTCTGTTTACTTCACACAATTCACTTGTACTGGGACAAGTATGATTGTTCCCCTTGTAATCTCGGTTAAGTTCACACCATTCACTGGTATTGGGACGAGTATGATTGGTCCTCTGGCAATCTTCATTCAATTTGCACCACTTCCCTCACCCAGGTTTCCTGCCATTCCGGTTATCTCTATCACACAGGAACAGCATCACATGTTGCACCCACGGGGGTCAGACTGGGCCATCTGAAATAACTTGCATGGACTTCCTCATCTTCCTTCTTCCTTAGACATTGCTGCAGAGCCGTTCGTGGTACGGTCGCGGCGTTGTTCATGGGCCACCCTGTCTGGGCCACACCTCCGCCTCCATGCCTTCCTCTGATGTTCAGTTCAGGTTTGCGCTTCCCGAATGCTTGTCTCTCCCCTCAGGCTGCGCTGCCCGCTCCACAACAGGCAGCTTTGCCTTTGTCTATTGCTTTCTCAGCTCGGATTCGAATCACCCGAGACCTGGGAACGATATCTCCTTCCATTGGTCCTTCCTTGATTCTTATGAGGAAGTGTTGGGCCCTCCCCAGTGCAGGCCCACAGTACTTCGTCTCTTTCCATCGTGTATTCATCATGCTTTGCCCTATCTTCTTCATCTCAGTGTTGTCTGCAAACTACCGATACCGCTTCATGGTTCTCCTGTTCTTCTTCTTCTCCTTCTCAGTATGAGTGGTTGGTGAAGGTTGACATCTGATAACATTACAGTAGCAAATAGTGACTGGTATGAAGTGAATGTTTTGATTCTTTGATGTCATAATTACCTCCGCAGGAGAGGGTACAGGGAGTTCCTGGACAGAACTGAAGTCTGTGTTCCCAAGTGGGGGAGTATGGGGCTCACCTCGTTATCCTCACAGGAAAGGGCTCACCTCTGGGAAGAAGTGATGCAATCCCATGAATCGTCACCCGCCCCACATACATGTGTGTGAAGAGTTTCTTAAATTCACCACATGTATAAGAGCAGCATCATTTGTGAAAACACAAAAGAGGTTGACTTTCTTTAGAATGATGCAATTAGAGGCAGGAGTATTTATCCATCTGTGAGCTTAGCCTCACTTCAGACCAGATAGTGCAACAGCTAACATGGACTGAGTATTTGCATTTGTTTTGTGAAACACTGGCAACCACTGGTACATATATTAAATTGGCATTATAATAACCTCCAGAGGATAGCTCAACGGCAACGTGCTCACCTTGGAAGCAAGCCGACACGGAGCACAATAGGTTTGATTCCCGGGTCCGCGCTTAGAAACCTCTGGGTGTTAAGCGCTTTATAAATAATCTATCATATCATATAATATCAACCTCCTGGAGGTGTGAAGGACCACCAACTTGGTGATCCAACCCCAACCACTGGTGGGCAACAGAGAGAATTATGTTTAAATTGAGGGGGGCAAGAGAGAGTGAAGACCAGAGTTGACTCAGACTGCCGGTAATCACTTTCAATTTTTTATATGTTATGTCATTTAGAATAAGTTCAGACACAAAATGGATTGATTTTCCCAACTGTGTAATAGCTGCACTTTAAAATTCACTCAATGAATTGGAGCAGGTTTACACCAAAGACCATGCTGATCCTCAAAATGGCCATGCACTCTGGAGACAAAATGGCCTGGCATTTCACACTTTCAGCCATTAATTCACTGCTCTCCATTTTGGTCTACTAATGTCCACTGTCCCCGTCATCGCGCCTTAATGCACCTCACTGATGATTCATCCCAAATTGAGCAGTGGAGTTGTAGAGGAGAATTAAGGAGAAAATAAAAACTGCCTCAATCTAAAGTGAAGAGGTGCTGTAGTAATGCCTCCCTTTATTTATGACTCATGCTTTTCACCAGCTACCACAGAAAGGGTGCACCTGTGGGATAGTTACCTGCTCACCTGAGGGCTAGCCCCAACATATGGTGCAGGTGTTGCCAATCACACCAGCAACATTCATTTAAACTAGCCAAAATAATTGGTGATTAACTTTACACTCACAGAATGAAATGTTGAAAGGCCTTTTTGGTAATATAACACTTTCTGCGGTCATCTAAAATGGTGCCTTGCTACACTGGAACAATATACTGAAAGCCAAAGGTCTGGCATGCACTAGTTTGCATGTTATTTGGAAAATATTCACAAGCTTAGGAAGAGAGCCCAATAATATTGAATTTTCAGTTTGAAAACCACACCGGCCAATGTATTTATGAGTAATTACAAGAACAATAGCGCTATGCTTTTCTTTTTCCTATAGTAAGCAACATCAAATGGACTACACTATTAAAATATGTGAATAAAATACTCTAACTGCGCTTGTAAAAGAAAAACCTCTTGTCATGTTATAATCTTAAATGATGTGTTTCAAATGGAGCACATCTGTTTTAAATATAATGAAATGGAAACATGATGGTGTGTAAATTAAAATGTGCTGTTTATTCCGGATATGTTGAACCCAAAGGAGAAACATTACTGTAAAATAATTATAATTAATATCTTGTGCACTGCTAATACGAAATAAGTAAAGATGTCTTTCATGTATAGGAAATACTATGATCTGAGTTGGCTTGACACATGCTGTTTTTAGCTCTCCAGTGACACCTGGCAACAAGCTAATATTTCAATCTAAGCCCAGCATGCATGGTTGAATGGGGTTAGGGTTAAAATTCCAGCTATTGGCTTGGCCATCCGGGGAAAACAGACCTGTATAAATAAATACATCAAAGAAATGTATTAACAGTTCATGAAAAGGCCATCTGTTGAAGGCTCCTGGTTAATGAGATTAACTCCCACTCCTATGATCTCATCTCGAAAGTCATATTTTTGAGGAAAATACATTTAAATTCCAGCAAGGCTGAATTCATAGTTTTTTATGCAAAGATACACATGGTGAGATGTTTTTTCTTTTCAAACTCCCCAGCTTAAACGAAAGATTATTGTACTTAAGGTCTAATCTTTTGACATCAGCCAAGTAGCAAATTCCACCCAGTGACGAGAACTCAGAAAACGGGCTATTGAGAACTCTTTACATGACTCTTGATTTTAGCATGAGAGTTTCATAATTTAAGAAAATAAAACTTAGGATATAACAGGTCCCAGAAATGCATGTACAAATATTTTGACCATAAAACCACAACCATGTGACCTAGAATAAAAAAAGAAAAGTGAGGTATGACCGCGAGACTCTCCTCTACAAAATGTGCCCAAACACAAAATATGTAGGATTATTAAAAATGATACATTTTAAAATATTAATAATTGTTGCATATTTCACACCATGTATTCATTTTGGGTATCCTTGAATCTCGTAGGGAACGGGGCCATCCAGAAATACGTATTTCATTGATCTGTCATGTTGCTACAATGAGATATGGAATAAAACATTATTTTGAATTAAAAAGTTCCCCAGCAGGCAGCTTCCACCTTTTCCCATGTTTAGAAATATGATCAACCTATGACAGTTAAGAGGGTTTTTCGTCTGAGAGTGTCTGCCTTTTGGAATGTTTTGTTGCAGGGACAAACATGGCACTATTAGGCACAGTCAAAGAAAGTTGTTGTTCTTACTTTGGCAATGCTGGCATAAATTAGCACAGTCAGTATTAATTTGTCTCACTTATATTTTGTATGCAGGCATTGTGACAATGTGTTTGGCAGTGCATGCATATGTGTCTGGCACAGGAATCATGAAATGTGATTTATAGTGGTAGTGCTGGCATATTTTGTGGGCACAAGCAGTTTCACTTGTCGGCAGTGGTTGGAAAATATTACTGCGTATTTTTGGTGATCTGGCATCGATTGTTTTTTGATGTGTCAACCTGCAGGAGCAGTTATAAATTGTATGGCTTTTACCCAATTTCTTAAAAAAGGAATGTATCATTTTAACCCATTGTTTTAAAATTGTACTTTGTGGGAGCTTCACAAATACATATCTGCATTGCTGTGTTGAGGCTCAGCGATGTAGCCAGTCTAGGGCCTGAGCGGACAAGGCCCACCTAAAATATGTAAATGTCCACTCGGCAGCTCTGTGTGGGCATTTATATATGTTAATGGCACTGCGGGGGCCCAACTACATTAGCTTCAGGCCCCACTTGTTAGACAATCTTGGCTATGCCTCCGTTGAGGTTGCCCTGCTGTATATGCATTTTTGCTTATTTCTAGGAAATATTTTCTCGCCTTGAGTAGAACAATTACCCACCTAATAGAGCAGTCTAACGACAAAGGTTTGCGGCTGAGCAAATATAGATCGAAGGCGATTATTTAGGGTTCCCTACCCAAATCTGAATGAATCAAATTCCTTAACGTCAAAAGACGGAAATGTCTAGATACGGCTCTCATCGTGCCAGTTTGACTGAAATGTAGCATTTTTTAAGTGGCTGCTGTAGAATCTGAACACTTGTTGGGTTTGTAGCTTCCAGACAATTTTGGATTCCTTTGTTTTACAGCATATGTAAAAAACCCAGTGTTTGCCCTGAACTTACAATTGCTGTGCTTTCACTTTCAGTTAAGAAGGGGTAACTGTGCTGTGATTTCTTGGCAAGGGGTTTATATTTGGTGGATACGTTTTCAATGTATTTCTCCATAGGCAAATGCGCCTATTAAGACCATGTTGCATCATTTCATGGTGAAGGGCCCCCTGAGCTCACATACCACTGACGAGAATCAGAGTCTTTCTTTTCCACCATTGTCATTATGTGACCGCGCCCGTAGCACCATGGGAAAATCAAAAGAGAGGACACCCGAATAGAAGTGCTGCTCGGAAGGAGGAGGTGTGGTCTGGAAAATGCCAATAGCTGCGCAGCTGCATGTTGCCAAACCTGAAGGACAGCGTTAGTTCAGTGCAAATACAGAAATGGTAGGTATACAGTGTTTATATCGATTTTTTAAATATTGAATGCGTATATAGCGAATTTTTTATGCTGAAAATCTTTATAGTGAATGCATTTAGGGGTGCGGTAAAGGGTTAAATATTTTTAGGAAACAGTCGGGGTGGGTTTTTAGGTGTTGGAAACATGGGTTTGGGAGGGGACCCCCCCGGGAGGGGACCCCCCCCACAAAAATGCATTCACTATCAAAGTTTTCAATATAAAATGTTCGAGATATGTGCATTCAATATAAAATAGTGAGAGACATACCGCGGTCAAGGTTCCTAGTGATATACTCCAATTAATGTCATGAATCATTTGAAGAGCTATCTCAGACTGCACTTTCTCCATGTCATGCTATAACCTGTGAATTGATGCACTGTGTGGGAAAAGGAACAGAATGTTGCTATGCTGTATAAGCGACACACTGTCTTGGGCGGATAGCTCAGGGGCAACGTGCACGCCTTGGAAGCAAGACGACATGGAGCAAAACGGGTTCAATCCCCGGGTCCGCACTTAGAGACCTCTGGGTATTAAGCACGTTATAAATAACCTATCCTATCATACATCTAATCTTCGGCTGAGCTTGAGCTCTCACTATCCTACCTTACCCGGCAACCACACGACTCTGTCACACCACCCTCCACCTTCCTTCCTGTCTTCAGAAAATAGTCATCAGACAAGTCAAGCATTTGCTAAGCGCCTCAACGCTACCTCTCACCTTAACCCTTGACCAACTCGCACTCGGGCAACTGCCTTAAGCTTGCCAAACACCAGCACCAAGCAAAATCTGGATATCTCACACAAAACACATGCCCAGTCGTGCGCGGGTAGCGATATGACATTGATGACCTCGCACATATGATCTAACAGCAACCTCTATTTGCGTCCCACTAACACATCCATATTACCACCTAGGGGTCAAGTCCTAAGAAAAAAAGTGGGGAGACTCATTAACATACCGATTGAATGTGGCGTCACCAGAAATTAGAAAAATCAAGGTGCCCTCTGAAAAAGGTGGGGACCCCGTCCAACCACGTGCACCCTCGACTTGAGGCCTGTTCCCACCTTTTAACTCGCAGAACCCAACGTCTCAAGAGACCATGCACATGTCCACATCCCAGGGACGTCATTTCACCAAAATGCCAGGGGTAGCTGGAGTGACATCACACGACCCTTGACCACTGACGACATCACAGGAAGTGATGTAATTTGACACCACCCCAAAGTGATATCGCTTGTAGCGATGGAATACAACCTTTCACCCGTTGACAAAACAGGAAGTGGCATCACAAAGCATTGTACACTACAAAAAATATGGTTATGAAATCACTATAATGTGGGGTACATTTCCTAAATCACTGTGAATGTAAGCAGGCGTCCATGACCAAATGATAATGATGTGTTATTATATAGCACTTATGCTTAAGCGCTTTATATAGAAAAAATATACACCCAATATCACCCAACCTGTATTGTACTCATTTATCGACCTCAGAAGGATGAAAGGCTGAGTTGAATCATTTCAGAACAGACTAAATCAGTGACTCAGCCCCTGAAGTGTGCCTGAAATAAACCTTTAATGAGTCTACCAATTATTGTATAGAATTCCAGAAAGATATGTTATTTGGTATTCCTATTCATTCTTATTTAGGGTCAGTGCTGAAAGTGTTAGACTTGTCCTGTTCTTATTTTTGTTCTCCAGAAGTAAAGAGCCACATGGTGCTGGCCACAGCCAGGAGTTAGCATTACAAAAAAAGAAAAGTAAAAAAAAAAATATATGTATATTTCTTTTTTTTTTAGAGGTCGCAAGGGAGACCCCAGAGGTCGCAAGGGAGACCTCAGAGGTAGCAGTTGCGACCCCTAAATGACGTCCCTGCCACATCCCTGCTTATTTCAAGAGCCAGTGACACAAAAACTCTATGTTTCGGGGTTGAAAGGGTTAATAAACATTGTAGCAGCCTGACTTGTCCGACGCGTTGAAGGACAGTTCAAATACAAGACAGTGTCACAGTTAAGGACGGATGAGTCACATTTTAAATCAGTTCATCTGACGATGACACACGCATCAGAGTCTGGAAAGTGTGTGTCAAGAGGCCCGTGGCAATCAGTCATCCAAGGAGAGCATGCGAGCTGTCAGACACTCCGAAGAAACTCCTTGGGTAAGAAAACCACGCGCCTGAAACACTGTGAAGTCGTGCAAAGTGCTCTATCGAAAACATTGTGGGTGTGGGTGTGTTTTGTAGCCATTTTTATGCCCTTCTAATTTTCGTCTAATCCCGGATGTGTGCAAGTTTCCCGGCTCGAAGACTGCCCCGTGTTCTTTGCCCATGGAATTACGCCCTCTATTTACGCTGAGATGCGCAATGATGTCTCGCTTCTGTTATTCTATTTACAAGTCAGTTGGTAACTTCGTGTGCAGAGCATTCACTATGAGCTAAGCACTGTCTCGTAAAGGAACAGTAGGGCTTTTAAAAATAAAAAAAACTATAGACAGTATGTTATACATACACTAGCACAACATTTTGGTTGGTGTATCGGGCAATAGACACTGCTCACTGTCAGAGGCGCAACAAATCCCACATTTCAGGGGGGTTAAATGTTGATGGGAGCAGCCACTTCAGAAACAGGGTGGGGCAAACTTGGCGTCTCCATCCCCTCTGCTCTACCCCAAGGGCTCTCTGGCGTGGGGCGCATGTAGTAAATGGTAGAGGCCCAGCATTACAAATACACACACACACAATTACACCTTCACTCACTCCTTTCAACATCCCATACACTCACTCATTTACATGCGCACCCCAGGCCCCATACATCATACAATCTTTCACAGACACTCACTCATTCACACATACATTACATACACACTCCTTGCACACATGCACAAATACATAATGAGCTAACATGCAACACCCTTTAACACTGCTAGTTTTAGAAAAGGCTTCCCTCGCGTCTCTGCCTAACAAAAAGCAAGTGTGCACGCCAGCCCTTTCCCCCTCAGATGTATCAGAACATATGACTTTGTTATATATTTGCTCGCATCCTGGGGAGGGGGCTGATGTGTGCGTTTGATTTTTGTTAGGCAGAGAGGTGACTGCAGCCTTTCTTGAAACTAGCATTGTTTGTGCAAGTACATTTTTCTGCACGAACACAGTAACACTTTAAAGCCGCTGGCAAAGGCTTTTTTCCCCTCTGTGACTAACAAAAAGCTATGTGCGGAAGCCCCGCTCCTCAGCCCAATTAGCTCAATGGCGTTATGCACCTGGTCACTGGTTACGTAGTGGCAGTATTACGAAAGGTTTTTAGCTAGATCAAGGCAGATAACAAGCAGTCGCGCTTCACGACCCGCAAACATGGCAATAACGTATGAAAAGGACGGATTATGGCGGCTCTGGCGGAGTATACCGTGCATGCATATTGCTCCTTTCCATGCATTTTCTTTTGCACAGAAATCGCCTAATTACTTACCAGTAATCTTCATTACCCTGAGTCCTTCTTTTCCGAGTCCATCGTAACCAATGAGGAGATCCCACCTCATAGACAGTTCCCTGTGAAAATGCCGCGAATGCCTACCCCAACTACCTGAGGGAGGCTCCTCGACCTGCAAATCCGCAGGATACGAAGAGCTCCCACCCGTCATACTTCCTGTTATATTACCAAGTCACCGACCAGGCTCCATTGCAATGGATGGGGGGCCGGGAGGCCAGACTGGTACAAGTAAGAGAAGATCTCGGGGCAGTGAAGAATACTAGTAAGTAATTAGGCCATTATGACCTCATCACTCTTCCTCGTCCCAGTGCTTCTTAACCAATGAGGATATAGGAAGCAGGGACTTGTTATGATGCAGAACCAGACATAGAGACCATATATACTGCAGGTCAATATAGGGCCCTAAGCACAGCAGATCCGAAAACACAATTCTCCCCCAGGAGAGCTAGTCAGTAGTGTCAATGGAAAATGTAGAAGTAAAGGCCCATGTGGCTGTCCTATAGATGTACAAGCTGGAGACACCGTGGAAAACTACCAAGGAAGAGGCAACATTCCTCGAGCACACAATTCTCCCCCAGGAGAGCTAGTCAGTAGTATCAATGGAAAATGTAGAAGTAAAGGCCCATGTGGCTGCCCTATAGATGTACAAGCTGGAGACACCGTGGAAAGGTACCAAGGAAGAGGCAACATTCCTGGTGGATCTGTCCTGCACAATCCCTGGAGGAGAAGTGCCAGCCAGGTCATGGCAGATAGATATAGTCAACTTGATCCAGCAACTAATGATAGCCAGAGAAGGTTTGGAAGCAGTGTGCCCAGCCCCACAGGTCACCAACAAAGAGTCACAAGAATGAAAGAAGGCAGTGCGGTCCAAATATAAGTAGATAGCTCCACCCACATCGAGGGGAGTAAGGGAAGACCCCTGGTCACAAGCATTGTCCTCTAGCAAAGAAGGAAGTTTATATGGTGCTTGGCAAATACTTGGTTTCCCTGCCTCAACAAAACTAACTAGTGTCCGTGTCAGAATGTCCAAATTAAAGTTTTCCGTCCTGTGTCCAAATCCTAACCTGGACCTCACACTAAATTCAATATAAAGTGAAAAGGGAATTGTCTCTCAGCTGACCACCCGCAGCTCCTTTCCAGAGTTCCAATATGAAGTTCAAAATAAAAGGTACAGAAGACAAAGTTCCGGAAGTCTCAGGAGGTGATTCCCTGCCCCTGAGTCTCTTTAGGTTTCTTACAGTACACAATCTCAAGGGATATGGTTCTTCGCAGGACCTTTCTCCGGCTTTCAAAATTCACAGTTCCAAGGGATATGGCTATTCCCTTGACCTTTCACAATGTCCCTTGCTGTGGGTCCTTGACCCTGGTCTCTCTTCTTTGGTTTGCTTCACTTGGCCCTCCCCTTGGCCAAGTACTGCCACGAGGAAGTTTACTCTTGTTACACCCTGCTTGTGGGTCTGTGACCCGTATCACCAAGCAGGAGCTACAAGGACAATTGATGCAAACGTCCTCCTGACCCTGAGAAGAAACCTGGAAAGCAGCGGATGGAGGGGTGGGGGCGGGGGGCTTAAAGAGGACACCTGGATCAGGGCACTGAGAGGGCATCCTGACCCCAAGCTACTAGATGCTGATCCCAAGAGCAATATTTGGGGAGCAGGCGAGGGTGGCAGGACGGAAATAGGCCTATAACTGGCCTTCCCAATCTCCTGTAAAGAGTGATGAGTGCGACCTGAGGCAGTGACAGAGAGATCAGGGATGGAAACATTCTGTTCACGGTGCCTGCAGCTCCATTCTCCTTCCCTGGTAAGTAGACTGCTTTCTGGGATAGCAGGCGTGACTCTGCCCACTCCATGATCTGAGTTGCAACCTAGAAGAGCACAGGAGACCTTGGTCCACCCCTGATGGAATGGAGGATAGCACAGGGGCAACACGCTGGTCTCGGAAGCAAGACCATGCAGGGCAACAGAGGTTTGAATCCCAGATCCGCGCTTAGAAACCAAACTCGGGTATGGTATTAGGCACGTTATAAAAAAAAATTAAATACAATTTACCATTTGGTTACCATGGTTTCTGTCCAGACTAGGAATGGATGGGAAAAGAATATGCCATCGAACTGGAAGGAACCATCAGCAGATAGTGGTAGAAAGTGAAGCAGGCTCCTGTGGACTGCTGTTGGTTCCTTCCAGTTTGATGGCATACTCTATTTCCATGGAGACCATTGTGTCTGGACTGTCACTGAATCCAGAGTAGCTCCACAACCCACTGCCCTGGCATCTGTTCTCATCAGCAAGGCAGATCGGATCACAAGAAATCCCTTTAAGTGTTTGGGAAGTGATAGCCACCACTGAAGTGCTGACCTGACAGAGGACCTTGTGGGGATCCACAAACAATAGTTCTGAGAGGCTGGGTTCTAGTGCTTCAGAATATGAGCAACCAGGGTTTGAAGATGCGCCCTGGCCGAAGGGACTACAAAGACTGTGGCTACCATGACTCCCTGACTCTGAAGCCATACACAGGCCAGAGAGGCAGGGCTGGAAATAAGGGCTCACAATCAGGTGTACAATTTGAGTGCTCTTTGTAGCTGTGGAGACACTTGACTCGGGATGGTGTTGAAATCAGCACCAATGAATGCCAGTTGGGAGCAAGGAACCAGATAGATGGTTGTGGCCAAGTTCAACATCCATCCAAAGGAAATCACAGTTTGGCAAACAATAGTCATGTTCTGTGACCCCTTCTTCTGGGGTGGGGGCCTGAATCATCCAGCCACTCAGATATGGATGTACCTGGATGATACTTCTTGCATGCAGAATACCTACCAGCAGTGCTAATACCTTGGTGAAGATACATTTAATGTGATGTTTTTAGACCAGGAATGGTGCCCATTGATGTCATTCTTCTGGCTGTTGAGACGAATCTGGAGGTTTTGTCCCTTCCTCCCTGGGGAAAGCCACCCCTTTGAGACTAGGGAGGTGAGCCTGCTAAGCAAAAACCTCCCTCGGGGTTGGGAAAGCAGACCCTTACTGGGAGTGACTCCCCTCAAGGGGACAATAACTCCAATTCCCATGGGAAACTCCCTATAACTAATGCCTTATCTGAATACATGGGAATTCAAGAAACTGATAGTGTATTCAACTGTGGGGCTAAAGATAATACTGGGAGTGCCTTTGGATGTTTGGCTCCAGAGAATGCTGGTCTTTCTGTGGGCTTGACAGCTGAACATAAACAACATACCCCTTTTTTGTGAGAATAAAGGCACTATCACCCTTGAATGGAGGAGGAAAAGCAATACGCAGGTGTGAGCCTCTGACATGAGCACGTCACTGAGGGGCAGAGCTGAGCTGCACAACGAAGCGGTTGTGGCCCGGGCAGAGACCAACGCAGATGCGCGATGCTAACGACCCATAAGAGTGCAGAGTCAGATAGGCCAAGGCAGCTCAATGTAAGCCTTATCTAGAGGCACAACCCCGTGGAGGACACAGTGGTACCAGTGTCTGCAAACTGTAGCTGAAACCAGGGATCGAGAGACGAGCGAATCATCCATTCGCCACCAGAGATCCCAAGAGCAGAGAGATACCGAAATGAGCAGAAGAGAAAAGCGGCTTGTGTCCAGACTGAAAAACCTGCAAGCCGCTGGAAACACCAGTGTTATCCAAGAGACACTGCCTCAATGGAACACCCAACGGAACAGAAGATATATAGGTTTGCCTGGGCAAGGGGAGGCAAAGAAAGAAGAGAAAGAAAGTGGAGGAAGGAAGAGTTGCCCTAAGTCCCTATGAGGGTCAGAGAGACTTGGAAAGAGAGAATGAACAAAAGAATGAGAGGTGTTACGGCAGACCAAGAAACCCTACGATTATAATCCACCAGATGGCTCTGAGAAAATCCCGTAAGCTAAAACAGCCACATAAAGCGAGGTGTTACCAATAACCTAGAGAGATACGAGAGACATTGGGACAGGGGAACATAAGGGGGCAAGATAGTACCAAAAGACACATTTAAGAAAAAATACACGGGGAACAGAGAGACTTCCATGACATAGAGCAAGTGGGGAAAAGTCACTGCCATTTGTGGAGAGTGATCAGGGAAACTTTTGCAGGGACTTAAGACTTTCCCTACGGACCTTAAGGGAACTTTGGAACTTTGACATACTGCCCCAATGACATACTGCCAAGGCTTGTTAAAAATAACCAATAATTGTGTTTTCTGTAGACACTTATTGAACCCAGAACCAGAAGAGGCTCCTGAGAAGCCAGAGGAAGATTGGAGTGAAACCACTTTGAGTGCAGAGCACTCTGCCTAGGTGTGGACCAGGGCTATTTCTTTGGTTTTTACTATTGATGACACCTTAGTTATAGTTTTGATAGGAAGGGAACTAAAGGCTAGTAAGACGTTTTCCTTTTGACTTAAAAAAAAGCCTCTTGGCAGCATGTCCTCTAGCCAGAGTCTTCCTTCTAGCTTGCCACAATGCTCTAGTCAGCTGCCTACAAGGGCCTAATTGTGCATTTCTTCACAATGCTAACTGGAAGTTGTCAACTCGAGGTCAAAGGTTGAATCAGAAATGATCAGATCTAAGCGCAAAACTACAGAGCAGAAACTTTGCAGCAGTGAAGTACTGTGTTACCTCGTAAATGAATCAGGGCAAAAGTGCATTACAACAATATCTATTTGCACTAGGGAAATGTTCACCCAAATCACATAAACCATGCAAAATTGCACTTCACTGTTACAAAGATTCTGTCCTATGGCTCCAGGTATTCTAAGAGGAGTGCGTCAAGTCTCTATATTCAGAAGCAGATTCAAACATCTGGCAGTTTGCAAGTGTTTTCTTTGGGGAAACGATCAAGATGCATTTTAGTGTCTGTTGTCTTCATGGCAACAGTCTATCTGTTCTGTACCAAAAGCATCAGGTAAAGCTGTGCACCAAATAACTAGCAACGGTTCTGGCAGAAGAGATTGCACTGAGCAAGGCCAGGAGTGACATCACATGTGATGTATGTATGCGAACATGCTTTTCAAGCAAAATGCAGTCAAACTATGAAAATGCAAGTGCATGTACTGAGGCTGCAGCGTCCTGTGCAGAGCTATCCTGTGCTTACTGCCAAACCGACTTGTGGGCCAGAATGATGTGGCCCTCAAATGTTTTAACTTCAGTGCCTGGGGTATATGGAAGAACACAGATTACCATCCCACTCCCAAATTTAGGATGTATATATGTATGTAAACCGATATACTGGATGTAATATAGCACCGACCTAGCTCTGAAGCCCCATAAGGCGATACAGCCGTAGAATACTTTACTATGAATGTACTTAGAAGAGTAGACTATTAAGGTTGCACTTAGAAGGACATGGAGAGAGGGACTACACAGGTTTGAAGTCATGGGATACGCGTTAGGGCAGGGAAGGCTGACCCAGTCAGAATTAAATTGTTAATGGATCTGAAGCTGTGTTCCTGTTGAAGCTATATTTCCCTTACCTTCCTATTGTATGACAAAGGAAGTAATATGTGTTCCCTTTTAGTCCCCCAGAATATCACTAAGGCAACAATGCATCAATCAATTCCCCCTTCATTTTCCACTCTTTTTTGTATGCCAATGTATCCCGAAGACCCTCACGTTGACCGGTCATTGTCACTTGAGTGTGATCCTACACTCAATATTGTGCTTGCAATGTGAATATCCTGACAATGATGCCAGTGTGACATTATTCCTGTGGCTGATTCATTGTGTGACTAAGATTCAAGTTCAGAGGCCACATCAGCATCACGCGCAAGTCCTTACATTGTCTCCCTTTGAACACATGATAGCCTTCAAGACATTGTGCATCACCCATCAAGCATGGCGAAAGGACTAAAATATCTTGCCAGCAGATTCCACAAGATTATTCCCAACTGGAACTTAAGGTCTGTTTCAAAAAGGAACCTCTGTCCTCATGTGTGCAAAAAACACTGCCATGAAGGAAGGATGGTGGCACACATTGGATGAAAGCTATGAAATAATCTTCTGCTGACCTTGAAAGAGGAGAAAAAAACACCTTCCAATTTAGGAACGAATTTGAGACAGAACTCTTCAAACTCTACCTCATTCTCTGATGGACATAAAGAGACAATCCCCATAACATCTGAACCTAACATGCAACTTTACAATCCTTGGTGAATCCTTTGCAATCCTTTGTGATGAACATATTTAGCAGATTCTTAAGTGTCACCCTGGATTGCTGTGAAACAAATCATTGTGTGCTCTGCCAAATACAGGGTATTAGTCTCCTGTTCACAAGGGGGAGCCACCCACTTTGTGACTCTGGAGGTGAGCATTCTGGGATTGCCACCGACCCTGTAGGGGACAGGTCAAGGGGATCCCACTGGGCGGTTATCCCTCTATGGGGATAAGAGATTCACTGATCAGGGTCTCACTGATTCTCCCTATTCTCAAAGTCCCAATACGTTTGTTGGCAACATGGGGTTGAATTTGTGTAATGACGTTAAACTTCCTTTGCGAAGTGAACTTGCTGGGAGGGCGAAGAGGCTGGAGGGCCCCAGCCCCTAGCACAGACTGAGATAAAGAGGCAATCCTCATTGAAGAGGGAGCGAGAAGCCTATGGAACCTGAAAAGGACAAGAACCTCCTCCAGTGAGATGTGGCCAGATGACGAGTTGCGTTCTCCAGTCGCGGCCAGTATGGAACATAGTCAAACCTGCTGCTCCGGAGCCACAGAGGCTTGATGCAGAGGAGCAATTTGGGACCACGACCGCCAGAGAAGCAGAGAACCGATGTAAAGAAACACCAAAACCAGGTCCCCACTGGAGGCTCGGTGGAGACAAGGGCAAGCCCCACTCGGTACAAGACACCAGAAGAGAAATGATGAGGATGTAGGTAGGCAGCAGGACTCCCCAACTCTCTCAGTGAGCACTAACACAGGAATAGAGGTGCATTGTGACTCAAGGCATTGGGAGAGGGGCGGACTAGCCCAACAAAACCCCAAGGTCGGTGTGAAACTCCAGACCACAGTGTGGGGTAGAAGAGAAGAAACCCCAAGACGGGGGTAAGAAACCCCAAAACACAAGGTGGGGTGAGAAACCGGAGACCCCAGGGTGGGAAAAGGAAATGCCAGAGAGTCCCAGAACCCATGGCGGGGAGAGATATCCGTTACCCAAGGAGGTGTAAAAGAAACAAACCCACGTGGCAGGATGAGAGACTGGAGAACCAAAGAGGGGATGAGAGAAGCAAGACTCCAGCACAGGGTGAAAGAGGCACTTTATCAGACTAACTTGAACAATACAGGAGAGAAAAACAGAGAAACTCATTCAAGTTAGTGGCTCAGCCTTTACACAGGGGCAAAGAGGCTCTATTGAAAAGGACATACAAGGATGGGAGTCGGAAGCCAACCACCAGTCCCTTGCTTAGGGCCTAAGCACATCTGTATTTTTGTTGAGTTTATATGATTATTTTCTAAGTTGCAAGGACAAAACACAGATATATCTGGATAGCGGAAGGATGACTTTCTTATTTATAACAGACACCCTGACGAGCACCCTTATAAATGTTTCCAATAAAATAGGTCCAAGCACCTTATAGAAAAGTTTGAAAACAACGCCACCTTGTTGTTCTTCTGGTTCCGATGTACCACAGTACTCTTGCCTCCTTCTGATAAACATTTTTTATAGTGGTTGTTTATTTTATTTATATTACGCACACTGCAAACTGAATTACGTCATAGCAATGGCAACCAAATGTCAAAATGATAGAGCTCCCAAAAATAGTTAAACATGTTAGGTCTATTTATTGTAAAGTTAATGGCACCAGCAAACGAATCATAGAAAGAGAAAGGATACTGCTGGCATAGCGTCCAAAGAGGGGACAAAGAGCAAGAGAGTTTACAAAAAGAAGGTTTTGAGTGTAGATCTGAAAGGCATCAATAACTTGGTGGCTGTTATGCGGGGGGCAAGAAAAACTATAGGGGAGGGCCAAATATAGACAACTGTCTATCTCCTTTGCTCCTGCAGCAGCTCCAGGGCACTGTTAGAAGGTTGGTGCCAGATGAGTGGAGACCTCTTGCCAATCCCTAACAGTGGAACTTGTCTTTTTGGTTGTGAGGACCACACTGTGTGTGCTCTTGAAAGAAAACCCTACTATTTTGAGCTGCATTCTGGCCACCATTGGGGACTGGTGTAGGCTTTGAGACTAAGGGATATTTTCTAAACTGAAGATCAAGTGAATGGCTGTGTTCTTGACCTTTTGATGATTATTTATTTGGTAGGCAAGGAGTCCTGCACAAAGAGTGTTGCTATTGTCTAATCTTGAGTTAGCACATTTTACAACTGGGGTACATAAAGGAGAGTTGTTCAGTGTAGATCAATCTGGAAGAAGGAATTTTAGACCATTGCGCTGATTTGGTGGTTCAGGCTCATTTAGGCATCTCTGCCAAGTGTTCCAACTTGTGTTGTGGTGTAAGGAGGGAGTGGAGTCGGTGTGTGATTTGTGAGTTCCAATTGGTGTTGGAATTCCAATAGGTTTGGTATTGTTTGGGATGTTTTTCCAGTTGGTAGTTGAAGCTGGAGTTGAGTTTCATTTGCTTTTCGACTTTTCTGCATTTCTGTTTTCATATCTCAGTGTACTAGTTCCAGTTTTTCCATTTCTCTGAAGCGTATGCGTTTTCAGGGTTGCTTCGACATCCTAGATAACATGTTTTGCACTTGTCATCAAGGCATGTTTCAGTTTTTCCTTTGCTGGAACGTGTGCATGTTAAGGCAGTCACAGCATGCAATGGTTTTCATAGGGTCATTAAGGTATGTGTGACTTTACCTTTACAGTGGGTTGGTATTATAGTGGGTCTCCGCGGTATGGCTCCACTGTTTTCTGGTGCTTGGCATGCACATGTCAGATAGTTTTGTTGGTGGTTTTAGTTGGTCTGCGTGGTGGCCACACATGGATTGTGTGAGAATTGATTGGTAGTGTTGTGGATTGTTCCTCTTTTGGTGGTTATTAGGGAGGGAGAAGTGATGTAATGGACATCTGTGTGCAGAATGGTGTGATATCACATGGAGTGTGGAGTGTTGGTGAGTGATTGGGTTCGATGTGTTCTTACAGTGACTGTTAGAGTTGCTGTGCTGGCTGGGATGGATGTCCCAGTACTCTGTCCATTGGTCTTACCTGTGCTTACAGTCAGGGAATACACTCACCAGTAAACTTACCTCCTGACTCCAGCATAGTGTGTGAGCAGGCAAACCCCATTACTTCAAACTTCAAACCAGCACTTGGTTCAAAATCGGTGTTCAACTTAAACATCTCCCCTCCAGTCACTTCCCCATCCCACCTTTTCACACTTCACAGAAATATATGTCAATGTGCAAGCTGTGAAAGCCTTGCCAGAGGCAGTTTTGAGTATGCTGCATGAAGTCACCATCTCCAAAAAAGTGGTACACCATCACCCTAAACCATAGCCCACATGTCAAAAAGATGAAACCAAAAAAGACAATATTGTGATTATTGTTATTTTTCAAAAAACAAAGAAAACGCTGTTTTTCAAGCAGTTCTGAACCTGTACTATTTAAAACTTGGAGGGATTATTCAAACCTTTCTCAGTATTTTGCTATATGGACAAAGTATCTCCTGCTAGCGAATCACTGCACAGAACCCCTCGGCCAAACAGGCTGCAACAGGAAGTGCTATTTCAGTTGCACTTTAGCGTACATTTTGTAATGTGCGACCCCATAATCTCGTCTTTTGTCTATTGGCGAAGTGCCCTCCGAGTGCAGTTGTTGCAGCGTTGTGGTGGATGAAGGAGCTTTTGGCTGAACCCTGTGAAACTCCACTTACAGAGTCTACCACGCAGCTTGCTGTTTGGACTTGTATTCGTGGACTGCCTGGAGTCCCTTTTCAGTCTATACACCACCCGATGATTGAGGAAGAAGAGGCCCTTTAAAAACACTGTCAGTGTGCGAAGTCAACTCCAAGTGCAGTTGTGGCAGTTGACACATGGGCATGTGAGTAAGGAGGCCACTGTAAATTCTATCCTCAATATGTCTTCCTGTGTTCTTAGAAGCAAGGCTGCCCTACAGAGGAGGGTGGACTTAACTGAAGGACTGTTTACCTGTATTGTCTTTCTGTATCCTAATTATCAGTATTCTTTTTTAATTGTTTAACAAAAGCACCGAAATGCATTTTAGAAAAGCCTTGAATATGTTTAGATGTAAAGGATGTCCATTTGGATCCATGCAATGCCCTTTCTTGGCTGTCACACGAATCAGGATGTATTGTTACATGTAGTCTGGAGAGAGATGGGAATTGTGGGGAAATCTGAGCCTGCTTATATTTTTGTATGCGACAGTGTTGTCCTGGAGTGTGCATGGCCTAAAAGTCCACAGAAAAGGAAAAATGTCCTGGCACACTTGACTAGATTTAAGACCCATAAAGACATGATGGAAGAATGCACGTGCTGGCAGAAAACAAGGATTGCACATATGATAATGAGCTGAGCGTTGGTTTTTCAGGCTGTCATATTTCTAAGACAAGAAGAGGTGATGTCATAAAATGTAAGATATTCAGCCGAGTGGGTATTCTGGAACGAGTGATTTTTTGGGGGGCAGAAATATCCATTGATAATACTCTTTATGTACTCGGGACCATTTACGCACCCAATGTAAATACAGACCCTTTTTTCCACAGAAACCTTAAAGAACTTGCTCCTTGATATGAATGGGGAGGCTCTTCTTGGAGGGGACTTTATTTAGGTATGGGGTGGGGTTGTTGATAGAACAATTAATCACTGTGATGGTGGGTGAGTCATGGCTGTTGGCGTTGTGAGAAACCAGAAGGTGTCACACCCACTAGTCCATGGGGATCTATCATCCAGGTGGCCAGGACACGACCATCGCTTTTGGATCCAGTTCCTAGGGTTTGACCAGTGCAGGAGGATCACCTGGGTGAGTGGTCTTCAGGGAGTGGAAGTAGGACACCGAATGCTGAGACGCTGTACCCCCTTCCTTGTAACACCTTTACCCCATCCTACTCGATTGGATATTTAGGAACTTTAACCTATTACATTAAACCATTTCACTTCATCTGCTTTTTAGATGAGTGGCGCATCTTCGTTTTCAGGGTAGGAGCCATTAAGGAAGGAAACGGTTTAGGTTTTTTTCCTACTAAGTATGATTTGTAAAATCACCACTAACTGCCTCTTCCTATCAAACAAAGTGGGACATACACCAGGGACCAAACAAAAAAAATCTGTGATTTGCAAAAATAGCATTGACAAGGGAGTCGGAAGTGCTGGAAACTTATGAGACGTACTGAACAAATATACAAAATTCTATCATTTTGAGGCACTTCAGCGGGTGGTGGAGATAGGTGTATATATATACCAGTATTCAAAAAGCTATCTCAGTGAAGTTAGTAAAAATTAAAAGCACCATTGATAAAGAGAAACTCTTAGATCAGACTTCTCTAGCGGCATTCGATGCAGGCCCCTCTCACATGACCGATCCCGATGCTTCCTGTGAAACTCCTCCTTTTAATTTCAGATATGTCTCAGAAGCAGAGCTTAGATACATTTTATCTAAGCTTAAACCCTCGGCCTGTGAAGGGGATACATTTCCTGGCACGACAATTAAAGCCTGTTCTGAATCCCTCATAACTCTTTGACAAGAATTGCCAATGCATCTCTCAAAGAAGGGTGTGTTCCCATGCGCTTGAAACAAGCATGGGTGACCCCACTTTTGAAAACACAGGGTCTGAATCCTGTGATTCCCTCCAGTTACAGACCTATTACTAACTTCCCATTTCTTCTCAAATTAATTTTTGCTAGAATTGCATATGATCAAGTTTTAGCTCATCTAGAGAACAATTCTATCCTTAATAAATATCAATCGGGCTTTCGGCCTGGCTTCAGCATGGAATCGGCTCTTTTGGATCTTAAATCCAACATGTTGAGAAGAATAAATAAGGACAAAGCAAGGTGCTTACGGCTTTGGATTTGTCTGCTGCATTTGATCTGGTGGATCACTCGCTGCTCCTTCAAAGACTTTGCGAAGTTGCTTATTTCAGTGACCATGCTTTAACCTGGATCAAATCTTTTTTGGGTAAAATAACCTTTAGGTTCTGTAGTAATACGGCAGAAGCCTCTCCTGTTGCTTTGAAGTATGGTGTCCCGCTGGGAGCCTGTATATCGCCTATTTTGTATAATATCTTTACAACCCCCCTCTTTACCCTGCTAGAAAAGAATGAGATCTGTTTTTCAAACTATGCCGTTGATACACAGCGCCTGATTACTCTGACAGGTCCTGGAGGATGAAAATGGATTAATAAGATCTATAGTTTGATTCACAGCTGGATGTGTACAAATGACTTAGCACTCAATTGTGAAAAGACAAAACTTGGGGGCGTGGCCGAACGCCAAGGAGGATGGCCGCCTGATCCAACCGCTCCGTCCCACCTCTACATTTATACAGCATTGCGTGAAGTTATTTACTCATTCCTCTCATTCTTTACTTGCATGGAATTTCCGAGTTTACCTGGCTGATAATTGGTGAAGCTCCATCGCTGCTTTGCCCTTTCGGAGCTGTTTCGCAGTTCCGCTTCATTCCAGCGTCAGCCGATCCCTGAAGTGTCCTCCCACCGTGAGGAAACGCGCAGTGACACACCCTCTGTGACGTGCCGGCGTTGGCCTAAGCAGGTCCTCCCCCTGCAAGCGCCACCTGAGCTGTTTCTCTCAAACTGCACGGAAAGAAAGGAAGGAAAGGGAAAAAGAAAAAAGAAAAAAGTACATGTGAGACTTTTGGGCTTTTCGTTTCTTCCTTAGACAACGTTCCCTCACATAATTAGTGCATGTAACCTTATCTATAAGATCCTGTTGTGCGCCATTCTTCCACTTTATATTTAGTGGCTGGCTAACTATACTGCCCATTTCTCTGGCTTTTTCAGTAGTATTTATTGTCTTTCCACTACGGTAATGCTTTAAACAGAACCACTCAAGCAAATCCAATCGTTGTGATAAACAACTTTGCTCTGTCAAACAATGTCACATTCAATTTATAAGCCTCGCTTTTTATTTAAATGGCTGTGAAGTAAAAGTCTTGATCCTTATCACGGCTCCTCTTTTTACCACTTTGTCGCTACTGTAGAATGTTGGTGTTTTCCTGCTGATCTTGACTTACGCCAAAGCTTACTCTGTCACCAAAGCGCTGTGGATCCGACCCTTTCTACATCCTTGTTTTCAGGACTACTTGCACAAAATAAGTGATAATTATAGAAAATAGTTCTACAACTGCTGAAAAAAATAGACAAAAACACACATGAACCTATGCAACCCTAAGGTCTTACTTTGAATCTTGTTGTCAGACAAATACCTTCCTTTTTACCTTGGCATTTGGAATTCTTCTTTATATATTTTTCTTGGCCCTCAACTTTCAGCACTCCAGGGCATGTGCTTCCTTTTTGATCATTACCCTACCACAAACTGCCACAAAATGGCCACTAGTAAAAACGCTCAGAAAGGTGCACCTGTCATAAAAGACTCTAATATCTCCTCAACTAATCTGAAAAGGGCCAAAAGCGATTCACCTCCTCTGCTTACCATCTCTGATCCAGCTATTGAAGCCATTTTACTGGAAATTAGAGTGCTTAAGTCTTTTATTGAGACGAGGAACCAAAAGCTGCAGCAATTGGATGACAGGTGGCTGGGCTTTGAAAACAGAATGGAGGAGATGGAGAGAAGGGTGGGTCTTGTAGAAGATGTATCCCTTCGAGTGGGCCGCTTGAAAAGTCTGTCAAAGACCTTCAGAGACATAATGAAAATTTAGAAAATAGGAGCAGACACAATAACCTTCAAATTTCTGGTCTGCCAGAGGGTTGTGAATGTGCAAACCCTATTGTTTTTTTGCAAAAATTACTGCCAGCTATTCTTCACTTAATGATGTATATGCCTTTTAACATACAACAAGCTCACCACATCGGACAACTGAAAATCCACTGGATCTTCTCACCCTCCTCCTCCTAGAACACTAATTTTGTATTTACTCGAATACTCTCAGCTCCAATTCATCCTATCAACACTCAAGGAACATAAATCTCTTGCATGGCATGGGAGTAAACTCTATATATCACAGGATGTTGCAAGAAGTACTGCTCTACGTAGAAAATAATTTCTATCACTTTGCCCAGCTCTGAAACAGCTCAACGTCCGGTATGGATTGTATCACCCGTGCTCCTTCAAGGTCACATATGAGGGTCGCTCTGTCATGTTTGATGACCCGGCTGAGTTAAAAAACTTCATACGCACCATCAAAACAGAAACCATGGACACCTCCCTCTGTGAATCCTTCTATCTCTTCATGGTTTTAAGGTGTCTTCTCCATTTTGCCTGTTCATGAAACTTCACTTAATGCCATTATTATCTTCTGTCATAAACTCGGCGGGACGGGCGCCGTGCTAGCATCTCTCTTCCACTCTGTGCCGTCTTTTTCCTTTTGACGGCCCAGCAGGTGTCACCTGCCTCTGTTACATTTTTCAACCTTTTTTTCTCACTTCCTGGTCTGATCTTCATTTCTATAATGCTGAGGTCCTTGCTCTTTCTAACTTTTTTCTATTTTTCCTACCTCGATTCAAACAATACTTGATCAGACCCCCCCCCTCTCCTTTCCTTGATTCCTCATGTGTTTTCCTTTTGTGTCTTGATATTTGGGATTTCTATTGTTTCTTGACTGTATTGAAACCTTTTTATTTATGAAACTTTTTCTCATGAGATATATTTCTGTTGACCGTTCACCGTGGCACTATATTATATCTCTAACACTAGCAAATATAGATGATGTTATTTAAATGTGTAACTTGGAATATCAAGGGTTGCAACAATCCCATTAAAAGATGTAGGATTCTATCTCACCTCTACAAACTAAAACCAACTGTCGCAGGTTTACAAGAGACCCATCAATCTAGCAAAGAGGCCATGAAGCTTAAATCATTATGGGTTAAAGAAGTTATCACAAGCCCAGCTGTAGCAAGGACAACTTGAGTAGCCATACTACTTAGTAAAAAAACTACCTTTTAAAATTATGGATCAGAATGTTGGCACTGAGGGACGTTGGATATGGGTTAAACTCCTGGTTGACTCCATGCATCTATCCATTTTGAATCTATATGGACCCACCCTCCCAGACCCAGGTTTTTGGACATCTGTCAAAGAAATTATTCTCAAGGACAGCTTTACAAATCTTATCGTGTGTGGAGATGTAAATCAGGTCCTTGACCCGTTTCTAGATCGCAAATCCAATTGTGCATTCAAAACAAATAAATCTCACAGTCCTTCCTAAATTGCCTGGCTGAAACTGGTCTAATTGACTCCTGGAGACTCTCCCATCCTACACAACTGTATTTTACATTTCACTCATCTCATTACAACACACTCTCTCACTTAGACTATATCTTTTCCACCAAAACCCTTACAGGTACTATTGGGGATTCCACAACATCTAATCTCATTATCTCTGATCATGCCTCTGTTAGCACCTCCTTTGATTGGAAGATAGAAATAAACCCTCCTCCCGCTGGAAATTTGACAATCACTTATTACAAGACCAACAGTTTATTGAATCTGTCCAATCAGTCACACAACAATTTTATCAGGAAAACCTAGACAGTGACACCACCACAGCATTTGAGGCTGCATTTAAAGGCCACATTATGGCTTATTCTGGGAGGAAAAAAAAACTGCGGAAAAAACAACTTGATGAATTATACTCCCAGTTGACTTTGGCTGAACAACGCTACTACTGAAACTCTAATGCAATGAATCTCCATCTGGTCATGGCCGTACACTTCCAAATTAACAAATAGCTTACAGACCTAGCCGCTGACACCATTCTAAAATACAAAACTAAGATATACCAAACATCCAATAAGGCTAGTAAGTCACTTGCCTCATACCTCAAGGCTAAGAAAGAAAAGATTTATATATCGCTTATAAAGGACACATCTGGCTCTATACACAATCACACAAAATATATACAGAATTGTTGTAAAAACTTTTATGACAATCCCCCGACACTGATATCCCTTGTGAGAACATTGTGTCATTTCTCAATAAAAATTAATATATCTTCCTATCCCTCAACTGATCTCTCCCATCAAGATAATGACATTACACTCTCTGAGATTACACATGCCATCAAAGGTTTGGGAAGAGGGAAAGCCCCTGGTCCGGATGGTAACTCAGTTAAATGTTATAATACTCTTGCTAATTCCCTTACGCTTAAGCTCAAATCTTTATTTTCCTACTTCATCTTTCAAAAATCCTCTTCCGGCTCACTTGGTATCAGTGGAAGACTGTAAGGGAGTTGTTATTACATACAGTGAGAGTAAGATATTATTTGGGTATTTACTTAAGGAGACGGACACTTGTCCTTTAATGCACAGGGTGTGATCTCAACATTTTTAACTACTAGCAAAAGGAATTGAGGTTAGTGCCTTAGCTCACATTACCTGCGCAACTGGTTACATTACATGCAGTCACCGTTTCACTGACATTCGTTCTCTGCATTATTTTGTAGATGGCAAATCAAGTATCAAATTAATTGTTTAACGAATAAGGAACTGTATACTCCAAGGCCCTGAAGATGGATTTTTGAAGAATCGAAATGTGTTGTCAATTATTATCCACAATGGAGTTTATTAGGATGATCACAATTGTTTTTGTATTTAATGTTTGATGCTTTGAAATGACATTCTGTGAACTTTGTAACACAATTAATTCACCTTGTTGACTTGGTATATATATATTATGATGTTTTCACTTTGGAGTTTTTTATTCATGATGTTAGTTTCTAATATTATACTCTAAAAACCAGATTAAATCTGATGGTATTACTTCGAGAGCGTCATTCTCTCACCCAGTACATGTATTTGAAGGTGTCTAGTCAAATGGTCGACAGACAAATGGTCGACACAATTTGGTCCACAGGAAAAATGATTGAATTTTTTTTTTAGTTATATATATTTTTTTAGGTTTTCGTTTAGGGAAAAAATGGGTTTTTAGCAAAAAAAAATGTGAAAAAAAAACATTCGACCATTTGACCTGTCGACCTTTTGGTGTCGACCATTTGTCCTGTCGACCATTTAGATTCAACCAGTTGACCTACAACCGTAAATGAATACTGTAAGTTTTCTCTATTGAGGAAAGTCGAATCTTTTGTTGAAAACTGACATTATATGATAGAAACAGCAGGGATGAGGTTACATTGAGATTGTCTCAACACATTAAATTGCAAACGTATGAGAGAAGCCCCTGTCTGGGGCCCAGCTCTTCTGTATATAAAGTGACTTGGGATGATATATTCCTTGGGAGTACATATAGGGGTTACCGGTTGGCGACAACAGGTCTTGTTCTTAAACTCTTAGAAGTCCCCATGACCAACCTTTTTTTTGTCGATAAATGTGCGTTTTGGGTAACAGCACCCAAAGAGTGGAATGCCTTGACCTTGGATCTCATAAGTTGTGAGTCCCTTGGTATCTTTAAGAAAAAACACAAAACACATTTATTTAGCTAGTAGATTCATTGTGTCTACTTGATGTTGTCCAGGTTAGGTTTGTCTTTGTCCTTCCCATCTGTGTTTAGGACCTCTGTCCTTGGCGCCCCTATGCCTCCGGGCTGCCTGGTTGCACTAGAAACAAATGACAAATAAAAATAAATAATAAATAAATAGGTAGGGAAAATGGGGGAGCTAGTTTGGTCAGTAAGCGAAGTTTAAGCCAAGCCTTTAAGATATCTACATTGGGGCTGGCTTTTATTGTAATGGGCAGAGGGATTCAATGTAGCAGTGATAAGTAGAAAGAGTGGAAGCGAAAGGAGGCATCGGGGGCATGGGACAGTGAGTTTGAGTGCTGAGGAGGAGCAGATAGCGACTAGACAGAGATACATGCATCCAGGTACATAGGAGCCATTGATAGCTTTATAGACTAGGACAAGGAACTTGAAAAGGGAGCGGTTGCATACAGAGAGACAGCCAGAATGTGTTGGAAGCTAGAAGTGGGGTATGATCTAGGTAGGTTGCAGAGAGTGCAGGCATTTAACTTTTTCTAAAGGGAGGAAGGACTAGGGAGGTGGGCTAAGGAGTATACATGAGCAGTAGTCGAGATTGCTGAGCACAAGGGTGGAGAATACAGTTTTTGTAGAGTGCTGAGGAAGCAATGGGTGCATTCCTTTATCTTTGGGAAGGTTAATGTGAGCATCATATAAGGTGGTAGTGATGTAGTGCTGCAGTCAGATGTTGCTATTAAAGAGGAACACAAGGTTGAAAGCTTTGGCCGAGGGAGCAAGATATCTAAGCAGGGCAAAGATGGAAGATAGGAGCGGAAAGATGACGTTAGATGCTAGAAGAAAAATAACTTCTGCTTTTGAAGGGTTCAGCATGTGGCAGCGGAGAGCAATCCAGTGATGGATTTTAGAGAGACTGTTGAGAATCTGTTCAGAGATGGTTGGGGTGAAGTAGGGAGTTTGTAGATCTGAGGGCTGCGTTTGACTGAGTCTCTCGAGAACTCTTGTATCAAAAATTAACAAGCAAAGGATGTCCTGCATATTTATTTGAGTTTATTCGTGCATTACATACAGATATCAAAATTCAAGTTAGCATCAACCTGATGGGTGATCTAACACCTTGCATTGCCACCTGGCGGGGACTCAAACAGGGCTGTATTGTTGCGTCAGCTCTTTTTAATTAGTACATCTCTGATGTACAAAAAGCTTTTCAAAACATCATAGTTGATTCACCCAAATTGGCAGACAGACCAGTTAATGCCCTACTATATGCGGATGATTTAGTTTTAATGTCGAAAACTCCTCAAGGATTACAAGCCCTGTTGACTGCCTTCCAGAGGTATGTTGAACGTAAACTTCTCATGATAAATTTGGACAAAACTAAGACAATGGTGTGGAGAACAAATACGAGAGCCCCATCAAAGGTTTATAAATGGACTTCACACCAAATGCCATTAGAATGTGTCCCCCAGTATGTGTATTTGGAAATAACCCTTACACAATGTGACGATGAAAAAGTACATTGCAATTGTCTCGAAACGAAATTGAATATGTCCATTTCTCAGGAACTTTTGATACAGAGTAAATATGGTAAATTTACAATTGATCCTATTTTAGGCTTCTTTATCCAAAAAACAACCCCCATACTGATTTATGGTGTAGAAACGAAAAAAATCATAGCAGAATCAGTCTGGAATAGATTAGAAGCGAAATTCTGGCGTCGACTATTACTCCTCCCTAACTGTGTACCTGGTTCATGGATAAAACTTGAACTAGGACTCATCTCCCTGACTGCCAGATATTGTTGGAATCTAATAGCTCTCTTCAGGAAATGTGTAATGGCTCATCAATCTGTTTCAATATTGGGTACCCTAGCAGAATATATACGTGGAGCGAATGATCCGTTTGTGATAAAATGGAGATCTAAGGTGTCACAAATTCTAATAGAAACTGAAGTAACAACAGACAACCTAACTGAGAATCCAGTTAGAGTTAAAACCAAACAATTCCTAAATGACTGGATAAAGACCAGAGAGAGACGTGTCTTAAATATCACGATTTTGTAGTTCAACCTTTTGCACATAAAAAACACAGTGTGCCTGAAACCTACCTCAAAAAATCACCATCACCCCAACATCGACAAGATTTCATACGATTACAAATCAATTTATGGCTTACTAAAGAAGTCCAGGCAAAACATAAAATGATCAGTTCTGATTACGTTTATTTCCGTTTTTGTAAAAGCACAAGTGATAAGGAAACATTGAAACATGTTCTAGTGATATGTCAAGCTCTTATTCCTCAATGGAAACATTATTTAGGAGCTACCTTTGAAATGTTTAAAAATTTAAATGCTGAATCCTTATGGCAATATATTTTTTATGGGCAAGTATTGTCTCAACGAATTAAGCCAATAGCTTTTTTGAAAGCCTTGAACCTAGAAATAATATAATTCGGACATTTGTAAGGAACACTAAAAAAGCATACATTTTACTTTAACAATGTAACGTAAGATATATTTTGTTTTTCTTTTTGTTGTTTTGTTTTTTTGTTTTTTTTGTCATGTTTTCATATTAGCTTTATAAATGTTGTGTTTTATTTCTTTCTTTTAATTTTATGATGCATTAAGTAGAATTAAGTTTGTTGGTGTTCCCCTTTTTAGAACGTGTTCCAGGCTTTAGGCTCTAGGTTGTAGGTTCAAGATTTTATTTTGTTATTTTAATCTGTGACAATAGATGTTTTTTTATGTTTTCTCTTTTCTCTCTCTATTTTCCTTTTATGTAGAATTCATTTGTATTTAATTATTGTAAAGTTGGTTTTACAACTCTATAAATTTGAAAAAAAGGAGATTAATATTTTAGTGTTGTTTGCAAAGAGGTGGTTATAAAAGCCAAAGGACAAGATAAGTCTACGTAGGGCAGAAAGATGGAGAGGGTCCAAAAGGATAGATGAGAGTTTGGAGTAGTGAGCAACAGAGAAAAGGTTGGAGATGTGCATGAGTGCAGTCTCAGTGGAGTGCTTACTAAGGAAATCAGATTGCAGTGGATTTCCAAGGCCTTTATCCTCAAGGTACTTAGTAATCTTGTTGAAGACCACCCACGCGAGGACATTACATAAATGGGGTAGGGTGAAAACCGGGCGGCAGAGGGTTTCTACAAAAGGGGTAGGGCAGTTGCAGATTTCAATGAGATAGGAAAGAGTTCATACAAGAGAGACGGGGTAAAACGCTTAGAAAGATTAGAGCAGTTTTTTGGGACTAAGTGTTTGAACATTTGAGGAGCAAACAGGTTGATCAGAGAGAAAGATGGGTTGGTGCTCTGATTCATGGCTGCTAATTCAGTAGAAGAGGTAGAGAAGTAGTCGAGAGAAGAGGGATAGCGGTTGGACAATATCAAGGGCGACGCCATGTCACATGACCCTCTGAGAGATTATTTGAATCTTCAAGATTGTTTGCAGCCTTCCCTGGCAGGATGGAGGCAGAGTGCCTGTTGTTGAAGGCCAAGGGGAGCTTGGTTTTGGAGACAGGATCCTCAGATGTCGATCATGGTCATCTGTTGATCTGCATCCTGTATAGTGTATCCCATATAGAGACAAGCCTACATGTGTTCCATAGTTCTAATGAGCTTTTGACATAATCTGGTGTTTTGCATCATTGGATATGCTTTCACGTGTGCTAGACCACTTTTCCCTCTTTTTACGTTTGGTTGGTAGTTTCCTGAAAGAGACATGCCCTTGACATTTTTGTGACATATGAAGTTTTCTTTCAAAAGATAGGCCTTAATTAGTTCCAGGCTAATTAGTTGTTTTCTATATGACTTTTTGCATTTCCCTTAGAGACATGGCTTCATTGGCTTCATGTTTTTCCAGGGCAGTTGCTGCACACTATACCCAAATAGCCAGCACTGTGCCAGCACAACACATTAGACATTATATATACACTGCAAAGAGTGTTCTGCCTTCCAAGCGTCCAGCAGTTTTTTACAGACCTGCAGAACACAAAGCATAGTATTGAAGTATGTATGGGGCTGACCAATAAGATTTTCATTCATCACCCGTTTTTTGCAGATACAAAATCCTCATCGGAAAATATGGAGGGGTGGGGTAGGTAAGGGCACATAAGGGGTAGGAGGGGTGGAAGCATAGGGAATAACTAAAAGGTGATTATCCCCAAATTAAAAAAAACAATTCGATGAGTTGTTTTCAGCTAAAAAAATCTTCAGCCAAAACTCCGCGAAAATAAAATGAGGATGCATGAACATAGAACTGCGCTGACCGTCTGTTGTGCAACTGAATAAAAGACGTGGCACCATCTAGTCCAAAGTGGGTGCCCTAGAATTAGTATAGGTTAATGGGAAGAATGATCTCACAGAGCATTGTGAATTACAACATATGCAGAGATCGCATGTGGTGTGTCTGTGTGTGTGTTTTTTTTTTCAATTTTCTTTGTGTCACATCCTTTTTACTTTACACTTAGTCCGGTATTAGATGTCCTCTGGGATGAGAACAGAGACAGTGGGCCTCATTATGAGGCCGTGGTAGCCGTGCCGGTAAAACTGACACGGCTGCCGCCTGAATCATTTTTGTTCCGGTTCCCACAAATGGGCAATTACCGGGGCATTACGGCCGGGTGGACCCAGTAATTGCCCATTCCCGGGCGCCGGAAAATATTGCTCCCCATTCCCATTTGAGTCCCATTGGACTCATTGGGAATGGGGAGGTCGGATGCACCGGCACCATTCATGAATGGTGCCGGTGCATCTGACATGGTCTGCTCGCAGGTGCCGGTCAGACCTGGCGGGCGAAAAGGCACCCACGAGCAGAACTCGTAGTTTGCCGGTCTGGTAACAACAGAACAGTACCGGCAAGCTTACCGGTACCATTTTTACTGGACAGGCAAGCTTATAATGAGGCCCAATTCCTCCTCCAACACACACACACACACACACGACACACACATGAGACACACATAAAACAGACACACACACCAGGCACACACAGCAGACACACATTCCAGACACCAGAAAACTGCTACCAACTAAAAACAAACTATTACACAGTGACCGCTTTGTCCGAAATGAAGCTACCAACAGCACATCAAAGCTCTCTGGGACTTCTCAGTCCCACTAACTAAACCCTCTTTGCTTTTCAGATCCGCCAGGGCACCTGGAGACCACAAAAAATGGTATTGGTGCGCGGTGTGAGCTCCAATAACATATCATGCAATAGGTGCCTTACATAATCATGTGATTTCACTTCCTCTGCTTTTTGGATGAGTGGCGCATCTTTGTTTTCAGGGTAGGAGTCATTAAGGAAGGGAATGGTTTAGGTTTTGTTCCCTACTAAGTATGATTTGCAAAATCCCCACTAGTTGTCTCTTCCTATTGTGTGAGTATAGCTATGTGAGCTAGAGGGGACCACTTTTTTGATAGGGGCTTGTGGGATGTGGCCAAAATGAGATGAACAAAGGAGGATTCCCAAAACAAACTACCTACTGGTGTCACACTACTGAACTGGTATATGTGAACTAGGTGGAGGCAAAAGGTGAATCACATTCTTGTATCAAAACAAATATCACAAGAAGTGCACATAAGCTAGACAATCAGAGAAAACTATTTTTTATATTTAATTTTTCTAATACATGTTAAAAGAATGGAACATGATCAGTTCAATTGATAAAAAAACATACGACAAAACAGAAAGAAATTACAGTCCTGTAAAGCAAGGATTCATGTGTAAACAATCACGTGAATCTATTTGCTTGATTCAAGTTATACATCAACCCTATTATATTTTCAAAGGTGGTGTTAGTAATGACAAGAGTGACTTCATATCATAGATAAAGGATGGTAGTACTTCTACAAAGGCCCCAGTCGGGACAATGTGTGAACATGAACCCGTGTGGGGAGTGTGTCGACAGGATGATTCTGTTTCCAGCCTTAAAAGACAGTCTTCAAGAGTTTAAGGTGACTGTTGTCCATTAGATGAATGTAGGACCAGATAAGGCTTTCGTCAGGACACGGAAAAACGACGGCTTTGACCCAGGTGTCGTATTCTTCATAGTAAGTATAGGATGTCTAAGGATGTAACTCTACAGACAAACAAACATATATGTTAAAAACTTGCTATATTGTAAATGGCACAAGTGACAAATGCCACAAAAGTTCAAAATGAAAACCAGCCCTTGCATATCGTGACTAGTGTGCAACCTGGATATATTCAAAATTCAATCATGTATATATCTCTTTAAATTGTTTAACATTTATGTCATTAGGCTATTTAGTGTGTATTCTTTTTACATATTTGTATGATTTCACATTTAATGCGATACCATAGGACAGCATATGTTAGTTATACTTATACACTTACCCCATTTTAACAAAAAACATTAATAATTAGCATGGTGCCTTACGGTAGAACTTCAAGAAGGTGTTCTATGTGGGTCAGGCACTGTGGTTTAGCACTCCATGTAAGTCTGGAAGGGCAAAACAATGCCAATAATGGCCGTAGTTGGCTGTGTGAGAGACACAAAAGAAACAGAGAGACGCAAAAAAATGCGTCATCAGGTACCTGGGTGCTATCCCATGTGGTATTATACAAAAGTACATGTATATGTCCTCCTACCTTCTATAGATAGTCACATTGGAGAAGGCAGCGATAGTTTATTCGGAATGGGCGTAACCACACTGTTGGTGAAGTTCGTCCCGACTCTGGCACAAATATTAGCGGCGTTCTAAAGGACACGGGAAAGTGAACAAAGCACTGTTCAGTGAAGCGTCCTTGTTACCCTTCCTGTATTAAACTATTCTTTAATTTGGGTAAGGATCGGCTTACTTGCAAATTTAGAGCTCTCTGTCTTTCTGTTGTAGCGGCATCGCCAAGTTCGAGTGGATCCAGTGGATCATGTGATGTCTATCACGTCCTTACATACTCGCGTGATACCATGAATGAGCTGCAGAAAAGGTCGGCCATCTTAGAATGTATACATCAGGCCATACTTCTATTGGTGCGGTAATGTTAAACGGATTCGAACACGACACAGTAAACGAAATGCAATTTCGTTTTTGTGCCTGAGTGGTCAATGTTACTGAGTGGATAGTCTAGTCGCACCAAGGAGGGGCAAACACGTGTGTCAAAAACTTAGAGACTGGCCGTGCTTCGTGTTGCGTGTCAGTGGCTACTAACCCTTTGACATCGGGAACGGATCAGTAAGGGCCCGTATTGGACAGTATGGAACTCCATCAGCTGATAAACGGAGTCAGCCATCTTGGAGTGTCCAAAAAAAGGGAAGCCAACCATATATAATCGTGGTGGTCCTAGCAAGACTCGGCGCAAAAAAGTGCAAAAAAGTAGCCACTGACACGCAACACGAAGCACGGCCAGTCTCTAAGGCTTTGACACACGTGTTTGCCCCTCCTTGGTGCGACTAGACTATCCACTCAGTAACATTGACCACTCAGGCACAAATACGAAATTGCATTTCGTTTACTGTGTCGTGTTCGAATCCGTTTAACATTACCGCACCAATAGAAGTATGGCCTGATGTATACATTCTAAGATGGCCGACCTTTTCTGCAGCTCATTCATGGTATCACGCGAGTATGTAAGGACGTGATAGACATCACATGATCCACTGGATCCACTTGAACTTGGCGATGCTGCTACAACAGAAGGACAGAGAGCTCTACATTTGCAAGTAAGCCGATCCTTACCCAAATTACAGAATAGTTTAATACAGGAAGCGTAACAAGGACGCTTCACTGAACAGTGCTTTGTTCACTTTCCCGTGTCCTTTAGAACGCCGCTAATATTTGTGCCAGAGTCGGGACGAACTTCACCAACAGTGTGGTTACGCCCATTCCGAATAAACTACCGCTGCCTTCTCCAATGTGACTATCTATAGAAGGTAGGAGGACATATACATGTACTTTTGTATAATACCACATGGGATAGCACCCACGTACCTGATGACGCATTTTCTTGCGTCTCTCCGTTTCTTTTGTGTCTCTCACACAGCCAACTACGGCCATTATTGGCATTTTTTTGCCCTTCCAGACTTACATGGAGTGCTAATCCACGGCACCTGACCCACATAGAACACCTTCTTGAAGTTCTACCGTAAGGCACCATGCTAATTATTCATGTTTTTGTTAAAATGGGGTAAGTGTATAAGTATAACTAACATATGCTGTCCTATGGTATCGCATTAAATGTGAAATCATAAAAATATGTAAAAAGAATACACACTAAATAGCCTAATCACATATATGTTAAACAATTTAAAGAGATATATACATGATTGAATTTTGAATATATCCAGGTTGCACACTAGTCACGATATGCAAGGGCTGGTTTTCATTTTGAACTGTTGTGGCATTTGTCACTTGTGCCATTTACAATATAGCTAGTTTTTAACATATATGTTTGTTTGTCTGTAGAGTTACATCCTTAGACATCCTATACTTACTATGAAGAATATGACACCTGGGTCAAAGCTGTCGTTTTTCCTTGTCCTGACAAAAGCATTATCTGGTCCTACATCATCTAACTGACAAGAGTCACCCTTAAACTCTTGAAGACTGTCTTTTAAGGCTGGAAACAGAATCATCCTGTCGACACACTCCCCACACGGGTTCATGTTCACACATTGTCCCGACTGGGGCCTTTGTAGAAGTACTACCATCCTTTATCTATGATATGAAGTCACTCTTGTCATTACTAACATCACCTTTGAAAATATAATAGGGTTGATGTATAACTTGAATCAAGCAAATAGATTCACGTGATTTTTTACACATGAATCCTTGCTTTACAGGACTGTGATTTCTTTCTGTTTTGTCGTATGTTTTTTTAACAATTGAACTGATCATGTTCCATTCTTTTAACATGTATTAGAAAAATTAAATATAAAAAATAGTTTTCTCTGATTGTCTAGCTTATGTGCACTTCTTGTGATATTTGTTTTGATACAAGAATGTGATTCACCTTTTGCCTCCACCTAGTTCACATATACCAGTTCAGTAGTGTGACACCAGTAGGTAGTTTGTTTTGGGAATCCTCCTTTGTTCTTCCTATTGTGTTACACAGTTTTGGCCTGCTTCAGGGACTTCCTCCTGACTCATAGCTCACCCTGGGGCCTTTGTGTGCTCCAGGGACCCCAATCTGGACCAAGGAGTAACCCCAACACAGGTCACTCCTCTGGCCGGTTGCCGAATTGCACATCACCGTTCCATTTAGACATTACAAAGTAATATTATAAGGAAGAAATACATTGCCCGTTGCCAAAGCAACGAACACACTTGGTTACCAGTCTGTAATTACATCATTTTAGGTGAAGCCCATTATGAATAATTATCACTTGGCAGGCTATTTTCATGCCAGAAAGCCTACCCTAATTGAAATCTAATGCGCTAATTGCTCTTCACGAATGAAAGAAAGAATTAAGATGCATTAGCATAGTAATACTAATTAGATAGATAATGTGTTCGTAGTACCACGAAATCCATGTAACACAATGTCGACTATAGGAAAGAAAAGGACACACATTTAAGTGATTTGAACGAAAAATCCTTCAAACTGAATAATAACCGTAGTGTTAAAGTTCTACTCTGCAATTAGCGAGAAGGTTATGAGATCCTAATTGATGTGGCTCGTGAATGCATTCAAACTAGGAGTCGGCAGGCTCGGACGGGCCTGTAGGTCAATAGGGCAATGCCCGAACCAAAAACACAAATTGCTAGTGTGGGCCCGTTTTTTTGGTCAAAGTGGGCCACTTTTCTGGCCCATATGGGCCAGTTTGATGAGTTAATTCACTATGTGGCTAGTAGTTTTGCCCAGTGTTACTGAATAAATATTCTTCAAATTGCAGAATTTGCATCACATTTTATCCAAAACCTCCCCTTTGGGTACTACACAAGCAGTCTGTCACGAAAGGAATGAATTGCCATTTGCAAGTATGGGCCACTTTTTCATTGGTGCCTGAGACTATTGTATGCCCCAGTCCAACCCTGGGACTCAGCAAACCAGCATGAAGCCAATTCACGCCTATCTAAACAATCTGGGTTCAGATCTGCTCAAACCATTTGGAGACTTTCAAACTGCACATCAAGCTGCTTGTTTCAATATACGAGTATTTGATGTTTCGACTTGGCTGGAATGAAACTTTGTGGTATTACGGAATTCTGTTATATGATGGCAAAGGAAGCGTCATTTCCAGTCTGCAGCCCTTCTGTTGCAGAGGGAGCATTGAGATTGATTTCAAGGCCTTGGGTGGTTGTTTCCTCTAAAGACATCCTCATCAAAATCCCCATCAAGTTTAACAAGCGCTGGCAATGCCAACAGTTTGGGCTTTTGTGTAGGCATGGCAAAGGCCCTTGCCAGGCATAGCCATACTAGTATTAACTGCCCATTGATGGTAATAGGTGCAAAATGGTGTGAGTACCTGGGCATTTAATAGCATTGCTTGGAAAATGCCTAATTCTTGTATAAAAGCCAAAACGGTTGGCTTTTCCAATGCTTCTTTTTAACAGGACTTCAGTGGAGGACATGCAGAGTGCTAATAAATCGAGTGGCTGAAGGCAGGCCTGGTTAAGATATTTGTATTACACCAGTAGTGTGTTTACATCTCCAATTAAGTCATTAACTCTCAGATGGATGCTTTGAAAAAACACTAGCAGTCACTTTGAGCGCACACTTTGCGCAAGTGACACCAAATAGCCCAAACTTCAAATTGCACTTTATTTGAAGTTAAATCATTTTTCTTTAGGACCAATGAGTTTTTTTATTTTTTATTAGAAAGACATCAAAAAGAAAGGCTAGGTTCATTGAGGCTCATTACCAGTTTGAGGGTATTTCTGGTGGAATTATGTCAAACTCAGTGGTGCAATGACCATTGGATAGATTGGGCTTTAGCCTCCCCCAAGACATTTTGGCTATGTTGACTTGACCTGGCTGACCGACAGAGCCGTAACAGGACAAAACAGGAAAAAGACAATAAACAGTTCCTGTGGATGCACAGTTAACAAAGGCTACCAGCAATTACTAATTTAAAACGTTTTATTGTCAGCACCTGCATTCGTATGCATACATTTTTAGGCAATTGAAATAGTGATGGGGGTTAGTGCTTGTGTGTCAGGGTTGTGATTGGCAGGGTAGTGGGGGCCAGGAGACGGTTCATTCTCACAACAGTTCTAAAGTGTGTGGTTTCTGAGGTGAAGGAGAGAGTTAACTCCTTGTAACATTGACGCTGCAGTAGAGTAGTCTCATTAGAATGTGCAAAGAAGTTAATTGCCCCCAAACAGAAAAGTTTGCCTATCTACCACAGTCTCTGAAGCTAGCACCTCTAGAACATTTGAAGGGCTACACCCCCCCAACTTTTTCAGCCTAGGTAAACCACTGATCAAACTCATTTACCATTACTGCCGCTCGGTCTTGCGTAATTACCACCAGTTCATGAGTGCTGTCACTGTGGCTTTAGGCACCATTTGTGAGTCCCCCTACATGGGGATTTTGGAGAAAATACTGCAGTGGCAATATCATTCTGCCGGGGCTAATTCCTCCACTTTGGCATTAAAGTGGAGGGTGTAGCTCTAGGACTTGACTGCAGGTATCTCCTCCCCTTCAACGCCAATCCTGGAATCCGGAAGTGCAGTAAAAGTGGCAGTAGTTCCATTACTGCCAGAAAAGTGGCAAATATGGATTTTCTGACATGTTTTGCTGCACTGCCAAACTCATAATGAGCCCAAGGTTTCCAGTGCTCAGCCACCAAGCTGCATTATGTTCTGTTCTATCACACATAATTTGAGAACATTATTCATAATTTGTATGCTTGCAGTTTCTCTTATTATGTTGAGTCTTCTCGGCATGGCTTGAAGTAATAGTGCCCTATGATTTGTAGGGCCTCATCATGAGTTGGGCGGTATCTCGGCGTCCAATGCAATTAGCAGTACCGCAACTCGGTCTGGCGCAATTTGTGCAGGATCCCGAGTTGCGGGGGGTAAATCCCCATTCCCGAAAATGGCCTCAAAGCCAGCACGTTCACCACCAGCTCAGAGCTGGAGGTGAATGACCCGAACTACGTGATTGGATGGAGCTGTAAATGTGGCGCTAAGAGTGTTACCGCTGCATTTTCCTGCTCCACCCAACTTGTGGTGACCCCCCATGAGCGTAGGTGACAGTAGAGGCAAAACACCCACTAATTTCCATAGCTGGGTGATTTACCAATCTGCCTGAATCTGATTTTTATTTTCTAAACATTTTTTTTATGGCTGCTTTTGTTTGGCAGAAATTGCCATTACACAAAAGCAGTGCCACATGTGTGAATTACTGTGTGTGGTACCGGTTCGCCATGGGGTCCAATGGAACTTCAAAATGGGTATTAATAGCAAGGTCCACATAACCTTTAATCATGGGGACCGATCGCTTGTAATTGCCACATGTGGTAATGGTAAACGAGTTTGGAGGTAATACCTCCAAAGTCATAATCGGGCCCTAAGCATAGGTTTGTCTCCGCTCCCCTTCCCTTTAATCTCATTATTTGTTGTACTATTAATGCAATTATTTATCCTTGCTGTATTACCTTCCCCTGTCCCCACCATGTTTGCCCTGTGGGTGCTTTGAAACAGTTTTTCTAATTGTATAAGCGCCTAAAAAGTGAACAATAAATAAATAAAAAAGCTGATTCGAATCATTTATATGTCTATTGTTCAAAAAAGTGGGTGATATTGTATTATTGCCTCGTGCAGGGAATTGCTCTCTTTCTTAATAATGGGATTTGGTGAGCTACTAACAAGGCCGATATTAATATTGCACTCCTCCAGAGCACCGGAAAAACCTTTTCCAAAACAGCATGGATTCATATGTTGTCCATGCATGAAACATTGCTATGTTCAACGATTCAGACTGATATTGCATGTTCCGTAACCACGGAAAGGGAAACTACAGGACATCAAAGGTCGTGTATTTGCTACAATAATTTGATTGTGACATCTCGTGATACATAATTGATAAAAGCGATCTACACATATTGGTGCCTGTCTTAATTTCCGAGTCGCAGTGTTGCCAGTGGGAGAGCATAATTTTCATGAAAGAAAAGGATTTAAATCCATTCTAATCGGTCATTTATAAAAAATAAAAATAAAACAGTTTAGAGATAACGAGGCGTTACTCCATTTCATTTCACATCAAAATCGACCCATTGAATACATACTTTCCTATTTTTATTTTTTCAGTTAGGACCACCGCTAAGATTTTTGCTACCCTAAACAAAATGACATTATCCCACCCCACATTTGATAGTTTAACCAAATTGTTCTGCTTTTAGGACGATTGTGGGGCCAATTAGCTGTTGAGCCTTGTCCCAGAACTGCACCTGTACCAGATCTTACCACGTGAATGCTTAAGGAATTCTTGGACACCTGTAGATTTCCAAGTTAGAAGATTAATACAATAGCCCTAATATCAGATCTCTCTACAGCTTACGATCGGCAAACTGACCTCCTAATTCCATCTCCCAGGGAATACATAGATCCTGTGTACCATCAGCAAACTGACCTCCTTATTCCATCTCCCGGGGAATACATAGAATCCTGTGTACCATTGGCAAACTGACCTCCTTATTCCATCTCCCAGGGAATACATAGGATACTTTATATGATCAGCAAACTGATCTGCTTGAGTGGGGTATCCTCAGTTAGGCAAGCACTGAAGGGATGCTGGTGGCATCTCTCCTCACCTACGACAACATTACCTCACCTAACCCGTCGTGGGCATTTGTATGGCATTGTGTTCCCCCACTGCCTGCTATCAGGGTACGATGCAGGAGAGTGCCATGAGTCAGGCTCCATAATTACCCATTATCAGAACTGGACCCACTATGCAGGTATTCCCATTGGCAGCTGTCATCTACCCTGGCTTCTCACATCATGAAGACAAACCTAAATTAAGCAGTAACGATTCGTCATACCACAGCCGAACACCTTGGCTACGCACCCTCAGTCTCCCTCTGGAAAGTCTTGCTCTCTGAGGCAACCTGGCTCACACCTGTGCTTTACTGTAGTGTTCGGTTTCTATGCTCCAGCTCCTGGGTCACAACACCCCGAATGGCAGAATGCTCAGTCCTCGGTCCGCCTTCTACTTCCAACCTGCTCATCTGAGCACTCCGTAACAGCTCACTAATTCGATACCTAGGAGATACAGACCCAAGCCACTTGCTACGTTCCAGCTGCCCCCTACTCCACAGAATGCCAAGGCATCCCAACAGGCCACCCTGAGCTGCTTAAGTCACAGAGGGACTTGGTTATCTCTCCAAGTACTGATGCCTGATTTGTTGATCTACTGCCAGGGTCTGCCACTGCCTCGGGCCCTAGGTCGTCCTCTTTTTCTCCTGGACCACAAGCACTACGCTGTATCTTCACCAGTGTCTCAGGACTGCACTACAACTTCCTTCAGCCACCAGGCCGGCCACGCATGTGCCCTTTCGCTAGATATAGGGATGCAGTGAGCACCTCACCACATGACTCATTCTCCTGCACCACTCCCTCACCTGCAGCCCAGACTCACCCGGCTCATGATGCCCCTGGACTGCATTCAGGCCACTCTCATCAACCGCCACCACAGACCTCTGGGGACCGCTGCTCTTCTACAAACCCTCCAGCTGTGTTTTATTCCTGTGCATGTAGAAATGTCCGTTTGTGGCCAGAGGTTTCACCGCTGTGGGCTGCTATCTTGTATTCATCCATTTGGTGTTCGCAGATTGAGCCGCCCGGTTGAGTTTTGCACTCTTGATTCCATTCTTTGGGTAATGTGCTATGTCAGAACAAGGAGACGGGCCAATTGGTGGCATGTTCACAGTTTATTGGATAGTGCCTATCTCTCCCTATAAATAGGGTGTTTGCCTGGAGCAAGGGCACTCATGGGTATAGAAGAAACACATGTAGGCAAGTTACCAGGTGCAGCGGGGAGGCCCAGTGGTGGTAGCGACAGCAGAACTCTGACAGGCAAGATCGCAGAGGGCTCGGTCGGCGGTCAAATGTACAACCACAGAGAAAAATGGGCTGCATCTGGGAGCCAATTCCCACGCTCAGCTCAACAAGGTGTGCAGACGAGTGCAGTGCCCAGCAGGGGGGCCTTGCAGGTATAAAGTGTCCCATCATCCTATTCTGAGTGTGAGTGGAAGTGGATGAAGGCAGAGGAGAAAGGATGTTGCAATTTGGAGCAGCAAGGTGGTGTTTGCAGAGCAAGAGAGGGGGATGGTGAGTGGGAGGGGGATAACAGTGGAGGTGTTTGAGCAGCAGGAGAGAGAAGTAGGAGAGAGAATGCAAGAAGGAGACGATTGAAATGTCCTGGGGAGCGTGGAACACATCGAAGAGGAGGAGGAGAATGGCGATAGGAAGAGCGGTGGAAGAAGACAGAAGAGTGATGAAAAGAGCAGATGAGGGGAAGAGAAGAGTGACATGAGCGGAGGTGGGAGAATAAAGTGGGATAGAAGGAGCCAAAAAGGAGGATAAGAGTATCACCCAGAGAAGGAGGTGGAGTTTGAGGGGAAAAGTGTTGGTCTAGAAGGACACAAAGAGCAGAGCAGTGGCAATAGCAGAGGAGATTGGTGTAGAGTTTCTGGAGTAGAAAGAGAGGGAGAGAGAACTGAGAGCCTATGCTCCTAGGAGATTAGAAAGGTGGCCTTGAAGAGGAATACGGAGGAGGAAGAGAAGGAAGAAATGGGAGTGAACCTGAAAGAAGGTAAACATCTAGATGGGAGGATGGAGGCTACACGAGAGGAAGAGGTGGAAGGAGAAAGACACAGTTAGAAGCCAAGAGGGAATTGAAGAGGTCACAATCCTTGCAGGGAATTGAGGGGGAGTTAACAGAAAGCACAACATGTATCACTCCAGTGTTTGTGAGGACCATGGCAGAGTCTTCTAACAGCTCCAAAGATCAGTTGCACATAGCAATCATATTGGTCCAAGCTGCTGGCCCCCACACCGCACTCTGCCTGCAGCACTGTGGACCTTATGCCTTGCAATTCCCAGGCCACAAGCAGATTAGTGTAGCGTACTCCAGGCATGGAACATTAATGGATGACTAAGGTTCCCATTGAGCCCTGAGATGTGGATATGGCCACTAAGTAGAACATCATTCGGGGGAATCACACAGATATGTTACATCATGTGTTGCAAGATAAGAATACCACTGAATATCTTTCCATAGTCACAACAGTTACAGTTTCTGCAGGCGAAATAAATCAAATATGTTGGGCAGATATAATAATAAGTCAGTTAATGGGGCAATGGTGCATACCGATAATTAAGTGACAACATCTGCCGATTCTGCAGTCCACATGAGCACTGGGCAACCACCCACTACACTAACACAACATTCACACTTGAACTACAACAGAGTACGGATGGCAAATAATTCGGCAGACAGTATTATAGTGATTGAGGCAGAAACTAGCATGTGGCTGTGTAGCAATGAAGGCGGAGAGAACGACGGTCATAGATGAAGGAGGGAAAGTGGCATCTGAAACACTTGTGTATAAGCGCAATAGAAATTAAATAAATATCAATATCTGAGTGCTTTGTCGAGAGGATAGCCAACGACCTTTGTTTTCAGATTGGTGGTGTTGAGATGTGGAGTCGTAGGAAAGCAACATCATATATTCTAGCACAATATCGTGTGAGTGAGACAAGTGAAGTCCCTGTGAGATTTGGTCCAGTGTTTGTTCTGGTGGTGCATGTTTTTTTGCGGGGTCATCCTAATAATTGAGAATGTGATGCCTCCTGACCAATCACAGTGCACGTTCAGTATATTGAAGGTGAAGACTTAATGATCAGAAGGATGCCCCCTCTACTTACTGCATATTGTAAAAGTTATGATCCACAATTTGATAGACTCTCTGAAGTGTGGTGGGTCCTAATATTACCATTCGACTGACTGCAAAGCCCTAGATTCTTGGCCAGGTATGTTTATCCTTATTACACCGAAACAATAAAGCAAGCAAATATCATTGAGATCTCAGTTACCACAAGTGGTTACTGTGCATGTGTGTCGTCTTCATGAAAATGTCCTGCAGTGAGCCGACAAAACTACTGAACACCTTCACATCTATGAGTCCCTTGCAAATGCAGCTCCTTATACTCTAGGTTGTAAATCGGACTGCCGCAGATAAAATTATACGTTTTAGAGGCAAAGCCAATATGCTAAGAATCACATAGTGCTCCTAGAGCAGGCATCTGCTCTCCAGATGTTTTGAACTACACCTCTACTACAATACTACAACCCCTATGTTCCCTCACTGTTGGCTATGTTGGATAAGTTTGATGGGAAATGTAGTACAACATATCTCCAGAGCTAAAGGCTGCAGAGCTCTGTGTTAGAGCTTCACTAACTCCAACTCCATAACCACTGATGAAACTGAAGTAGATGACGGGTACGCCCTCACGACAAATGAGGAGTAATTAGCCACTTGGCTTCTATGAATCACTGGAGTGTCTTGCCTGGGGAGCAACTATCAGGAGAATATTGGGATTCAATGAAGACATGCCCACTACTCGAAAGTAGTAAGGTGCCATGAGTTGATGGTAAAACGTATCATTCCACAGATAGAAGGTATGAGGAATTGCTAGCTACTACTGACAGTGGTGAGTCTCCCTCCTTTGAAGATATTGGTACAACCTGCATTTGGTTGGCTGTGGGACAAATCAGGTGTTATTGGCCCATGCCCCGAGTTAAAGGCCTGAGCGCAGGCGTTTACAGAGGGTCCCCGGGTGGATAACACCCGATCTGGCATGCCAGAAAGGGTCTTTACAGTATTAGCACCCCGGGTTGCCTATCCGGTAACCCGGGGTGCTGAGAGCAAAATATTTCTTTTGAATGAACGGGATGCCTTGTAGTGTCCTGTTCATTCATATTAAATATAAATATGCCTGCCATGGATCTGGAAGAATGGGCTAAGTACGGAGCTCCTCTTCCATTTCCATGGCGGCCAGAGAGGACACCGGGAGGAAGCAGCACCAGCAGCGTGTGTCGCTGCGCTAAGCAGGTAAGTGGGGTGGTGGTTTCAAATAAAGAAGGGAAGGGAAGGAAAGGGAAGATGGATGTGCGGGGCAGGTGAAGCAGACAGCAGGTTGCTCTGGAACGCGGGCTTAGATTTGTAGTTTCAGCCCACGTTCTGGGCAGCCTGATTGTTTGTTTCCCCTTCCTTGGGTGTAATAGCAATTAGTATCCAAGCCGGAGCTGATCACATTGGAAGCTCTACTAAAAAGGTAGAATTGACATTGGTCCAGCCTTCCTCTTTGAGCACTCAAGAATGTTATACCTGCCGGATTTGTGTGATGTCGCTCAAGGAGGGCTAGGTCTGGCAGTGCTCAACTGAGCTGGGTTGCCCACGGGCAACACTTGATGGTGGTGTGCCAATTTTCTCTCAGCATGGTCTGCATGCTTGATTTTAGGGAGGTAGGCTAAACAGACCTACCTGGGTCCAGCTTGTCAAATGGATTGTGCAAAGACAAAATATTGGAAATACAAAAGGGGTTCATACATTTTCGGGATTGACCTTGCCCAGATGTTTTATAGGGATTAGGGAAAGTGCTATTCGAAGTAAGCGGTGTGCTTAAGAATGCAGACACCTTGGTGCAGAAGGATGGAACACTCCAATAGTGAAAGTGAGCCTTAGAATGGCTACTAGTCTCGAAGATGATGGAAAATGGCAAACCCTCAGCGTAATAAAAATTCAGAGGGGTGTATTTTATGCCTTCCTTTCCCACTCTGCCCCATTTCGGGTTCCTTTGAGGGTGGGCACCAAGCAGAGTGTTAAGATCTCTGCCAGGCTTTTATTTCTTCTCCATTTCCGAAGAACTATTTGTTTTACGCCGGCATAAGATTTTCATTCAGGTGTATAATGAATGGATTCCAATGGAAACTGCCCCCATTTAGAAATCAATTAGCGAATGCCGTCTGCAAAGCGTAATTTTCAGGCGGAATTACCTTTTTTCAGGTTGGAGAGTAAAAGGAAAGAGAAAAGGCGATTTCGCCTGGTTTTACTCTTTCCTTTTGCATTCCGCCTTGAAAATGTTTAAAATGGCGCACAGGGGACCCGGCATTGCGTGCTCGCCTTGGTGGTTCCCTGCATCCACATTTATAATAAAATAGCCTCAAAAGTGTCACGCGGGGTTCCAAATCCTACTTCTTGAACACTGAAGAAAGAACTGGTGTGGTTATCCGGTGCATGCGGTATGGGTCCAGCACTGCACTCTGGTGTCATGTATCGATTTAGCATGCATGCCAAGATTAGACACAGAGGGCCTCATTACGAGTGTGGCGGTTCGGAAACAATGGTGCCGGTAAGCTTACCGGCAACCTTGTTTCTGGACCGCCACACTACGCGTCTGCCTGCTGGGGCCGCTGCACCTGAGCGGTCTGACCCTGCCGGGTGCAGCGGCCCATGTAGTCAGACTTCTCACTGAAGCACCGGCATTGTTAGCAAAGATGCTGGTGCTTCCGTCTCCCCACTCCCATAGTAATGTGGGACTCTATGGGAATGGGGAGTTACAAAATCCGGCGCCTGACTTCCCGCGCTGCCGGTACTTGTAATGTCCCGGTGGCATCAGGGAGTCAGGAGTGTGGATCACTGTAAGCAACAAAGCAGCCACAAATGAACACACAAGAGATTTTGCAAGCTAGATATTTAACGCTGCTATTTGCAATCCTGCAAACACACCAGAAAGTGGGCCGAGCGCTACATGAAAACACATAAGAAAAGAAAAAATGATTACCTGTACCCCAACCCCCCAAGGTGGCACTGAAGCCCTTCACCTATTGTATAGTTATTTATGGATCAGGTGGTTAAAAGTGATGTCCAGTAATTTGCAGGAGGAGGGAGCATAAATAACTCTGTGCTGAAATGCTACTTGGATTATTGACCTGCCGAGAGTAATGCACGTCCAGGTTCGTTTTTTTCCTTTTTTTCCACATTTCTTGGAAAAGTGCTGTGTCGCTTTCAACATTGCACCGTGTATTGGTATTTCCGAAGGTGTATTGATAGGAGAGCGAAATGGTTCATTTGGGACAGAGCGTTCTGAGCGCGTGCCAGGATGTGGCTTTCTTTATCGAGCTGGCAGGAGCATTTGCCACTGTTTATGCCGGTACTAAATGTGATGGATGAAGCGGACAGTTTTGTCCACTCCTAACATTTAGAATTAGGCCGACCGAAGACAGTGATGCTTAGCACAGAGGACAGGAAGGAGTCTGGATTCAGTAGAAAAAAAAAACATGAACGCCTCTGAAACGTGGAGGCAATGATGATTACTGGAATAAGACCTTCTACTTGCAGTGCCAAAATTCCTCTCTCTGATCAATAGGCTCTGATGCATGAATAAAGGTGAAACAGTGGGTTTAATAATTGGCTGCTAAATTCTTAATTTTTGACTGACTTGCACATGCTAGGGTGACCAAACGTCCTGGTTTTTCCAGGACAGTCCGGGGAAATCCCCCTCTGTCCCGGGGTCCTGGGAGTTTTTTGATTTTATAAACCCTGTCCTGGGTGTCCAAGGGTGGGTGGCTAAGGTCCCGGTTTTTGCTGGGACCTGATTTCGAAATCCCGGAATCGGGTCCCAGCGCAACTCTTCCCATAGCTCTCAACTCACACGCTTTTGGCGGGTGTCACCCGCCTTGTAAACAGCTGACTCACCCGCCAAGCCTCCTGCACGCCCATTCATTTCAATGGGCCTCTCACCCGCCAAAAATAAAATCGGGTGTTTTCACCCGCCTTTACGACACAAATAGTTGAGAGCTATGTCTTCCTGCCCCATTTCTTCCCCCTTCCCCTTCCAGGCTCTCTCTTCCAATGAGAGGAGTGTGCCTGTCAGCACACCCCCTCCCCGCCCGCCCTCACAACATGCCAGTGACATAGAAGAAGGACTAACGTTTTATTTCTATTTACTTTAGTCCTACTTCTATTTCTGTGACCTGTCCCTTTTTTTATCTGATCATCCTAGCACATGCTTTCTTTAACATACTTTTATACATAAAGTGGGGTTCACCGTGGAATGGCAGTAGCGCATCTGTACTACAAACTGTTGAGATCCCCCTAGGGGTCCCCACACACTTTATCCACCAACAGTGTGACATGCACTTGCGGTCACTAGCACACTTCATCGAAGAATGCACAATATAACAAAGGGAGAGGGGATCACTGAGGGTCTCAGCACTTTGCAGTAGCCACAACCAACATGGCTTCCCACTTTCCCTCTGTTGCAACAGCCATCCTGTATTGAATCATGGAACATTGGGCAGCAGACGGCCATGTGAAGAGTCAATAAGCGTCCATCTCCACCGATACCCACAAACGTTGTGCTATTCAAGCCAGCTTATTCTGTTCCTTGATTACCATTTTTATTATGCAGTTTGCTTTCTGAGATGTGAACATATGCCTGACGTAGAGAGATTGATAGAGTGATTGTGGTTTGCTTGTGAATTTGATATGAAGTGATTTGCATTGATTGCTTTAAGGTATTTACGTCTGTCTCCTATTCTCAAGTAAATGTTGCAGATTATTCATGATCAATTTCATATATGAATACTTTGAATATATTGTGGGTTTCTTAGCTTGTTGCACATGGCTCTTTTTCTGTCTATTGCTGTTTCACGCCTTGATCTTGGGAGGCAGGGCCACCTGCTTTTCTGAATGACGCCAGAGCCAGTAGTTATGCATGCGCTGCACATCAATTCGTGATCCGTTACCATTAATTAACCGTCGTAATGCAGATGTACATAATACAGTGCTATCAATTGCACTTTCAGCTCATTTTTGAATGCGCGGAGCAGCAAATGAAGGCATAAACCAAAGCATAATGCTTTTACCCCATTCACTACTCCAGCCCATTTTCAAGTACTTTCAAGGTGAAGCAAGTGCAGAGGATTTTCACACAGGAACAGAAGAAATGGACTCCTATGGAATATGCCCCCATTTAGCACTGCTAGAAGCGCGCAGCTTCTATAGGAATCCATTTGTAAACGCTTTGTGCATTGCGCAACTTTCAGGCCGCATTTGTTTTGCCGGGGTTTACTCTTCACTTTTGCACTCCGCTTTGTAAATGTTTAAAATTGCAACCAGACAAACCCAACCGCACATACTTGCTAACATTGGTGGTACCCTGCATGCAGTTTCTTTTTTTTAAAATGGGCCTCTTTTAAAAAACAATTGTTGGGATGACTGCCTTTTTCGCAGAAGGATGGTGGCAGTAGTTAACACACATGTCAATACTCACATTGAGCATTTATCTACCGGCGTGAGAAACCAAAGGGTGTCTCACTTGTTGGTCCCCAGGATCTTTGTCCCAGGTGGCCAGGGGACGGCCATCGTCTTTGGATCCAGACCCCGGGGGTGGACCAGTGCGGGAGCATCATCTGGGTGGGGGATCTTTGGAGAGCGGGGTTGTGGCAGCCGATGGTGAGATGTGGTATCCCTCCCTTTTCCTTGCCCGTACCCCATCCTATCATCTATAGGATTCTCCAACGTTCAAACTCCCCTCCCGCCCTTTTGACACAAACACTGAGCTGAGAAAGAGGAGGACTGAGAGTAAAGAGCCTAACACCTGCATATATCATTGGACATGTCCCCTTGAAAAGGTCAGACAAAGTCAGGCACTTGACCTTTATCACATACATCTGATACCCATTAGCTCTACCCACACGGATAAAAGGCGGAACATAGAGACACACTCTGAGCAGATGGGACACAAGAAGGAGAAGATCTTCCGAGGCGAAGGCAAACTCATTAGAGCAGGACGATCGATTTAGGGAGAAGAGCGAAGGGTAGGGAAACCCTGAAGATCCCTGCAGGAGGTTGTTGACTCCGGGAAACCGTGAAGGATATGCAGAGAAAGCCAAATCCCAGACAAGAAAAAGCCTGCATTGTGTTTCAAGGATGCCAGCGATCCTGCCGGGTGAATGACAGAGTTGGGGAGGCGAGGTCAAGCCTGTAGTTTCAACCTTGACTCGTTAATCAAAGCCACAAAGACAAGAAAGGAATGCACATAACCGGTGAGTTAGCAAATGACAGGAAAGACCGGTTTTGGTCAAGGAAAGATTGAAGTAGCAACAGTGTATCCCACAATTGAAGGTTGCAAGCGTGCTGATGAGTTGTGAAAGAAAGCAAATGAGTAATGGATTTTAAAAGTCACTGATAACTGTCAAGCCAGTGATACAGAGTAGTGGAGTGGTCTGGCAAAAGGAAATAGCCCACTCGAAAGTTTCCACGAAATGTTTGATGTCTTTTTATAAAGCGACAAAGCAAACAAAATATGAAATGTACAGTGGTCAAGATTAATCCCGCCGAAAGAGAAAATTAAAAGGTGATTGCTTTAAGAGAGAGATTTCTTTGAACTTTTCTGACTGTGCTATGAAACTACCAAGACCATGAGACACTGCGGAAAATAACATAAGGGAAAGCTGAATTGGAAGTCAAAGTGGTCCTGCGGTGGTCTATGGAAAAAGGCCTTGCACATTAGAAAGTCTTCAACGTCAGTGAAAGGTCCGAAATAAGTTAGACAAGGGGAACCCCTTGCGAGTGTTTATGAATCTTGGGGAAGGGAACCCCCGCCCGTGCTGTGATTGCGAGGTACTAGCCCGGCTGAGAGAGATGTACAATGAATCAGTTACTTTATGCTGAGAGTTCCAGGCCCGACAGAGGGAGACCTATTTGAACTTTTGTTGAACTGTGAAAAAACCTTTGGTGAACTGGAAAAAAGTGACTTTAACGTGGGAGGCCAAATCGGCCTCGACGCATGCTTTGAACTATTTTTCCTTAATAACATTAGCTAGAGTGCATCATCCTGTCTATGGGGGCCGCCGTAGTCCGTGCTTTCCAACATGGGGAGGAGAGCTTACTCATCCACCTTAATCCTTTATATTATAACACTGACTTTCCTATGCAAACACATTCCCCTTTACACATTGTATGTATAAGAGATAGATTTAACAAGGGGGGTCCTGGGAGTCCCTCTGCCAGACATTAGTCCTGGTTACGAGGGACTTACCCAGAGTCTTAATTTGCATATTTATGTAACTTTGGGTCTGACCCTAAGTTACAAGGGGAATCCAGACGTGGACCCCTTGTTCACTATTCTTAGAGAGGCACAGATCCACCCTACTGATGAGGTCCAACCAGACCGAAACACGTGTCTGGGGTTTCTGTTGGTACTCTTGTTCAGAGGAGAATTGCCTAGCATTTCGGTGCTGGACTGCCCCAGGGCAGGACAAAGACTGATATGTTTGGGATATTTCTTCTCTGTGAAAGATAGTGAGCTAAAGACTCTGGGTAAGTCTCTCGTAACCAGGACTAATGTCTGGCAGAGGGACTCCCAGGACCCCCCTTGTTAATTTGCATATTTATGTAACTTTGGGTCTGACCCTAAGTTACAAGGGGAATCCAGACGTGGACCCCTTGTTCACTATTCTTAGAGAGGCACAGATCCACCCTACTGATGAGGTCCAACCAGACCGAAACACGTGTCTGGGGTTTCTGTTGGTACTCTTGTTCAGAGGAGAATTGCCTAGCATTTCGGTGCTGGACTGCCCCAGGGCAGGACAAAGACTGATATGTTTGGGATATTTCTTCTCTGTGAAAGATAGTGAGCTAAAGACTCTGGGTAAGTCTCTCGTAACCAGGACTAATGTCTGGCAGAGGGACTCCCAGGACCCCCCTCGTTAATTTGCATATTTATGTAACTTTGGGTCTGACCCTAAGTTACAAGGGGAATCCAGACGTGGACCCCTTGTTCACTATTCTTAGAGAGGCACAGATCCACCCTACTGATGAGGTCCAACCAGACCGAAACACGTGTCTGGGGTTTCTGTTGGTACTCTTGTTCAGAGGAGAATTGCCTAGCATTTCGGTGCTGGACTGCCCCAGGGCAGGACAAAGACTGATATGTTTGGGATATTTCTTCTCTGTGAAAGATAGTGAGCTAAAGACTCTGGGTAAGTCTCTCGTAACCAGGACTAATGTCTGGCAGAGGGACTCCCAGGACCCCCCTTGTTAATTTGCATATTTATGTAACTTTGGGTCTGACCCTAAGTTACAAGGGGAATCCAGACGTGGACCCCTTGTTCACTATTCTTAGAGAGGCACAGATCCACCCTACTGATGAGGTCCAACCAGACCAAAACACGTGTCTGGGGTTTCTGTTGGTACTCTTGTTCAGAGGAGAATTGCCTAGCATTTTGGTGCTGGACTGCCCCAGGGCAGGACAAAGACTGATATGTTTGGGATATTTCTTCTCTGTGAAAGATAGTGAGCTAAAGACTCTGGGTAAGTCTCTCGTAACCAGGACTAATGTCTGGCAGAGGGACTCCCAGGACCCCCCTTGTTAATTTGCATATTTATGTAACTTTGGGTCTGACCCTAAGTTACAAGGGGAATCCAGACGTGGACCCCTTGTTCACTATTCTTAGAGAGGCACAGATCCACCCTACTGATGAGGTCCAACCAGACCGAAACACGTGTCTGGGGTTTCTGTTGGTACTCTTGTTCAGAGGAGAATTGCCTAGCATTTCGGTGCTGGACTGCCCCAGGGCAGGACAAAGACTGATATGTTTGGGATATTTCTTCTCTGTGAAAGATAGTGAGCTAAAGACTCTGGGTAAGTCTCTCGTAACCAGGACTAATGTCTGGCAGAGGGACTCCCAGGACCCCCCTTGTTAATTTGTATAAGAGATAGGGCAGGCATTAGGTTCTGTTAGTGTAGGCCATTTCCATTTTGATTTGACATAGACTAAACTGACTAGGACTGTGTTTTCTTTATTATTTGATGGTATAGATTACTCCCATCATAGCTCTAGGGCAAATAAGGAGATTTTTCAAACCCCAATAATTTAATAAAGGTTTTGAAACTTGTAGCTCTTGTGTCAGTGTCATACTTGTGATACCATGCAAACCTTCCATGGCGTCCCTCCAGTAAAAGCATTTCATAAAGATTGAAACATTTGATTCTCTTCTGTAAATGCATTGCATTAAGTGCCTGCTTCTCTCGGTAACAAGTGTTACCTGGACAATATGATGCCTATTTCAACACTGTAAACATTTTATACGAACAATCAGGTTCCTGCTTTCCACTTTGAAAGGCAATGCAAGAACAATATGTTTCCTGTTTCCCGTCTGCAATAACAAATAATACACAAACGGTGGACTGCCTCTTTCCCTACCAAAATTGCATTGCATGAACAATAAGCCGCCTGCTCTTTCCTCTAAAATCACTGTATATTCAATGAGCTGTCTGATTCCTGCTGAGAAAAGAGTTTATGTACATTGTGCTGCCTACATTAACTGCGTGAATACATGTAATGGGCATTTGCATAGCACCTTTCACCGTTGGTATGGTGTAAATGCGCTGTAGGTTTAACACCCTTTGGGACCGAAGTCCAAATATGTGAAAATCGTCACTGGATCATAGAATGCGTGGGTGCCTTTTAGCCATAACGAAGGTAGGTATGAGTGGCCAAGTCCCTGCTTGTCACCCATGTTGAGCAGGCATGTTGGTGTGGGCAGATAGGTATTCTGGAGAGTATGAGTAAGGGATAGTATGTGTGCAAATTATTATCGCGGGAGATAGCTGCATTCTAACGGCAGAGGTGTTGTGCAATGTATCTATAGCAGGAGAAATATTATGTGTGCAGCTAGACCACATTTTATCGTGGGGGATAGGCACATTCTAATGCTAGGGGGCTTGTGCAAAGTATGAAAGCAGAAGACACACTATGTGTGCAGCTAGACTGAATTTTATCCTGGGGGATAGCCGTATTCTAAAGACAAAGGTGGTGTGCCTAGCTATGAGAGGCAGGAGATAAATTATGTGTGCAGCTAAAACTAATTTTATCATGGAGATAGCCGCATTCTAAAGAAAGAGGTGTTGTGGAAAGTATGACCAGCAGGAGACACATTATGTGTGCAGCTGCACCGAATTTTAATGTGGGCGATATTTACATTCTAATGTTTGAGTGAGGTGTTGTTTAGAGTGTCATTGAGTAATGCATGTAGTGGAAGGGTTCAGAGAGGAGGTCATGGGTAGACTAGCCTTAAATTTCATCTCAGTGCAACACATTGCCAGACCACACATTCTTCTAAATGCGACACATTGCCAGCCCCAATTCTTCCAAATGTGACACATTGCCCACCTTCAAATCCATCCAAGTGTGACACATTGCCCACCCTCAAATGCAAGGCTGCCCAGGGACTTCCATCTATGGATAGGGTTCAATTCATAATGCTGAGGGGATTAGCCATGTCTTCAGGACCCTTCAGAAAGTCATGTGGTCTTGTGTGTGTCAGATGTCGGGATGCAAGGGATTCCAGATGGTGGGTGCCAGGCCTGAGAAGGTGCAGCCTCCAATTCTGGATGACTTGGATGGGGAATCATTAGAAGAAGAGCAGTGCTTGATTGCAGGTTACTGGTGGGGTGATAGAGGGTGATATTCTGTTGTAGGTATTTAGGCCCTCTGTTGTGGAGTGCTCGGTGGCTGATGCACATGACTTTCGAAGTAACCCGCCGTCCAATAGGGATCCAGTGGAGGGTACGAAGGGTAGGGGAGATGTGTTATCTTTGGTCGAAGGCAAGGAGTTCTGGACTCTTTGGAGCTTTGTAAGTTGGTAGGCTGGGACACCAAGGTAGAGATAGTTAGCGTAGTCTAGTTGAGGGAGAACAATGGACATAATTGTCATCACTCTGTGGTGAGGAGAGGTAAGGGAAGATGTGTCTGAGTATGCAGAGATATAGGTAACATGATTTGGACACAGTGTTAATGTGTTTGGATAGAGTCAGGTCATATCCATTGTGCAACCCAGGTTTTTCACTGTGGCGGATGTGGTGGGGGAGGGCTAAGGAGGTAGGCCATAGGGTGGGTTGTGGGAAGAGGGCTGTCTTTCTGCAGATCGTGATCCCTGTTTTTTCCAAGGTTTATCATCATCCAGGGGTCAATGTCTGTGTGGTAGCATGCAAGGTCTGGATGTAGAGTGGTGACAGGCTTGGGAATTCTTAAGATGATTTGAGTGTTGTCAGTGTAATTATAGCAGGTGATATTGTGTGAGCGGATGAGTGCAGGGAGAGGACTCATGTAGAGGTGAAAGACGTGAGGCAAAAGCCAGGCATCTTGGGGACCCTGTTACTGATGGGTCAGGTGAAAGAGGTGAAAGAGGTGAAAGAGGGAAGGTAGGTAATTTGGTGGCTGTTTGCAAGGAATGAGGAGATTCAGTTAAATGCAGTATTCCTAATGCCAAGGGAGTGGAGCCTGTCAATGAGGGTGAGCATATAGCCCTTTGGAACGTGCATATGGAATGGATGGGATTACACCAGAGTAATTCTGAGTCCAAATAATGGAACCAACTCAGGGAGATGGCAAAGAACTGTTTTATTATCAAGGATCTAAAACAGGGAGGTTACAATGAACATCAACGGACGTACACTCAGTTTCTCAATGATCTCCACACAGAATATGGTTTTTAATACGAATAATACGTAGCAAATAGCCAAAAACCTATCAAGGGTCAGGACTGGTTAAGGGAAACATCTAAGTTTACTTTTCTATAGGAGCTAAGCATGTTATTGGCTCTCACTTATCAGGTGGACAGTTTAATGCCTACCTCTGAAAACATATCATTTCAGATACATTAGATACACAGTTTCTCATTGGTCTTCGAATTATAAGGTCCTTCATTAAATGGATTAATAAAATTGGTTGGCACGTCTATGCCATGTCTGGAACATTTGGTTCATTTAGCCCAGACCCAGGTGCAAGGAGATAGGGCATGGAACTACCTCACTACCCAATTAGAGAGGCATCTCTCAATGCGCATACCTTCTGCGATGAAATTGTCTTTGTACTTGGCCTTGTAGAGTATTCTCATTTTGGGAATGCACAGGAGTGAGGGCGCTCGCTATCGTGTCTGGTTCGAACTCTATTTCCATCATTGGCTCATGTGACAGGAGACCACGATCTGGTCCATTTTGTTCTTGGTCTTCTTTCTTGCACCTTAACAACTGATGATTCAACCTCTGCACGTTCGCTCCATTCCAGAAGAGATAGCTGACCTTGGTTGATTCAGTCTTGACTTTGGGCCAGACAGCCTTGCCACACAGCCCCATGAGCTCGCTATTTTTCTCTGACACAACTTTCCGTCTCCTTCAGTGGTTTTCTGACTTATTTATTCATGATACCAATGTCCATTTCTGTACAATGGTGGCTTTGCCTGCATTCTATGTACTACTTATAGCTAGCCTCTATGATGACTTAATCTTCCTTGCATTTCAGCATCTGTACATGTATTGAACTTCTGTTTTCTTCAACATCTTGTTTATTGCATAGTTTCCTTCTTGACTATGTTGATTGTTCATTTGTTATATTGCGTCATCATTTGTCCTCTAGAACCAATACCTTGTCATACTTCTTTTTATCTTGATATATCGTGCACACTTCTTTTTTTTGTACATTTATTTTTATTGATTTTTGAAAGCAACAAAACACTTAATGGCACAATCTGACTCGAGGGACGAGCCCTCTACAAGCAATTCTGATGTTGAAACTCTCCCCTTAAACTGCTCCCACCCTCATCCTCCCCCCACCCCTGAGTGAACCCATCCCCTTACATCTGAATTTTTAAACTGCAAACAAGTAAATTAATGTCTGAGTGGTCTCAAAAGCTCAAGTCCTAGCATAATGTGCTTCCTGTTGTGTTTCTATTCTCTACCCGGGTCGGGTCTTACCATATGTCCCATCTGCCTTCTACCCCTTCTCCCAAAACTATTACAAAATTGTTGCCACTCCCTCTCTATGGATGCATTTTCCTCCATGGATTGCTGCTGTAATATTTTCCATCAAATATATATCCTTTGCTGTGTTGGACCACTCTTTTAGAGTTGGAAGCGTCATCCTCTTCCGTCATCCTCTTCCAGTACATGGCACGGCATGCCCGAGACGCCAAAAGGAGAAAATGCGCCAGTGGTGGGAGGACGTGCCACCGGTCCTCGCACTTCTCAAGTCCAAATAGTACCAACATTGGGTCGAGACCGCACTCCCGCCCACCCCAGCATCCTTGATCCATCCCAAGACCTACGCCCAATATACCTGAACCCTTGGGCAGCCCAACCAGTGCCAATAGTCTGCCCCATTGCCACAGCTGTGCCAGCATTGAGTGTTCACTGTGGGGAACATCTTAGAAAGGCGTATCAGTATTGCCAGTGCTGCAGTAGTTTCAAGCCATGGAGCTTATACTGGCATGATATTGACGTTTTAAAGGCTCTCCTGCACATCCGTTGCCAGAGGTTTCGTCCAGCTCTATACCCAAGTCCCTTTCCCACCTCCGGTGAAGTCCCTGCACTGCCCCCCCTTTGATTCTAGCAAGGCCCCATAAAGGCGTGAGATAAGACCCTTCATTTCCGTGTACCCATCAAGGACCTTTTCAACTGGGGTGAGATCCCTCTGGATCTGCTCCTTCCACTTCACTGCTGTGAAGATTCCCTTCAATCTGAGGTACTGGAGCACCAATAATTTACCTATGACTAGGGCATCTTCGAATTCCTGTATGCCTATACATTACCCTCTCTTCCACAGTTGACCCACCCTAGCATGCCCTCCCTCAAACCACTCCTGATACCTTGCAACTTCTTGTATGATGTCTCGTACGGGGGGGAGGCCCAGATATGGATGATTGGGGAGGGCCACGTGGTGACCCCACTTTCCCTCCCTCCCATCCTCAGCACCTCCCAGTGAACCCAAGAAACGGGTGTTCTCAGATTCTCCTTTGAAGCCTCCCCCTTGGGACCCAGAGCTATTCCCCCACTGTTTCCGGGAAGCATATGTTGATTCTCTAGATATGCCCACTGCCTCTCTGGTTCATCCTTCAGGTGTGGGACCAGTGCCCTAAACTGTGCCGCCCTGTAATACAACATAAAGTCTGGTAGCCCTACGCCTCCATGATCCTTCAGCAGTATTAACGTTTCATATCCCACCCTGGGTTTCTGATTCTGCCACAAGAACCTTAGAATCTGTGACATAGCCTCCAGAAGTGTCTATGGGGCATGCACTGGCAGCATTTGGAACCGATACAGTACTCTTGGGAGACACTAACAAAGGGCCGTGGTTCATCTTTATTGCAATAAGCCTCCCCGTCCATGACAGCTGTCCCCTGCCCCAGGCCTTTCATTTCACTAAACAACTTGTCGAGGAGGGGTGGATAGTTAGCTCGACTCAAGTCCTCCCCTGGTCTGACAATGGTGACGGCCAGGTATCTGATACTGTTGAGCTGCATTTCCAACCCCAGGGACCTAAGCGTCTCACCTTCCCGAAAGCCATCTGCAGCGAAGGAGAAAAGTACAGACTTTCCTTTATTTACCCTGAAGCTAAACCGCCCATACTCCTCAATTATTGCTAGGGCCGCAGGGGTGGAGTTTGTAGGGTTCACTAAAGGCAACAGCACATCATCTGAGTAAAACCCCAGTTTAAATTACCTCCCGCCCACCCTAACACCCTCCACCTGTGGGGCCCTTCTTAGCCGCTCTGCCAGCACCTCCAGTGTTAGAGTGAATAAGAGAGGCGAGAGGGGGCAACCCTGCCTCGTCCCTCTCTGCAGTTCAAACGACCATGACAGCCCCTCGTTGATGGGCACCCTGGCCACCGGGGCTGTGTAGAGCGCCTGTATCTCTCTGAAAAACCACTTGCTGAACCCATATTTCCGTAAAACCCCATATAGAAAATTCCAATCCCCCCTGACCGAAAGCCTTCTTGGTATCAAGGGTGACCAGTATCAGGTTTGCTTTCTTCTTTACTGCTGCCTCCATCAGGTGCAGAGTTTTACGCAGGGTGCCGGCACCCTGCCTGCCCCGAATAAACACCACCTGGTCCGAATGGCCAAATTTCAGCATGAGTTCCTCCAACACCGTAGTGAACATTTTTGCTTCGACATTAATTAGGGAGATGGGTCGATATGACTTGCAACTTTCAGGGTCCCTACCTGCCTTTGGTATAACTGTTATTAGTGCCCTACCAAAATATTATTAAATAATTTCACCAGATGTTGGGCGAGAGATCCAGCAAAAGTCTTGTAGAACCTGCCTGATTGTGTACCCGTCATCCCGAGGTGTCTTCCCGGGCTTCAGCCCACCAATTGCCCTTAGCACTTCATCCTGGTTGACTGGCGTTTCCAATTCAATGCTCTCACCACTTGGAGGTTCGGTAGGGGTACCTCCCCCAAGTATCTGCACAGCTCCTTTTCCTCTGTCCCCCCTCTATCATATAGAGGTGCTCATAGAGCGTGGCTAATTCCTATACCACCTCTCCCACCAGGGAGCGTAATTGCCCATCTGAGTCTTTATCCCCCGATACCCACCTCTCTGCCCGCTGACCCTGAACCCTGGCTGCCAGTAAGGCATCAGCCCTGTCCCCCTTCTCATAATACCTTTGTTTCAGAAACTGCAGGGTGGCAATCACCTTCCCCACCTTCAGTTCCCACAGCTCCTGACGTTTCTCCATTGCCAGCCTCAAATCCTCCTCCTTCCTCCCTTCCCCTTTGCCTTCCAATGTCTCCAACTTGCGGATCTCCCCCATAACTTTCTCAGCTAGAAGGGTCCTAACTATCTTCTTGGCGTCGCCTTCTCGGAAAAAGGAGGCCCCTCCAGGCTGCCTTGGCCGCGTCCCACGTCATGCCTGATTCCACCTCCCCTGTGTCATTAAAGCAAAAGAACTCTTCAATCGCCTCCTTCATTTCCCCTGCAAATACAGCGTCCTTCAGCAAGGCGTTGTTACACTGTCACAATGATTCCAGAGGCCTCAATCCCATCAGCACTATGCCCATACCCACCATGTGGTGATCTGACCAACTGATAGGGGTGAGGTCGCTAGTGGCGACCCTACTGATATGTAACTGATGCACGAACCAGTAATCGATCCTTGTTCACGATCCATGAACGGGGAGAAAAAGGTGAAGCCCCTTTCCACAGGGTGACATTCCCTCCTTACATCTATCAGCCCCATGTCCAACATGTAAGCCTTGAGTCCCCCTTCCAGTTGCACCACCTCTCCTCCTGTGGGGTCTTGCCTGCCACTGTGGTTCATTGCTCGATCGATTGCCCACATATTAAACCTCCCCCCCAGTAACAGTAGGCCCACCTTGAAGTTAAGTATTTCCCCCATGGCTTCCCGTAAGAATTGTAGCTGTCCCGTGTTTGGGCAATATACAGGGGCAATGGTCAACCGCACTCCGTCGAGGGTCCTGGAAATCCCCAGAGCTCTCCCATCAGCCCACCTCCAGACCAGTAGTTCAACTATCCGAATTCTCTGGTTAAGGATAATGCCCACTCCCCCCTCTTGGAGGGCCCAGAAGACCTGTCCAACATGTGCCCCTGGGATACGTCTTGCCTCCTCTTGAATTAATCCTGTCTCGTGCACCATCAATGTATCAAGATCTCTTCGTATTTCCCTTACCAACTTCGAGCGCTTGGTGGGTGAGTTCAGGCCCTTAACATTCAGAATCCCCAACCTGAGGATCTCGGCCGGCCCCCATTCTCAATGCGTGCCATCTGGAAGCTTGAACTCACGTCCCGACCACTCAACCACTTGTGATGCAGTGACCTCCATCTTTGCATTCACTATGACCCTCCCACTCAACCTGAACACCACCCACCCCCCCAAAACAGAAAACAATCTCTGTCTCAAGATGCCCACCTTGTGATGGGCCACCGGGGGTGATTACTTGCCTCGCCCATTGTCTCAATTACCCCCTCATCTCCCCTGCAGTCTCTTCACTCTAACGTGACAGCATTGTCTACCCTTCTATGACTTCACTAGCACCTTCCCTTTCTGTGGAGGGGTGTTGAGCTTCTTGAACTTTCTGCCACCCGGCATCTTCTTCTTTACACTCTGTGGACCTTCCGGTCCATGCTGTTCCACCACTACGGCCGCTGCTCCTCCCGGGCCTTTACTCGAGTCTTCACCTTTGAGGACCTGGAGGACTGTTGTGCCTCCTGACAACTGGTTACCCAATAATCTGCCTCCCCTCTTTTGAATGACAAGGCAAATGGAAAGGACCAGTGGTATCTAATGCCGTTTTCTGTCAGCCACTGCGTAAGGGGGCGGCAATCTCTTCAGCGGGCAGGTTGAGTCCTGAAAGATCCTGAGCACCCTGATTGTGTCTCCCTCATATTGGAAGCTCCCCAGATGCTTTGCCTTCTCCAGGACCTCAATTTTCCCTCCATACCTTAGGAAACGGACTGCTATCGACCTTGGTCGCTTCCCTCCTCCACCTCCTCCTCTGTAGGCACTTTACAGTTGCACCTCCTCCCCACCTTCCAAGGCAAAGAGCTGGTTGATCAGTCCTTGCACCCTCCTTCCCACCTCCATCGCCGATTCTCCCTTCTGCTCTTTGACCCCCAGGATGCGCATGTTGATCCGGTGCTCCCTATTTTCGAAATCATCCAGTTTTAGAAAGGTTTCTTCTTGCCTCACTTCCAAGTCCATCAGGCGTGCCTCATATTTCATATCATGGAGGTCCATCTGCAAATGATTGTTCTCCATCCCCTGCATTTTGTCCTCCAGTTTGCGCACGCGACCCTTGAGATCACAGATTGACGCCTGGATGTCTGTCGGCATCGCCTTTATTTCTTGGAATATGTTCTATAAGTTGTCCCTAGTCAGGGCCGGCGCTGGCATACTTCCTCCTGCAGCCATCCTATTTTGGTTAGGGGGTTCCCCTCTGGCCACTACCTGAGCTTCTCCGGAAGCAATGAAGAGACAAAATCCCAATCGGAGCACTACCTCTATGTCCAGGGGACCCCTGGGGCTCCTCCAGCATGGTCGTGGGAGACGGTCCATGAGACACAGCACACCCAAGACCTCTACGTTGCACCAGGAAGTCACACCTCACACCCTATGCGGCAAGTGTCTTGCTGGGGCCGTTCGCCTCCTTCCCTGCACCAATTCCACTGTTCACGCCTGCCCTTCCAGTGGACCGATGTGTCCTGTGCCTCCTTGTTGGCCAAAACTTCAGGCTTCTCTGGTTAGAGTCTCTCAGTGGTCCGTGCGTCTCCCCTGCCCACTGACTCTGTCATCCTTCTGCTCCACCAGTCTGTCCCTCAGGTCCCATGTCCTCTAGACTCTATCCCCACGAGTGCTGCGTCATCTGTTCCAGGTCTGTCCCCAATGGTGCCAGGGATCTCCCATGTGGTGTGGGCCGCCCCCTTGACTGCTTTCCCAGAGTACTCCGGGTCCTAGTCCCCAAGGCCCGCCTCATCTCGGCACTGTGGTCCGCAAGCCCGTGGGCCGAAGCTGTTCAGGTGGGATGATGGCCTTTTCTCCTCCTCTGTTGTGCCTCTATCCACTGGTCTGCACCTTCATCCAGGGACCAGCCGACTCGCCCCATGTGGCCAGGGCCCCTTGTTAGTGTCTCACTGTCCCTTCTACGGCCTTGCTTGGGGCTCGAGTCCTCAGCTCCCTCCTCTGTGCGCCTCAGGTAACCGGCAACTCACACCCTTCCTCCGGGCCTCTGGCACTCCTTACTCTGTTCCAACACCCCCTGCGCTGCTATTGCAATTGGAGCAGCCTCCGCTCCTCTATGGTCTGACTCACCCCTGCGCTTCCTGCAGGGCCTCTCCTGGCCGGGATCCAAACTGCGTTACCGGCATTGCCCGGGCCGTCGTTGCACTCCTCGGAGCCTCTGCTCCCTTTCTTATCCTGCTCACTCCTGCACTCCCCGCCGGGATCCTCACTGCAATACCAGCCTCGCCCGGGCCACCTTTGCGCTCCTCAGAGCCACTTCTCCCTCTCTGGTCCGGCATCAACCCCTACCGGGCCGCTGCTCCCTCACTGGTCCGGGGTACCACAGCAGGGGAACCCCTATTCTGTGTCCAGTTCAGTGGGCCCCATACTGCACTGCCAGGCTCAATCTGCTGGCTGTACTTCTCAGAGTTTCTACCTCACCAGGGCCGGGTCACCACTCCTCCCCTCCACAAACGCTGCCAGCAGCCTTGGGTTTTTCCCAGGCTACACCACCACTTCAGACGACACCGCTCTCCTCCTGGTGTCTCTGCAGGAGCCGGGGGGATCCAAATAAAGCTCCTTGTGGATGGTCTATGGTGGAGCTCCGGTGCTACGTGGCATTCTTGGTCCCCCCCCCCGGTGGTCTCCGTGCACACTTCTTTATGACATCATTAATTCACCAGTTTAGCTTCTTTTCATACTCCTTCAGGTTTTTCCTCCTGTAAGTTATCATCACGTTGAGGGTACATTCGGTAGGTTTATCTCAATGTATATCTTCTTTCAAACACATGCTGCGGTATTGGTATTATGGCTGGTGTCAGGCATGACACAATCTCATGTCTACAATACACAGGAATAGGGGGGGGGCGGGATTGCCTGCAGATGCACACAGTTGCTCCTCTACAATGATGCTGTGGTTAATGGTGTCAAAAGCTGCTGAGGGGGGAGGAAGGTAGGGAAAAGAGCAGGCTTGCAATCAATCAAAAAAGCTTTTATTAAAAGCTGGACACCACTAGTATGATCTCATACAACATGGCAGAAATTAAAACACAATTCAATGAAAGATTGAAAGGAAAATCAGATGAAACAGACGTGAGCAGCAGGAGATGAAAAAACATGGTGTCGGCGCCGGCGTACACCCGGAACAAACAGCCCTCTAGGACCGTGCTATTTTTAGATGGGACCAAATTTGACCCAACCCTCACATCAGGTTTCTCCAGTTAAGGTGTACTTACTAATAACCAGTGGAAAAACAGTTTGCCTGCATGCGGATGCCTTCAGTTCCTTTGATTCAAGCTGAAGACTAGCAACTAAAAATCAAATAATCTGAAAGAAAAATGCTGCATTGTTCAAGTTTACTCTTCCGAGTGAATCCTTCCGCGAGCTGTAATTATTCACTGCAATCCTCGTGTGCATCATTACAGTAAGATTCCAATGACGCAGATCTCAAACATTTCCATTCTTTAAAGTGACACAGATTGCATTTGAATTTCTAAAATGGCTATTGTGTTTTTTCAAATAGTTTCTACTGTCTGTGCTAATGAACGAATGCATTATATGTTTCCGTATAATGTATTCCAAGACGAGCTCAGTGGCGCGCGTTTGACTCCATTATTCGCTTTCACGCTGTTCCAAACAGTTACATGCTCCATCTCCTCTAGAGCACATTTATTTGGGTATCAGACACTTGGGATTGCCAAAAACAGGTTTCCACAATCTCACACAGCTTGCCTTTTCAGAGACTAGATATAAAGGCATATGGCTCGAGTAGAGGCCTATTCTTAATAACCACTGGTGTTAATACCTTTAAGAATATTTTCTAGTCACCTTTTATTTGTCAATTCACATTTGTGAGAAAATAGTGATTCAATCGCAAACACAGTATTAGGTCAACAGTTGTATGTGGACGTTCCCATCACTGGGTACTTTAACAATGATAGCATGGGGAGTCTGTGGTAGGGGGCTGGGCGCATAGAATAGTGACAACACTGAGCACAGTACACTAATACTATAGCCTTGTATACCGTGGGAGGGCTTCTTATCGCAAGATAATGACATACCACCGAGTTATGGCCCAAGGCGAAGCAATGAGTTTTCAAGGTAAAGTTAAAAATGGTGCTTTAAGAATGAGTAAAGTAAATAGACAAAGTGAGTTGATAAATTAAATGTGGTTTAATTTTGTAGAATCTATGGTCGTCTTCATAACAAGCATTTTATTTGCAACTTGGTTGAACTGGAACAGGTTTAAAATGTCATGAGCATGCATTAGATGTCATGTAAAAGTAAACAGTTTCTCTATAAGAAAGTAAAAGCCTTTTCCAATGTTTCTCTTTCTCTATTGTGTGTTTAAATAACATGTTGCAGCAACAAGGTCCAGTCAGAGACGAACTGTCTTGTTGAAACAACATCTTGAAATTGCCTTTTTTGTTTCCCTCTCTGCTTCGGAAGACAACATGTTCCACATGCAGTCAATCAGGGGCGTTGCTAGGGGGGGCTAAGGGGGCTATAGCCCCTGATCTTTTAGTTGTAGCCCCGGATAGAATCTCAGGAGCTGCAGCCAAAAGACTAGCTAGCCCCCAGTCCCAACAGTTCAGACATCAGCTTAGCCCCAGGTCTTTTCCAGACCTAGCAACTCCCCTGCAGTCAATACCAGTAGTAATTGACTGCACTTTAAACATTCTGATTGGCTGAGAGGAGGTCAATAATGATTTCCATGGCTAATACAGCATAAACAGGTGTGTACAGATGAGGAGTGGGGATACTTGCATATAAAGGCCATCAGATAAATATTGATACATATCGATACACTCGGAAGGTTATTGCTGTGCAGTAGGATGCATTTCTTAATTATAGATTTTACAAAATCATTATAGCTTATACGAAAATTAACACATTCCTGCAATGGCTTAAACTTCTTTAGATTTTTTTCATCAATTCATAAACAGCCAACCTGGCAGCGAAATCTAATACATCCAATGGCCATATGGGTTGGTTTGCAAATGAGTGTAGCATCAATGCACCCTCACACCCATCCACGCCCTCTACAACAATTGATTCTTGTTTTTCCCATCTGCAGGTAGATTATGTTCAGTCTTGTGCAAAGCACCCAGGACTTTATTTTGTTACTGGGGCGGTGAAGGTAGAGGCCAAGTCTATTTAAGAAAGGAACCCGGGTTACAAGTGAAGAGGAAGAATAGAGGGGTCAGAGAGAAAGAAGCAGAGAAACAGGGAAAGTGAGACAGAGAGAGAGAGATGAAGGGCAACGCTAGCGAGATAAGCAATGACAGTATTGGAAGAACTGAAATAACCTTGACTAACAATTTCAATAATCATTTACCCAAAATAAGCCAATTTGGGCATTTTCTTGAAGTAAATGTTTTTAATTTTCCTCACTATTATTATTTTTGCATTTTTAAAGTGCTCACACAGCCCGTGGGCATCAAGGCGCTGTTACAGGAATTGTTTGTTTTTTAGTTGCGTAATTGTTTTTTTTTTCTTAGTTGTGTATTTATAACGCACTTAAATACCCAGAGGTTTCTAATCGCGGACCCGGGGATCAAACCTGTGTTGCTACATGTCATCTTGCTTCCAAGGCGAACACGTTGCCTGCCGGCTGTGCTATCCTCCTGGGACGATGTAGCATGTCTTTACGTAACTCGTGGTCACTGTCACTTGACTATTGGTAAACAAACAACAGGATGTTTTTTTTTTTATTTCCCCCACTCCTCCAACACACTGTAACTATAAAACAAGCATTGGCAAAGCCAATAGGTGTTGGTTCTCCCATGTCATGTGCAGCCTCAAAATTTCTAATAATGCGTTCACATGCCTGGCATAGTCACCATATGATAGTGATAACCCCAGATATACAGCCCCAAATGCCTCAATATTGTGCTAAATAAAACACAAATAGGTAAATCAATATATTTGCAGTCATGCATGGACTCCTTGACTACGGTGTGAGCCACAAAACCATAACGTACATACCTTCCAACCATAAGGCATCAGCCCCATCCAAAATACATGATTACATGCTAGAAGAAGAGTGCTGTCCCGCTTGTCCATCAATTTCAAGAACACATTTAATAAATCGTTGGTTCCAGTGGCCCTGGAAGATTTTAAAGTTCTGAATAATAGGACATTACTCTTTTCACAATTGACAACTGGCGTAATGGTATGTGCAGATGAAGTTGATGCATAATGCTTTTCATTGTGTGGTGACCAAACAGTTTCAGAAATAAGGTTGCTGGGTAATTGGGATAGGTCATTACACCCATTGTTACCAACCTCCAAAATGTCATAGAATGTTCCTTTTTATATTCTCTAGCACCTGCACCAAGAATTATGTTTGCTTTTTTTTTTTGAGAAATGTCCTTAAATGGCTATATTTTTATTTAGCTTTGCAAAGAGTCTGAATATTTGATAAGTAAATTCGTCTGCATGAAATATATGTATGTAAATATATGTGACTGTTTTTGTTTTTTAAATGTCCTATCAAAAGAAAAAGCCTGCCTCTGTGTTTTTCATTCCACTTCAGCAATTCATACTTTGCAGTGTTTCCTTTCCTGGATGTGAACACGTTAGAGATGCAATCCCTCGTGTTGTGTGGTGCTAAACTCACATAGAGGATCTATGACACATATGAAACATCAGTTTGGACACACACAAAATCACATGGAATTGCCCACACCCAGTTGTGAAAGACATTATTATAGCAGCATGTCATATGGCTAACCATAGTAAGCTTGCATTAACGTCACAACCCTAGGTAATGATAAAGTAACACTTGTGGTGGTTAAGATCAGCAGTGTAGCATTTTCTGAAACCGTTGTCCATCCAGATTGTTTGGACTGCTGCACCGATCTGCCATAGCCAGCAAAGTCAGTGGTGAGGGATCCAGAAAGTCAGAGTCTAAAACATCTGGAAAGTCGCAGTTTGCAGAACCTTGCCTTGGGGGGCATTATACAGACTTACACAGGTTTATCAGAGCTGTTCAATATTGATGCAAAAGAGCAAACACTTGGAAATAGGTTTGACCATGATAAGTGAAAACGTTTTGAGAAGTTGTTTTCCCATTTGCACCTGTTGTGAGTACCCATTGCATCTTGAATCTTGTACAATGATGTTATTGTGGCAAGGCCAGTACAATGGGAGGGGTAGCCCTCTCCGACGGGGTTTGGATGCCCACCAGGTAGAAAGCCAAAGCCAGTCCTTCCCCTGAGGAGGGTGATGGCAGTTGATATGGCCCTATTTCCCGTTACCCCCTTCTGTCAGTGTATTTTTGTACAACCCAAACTTGTCTCACACCATGCCTACTAAGATCAAAACTTGCCAGAGTCTCTATCTTTGTTCTAACTTGCCAGATCGAGGCTACAGTGCGAACAAAAGGGAGAACAGCAGTCAATCAGCGCCATGTGCGGGTGGAGCCCCCAGACCAGAGCAGACCCCAGAGGGGGAGGGAGAGCAGCGCTGGAACTGTAGGACTCACAGCAATTACGTAGCAAACTGCAAACCACTTCACAACACAAGAAAGTGCTCAACTGGCAAAAAGACCCAAACCCTAGACCAACAGGGGCATGGAAAAGGGGCTCACTTACCTGGAGGAATCCATACACAGACACTCTAAGATTAACTGTCACTTGGTGAACCACCGGCCGCCATTGCGAGATCATGGGTGACCCGTGCAGAGAAAGTGAACGCAGAGTAGCCTGCGATTTAACAACTTTTCTGTCTGTTACACATCTTGGGAGTGGATGGCCAGATTGTCTAATGCGAGTAGAACAATGGAATCAGGAGGGGAAATGCAAAAAGTGAGACAGGAAGCCAGACAGTGTGGGTTGTTTGCGAGAGGACAGAGGAGGAGGATGTGGCAGACTTAACAGACCAGGAGGAAGAAGGAAGGAAAAGAGGAGTGTGGAGGTGAATTCACAATCCGGTGAGATATTGGTTAGTGAGTGCAAGATGTTACTGCATTGTGAGTGTGCAAGAGAGTTGTGGAGGGTCAGAAGGAGTCAGAGTAGGATTTGTCATTTCAAGAAGTATTTATTGTAATTAATAAGAACATGCCTCACCTTCCCTAATCTAGGGGCTTCCCTGCCTAGCACAACTAACTAGGCTGCTCATTATCAGTTGGGAAGTCCGAAACAAACAGTCTGTCCTCTGTCTAAAACTAAGCAGCACTGACCCTACCACTAAGACTAAACAACGAAAGACCAGGAGAATGACTCCCATTTCCTGGGTTGCTTTCCATCAAGTATTTATCAGTACCGGATCTTCAAATAGCTCTTAGCTATTTCTAGTACCAGTTCATTCAGTTCTCTTAGGGGGCTTTGCCTCGTCCCTTTGTGTATTTCCTATTTTTTTCTCCAATTCTTCTCTCTAGATTCCCTGGCACCTGAATATTCTTTTAATCTGTCCTTCACAATTTTAGTTGATAGTCTTTCTCTTTCTTTCTGACACCAGTTTAGCCAGTTGCACACCTCTTTTATCACTTATTATAACTTTCTGATTTCTTGTCTCCTCACTGGTATATGTCTGATGTACCAAGTGATCAGTCTCATGCTTCTTAGGAATTTGCCATTCACTCGGACAAGTAGGCTGAGTCCCTGAATGAATCTTACTCTTATTAGTATTTATTCTTCACTAGATGAGTATGTTGAATACCTGAATGATTCTCACTCCTCTTAGTATTTGGCCAACTGTGATCTATGTGATGTACCCAGCGACTAGTTTCACTCTTAGGGTTTTGGCATTCACTGGGACGAGTAGGCTGAGTCCCTGATTGATTCTCACTCTTCCTAATATTGGATGCTTCACTCAAATGAGTAGGCTGGCCCAGGAAGGTTTCTCACTCTTCACTGCAATGAGTAATATTACTCCAATCGTTCTATTCAGTTTTCGTGTGGAATCAGATATGACTATTCCAATCATTATGAAGGCTGTATTCCCTGGGTCTCCCGTTCTCCCCATTACCTGCAGTGTAATAAGGGTGCGTCACTGGGGTGACGTTTTCTTTCTCCAGTGCTCCGTGTCTTGTCAGGACAGCTCTTCCTTTCACTTCTCCATATGGGAATATGATAATTATAATTGGTTGTTTATAACACGCTTAATACCGAAGAGGTTTCTAAGCGCAGACCTGGGAGTCGAAGCTGTGTTGCTCGGTGTCATTTTGCTCCCAAGACGAGTGCGTTGCCACTGAGCTATACTACCCGTGCTTCGGCATCTCTCTACCAGTGCAGTATCTGCCTGGAAAGGGGCCTCCTCCTTCTCACCCTTCTGGCCATCACTTTATTTTGCCATCTGCTTCCTGGGCCTCTTTACAGACTCACAGATGAATAGATCCCCACTGGTCTACTGCTGATGCCATGCAGCTCAGGTCCTTCACCGCTCTGGTTTCCTTCAGTAAGCCTGCTGTAATGATCCACATGGGACTCTCTTCTTCTTGACGGACTCCCATTAGTCTGCTTCTCCTGTAGTCTGACTCGCACACCTTTTCCTCATGGCTGCTTGCCGACGTGCAAAGCAGCGTTCTCCAAGGGCTACCAGCTTCCCTGCCCCAGCTGGTTTGAAATTCCCAGATCTCTCTCTGACACTCTCTTGCTCCTCCTTCTTTTATGACGCTGCTCTGGGGTTTCCACAGATTCTCTGGACAGTCCTGTCTATGTGTCTGAGTCATAATCGTTATGACTCCTTTGGGTTTCTTCATCCCAGTACCTAACAGGTATTTATTCTTCCTTACTCCTGGAATTTTACTCGTTTCAGTACCAGGCAGGTTTGATCTTTGGTTTATACACCACAATAGTAAATATAGGTTTATTCTGGGATTTTATAAACAGGTTTGATTTTTTACGAGATTTCTGAGTGTGAGAGAAAGAGAGTTCCTCCTGAGACTGGGAGTCCTTATCCCAAGGGGGTGGGGAGAGTCTCTCCCGGTGAGGTCCTGCTTGCTGCCTCCCCTAGGGGGAATATTACATAGCAGGCTCACCTCACCAGCCTCACAAGGAAAGGCTACCCCCGGGGGGAAAAGTGACTGAATCAAGTTATTCATCACAGAGTGTAACAAGTGTGTTTAAGGGAGGAAGTGTAGGAAATGAATGCAAAGTGATTTGTGTGAGCGAAAGGAGGGGGTTTGAGTAGGAGGGCATGATGACGCAGTAGTGTGGAGAAGGGAGTAGTAGTGTGTAGCAGGGTGTAGCATTTAGGGTTCACTGAAGTACGCAGGGACCAGACTGGAGGCAGGTAAGTACAAATAGTAGTTTCTTTATTAGTTACAGGGTAAAGCTATGAAGAGGGAGTAGGAGCTACAAGGATATGCCTCTTTCTTCATGTAATCTCCCATCCTGAATTCCTAACTGCTATTCACGGAACCCTGAAACCCCACAGGGTTCCATGCTACCTCATCCCATTCCACTGCCTGCATCAGTGCACTTGATGCAGAGCAGCTACATCCAAACACCAGACACTACACAGGGTCATGGAGAAGGTAATAACATCAACGGGTTGAGGCTAAGCCTAGAAGGAACTAAAGACATTGGAGGGAAAGTGGAGAAGAAGGTATAGTGTAGAGGTGGGCGCAATTGGAGGACAATAATGAGATCAGTGAGAGGAAGAGGCGAATGTCAGCATGACAGAAAGAAGATTGAGTCAGGAAGAGTAAATAATGTCAGCATGACAGAAAGAAGATTGAGTCTGGAAGAGTATATGTAGGGCACAATTCCCATACCCTGTAGAACACTAACAACTGGATACAGTAGATGCCGTCTTGGGAAGTCCCTGAGTAGTTTAGACAGAAAGGGAATCCTGCTTTTAAATTCTCACTTCCAGCATTACATAGAACAAAGACGTCAGGGGTGGGGGGTCAATAATCTATATCTACTAACCTGGGGTCTGGGAGGGCTGGGTTAGGGAGGAGGTGCGTTACCAGATGAGAGAGAGAGAGAGAGAGAGAAAGAGAGAGAAAGAGAGAGAGAGAGAGAGAGATAGAGGGAGGAATGACCATAGGGCCAGTCAAAAGACCATTAAAAACCCATATACCATCTGTGAAGAGTGGAATATTTCTTTTGCCATCTGTGACATTTTAAAATCCTCTTTGGGTGTCAGTGGTTAGGGAAGCTGGAGCTGGTCTAAGATGCGGCTGCTTCTTGTACCCTTCCGTTATTCTGTTAAGCAACCCCTGTTGGAAAGTTCAGTACATCTCTTAAGGGGTAGGGCAAAGTTGTAAGCTGAATGTGGGTTCAACAATATTTCAAATCCCCAACACATCCTTACATATATGAATGTGATTAATTGTATGTCTTATCTTAAAAATTATATTACAGTTTGAAATATAAAATAAAGGAAAGCAAGCATTGATGAATGTATGTATAAGTGAGGCAACCTGGAGTGCCATGCTTCAGTAGTAATTTAGAGATTTTTAAGACAGTGGCAATTATTTTGCAACCTAAATCTGATTGCTTGGATGCTTTGATGTACATATTTTGCTGAAGTGGTATATTTCACATGCCACATGTCTCAAACAACATGTGCCCAGAAAGTCATTAGAGAAAGAAATTCTGAAAACAGTTGCACCACCAGCACCAGGAATATATGTTAAATCACAAATTCAAGGTGCAATATTTACAGAGATTGTGGCAAAAGTGCAATATATGTAAAAATATGGTGACAGTAAAAATCCTCACAATGGACTCCATATCAGCAAGCAACAAAATAAAATATGCCCAGAACCACCCTCAAATTCTTGGCATGAACATTGATTAGGAAATGTTCTTGTGTTTATGTAGTAATCTGCAATCACCTTGTAGAGGAGCAGACGTATATATCCGAAGTCGATCCTACCCCCCTACCTCCCCTGTACTGGAGCCATGTGACCGTGCCCTGTCTAACACCAGCTATTGTTCCAACCCAGCAGAAAGTATTTGAAAGAAGGTATCCATTAAGACAACCATATTGAATGTACCCTCGAGGTGATGACAGCTTTCAGGGGGAATTCCCTGAAGGAATATGAGAAGGCACTAAGATAACAAACTGATGATGTCATAAGAAAATGTGCACAACGTCCTGAAATACTGAACAAATACGATGTATTGATCCTAGAGGAAAAATGACAAAGTAAAGAATCAAGTGAACTTTAAAAGTGTAAAAGAAGAAGATTACATATTAACAAGTGCTGCAGAAATCATAAGTTTAATGAATGTACAGACGCTGAAACGCAAGGTAGATCAAGTCATCGTATAAGCTATCTACAAGTAGTGAATCGAATGCAGGCAGAGCCGCCATTGTATAGAAACTGGACATTGGTATCATGAAATAATTAAGCCAAAGAACCATGGATAAATAATGACAGATTGTGTTGCAGTAGAATAGCAGGTTGGTGGTGCTGCGTTGTGAGGCTGTCTGTCCTGAATTCAAGAACCGAGATGTCCAGGTCAGTATCTATGCTGAAGGGAAAATGTGTGCGGAGGATGAATCTTCTCACGTTAAGGTGCAAGAAAGAACACAAAGGATGCTGAGTCTTAATTAATTTAAAACATTTAAAAGCTTGCAGAATGAGCAGAATCGTGGTCTCCTGTCACGTGAGTTGAGGCTGGGAATAGGGCTAGAACTTGGAGTTCCAGACATGAAAGTGAGTGCACACCCGTTGCATTCCTAAGACAAGAATACTCTGCAAGGCCAAGTACAAAGAGAATTTAATGGCAGAAGGCATGGGTGATGAGAGTTGGGCAAATTTGGGGGTAGGTCAGCTTCATGTCCTATCTACTTGCACCTGGGTCTTGGCTTACATGCTGCTAATTGAACCGAATATTCCAGACTTGGCACATGCGTGCCCACCAATTGCATTAGTCACTGTATAATTGATTTGTCTTCATATCACACGTTTGAAGAGGTAGTCATGAGTTGTCCACCTGATATCAGATAGTCAATAACAAATCTAGCTCCTATATGATTGTATATCTAGATGTGTCCTTTAACCAATTCCAACCCTTGATAGGTTTTTCACTATTAGCACGTAGCGTGATGTCATTCTGATGCATGAATATCATTGTTTTTCATGTGGAAATCGCAGAGAATGAACGTATGTCCGTTGATGTGCGTTGTAATCTCCATGTTTTCGATAATTGCTAATAAAAAAGCAATTTATCACCTTCTTGAGTTTGTCCGGGTGTTTGGACTCAGAATTATTCTGGTCTAATCCCATCCAGTAACAGATGCGCGTTCCAAGGACCATAAACTTAACCTCTCTATGGAGATACTACCCTAAGAAAAATCTGAAGACTAACTCTCATAAAACTATCATAATAGAAAGAGATATCTAAACATCACACTAAATAAAAATATGGCATTCACCCCCGCTTGGGGGATAATGGCCCACCAATCCACCTAGGTGGCGATGGCTGTGGGCTGTAACTGGTCGTGTCCGCCTCCTGACAATGGGATGATAGCCATTTGCACCTGGGGGTGCATCCAGGTTGCAAATGGTTTAAAACAATGTTTCACAGGGGATGGCTACATGCATATTACGTGAGCCCAATCTCCTGTAAACAAAAATCAAAACAAGATGTTCACCCTCCTAGGAAAACAAACGTAGTTCCTTTTCCATGTCCACGGTAGCGGCCGCGAGCGTAACGAGCACCAGGGACGGAGCTCAAAGCTCCTTCAGCAGGTAAGCAGGGAGGGAGGTATGGAGTAGGAAAGAGTATGGTATGTTTTTGGGGCTGGAGGAGAGGGTGGGAATGTGGGGAGGCAATAAGGAAAGGCTCCCTGTTGCATCCCCACATTGAAGAGGGCACCACCTGGGGAAGCACCTTGGGTGGCTGGAAAAAGCGAGCTGTACACAGTGTGCTCTCGCCCACTGTTCCATCCATTTAATTGGCTGAGTGCTCTTCCCCCAAGTGCAAATGAGCAGTCTGGACTCCCTTAAAAGCAGCAGTTAGCTTTCCTAGGATTAGGAGTAGAAACATACTGGCCTCTGCAAAGGTCCTAACTAACAACAAACCAAAAAGGCATGCAAAAGGCAATCATTTGTCATTTGCAGTTGTGTATTGCAGTTGCAGTTCACATTCACAGGCATGTATGCAGTCAATTCTTGGAACCAGAATATCTATCGACTGAATTTGCCTACCGACATAATCTTAAACCAAATTCTTTAAAAACCAACATTATGATTTTTAAGGCTGGTAATAAATTTAAGAAATTTGGTTGGAATATTGATGGCGAAACCATACATCTATTGCAAGAAATTACTGACTTAGGATATTGTTTAAGTAATGTGGCAACAATTAAATCATGGGTTGACTATTTGAAGCAGAAAGCAAGACCTTTAAGAAGCCAAATGAAATTCATTTTTGCAAAATATTGCAAATTCTCTGTGATGCCACTCTTAGAGTTTCTTACCCTAAAGGTGGAACCGGTACTTCTATATGCCCTGGATATTTGTGTATGTGACTTGCAAAAACAGCTTGACTCAATGCAGGATATTTTGTTGAAAACCACCTTACATATATCTCCGGCAATCCCGAATTGTATTATTAGGCATGAGATGGGTTTGATTTCTTTATCAACCAGATGGGCATGGCGTGCACTCTCAAACTACAGTAAAATATTTAACTTCCCTGGAAATTCTTTAAACACCATTTATTTGAATTTACGAAAGGATGCTCTTCCAGCTCCTTCACATCTTACTATCTAAGAATGGCAAAAATATTGAGGGATCTGGGACTGGAGCAAAACGATTTATATATGTCCGGGTTATGTAAAACGCAAACTTTTTTAATTGGACTAGAGTAAAACCATAGATGAGATAAGTGCATTGAGTACTTACAAAGAATATGCTAAATTTCCACGCAAAAGAGAAGGTTGCTGTGCGTATCTTGCAATATTCCCGTGTAATAATGCTAGAATGTATTATTTTAGATTTAGATTAAATCAGTTCCATACTCTAGAAAGAACAAAGTATTGGAGAAATTCCTGTTACAATAATGGTGTATCAAAATGTCGATTTCCACAATGTGCAGTCCAATGAACTTTCAAACATTTGATTTTAGAATGTTCACATTTTAGAGATGTTAGAACTAAATTCCTGAAGCGATTTGTAAACGTTAATTACGAAGATTGCATGGAGTCACTTTGGAACCAGCTAATGCAAGGACATGATAGAGCATTCATCTTTGCATTTAGTAGCATTTTTAAGAATAATTGAAAAACAGTTTTTAGCACTCTAGTATTTTTTTATGATTGAAGATATGATTGATTGCTGTTGGTATATTTGTTTATTATGTACTTTTGATTTGAATAGTGTTTGTATTTGATATATGTAAAATTATGATATATGTCTATTTTCGTAAAGGTTTGTTTGAACCATAAACAAATAAAAAAATATATATATCTACTAATGACTTCCAAAAATGTAATTGGGGATAGACATACCAAAAGACTTCTATTTACTGCAGCGTATGGTTGTGAGTGTATGATAGAGTGGGTGTAAGTGATAGGATACAGTGAGAGTGGAGGTTGGACAGCAAGATTGAAATACTGGAAGGGGAGGAGACAGGTGCCGAGGGAGAGGTTGGAGGCAGCAGTGAGTAGTAGAAGGAGAGGGAGTAGTAGAATGAGGGCTAGATGGAGGGTAGAACGAGAGCAGGCACCTCGGAAAGCAGAAGTGGGGGTATGAGGGAGCTGAGGAGAAGGAGAGAGTTGGAGGAGAACAAGGGAGAGCTTAAGGAGGGACAGATGTAGGGAAATGAGTGAGAGAAATTGTGAGAAACAGATTATATGTGTAAACCGGTACCATCCTGAGAATCATTGATCACTTTGTGGGGAACCAGGGGATTGGAGAATCCTTAGAAAGTCCCAGAAGAATAAAGGTAGTAGATGTGAGGCTGATCTCTAGTTGCATGACACCAATGGGGAATAGGGGAGCATGGACTAGGGTGGACAGAGCCCATGGCAGGACGAGGGACGAATCATGGATAGCCCTTTGTCAGATCAACCTGCAGTCATCTAAATCAAAGATTTCAAAAAACATGGACTGAGTTTGTGAAATTATTCAAGCTGTCCGTGACCATTGTCTATTAGTAATGTTAATTGCCTGCAAACACTTCCTTGCAAACATGTATTGACCTCTTGAAGTAACTTTAAAATAACTGCTCAGTATTTTGGTCATATTTAAGTAATTATTCTGATGTTACCATATGTTTTCAGGCACGTATATCACCATCTCGAAATATGTTGTACAAATCACCATAATGATGAACTATGAACCCACGTGTTTTTATTACACTTTGTATGCATGTTTTACCCGACAGAGGAGGGAAGTTGGGTGCCATTGTTGGAGACGCAAGAGTGTCAGGGAGTGGTGAGGGGCAGGGGGAGTTGGTTAACTGGACCATGGTGCTGGACCTGCCTTGGCCAACGGATTCTGTTCTTTATCACAGTACATGCTAGTTGTTGTTGTACATTGCTTTATTCAACATGTATGCCTTCAGAACACACAATTCATATACCTCCATATTCAATACAATTATAATACACAGGAGAGGTAAATAAATAATGTACAGATTAAAAGATGCTAAAAGTTCATAAGAAAAACTCAATTACAGGCCAAAGGTTTCCTTAGAAGCCACGCACGATGATTACATTTTGCTACAAAATAAATGTCATTAACTGATTTTGTACCCCCACAGAGTGCCTCCGCTTCTGCTACATTACAAACATGGGCTTTCTTAAAGAATGGAACCAGGTACACAGATCTCAAATCAATAAAACTCGTGCAGAACAATAGAAAATTAGTAACTGTCTCAGCACCTACACCACACATAGGACAAATTTCAGAGCGATCAGTTTTCCACCTAGCCGTAAAGGAGGCAACCTTGAGGATACCAGACCTAAATTCCAGAAATAAAGATCATGCATATGCTGGAGTAATTAGGTCCAGGTAACTCTCTGCAACTTGATTGGTTGTCAGTGTCAGGTAATCCAGCCCTGTCTTCAACGACAGACAGGAACTTATGAAATGTTCTTGGATATCGCGTTTGGCAACCAATTTTACCTCGTTTTTAGAGGTTTTGGTCAAATTCTGCTGGTTCAGCCACATATCTCCCAGGTCCACATCATTTAACTTTTGCCTAACATGAATCTCCCAGTGTAAAGAACGGCCTCCGTAATTATTAAGTAATCACTTTACGCATCTATACACATCTATACATGCCAGTAAAAGACATGTTAAAACTCTTCCATTCATTGTGGTGAAAGGAAGTGTTTTTACTATTAACTTGCACACACAATTTACTTAGCCATCCTGTGGCAAAGAGAGGTTTGTGCGCCATTGCTGTAGGGGAGGGAACTGAAAGGAGGTTGCTGCATAGTTATAGGGGGGAGGGGGGAGGGCCGGGTGAATGGCCTAACACAACCCTGCACTGAATTGGACTTGGCCAATGATGTTGGTACTTTACAAGTCACAGTACTGAGCTGATCATGGGACCATTACAAAGTATGTCCCTGGTGCTGACCAGCTCAAGCCCTGCGAGGTGCAGATGATTGACACCAGGGTAAATCGATTAGCAATGGGTGTGTTTTTGGTGGGTAGCATGGTGTAGTGGGAGTGGCAAACAATAGCCATTGCAATAGCTATGGGGGGTTCAGTGGGTGTTGTGACAGGCCAATTCCCTGGCCTTGTCAAGGAGGGATAAGAGCTCCTCTACACAGGAAGTTTGAATGTAGAAGTAGCCCTAAGGATGAGAGCAAGGACTGTTGAAAGGGCCCCAATTCCTGCCTCCCCCCGTTGTACCAGTGTAGTTCTGTGCAGACCACATTGTACTCAAGCCACACCTCAGTTGCAAAATACTAGAGAATCTACACAATAATCCAGAAAGGTGTGGAGCGCAGAGAGCACTGCCTGAATGCTACATAGCAACAATAACGAAGCCTCAAACTGACCACCAGGAAGCATGTCCATAGTTCCCAGAGATAATTGTTCTCCGAAGCAAAAGAGAGGCGACAACCCACAATGCCTACGTGCAGCAGCGTAAACAGTCTCGGGATTGGAGCATTCAGACGCAGCCGCCACTGGCTTCTCTACACTACCAGGGACTTGTGGGGAAACAAAACCCCCCTTCCATACCTGGGACTTAACGACTGGGCAACTGGAACAGGTGCCAGCAACACAAACAAAGACAATGTACGTATCGAGCTGCCACGGCCATTCCACCGCAGGTAAGTGTGAAAAAAGTGGGCGGGTCTTTGTGCAGTATTTCTGAACTCACAGGAAACATTCCAACCCAGGTAGGGAAGACAGGGCCAGATTGGCCAAGGAAAGGGGACCAATCCCAACAGAGAAGGGGGGAATAAGCAAGGAACATGAAATAGAAAGGGTACATTTTTCAAGCGTAGTCAGAGGAGGTGGCGCTTGAATACCAGCACACAAGCAGGAGGCAGGAAGAAGCTATGGAGTGCGGAGGTATTTTTTGGAGAAAGTGAGGTTTTGGCTAATTAATGAAAGTGGTACTGCAGTTTGAGTGTGCATGTTTGTGTGGTAAGTGCGATATATTAGTGTAAGGAGTGATTGTGTAGTGAACGTTACTGGTGGAAGGAAGCTGGCTGAGCAGTAGTATTTGGGAGAAGGGGGTAGTAGTGGTTTGGGAGAGGAGGAGAGATTTGGCGGGAGTATTGTTGTGGAGTGGAGTAGTAGTGTGGAGGAGGGAGTAGTCATGTGGAGGAGAGAGCAGTATTGTTGAAGTGCGAGTAGTAATGTGGAGGAAGGAGTAGTATTGTGGATGAGGGAGAAGTAATATCAAAGGATGGAGGCAAGACCTAGGAGGAGTGAGAACTTCGAAGGTACAGGAGAATGGAGGGAGAAGTGAGGCGGAAGATTAGAAAAGGGGGAGAGTGAAAGTAAGCATGTTAAGGTAGAGTTGAATCAAGCAGGGTACTTATACGGCACAGTCCAATACCGGTACAACACTATCCACTGTATATAGTAGGAACAGCTAGGAAGTCCCAGAGGGAGCCTTGGTTAGAAAAGGTAGTTCTACCTTTAGATCCTCATCGCTATCACAAGACAGGTTTTAGACATTAGGGGGCTTCCTCAATATCTCTTAACCTGGGGATCATAGGTGCCTAGTTAGGGTGGCAGTTAAATTTCAGACGAGAGAGAGGCACAGCCCTAGGGCCCACAAAGACTTTAATAAAAACCCTTGAACTACCTCTAAGACTTCGAGTGAGCATTGTGCCATCTGTGACTGTGTGCTGTAGGTGGGGCGGCATTCAAAGTATGTCAGCTCCTCGGTTCCTTAGCAGGCCATCTCCTTCTCTGAAAACCAATAGCTGTACCTTGCCACATTTGTAGGCTTTCGCCACCTGTGCACCAAAACCAAAAAGTTTGCTATTTCAAATCTTGAGCTTAATCCAAAAATACTTCCATGGAAAACAGCAAATATATACAAACATTAAAATGTACAATCTTATAAAAAAATCGAGAACCACCACACAGTTATGCATGTTTTAAACAAAACAAAAGGAGGGTGTTTGTGTTAAGAAACCTAGACACAGAGAAAGCAATAAGTATTAAAACTGGGAAGCAAAATTAAAAACACTACTGATTCAGGAAATGGCTGAAATCACAACAAAAAGGCTTACAATAATTAGACAGGTCACTTCATTCATGCTGCCAGTACCATATTCAACCAAACTATGCAAAGTTGGAATGATAGGACTAAAGCGATTGCGATGTCTAGAAGGTGTAACATTGCACAAAGCACTGTGCGTCAGGCTTCAGGGGAAGCATCCCAGAAAGCGGCAGCGGCGGCTGGTACAGTAAGTGTGGGGTGGAGGGAGTGGGCCAGCAGTGAAACACAGAAAGACTGAGGGTGTGGGGGGGAACCACCAGAATGGAAAAGGGAAAATGGGGCGGGAGGTAAAAGAGCGACCATGCGGGGGTAGCCTTCACAGCGCCAGTCTTAGGTATGTAGTCTTTAGACTTAGAACCGACCATGGTTTTTGCTCTGTTCTAAAAAGTCAAATCTTGATGTTTCTGTTTTATGCTAAAAAGTCAAATATTGCTGTTTTTTACTTTGTTCTAAAAAGTCAAATCTTGCTGTTTTTGCTTTGTGCTAGAAAGTCAAATCTTGCTGCTCATTGCGAAATTCTCTGTATTTTGCTTGTATACTGTTTCTTCTCTGTAACTTGCCAGCCCAGTGACCTCACCACTCCCTTTTGTCCCACACCTACCTGTCTTAGCCCCCCCAGTATCTCCATCCTCTCCTCGCGTCCACTCCAATGGCGCTTTCTGTTTCTCCTATCTTTTCCAACTGCTTCTCTTTTGACTATCCTTCTCTTCTCACTAAGTCTGGTAGGAAGAAGTTCAAAAAGGGTATCTTGGCCTCTAACCCTGGTCTTCCTATCGCCAACACCTACTCCAATGCTTCCGCCAGACAGACCCTCACTGACATCCTCTTTGTCGTTCCTTCGCCCGATCTATGGACTACTCATATGGTCTCTGTGCTCTGCCCTCTCTCCTCCTCTCCCATTAATTGTGGCACTCGCTGGGAAGTTCTCATGGCTTCCTTCGACTCCTCTAAAGTCATCATTAATGTCAACTTAAATGGCACTGTCATGGTCCAAGGCCCTCAAGCCAATCTCCTCCTCTTTGATAGCTTCCCATGACCTCATCAATGTCCCCTCCTCTCCCCTCTTGGCTACCTTGCCCTCTCTCTCCACCGCCTCCTCTGCCCCTCTTAGGGATCTTTCTCCTCCGCAGGGCGTACCTCTGATCTGATCTGTACCCCTCCCCGGAAGGTCTTTAAGGCTGGCAACCTTGTTCATATTGCAACTCTCAACTCTCAGTCTGCTGTAAAACACTCCTCTGACATCTGCCACCTCCTTGAAGAACTAACCTTGATGTCCTTGGTCTTACTGAGACATGGTTCTCGGCCAGCTCTGTCACAAACTTTGACACTCTGCTCCCTGATGGCTACAAGACCCTGTCAGCACCCAGATCCTCCTAGTCCGGTGGGAGGGGTAGCCCTGATCTTTCCTGAGTGGATTCCTGCCTCTATCATTCCCATTCAGACCTACTTCTCTTTTGAATGCCTTGTCTGTAGGCTTTCTCTCTCGCCTACCCATTCTCTTACTGTGGTTACCATCTACCGGCCTCCTGGTCAAATCACCTAATTTCTCTCTGAGTGGGCAGACCTCTCCTCCTCCCTCCTGGCCTTTACCACTGAACTCCTCCTCCTCGACCTCAATATACATTTAGACTCTCCTTGCTCTTCCTCTGTACTCTTCCGTGACCTCTGCAACTCCCTCTCCATCCTCCACTCTGGCCCGACTCTGCAGGGCACACACTTGATGTCTTGATCTCCTCTGACCTCCCCCTCTCTATCCCTCTGACCACTCCTCTCTCCTGGTGCGATCACTCCCCCCTCTCCTCTCATCTCTCCCTCTCTTTCCCCCAAGCCAAGCCTACCCCAACACTGCCTCCTACCTTCTCGGACATCCGGCCCATGAAGCGTGTGTCAGTTGAGGCTGCTTTTGCCGCCACTTTCTCCCCCCACCCCCTCCACCTTTGGCTGTCTCACATCCTGACACAGCCCTGTCTCTGCTCTACTCTTCAATTTCTGATATGCTTGATGCTCTTGGCCCTGTCATGAGGATCCATTTTAAGTCCAAAACCAAGTGCAATTCCTGGTATGACTCTGACCTAGCTAAACTTAAACGTAAGTGTAGGGCGGCTGAGAGGAAATGAAGGACCTCCTGTTCATCCTCTGACAAACTGGCCTGTCGCCTGCTACAAAGGCAATACTGACTCTCTGTCCTCACCCAGAAGAGAGTCCACATTCAAGCTTGTGTCTCTGCGGCATCTAACAACTCGGCCAAACTCTTTAAAATCTGCAAGGAGCTGGCCAGCCCTGCTGCAGTCTCTACCCCTCCTGTTGCCTCCCAGGCTCTTTGCGATGCCCTTGCCTCTCACTTCATTTAAAAAACCCAGGACATCCTGTCCACCCGCTCCACCCACACCCTTCCTCTCCCCTCTCCATCTGTGCTTGCTGACTGTTATTTAGCCACCCCCCCAACATTCTTCTCATCCTTTACTCTTTTCTCCCATGAGGAGGTCGCTAGACAAGTCCAATTTATGAAAGCCTCGTCAAAACAGGTTCATCCCTGTTCCTCTAAAAACATCAAGGACCACATTGACACCCTCGCTCCGTCCTTTGCTGATTTTTGCAACCACTCCTTTGCCTCTGGATCCTTCCCCTCCCCTCTGAAGCACTCCTTTGTGCATCCTCTTCTCAAGAAACCCACAGCTGATCCTTCTTGTCCAGCTAACTATCACCCAATTTCCATTACTCAGTTTCTGGGCAAACTCCTGGAAAAGTTGGCCATCTCTCAGCTTAACATTCATTCCAATTCTGTTGGCTGTCTCCATGACCACCAGTCTGACTTCAGAGCTGCCAGAAGCACGGAAACTGCTCTCCTGAACATCCGTGAAGATCTGCTCTCCAACCTTGACTCTAACATTCCCTCTGTCCTCGTTCTCCTCGATCTCTCTTCTGCCTTCGACACGGTCAACCATACCATCCTGCTCAACCGTCTGCGTGAAAACCTGGGTATCACTGATCAGGCTCTGGCCTGGCTCACCTCTTTCCTCTCAGATCAACTCTCCCAGGTCCAACTTGGGTCCTTCCTTTCATCTATCTTCCTCTCTACCTGTGGTGTTCCCCAGGGGTCTAACCTCTCGCCCTGGCTTTTCAACCAATACCTGGCAACTCTCGCCCACTGCATTGCCACTTTCTGCTCAAATTTCCAGTGCTACGCTGAGGACACTCAACTCATTTTCAGGCTGCCCTCTGCCACCCCGTCTCCCTCTCTCATCTCTGATTGCCTAACTGCCATTCAAGATTGGTGTGCCGCCAATGATCTTTGTGTCACGCCGTCTACCTCGGCCTTGTTCCAGCCCACTTACCTGATGCGGCGTGCCACGCCTTGGAGGGTTCACCCCCGCTTTCGCCTGGGAGGTACGGGGCAGTCTTGGGCATCGGTTACTCCCGGCCCTTCAGGACGCGTGGTCTCGCGCGTGTGCGGTCGGCCGCTCTGGGTTCTGGGTGCTTCCGGGTTCCCGGGGCATGCCGTTCCGCACATGCGCGGCCGACCGCTTCCCGCTTTCCCGTGCATGCGCGGTGTACAAAGCCCTCGGCTCTGGCGGGTCTGCGGTCCAAGCCTCGTTTTGGGCCTCCCAGCACCTGGGAGACAACACGGCTTGCGTTCCAAGTCTCCCAGGTGTGGGAGGCCCTACTTAAGGAGACCGGCGGTTTGGTCAAATCACGTCTCAACGCGGTTTGATCCGGATCGTCGTTTTTCTCTCCTTGTTCTTGCCATTGTCCTGATTCCTGCTCTGCCTTGCCTGTTCCCTGTTCCTTCCCCTGGTTCCTGGTCCTGTCCTTCCCAGTCCAGGTAGGGGGTCTCCCTGTTCCTTGCTCTTGGCTCCCTCCTTCTGCCTGGGGTGGTTCCCCCCCTTCTCTGTTGTTCTCTGGTTCGCCTGGGTTCCTTGGTCCTCCCTGGTTCCCCTGTCTCTTGCCTGCCTCCCTTGCTGGTTCCACTTTCCTGGACTCCTGCCACTGGATTCAGCTCGCATCTTCATCTTTACCCAGCTGTCTTCAGAGAACTTCAAACCAAAGACTATCAGGCTCCCCCTGCCAGTGCTTGCACTGTCCTGACGCCACGCTAATCAGGGGTGAGCAAACCCGTGGCGTTGGGAGCTGGTTCACCTCCAGTCCAGTACCTATTTGGACAGGAGTTGGGCTGGTTCCTTGCGTCATACATCACTTCACCACAGAATTCCTGGCATTCTGGCATCATCTTCAAGGCCGACTACTGGACGAACAGGTACGCTGTGCCCAAGTGACGCCATCTTTAACAGATTGAGACGCCAGGCTTCAGGCTCTTCGGAATCGGAGATGGATGAGGACACTAGTCTTTGTGATGAGATGCAAGCCTTACGTACAGAGATGATTGCACTCTGCCAGGAGAATTTAACTCTACGCCAGATGGTAATCCAGAGCGCAAGTGTTGTTCCTCCACCCGAGAGCGCTATGGCACACACCACTCCCATCAAGTTCGATGGAGACCCCAGATGTGTGGGGGAATTCTGCAACCATTGCCGGATACATTTCCTGTACTGTCCAGCCCACTTCACCAATGATAAAGCCAAGATTGGATATATTTTGGGCAACTTGTCTGGAAACGCTCTTGCTTGGGCGACTCCACTCGTGGTTACTAACAGCCCCATTCTCAGTGATTTTGTGGCCTTTGAAAAGGCATTTCTGGAAGTATTTCAGTCTCCCAATTTGGCCTCAGCAGCTCAGAACCAGTTAATGGATATAAAACAAGCCAATGCTGACATAATCACCTATATTGGTCGTTTTTGTCAACTAGCAACTGATTCCCAATAGCCTGAGATAACACAGAAGACTCTATTTCGCTGTGGGTTAAGAGAGGAATACAAGGACGAGCTGTTACATATTCCTGAACCTGAAGATCTACAGAGACTCATTGAACAGGTGCTAAAGATCGACCAGAGACTGGCTGAGAGAAGAGGCGAAAGGCATCGTTTTGAGAAATCGTTCCTCACACCTCCAATCCTGCCCATTGGAACACCAGTGACTTCGGACACCACTCAAGAACCTATGCAGCTAAGCGCCGTCAGGGGTCCCTTGTCCGAAGAAGAAAAGCGGAGGAGGAGCCAACGCCTATGTCTGTACTGTGGAGCCGCTGGTCATTTTCTGGGTACTTGTCCCCTATGACCAATCAAGAAAGGGGGAAACTAGGTGACCTGTCGTGCTCCGGAAAGGCCCCGACAGGTCCGATTCAACCACCAGTCCTTTCTCGTTCTGAATCTGTGTTTCCACCCATGCAGCCTGCAGTCCTTATGATCCTGAAGGTCAGTCTCAAGTGGCTGAATAAGACTGTCGAGATCCATGGGTTGTTGGATTGTGGAGCCTCCGGGAACTACATCGATGAGCGCTTTGCCATCAACAACGGCATACCTTTGCTTACCAAGGAAGAAGCAATCCCAGTGGAAGTCATTGATGGAACCCCATTGGCTTCTGGCCCCATACAATTGCATACTATGGGTATGCTGCATGAGGAAAAGATTGCGCTAGATGTCATAAGGACACCTTCATATCCAGTGGTGTTGGGGCTGCCCTGGCTTCAACGACAGAACCCCACAATCAACTGGGAGACACGCACTCTTGTGTTCACTTCCTCTTCTTGCCTTCAAGACTGCTGTAGCCCCAACACGTCCTCAGAGACATTCGTCTCGACAGCCCTAGTCCCGGGTAGAGGATTGTCTGGTTTGTGTTCCTTGTCTCTAATACCTTCTGAATATGCTGACTTGATGCCTGTATTCTCCGAACCAAGGGACATTGCACTTCCACCTCACAGGTCCTTCGACTGCTCCATAGACTTGGTTTCTGGAGCCGTGATGCCACATGGTAAGGTGTATGCCCTCACCCAGTCTGAAAAACAGGTCCTCCGGGATTATCTTGATGACTGCATCAAGAAAGGATACATCGTTCCTTCTAAGTCACCTGCGGGTTTCCCATTATTTTTTGTAAAGAAAAAGGAAGGCTCCTTACGGCCTTGTATTGACTATCGCCAACTGAACGACATCACCCTTAAGGACAGGTACCCGTTACCATTGATTCGGAATATCATGGAGTCCTTACGTTCAGCCAAGATCTTTACAAAATTGGACCTCCGCGGAGCCTATCACCTCGTCAGAATCAGGGAGGGAGATGAATGGAAGACGGCTTTCAAAACACCATTCGGGCACTATGAATACAAGGTAATGCCCTTTGGGCTGTGTAACGCCCCGGCTGTCTTCCAACGATTCATGGACTACGTTTTCAGTGATTTAATTGGCATCTCTGTTTGGGTGTACTTAGACGGCATCTTGATCTACTCAAACAACCTGGAGGAACACGTCTCCCACGTTCGTGTAGTTCTTCAACGGTTGTTACAGCATCATCTGTTTGCCAAGGCTGAGAAATGTTCCTTTCACCGGGATGAGATGGAATTCTTGGGATATGTGATCAATTGCACAGGAATTCACATGGATACCGATAAGGTCCAGGCTATTCAGAACTGGAAACAACCTCAGGATGTGAAATCACTTCAGCGGTTCTTGGGATTCGCAAACTTTTATCGGCGTTTCATTCCGCAGTTTTCACGTCTCACGGCTCCATTGACGCGTCTGACCAGTGTGAAGATACGCTACCTCTGGGATGCTGAGGCATCGGTGGCATTCGATGCTTTGAAGTCAGCATTCAGTACTGCACCTGTTCTTCATCATCCCAACGACGAGATGCCTTACATCGTCGAAGCCGATGCTTCCAACTTCGCTGTTGGCGCAGTCCTGTTGCAGAAACACCCTACTGCTGGCGATGAGCATCCTGTGGCCTATTATTCACGCAAACTCTCTTCTAGTGAACAAAACTACTCTGTCATCGAAAGAGAGTTATTGGCAATCAAGACAGCATTTGAAGAATGGAGACATCATTTGCTTGGTGGCCGCTTTTCTGTAGAGGTCCGCACAGACCATAGCAGCCTGCAGTACTTGCGATCTCTGCAGTGTCATACTGCCCGTCAAGCTCGATGGGCCTTTTTCTTCTCTCACTACGATTTCAACATCACGTACATTCCTAGTGCCCGGAATCTAAAGGCTGATGCTTTATCCCGCTCTTTGGAAAGCGAGGTGGAGGACATCAATCAATCCATTCCATTGATATCCCCCAAGCACTTTCTTCTCACGATATCTCCTAATTTGCAGAAGATCCTCCAGGGGACTCAGATAGACCCAGATCGCGCCCAACCTACTGCGGCGTCCACAAATCACGGTGCGTGAGGGTTTCCTGTTCTTCTTAAACCGGTTGTACATACCCTCGAGATCTATTCGCTTGGACATACTCCATGGATTTCATGATTCGCAAGTAGGAGGTCATCGTGGCATCAAGGCGACCCAGGAGTTGATTGCCAGGCAGTTCTGGTGGCCGGGTTGGGCTAAGGAGATCAAACAATATGTGGAGAGTTGTCCAGTTTGCGCCCAGACCAAGACGCCCAGGAAAAAACCCTTGGGATTGCTTAAACCCACTGAACTACCGCCCTATCCCTGGCATACCATAGCCACAGACTTTATCGTCGAGCTTCCACCTTCAGAGGGACACACTTGCATTATGGTTGCGGTTTGCTTCACAAAATCTGCGCATTTCATTCCTTTTTCCAAGATTCCGACTTCCTCTCAAATGGCTTTGGCATTCCTACACCACATCTACCGCTTACATGGGTTACCGGAGAAGATCATCTCGGATCGTGGATCTCAGTTCCTCACTTCCTTTTGGCATCAGTTGTGCAGTCACCTTGGAATTCGCAGAGCTCTGAGTTTGGGTTATCACCCGCAGACTAATGGGTAGACTGAAAGAATGAATCAAACTTTGGAACAGTACTTACGTTGCTATGCTAACGCCACCCAATCCAACTGGATGAAGTATCTGGATTTGGCGGAAGTTTCCTACAACAATGCCACCCACGCTGCCACTGGTGCCAGCCTGTATTTTTGCTCTACTGGACAACATCCCAAGCTATTTCCTTTTCGTCCAGTGCCACCCAGTGCCGTTCCATCGGCTGATCAGTTGATCCACGTTATCCAGAAGCAACATGAACTGGCTCGGAGTGCCCTGGCAGAGGCACAACAGCGCATGAGGGTGCAGGCTAACCAGGGTCGGACCATTGAACCTAGCTTTCAGGAGGGTGATTTTGTTTGGTTGTCGTCCAAGAACTTACCTGTACGCAATCTGCCCACTAAAATGGCACCTCGGTTTTTTGGGCCTTTTAAGATCTCCAAGTGCATCTCTGCAGTGGCTTTTTCGGTTGGTGTTGCCCCAATCCTGGCGGGTACACCCTGTCTTTCACGTTTCCCTGTTGAAGCCCTTTGTGAAAGACAATTTTGGGCGTTCCGGGCCGCGTCCAGCCTCGATCAAAGTCCAGGAGGTTCCTGAATTTGAGGTGCAGGAGATATGTGATTCCTGGATTCGTCGAGGTGTGCTCCAGTTTCTGGTTGATTGGAAGGGCTACCCTGCTTGTGATCGTACTTGGGAGCCGCACAGCTTCGTGCACGCACCTCGCCTTGTCCGTGACTTTTTTCTCCGATTTCCCTGGAAGCCTGGGGCCCCTGGTCTTTCTGGGAGGGGGCATGGTGTCACGCCGTCTACCCCGGCCTCGTTCCAGCCCACTTACCTGATGCGGCGTGCCACGCCTTGGACGGTTTACCCCGCTTTCGCCCGGGAGGTACGGGGCGGTCTTGGGCATCGGTTACTCCCAGCCCTTCAGGATGCGTGGTCGTGCGCGTGCGCGGTTGGCCGCTCCGGGTTCCGGGCACTTCCGGGTTCCCGGGGCATGCTGTTCCGTGCATGCGCGGCCGACCGCTTCCCGCGCATGCGCGGTGTACAAAGCCCTCGGCTCTGGCGGGTCTGCGGTCCAAGCCTTGTTTTGGGAGACAACACGGCTTGCGTTCCAAGTCTCCCAGGTGTGGGAGGCCCTACTTAAGGAGACCGGCGGTTCGGTCAAATCGTGTCTCGACGTGGTTTGATCCTGATCGTCGTTTTTCGCTCCTTGTTCTTGCCATTGTCCTGATTCCTGCTCTGCCTTGCCTGTTCCCTGTTCCTTCCCCTGGTTCCTGGTCCTGTCCTTCCCAGTCCGGGTAGGGGGTCTCCCTGTTCCTTGCTCTAGGCTTCCTCCTTCTGCCTGAGGTGGTTCCCCCCCTTCTCTGTTGTTCTCTGGTTCTCCTGGGTTCCTTGGTCCTCCCTGGTTCCCCTGTCTCTTGCCTGCCTCCCTTGCTGGTTCCACCTTCCTGGACTCCTGCCACTGGATTCGGCTCGCATCTTCATCTTTACCCAGCTGTCTTCAGAGAACTTCAAGCCAAAGACTATCAGGCTCCCCCTGCCAGTGCTTGCACTGTCCTGACGCCACGCTAATCAGGGGTGAGCGAACCCGTGGCGTTGGGAGCTGGTTCACCTCCAGTCCAGTACCTATTTGGACAGGAGTTGGGCTGGTTCCTTGCGTCATACATCACTTCACCACAGAATTCCTGGCATTCTGGCATCATCTACAAAGCCGACTACTGGACGAACAGGTACGCTGCGCCCAAGTGACGCCATCTTTAACACTTTGTCTGAATGCCAGCAATACGGAGATCCTCCTCATCGGCACATCTTCAGTATCCTTTCCCCTCACTCTCTGGCCGGCCTCCCTTGGCCCTCCTCCTGCCCCCACCTGCGAGGCTAAGAACCTCAGGGTCATCTTTGACTCCACCCTTTCCTTCTCCGCCCACATCTCTGAGGTCTCTAAAAAGTCAAATTTCCTACTGCACCTCCTCAGAGGTACTCTGCCTTTCCTCTCCTTCCCCCAGAAGCTCATGGTATCCCAAGCTCTGGTCCTCTCTAGCTTGGACTATTGTAACAACCCCTTTCTAAATCTACCTGCCTCTACTCTCCGCCCTCTGCAACTAATCCAGAACAGGACTGCGAGACTTGCCCTTGGCCTGGGATCGTATCTCTCCGGCTCTGAAATCTCTCCATTGGCTCCCAGTGGATGCAAAGATTAAATTCAAAATCCTCTGCATTGTCCACAAGGCTTTCTGGGGCCTGGGTCCAAAATACCTTCAGCTATCTATCCCTCTGCAAATACCTCCCCTCTCGAGCTCTTCGCTCCTCTACCTCCAACTCCCTCAGGGTCAGTCATTTTTCAAAGAAACGAGCTCGGGGTAGATCTCTGTCTTCGGCTGGGGCCTCCCTCTGGAACAGCCTCCCTGCCACTCTAAAACTTGAGGAGAACCATCTCCGGTTCCGGCAGCACCTCAAGACCTTCCTCTTTTCTTCTGCCTTGCCTCCCCTTCTCCCCTGCTGATCTGTTCTCTCTTGGCACCATGCACCTGGCCACCCTCTGTCCTCCTGGCCCAGGTACCTGCTCACCCTGCCACCTGTCATGATGCCTACCCCCGGAGCACCAGGCCAGGCCCAGCACCCCCGGAAGCAGGCATCATGCCCTCAGGTAAAAGCCCAGCGGCCCCTTATAGGGGCTCTTTGGACTCAGTCCTGGCGCCTTTGGCGCCAGGCTCATGTTGGACATCAGTCCTGGCGCCATAGGCGCCAGGCTCATAAAGGGAGGTGTTTTGTGCACTTACCTGATGCAGACCATGCTGCACGCTTCAGGCCTCCCTGAGACCTGAAAGGGACTATTTTTTCATAGGGACTATTTTTTCACTCGGGCGTGGCCAGGGAAGGATACATACCTAGTTGGGGAAGGATACATACCTGGGACTTCTTTGGAGGCTATTTAAGCCACGCCCAGACAGCAGCTCATGCTTCGCGTTGTTCTGCTTCCTGCAGCTTAACGCTCACCGTGTCTGCTCCTGCTCCTGGACTCCAGCCACGCCCGCCTCGAACCTGGAAGACCTGCAAGGAAGGAAGAGAAGAGAAAGGTGAAAACCAAGGACTATTTCAAACTTCTTACCTGCATCCGGAATCTTCTCGCCAGCATCCCTGAAGAAAGACTTCCATTTAAAAGCATCGCGTTGCTCGCTGCAGCGCCACGCTTCACTCACCTGTCCTCGAGACATCTCCCGGCTCCATCGCGGCTGTCAGCATCGGACGCCACATCTCTGCACCTAGGGGAGAGAGGAAGAAACAAAAGGTGAGCAGAAGGAACACAGAAGGAAAGCCTGATTAACAGCCATAATACTTACCGGCTTTTCTTCCACATTTCGTGTCAGCGCCGCCCCATTGGCAGGTACTGTACCCCGGCCCCTATGGGGAAAGGACAAGAGACATTTCTGGGGAATGATAAGGACATTTAGAGGGATCGCCGTCATCATTACTCACCTCGGCAGTTTAACCCCTCGACGCATCACCTTCATTCTGCACCTGAAATAAAGGACAGATCACAGGTTAGAAAGATAACATAAAGGGGGCCTCACTTGAACTTTGAACTTTCATACTTACGGCGCATCGCTCAGGAAAGTCAAGTGGATTTTGCCAGCGCCATTCTGAAAACCAGTGAAGTAACTGGACGAACACGCGCCCCTGCACCAGAAGCAGGATGGAGAGTTCATCCTTCCAAACCATAAGGTGAGCTTAAACCGGGGTTTGGAGGAAGTTAGAGAGGAACTAAGGGGGAAGGGGGAAAGGGAGGAGCTAGCACACTATTCTGCAGACTGTTAATCCCCTTTCTCATCTGCAGAAGGATATTCCTACGGGCCAGGCAAGCACGATTTGGAGGTCCTGTCCAATCGGTGTTCCGGGTCCTGCGCATCACGCTAGAAGAGGCCACAGCAATCCAGACTAGACCAGCGCCCCCGTGGGAACCAGGTGAGCGTTACACCACCCTCCTGCACTGCCTCCGGGCCAATGCTTGCACTGGGGTCTGTATCTGTACCCATACAGCCCCCCTTTTTCTTCCTGCACTTATCAGACCTACCATGTATGCTGCCTTAAACCTAGCACTTGCAAATTGCTGGCTGAACTACCACTGTTTGTTGCCTTTATTATTTATTTATTGTTATTTATCGGTTTCTCCTCTGCTTCGCACTTTCCACTTCTCCCCACTTCCATGCAGTTTTCCCCTTCCCCTCTCCCATGCACTTGCGCATTCTCAATGTCACTGGGCCTAGTAAAATCGCTGTTTTGTTCTCCCCTGCTCCCCTCCCTTGCCTTGTCGTGCTCTGAAACACTTGTGTATGAGCGCGATAGAAATAAAATATCAATATCAATGGTGATACAGATCTATACATATTAAAAACTCAATCAAATATTAAATAGTTATTGCCAGTGACTGGATGAAACAAGTAGTTTACAGATACAACTATGCTCAAACATGGACTTCAAAAAATACCACGCTGAATTATAGGAAGGGACCAATTGCAACTAGAAAACTACAAACTACAAATGAGTGCAACCTGTGTGTTGGAAACCTGAAATGAGTTAACATGCATTAGCACACAAGTTGGCTGCGATAGCCAAACAGGTCGCTCAGAATGTGGGCACTGCATGCAGAAAGAAGCCCAAGATCCTAGCAAGCTGTTGATTGCTCCCGGCTGCACCTGCCCTTTTCCTCCGGCAAAATATTAACTAAAACAAGTACGTTTTCCTTGCTCTTCGGCTCCTACTCACTCCACTGCACAATGGATGCCAGAAAAATAGAAATGTTTCCTATTTCTTGTGAGCTCCATTTTTAGCTGTCTCGGCGGCCATGTTTCCGCTGCCCCGGATGCTGATCACAATAATACTCTTGGCAGCGGGCTGCGCTAGATGGTAACGGCAGTGTTGCCAACTTGGCGACTTTCTCGCTATATTTAGCGAGAAAGTGCGCCCCCCTAGCGACTTTCTGCTAAAAAAGCGGCTAGCGAGAAATCTAGCTACTTTCTTCCATTGGTTTGGGAATTACACTTTTTTGTATTGGTTTCCAAACCAATGAAAAAAAAGTAGCTAGATTTCTCACTAGCAACTGACCTAATGCGGACGTAACTCTTGACTTGACAGCTGTGGGGTCACCAGTGTATGCAACAGCAAAGCGTGACCCCATCCCGCAACCTGTCAGGCTCAGCCTCCATTTCGTGGAGTGCTGCACTGATCAGGCTGCTGATGCAGGGCACTGGCAAACGTTGCCTTTCGGCTCTGCGGTTTTTCCCCAGTGAATTCAATATTCACTTGCATTAAGAATATTTAACAGATTTGAACATCTTTCCATCGTGTGCGGTCAGTTGTGTATTTTAGATAGCTCCATTGGTGCATTTTGTCAGAATAAACCCACAAGGCTGCGGTCAAACATGTTTGAACTGTGTTGCAAAAAAGAAAATAGCAAAACATAAATAAATGTCAAACTTTTTATTCCAGAAGTACTATGATAAAATATCAATACATAATTCAGTATACGGCTCGATCCGGAAAAGTAATTAATTATCTGCGGCTCTATGCACCAGGACAGGCAACCTTAAGCCACCTAGAGTCACACCTAGTACATTCCTCATGTTTTGAGACATACTGGTGCGTTCGTAGAAGGGTGATTTTTTAAAGTGAAATTCACAGATGTTTGCCGCTCTGATTTTCAATCGCCCATCATGCACCTGCCCAAATATGTAAATTAGGCAATGACGTCATTTGGCTACTTCTAGCTACTTTTTGGACAGCCAATAGCTACTTTTCTTACTGAGGAGTTGGCAACACTGGGTAACGGTGCCCACGTTAACCGGGCCGTTAACATCTGTACATCACACAGGCTCAGACAACATTGCTTAAATGCACAGTTCGGCTCTTGGTGTCATTTTATCTACTATAGATGAAAGGTATGAGGGACGCTCGTTTTAAAAGAAATGGCTTATATCATTTTTTCATTTAACAGCATCGACTGTCATCTGCAAAATTGTCAGCAGCAGAGAATGGCTGTGTCAATGCAACGCTGCAGTAATGTATTCATAAACATGGCGACCGTAATAAAAACAGAGCCCACGGATAAACTCCGGTCCATGGGGAGTACCAGTGCAGGTTTAGAAAATAATAATATACAGAGAAACGGATCTCTCCCTGCCAAATAATTGTATTATCTTCTTGTAAATCTGATTAGCCAAGGCTGATATTAAATTATCTTGGATGCATACATCAGTTCTGTGTTGCTTCACCTAGATAATAATACGCTTATCGTCTTCTGAACGCACACACTACTAATCCGTAGAGGGCATTAATGACATCACTCAGTTCTACTTTCATCAATTTCAGCCATGGGTCGTCACAGGAAGCTCCAGTGGAGTTTTATTATGAACATCCAGTTTTAAAGACACATTGTGGCAAACTAAAATTACATCTCCCTAGGTTTAATATACTGAGAGCAGTTTAGCGTGTGAGCGGTTTAGCGCGAGTAGATCATAAGAACCGCCATTGCCAAATTGTGAAACAAACACCGTGCGTGGAGCAGGAGACATCATTTTATCAGCAACACTTGCATGTTCCATTATTCCCTTCTAATTTATGAAGCTAGCAATATCTGCTCTTGAAATAATTCCTACAATCATGCAAGGATTGGGGAGGCCATTCGTCTTCAGTATGTCACGGATGGCTACACACATCCACAGACCAGGATAGTGCTCTTTCTTAAGATTTTTTAAGGGTATATGATATGATATGGTAGGTTATTTATAACGCTCTTAATGCCCAGAGGTTTCTATGCGCAGACCCGCGGATCGAACGTGTGTTGCTCTGTGTGGTCTTGCTTCCAAGGCAAGCACGTTGCCCCTGAGCTATCCTCCCGAGACTTGAAAAGTGTTCTCTGGGAGGTTCTGGTGGGTCTGCACTAAGAGGTACCTTGGGACTTCCTTAACCTCTATCCTAGCACAGGCCAACCTACACCCCACAAGATCCCAAGGTCTGGACTAACGCAAGGTAACCTCTAATAACTAGACTAGTCTACTTCTGAGGCAAAGTCTAAAGGCTGCAGCCTCCATCTCCTTCTGCGACTTTATAAAGGGAACTTGCTCTATTTGATGTTATCACTTGTTTATACTAATGTATTCTCAATTCCTCTCGCTCCATACCAGTCTAACTCCTCTCCTCTCTGTCCTTCTCTCTATCTCTCTGTTGCTATACCCACTTCACTTTTCTCTTACACCTTCCTCCTCTCCTGCACCTTCTCTACCGGTCTTGTCCAATTTCTCCTCTACTCCTTTGATCTTAGTTGTCTCCCACTCTTTTTTTTATTTCCTCCCCTCTAGCTTCCTCACCTCCCTCCCTCTCTGTTCTTATCTTGTCTCACTCCCCACTTCTTCCTTTTTGTCTCTCCCTCTGCATGCTCTTCCTCTCACACTCGCGCTCTATACGTGCACCCTCTTTCTCGCCTCTCCTTCTACCATCTCTCTCCTCCTGCTTTCCACTCCTCCCTTCCATTAATCCCTTTCAATCTCTCACTCACTCTGACACCTTTACTCACTCGTCATATTGCCTAACTTCCCCTGCCCCTTCTTCTCTTACTCTTACCTACCTATATCGCAGTCTTTCTCTCTGTACCAATCACACTCTCACACTCTTTACAATTCAATGGGTACCACTCTCTCAGATACACAATACCTTACATGCACTCTCTTAGATTGCCACCACAGTATTTGAAACACTCCTCTCCACTAACTGCTCTCCAGTGCTTGGTCTCTTGGTCCACCAACTCCACGCTCCTGACCTTGCCTGAACACCTTTCATCCATCTTCTGCCTGGCTATCATAGCCCAACCTACCCTGCACTGCTAGTCCCCTGGTTCCCTTTGCCTCCTTGGTCACCCCCAGTATGGGATCAATCCATCTCTCTTCTTTCCACAGGGGGTTGGGTAATCTGCTCACAAGTTTCAAAAACCCTGGCAAGCTCTGCCCCCGTCTGGTGTCTGGCATCTTCCCTTTTGTTTTCACCACATGGTTTCTCCACTTAAGGTATGGTTGTCTTTGTTGTTCCGTGGTTCATTTCCTTTGTGCGCAATGGGTTTGGGTCTGAAAATTATGCGTCAAAAATGGGTGCTAGTGAGTGCAGCACAGTAACCCATTTGGTTTTCTGGATCTTGTCTGGGTTTTCGTTGTGGCAGCTTGGATACTTCTGGGACGTCTAGTTGTGGTAAGGAAACAAGGAATCGTACAAAAATGTCGACCTGGGAACTGCGATGGCCGTAAAAATGCCGACTTTGGGGTTAGAGAATGATATTAATATGGGAGGGCTGCGGGGGGTCTACCCCCGCATGTATATGTGGTGTAAATGGTTAAAAAAAGAAAAAGTCGACATTTTCGGCCGTCGCAGTGATCACATAGATACAGAAAACAAGAGACCTGGCCAGGACAGAGGCTGACAGGCATTGCATATGGGACAGTGGTACCAATATTTCACAGAGCAGGCAATCTGGGAGTCAGCGACTGGAGTCCCCCCTGAACTCCTGCACCCCACATGTGGGATAGGATTGCCTTTGGCAGTACCTTGATAGGCTGACTACCCCAGGTTGAGAGGTGTCTCTGCTCCCCTTTGACATGGACCTGACCCGGTCATAAATAGCTACAACAAACTGTGATGGGGAACTTCAACGTTTTCTTAATTTTTCAGAAGATTCATGGGGAGTTTCAGTTTCTTTTCAGGTTTAGTTTGATAGGCTTGCGTACCAGTATTTTCCTTAAGGCTGAATTAAATATAAACACATAAAGGTCCTTATTGACCTCCCAGTGAGTCAAAAAGATTGGAATGGTGTCATTAACTATGGGTGTAGACCACATACCACGCTTCATGATCATCTCGTATCAACTAGCCGTTTAACACTAGAAGCTTCTCTTTATGCTTCAACGTGACACCATCACCTTGACTATTCCACCTCCTCCTCTGGCATGGATGTGTCTTCTCAGCCAGGCCCCACGTTCACAGTGGCAAATTGCCATCTCTTCACCCATTCTCCATGTAATACTAATTTGTGTTCTTATTTAGAATAGTTAATTCTGGATTTCTCTGGGTTCTAAACACTGTAATACCAAGTAGTAGAAGCCGACTTCATGGTGTCAAATGTATTAACCTCGGAAGGATTAAGGGCTGAGTTTGCCCTGCTGTGAGATTCTAACTTACCATCCGTGATCTCTTCCCCCGACCTATGCAAGTGTAGCATGTTTCATTTACATTGCAGTGGTGTACTAATATATTTGTAGTGGTTTGGTTTTCCTCCATGCCCACAATTTACATTGTGCATGAAATGTAAGCTTGCCCCCCTTAATCTGCTAATAGACTACTAGACTGAAGGAGGGGTCATTATCACTGCAGATAAACCTACTACCCAACTTGTTGCTCTCTTCTTAGTATTGCCCAATACCTCTGGGGTCGGAATCAACTTTGATAAGTAACCTTTGCCTAAGTCTATAAGCCTCAAATCATGGTGGAGCCTGCTGAACACAACATCCTTCCAGTGACTAAATTGAGGACCAATTAATTGGATAATAATATCTATTATTCTGAATCTTAGAGGTGGAAGCAATCCAGACAGATGAGTTACGTGTGGTATTCACACATGGGGAGGGCCATCTGCCAATCAGGTGGCTGGAACAGCGAGCGAGAATAGACATTCCCCACCTGCTACTTTTCTTTTCTCTCTTTTATGTGGGGAGGCAACAAGGAGCTTCTCTCTGTTGACTCCCCACCTGCCCCAAAACAAACCCTTCCTCTTTCCACCCACCCCCTCAGTCCCCACTTACCTGCAGGGGACCAGAGCTTTGTGCTCCAGTCCCTGCTCTCCTCACGATCCTGGCCACCACCATAGAAATGGAAAAGGGACTTCACATCTGACAGCGGCCAACATTTTTTGGTTTTCTTTCTTTTTTTTCTTCACTCGTGTGATTGGCTGCACAAGTAGAGAATCTTCCATGCGAAGGAAAAAAACATTTGCATCCCGGATTAACCCTGGGGTGTGAATGGCTTTCATGACCTCGGCGGGGGGACGGACATGACTCTTAGGTAAGATCAGTTGTTTGAGTACCAGCTGCAGTGATTGGTTTGGAAACTGCGTAATGAACAAAATAAGAAGCACATAGTTGGATATCAAAAACATTTGATTGGATGAAAAATAGGACTCAACAGAAACAGTTAGACAAAGTGAGTCATGTACCTCTCTGTGCTCATTACTTCAGTTGTTACCGTATTCAAGCTTTGCCTAAAATCTGATGTCTTTCCCTTCCCCCTTGTCTGGTTCGAAGGTGATGTACGAAACATTCACACATGTTGCTAAGGTCCAGGTAGTTGAGGTGTTGCAAACATCTCAGGAGAATGCCGAAGAGGGAGGTTCATGTGTGGCTGGTCCAACAATGCACTCCCAATTTGCCAGGCCCTGCTCACTTTGTTCTAGGCATAAATAAGGGGAGGCAATGTCCCCAGAGCATAACAGTGAGAGAATTCTGCAGCATAGAACAGGAATGTAATGCAGGGATGTCATTTGGGGGTTGCCAGTGGTCGCAACTGCTACCCCTAAACATATATATTATTATTTTTTTTTAAATGGAAGCTCATGGGCTGTGGCCAGCACCATGTGGCTCTTCTTTAAAAAACAGGGAGTTTCACAAGTGTAACACTTTGAGAAGTGACCCTAAATAAGACAAAAGAGGAATAACAAATAATCCTTCAGGAATTCTATGCAATAATTGTTAGACTCATTAAAGGTTTATCTCAGGCACACTTCAGGGGGTGAGTCACTGATTTAGTCTGTTCACAAACACCTCAAATTCACAATGCAGACAAAAACTTCTAAAAAACATTTAGAGTAGAATAAGCATCCATATCGGACTATGTATTTTACTTTGCGCAAGTTGCAGTTGTAGCATGTTTTTTCTGCTGTTGTCTCTGTTACGATCATCACAAGACATTCCATCCCAGTGTCCACGGTCACTTGACACAATCCTTGTGCCTAAAAGCTTGTGTACATTGTAGAAATGTTTAACCATAGCACACAACGTGGCCTTTGATTTAATTGTGCCACAATTAAAGCTTTGTTGTAATGTGTGTATCTTTCCCATCTCCCTGGCATGCTGTTCAGGATGTTTGTTTGCATGTATAAGATAACGAGTGCCCAGAGTATGGAATGTCTTGTGTGTGCTGCTTTCCCTATTTTGCCAACCTATGAAGCCTGAAAAGTAGATCCACGCAGGCTTGACATAAAGCCAACTTTGCACAAAACCTGCAGATTAACTGGCCTGCTGTTAAATCCCAGTTATCAGTTTAATTGTATCCACTACAGAGTGTGGTTTGCTTTCTGAATTTTAGAACATTAAGACATGTAATTGCTCATTTGACCAAAGCATGTAAGATAGCTCAGTGGGTTGAGCGATCGCTGCTGCGATGTGTGTGTGTGATCTGCAGGTTGCAGTTCGAATCCTGGCATGGTCAACTGAGCCTTTAATCCTTCTGATGTCGATAAATGAGTACCAGCACAAGTTGGATGATTTTGTATGTATATTTGTTCTATATAAAGCGCTTAAGCATAAGTGCAATATAATAACACATCATTATTATTTGGCCTTAGACGTCTGATTTTATTCGCAGTAATGTTGTAATATGGGCCTATATACACTGATATTAACAATACATATGGTGGTCCATTCTTGTATGAAATATATATCACACTAATGATATTGTAACCATATTTTTCATAGTGTACTTAGGAACAATGCTATGTGATGCCACTCCCTGTTTTGTCTTGGGGTGAAAGGTCGTGTTTCATCGCTTTCTGTGATGACACTTCGGGGTGGGGGTCAAATGAAATCACTTCCTGTAATGTCATCAGAGGTCAAGGGTCGTGTGATGTCATTTCCACTACCGTTGGCATTTTGGTGAAATGACATCCCTGTTGTTATGATCGACAAGATGTGACGACTTACACTTCCTACAATGGTATTCACTAGTACAGTTAAAATCTTGCTCTTTCAGCCTTATAAGGAAAAACAACAAATGTTGCTTATTTAATTTAGACCATGGGGATGCACACTATTCACAATCACACGTTGGTGGTACTGCACCTGTGCAAAATATATTTTCAAATTCCCCAATCATTGTTGCATATGTTGGTCATAACCCCTTCCTTCTCCCACTCATTCCATCATACACACGCCCATGTGTTTGTGTGAGCCAAGTGATTGGGCAATGTTAGTCAGTACATGTCTTCAATGGTTATCAGAAGGAGGCTTTTGCTTCCTTTTGAAAACACCCACTGGCATCGTTCATTTAGATATGAAGCTACTGATGGCTTTGCTTGCACTACCTTATCTCTGCTTCCAACCACAAACTAAACTAAGTGGCAAGTCAGTGAAAGGCAGAGGCTGTTGGTGGCTGGCAGTGGCTTTACTATTACCACCACCACCACTAACTCAGGGATGGTGGTATCTCCCCAGAGCACACTAATTCCAGTCATCGGAGATGGCAAAGAAATGCCCTTTGCTCAGCTGTGCCTTCCTGGCAGAGTGGAAGGAATTAATTTGGCATCTCGGATTCCTAAGAGGACCATGGGAGTAGGATGTTCCCTGCCAGCTGTCAGAGGGTGGTAAACTACCCAAAGCACTATCTGGCAATGCAGGTAAGTTTTGCTGGCAAGCCGATTACGGCCAATGGGCCACTGTTAACGACGGATATGAAAACAGGGTGTTGGCTTAGCCTCCCAATCTGGCTGTCACGAGGTGGGGAGGTGATATGGCCGAAGCTCTGCTTCCTCTAGGTTTCCTGAATGAGAGTTTTAGCGCCCTGTCCAGCTTGGAGTTTTAACAATTTTACTGGATCAATATTCTTTAAAATGTGCATTCCCCAAAAATAGGGCCGCCATGATAGTACTCAGTTACCTTGGTTTGAATTGTGTTTTGTGACTGGGGGGCATGCAGATTCTTCCTTAACTCACTAAACAGACACAGAACTCGCAGAAACAATGCAAACATTATTCACCAGTAGGAAACACAGTACATAAAAAAAAAATCAAATTTATCTGCCATTCAGGAAAGGTACAACACACGTATCAGAGGAAGCGACGGCCATACAAAGAAGAAGTACGGCACAGGCAGAGTATTGAAAGCTTTGATCACACACTGGACAGGTACATCATGGACAGCAGCACTGCAAGCTATTTATACACACTAACCAGTGTGATGAATCTGGACTATTCGTCCCTCCTCCCAGAGGAGAGCCACCCCCTTTGAGGCTAGGGAGGGGAGCCTGTTCAGGATTAGTTGTGACTCCCTCTTGGAGACAAGGACTCCCATTCCTGCAAGTAACTTCCTGTCGAGATGCGCTATCTGCCTACATGGGAATCAGAAAGACCGTAGTTAACTCTTTTTCGAATTTATCGATAGTGATATTTCTTCAATCTCTTTGGCTTCATGTAATGGTGCATTCTACCTGAATGCCACAGTCAAAGAAGAATGACACACCCCTTTTGTTAGTGATGACGTGCATAAAACTACAAAGAATCTTGAATCAAGGAGAGTGAATCCTACACAGAGGCAACCCTCTGACGGGAATATGTCCTGGAGGGGCGGAGCCAGCAGTAGCATGCAGAGCGAACCAATCACTTGCAAGATTCCGAAAGGGTGGCATCCTGAACGGCAAAGAAGCCAAGATCAAGAAGGAAACAGAGAAGGTAAACTGACCATCTCACCTTGTGGCATGACCACAAGGAAGCTGTGGTGGGCCTGGGGCTCGTTAACTGACGCTGAGATCAGACTTCAGCGGAGAGCCCAGATCCCTAAGCTCTGCACGCGAAATGCATTACCTAACGAGCGAAGCTGCAGAAAGCCAGCAAACGCTCCAGCGGAGTAACACCGTTGAGAGGGATGATCTTTGACATTCGAGGCTTAGAAAGCGACAACGGTGACGGGAGTCAGATAAACCCAAACGGGGAGAAGCCCCACCGAGACCAAGATAAAAGAAACCTGCTAGAGGGCCGGAGGGCTTTGGGAAGCCCAAGAACTACGAACTATAGTGAGCCAAACTGGAGAGAGAGAGAACATAAGGACCATTGTCCAGCACCAAGTCAGAAATGGTGGAATTGTACTAAGAAAACCTTTTCTTCCTGGAATGAGGGAGCCACATGGAAGTAAGGTTTGACATACAGAACCTGCATAGAGGTTGTGAACTATGTTCGGAGACATTAATGAACTTTTAAAACCTGTTGAAAAGAGGCCAGACTGAAGCCAACAACAAAGGCTATTGCTCCAGCCTCCTTGTTTTAATTATATTTTTCTTAAGGGGTAGGGACTAGTTACCTAGTAGGATTTGGGCTGAGGACTATTTCTTTTGGACTTTGTAGTTGTTATTTATATAGTACCCTTTTACCATTACTATAGTCTCAATGCGCTTGTGGTGGGAAATTTTCATAGAGGTTTAGAATGTGTGTGTGCATATGGCCAGGTTTAGGGATTGGTTGAGCTGGCTAGGCTCCGGTAAGCAACCCAAGAGATCAGGCATGTGAATGGCTGTGGAGGGGGGGTCACGAATGTGTGCAAGTGCAAGAGACTCCTTTTGTGTCCAACTAAATCAGAATTATGTCGTAGGTTGTCACTGTATTCCAATGGTAGAAGTGTTGAGGCAAGGCTGGGGTGAGTAGGCTTAAAAACATTAACTGTCCAGCTAGACCAGATTTTGTCGTAGGTCAAACCTGCATTCTAATGTGCCTGGATGGATAGACGTGCCTGTGGCATTTGTCCACTGAAGTGGTGCAATTATACATACCTACAGCTCTGCTGGAGCTTATCTTTGATGTTTCTCTTTCTTTAGATCATCTGTGGGGACAAAAAGCCAACTACCATTTGTAGGTTCTTCTATGCACTATTGGTAGGCTGCTCTTGAGTCTTCTAAGTGGCAGCAGGCTACCGTAGCATCAAGGATACATGATTCTGAAAGCATCAAAAAGGCTACCTTGAAAGTCTTACTGAGGCTATCATCCCAGTTCTTGTGCTACTAGCTCCCATCTAGTAAATGCAGGATCGGAATGCCAGTGCTGATTTAAGATGTATAGGTGCAATGAAGTTTACCAGTGTAGATCCTGAGTGAGTGAGTCGCGCGCTAACATTACATGCTGTTTTACCTGTCACTTCTAAGTGCCAGCAGGTCAGGGGTCTGGAATTCAGTAATGATTTTGTGTAGTTCCCTGCTTGGGTTTTTGGAGTTAGAAATCCAGTTTTCATAGACATTCTTTTTGGCTTTTCTTATTTCCGTCAAGTAGGCCCTATTTAGTCCTGCACAAGCAATTTTGTTTTGGGGAGTGGGATTAGCCATCCAAGTTCCATCTAGGCTATGCTTGATGGTTTTAAGGGATTTGAGGGAGGGTGTGTCCCACTTCAGAATGGGGCCTGATCTCTGAGAGGTGCATCTGATCGGCGTGAGGGGTTTCAGGGCATTTGTGAGCCAAGAATCGAAAAGATCAATGGACCGGTATCCACCTTGCGATGGGAGGCCTGGAAGGGTGTTTAGAAGGGAATTGGCTAGACCAGGGTTTATGACGATGTGCAGAGTGGACGTGTACATCTATTTATCCCCGGCTGGCTGCCAGTTAGAAGGATCCCAGTGATACCCTGTGTGGTGGGACTGAAGCAGGAATCCCAGGAGTTAAAAACCGATACTGTATGCTGGTCATGAGATCGACTTTTGGTGGTGGGCCTCTGGCTGAGCAGAGTCGCCGGAGGAGAGCAGGCGGGTGACGGGACGCTCTCTCCGCGCTCGGGCTATTGGAGGTGCCATCGCTGGTCCTGGGAGACATTGAACATTCAGGACGGTGCCACAGGCTGGGGACTGGGCTGAGGGGTGAGCTTTGCGTGAGGCCCTTCTGGGTGGTACGGCGGGCCTAGGGTGGACGGCCGAAGCAGCCGAGGGAAGCGGAGGAGGTAGTGGCGGGTTGCTCCCGGCAGACAGAGATCCAAGTGGGATTGCAATGAAGGACAATGTGGTCCTGTGCTGTTCCTCGTGATGAGCCTGGGATATTTGCAGATCGACTGCTGCACTGTAGGAGCAAGGCACCGGCATATTGGATACTTTTGTCCACTGTGGAGGGACACAAAGGTGCAGCTGGTGTGCACACTGCTGCGGCGACATGCGGATCATGCCTGAGAGCTGTGCAGATCATTGGCAAAGGAAGATAAGGAAGCCCTTCAGTGATTACACTAGTAAGTTGCTCCCTGTGCAGCGATTGCCATTTGAACTACAAGTGTTTGGACTGGGCTGGTACTGATACAGGATTTCCTGAGCTCAGGGCGGCGGTCCACAAAAGAAAGTGCTCAGGTCTCTTTGCCTGGTCAGGCCTGCAGTGGTCTTGTTGTGTGAGTAGTTACAACGTCGCAGTGACCAAGGGGTCTGGTGCTAAGAAAAATGGGGCCATGGATAAATTCACTAATCCCAGCTCAAAATTACACCTGCCTGTCAGGGGAGCCAGGCCACACAGCATGCTGCACGTTCACTAGGAGACGGCCCAGTGGACCTTCAGTTCATGTTGGACACAATGCAATGCGGCTTTGCGTCGGTGAATGTCAAGCTAGATAGCATCACAGAGACTGTGTCCTCCATGCGTGCGCAGCTGGAAAAAGACGCAGCGTATCACAGAAGCAGAGAGTCAGATAAGTACAACTGAGGACAATGTTGCGGAATGGCAGACCGTGGTCCCATGCTCACCCAGGACCTGAAGCAGGTGAAATTGAAGTGTGAGGATCTGGAATCAAGGTCCCACAGGTACAACATCTATATAGTGGGAGTGCCGGAGGATGCCATCCGAGGCAACGTGGAGGTGCAGTGGAGTCTTTGCTGTGTGATTTACTAGACGACCCTGGATGGTCTCTGCACTTTAAAGTGGAGCGTACGCACAGGGCGCTGGCTGCAAAGCCCAAGCCTGGTGACTATCTCCGGCCGCTCATCCCACACAGTATGAATTATCAGGATCGCAATCTGATTCTACGTGCTGCAAGGGATAAGCAAGAGCTTAAGCAGGGGTCAAATGTTATCTGCATCTTTCCGGACTATACTGTTGCAGTGCAACATGAGTGGCACACATTTCTTGGGGTGAAGAAGCTGGTCAGAGAGCGCAATACACCCTATGCTATGTTATACCCTGCCCGCCTCAAGATTCAGCACAGCAACAAAATGTTCCTTTTCGCAATCCCTGAAGAGGCAATTTCCTTTATTGACATGCATATCCCGCTCCCCTTGTCTAAGGCTGGTGTTTCACCCAAGTGATCTGGAAGGGAATTGACATGGTCGAGGATCCTGAGGTGAATGAGTAAATGGTATCATGCATTGATGTGAGTCAGTGGAGGTAGCATATTTTTAAACCCTCACGAGCATAGTTATTGGCCTACTCTGCGCAGAACAGTTGTCCCTTTGTAGGTGCAAATGGTTGAAGTTTCATTGGGGGGTTGTAGGGGACATGTATGGCTGATGTTTGGGAGGCTGTGAGGGTGGGAAGGGGGGCTCTGAGGGTTGTTTGCTGGGATGTGGGTGTTAAAAGGCACTTGCAAGCAGTTTGCCGTAGGCTGAAGATGCCGGAGGCTAAGTCGATGCTAGCAATTTGTACTACATATTGGTAATGGCAAACTCTGGGAGATTGAGCTCTAAAGTTCAGTTGCTCAACTGGAATGTTCGGGGTATGGGAAACCCTATCAAAGCACGGAAGATAATGACCTATGTGAATGGGAAAGGGGCAAATGTTGTTTTGCAAGAAACACATATGTTAGCCAATCAGGCTGACTTGTGTGCACCGGGGTGGTGGAAGAACAAATATTATACATCCTACTCAGCCAGGGCTAGGGGGGGCTCATGATTTTAATAAATCAAAATATACAGTTTGTATTCATGGGGGCAAAGGTCGATGAGGATGAACGCTATGTATTGGTAGACAGTAACTTGTGTGAGCGGGAGTTATTGCTGGCTAATATATATGGCCATACCGTAGATGACCCAGAATTGTCTGACAATATATTTCAGCTGTGTGCACAATATCCGATGACAATTGTCTTAATCTGAACACTATTTTAAATACAACGCTGGGTTACACTTTTTCAGCACTTAGGAGTTCTACAGGTACGGCACAGACTATTTCGGCGCATATGGCTGAGATGGACATAGTAGACGTGTGCGCACATTGAGTGGAGTGGGGAGAAAGTATACATATTACTCCACAGTTCATGATGGCATTCAAGAATTGATGTGTGGTTGGGGGCTAACGCACTATTGCCAATGGTGCAAGGATGCTCGATATTTCCTCGCACACAATCGGATCATTTCCCTATCATGCTGACTATGCTGTTAAGCGAGGAGGGTTGAGTACGCCCACCATGGCTTTTTAGGTTGGCTGCGTTACGAGACCCAGTGTTTGTTGCTAATGTGCGGAAGCAGATTGCCATTTATTTTGAGATGAATGAGGACACAGTGTGCTCGTGGGCCACGATGTGGCAGGCGTTTAAGGCATGAGGGATAGTGATCTCTACTGAGTTTGAGGTTTTGAGGGCGATAGGAAATGAGATGCGGCTACATGAGGCTGAACTATTTAGGCTGGATGCATTCTGGAACATTGCTTACAGAGAAGTACATTACTTCGATATACCTGCTATGGGAAGGCGCTAAGGGGAGGCTGACAGGCCAGGCAGGGTACTCTCACTGACCATTAGGGGTGAGTTGGGGAATAGAGCCGACTCTTTGGAGCAGCGTGCGTTTCACCTGCGTGAGCAAGTATTTGGATTCTGAACTCTTGTTATTACAAGTCTCCATACGACACGCAGGTATTTGACGCTGCAAGGATGAAATACTAAGGTCACATATCGTGACAAGCTATTCAGTTAAATAGTGCCTTAAGGCCCTGATAAAGGACTCTGTCCGAAATGCATTGGCATTCTAAATTTTAGTACTGAATAGTCAGGCACACTTCATGCTTCATTAGTTAAAGCTAAGAAAGTGGATTTACCACAAAACAATTGGAACTGAAGTCTACTTGTTTATTTATGATTACTCAACTACTGATTTAAGCTTACAAGCAACTCCAGAAGGACAGCAGGGAGTGAGCACACCCAGAAGCAGATTTGGTTCTGTTTCTTTCTCAGACCCATACAGGCCATTGTCACTTATAAACACAGATACTAAGATATTCGCAAAAGTTATAGTGTAGCAACTATCCCCATTAATGCCACATATGGTGCACACTGATCCAACTGTATTCATACTGGGTTAGGCGTTTTTACAATGTGTTGGCTCATGTTCCGCTTGCGCCGTCCCCTGTGGCTGTCTCTCTTGACATGCAGAAGGCATTTAATACGGTCTCCTGGTCATTTTTGTTTTGAGTTCTCTCAAACTATGGGTTAGGTCCTAACTTTATTGCATGGGTCCGGCTGCTGTATACGCAACTGACGGTGCGGGTGTGTACGAATATCAGGTTGTCACCAGTTACTGAATTACAAAGTGGTACAAGGCAGGGATGTCCCCTTTCCCCCCTACTGTTCACCCTGGCTGGTATCCTTCTGGGCGGGAGACCTGAAGTAATTTCATTGTATGCTGATGATATTTTGTTGTATATAGGGAACCCATCGACCCACCTGGTGCAGCTGATCGCAGCTGTAAAAGATTTTGGCCATTACTCAGGATTACTGTTGAATAATGATAAGTCAGAAATCGTCCCGTTATCGAATTACTCGCATGGCACGATCGATACACTGAGTCTCAGGTGGGCTATGAGCGACTGTCGTTACCTAGGTGTCAATTTGGCCCGTACGGCCTCCATGACATTTGATCTAGGGGAGTTGAGGATTAAACTCTGGAAATGGGGTAACATTTATGACAACTTTATTCCAGGGGGTTTCTGCAGGGCAGGGGATCGAGACGGCATGGGGGGAGCAAGGGAAGGTTGAATGAGGTAGAAGAATATACCATAGTGATCCATCCAGGATAGTGGGCGTGGTGGGAGGATGGACATTAGGTCTGATGTGCTGAACAGGGCATCAACTGTGTGCCCTGCAGTTTCAGTTGGGGGGGAGATAAGCTGAGTCAGGCGGAGAGCTTCCAAGTTGTGATTTAGCGAACAGGTCATTGGGTTGGTTGGGACGTCAGACCAGATGTTGAAATGTCCTAATATAGTGAGGGATGGATATAGGATTAGGGTGGTTGATAGGGAGTCACCAAGGGAGTCAGCGAAGTTCCTGTTTGATCCTGGGGGCCTATAAATGAGTAGGAAGCTGTGGTGAGGGTGGGGAGGAGGTGCTTCTTTACTAGTAATGATTCACAATCTGTCACGAATGGCACTCTAATACGAGTGGCACAAGACACCCAGAAGAGTTTGGGTGCTGAAATAAAGTGGACAGATAGGAACACACACAGCGGAAAGGAAAGGGAGTGAAGAGTAGGGAAGAGTAGCAAGGGAAAAGGTACAGAGTGAATACCCTCTTGGGGTGTATGCAGAATAGGAAAAGAGTATTCCACGAACCTTGGAAATACTCTAGCCTTCTGCACAGTTTGCTATAACAGAGTCCCACGCTGTTTGCTCATAACTTGGAACAGCAGCTATGGGTGTCTGTGATATAGAAACGAGACAAGGGAAGGGGCAGAGGATGACTGATGGGAACCAGCAGACAAGCTCTGTACAAAGGGTCTACAAACAGTACAAGAGAAGATACAACAGACAAATCCAGGGAAGGAGATGATAGTAAACTAGCAGAAGGATAGGAAGGGAAAGTCGAGTAACAGGATATGATAACAGAGGACAGAAAGGTTGGTGGAGCGCTCAGAGGAGCAGGAAGGCAATGAGTAAGCCCACAAGAGTGGGACGGTAAGGTAGAAATATCAGAGGAAAAGGGCTTAGGGCAACAGAGTAAAGCAGACTGCACGGCAAGGATCCCAGAAGGGCCGGGCAGTAAGGAGTGAACCCTGAGGGGCAGGGCCGCCGAATGTAGAAGGTTGCAGAGGGCTGTAGAGGGCTGCTAGGCCGAGGACCCAGCGGGGAAAAAGGTAGAGGGTAGGCAGCGGAGCGTGATAAGCTGCAAGTAGGAAGCCCAGAGGACAAGGGCTGTTGGCAGCCGGAGAAAGGTAGGCTGTAGAGCAGGGAGCCCAGAGGACAAGGGCTACGGCAGCCGGAGTGAGGAAGGCTGCAGAGCAGGGAGCCCAGAGGACAAGGGCAAAGGCAGCCGGAGAGAGGCAGGCTGCAGAGCAGGGAGCCCAGAGGACAAGGGCAAAGGCAGCCGGAGAGAGGCAGGCTGCAGAGCAGGGAGCCCTGAGGACAAGGGCTAAGGCAGCCGGTGTGAGATAGGCTGCAAAGCAGGGAGCCCAGAGGACAAGGGCAAAGGCAGCCGGAGAGAGGCAGGCTGCAGAGCAGGGAGCCCTGAGGACAAGGGCTAAGGCTGGAAAGCAGCAGAGCGTGATACGCTGCAATGTGGAGAGCCCGGCAGGGCAAGGGCGGAGACTGGAAGGCAGCAGAGCGTGATCCGCTGCAATGTGGAGAGCCCGGCAGGGCAAGGGCGGAGACTGGAAGGCAGCAGAGCGTGATCAGCTGCAGTGTGGAGAGCCCAGAGGGCAAGGGCGGAGACTGGAAGGCAGCAGAGCGTGATCAGCTGCAGTGTGGAGAGCCCAGAGGAGCAGGGCTGAGAGGCAGGGAGCCTGGAAGGCTATGACTGGAGGCAGCAGGGTGGAGCAGGCAACAAGGCAGGGAGCCCAAAAGGCAAGGGCTGTAGGCAGCAGGGTGTAACAAGCTGTAAGGCAGGGTCCAAGCAGGAGTGAGGGTAAACAGCATACAAGGATCCGAAGACACTCGCGAAAGGTGGAGGAAGGACTCTCAATGCAAGAGGCTGAGCCACTGCAGACAGCAGCCTTATATACTGCCTAGCCCAGCACAGAGGCAGGCCAATTGGTTTCACCTGGCGAATCACACCTGTAGGCAATCGGCCACCTCCCTTTCTGTTCCTGGGCTGGTGGAAGCAGGACCAGACTCTAAGGCTTCTGGGGGGTGTAGTTCCACAGAAATCCAATAGGAACGGCCAGGAAACAATGCTTGCGGCCAGGTGCATTATGGTATGCGTAGTTAGTTGACAATAATCATTAAGTAGCAAAGTCAAAATGGAGCAAAAATGGATGTGCCCATGGCGCATGCATGACAGTATGCCCCTCTCCAGGCCCCTCTCCAGGCTCCCTGAAGACCGACCTGTAGGAAGAGTGTCTGTTCCACAGTACAAGAGTCTTACTCCAAAAAGACACATCATGAGGCACCAGAAACGAGTTGTAAGGTGAGAGTCTTGAATGACGGAGCCGGTACCAATGTTCTGAACCTTGGATGTAGAATTCAGAAAAGATGAAGTCTTTGGAACACAGACCCCAACTGTGTGTGCATGAAGAGAGGAACTGCGAAAAACTGCTGCAGGCTCCAAGATAGATTTTTCCTTGATGGGCAACAGTATGATGCTGGAAAGTGGAGCCATAGGTACAGCAGAGTTGGTATCTTTAGGAAGGTTTTCCAAGACATCCGAAGTAGTAATGACAACATTAGGGTTTGCCATAGAGAGTTCAGAGGATACAGCAGCGGTGAGATCTTGGATGGCTGTAGGGGGTATCGAGGCTGTAACAACTAGGTGTAAGGGAACCATGAGAGAGCCAGCGGGCTGGAAAACACCTGAGACTGGTAGAGTAAAGTCTGGCAGTCTTAGTGCTATAGATATACCAGCAGGAACAACTGGAGTAGTAGTTTCAGGATTCATAATAGCTATAGCGACCTCAAGATCTGTAGTAGGGGCTTCAGGAGTCTCAAATGTGTCCGGGGGTTTAGGAACCACAGCAGTAGGCAGATCATGAATAGCAGTTGGAAGTTCGAGTGCTATAGCAGCTACAGACAAATCAGGTGTTGCAACTACTGGTAGATCGGGTACCACAACCACTGGCGATTCAGGGGGTATCGAAGAAACAGAAGATGTTAATTTCTCGAGAGTGACTTCTGATAGCACAGCCACACTTTGGCAAGCCCCGATTGCCACTTCCGCATGCTCGGTGTGAACTGTGCCAGTCTCTTCAGCTGCCATTGTCATTGCAGAGGAGGTTGTAGGTGTGGGTACTGGACGATAGGCAAGGGTGAGGGCGGAATCATCCTTTGACTCAGAAGGATTTTCAATCAGTGGACCACCCTTGTCTTGCGGTGTAATGACTGTGTGCGTGATATGACCCACCGGAGGAGTTAATTCTTTTCTATCAGTACAACAACCTGAGCTTCTGCGGCTGGAAGGTGAAAGAGCTGTGTCAATCTCTAGAAGGGATACATATGATATATTTAGGTCTTCCATCTGCTTGGTAAATGTCTGTATACTTTTCTGTATGGCAACTCCAGGCCTTATCATGTCGATGTCTAAAGATAAGATGTCAGGTGTTGGACATAGTGTCAAAAGGTCTGGTGACTTGTGTCCCTTCATAAGATTCTTGTGATACAAATAAACAAAGTCATCATAAAGGTCTTCGGTCTTTCTTTTAAGTCGTAGGAGTTGTTTGTGTAGCAGGTAAGTATCATTAGTTTGATCTACAGCTTCAGAAGCGGGTGTGGCAGAAAATGTGGTTGTAGCAATGGGAAGACTGACCTTAGGGTTATTGTGGTTAATAGATACTGTGGAAGTATTAGGACAACCGATGGTTAGTATAGGTCTTTTGTACCCGGAACCAGATGCACAAACCTCAGGATAATAACTGCCTTGTCCTGTCGAATAAGGTTTTCCAGCATTCTGGGGAGCTTGCCAAGCTGATCTTGCGCATATTACACTGGCAACAGCGTATTCTGGTTTAGATTCTCTCACAATGAGTGATATGTCCTTAGCTGTTACGGTGTTAGAAGGCTTGTCAGAAGACGCAGGAGAGTTTTCCACTGTTTGGTCTAATAAGATCTGTAAGAATTCATTTTCTTGCTGTAGCTCTGCAACTGATAAGGACTGCGGATCATAGTCGCAAATGTCATAATAATTGTACATGGACTGCGCATGCGCGAGCCGCGCATGAAGACCTAATCGCGTCGGCTCCCGGTGGCCGCGATTAAATATCCTTCATTTATTCCGCTCCGGGAATTCGCCCGACCTCCTGAAGCAGCACAACACTGGCGGACCCATCCAGGCACTGCCTGCTACAACCCCGAGCAAAATCGGACCGGGGGGCGTGAGAAACGTCCCTGAGTCCGCCGACGCGAGACTCGCCACCATTGCTGGGTGGTTAACAGCGGCTCCTTCGCCCCTCCCCCCATGAGCTGCGGCGGCCACTGAGGCCCTCGGGGAGCGGACGAGCCGGGGGGGGGTGCCGAGGACGCCGGCCCGAGGCATCGCTCCGGCTCCTCCTGACTGCCGCCCGGGGCTCCTCCACCCTGCTGAGCCCCCTGCTTGAGACGGCCGTCCGAGTGCCCGAACCGCGGGCACGGCCGACGCTCGGCGCTGAAGCCGCGACGATCCTGGACACCAGCACTGCACGGACAGCAAGGGATCTCTACGCTGTGCTACCAGACCCGGCGGCGTAAACAGAGGCGAGCAGAACGCCTTTCTGCCCCCACCCGCCTCTCCCTCAATTTGCGGGACTGTCACGCCTGGGGTTGAGCCGCGACACGGGAACCGGTAACGCGGTGTTGCGCTCCCCCATCAGCATTAACGAGGTAAGGGCGACGCATTAAGGAGACGCCTCACCCCCCACCCAAAAGTGAATTCGGAGGTCCACCTGTGGGGGGCACGGAGCTGAGGGGACTGGGGACGCTCTCCTCCCCCATCACCATTAGCACCCAGAACTGGGGCCAACGTCCGCAGCACCCTCCACAAACGATCGTGGGTCCAGGGAACTGGCAATAACCTAACAACTGTGGGCAGTGACCCGGGGAGGGACGGAGGCCTCCCGTTGTAAAGGCCACGACTTCACGAGCACAAGGAGCGGGGCAGATACCCCACTGGGGCAGCCCGGTGTGAGACCGCGCATTGGGACAAACCCCCGAAATTCACCGGACCAACCCCGACCAGGGACCCTTGGAACCGCCAACGACAAAGGGATCTGCCCCTCAATCGACATAACTAACGGCCGCCAGGGGCAGCACAAAGTGGCGCGCACGGCGGAGAGCCGCGGCTATCGCCTTCCACACGTCATTCAAGAACTGAACATAATACGGGCTCCGGGGGGGCGTATATGCGGATGCCATCTCTGTGGGCCCGCGACCCTCCAATAGACACAACGGACCAACCATAGCAGGGGTCTGCTTCCAGCGGCCAAGCAATCCCGCCGGCACACCTGAACAGGGACACAATAGGGAAGGATCGTCGCTCGACAAACCCACCCCAACTCAGACTTTACAACGACCCCCTGGGGGCACCAATACGTCCCATCCGGACTTGCCGCCTCACACGAATACCCGACTCCGCCATGGGCAAAGATAAGGCTAGGAGGCAGACCCTACAAAGCAAAATGGACCTCTATACTGTGGAAGCCCCCCCCCGCCTGGAAATGCAATCCCCAGCGGAAGCGGATGGTGGGGAAGCAGCTCAGGACCCCCAACTCTCCCTGAGAGACTTAATGAAGGCAATTGGGGACTCGAGAACATCGCTGGAACTCAAAATTGGCGGAGTCTGCACGGAAGTATCTCTCCTACGTCAGGATCTGCGCAATTTATCGTCCAGAGTAGGAGAAGCGGAGCAAAGAGTGTCGGACACAGAAGATAATGTCCGCCAGTTGGAACAACAACTCGCCATAATTGCCCAGAAGGTTAACCAACTAGAATACCGAGCTGAAGACAGTGAGGGCAGGGCACGGCGCAATAACCTCAGGATTCTTGGGATCCCGGAGAAAGAGGAGGGCCCCAGTGTCGAACTTTTCCTAGAAGACTGGCTGACCCACATCTTTGCCCCCAAGAAACTGTCGAAATTCTTTTCTATCGAAAGAGCACATAGGGTACCCACTGGGCGACCAACCCCAGGAGCCCCCCCCCGAACTATAATTGCACGCCTCCTGAACTACCGAGACCGAGACGCCATCCTCCAGATGGCACGGGCCTCCGGCCCAATCACATACAACGGCTATAAAGTAGGGTTCTACCCGGACTACACTAAGGAGGTTCAGCGGGCCCGCCAGTCGTTTGACTCGGTTAAGAAAAAGCTTCACTCTCTATCCATCAAGTTCGCCCTCTTCTTCCCGGCGTTGCTCAAGGTCCACCACGAGGGAACGACACACCTATTCCACAGCCCCAAAGAAGCATGGGACTGGCTCGAAACACAGATCCTTAATGGGCCGACGCCTCGACGCTCGCCCTCTGGGCCGCCCGCTCGCAAACCCGGGCCCGGGCAGGACTCGCCGCCTCCTACTCCGATGGGCCCCGAAACAGAAACACCAAGACCCCCCCTCAGGAATACCACTGAGAACGGATGAGGCCTGGGCATCACAATACTGAGGTCACCAGGGGACACCATGGAAACTACACCACCGCGGCCACCACCACCTTGACACCGCAGTTCCAAACACAGTCAGGGCGTCTCCACTGGAGCCACCACCCTAGGTCGGGTCATTCCGACGAAGTTTACGTTCAACAAGTTATAAGTTCGATGTTAGGGCGACAGGTGCTCCCAGTTGGAAGGGAAGTGCAGGGTGGGGGGAGTTTTGGGGATTTGAAGAAGCAAAGTCACGGGAAAAGAAAGCTGGAAAACGATGAAAGCAGGCAAGTCAGACAAACACTACGGTGGGCCAGGTTCAGAGACGCAGGCACCTGCCAGTTCTCAGACACTCCGATGCGAGGCGGCCGCTGGGGGTCCCCCCCACCCCGAGAAGGAAACAACTTATGCCCCCGTGGGGAAAATGCAACGGCCACTAATCCTCTCAGACACCCCAACAAATAGTCTCACGCTGACAGGATGAACTCCAACAAAGTGAAGATACTGTCCTGGAACGTCAATGGCCTCGGCTCCAGCATAAAGCGAAGACTGGTACTCCAGTACCTAAACCGACACTCGCCAGACATTGCCCTCTTAAATGAAACACATCTGACAGGCACCAACACCATCTTTTTCAAAAGATCCAACTACTCGAAGGTCTACCATGCCGGATTCACGAAAGGGGCGAGGGGCACAATGATACTCGTCCACAAGAGAGTTCCTCTCCATGTTAGGAAGATCAGGACGGACCCCCGGGGCCGCTATGTGCTGTTGCTGGCGGACATCTGGGGTGAGAGATGGGGCCTGGCAGCGCTCTATGCCCCCCCCACACTGACGAAGGAACTGCTCGCTGAATTACAGAACTTACTCCTGGAGGAGGAGGCGGATGTGTGGGTGCTCGGAGGGGACTTTAACGAGGTAATGGACATCACAATCGACAGAACCTATAGGAGAGCTGGATCACGTCCCACCTCTACGCCGCTCAACACGTTTGCAGAAACCTCAGGAATGGTGGACACCTGGCGCACACTCCATGGCGACGAGGCAGGGTTCTCCTTCTATTCTGGGGTCCACAAATCATTCTCCAGGATCGACTACGCCTTCATCCCTCGCAATATAACCCACAGGCTCCTCGATGCTGTATTCCTCGCAAGAGGGATCTCGGACCACTCCCCGCTTCTCTTGACCCTCAAGAACTCTTCCTGCCGCTCAGACAGTAACTGGCGCCTAAATACGTACCATCTCCGTCTCCCCGAGATTGCAGAAGAGCTAGAGAAGACGACAGCGGAATACTTCGAACAGAATGTGGGCTCGGTGGACTGCCCGATCACAATCTGGGAGGCATACAAAACTGTCCTACGAGGGGAGGCTATCTCCAAGGTCTCCGCCTACCAACAACGCCAAGTCCAGAAGGTCAGGGATGCAGAGACACGCGTCCTGGAGTGTGAGCGACAAACCCTCATACAGAACACCCAAGAAGCAAAGGAGGCGATGCTCACGGCGCAGGCCGCCCTCAGTAACCTGTCCCTAGACAATGCACGAAATGCTCACCAGTTAGTCCGAAGCCAAATATATGAAAGGGGCGACAAAGCTAACAAGACACTGGCCTGGTTGGAGAGACGCGTGCAGAGCAGGGGACACGTTAGGGCAATCAGATCTCCGGATGGGACACTACTGACGGAAGATTCAGATATCGTCGAGGCATTCGCCACCTACTACAAAAATCTTTACACCCCGCCCACGGGGAACCCATTAGTCGAACCCTCCCGATACCTCGACCACATCGAAATCCCGACACTCCTGCAGCACCAATCAGACCTCCTGAATGCGGATATTACTGACACTGAGGTGCAGGAGGCACTGGCACAACTCCAGCCCGGGAAAACTCCGGGCCCCAATGGGTTCCCAACAGAAACGTGGAAGTGCCTTGGTAGCATGCTCCCCACCCACATGCACCGCATGTTTCTACGCAGCAGGGAACTAGGAGCACTCCCCCCAGACCTCAGGAAGGCATGCATAGTGGTCATACACAAGCCGGGGAAACCCCCGGAGGAATGTGCCTCCTATCGCCCGATATCCCTGATTAATGGCGAAGCGAAGGTCCTCGCCAAAACACTCGCCAACAGACTACTGCAAGTGATTGAGACCCTAATCCATCCGGACCAATGCGGTTTTATGCCCAATAAGTCGACTCGAATGAACTTGCGCAGGGTCCAATTGGCGCTATCCAGGGCAAAGGAGATACCAGCTCCACTCGCCCTCCTGGCGGTGGACTTCAAAAAGGCGTTTGACTCAGTGGGGTGGGATGCCTTGTGGGAGATCATGGCCAGGATGAACTTGGGGCAGACGTTTATATCGTGGGTAAAACTGTTATATGCATCCCCGGAGGCCACGGTGAGGGTGAACGGCATGTCCTCCAAACCTTTCCCCCTGGGTCGAGGCACGCGGCAGGGGTGCCCGCTGTCTCCACTCCTCTTCCTCCTGGCCATCGAGCCACTTGCGATTGAGCTTAGAGCTAACACCAACTGGAATGGTTTCGTCTGGCCGGGAGGGGGGGAAGACCGCCTTTCGCTCTATGCGGACGACCTGCTCATATACCTTAGTAACCCAGGTGTCTCGTGCCCGGTGGTCTCCCGCATACTCGGGGAATATCAGTCCTTTGCAGGCCTAAAAGTTAATGAGGCCAAAACCATCTTCTTCCCGATTCAGGGGGGTGAGCCTGCGATCCCGGAGACCTGCCCATATCGCGTCTCTATCAGGGAATTCAAATACCTGGGTATACGGCTTGACCCGACGCTCGATGGGTTCCCCCGACTTAATATACAACCAGTAATAGAGCGGTTCATCAGAGACATCCCCCACTGGCAATCTCTCCCCCTGTCCCTTATGGGCCGGGCCGCACTATTTAAAATGATGACCCTTCCCAGACTATTGTATGTACTCCAGAACGCCCCGTTTCCCATCCCCCGGGAAACCTTCGCACTCATCGACAAGAATCTGCGCACATTGCTTTGGGGAGGGAAACAATCCAGGATTGCCCTTGACACGCTCCAAAGATCGGTGTGGGAGGGAGGCATCGGGTTACCTTGCATACGCACCTATTACTTGGCCACACAAATAGGAGTAGTGAATGACTGGATACATGCAGACCCCACACAGCCACACAACCGTATAGAGCTGGAGACCATGTCCCCACTAACACCGCTCCAAATCCTCTACGCCACCCGCGACCAACTCCCGGCGCTGCCCAAAATGTCCCATCATATCCGGAGGGCTTGGCGGGCCGCTCACAAGCTAATTGGCTGGGAAGGCCAACCAACACTGTCGCAACCCATATGGCACAACGCGCTCCTCCCAGAACTGGTAAAAATGGGCCCCTTCGGTCACTGGCTGACCAAAGGAATACACACATTAGCACAAATTATACAAGAGGGCCGCCTCTTGAGCTTTGAGACCATGCGCGAACGATTCAACCTGGCTCCCATGGATCGGTTTCGGCATGCGCAATTGTCCCATGCAATCCGCGCCCAATTCCCCGACACAACGGTCCTACCCCCTTGCTCCCCCATCGAGACCAATATTCTCCCGCAGTACATCTCTTCTAAGGTCACTTCCAGCCTCTATCAGGCCCTTAGCTCATTCGGGACTCCACAACTCGACGGACTAAAGGCAAAGTGGGAAAGGGACCTGGGCCCCCTGGAACCTGAAGACTGGGTAGAAGCATTAATGTCCCCCAGAGAAATTGGGATAGAATCCAAGCTTAGGCTCATACAGTTGAGGATCCTACACCGTTCATATCACTCGCGCACTGCAATGGCCAGATGGGGTGGAATAGAAGACGAGACATGTGTCCGATGCAAAACTGAACCCGCCACCTTCTACCATATGATATGGGACTGTCAGGTGATACAGGCCTTCTGGGCGGAATGTGTTAATACAATCTCAGCCGCTCTGGGGACACCAATTCCCAGGGACCCCAAGATGGTACTATTGGGCATTGGAGGAGAAGTAGACCTGTCCAAACATGAAAAAATGTTCTTGGCAACGGCGCTGGGGGCGAGCAAAAGGCTTATAGCGGCCAATTGGGGGTCGGACGAACCATTGAGCCTGAATCGATGGAGTAACGAGCTGGACCGAGGTGCTACCTTAGAGCGCCGAATTTATAATGCAAGGGGCTGCCCCCGTAAATTCGAGAAAATATGGGGCAAATGGCTAGATGCTCAATAAGTTCTGTGGGTGGGGGTGCACCGGTAGTGATGCTTGCCTTGTTTGCCTGCCTGGTCCTATTGTTGTCTTGTTGTCTTCTGGTCCTCGGCCCTACGGGCCCCGTTGATATGGACGACTGCCTTCAACTTGTATACTGCTGTGATTGCCTTCCACATGTATACTGCTGACTCATGTCTTATTCTTATATGTCTCTTATGTTTTGTTGTTTAAATTCAATAAACAGAGTTATTAAAAAAAAATAATTGTACATGGAAGAAGGGTCAGCTAGCCAGTGGGTATAGTACCGTGCTTGTAAATCTTTGTTTTCTAAGGCGAGACTGTCCTTTAGGGAAACCATAGGTTTATGCAAAGGTTTCTTAACTCGAAAGGGAAGCATCTTTGGTCTGTGTGTGCCCTTCCGGCCAATGGAATAAGAAATTTTTGGCTCTTGCATTCTGTCACGAATGGCACTCTAATACGAGTGGCACAAGACACCCAGAAGAGTTTGGGTGCTGAAATAAAGTGGACAGATAGGAACACACACAGCGGAAAGGAAAGGGAGTGAAGAGTAGGGAAGAGTAGCAAGGGAAAAGGTACAGAGTGAATACCCTCTTGGGGTGTATGCAGAATAGGAAAAGAGTATTCCACGAACCTTGGAAATACTCTAGCCTTCTGCACAGTTTGCTATAACAGAGTCCCACGCTGTTTGCTCATAACTTGGAACAGCAGCTATGGGTGTCTGTGATATAGAAACGAGACAAGGGAAGGGGCAGAGGATGACTGATGGGAACCAGCAGACAAGCTCTGTACAAAGGGTCTACAAACAGTACAAGAGAAGATACAACAGACAAATCCAGGGAAGGAGATGATAGCAAACTAGCAGAAGGATAGGAAGGGAAAGTCGAGTAACAGGATATGATAACAGAGGACAGAAAGGTTGGTGGAGCGCTCAGAGGAGCAGGAAGGCAATGAGTAAGCCCACAAGAGTGGGACGGTAAGGTAGAAATATCAGAGGAAAAGGGCTTAGGGCAACAGAGTAAAGCAGACTGCACGGCAAGGATCCCAGAAGGGCCGGGCAGTAAGGAGTGAACCCTGAGGGGCAGGGCCGCCGAATGTAGAAGGTTGCAGAGGGCTGTAGAGGGCTGCTAGGCCGAGGACCCAGCGGGGAAAAAGGTAGAGGGTAGGCAGCGGAGCGTGATAAGCTGCAAGTAGGAAGCCCAGAGGGCAAGGGCTGTTGGCAGCCGGAGAAAGGTAGGCTGTAGAGCAGGGAGCCCAGAGGACAAGGGCTACGGCAGCCGGAGTGAGGAAGGCTGCAGAGCAGGGAGCCCAGAGGACAAGGGCAAAGGCAGCCGGAGAGAGGCAGGCTGCAGAGCAGGGAGCCCAGAGGACAAGGGCAAAGGCAGCCGGAGAGAGGCAGGCTGCAGAGCAGGGAGCCCTGAGGACAAGGGCTAAGGCTGGAAAGCAGCAGAGCGTGATACGCTGCAATGTGGAGAGCCCGGCAGGGCAAGGGCGGAGACTGGAAGGCAGCAGAGCGTGATCCGCTGCAATGTGGAGAGCCCGGCAGGGCAAGGGCGGAGACTGGAAGGCAGCAGAGCGTGATCAGCTGCAGTGTGGAGAGCCCAGAGGGCAAGGGCGGAGACTGGAAGGCAGCAGAGCGTGATCAGCTGCAGTGTGGAGAGCCCAGAGGAGCAGGGCTGAGAGGCAGGGAGCCTGGAAGGCTATGACTGGAGGCAGCAGGGTGGAGCAGGCAACAAGGCAGGGAGCCCAAAAGGCAAGGGCTGTAGGCAGCAGGGTGTAACAAGCTGTAAGGCAGGGTCCAAGCAGGAGTGAGGGTAAACAGCATACAAGGATCCGAAGACACTCGCGAAAGGTGGAGGAAGGACTCTCAATGCAAGAGGCTGAGCCACTGCAGACAGCAGCCTTATATACTGCCTAGCCCAGCACAGAGGCAGGCCAATTGGTTTCACCTGGCGAATCACACCTGTAGGCAATCGGCCACCTCCCTTTCTGTTCCTGGGCTGGTGGAAGCAGGACCAGACTCTAAGGCTTCTGGGGGGTGTAGTTCCATAGAAATCCAATAGGAACGGCCAGGAAACAATGCTTGCGGCCAGGTGCATTATGGTATGCGTAGTTAGTTGACAATAATCATTAAGTAGCAAAGTCAAAATGGAGCAAAAATGGATGTGCCCATGGCGCATGCATGACACAATCAGAGTTACAGGGTAGATTCTCTGTGGATATGACTGAGTAGTGTTGTTTGTGGAGGATGGCTAGTCCTCCTGGTCTGCTGGGCCTATTTTGTACGATCAGGGAGTAGCCTGGGGGGAAGCCTTGTGTGTGATGGGTCCATAGTTGTCAGTGAACCATGTTTCTGTGACAAATGGGATATCAGAATTGTCATTGCAGATGAGGTTGAAAATGTATTTATTTTTTTAGACAGATCTGGCATTAATGAGTATGCAGGAAAGCTTGTATGGCTTTGGTGTAGAGTCTGATGGGGGGTGGTGGCGGATAAGGGTGGCAGGGAGGGAGTATGGCCTGAGTGGGATCAGAGTGGTGATCAGTTGCGGTACAGTAGGCATGAAGGCGGGGAAGCAGTTGGAGGCATGTCAGTGTTTTCTGTGGGGGAGGGGTATGTGGGCTGTTAGTAGGCGAAAGGGGTTTTAGTAGGGAGGTGAAGAGTGCCAGGACGGGTTGAGCGTGGGAGGAGAGGGTTTGGAGGAGTAAATAGACGGGTAGGGTGGGATGCTTGGTGGACTTGAGGATAGAACTGAGGGCCTCTTGTGGATGATGCTTATGTTTTTAGCAGGTCATTTGGGGGGCATAGAGCTGTGAGTGGGAGGAGAAGTTGAATGAGGTGCACTAGCCAGGGCAGCCCATGCTGTACCAAGGGAGGTGAAGTGCGAAGAGGGGGTACTGGGAGTTAGTGTAGGTGAAAGAGGGTAGGATGATTGAAAATGGAGGACATGGGCTGGGGTGGTGTTTTTGTTATTGAGAGGGAGGTGAGGGTTTGTGAAAGTAGGTACTGTCTGGTGGTATCTGGTGCTGATGTTCTGGGAAGAGGAACGCCAGTCAGCCACTCTGTTCCTGGAGGTGTGGGGGACGCAGGGGGAATGGGTTTTGGTGGATATGAGGAGAGGGTGGGTGGGGTACACAGGGTGAGAGAGGAGGTGAGTTAGGTTGGTCGGGAGGTGGGAATGGGTGGAGACATAACATAGACCAGTGGACAGGGACTGATGTAATGGGCCAAAGAGCTGAGAGAAATGGGGGCTAGACCCTCTTTTTTGTGAGGGGGCCTGACTCTAGAGGGTTAGTGCTCGCGCGACTGGTTTATTTTGACGATCGAAACAGCTGAGCAGGAAACCAAAACTCAGAAAGAAGAACTCCAAACTCTTGAAGACTAAATCAAAAAGATTCTGTAATCCCAGAAATCAAGACCCACCTGGAAAAGATAGAAGAAATAAAGAAATTCCAAAAATTCACAATTGACAAAAAATTGTGGAAATTACAAAATGACAAAGAATTATAAGAAGGAGAAAACCTACCCTTATCTAGTCCCCGGGTTCTATAACTAGCTGAACCAAAACACATCAACCAACAGACAGAACCCCAGAAGACAACATAAAAAATGTGTGACCTTTTCCAATAGCTCAAATAGCAGCGACTCGGATACCACAACCAGTTGGCAACCAAATGCACAACGAGCACCGACCCAACAACAACAATTTTTTCAACGACGAGGATAACGCAGCCGACCGCGTTACCAAAGACAACACCCTATGCGCACGTGACAGTGGATCCCACCAGTACAACAGTCATGGTGATCCCTATTTTCAACCTGAGCAACCACATCCTGTCCTCCGACAAAATCAGCATACTTATTAAGGGTCTTAGTTTTATCCCAAGCACTCACGCTGATAGGTTTCAAACAGAGGACGAACTACGTAGGTTCTTCTGTACAATCCGACTACGCTACTTCTTCAGAGGTAGCCCAGAAAAGGAACCACCAAAATCAACTGGTCTAAAACCACCGTCCACTTTCACACCACTATCATCAATGGTTTGCCCAGAAATCCTCTGTTTTGAGAACCGCATTTCTAGGAGAATATGTTTGACAACAAAAGGGCACACTTCAACAACAATCTCTCAGCTACCCAGAGACTCGCGCTGAAATCACTCAAAGGTGATCATGACTTCCTAATCAAACCAGCCGACAAAGGCGGTGGCATCGTCCTTTGGAGCCACCTCCTATATAACAATTAAGTTACCAGACAACTGTCTAATACCAAATTCTGAAAACAGATAACAACCAACCCAACCACCAGAATACTTTCAGAAATCGAAAGCCTCATGTGCCACGTCTTTGAAGAAGGCTGGATAGATGAAGACGAGAAGGCATTCTTGGTCAACCATCACCCCATCCTACCAGCTTTCTATCTACTTCCCAAGATCCACAAAAACTTAGAAACTCTTCCCGGCAGACCCATAGTGGCAGGCATCGGATCAGTCCTGGAGCCTCTCTCGATCTACATTGATCACTTCCTTCGGCCATTCATTTGCCAAATACCCTCATACACACAAGACACCACGACTATGATAAAGAAACTGAGCACCTTAACGATGGACCAAGAAGACCTCCTGGTGACCCTGGATGTAGAGTTACTGTATAAAAGCATCCTACAACTTGAGTGCTTACAGGTCTAAGGATCCTACCTAGACCGAAGAATGTCACTTGAACCACCCACAGCATTCCTACTCGAATGCACGAGAATTGCACTAATCGAGAACTACTTCTTCTTCAAACAAACCTTCTGTCAAGAATGTCATGGCACCAGCATGGGGGACACCTTTGCCCCGGACGTTGCAAATCTCTTTATGGACTCTTTTTAAAACAACTCGATCTATCATGACTCCAACACTTTCAAAGACTCAATCAGATGCTGGCTCTGCTACATAGACAACGTCTTTATGATTTGGAAAGGAACCGAAAACAACCTTTTTATATTTCTGCAATGGCTAAACTCACGGAACACATGTATTAAATCCACAATTGAACACAACAAGAATCGAATACCGTTCCTGGATTTGGAAATCTGCAAAAACCCGAACAACTCACTCAGCACGACCCTGTATCGCAAACCTACATCTAAGAACACCCTCCTAGAATAAACAAGCTTTACCCTGCAGGCCTAAAAATGAACCTAACTTACGGGCAATTTCTCAGAGTCAGATGCAATTATTCCACCCTTAGTGACTAGGATCTTAAGAGCAAAGAACTAGCCACCCGTTTGAAAGAATGTGGCTATCCCAGCCACGTCATGAGACAAGCCCGCAAAAGAGCGAAACACACCAACAGAGAAACCTTCCTAACTCCAGCAGCAAGAGTACAACACACCACCAAAATGACCTGCGTCACTACTTTTACCCCTCTGAGTAACTCAATTAAAAAAGTTGTTCTCAAACACTGGGAAGAGCTGCACACAGACTCCTTGAAGCCTGAGAAGCCGAGATTCGCATTCAAATGAAGCCGTAACCTTAAAAACCATCTAGTGCTTACATATGAAGAAGTTGATCCTCACAGTAACCAACAAACAACACTATGACACCTTCCACCTGTGAAAGGCCATTACAAGTGTGGGAATTGCTCGGTCTGCTCCCTAACCGAAAATATGAAAACCATCAATCTAAATGGAAAACCCTGGACTTTGAACTCTTTCACAAATTGCAAGACTAAGAGGTCTGTCTAGATCATTAAATGCCCTTGCAATTTTATATATGTAGGCAAATGTAAAAGAGAAATAAGACAACGCATTTGCGAAGACCGATCGTGCGTAAAAAACCTAGTAGAGGAAAAACCCCTAGTTGCACATTTCAAGGCAAAGAAACATACCCACAATTACATCTTTTGGGCTGTACTGCACACGGCAAAAAATCCTTTTTGCGGGGGGGAGGGGATAGAGATTTGGCTCTACGTAGACTAGAACAGAAATGGATTTATCGTTTAGATTCCGTAAAACAGGGCCTGAACATTTCAGTCGAGTGGAACCTTTTCTTCACCCAGTAATCGCTCTGATAGTACTAAAAACAATCTCTGTTTAACAGATCCTTGTCGAGCCAATTAAATATTCACCATGTTTTCAAATTCTGTTATGTGTAAACCTGTTTTAATCTCTGCATATATGCCTGCAACTGTCTAAAATAATTAATGTCCTACACAAATTGTACCACCCCCTCTCTTCATGCAGTATTCGCTCTGGCAGCACATCATTTATTTCTGTCAATCCATGTCGAGCCACTTTATTATTGCCATTACTATGTCTTTCTAATTCTGTTATGTGGAAACCTGTTCTGATTCTCTGCAGATACGCCTGAGATGTTCTACCAGATTTGTACCGCTCTGTGATATTTGATTGCACTATGCATCGTACCACACAATTTTTGCTACCATACATACATATATGATCTTTCTCACTGGTTAACACGCTGCAACACGAACGTGGAACCTTTGTCAGTCCTTCACCATGATAAATATGTAACGTATATATGCAGATCAATGGTTTCCATGATTTTGGTTTAATAAGAAGAAAGACATTTATATTTGTTTCCACAACGAGGCTCGATTAATTTGTGAGAACATAAGTCTGCCGAGGATATCATACAATTGATTCGCTGCAGCTAACCTATTAGCTGCGACTGATTCATTCTTGAACACTACTCGCCCACTCATGCGCAGTCTATTCTCTCGCACTCATTAAAGTTTTGTTCATTGAATAAAAAGCTTTGTTCAATACACGCATGCGCGCAGCCACCCAACGAGATCACTGCACGTATACAGCTCCGCTCGGGAAGTAAGAGTCCTGTACCACAAGACTGGCTCTCCCTTTCCCCATATTTTGCCACTGTATTTGCTCCCCAATCAGGAACCACTCAGGATTTTCTTAACTGCAAGCGCTCGGCCGCTTTTCTCTAACTACGAGTGCACACCAACCACTACCGCACCGGCCTCAGTCCTTTCACAACTCTGCTTACTATGAATAGCCCTCATACGAGACTCCTCGGTCCTTCAATTACTTATCTCACAATCCTGCCTACTACTATGAGCCCTAGCATTAGACCGTCTAATGCTGTTTTTTCACTAATTTCACGAGAACGTTCACTGGTTCATAATAAATACTTGACCACTGGCCATAGAGTTACGTTACAACAACGTCACCATGCGGCTACTCAATTTTCAATATTTAATTTTGACCTCAGCCTTGCATCCCAGGGCTTTAGGTTACTCCTCGCTGCCGAGCAATCATCACTACTGAAACTCTATACTTCGATTCCACCAAACGGCCTCCAGGTACAACGTTTGCCTTCTTTCTCATAATACCATACCTGATGATTTCTTCCCAATCCACAATCATAATATGGACATTTTTATAATTTAGACATTTGAGTCTGACGTTGCAGACCGAACACCAAGCCACCTGAACTAGACCCAGCTGGCACCCTACTAATTTTCTCGCCATGACGCCACCAAAGTAATTTAGGTAGGTTCATCTTTTTGCAGTGTACTTTCATTTCTGACACATTTCTGATCACCATCCAACTAATTTAGGTTTTTAAACTCTTTAGTTGCACGCCCATCCCCATACAACATCGCCTTTACCACAATCAATGTCCTGAAGACAGTTTGGTGTCCATAGCAGCGCTGTTCCATCTACACAGCCACTGCTATTCCACTACTCACCGAACCAGAGACACCAGCAAGACCCGCTGTGTCGACAATGTTAGCGTATTGCTACTTGATTTAGTAATACATGAAGTAACAGTCACTCTTTTTTTGTATTTACTAACCCACACAAAATACATACTACAGTGTTTTTTAATATGCATAACCAACGTGCCACCTAAGGCACATGTCCATCTGTGTAAATATGTGTCTTTTGTTGTGGTAAATGAAACTTACTTTTTATGCCAAAAACCATTATCATCAATTTTTGTTCTTGGTGATCTCTAATAGCTAGCAAAGATCTTTATCTAGCTCCACTGACACCATTAAGGTGACCTCCCCTGGCGTTAATGACAAGGGTAGCCTTTGACTCTAATCCTCTTGTGATGGGCCGAAGAGCGCCAGCGTGCCGCTCTGTTCTGGAAGGTGTGGGGGTAGGGCACGGGTGGGTTTTGAAGTACTGAAAGCCTCCCTCACAAATTGGTGCAGCATGGACAGGGCCTTGCAAATGTATACTGGTAGCGCATTCGGGGCCAGTGATGCCGTTTTTACAAACATGGAGAACTTCGGTATTGGCAAGGAAACTGTCTGCAAGGGCCTATACAAAATTCACTCATGGATGTGCATAGGTATATCACAATCGGGGCCACTGGAACTTCCCTCAGGCCATGGCAGAGGTGCAGCATATACAAGGCCATGCACGTATTCCTTCAAAACGGTTACAGGTGCATCCTGGTCGGGCCATTGCAAACATTCCTAAAAATTGGGTACATGGACAGCATGGCCAGAGCCAGTGCATAACCCCCCCATACCTCCGCATCTTCCCCCACCACAGACACAACATGCACAGAAGTTCTGTTTAAAAAAAAAGGTTACAGAATGGGTCCTCCTAGGTCCATGCAGTCTGCCAGCTTCCATGCACACACAGCTCTCTTCTTTCAGTTGCCCCTATGCACCAATCAGGAGATCCTACCAGAAGCAGACACGGGAAGGAGCTGAACGGGGGGGGGGGGGGATTTAACAGCGCAAACCTGTTTGCTTTCTGCACTCTGTCTCATATCTTGCTGTCGGCCCTTCTTTTGGTGTGGAAATGGAAGGGGGGGCAATTCAAATGTGGTGGTAAGCACGGTTGTTGGTACACCCAAGAGGGCATGCACACAAACAGAAACAAACACACTGAGTCTTGCTAACATGTTCATTTATTGAGAGGGGTCACAGAAAGCTTCCACTCCCAAATCTGCCCAGTTGCCTCCGGCCAGTATTAGGCTATCCAAGGAGGGGATGTGCCAGGGGGGAATCTGGGGACTGCGGGTCAGTATGGCTCAGCTGGAGCAGAAATGGCCCTGCAGGAAAACCTCTATCACACTTCCCTATGTTCATTGTCATCCTAAGTGGCCTGTTAGTTGCACCCGCCCTGCTTTTAAATCACCCCAATTTGGAGTATCAGACTCATTTTTATGATGAAATCGTCAGTATTCTGCAATGACATTCCAAAATGTTAAATTAGTTCAATGCCTTTTTCTGTAAGTTTAATATAATATCAGACAATCCACATACATCTTTGACTTGTTGAGAGCTATGCTTTTACCCTCAATATACCGACATCCTCCGCCAACATGCTTATCTAGGTTTTATAACCTGGAATAGATAAACATGTACCTGCATACAGAGGTGTACCCCAAAATAAATGTTTTCATGTAGTGCCCGAAATAACTGTCGACATGCAGCGTTTTTAAAGTTGCATGAATAAATAATACAAATGTAGCAAAATGCATTGGTAAGGCCAGTGCTCAGAGCAGCTCTTCCAACATTGCTTAAAAGGTTACATCAATCAGGTTGTTCATAATCATACCACTCTTTACAGGAAAATGTGCTATTTCACACATTTTGTAGAAAAGGCTGTTCAAGTCCCTGTTGCGGAACTTTCACGAGACTCCTGCACCCGCTCCACCTCTGTCCTGCACCTCATCCTGAGGTGCCCGCTCGGGCAGCCCCCAGAAGTATCTACCCCGGCTCTGCTGCCTCAGATGAGTGGCCTACTTCTGACCATCTCTGTCATGCAGTCCAAGGCGTGAGTAGGAAATGGCCCTGCCTCCACTGCCCACTGCCCAATGAGTGACGACTCTGAGACCTGTAAGCACTCTGGGTTGCAGGAAGGCCTCATGCAGCCACTTGGGCTCAGATTGATTTGCTTCGCTTTTGTAATGTACATTAACAGAGGGAAACACCTGTTATTTGGCACCCCCAGCTGGCCCGTGCATTAGGCTCTAATGCTTGCACAGGCGCCGACTTGCCGAGCGTAATGAGCATTAAACTATAGCAAAAATGACAGACTGACTGTCCCTGGATGTTTTATGTAAAATATGTTATCGTCTATGGGCTGGTGTTTTTACTCTCTTTCCTGTATTATGTAGTAGCGTTGTCTGCTGCTGAAATGCATTTTAACTTGGCTTGGCCATCTATATGCAGTATTAATGGCCATCTAAATGCGGAGGGTGCCAGATGACCCACGCCAGCGAGGACACTGTGTTCCAGTGCAGGGATCACCTTTCGCCACCTGCCGCGGTCTGGGCGTTCTAGTTTTGTGTTCTTACAATGGAACCCTACAGGCAAAGGCGAGGGCTGAAAAGCGTTGGACACAGTGACTGGGAGTCGCCTGGTATTACGATATCCTTGATTATACATTTGAAACAACTGTACTATAATGGCGCTTGATTTCCATATCAGTTTCTTTGAAATGGGCTTTTGAAATCTCCATTATTCGGGAAAAGTGCGCCATTTGTGATCTCGGAAATGGTCGGCCTCATTATTTATAGTTCTCAATCTCTGTGGAACTTTTTATGCACTCTTTATTAAGTAGAGGAGCCTAGCTCTCTATTTCTCGCTCTCTCTCTCTCCCCCTCTCCCCCCCCCCATAGGGGTAGGCCCTGAGCGGGCAAGACCCACCCAAAATCTGTATATTCCCACTCTGCAGCGCTGTGTGGGCATTTACAGATGTTAATGTCACTGTGGTGCGCCCAACTACATTATCTTCAGGGCCCACTCGTTACACAATCATGGATACACCTCTGTGAAATATTCCCTCTATAGGAGAGAGAGACAAAGTGCCAAATCTGCCGACTAGAAAAGCATTATTGGTGACACTGGCTCGAGAAAATAAACAAAGAAATAGGAATTGCCACTGCTTTCCCTCTGTATAGTCATTCCTGTCAAAGAGGTTAAGCTGCGCGCCTTCTTACTGACACACGGTATGCCTGAATGAACTATCGAACCCAAAGCACCTGAGACAAAACTGCATGCTCTTCTAACAGTATTCATATACTTTCTGGTTTTGTCTGGTATCAGCTAACATTTATGTCCTTTAAGATATTTGTATATTTACATTGGACAAAAAGCACGTAGACGTCAAAATGGCAATATTGACTCCCTATGTAAATTTATTCAACCGGGAATCCCTCTCCCCACAACGGCCCTTCCTTGCCGGGTGGTGTAACGTGGTAACCACTCAGCCAATGACGGCTGGAGGCTGCCGTCTTCCCCCACCGGGGTACGAGTGTTGTTCCCCTCCACTATCCCCCAATCCAAAGAATTCCCTCCCCAGCCTCTCAACCCCACTTACCTTCTTTTCTGTCCATTTCAGGAGCGGGCGCGCTGGAAACACTTCTGTTCCCAGCACGTCCGCTCCCGCTCCGTGACAGGCCGTCATGGAAAGGAAGAACGGACTGCAAGGTCCCTTCTTCCTTTCCATGGCACTATTTTTTTTTGTTTACAGTTTTCCCTATTTTTTGAATGGCCGCCATGAAATGGGAGAAGGCGTCCTGTTGTGGATCGGGAGCAGATTATAGTAGTCCCTTCTCCCGTTCCATGGTGGTGATTTTGTTTGTTTACTTTTTGTCATTCATTTTCAATGGCTGCCATGGAAATGGAAAACAGACATTGTTTTCCCTTCCCCGGTCGCCATTATTGATACTTTTTTTTTTCTGTTCCGAAACAGCAGAGCATTTTGGGACAGAAAAACAATGCTCTTAGTACCCCAGTCTTACGGGCCAGGGTACTAATAGCAATAGGCCCCAAGGAAGGCAGGCATTACCACTGCGGGTAATGCCCCGGGGTCTACTATGGGTCCCGGGGCATTACCTGAAGTGGTAATGCCCTCCCTGCTCATGGCCTATTGCTTAATTATAACACTGTTCGACTCCACCAAGCCCTCTATTGTTTCCTATGTAAGTATTCAGTAAAACAGAATATATAAGCACATGATGCATATGCATGTGCACATCTGACAATCCATCACAGCTGGCCATGTGTTCCACATTTGGTGGTCTGTGGCCGAAAAATGTGGACCACCTTTAGAAGTCAGGAGATTTTGAATGTCAATGAAACAATGTGCTGTAGAGCAGAGACAGCAGGGAGGGGTGTGGGATTTGCTCTGTTAGTTTAAGAATATGTGTGCTCGCTTAAATGAAGCAGTCTCCCACTGACTTGTTCATAGTTTCTCATTTGCCTTGGAGATGAACCATGGTTCAATATTGTGAAATTCTGTAAAAATGCCAGAAGCTTCCACTTTTGAACTTCAGCCTCACTGACATTCTCTCCCATTTGCTTCCCAGAATAAGATGCTGGATATAAACCTGCCAGAGGGAGCTTAGTAATTTATGTAACCTGACAACTAGGTAGCTAGCTGCCAGTTTACATGCATTACTACGCTCCCTATCTTCATGTGTGATTGTTTATGTAGTAGTTGGGCATTAGAGAAGGTTATTTGCCCAGCAGGCCTTTTTTTGTGTTTAAGTATATAACTGTCCAGCCAATCAGCAAGGTTATATGGTTTGAAATGTATGTAGAACTCACTCTCAAACTCTAGCATGCAAAAAGGTGTGCATTTCGTGCCAGTTCAAAATCAATATTCAACAATATTGATATCTTTGTTTAAAATTATCATTATCCAAGAGTACTACTCTGGGATTGATGTTACTTTATTCATTTTGACTTTGAATGCTCAAGATTAAACATGTATGTTGTGTGATGTCTTCCTGGGAACTACAAGTATTTTTGCTCGCTAGAACCGTGTTTATAACACAATGAATATGTCAGCATACTGCTGGTACAGACATTTCTATGGATGAGAGCCAGTTTGTTTATGGCTGGTTGTAGACTCTTAACAGTACCTCAGTATTTTGCAGACATGGGCCTACTTGTGCTCCGTTGGTGTGTCCCATACAGTGGTGGACAGGCAAAACAAAAAAGGCTCTTCTTGAGACTTGCGCCACGATTTATATAAAGGTATTTATTACACACAGTGTTTTGTATTTAATTGCCCCCTTTTGATGAGTTTCGGACTGCCTGGCCTTTATGAAATCAGGGCATGTGCGATCTCTTGTTATATAAGTTACAGAAATTAATCATGAGACAATAATTTTCAAACAAATATGGACCGATTAGGTCATCATTCATTCCAAAATCATTAATGCATAGGTATTATAAATGCATATTCAAATGAGTGTAAAGTACATCATATCCACAGAGAAATAGGATTGGGGTTCAATGTAGGACTGAGAGGGATGAGAAAGAAAAACAATAAAAGACAAAATGTAAAAGAAAAATAAAGAGTAAAAAGGTTACTGGAAGTGTACTGTTGTATGAAAATATAATCAGTTACCAGTGTTATTATTGCGTCTGAGTTAGGTACATTATGATGTTCTTACCATCCTTAGCCAGCTTTTCAATATGATTATCCTGGTCAAGTATCTATTGGGATATTTCCCTGTGCAGCTAAAGGTGAGAAGTGCAGCTAAAGGTGAGAAGACAATATTATCTTTTTGTTGAAATCTCCCCCAATTGCTCACGGACTGTCTATATGAGAGAGTCCAGTAGGCATAGTTGTTATTTAGCTTTTCTCGTAAGTAGGCATAGTTGTTATTTAGCTTTTCTCTTAATCGTGGTTGTTTATTTGATTGAACATATTATATACTGAACCATCGTTGTGCGAGCACGTAAGAATCTTCATTGGCTCGTGTAAGTAGTATGATCATATGAATTTCCTCTGGTCATTATTTACTAGTGAAGTTGATTCCTGCCACTCACGTGGACAAATGGTTTTCCTAACCATAATTTAAAAACGACTACTTCCCATACATGAAAATTATTCTAGTCTAGACTTAGTAAATTCAATTGTTAAACGGCTGATAGGGAGACTTCTAGTGCAATAGCATTTGAATCTCATCCATCTGGGTCTTAAAGTAATAACCAGACTGATTCCGACTACAGATCTCCAAGCGTGTTGACCGCGCCATGTTAGTTTTTGTTATACTTGTTGATACGGCAACCAGGTTGCCGTTGCGCATTGTCGCGGTAACGTCATATCCTGTTTCTTGTCATTTCCGGTTTGTGTTTACTGTTACTGCCATATTGGAAAGTGCATTTTGAATAATGAAATCTATAAGGTTTTGTCAATAATGTGCCGTTATTGTGGCCCAGACCATTGTTGTTAGTTTGGATTTTGCTAATTTATTATGCCGTACTTGTATAGTTTATCTCCATTACTTTCACGGCTACTTTTAATTCCTTTGTTGTTAATCAATGCAGGGAAATATATTAAGATGTTAACTTTGTGTGCCCAACGTATCTCTGTAGCACATTTTATTTATCAGTTATTACAATCTCTTATATGGCTACATATCTAAATGCCAATTCCACGGATTGAGGTGTGTTTATGTTAATGAGAGCTCTCTCCTTTAACTGATATTTAAATAAATACCGGGTTATTCATTCTTTGTTCGAGTATGGGACCAAATCGTCTTGTTCTTCTACCTCTCATGCCTGGTACCCATAATAGATCAATAATAATGTATTGGAAGTCACCCCATTAAAGCTGTGTTGATCAAAATGTTGATCATGGGCATAGTTAATTTGTTACCTCACTCATCCATATTTTCATAAAAAAGAAGCCATTTCATTGTCCGAATTCAAACCCTTAATTGTAGTATTAAGGAGGCAAATTAGTCTTGCTTCTGCCTGTCTTAACAGTTTGAGTCTATCACCCCCTCTTCTGCCTAGGGTTACTTGTTGTAAGCCCAGGAATTTGATCTTGGATTTGTCCATCATCTGATGTTCTGTTTGCCAATGCAAAGAGAGCGGATATTTAGGATCTTGGCTGCCAATTTTATTCATATGCTCTCGTATTCAAACTCTCAATTCTCACTTTGTACTACCTATGTATAGTTTTTCACATATACAAATGATTCCATACACAATGTATTTGGATCTGCAATTCATTGCTTGCTTGATTATAAACTTCTTGCCAGTGTTGTCTGTATGTATGTTCCTATTGTCTCTACACGTTTGTAGATAATCGTTGGTCTCTCTGCTGCAAATTGTTTGATATGTTCATCCAGCTTCAGTAAGTGCCAATGCTTTGCCAGTAATTTCTTAAGGATACTATGATTACTGCCGTATTTCATAATAAAAATCACTTGCGGATTCGATGTGTTTGGTTTCTTTTTACTGCACAATGTCTGATTTCTGTCTATTTGGCTAAACTTCTGATATGCCCTTTTCGTGCTCTTGGTTGAGTATCCCCTTTGGGTAAATCTTTTTGACAATAACTTGCATTCGTTTTCAAATGTTTCCTGTCTCTCACGATTTCTTCTTGCACGTACATATTCCCCATAGGGGATGTTATTAATGATTGGAATGTAATGACAACTGCTGGCATGAAGTGTTGAGTTTACTTCTGTCTCTTTTCTATGTGTCCGGGTCCATTAATGTGTTCCATCACACTATATTGTTAGGTCCAAAAAGTTAATTTGTTGACTGTCAATTTCTCCTGAGAGTTCGATCCCAAAGTTGTTGTGGTTGATGCATTCAGTGAACCTTTGAAGCGGTGCCGGGGTTCCTTCCCATGTCAAAAACACGTTGTCAATGTATCTTGTCAATAGTTTTATTTTCGTGTCATAATCCTGATCTGTGTAAATGACGGTGTCCTCAAAGAGGCCCATAAAAAGATTCGCCAGCGCTGGTGCATATCTTGTGCCCATGGCCACGCCATTGGTCTGTTGGTAATATTGGTTGTTAAAAGTAAATACATTAAAGTCTAACGTGAGTTGTAGCATGTCTTTAATCATCGTTGTTTGTTGGTATACTGAGGCAGAGTCATTTTTGAATGTATAGTCAATTGTTGCAATGGCACATTTGTGTTCAATAGAGGTATAAAGTCCCTTACCATCTAGGGTTGCCAGTAAGTAATTCTCTTTCCAAGATATAGTTTGAAGTTTCTTGATGATGTTGGTTGTGTCTTTGAGATATGATGGTAGGAGACAGGCTCTTGGTTTCAAAATTCCATCTAGGTATTCAGAGATGTGTTCCGTGGCCCACCCTATACCACTTAAGATAGGGTGTCCCTCTGGTATTAATGTGTAAGGCATATGTATCTTAGGCAAAAAGTAAATCGTGGGTATAATAGGCTCTGTGATCCTGAGATATTCTTGTTCTTGATCTGTAATCAGTCCTCTTTTGTGCCATCCTGTTATGGTTTCCTGTAATTCTCGAACAATTTCCTGTGTTGGATTGCTAGCTAGTTCCTTGTAGCTAGTAGCCATAGTAGCTAGTACCACCCTGGGGTGGTAATATGATTATAGGCCATTGTTAGGTAGTCTTTATGGTCCATGATAACAATGTTGCCCCCTTTGTTAGCCTCCTTTATCACTATTGCAGTGTCTGCTGCTAGTTGTTTAAGGGCAATCTGTAGTCGGAATCAGTCCGGTTATTACGGTAAGACCCAGATGGATGAGATTCAAATGCTATTACACTAGAAGTCTCCCTATCAGCCGTTTAACAATTGAATTTACTAAGTCTAGACTAGAATAATTTGCATGTATGGGAAGTAGTCATTTTCAAATTATGGTTAGGAAAACCATTTGTCCACGTAAGTGGCAGGAATCAACTTCACTAGTAAATAATGACCAGAGGAAATTCATATGATCATACTACTTACACGAGCCAATGAAGAGTCTTACGTGCTTGCACAACGCTGGTTCAGTATATAATATGTTCAATCAAATAAACAACCACGATTACGAGAAAAGCTAAATAACACATATGCCTACTGGACTCTCTCATATAGACAGTCCGTGAGCAATTGGGGGAGATTTCAACAAAAAGATAATATTGTCATCTCACCTTTAGCTGCACAGGGAAATATCCCAACGGATACTTGACGAGGATAATCATATCGAAAAACTGGCTAAGGACGGTAAGAACATAATAATGTACCCAACTCTGACGCAATAATAACACTGGTAACTGATTATATTTTCGGACAACAGTACACTTCCAGTAACATTTTTACTCTTTATTTTTCTTTTACGTTTTGTCCTTTATTGTTTTCTCTTTCTCATCCCTCTCAATCCTACCCTGAACCCCAATCCTATATCTCTGTGGATATGATGTACTTAACACTCATTTGAATATGCATTTATAATACCTATGCATTAATGAATTTGGATTGAATGATGACCTAATCGGTCCATATTTGTTTGAAAATTATTGTCTCATGATTAATTGTTGTAACTTATATAACAAGAGATCGCACATGCCCTGATTTGATAAAGGCCAGGCAGGCCGAAACACGTGTCATCAGAAGGGGGCAATTAAATACAAAACACTGTGTGGAATAAATACCTTTATATAAAACGTGGCGCAAGTCTCCAGAAGTGCCTTTTTTGTTTTGCATATGCTTGTATACCTAAGGGTTGAACCTAGCCTTCCTCCCACCAACTCTGGGGGGACGCGAAAAGTACCTAAAGTGGGATTACTGGATAAATCCACCATTCCATTAAACTGAGGGAATTCAGAGTCTCCGGAAACAGACCGGTCCAAGGGAAAGCAAACAAAACCTTTTTGAGGCTTACAGGCAACTCTGGCGATTCCCCAGTGGTCTTCTATGTCATTAATTGGGTTGGATACCTGAGTATGGCGCTGGTCCCTCACAGACAATATATAGCTAATTATCAAGTATTTTACAATGAAGCATTGGAGATGAATGTACACAAAGTGCCTTTATTATATGGTGTGCCCAGGACACTTAGGGCACACCATACAAAGCAGGCACTTTGTGAACATTCATCTCCAATGCTCCATTGTAAAAATACATGATAATTAGCTATATATTGTCTGTGAGGGACCAGCGCCATATTCAGGTACCCAGCCCAATTCATGCAATTCAGACAAAGGTTTCTGATATACCTGATAGTATCTGGTGCAGTGAAAGTCCATACTTCTTAGAACTTCAACGGTTAGCGCAGAGTGAGCAGAACTACGCCGAACCTGTTCTAGACCTCAATAGCATAATATGATATGATAAGTTATTTATGATGCACCTGTACACAAGTGTTTCTGGGCATATGAGCCTCTTCTATGTGGGTGTCTGGATGTTCTGCTCCTCTAACCCCCTCTCCCAGTCCCACCAACCCCTTCCTTCCATCTGTCCTTCCATTCTGTTGAAGAAGCAAAGAATGTTTGTTTCGTTTTGTGTTTTACCAAAAACCTTGAACAAAACATTTAACCAATCCAACGCCCAAATACATACAAATAGAACTCCTAGCGAGATTAAAAGTCTACATTAATCCACTTCTGAAATTAATAAAATCTCCAAAAATCCTCAATCAATTTCAAGATTTTAAAACATAATGCTGACACTATTAATAACGCCTTATTACTACCACTAAAAATGCACAGCCAAAAGTCACCATGTTTGACCCTATAGATGTCATATCCAAAATGTCCCAACATTTGGCCATAAAGCTTCCAGTGGGTGATTTCTTGCTCTAAGCAGGTCATTTAGGTCCCTTTTTCTTCTGTTTAAATGCCTTTATATCCCTAAGCTTACTATTTGGACCCATTTTCCCACCTTTTCTTAGGTGGGGAACTCGTCATTGAGCTTGCTTGCTATGTTCAAGTGCATGGTTTGATATGGGGGCACTTTGAAAAGCATTTCCAAGGCCACTTTTGGTTCCCAGTCCGCCACCGGTCCTCTGGGCACAGAGCTCCGTTGCTTATCAGGGTCAGTGGTCGAAGTGAGCGGGAGCGGTTGGGAGCGGTGCTCCTCTACTTTTTTAAATTAAGGTTTACAGCTCCTATACTTTTATTTTGAAAAGAAACCGTTCCGGAACGGTTTTGTTTTAAAATAACAGTATAGGAAGCAGTAGAAACGTGCACATTCCCTTAAATAGGAGGCTAATGTGTTTGGGGGTTTGTATTGTGTGTGGGAGGGGGCAGGACAATGGGGTTTGTGAGGAGCGGGGCAGGCTAGCAGGGAACATAGTTCCAATACTTCTTTTCTTACACTTCGACCACTGATCAGGGTTTTCCGCCATAACTCCCACACATACCCACACACAGCGCAACGGTTAAATGGGGCTTTTTTTCACAACATCTTGAACCTAAAAGACATCTGGCACTTCAAAAACATGTTAATTCCCTTTTTACTAACATGCTTGTGGCGTAAGCACTGAATGCATGCCGTTTACTCAGCATATACAGTTACATGTTATCTGATCTGGTTTATAAGTAAGTGTAAAACTTTTATGTATGATTTTCATGAACTAGGTTATTTTACATGATTTGTATGGCAGAGCAAAGCTGCGTATTCCAATTTCCTAATCTGTTTTCCCAAACCAAAATAAATATTTGAATGCATTGCTGCCGGGACTGATTTTTATGCTGGCAGAAATGCTTCAGATTCCTATGTAACCCACCAGATGTTTGCACCTCCGTAAACGGGCAGATTCCATAGGAAATCATGTAAATGCCTTTCACCATGTAAGAACAGTGTGCAGTAATAAAAACGCGGCAAAAAAATGTCGTCTGTAATGAAAAATTGTGCCCGTGGTTTGACCCAGTAAAGGTGTACCCATTATACCATTTAAGTGGCGCAGGGTTAAGTGTGAGGGTTGCGGGGGTGTGCCCTGCATCCATTACATAGATTGCAGCGGCCAAACTGCAGCCTTTTTACTGTGATTTTTTGTGTAAACAGCAATTTTTGCAGCAATTTTAACACACGTAACTGTAAGAACATGGAAGGAGGGATAAAGGGTTGTTTGCGCTATGAAGTGCAAACAAATAACCGGAGCCAGAGTCCGCCCGCAGTTCCTTGCACCGATTGTACTTTGGAGCACAAACTATCAAGATTGCACGGTGGGGACCACATACATGGCAGTGCAATGCTGGCCCCTCGATGGAATTAGCAGGACATCAAAAAGGAGACATAGTAGCCCACACATCCAGGCATTGTACAATCGGACCGAAAAAAAGGCCCGACCGTAGAAAAAAGTACGGAAAATGCAACCACCAAAGGTTCGAACACCAAAAGTTCGAACCTTTGGTGGTAGCATTGTAGGTAAGCATACTGCGGGGGTGTCCCCCTTAACACCCCTCTCACTACACTGTGTGGTATAGTGAGCGGGGTGTTAAGGGGGACACCCCCGCAGCACATCCGAAAAAAAACCGGGGGCTGCGTCGGTGTCGCCCGCAACACCCCACTCACTATACTGTGTGGTATAGTGAGCAGGGGTTGCGGGGGACACCCCTGAAGCTCCCAAAAAAAGATAAGGACCCTGCGGCGCCGGTTCCCGATCACAGAAGTGAAAGGGAACTGGCGCCGCAGGCACTCAGCATGAAGAGAAGGTAAGTAGAGTGTGGGTATGTTGTGGGTGGGGGTAGGGGTGTGTTGAGGGTGTGGGTGGGGGAGTGTTGTGGGTATTTTGTGGGTGGGGGTAGGGTGTGGTGTGGGTATGTAGGGGTTTTGAATGCGTGTTCGCATGGGAAATGTGCGAACCTTTTGTAGTTCGCACATTTCTCATGCAAACCTTTCCATCGCAGACTTTTCAGCGACGGAAAAATCATGCAGATCCTAAATCCAGGCCTCACTGAATGACTGAATGCAGAATGTAACTTATTTTACGGCTTTTGGATGCTCTTTCACTGGCTATTGATTAATCTGATTTTTGCCTACAGAAATTTGAACTAGAAAGGAATGGCTTTGGGTTTGGAAATCTGTAACTTACAACTGATATATTGTCAAACGTCCCAGAGCAGTATTTGATGTACTATATTTGGCACCAATATTCCTCAAATGGCATTATTACCCCCCGCCATACATCACAATCCTTTGAATGGTTAAAACATTTAGATTTTCTATTAAAAAAACAATATAATTCTTCCATTTCTCTAATCTCATTACAATATTTGGCCTAAACGTGTTTCACTCTTTAAAAGAGATTCTTCAGGGCATAAGTACAATCAGATATATAATGCACACAGTTAATTACAATTGCCCCATTAATGTTCAAAAGAGAATTAATGACCTTCATTGAAATAATAGTATTTAAATTAAACATACAAAAATTATTAAAGCACGTTAAACTATTAGTGACCAAGCAGTCAACAAAACACAACATCATAATACAGTTAAAATGTTTAAAAAGTCATTGGAAAGGGGAAAGAAAAAGAAGTAACAGTAAAAGAAAAATAATTGAAATGTGCATTCGCGTTCCATTCGTTTAAGGCAATGAGCTAATGAAATATTAATATTATTTGTGCAACTGGTCTGCAATTACATTATGTTGTCCTCTAATAAAAATGTATATATAGTCATTTGGAGTGGTGTGGCTTTCTATTGGCAGGGCATGGACCCCTTTGAATAACTATTATCAATTAATGTGTTTTAGTGGCATAATTAATTTGATTAAGGACTTACATATTGTCTCCTTTAGTTCTTTTACTCTCCAAATGTGTGACTCTTATGCACAACCATATTTTAATAAAAACTCATTACTAACAGAGCTCTTCTGTAAATAAATGTTTTACTGCTATACTGCAATGAATTCCATGCACGTAAAATAGGTAGGCATTATGGCCGGTGACATGGCATTGATGCTAGAGGTAATTGCTGCTGGGGCAAATCACCTGACGGGGAAATACTGTTAGATAAAATTACTGTGAGATGTAAAAAAAGACCTCCAGTAAAACTCTTATTTTGCATAATTTGATAGGGTGCCCTGACTACTGCTGGTGGTAAACATGTACTTCCGGTAGTAAATAACAGTGCCAGTCTTAAAATAGGTACATTTCTGGCAGGAGTAAGGTCACTGCAGAAAAATAAATCGTTTGCATAATTACTGAGTGATTGTGACAACGCTGTACGGGCAGTTCACATCTGTAGCAGATGTTTAAATGTACAGCAACATTTAACACTAGTACGGAACTGGTGTTATTTTTGGAGGTAACTATCTCTTTTTTTAAGGTGTCCTTTATTACTGTGATTGGATCTGCTGGTGGTGATGGATTCGCCACCATCAGTTTTTCATCGTAGATTGGTGGGTGAATGTACCACTTCAGTAAACCAACACAGCAGACACAGCCCCGATTTTAAAGGAGGTGCTAAGTACCGAAAAGGTTGCAGAAAGCATTAGTGACATTTTAGGTACTTAGCACCTATTCTGAAGGTGGCACATTTTTCCGAAGTCAGAACGAATGCGCCAGTTTCAGAATATGTGTACCGGTTGCTAGGAAGGGCAGAAAATCACCCCAGCAACCAGCATGTACGGAATCTTTAATTTTCCATGCCCATTCTCGTGGCACTCCTCCACTTTTGCAAAAACTAAAAAGTGGTGCCAATATACACTACCAAAATGGTATGGTACCGTTCGGGTCGCTATTGTGGAGGAGTGCCATGATTAGTAGTATGATAAGCTCCCAGATTCGCAGAGGTACTGCTCAGTGAAGCTGGAGGCTTCTGCACTCCTTTCCCCAGCCATCATTCGCACCTTTGTGCCAGTGCATGGTGTTTGTAGCACACAAATATATATATCACACATGATATATATATATTAGCGTTGCATATTACAGGGCCTGCGTTAGCAGCCCTGTAGTTATGGTTAGGTTGCTCAACCCATAGAAAGGCTCTTTTTAGGCGGCTTACAACTTGGCCTCACAAAACTTTGCAAAAACAGTATATGGCCCATCAGATCGATCATGCGAAGTCTGGTGAGGTTTCGTCAAAGGGGAATAAAGTTATAGGGGGTCCCAAAATATGTGGTTTTTCCCATAGACGCAATGGAAATAAAATGTTGCTCATGTCTACAGGCCAAAACGTTTGACGATTGTTCACCAAATTTGTGGCAGGGGTGTCTTCTTGGGCCCGAAAGCGTGCTTTTGTAGATTTGGTGTAAATCTGTCCAGTCTTTTATTTTAAAACGACCAAAAAGTAGGCCAAAAAAAATGTGTGAAATCTGGGTTCGGTCTGCGGACTGACTTTCCTGTTAGGTCGCAGATGGGCTCCGATTGGCCCACAGTCTGGTGTGATTTTTGTGGACATGGGACACACTCGCTGATTGGATGGTTAAGAGCATGAGGTACGTGACATTTTTGGAGAAGGCCTGTCATGTTGGATACGCCATTGTCTCCAAACATTGCGGTAAAAACATATAAAAAACACAGCATTGCACCTGTGAAATTGATGAAACAATCTCTGAGGAGTTGAGGGGTGATGCGGATGGGATGGGATATGGCATTAAAAAGCCAAAAAACTGGAGGTTTTCCCCAGATGTCCATGAACAGTCAGAGGCAGTCCTGTGATGTTCGCAAACATCTTTGATGTTCGGGGGCAACTATGCTTATTTGTTCATTACAGGGTTGGTGAAGAGCAGTTTTTGGATGGCCTATAACATTGGCGCCACTGAATGAAGCTGCATGAAGTTTTGGAATTTTATTCTAGACCTAAGTCTCAAAGGTTCTGCAAAGTGTGGTGCTGTTTTGTCAAGAGGGAACAAAATTAGAGGGGGGTGGTCCCAACATATTTGAAAGGCTTACAAGTAATGAGTTTGCAAAAAGATTGTAGACTTAGATCTGAAAGTTTTTGCAAAGTTTTGTAGGATTTTCTCAAGAGGGGGAGTCATTAGAAGGGGTCTCAACATTTTTAGATGGCTTATAACTTAGAAACGCATGGATAACACATTTTAGGTCCTTTGGTAGATTTGGTGTAAATCTGTCCAGTATTTTATTTTAAAACGACCAAAAAGTAGGCCAAAAAAAAGAACTAGCAAAGACAGACTAGGAAGGGTGGGGGAATAGGAAAAAGATGATATGGAACTATTTTTGTAGGTTGAACAAGGCTGGGCAGGTGCTGTAGCTGTCCACAGGGCAGTTTGCGGACAGCGGTCTAAACGGACAGCTTGGGAAATACATTTAGGGTTATTTGATGGCTGAAAGAGGGCATGGAAATGGTAGGGAAGTGTAATGAAGGTCATGTAGAGCTGTTTATATAGGTGAAAAAAGGGTTTAGAAATGCTGCCGCCCCGCGGTCAATTTTGGTGTCCACGGACATAATGTCAATTGCAGGGGGTAAGGATGAGTTTCATTAGTTGACCGGGTATGGTATGTACTTGTTATACAGTTAATTGTGTTGTGGTCAGTGGCTAGATTCTGGGAAGCATGGCCACAGGCCATGCCCCACAGAATATGGGCACTGGGCACAATTACTACAGTAGTAGTATGTGTATTGTAATTATAAGTCATGTAGTAGGAGTAAGGTCAGAATGATCACAGTAGCAATATGTGTAAAGTAAGTGTCTGTAATGCAGTAGGAGTATAAAGTGTTTGCAATATGAGGTATTATGAAATTGAGTCGTTGGGAGAAAAAAAAACGTACTGGATAAAAAAAACTAAATTCATATTTTATAAATAGCTGCAGGTAAACAGTTGTGAGACACTTCTGTAAGTGCACTACATGTGCAAACATATGCGTATTGTTACATATTGGTGTGCAATAACACATGCATGGGTCTGTGGCACTTGCCTTACCCTTACGTACCACTCTGCCTAGTATCAATGGCATTTGGCACCTGTGATTATGTGCTTGCAAGGGGAAGGGTGGATGGAGATGCTGAAAGTGTGTTACACTGTGTGCACCGAAATGTATCTTATGCACTGTGACTATTCCGTAAATGGACACCGCAGTGCTGGTGTCTGCAGACTCTCCTTTGAAGACCTCGTTCCTGCAAAGAAAATATGTATGAGTCCATTTAATGTTGTCCCAGGCCTATTGTGCTTACACCATGCTTAGCTTCCTCTTCTTACTTTTACCTAGAAGCTGAACGTGTGTAAAGCAATGGTACTTTGTGGGCTGTACTATTGCAATAGCCTCTTCTTTAATTTACCCACATTCTTTTGCGGTCCACTCCTCTGAATTAAGTCTGCCAGACCTATCATTGGCCTAAAGACCAGCTACCGTATATTTGATCCTTGGTCATAAACCTTTACTTGGCACTTGTAGTGCACCTAATGTCTACATTGCTATCTAACTTTAAGTGTTATACGGATGACAATCTTCAAGCTGTGTGCTGCATCCTCTGCTATCCTATCTCGCTTATTGCAGACTGTGTATATGCAAATTAGGAATGGTGGGCATCCAACTGTGAGTGACTTAATGCCAGTAAGGGTAAGATTTGTATTGGACCCCTGCTACTGTTTTCCCTATTTCAGTCCGGCTGTCCTTTTTGGGTCCTGTACCTATGCCTACTAGTGAGAGAAAAAACCTTGGTGTTATCTTGCACTCCACCCTGTCCGTATGTCCTCACATTTTGGATGTCTTGAAGAAGTTAAACTACCAGCTGCAGCCACTAAGAAGTATTTTTGCTTTTTCCAGTTTATCCCAGAACCTCACTGTCACAAGAGCTATAGTTTTGTCTAGGATGGACTATTGTAACAGCTTCTTTGTAAATTTCAGTGTCTCTACTCTTCGAGCTCTGTAACTTATCCAAACAGCACTGGAAGACTTGTGCTTGGCCTTAACTGAAGGGATGATATATCTCCTGTCCTGAAATCTTTACACTGGCAGCAATTGGTAGCTGCAAGGATGAATTTCAAGACCATCTGTACCATCTGTAATGTTGACAAGGCTTTTGAGGGATAGGGACCACACTACAAGTTTATCTTCTTAAGCATTTTTGTTGTTCAGCTGAGGGTTGAGCGATTTCAGCTTGGGGTTGATTTCTCTACTTGGGTGGTGAATTCCTCTGGAAGAGATTCCCCGCCTCTCTGAAAGTAGAGCAGGAACACCTCAGGGTCTGCAAGTAATTGAAGACTTTCCTTTATGTTTCTGCTTACTCTGTGTTTCTCCCTGCTGAAGTTTTTCGTTCTGCTGCACTAACCGTTTACCTGGCTTCCCAGTAAACCTAATGGGGACTAGATTTGCCTTATCACCAGGAGCTCTATGCACGGTGTCGGGGCCCACCACACACTATGGACTATGTCTGCAAGCACATGGTTCCATGCCTATTTGCACTTACTTTTAACTGGCCACCCTGGCGTCACTTAGTGGAGGTTTGTTATTGCACTCTTCCCTTGAGTCCTCCTCCTACTTCTGTTCTCCTTTTCTGTTGCACTTGCGTGATATGAATGACGGGAGGCTTAGTAAGATCATTTATTCTGTTTCCTTTTGTTGTTGTCTTGCTTGTCAAGTTGCACCTGGAAACACCTGTGTAGAAGTGTTTACAAATTACTTATTATATGAAATCATTGTAGTTTTGTTTCCTGGCCGCACCACTGTTTTTTGGTCTTGTGCCGACGTGTACATTTTTTGGGGGGGTTTTAGAGGCTTGACAAATAATGAAGAAATAAATGAATACAGTAAATTAAGTTTGGATATGCTGGACAGTTGATACTATGCTAAGTGGCTGCAGATTGAAATAGACGAAGTGTGTATGTGCCACAGTGTTAGCCAACAGTGAGGTAACGGAAAAAGGAATTTGTATTGCCAATGAGCATTATGAACATGCGACTTTGCCCATTTACATCTTACTGCACAGGTCAATGAGAGGTAGATTCATGAATGCAGAATTGGATATAATTGCGGGAATAGATGTAGACAGAAGCGAGTAAGCCTGTACTATATTTTTTGTGTTTTTACACTTTTACATGATGACTGCATTTGTATGTTTGTCAGTATTATGCTTTGAAGTTCCAGCAATTATGCTGGACAACATGTGCAGCCTTAGTGGTTGTTTTAAGGATGAAATTGAAAATCATTGTAATATCGACAAGGCTGTCTGACCTGTGGAAACACACTACCTGCAGCTCTTTCTGACAAACGACTTGCCTTCACAATAAATTCCATGTTGTCGCTACAACTGTGTGCTAGGGAAATGTTTTTTATAGCTCAGAGCAGGGCGTACATTACTGTTGATGTACAGGGAAACGTGCCTGTGTGCACCACAGATAGGGTTCATTCTGACCCAAAAAAAAGTAAATGTATTGTAAACAGGCACGTTCATACCGATAAAATGGAAGTACATATTGTGATATGTGGTTCACTTGAAATATTTGTTTGTTTTTGTACTACACTGTTTCACAGTCATAGTGTTAATTGCTCTGGCATGTGTTTGCAGAAACAAAATGGACTTGGGCATGCTGTGAACTCTACATGCAGGGTGGCATAGTAATGTGCCCTTGAAAACAGTGCACTAAGAATTTGTGGGAGTAAATGTGTCGATAATCCACAAAGAAATTGTAAGATTCACTGTATTAAAAGTAGACATCGAAAAATAAAGTTTCTATTTCAGAAAACTGTGTTATGAAGCGGTTGGTCCTCTACAACATCGGAAAAATGGATTTGCAAAATGCAATGTAAGCAACATTTTACGTGAAAGCTATGGAAGTGTGGAAAGTGTACTGTCTGCCGTATAATAAACGCTGTGACGTGTGAATGTTACATTTGCCGCAATGAGTAGACGTCGTACATGTTATGTGAAACTTTAATTTATAGACAAAATAAGAATGTATTTGTATACTTCATTGTAAAGTGCCTACTGAAATATGTTCTTCTGTTATCCATTTATATAGTTATATACTCCCGGTCTGTGCGTGTCATGGGTTCAGTCTACCGGTAGACGGCTTCTTCAACAGTGTTTGGACAATAATTATCAACAACAGACATGTCATAAGCATTGTGTGGGATGATAGTCGGACAACAATTTGTCCTTTTGCGGTTGCAGTGACACAAGCAACATGATCGCATATAGGTTCTAGAAAAGTGCAGATGTGAAAGTGTTCATTTATTTCAATTTTAAAGCAATACCTTCTCAATGCGCAATGGAGCACCATGTGCACAGATTATTTGTCACTTATGGAAATAAACTATTGGTGGAGAACGCAAAGACTTGCATTGATGGATCGATAATTGGATTTGCCAGTACAAGATTTCAGTTCACAGTTTCTGTGAAATTGTAAATAGAAAAGAAGGGAGTGTGAGCATGGTCTTATCTTCAAATTTCAGCATAGCCTACCCATAGTCTATTTTTATCTTGACCATGTGACAGCAGACTGTGTTTTTAGCTCTTTCTTCACTTTTAACATTACACCTCAACAGGAGCTTGCCTCGCTTCTCACGTTCATTGTATCTTCTCGAATATATAACCAGTTTCTTAGCTGCCCCAACTCTTGACACTGAACCAGACAAACTTTCTCAAATCTTCCCTCGTCTTCAGATGTTTTCTTCAACTGCGCCACTCTTTCAGCTATTCTGTTCATGGGGTCCTAGTTTGCTAAAACACATTGTGGAACATCCAGAATGGTGGCACCGCCTGCAGTCTATTCACTATGTATAGCCAGCCTTCATGATTACTTAGTGTACTTGCGGTTGAACATCTGAACAATTATAAACAGCTTGCATTTTCTTCAGTGCTCTCAGCACGGGCCGTCTTCATTCTTCGCATGAAATGTTACTCAATTCTTCACTTCGCCATCAGATTCTATAAGGTCTATATATTCTCTTCATTGGCATCTCTTATGTGTCTGTCATCTCTGCTTCATGTGACATCACCCGTCTTCTTTTTCACTCATCTTCACACTTCTTCCATGAACATCCGTTAAAAGAACCTAACTTCTCCATGGGTACATAATGCAGGGCTTTCTCAATGGATACCTTGTTTCAAGGATTCTTCGCTCTATATGGACCATTATTGGTGTTGTGCATGCCTCAATTTCCAGTTTCCACCATATAGGCAAAATAGGGGCAGTACTTCTGGTAGAGGCCCTTGGCTCCTCCTCTACACTCCCCCACCTTGTTGATTCATCAACCACTCTCCCATCAGTGTTCTAGGCTAGAACCCTTGTCTGAAAAAGTGCTTCTTCAGAGTCCATATCTTCATTACTCCTTTCAGAGACCCTGCTGATTTTACATGTTCATCAATACTCCAGGTCATGAAACTACATTGGCCATTCAGGCTGCAGTAGATCCATCTTCCCACATACTTCTTGTGGTTTCTTGGATACAGGAACTTTGTTCCCTCAGGTGCTAGAATACTTGCTTCTATATATTTTCTGATTTCTTCATCTGTCCGCTCTTTGGATCCAAACTCTGGCATGATGATTGTTGCGAATACTGCTGAAATCTGACTGAACAACATGTGTTCATACGGAATAGAATCAAAGGCTTCTATAGATTTAGCTGAAAAGTAGTTCCCCCTCTTTGTGCCATTGAGAAATTCAACTGATCTCCTCTTTTTCAGGTGAGCATCTGCTTTTTGAAACTCCCCAATGTTCAGGTCACTCTTTGGAATCAACAATGCTGGAACATGAACGATCACTATAGAACACAGCCCTGCTCACTCGTTGGGCAACTTCATGTAAACTCTGGATCCACAAGCCCAGTAGTGGTCCGTTATCAATATGGTCCCATCCTTCATTACTGGTAAATCGAAAACTCGACTGCACTGCTGATTCATTTCAACCTTCCTTGTGCCATTGTTTCTGAAGCATAGTTCTGCACTGGCTAGAGGCACTATTTGCAGCCGGCCTCCTTTATCATCAACCCATGTCAGCAATTTTGCAATCTTCGGCCACCGATGTTTGCATTCTTTCTCTGCCATATTTATAACTGGCTCATAGTATCCTGTAAGTACTGGCACCTTAAACACAATGAGGCCTTTCTCCCATGCATCTGGAGAAAGCACCGTTCCCTTGATTTGCAGCTGACCTCTCTCCTTGCATCTTCGTATTTCTTCAGGGTTCTTTCCTTGACAATTGAGCTCTTTGTTTATTTCCCATCTGATTCCTGCTCCCTTCATTGCAGGCTGTTCATATCTTATCACGTGATCTCTGGTGTGTGCTCTCGCTCTTGTCTTCAAATCTTGCACATAATCATCTTCTTCTGGAGCTGTACACTCTGTTACCCATACCAAGGATGCTGTTCGGCCCTGGAACTGACCTCTGTTATGGCAGAGTGCAAGGTGGGTCAGGCAGGGAGCTTTCTGGACTGCTACATATAGCTATGAATATCTTGGAATTCCCCATAGCATAAGGTAGGAGAGCACAAACATAGCAACTCTCCTTGGATGTCCTTTCTCCCACCTCTTTCATGTGCTGATACCACATGTTATTCCCCAAATGTGCTGTACTGTCTAGATATTTATTTAAATCATAATCATCTTCTCCAGCATGGGGTCTGGCATGGATTCACATGCTCATGAATATTCCCCGTCTTCAGGCTGGGAATCCTCGGTAAAGAAAAATATCAGTATCAGTTTCGTTTAATTTCTGATCTGTCTTTCTTAGTAGTAACCAATCACTGGTCTCTGGGTCATATTCCCCCCGGCCAATGACTGCCCTCTCCCTAAGCCCTGCCCCTGGCAGCCATCCTCAGATCTTTACCGCACGTCCAAGTATTGGGAGTCCTTGTGCTATAGCTCTAAAGCTTTTACTGCGTTTTGCGATTTTTTCAAATAGATTTATCTAATTCTTTGGTTAAATCGAGCCTCAAGCGCCACCATTTCTACTTCTGATCAACGGGGACCCGTTTCGGAATTTTCTATGCCCCTCAAGGGTGAAGTTTTCATCGAGTTACGCTTCTTGGAGGATTCCAGAAGTTTCTGAGGCCTACCACCCGGACATGTCCCAGGAGAAGGGAAGCTCAACACCCGGATCCAAGCTGTTCAGGAACTGCCCTGGATGCGGATTACAGAATGTGTTAAAGGAGGACGAGCACTCGAGGTGCCTCTACTGTCTTCACGAGGACAAAACGCACGTGGAGAAGGACTGTGCGTTTTGCATGAACATGTCGGATCGAACTAGGAGGGATCATCGGACCCGTCTCGCCAACTGGCTGGAAGGCAAGAGCCCAGCAGGTGAGAAGAAGAAGAAGTCCGAGCGGTCTTCTGAGTCCTGTGAGTGCGCCTCGGCGATGGGGGCCCAACAGAAGGCAAAGCACTGCGAGTCCACGGGCACCGGGAGCGCCGAACAGTTGGGATCCTCGGCTGCCAGGCAGGGCGCACCTTCACCGACGCCATCAACCACGAGCCAACACTCTGGCTCGGGGAAGAGAAAATCCAAGAACCCGGCTAAGCTTCTGGAGAGGCCCCCGTTGATCTCAAAGGAACCGGCCGAAGGGGAGCAAGGCGGTGACCCTCCCCCTTAGGTGAAGACCTCAAGCGCGCCCAAGGTGGTGAGGCCTTGATTCAACCGGCCAAGGCCTCTATTGAGGGAATCTCTGCGGCCCTGGGAAGCCTGTGGAGGCTACCCCAGTGGAGGTGACCTCGGGCCCAGAGTTTCCCTGCCTCCGCGGAGGGAATCCTCTTTTAAGCCCATCGAGAAGACCCCCATGAAGACCCCAGTGGAGAAAGAAGGGGGGGGGCGTTGGCCATTACGGACACGAACATAGCGTCCGAGGAGGTGCTGGTCGATGTCGAAGGGGGACTCAACAAGATTTTGGAAGAGGCCCGGTCCCACGGGAGGGATCCCGACGAGGGGGACGACGAGAGCGAGGGTGGCGACGACGAGGCCCCTGTGGAGGAGGAGCAACCATCGCGCCCGTCGCAGCCCGAGCCACAGGACAACTCGGTGGCCATTTTGACGGCAATCCAAGCCTTATGCACGGAGATAAGGACGAGATTGCCCCTACCCCCGATGGACGACCCAACTGAACCGAGTCCGTCGGGGACCCCTCCAAACAAGAGGAGGAGGATTCATCCAGCCCCGCCCTTTCAGCCCTCACGGCCCTCTCAGCCTTTGTCTCCTTCCCCGGTCTCGAGGGATGACACGGGAACAGATATGGCCACAGCAGGGACGGATGACGACGGTGGTGACGGGACTGACCTCCCGTCGCCGATTCCTCGGGCATCCCCACCCGACGAACTTGGTTCCTTCCACACCATGATTGCCAGGGCGTCCGAGCTTTTCCAGCTCTGCCCCGAAGAAAATAAGAAGGAAGGCTTCCTCTACCAACGGTGCAGGGCCAAGAGGAAGACGGTCCTCGCGGTGCCGTTGCTGGATGACATCTGGGACGAGGGACTTGCTCTCCTGAAGAACCCGTCCATGACGCCTGCCAAGAGGGACCGATACGAGAAGAAGTACCGGGTCCCCGACGGTGCCCCTTTGTGCCTTAGAGCACAACCGACCCCGGATTCGGTCGTCTCGGCAGCGGCCAAGAAGAAGGCGAGGGGGGCATCGGCTTCAACTTCTACTTCACCACCGGACGGCGAGGGAAAGAAACTAGATGCCATGGGACAACGAGTCATCTCGTCTGCGGCGACGACGATTAAGGCGGCCAATGCCCTGGCGATTGTGGCCCGCTACGACAGGGAGTTGTGGTACAAGATCGCCCCCCTATTGGACTTCCTCCCGGACAACAAGAGGGCAGAGACCCTGGCGATCCTACAGGAGGGTGAAGTGGCATTGGACCAAGCCATAACGGTGACCACGGACATTGCCGACACTGGTTTCCACCAGTTGGGCAACAGCGTTTGCCTTTGACGGCAGGGGTGGCTCAAGGCGACGGATTTCCGCCAAGACGTACAAGCCAAAGTTTAGGGCATGCCCTTCGATGGGAACAATCTGTTTGGGAAGACAGTGGATGAGTCCCTTCAGGCCATCAAGGCTGACACGGAGAGGGCTCAGGCCTTGGGAGTTCTGCAGCAACGACGGCCGCCCTTTCGGAACTCCGGAGGCAAGCAAGGTGTCTCCAAAGGGTTCGGCAGAGGCTCCTCGTCATACCGTCAGGCGGCCCATTCCTCGTCGCAAGGGGACGAGGCAATTCAGGGGCATCTCGCCGTCGTCGCCAGGGTGGCCAAGGCGGCAAGGCCGCCGCCAAGCAAGACTGAACCGGCCGTTGCGTCGGGCCCCCACCGAAGCACCCTGGTGGGAGGCCGGCTGACGAGATTCGTCAGCGTGTGGGAGTCCATCTCCACCGACCGTTGGGTGCTGGATGCCCTGGCCCACGGGCATACTCTGGAATTTCTGAAGAAGTGCCCATGCATTCCTCCCGTGGCCAGGAAGGAAAATCACGTCCCTCAACTGCTGTTGGAGGTAAGGGAGATGCTCAAGAAGGCACCCATCGAGCTCGTCCCAAAGAGGCTCCGGGGCTCCGGAGTATACTCAAGATACTTCCTCGTCAGAAAGAAGACAGGAGGATGGCGTCCCATCCTGGACCTGCGTCGGCTAAACAAATATATCAAGGCACAGAAGTTCCGGAGGGTCACCCTCCAGCACGTGCTGGGCCAGCTGGAGGAAGTGGACTTCCTATCGTCGTTGGATTTGGAGGATGCATACTTTCACATCCCCATCCTAAAAAGACACCGAAAGTTTCTCAGGTTCATAGTCCAAGGGCGGCACTACCAGTTCAAGGCCCTCCTATTCGGATTGAAGTCGGTGCCCAGGGTGTTAACCAAGTGCCTGGCTCCAGTGGCGGCTCGACTGCGCCTGCAGGGGATCCACGTATACCCCTACCCGGACGATTGGCTCATCCAAGCAGGAACAAGGGAACTCGCCGTCGAACACACATCGAAGACCGTCTGGCTGCTCACGGACCTGGGATTTCAATCAACTTCCCCAAATCCCACCTGGTTCCGTCGCAGGTCGCACTTTTTCTAGGAGCCAAGTTCGATACAGTAGCGCGACTGGCCTCGCCATCGGAGGAAAGGACGAAGGCCATCCTGTTCAAGGGTCAGAATCTGCTGGCCACGGACGTGGCCATGGTGAGGGCCATCAAGTCCCTTCTCGGGATGATGTCCTCGTGCATCTATCTGGTGCGCCTGTGCAGGCTTCGGATGTGTCCTCTACAGCAGTTCCTTGACGCCCGTTGGATACAAGCGGCGGGCAGTTTCGAGGACAAGATCTCGCTCGACGAGGGCTTCTGCCAAGCAATTCGGTGGTGGGGCACCCGCATCTCGCGGCGGGCACGGACTTTCAGACCCCAATACACCAAGTGACGGTGATGACGGATGCCTCCCTGGAGGGGTGGGGAGCGCACACCGGAGATATTCACGCGAGAGCCCTTTGGCTCACGGAGGAGAGGCCACTCCACATCAACATACTGGAGCTACGGGCGGTGTTCTGGGCCCTCAGGTCGTTCCTCCTGTCCCTCAAGGGCAAGGTGGTGAGGATCTTCACCAACAACACCACCACAATGTTCTACATCTGGAAGCAGGGAGGAACCAGATCCACAGCCCTATCCAAGGAGGCCCAGGATCTGTGGCATGGGCCGTCACCCAGGGGATGTTTCTGGTACCCTTCCACCTGGCAGGAATAAAAAACACCATCGCTGACTCACTCAGCAGGGAGCTGCGCTCATGCCACAAGTGGGAACTACACCAGGATCAAGTGGATCGACTCTTCCAGCGATGGGACAAACCCCAGATCAACCTGTTCGCGACGGCGACCAACTCCAAGTTCCGGAGGTTCGCCAGCAGGTTTCCCCAGCCGAGGAGCATGGGCGATGCTTTCTCGTTCCCCTGGGACGGCCTGTTCCTGTATGCGGTCCCTCCGTTGCCGTTGCTGCTCCGACTCATCAATCAACTCAAGAGGTCCCGGTGTAGGATGATCCTCGTCAGACCGGCGTGGCCGGGACAGATCTGGTTCCCGGATCTTCTGGACTTGTCAGCGTCCCCACCAATCAAACTGTCGACGGATGCAGATCTTCTCTCCAGAGAAGGAGGCGCCATCCTTCATCACGACCGACGTCGCTGAACTTGCAGGCCTGGCTCCTGCAGTACTAGAGTTTGGAGGGTACGATATCCCGGCGGACTGCAAAGAGGTCCTTGCAAAAGCCAGGGCGTCCTCAACTCTCAAGTGCTATGGACACAAGTGGAAGAGGTTCTCTGTCTGGTGCCGTGCACAGAAGATTAACCCTCTACAGATTACGACCCCTCAAGTGCTACTGTACCTACTGTCGCTGGCCAAGGCGGGACTGGCGCATGCTTCCATCAAGATACACCTGGCAGCGATTTCCCAGTACACCAGAACGACGGGACGTCCATCCATGTGGTCTAATCGCCTGGTGAAGGAATTTATGAAAGGACTGTTCAGATCGTTCCCGCCGATGAAGGCTCTGGCCCTGGCATGGGAGCTCAACGTGGTGCTGACCAGGCTCATGGGGGTGCCATTCGAGCCTCTGCATTTGGCACCATTGAAGTTCCTTTCGTGGTAGACAGCATTTCCTGTGGCCATCACCCCCGCACGATGGGTGGGAGAGATCCAGGCCCTATCCTGCAAGCCTCCATACTTGACTTTTCACGAAACAAGAGTGGTGCTGAGTGACGCACGCCTCCTTCATGCCCAAGGTGCCGTCGGACTTTCACCTCAACAAGCCCTTGGTGTTACCACTTTTCGCCTGCCGAGAGGACTTTGCACTCGCTGGATGTAGCTAGAGAGCTGAAGTTCTACGTGGACCGCACAAAGTGTTTTCGGAAGACTTCACAGCTGTTTGTGAATTTTGGACCTGTAAATCAAGGGAAGGCTCTCTCGAAGGCTTCCATTTCCAGATGGCTCTCCGGCTGCATCATGCACTGTCACCGGTTGGCAAACCGACTGTTGCCCGGCCGGCCGAGAGCCCACTCGACCAGAGGTATCGCTGCTACCACAGCGTTCTTGTCTGGTGTGCCCCTGCTGGACATCTACAGGGCTGCTACGTGGAGGTCGACGCACACCTTCACGAGATTCTATTCCGTCGACGGGATTCCAGGGAGGAGTCCAGAGTCGGCCAGGCACTGCTGCACAACCTGTTCGCTTAAGGTGAGCCTGGTGAGGAGGTAAGAGTTGCTTAATGTTGAGTTTATGTAATGCTTAATGTTGAGCCTTGCCACCTCCCGTGGTTGCGCATATGTGTACTGCTATGTATTCTTATATTCATGAGCATGTGAATCCATGCCAGACCCCATGCTGGAGAAGGAACAAGTTACTTACCTGTAACTGTTGTTCTCCAGCATGGGTCTGGCATGGATTCACATGCGAACCCTCCTTCCTACCCCTCTGCGGCTCTTCACTTGGTCATACTGCCAATTTACGTGCTACCCAATCTGAGGATGGCTGCCAGGGGTGGGTCTTAGGGAGCGGGCAGTCATTGGCTGGGGGGCAGTATGACCCAGAGACCAGTGATTGGTTACTACTAAGAAAGACAGATCAGAAACTAAACTGATACTGATTTTTTTCTTTACCGAAGATTCCCAGCCTGACGACGGGGAATATTCATGAGGGTTTATAGTCATAATGTCGACAACAAAAATGTCGACAGTCAAAAAGTCGAAACAAAAATGTCGACTTTTTTTTTCAATGCATTTTTTTTTCGAAATGGGGGGGTTCCCCCCCAGCATCCCCCCTTTTTTTATTTTTTTTATTTTTCCCTTTTTTTTTACTCCCGAACCCCTAAAATAAATATATAATTAAAAAAAACGAAAGTCGACATTTTTTTTTTCGACATTATTTTGTCGACATTTTTGTCTGTCGACATTTTTTTTTCGACATTATGACTCCCCACCATTCATGAGCATGTGAATCCATGCCAGACCCATGCTGGAGAACAACAGTTACAGGTAAGTAACTTGTTCCTTCCCTTATGCTTCTCCTGTGTCTCCCTCTTGCAAGGAGAGTGCGCATATAGTGCTCATAAAGTATGTCAGTAGGGGTCCTTCCTACAGGGGGAATCATAGGAACACTTGTCAGAGAAATGGGTGAACTTACACGTGTCACTGGTGTAGCGAGAATCCCAAATGGCCTTGGTCTTTCTTTGACAGATAATTCTGCATAAGTCACTGGAGTGGGAATAATAATAATAATAATTCGGCATTTATATAGCGCTACGAACCCTCAGGTATCTGAGCGCTGCTTATTATTACCCACGGTGTGTGGTGCTCATTTATCGACCTCGGAAGGATGAAACGCTGAGTTTGGCGCTGCCGGGATTCGAACCTGCGTCAGCAGGCTCTGCACCGATGTCAAAGCGAGCGCTCTACTCGCTGTGCCACTTGACCGGCTAGAATCAAAGGCACTTCAACCTTACTTGGACCAATCAAGCAGACAGTATGGATTAGCAAAATCAGAAAACAATAATAAATGCTGAGCACACATGTATTATGCACCCATACATTAATCCACACCATTTGCAATTCTGCACACGTCATTGAGTTTGCTCACTATCCGAAACTGTACCACTCCCAACCTTCCTCATTGTGCCTGTGTACTGCTTTAAGGAAGAAACAACCTTTTTTAATCAGGCAACCTTGTTAAATGATCAGGTAACTGCAGGAGCTGTTCATCTATCGCCATAAGTAGCCTCCTAGTTACAGGGCCATTTTTAGGATCTTGAAGAAAAACACATATATTAGTACTACACCCAACCAGAGCAGGATAAGCTTGAAGTATGTAAACAAAGACAGCGAAAAGTAGTCTATGGGCATCTGTATCTGGTAAGGAGCATGTCATTAACCTAAGAGAAACTCAGTGAGGAACGAATCTTACCAGCCGTCAAACTCGAATTCTAGATTTGGTATATTTATCACATGAACACTTTCTAAAGTCCAATTAAAATATTCCTGTGACTCGAGAACTTTGCCTTGCACTCCTGCTATAATATCTATAAAGAGTGTCCAGGGTGAGCCACAGTCCAAATGCACACTTGCATTTATTTATTCAGCAATCTTAGCGTCCTTCTTCCTCGTCATCGATCGAGTCTGCATGTGCTGAACTTCTTCTTCTTGTCTTGCTTCCGAATCAACGGGTGGAGGCACCTCATTCTCACCAACGTAAGGTTTTACGTCGCCCAAGTGTATCCATGCGCGTCTTTCTTGGACTTTTACTGCTGAGGGAGTAATGTTCTCAACAATATAAGGACCACTAAAACGGGGCTCGTGCCACTTCCTTGTGAAGTTACGCACTAGGACTGAATCTCCCACAAACAATCTAGGTACAGGAAGTCTGGTTGCTGAATGGTCTTCATCTGTGTCCTGAGACTGACCCCCTTACGCTTGAGTTGCTCTGAAATGACCGAGAAACTAGCAGTCATACATGTCAAATAAACACGTAAGTCATTCCCTAACAATTCTGCAGTCTTCTGGGCATAACTTATCCTCCTCAATGGAGGAGACAAAAGCGTTCTAATTTGTCTCCCTGTCACTAACTCATAGGGTGTGAGGTAGTGGTCCGACCCAGGCTGATTCCTTAATGCATATAATGCAAGGGGCAGGCAGAACAGCCATCCCTTCTTCAATGTCAATTTCAATTTTGCAATTCTCCCTTTAAGGAGACCATTGAGACTCTAACATATCCCATTTGCTTGCGGGTGATTAGCAGAAGAAAACGTGTGTTTTATACTAAGCAATGAGCTAATCTGTTCAAATACTTCATTAACAAAATGGGGCCCATTGTCAGATCTCAGCACCTTACATATTCCCGATCTGGGAAAAACTTCTTGGACTAAACACTTTGCTGTGCAAGTGGCATCAGGGTTTGTACAAGGACCTGCTTTGATCCACCTACAAAGAGACACACCACCACTATCATTTACCTGTATCCACTACATACTTGCAGCACATCAACATAATAAATATGTAAATGCACAAAAGGACCATTCGTTCACAGTGTGTGCCCAGCGGTAAACTTTTGACATACAATGCAATTTACTACATAAAATGCAATGTGTTCTAACAGGTTCGGTATGAACCAGTCCTCCGCAATAGCTGCTGCGAGGCTTTCCCTAGTTACATGCACAGGGTAGTGCAACTGTTCAAGTGCTACCTTTAACAAGGCTACAGGCATCACCGTCTTTACAGTGCTGTCCTGTCGCCCCAATGCTTCAGAGGAGGATAAAGAGCATCCCCTCTGTTTCCACAATTCTTGATCTTCCTGCAGAGCACTGCCTTGAACCTCCAACTGTGTTCTGATAAATAATTAAACCCTTAATTTACAATCATAATTGTGACTACTTTCTCCTTTACTTCTGGAGTATCGAAACTTGAAATATCTAATGAATGTGCAACCCTTTTGGCTTCTGCATCTTCGTTCCCGCGAGAGATAAAATCAGTTTGCTTAGGATGTGCTGCGCATTTAACTGTGGCTATGGCTACTGGGAGTTGTAGTGCCTTGATAAGCCTGTCCAATAATGCTGCGTGTTGCTCCGGGGTGCCGTCCGCTTCTTTTCTAACGTGCTAGCACTGTGTGCATGGTTGACATCACATAGGCAGAGTCACTGTCACATCACTTCCTGTCCTGCATGTTTCTCGAGTGTGAGAAAAAGTGCCGCTAATTTTGCTGCTTGTGACGAAAAGTGAGACGATAGTCTTGCACTTGCTACCACTTCAAATTCACCATTGGCTCTGTCTTCCCCATCAGTTCGATCCATTTTTGAAGACCCGTCAATAAAGAGAATCTCACCGCTGCTAGCGCAATCTCCTTTACTAGTGGGATGTCATAGAATTCCTCGTAGTTAATGCAATCATGCACATGCTCACCCTCTGCCACAGGCTCAGCTACAAACGTGTCAGGGTTCACTATTTTACAGCTAACTATTTTGATTGTTTTATTCGATATAACTACCTCATATGCAGAAGCCTTCTGAGATGTCAATGTACCATTAGGTGTATCCAAAATGGCAAACAAAGCATGCTCAACAATGTCATAATATACACCATCACAATACTTGTAGACTTCTCTATTTCGAACGCAGCTGCTGTCAGGGACTGTTCGCCAGGAAAGTGCCCTCTCATAACTGGATCTAAAATCCAACTCTAATATGCCAGGTGTTTGTACTTCAATTGAGTCCTCTGTGTAAGCACTGCTGTCATGACTGTCCCATTCATATGTGACAACAAAAAGAATTCCTCATCATAGTTGGGAATTCCTAAACCTGGAGCTGTACAAATTGCTTTCTTCAATTCTTCAAACTCTTCCTCCATTTCCTCAGTCCATTTTGTTCTTTCATTGTTCACTTGTGCTGTCTTCAGAGCCTTCAAAAGGGGCCTTGTGTATGAACTATAATAAAATACCCTCTCTCTAACATAGTTGCATAATCCCAAAAACTGCTGCATTTCTTTTATCGTGTGCGGTTTTGCTGTATTCATAATTGCTTCAGCTCTTTCAGGTGTGACTCTCTTCCCCTCATCTGAGATGAACTGACCTATGTACAATACCTCTTCTTGACAATATTGAAACTTCTCCTTGTCCACTTTATATCCCTTGTCTGCTAGAATAGTCATTAACTGAATCGAATCTTGTCCGCACTCATCTTCTGTTGTGCTACACACCAAAATATCATCTACGTATTTCAGCACAACACTTTTCAAATAAATATTGCCTAAATCCATCTGCAGGACCCTATTAAAGATCAATGTAGAGTCATAGTACACTTGGGGCAAACAAGTGCTCTTCAGCTTAGTTTGGCGAAATGTAAATTACGTAAGGTCTTGGGAGTCCTTATGCAATGGGATTGAGAAAAATGCATTTTTCAAGTCAATCACTGTGAAATATCATGCCTCTGCTGGGATACAACATATACTCGATTGCCGCTGGATTCGGAACTAAAGGAAACTCTGCCTCCACAATCTGGTTAATCGGTCTCGTATCTTGAATACATTTCCATGACCCTCCCTTCGATTTTTTAATTGGATACACTGCGGTATTGCACAGCGACTCTGATGTCACTAAAATACCTTGTTCCATCAGGGCTCATATAGTCTTAAAAATACCCTCTTCCGCCTCTCCAGACATTGGGTACTGTCTTGCTTGAGGTAAAATTGCTACTGGCTTCAGCTTAATTTTGACCTCCCCTATCACCTTCATAGGCCTAAGTCATAGGGACCTGTAGTCTATAAAGAGTTTGGCACTTTTTCCAACTCTTCACAAAAAACAAAAAAAAACTGGGCGCTGCTGCACTCACCATTCGCTGTGGGATTTCTCTTTTCTCTATTCTGATCCTTCGAGCATGGCCAATTCCCCTCGCACTATGGCTGCATTTAACTCTATGGAGATAGTCTGTCCCCCCTCTTAATCCATAGGTATCTGTGGCCTGAATAAAAACTCATCAGGTATTCTCATAATCTTTCCCACGAAGCTGGGTAGCCATGTCAACACAATGCGTACCCCATAAAGGAAAACCTCTGGCTCCAATGGCATTCCTTGCAGAGCCATTTGCCCTGTAAACAGCAATATAAATTCACCCACATTCATATTATGTATCCCTGGAGTAGAACACACTATGCCTTAATTGATAAAAGAAATCGTCATATTAAGCTTTGTCATTAAATCTCGGCCTAGAATATTAACCGGTGTTTGCCTTGAATACAATAATGGAACAGACATGTCACACTCTCCTATGGAGAGTGGTAATTCATCAGTAAAAGGAACTCTGCTTGTAGCTTCAGCGAAACCATGCACATTCATGGCATTTCCCGGCATTTGATATTTTCCCTCTCATATACATGAATGAGTAGTCACAGTGTCTACTAAAAAAGAAAAAGATTTGCTCCTATCGTCACATCAACCCTTGGTTCCTCTTGTGGGTCTGGTGTCACTGATAGTACTAAACACATCAAGTCACCCTGGGAGTTATTCTATTGTGGGTACATACTTATCCCTGTACCTTTAAAAGGACTTCCTCCTACCACAGTGACACCCCCTACTCTTGGTGTCAATAACTGTCCCGTGTTTGCATTCTGCTGTATCTGCATGGGTGCATGCTGTATCTGACCTTGCAGTGGATTCAAAGGTGCTTGCTGTGGCTGAAATGCCTGTTGCATTTGCGGCGCTTGTGCTTGATACACTGTATGATCTTGGGCAAACCCATCCCTGGCCTGTGAGCTATATGCTGGAGGATAAGCTGTCCCCGCCTCTTGAAAGTTGCCCATTCTGCACATACCCTTGGCTTCCACATGTGCACGCAATGTTCCCTGTCATTCCACGTATCCAACGTATAAGAGGAGCTCTTCTGACTAGCCCCCCTTGGTTAAATACCCTTGCACATTCTGATTATCTTTCTGCATATTTTGAAAGCTGCCTTGATTATTCTGAAAACCACCCCTTTCTCTGTAGCCCATTCCTCTGCCTTGCGGCATAAACCCATTCCCTCCTTGATCCATTTGGTGTTGATTATTTTCCAGCGATGCACCCACTGCTTGCTGCATTCCCAATCCTTCTCTGCTTATCAGTACTGCCCTTTCTATGCCATACTTTGACAATTGTTTCTGAACTAACTTGGCTTCCTCAAGTTTTCTAGCATCTTCCTTTTCTTGTTTTCTCTTGTAACAGCCATCAGTGATGTGCTATATTCAACTGTATCTCTGCCCATGGCTTCGTTTCCATTCCCACTAATTTCTTGAGCTGTCTCTGCACCTGTTCGGGCAATCCCTGACATAAAAACATGGTAGAATACTGCCACTGATTTTCCCCATGGCTCCTGCGTTTCAAGAGTCCACCATTCCTGGATACTTTGAATGTAAGCAAGCGGATCCTCATCTTTCATCTTGCGTGCCATAATTGCACCCATATCTGACGTGTCCGGATACTGTAACCTGAGCGCTCTCCAGACATCTGCTCTACAATGGTTAAATAGAGCTCCATCATGCACTGTGATGTGCTGTGACACTTGAGTAGCCTGCTCTCGTCCAAATGTCATCAGCCCTTTCCCCAAGAATGGCTGCTAAGAGACCCCTAATGTCCCCTCTTGCCAGAGTATTTCACCCTGCCATCTTTTCTAGCTCATAAATCCATTTCCCCTCACCCGCCGTTAAACTGGGAAGTTTGCATCTTAAATTATCCTTATCCATTTGTGGCCAGGGAATATACTGGGGTTTGCCCCCTCCTTTCTCTAATAAGGGGAACTGTGTGAACCTAAATCCACAATCAGCTCCCATCGTTTGCCTTTCCATAGTGGGGACAATGGTTCCTGATAGTCTTCTGCCTGGCAATGACCTCAGCCTACTCACATATGGTGGTGACTCTCCTTTCTCACTATACAACCATCCTTTAGGTCGCTTTGGATATGCCATAGGATCTGGCGTCCTATCCTTATGCTGTTCTAGATCAGACCATCTCACCTCCTTGTCTGTCTGTAGACATCCCTCTGGACCACATGCACTTTCTTCCTCTTCCCCCGCAAGGTTTCTCTCTCTTCGTCTGACATATCTAGACCATAACTAGTATGGCTTTCATCCCCATCACCCTTATTTAAAGTCAGCCTGTCTAAGAACAAGGCTCTATGCTCGAGACTGAACGGGTCTCTTTCTTTGCTCTGTGATTGGATGGCCAGTGATTGTTCTCCCTTCCCTCTGCTTCCCAATTTGCTGCTCTCTCTTAAGTCTTGATAGGCTTTATCGATCCTCTCCCCGATGCTCCCTATGTCAAAACTCTCCTCTTGGGTTATCCTGAATGGCCCTGACGTTGCTCCCTGTGATGGGAGGAACTCCTCTATATTGCCCCATGATATCACTGGACTCGGTTCCATTAACTCTTTCTGAATGCGATCAATATCGCGTTCCCTTTGTCGTCTTTTTCGCTCCTTTTCTTCGTCTAATTCTCTTCGCTTTCTCGCTTCCCGTCTAATCCTTTCCTCTTCTTGTCTTTTCTCTTCCCTTCTTTCATTCGCTCTACGCTCTTCTTCTTCCCTTTGTCTTTGTATTCTTTTATCCCATAATTTATGTGCTTCCTCCTCTTCTTGCTTATTTCGTTCTTTGATTGCTATCTATCTGCCTATTGTCATACTTCCTTTGCTCCTCTGCCCTTTCATCCTTCTTTTACTGTTCTTTCTGGTACATCTGTTCTAGTTTTTGTCTATTATTTCTCTTGTGCTCATCTTCTTTCAATATTTTCTCTAATTCCCATTCTTTTCTATCCTGTTCATCTTGATCTTCTTTTTGCCTTACTTCCTTGATACTTTTCCCATCGAGCTTGAGCAATATCTGTCTGCCCATCCATTCGTTCGGCATGAGTGTCACCTAGTCAGCTTTAAAGTGAACTGAAAAATAACCTTGACAATCTTGTCTGCGGTGTGGGCCGCACACCCTTTAATCCCAACGGGATTTATCAAATATTTCAATTTTCCATTAATCCAAATTGAACAAATATTTAATTCTTCAGTAGTGTATTTTATTCTCAAAGTATAGCGTGCTGACGTTGTTTATAAGTCAACATCATAAAGTGGCCAATGCATTTCGGACTATGTAGTCCTTCATCAGTGCCTTTCCTAATCAAAGTAAATATCCACAAAGTAAACAACAATGTGCAGTGGTGTGGGATTACAAGGAGTATATCATCGTTCCAGTTCAGAAATATAACCAAGTACCATATTCAAGCAAATGAAAAATGTGCAAAGAAAATTACAGTAAAATCACCAGGGTACCCACGTACAACGATCATAAATGTACACAAAAAGAAAGAAAGGGAGGGAAAAAAGGAGAAATACATAAATATTCTTCATTGACCGTGCCAATAGTCATCATGTTTACATATGTTTACATATTTTTACCCAATACTGTTATGGTGCATGTGTCTACTAATGTTCTGATTGAATCTCGATTTCCATTGCAACAACAGTTATAAGAGATGTCCTAAGCTTGTCCGCGTTCAACGTGCGCGCCACACATCAGAATTAATCTGAAAGGCACGGCTTACACCTATTTTTTTAGCTGATCGAACTATACACGCATCAGCCCCTACCAACATGGCGGCGCGCACATGGACTAATCCGCCATGTTGCGCGTGGCGGTTACTGTAGCAACCGCTAGTCTCACTTTCAATGTAACACTCAGCATTTTTTCAGTCAAGCGACAGACGGAGCTCACTATGAGTCAGCGCCAGACGGCTTCTTGATACAGCGTTCTGTTACACAGAGGTATGTTACACAAGTACGGGTCCGCTATGGCCACGGCAGTGCACATTGCACCGGCAGCAGGTTTACTGTATTAAATAGTGTTAACGGAGTTTTCGCAGAATAATGGTTGTACTGAATACTGAAAGGAATTTCATCCCCCATTGTTACAAGTCTCAATTGACTGTCAATACTTGCTGTTAGTTACACAGATACATTTCAGAAGAACAACAAATAAGAGCACGCTCCAACCTACGCCACTCAAAGCCTCTACTTTTCAACTATCTCAATCCATCTATTCCGTCAGCGCCGACAGTAGATCACTTTTTATCTCTTCTTTAACCTCATGATTTATTCTCATCGCTCTTTGACACCTCTTTTCAAATACAAAATACACAGACAGCCAGACTAGTCAAATTTTCACATTTATACCATGGTACTCTTTTTCTCTTAGCCCTTAAAATACCCTGATTGGAGTTTGAGTCATTCCCTATTATAAACCTGTTTTTGTGTTGCCTAGTTACCCCCTTTGGGTTTTGAAATGACTCCTTTTAGACCTTTCTTGAGATAGGAAACAGGGCTGCACAAAAAAAAGCTCCTTGTTTATACTAAACAACTTCCCGTTACTTTTCTCTGTTATCACAATCCCATCGCCTTATTTTGCCAGTTCCCTCAATCTACTCACCATTCGCTCGTCAGCTCAAGGCCCTCAGTATCGACCCATCCTCCAACCGACTGAGTGCCTGTGGAAACCAGGAGGGATTTTGTCAAAGAGGGACCCGTCCAACCTGTATCAATCTTCTTGCAAGAATTCGATATCGGCTGCTCTCCATAGAAAACTTCGCGATCTTCCGGCTAAATGGCAAAGAGTGTCCGATTATCTGAAAATTTTGAGACCTACTAATCGATGGGTCTTTTACAGAACCATCCTCCCTCTGCTACCACGTGAACCTGTAGGCCCTTTTAAGCGAGGTAGCGCTCTATGAGATGGATGTGGAAGCAGATTTTACTCTTTCACAAAAAAAAATAAGTCTTACTCAGGAAGTTAGCAAAAACATAACTGTTTTAATTGCAATTGTCTAAAACAGGAAGTACAACAGACATCAACGGACATCTCACAGCATGATCTCAAAGAAACATATGAAAAAACATTCTTTTATAACAAAAATGAATCATATGTGAGGTCATACTACGTAGCAAAATAAGAAAACCTACGTGAGATTGTGGTTGGTCTACGGGGAACATCTAGGTATACTTTCTATGGGGGATAGGATTGTAATTGGGTCTCTAAGGTCAGGTGGACAGCTATGCTACCCCTATTGCAAGTCATCTTCGCTGTCATGAAATACACAATGTTTCATTGGCTTTCAAACTTAAGGGCTCTTTGCTACGTGGCCCTCTATGATTGGTTGGTACGCTTGATGCTTGTACCCTTCTGGAATATTCCACTCGCTGGCAGCACAGAAGCTGGTACCCCAGGTGCTGGAGGGTTGGGCTTGACCATGCCTCCCCACCCAATTAGCCAAGCATCCATCACCACTCCTGCTGTCTGCCATTCAAATTAGTCTTTGAACTCAGCCTTGCAAGGTATCACTGCACCTGAGAATAGAAGGGAGTGTGAGCATGATCTTATCTTCAACTCTCGGTGTAGCTTGCCCAAAGTCTATTTTCATCTTGACCATATGACAGGAGACCATGTTTTGAGCTCTTCACATTTAACACTATTAAATGAAGAAAACCTGACACTTCTAGTGTTTTCCATAACACCTCAAGAGGAGCTTGTCTGGCTTCTTATGGTCATTGTATCTTCTCAAGTAGATAGCCAGTTTCTTGGCTGCCCCAACTCTAGACACTGGGCCAGACAACCTTTCTCTTCCCTCGTCGTCAATTGTTTTCTTCAACTGCACCACACTTTCAGGTTTTCTGTTCATGGAGTCCTAGTTTACTAAAACACGTGGTGGAACATCCAGATTCTATAAACCTATATATAATGGCAGCACCGCCTGCACTCTATTCACTACGTATAGCCAGCCTTCATGATTACTTAGTCTACATGCGTGATTCAGCACCTGTACAATTATAAACAGCTTGCATTTTCTTTAGTGCTCTCCGCACGTGCAATCTTCATTCCGCACATGAAATGTTACTCAATTCTTTACTTCGCAATCAGATTCTATAAATTCTATAGATTTTCTTCATTAGCATCTCTTCTGGGTGTGTCATTTCTGCTTCATGGGACATCGCCAGTCTTATCTTTCACTCATCTTCACACTTCTTCCGGATCCTCCTTTAAAAGACGGTCATTTCTCCGCAGGTACATCATGTAGGGCTTTCTCAATGGCTACCTTGTTTTAGGATTCTTTGCGGTATAGAGACCATTATTAGTATCGTGCATGTCGCAATTTCCGGTTTCCAACATATAGGCTAGATAGGGGCAGGACTTCCAGTTGAGTCACTTGGCTCCTCCTCTTCAAACATGTGCCAGTTGCACGTTGTCAGATGGGCCTTTCATGACCTTGGGTGGAGTCATAAATAATGAATACATTTTGTCAGCCCTCACGCACATTAGAAGACAACTGAAAATACTTCTTGTGTTCTTGGCAGCACTTTCGTTAAATTGTGATTTCTAAGCAATTTAACAAAAATTCTGCAGAGGCTGTAATCCACCTGTTATCACAGAAAACAAGTGGATTGCAGACAGTGCACTCCAGTGCACTGCGCTGACGCCCCGGCCCACTTCAGAATAGAAGTAGTGCCTGGGCATCAGGAAAAGGCGCAGTGAAGCATGCTGTTTAGCACGCTCATTGCACCAAGATAGGAATCAGGCTCTCTGTCTTTTATGAGGGAACACAGAAAGCGCCACTTTACAACAGTGTGCACCAGTTGCTAGGATTGGGTGGAAAGCAACCTGGCAACCACCAATTGGGAAAAGCGTTACTTACTGTGTGTATTCTGGTACCACTCCTCCACATTAGTGACACTGTGAAATGGTCGTACATATACGGCAGATCCTTTTGTGGCGGTCTGCTCACTGCAGTTTCGTTATTGTGGAGGAGTGACACCAGGATTGCTGTGGAATTGCACCATACTCCCTCGTCTCACCACCCCCAAGATTTTTGGGCCATGTTGACTCGACCTGCATGACACACAGAGCTATGGCTGGACAGGATAGGATTTTATTTATCAGGGGAGGAAGCCCAGTAAAGCACTGACTAAAACAGGTCAGGAGGGGGAAGGACCAGTCGCAGTTAAAAAGATAGAAATCAATTGTAATAATCAGTTTAAAGATTAAAACACATAATTACATTTGTGGTCCACAGTTTAGTACTTAACATCCAATATAAAACAGGGGGTACGTAACAGGCTAGAATAGCAAGTTAAACAAATTCACAGAAAAAACATACACAATTGGTACTGGTAAAACAAATAATAGTGTACCAAGTTCTCATAGAATTAAATGTATCTTAGATTTAGGTCTCTGTTTTTAGTCCAGAGAATTGTCTCGACATGTTTCTGTTCTCAAAACAAGGGTGTAGAACATTCATCAGGAGAAAGTAGTTATTACGATATAACCTAATTCTTATTGGATTGTGATTGATATCAGCAATTGTCTCATAGCATCTCATATGGTGCTGGTGGTGGCTCTCTACTTCCATCAGTCAGTAGTTATAGGAGGATGAATCAGTCCTGTAGACTGTCCCATCAGGTGTCTGGTCGTAGAAGGGTATCGATAGAGACCTCCGCTTCTCAAAGTTATGAAAGATCAGGATGGCAGTAATACGGGAGTGGATCCCTGGCTCGTCGCAGTGAATGAGCGACGGTAGCATGCAGTGTCACGAATGATTCAGCAGAGCTCCGTGTGGACGACTGATAGGATAGGATACATATGAAACAGTGCCTGGGCTTCACTGTTAATGAAGGACCTGCAATTAATAATAGGATTTCTTTCATCGCACCTGCATTCATATGCATGCTTTTCTAGCCTATTGGAAGTGTGATGTGGATTTGGTAGTTGTATACCAAAGAATGATTGGGAGGGTAGGGGGTGGCAGGAGGGTGTTCTCAGCAGCACTTTTGTTAAATTGCGAAATTCATGCTATTTTGCAAAAATGCTGCCGATAACTTTAACACTGCCCGTAAACTTGGAAAACTGACGGATTACAGCCAGTTCATGACACTTCTGTGTCATGCTCTGCGCTGACACCCAGGGCCACATCAGAATAAGCGTGGTAACTCGGCGTCACGAAAAGGCACAGTGAAGCGTGCTATTTAGCATGCTTACGGTGCCTACATAAGAATCGTGTTTTGCCCTTACCAACGATGGCATTTCCACCTACTGCAGAATTATAGCCCTTGGCCACTGGCTGCTTCCACCAATATTAAATAATTGTTGCCTTATAAGAGGATAAACAGCCACTCACCCACCCTTCACAATAATTTAGCACCTGCGCCATAATTACTGCCGGATTTAAGGAGCAAAATTAAATATATACTGCATTTAAATCCATCCAGCCGTTCAGTGAATGACCCGGGGTCCTCTGCTAAAAGAAACCTGTAATGGCTGAACTTCTTCCTGCCATTGGGTTTGTTTATTTCTTACAGCTGCAATCAGTGTATTTTCTTGGCAGCCTAATCCGGGTTTTAATTTCCGCTCCAAGCTTTCTTCGAATTCACTTTAGTTTCTAGAGTGCCTCTCAGTCACAGAATGTATAGAAAATGGCTACCGTGTTAATGCTCTTGTTCAACAAAAGCAAAGAGCAGCTATTTCTGAGCTGTGCATTGTGAGTGGGATTTGTGCAGTTGGGGAAAGTGTACTAAAGTGCAGCAGAACCAATGCCTTAAAAAAAATATACATAGACATCAGCAATAGTGGAGGCAGCATTTGGTGATCGGTGGTGGTGGATGCTACGGCTCCAGCACAAAGGTGTTGCTAGGGGGGGCTGAGGGGGCTATAGCCCTGGATCTTTTGTTTGTAGCCCGGATAGAAGCTCTCAGGGGCTACAATCAAAAGGCTACCTAGCCTTGACTCCCAACAGTCCCGACATTAGCGTAGCCCCAGATCTTTTCCAGACCTAGCAACACCCCTACTCCAGCGGGAGGCTAGGGAGTGCACTGGACACCATGGAGGAGCCTTTTTGGGGGGGGGCAGGGTGCACGCCACTGGACATCGGGACATTTTTATTTTATTGCAGAGATGTGGTATTCCAAACATAATCGCGCACGTAAGTAAACATTATAGAGATCAGGGTAATGTGTTGGGCAGTTACCTTGCAATAGGAAGTTGTAGGGGGACCAGATTTTCAAGTAAAAAACGGGAGGGTCAATAACATGAAAGAATGACTACCGACACCCACCACTCCACTGACACCCGCTACTACCCGCATTTCCCCATATCAGATCCCGCGCCCTTAGCACGTGCAACCCGTAGCCCCCCGCACTTACCCCACTCCCATAATCCCGGAGTATCTTCATATATATATTGTTCATTTTTAATTTGTGGATGTAAGGATGTTAATATCAGAGGAGCTGTTGCTCCGATCTCTTTCACAGCCACTCTCTGTGGCATATTCAGCTAATGCATGTGGCTGGTACCTTAAAGATTGATGGTTCAAGGCCATCCTGAGGTGGCAAACCTCTGAAAGTATTATGATTTTTATTTAATTTACAATTGTTGCCCATTAAGTTGTCACCCTCGCTTTCCCTAAAGCCGGGACCATCGCCCTCCCTTTCCCCAAAATCGGACAAGGTTTTTAAATTAAATAAACTCTTGGGACTGAGGGACAGAAGACCCAATTCCAGGACAGCCCTGCCAAAACTGGGGCGCCTGGTCACCCAAGATACTAAGCAATATAAGAAAGTGCCAGCTGACGATGGGGGCAATATGGAACAGGGGATGTAGATGATGCACACAGAGAGGACAGAGAGAAGTATGTCCTGGGAATACTATATATAAACATATGATATGATATGGCATTTATAACGCGCCTATACACAAGTGTTTTAAGGCGCAATGAGGCAAGGAAGGGGGACCAGAGGGAAGACAGACAATGATCCTAGTAGGCCAGGTGTCATTCAGATCGCCCTAGTGCATGGGTATATACACACATATATTTCATACTGTTTGTGTCTGGAGGTGGGAGAACACAGCTGTGTGCGGGTCATGGTTATGTACTGCGATTTGCAGGAGTCTTTTCCAGGAAGAGGAGATGAGGATTCACAGCTGCCTTGTTGATGTTTTTGATTTCTGCTATGATTGGAGACAAGGAGAGAAAAGGAGAAGAAACGAGAGGATGCATGGGGTGAGCAAGGGACAGAGAGATTGAGGGGAGCACTAGAGCAGAGTCCATGAAGTTTGGAATAGCACAAAAATGGAGGTAGGCACATCACGGGGTAGCCCATGAATTGATTAAAGAAAAGTAGGAGCCACTGACAGTTGGGGAACCTGATGGAGAGGGCCAATATGAAAGCGGGACAAGAGAAGACAATTGACATATGACGGGAAGGAGGTGGTGTGACCAACTATGTTGCTAGGAATGGAGGCATGGATGCTAACGCTGCTTTCAGCGCCCTATGAAAACATCTCGCCAAATCACATGGAGACCCTGTACCCAAAACTCTTAACATGAGCGATGCAGATATGTAAAGACGAACTGCATAGTGTGGCTTTCAGCACTGTCCTTATTACATGTTCTCACCTCCATTCTAGATCACATGCCTATGGCCGTCCTCTGGCAGGCGGGGGTCCTCACACACAGCACTGTGCCATGTAAAGCACCTCGAGTCTGAGGTATGGTGAGGTATCGGAATCCTCACACAGTCAAAGAATCACAAAATAGGTCTTGTTTCACATTATATGAGACGGGATAAGATGGATAGTCTGTTTGGATCACAATTCACGTGAAACAAAGCTCATATTTTGAACCAACATTTGGTTGCCTGTACTTGTAGAAACACAGTTCTGAGTGTAACTGCTACCGATTTGATATATGTTACAGGGCAAGCCATGACATTAAATACGCTACATACCTCTCCTGTGCTTTTCAGAGTATGGAGCTTTGCTTGCAGTAGCAGTTTAGAGCAGTACATTAGATCCGTCTTGGAGAAAATGTATGCAACTTTTTTCCTTTTCCAAACATTAATGTTTAAAGGTTGCTGTGTTCAGTCAAATGACTCAGAATTACCCAGTCGGGCTAGCAGCAGAGGAAGTCTCCCACTTTCCGAATGTGGAATGTGTTCCTTTTATCAAATATTAAAGGTTTACAGAGGTTAAGGGCCGCCAGGATGTTTACATTCACAAGAGGCAGACATATTCCAAAAAGCATTCACTACCAGCCCTCCTGTGGTCTAAATATGCCTGCAGACACTCAGTTTACAACATTATTTCCTGGCTCTAGGCTATCTCCGTTGAAGGGAGGTACTCTATTTAAACTGGTAGATTCTCAAACAGGCTTGTGGTCAGGCAGGTGCTTGAAATAAGTGCTGGTATGAGTTTTCAATAGTGGCTGAAATAGTTCATTTGACAACATCATTTTTGGTAGAATGTCGAAAGAAAGCCATGCCATGAATTTTATGGGCAGCTCTCTTGAGGAGAAAACACTAAGGGTCTCAATTTCGTGCTGCGTAAAGCAAACAAACATGCGTAAAATTCTTGCATAAGTCTTTTATGCATGTTTATGTTTTTCATTCATTTGTATGGTGGAGAGGAGGGGCGGAACGCAACTTGCGTTTCCGCCACCTTCCTTCCTCTCTGCTACACAAATGGCCCAGCATGTGCGCCGCCATGCATTTCCATGCCAGCGCAAATACAGGGGATGCCTATGGAGGCCGCCAACTTTATGCACCGGCATAAGCCAATCATACCTCTTAAGGATCCATTGTAAAACGTGCATGCCATGTGCCCACCTTGCATACAGGGCAGGCTGAGTTTAATTATAATTGTAAACACTACATGCTATGCGAGCATGGTAGACAGCGTTTACTCAGGAGAAACAGACTGGTTGCGCAAATTGAAATGTGATAGTGATAGCCTACTCCATTCATGAGCTGAATCTGAGACTGAACACCCACTACAGACTGTCCAGGCATGCCACAGGGGGGCAGCAGCAGCAGGGCTGGAATGGGCAGAGAGCGACAGCGCTAGGGGAGACCAGAGAGGACTTCCCACAACGCTTATGGACAATGACTTACTGGATCACAGAGAGCAAACGATACAGCAGACCTCATGGCACACTTATAGGAAATGCAGGATGAAAAAAGCTAAGGACACTTATGGAAAGTTTCTGGAGATGTACAGTCCCATAAAGGGAGAAGATATGGGAGAAGTTGGGAATAGCTGAGCTAGAGATTGGCCCAGAGAAGCAGGTGGCTTTGGTAGCCAATAGGAGCAGAGAGAAACTTCTAGGTAGAAAGGGGAGGGCTGTAAAATGACATTAGCGTCCGTCTGCAATGATAGGTGTAGGGCTGAAGTTAGAGGAGGGACAAAGAGAATCACAAAGCCATAGAGAAGTGTGCAGCAGGTGGAGAGGACTGTGGCCTGTTTTAATACAAGTAATGGTCAGGTGGTGGGACTGTGAGAGTGGTCTCAATGTTGACTGGTTTTTTCTGTATGTGGTTGAGTGTGCGTGAGACAGAGAAGGCTGGAGCTAGGCGGAGTAGAGTTAGTGTGAGAAGGAGTTTAATGAACACAGCATTATATCCTTTGGTATGCGCTGGCTAGGGAGTTTGGTCAGCAGAGCACTTTATCCCTGGGTGCAGTTTAGTGACAACAGCACTTTATCCCTAGAAGTTGAGCAGGTCACTATATTCCTCAAGGTCGCTGCAGGAGAGTAGAGACAAAAGTAGTGATAGGACAATAGGAATCAATAAGGCCAGGAGATGGAGTGTAAAAGGTGGATAACGAAACAGAAAGAAAGTATTAGGAGGGGGAAAAGATTTGAGGTAGGCGTAGTGAGAGGAGAGTGAGGAAAAGGGTTGGAAGGCCATCCAGATGAAAGGTATGCTAGGGAAATCGACCTATCCATCTAGGTCACTTAGAAAGTCTTGCAGGGAGTTAGAGAAATAAGGCTGTTGCATTTAGGCCCTTCCTAGGACAGGGACAGGCTAAATAGTAGGGGTGCACTGGCCATAGAGAACCTGTAATATGGTAAGATCTTCTGGGAGTACGGAGACTGGGCTAGGAAGGTGGCAGGGGAGGTGGGAGCCCCCTTCAAGGATGAGTGAAAGGGTGCAGGGATCACTCCTTGACTAGGAGCCCCAATTGCCATTTCATGTTATGTATTTTTTATAATAAAAGTTAAAAACGAATTTACATGTGACTCATTGAGAACATTATCTCAGAAGTGTATTTCTGTCCCTGCTGAAACTCGTATAGCAACAGCATCTATGTCATCATCAATGAAGAGCATCCCAAATTCATTTTGTGGAACATGACCATTTAGGAACCATAGCTGGAGGTAGAGAAAAGGAGAAACACCAGATCATAAGACTAACTCAAGTGAACCAATTAAAGGGCCCATAATTAACATTTAATTGAAAACAACTCCATGTGACAGGGTCTACTAGGAACATCAAGCCATGCGATACCAAGAGAGAAACCGTGGACCTCGAGAGAAAACCAAATACTTTGAGACAGACTCTGACACTCCGGTTGGAGGTCCAAAAAAGAGAGAAGGGTTACGTACCACAGTTCAGGAGAAGAGGAACACTGAAAGACAAGATGAAGGACAGAAGTTTTAGCAGAGTGTGGACGAGTTTGTGGAGAAGCGGGATAGGAGTGCAAGTGAGGTATTGAGTGTATGAGAGAGTGGTAACAAGTAGAAAACGTGTAGCTGTGAGAGTGAAGGTGGATTTGAGAGTGAGTGTACAGGGTGGAAGGAGGTAGTGTAGGGGTAGAGGATGGAAGGAGTCATATAAAAAGAGATAGATACTGTGAGCAAGAGATTGACTGTGAGAGGGAGAGTGGTAGAGAGTAGAAGGGATTTGTAGAGGGGCAGGTCGGAGGAAGGAGGAAGTATTTAGTGGAGGAGGGATGTGAAAGAGGTAGAAAGGAGTGGAATATGACCCTGGTGGGACAGAAGAGGAAAGAGGTAAAGGGAGAAGGAGAAGAGGGGGTGAGTGAAAGAAGGTAGCAAGAGGAGAGGGAGTGAGAAGAAAATAGGGAGTGGTGGCAGAGAGGGAGGAGATGGGGAGATAGATGGAAAAGACACACAAGAAGGAGTAGGAAAGTAGTGATTCCGAAGGCAAGATCAGGGAAAGGAGTGAAAGGGATAGTTGACCCATAACCTGACCCATTCCAATCTGAAGGTGATCATCCACTCCAGTATTTTTTGTTTGCATTCTCAGGAACTTGTAGTCCGAGTTTTATCATGGAAAACATGGAACTACAGGTCCCAGAATGCAAAGGAAAATCAGAACTGGCCCTCCCTACCAACTTTCTCTTCATTCACACCCATTTCCCAGGCTGAATTCTGCAACCTACTAGCACCTAGCTGACCTGCTGGCTCACCGGGTGATCCTAGTCCACCACCCTTCTAAAAAAGACCCTTAACTCCACCAGTGCAGGCAGCGTAGTCAACTCGTAATCAACAAATCCCTCTCCTCCGGCACCTTCCCAGAGGCTTTCAAAACATTTCATGTCAAACCGCTATTAAAAAAACTCTGCCTTGACCCACTCTCCCCATTAAGCTACCACCCAATCTCCAACACCCAATTCATTTCTAAACAAATTGACTGTGCGGCATACAAACAACTTGGCCTATTCACAGAAGCCAATATACTCCTCAACCCAGCCCAATCAGGGTTCCAATCCCTCTGTGTAATGGAACCTTCACTGGTCTCTATCTGGATGACCTCAAAATAACTACTGATTCAGAAGTGTGTGCTGCACTCACTCTCCTGGATTTATCCCTGGCCTTTGATACCATCACCTACACAATACTCAGGAATAGGCTCCTCACCCTAGGCATCAAAGTTTCCACCCTTAATTGGATCACCTCTTTTATTTCGAATCGCTAGCAAATCCGTTTCCTCCCACCTTTCTCCTCTGCCCCTCGGGACATCACAAAAGGGGTGCCACAAGCAGCCTCCCATTGACCCCTGCTCTTCAACATCTACCTAAGTCCACTGTCGGCTCTCATCCACTCTCACAGCCTTACCTGCTATAATTACACAGACAACACCCAGATTATATTCAAAATTCCAAAGATTCCAGCCTCCCCAATTCCTGACCTTGCCTTTTGCCTATCGGATAGCGACCTTTGGATGACGACCAACCACCTAATCCTGAACCCGGGCAAATCAGAACTCCTAATATACAGCAAAATTGCTCTGATTCCCCAACCTCTACCATGGCCAAAAACCCTGGAAGCTGCACCTGCCACCTCTACCTCCATGAAAAATCTTGGATGCACCATGGGTGCAGACCTATCTCTCTCCAAACACATCAACTCTGTATCCAGAACCTGCCACTTACAATTATGCATCTTAAAATGAAATCTTTCCCTATCTCTACTATCCTTAAAGAGTCTCTGCAGTACTGACCATCATCATCTCCCGCTTAGATTACACCACCTCCCTCTATCTCGACGTCCTAGCACGCCAGCTCAGGGACCTCCAACAAATCCAAAACTCAGCAGCCAGACTGCTCCTTGCTCTCCCACCTAGAGAACATATCACCCCCACCCTCAAAGTACTACACTGGCGCCCTATTAGCCCAAGAGCGACATCACACACTGAGCCCTCCATAATACAGGACCAGAGTTCCTTCAGAATAAACTCATCCACTACCAACCCCGCAGAAATCTCTCATCAGGCTCATCACTTCTCACTATTCCCCCTTACAACTCCACCAAAGTTGGTTGCTGGGCCTTCTCTATCTTCGCTCCCACCATCTGGAACACTCTTCCTCTACACATCCCTGGGACCGGGATCTACCTTTCCTTCAAAAAAAGTCCTCAAAACCTGGCTATTTTATCCTGAAACCACATTAGCCACATTATCCTGAAACCCGTCCCATACCTTCTAATTCCCAATCCTACCATAAGAACACTGAGCACCAGGCAGCAGCAGGCGTTTTTGCAGCATCCTCGACCTCACAATACCTGGCGTCGCAGGCCGTTATAGCAGCAGCCTGGACCGCACACACTATCAAACACCAATCATGACCCTGGGTTCCCACAAGCACCACAAGCTGAAACACAGCCCTTCATATCGTTTTTCACACTATCAAATGTCACAGGATTGATTAGTCACTGCGCCTGGCATGTATGGGAGGACAGGCAAATTGCACTGAAAGTAGTTGTGATAGAATCACCACCATCGCACTCCGACAGATTGGTATGCCCTGCAGGGAATTGTAATGGGAGGAATTGTGCCATGGCCATGGCTTGTGCCAAAAGGCCAGGTGGGGGTTTCTCGTGCATTACTCCAGGAAGGCAACCAAGAATCGCACTGGAAGGACTTAAGGGATGGGCGGGTATTGCCCATGAATGAACTATAAGATGCGCCAAACATGGTAAAAGTAAAAATTGAGAAGGTTCAGTAAGCGAACGATATCTGGGTAGATTTACCATGCTATCCACCTAGAAAAGCCTGTAAGGATAGACCGTGCTCCTCTAGTAGCTATTAGTTGAAGCATAGACTGTCGCTGTCTTTAACCGTTTAATCGCAGCTGCAAGAATCATCAGACGAAGCCAATACCTTGAACGGGTGCACATACAACAAATCACCACTGAATCTGCTAGGTACATATAATGCACCACTCCGATGGACGCTGGCCGCAGGTGTGGCGACCGGCACACATCTAAATACAGCAAGGATTATGACACATTTGGTCATGCTGTTCACATAATTCTCTGCCTACTTACAACCAGATGCCTCAACACTTCTGACATCAGTATTCGGAGAAGACCTAGGACACATTTGGGCATGCTGAACACATAGCGAGTCTCTAGCACTCACGTCATCTCCTGACTCCTCTCAGCACCTATCCTCATGGCTGACCTCATGGGTTGCTCTCTATCGGAGCCTGGCCAGCACTGCTAAGCCTTATTTAGCCAAATACACACACACACACATTCTAATCTTACTCCATGACCTCCAACACTGGACTCCGGTCCCTGAGGGTGTTCAAACCACCAGTGCATTGAGACTACAATAATAGTAAAAGTTGCTATATAAATGTCAACTACAATACAATACAAAACAATAAGCCCCTACCAATTGGAATAGGTCATGTTAGCAACTATGGAAAGGTAGTGAGAGGGTGAGAGAGAAAGAGAATGTGTCTGGCAGGCACCATTCAGAACATCACAAAAGCCATTCTTGGGCAATCTTTGTGTAGGATACGTGTAGAAAGCCCCAGAGAGATTTAGTTAGATAGGGCCTTGGCCTTTAGGCCCTACCGTTGTAGAGCAGTTAGACTAGGCAGCCTCGGTCATCAAGCTCTCGGGCTCACACTAACCCTGTGTGTTAGGGAAACCTGGATTAGGCTGAAAGACGCCCACAGGAGTTTGCGGGACTAGTTAGCAGCATCCATTAGTCAAGCTTACCTGCAGTCTCAAAAGCATTGTGAAGGTCATTTTAAATTGTTCTTGCTAAAAACCCTTGAACCCTCTATCAGACTCTTACCATTATTAAGGTTCGCTGTGACATCTCTATGAATTAAATTGAAAGATTAAATAAACGTTTAACATGCATGCCAACTCAGACATAACATTTATCCGGAAATTACATTTGAACGTTTTCACTTTAGAAAGGTTGACAGACTATAAAGGAATAAATGTGCACCACGAGTAAAAAAAGAATTGAACTTAAATCAAAGAGGAAATTGTGCCAAAATGAAAAAGAAACTGTGAACATTGTTGAGGGGTTGATGCTGCTTGACATTATGAAATTGAACTTCGATAAACAGTAGAAATCCTGATTAAGTCTGCAGACAGGAGTGGATCTGTTGTGTTTAATGACATCTCATTTTATAAAGAACACATTCGTTCATTGCAAAACGATCTGGGCCAACATATACACTTGGCAAGTGACCCTATACTTGAATGTTAAACGAGTATTGCAGCACTCTTGATTAAAGCATATAAGAATGATTGGATTATCAAGATTATAAAAAACACACATTGTTCAAGAACCATCTGGTCAGACCAGGATCCTCTGCTCTCTCGAAATTGCATAAGGACAGAGAAGGACCTCCACTGAGATAAACTGTACCTAGTAATGATTCTGTTTTTCAGCCTCTTGCAAACTATGGGCATTATTCCTTAGAGAAATTGCTGAAACATATCCTAACGTAATTACAAGGAAGCAATGACTGTTATGGAAAATTAAAATAATTGCCACACACCCCCCAAAAGAAAATCACCTCCTCAAAGTGGATGTGAAGCATCCATATTCCAATAGTCTGCACACTCGAGGACTGAAGGCAACATACTATGCTATTGGAACACCCACTGATGGCAGTCAATACACAGTAGCTATTGAAAATGATTAATGTCATACTATTTCATAACTATTTTCCCTTCCCACATAATATTCAAACAATGGGAAATGCACAGCACTCAAATTAGCCTCAACAAATGCTACTATATGTATGCATGTGTTCGAGCAGAAGTATGTGTTCACTAATGCCAATTGGTCCACACACGTTAGTGTGGTGGTGTTTTATAGATGATGTTTATGGAACATGGGAAGGAATTCAACAGACACTGATTTAATTTGGAACCAAATTATTAAATGTACATCACACCATACAGCAAACCCTAAAATAGGGAGACACAAAGGTTAATATTTTGGAGCAAATTGATACATTAAAGCAAGGTAAATGTTCTGCTGATACCTTCTGCAAACCAACAAACTGCAACAGTACATTGGTAAGAAAACATCACTGTAAGTCCCAAAACATTATTATATGTTTCTCTGTACCTGTGGATAAGGAACACATGTACACCCACAGTGATCTATGAACAATGGCAACAAGAGATCAGCCAATATTTTCAAGAAAATGATATAACATTTTTTAAAACAATGAAGAGGGTACAAGAACAGCAAGAAGAGAAACTCTTGCACTTGTGACCCCCCTGATAGTCACCTCAATTTCTAATTGAGTGGCTAGGATAGCTATTAAAAAGTGAGCGATCTTTTAAGAAAAGACTTCAATGTTGCCACTGTTTCAGGAACCTCTGTTGATAATGTGTACTAAGAAAGGTTGGGAACATCACTATGAGAGCAGAACATCCTCTTTACTGACAACGACTAAGCCATTTAACAACTAAAAAATGGAACGCAGACAGGTCTCAGATGTAATAACTGCACTAATTTAATCACTGGGGCCCAGTAAAATTAGTTTGAACAGCTAGGCTGCAGAACGTTCAAACCTATGGCAAGAGTGAAGTTATTTACTTTATTACATTCCTGTGTGCAAAGAGTGTGTGGGAGGGACCTCAAGAGTTGTATAAGATCATTTCTGAAACCAATTTGTGAAAATGACTGCCGAAAAGCACTTTCAATAAAATTGTCAAAAGATTTCTCAGATGACATTTCAACTATTGTAGGTGGTACCGAAATACCCTTGAGGAGGAGTTTATGAAAAACATCCCCCTTACAGGGTGAAGCCTTCAAGATATTTGCCTTGAACACAGTGGCCCCTAGTAGCTATAATGATAATTTAGTCCTACACCGTTTAATAGAGAGGACTGTCTGTGTCATGGTCAAATCGAGGTTTCACGATGACTTGTACTTAAAGAACTAAAGTGGGCGGAGAAATATTAAACCCCCTAAATATCTCTAATCTCTTGAGAAATAGAAAATACAAACAACTGAATGGAACACAAGCATAATAATCTAATTGTCCGTTGAACTCAGGAGATACAATTTTAATTCAAAAGACTAGGTAAGTTGGAACATCAATTATTTATAATAAAAAGCAGAACCAGAAATATTAATTGATGACAACAGTATTCATTGAAAATTCACCATTCTTCAGTATTTCAAATGAAAAATCAAACAACATTTTCAGACTCTCAAAGGTGTTTTTTCCCCAGTTTTTATTGAACATTCACTGGGCAATAAATCAAACCACAACATGACCAGCAGTCAAACAATCTTTGAATTAAAGGAAAGACTTCATGTCTTGGAAAGTATGGGTATGAATTCTACAACGGAGACTCAATAACATTGTTGAACATTGACTAGGAATGTCTAAATAAAACATCCAAGTGAAGGACCAGATTCATTGGATTTGAAAATGATTTAATGCGTTTTGCCAACATCCTTTATTTAAGGATAAAAAACAATGAGCCTCATTACAAGGTTGCCGGTCCGGATACAACCACACCAGTAAGTTTACTGGTACTTTTGTTACCGGACCGGCAAACTGAAAGGCACCCGTGAGCACAGCAGGCCTGTAGCACCGCAGAGTAATGAACTGTGCCAGTGCTACAGGCATCCTCATTTTCCTTTGAGCCCTGTGGGGCTCAGTGGGAATGGGGATCTACCGGCACCGGCACCTGCAAAAGGGCAATTCCCGGGTCCGGCGGAGCCGGAATACCCTGGTAATTGCTCATTCGCGGGTGCCGGATTTTCATGCCGGTTTGCAGGTAGCCTTGCCGGTTTTACCGGCAAGGCTTCCTCCAACCTCGTAATGAGGCCCAATGTATGAATTATTTTTTTAAATATATTTTTATTTTATTTTATTGTTCATTTATAACGCGCTTAATACCAGCAACTGGTTCCTAAGCACGGGATCAGGATTCAAACCTGTGTTGCGCTGCCTTGTCTTGCTTCCAAGACAAACGCATTGCCCCTGCGCTATCCGTACTCAAACATCAAAAGAAATATAATAAAATGGAAAAAACAAACCTAAAGTCTCATGATTTTTCACATGTGAACTTTGCTGGAAGATGTTACTTGCTCTATATTTGCCCATTATGTCAGCTGTAGAGCTGAAAAGCATTTGCTTCAGATCACTTAAACTAAACGGCTGCGTTTGCATTGTTAATGCCCTCCATTCTCAACAAATTTGGGATCTCTCTTCTATGGAAATCCTTAGGAACTAGATAAAGCAGATGAAATGCCATAAGAGTTACTACCAGCCCCTGCAACAAGGGCAGACGATACTTGCTACTTGCATGCTGTTTGCCATCAGAGCTACTGGCATCAGGACATTAACTATGGACAAGGTAAAGATTTTCCTTGCTTGGGGATTGGGGAGTGTAAGGAATCTAAGGGCGTCTTCACTTCTTTCCCCAATATATCCTCCCCCTGGTGGCCAAGGAAAGGCTGTCACTTTCAGATCCTGACCCGGGGAGTGGACATGCGAGGGAGGATCATCTGGGAGGAGGAGACTTGGGGAGTGGGGATTAGGCACCCGTGGGTGAGACATGTGAGCCCCCATTTCCCTTTCATAAGAAATCAAATGTCCCCTATGCTTTTATGGGACATCACCAATCACTTCCCTATTTTGTCAGAAAACCATCTCCCAATACATACCACAGCGCTACTGAGACGAGGAAGAGACAACATAGAAATTGTAAAGACTGGAGGGGGGGTATCTGTACTGCTGTCCTCTATATGGATGGGACGAAGGCACAGAGCAACCCCAGCCAAGGTTCTTCATATGGTAGAATGGACAAGCAACCAACACTTACATTCTCAGGAGGTAATGTAGGCAGGTTCTTAAGTACAGTGAATCATACAGCCCCTACAAAGGAATGTCCACGCACTATGTTAGGTGATAACACAGCTTCTTTATATAAAATACGGTTGCTACCAAAGTATATACATATAAAGAATAACGCTGTGTACTCAGGCAGTTCTATTAGAAGAATGGCAAATACATATACTCTTTGTGGTACCACACAATAGTTACATTTAGTAATACATGCACTAACTGCAGACAGTTTTAAATAAGCATGTGAATTCTTAAGTGAGGTGTAACAGCATAGAATAGGGAAGAAAGACAGGTTAGTTATGAAAAGTGTCAGAATGCTTTCTTTAGATTAGATAAGTTATTCTGTGTGAGGACCCCCCACACCTAGGCAACCTGTAATGGAAAAGTTAGGGAGTAACTTATCTTGTCTTTTACAGCCCAGCCCAAAAATGTTCAATAACCCTCTACTTACTTCTTAAAGGTTCTACCACCCCAAGAGGCCACAGGAGAACAGGATCCAAGTCGAATCTGGGACCCCTCCATGATTCCTGAGTTTAGAAGATGCTCTTCTTTGTCACAGTACCTCTGATGACTGCTTGTGGAGCCCTACATGACTTCTATAAGTGAGTTTCACTCCATTTACTAGTACCTCTTGCACTAGTCACCACTATTTAGCCTCTTCTTACCACAGAAACCATGGCCAGTTTTGCCACTTCCCTCAGTAAATGCTTTTTACAGTACGATCTCTTTAGTCCAATATTTTGTTACATTACCATTTAGGTTAGGACTAGGCATTAAATTCACCATTCCAAATTCTTTTAAAACTGGGAACTAAGGGATTTGATCGGTTTGTCTGATAACTTAATAGGCTCCTAGCATTAGCTAAATCTCTCTTTTTATAAATATTTTTTTTGAGCATTGAAATTGAATCAGAGTTTAAAGAATGAAAACATGATGTAAATGGAAACATCTTTATGTGCTTCTAACTGGTTAATGAAGTACCTTGTTTTTTTCTAAACGTACATATGAATGTAAATATTAATAGTAGATTATTAATTTAATTTAATTCATTTTCTCACCAGGGTTTGTACTGAATGTAAAGAATACAGAACGCTTTGCCCCTGATGAAGAGTGAAAATTGATACTCGAAACGTGTTGGGCCAGATTATAATCTGAATAAATTACTGTTTTACTGATAAACAGATGAATTGTCAAGAATTAGTTGGGAGATTGCAGAATATTTTGCAGTCATAGCAAAGCATAGAAAACTACTGAAACTGAAAAACTATTTTTATAACAAACAATTAGGTTACTATTGGTACCCTATAAAACTCTATACAGGCCACGGCCTTTGTTGATAGTGTGCAGGAGACGCTGGTTTCTTCAATCAGGAAACCATTGCCCCATGTATGTGTTCCAGCCTAGATACCAAGGCTGAGTACTTCTCCCCTGCACCTCAAATAGCACTCTACCTTTGAACTAAACACTTAGAGCTATCTTTCTACACACAATAAAATACATATGAGTACTAGGTGTGCATGGTGATTATCAATCTTTCTCTCGGTTGCATGACCTGTAATGGGTGGACCGTGTGGTCCGATAACTACGACTAGACCGAGTACACCCAACTAAAGAAAAGCCATTTAACTCATCTAGAAATTTGTGATTGAAGGTCAAGAAAAACTTGTACATTGTGAACTTAAAGAACTGAACTTTGTGATATTGATGAAAGACACAGAAGCCTGACAGCTGGGAAGAATCCTGAGGAATTGTGTTGTTTTGGAAACAGTGAGAGACTTGAGAGCTTGGGACAGGGAACCCCATTTTGATTGAAAGTGGACTGTCTTGGACCCTGGGGAAGGGAGAAAGCCATTTCCGACCAAGAGCTGGAAGAAGATTTGAACTTTTGTTTGAACACTTTTCATTTGACACTGACATCCCTAAATGTTTTGAACAAGTAGATGTGAGGCCATCTATAGGCTTTGGATACAGACAGACATTTACTTTGGACTTCCTGACACAGACTATCATTAGTTGTAATTGGTCTGCAAGCTTGTAAATGTCACTCCTTAGATCCTTATTCATTTGTATAAGCACATTGATTGACTGGAGAAAACACATAAACAGTTGAGTATAAAACAAATATAGACAAACCTTTGAGCACCTTGGTCCGGGACACGAAAGCACCAGATAAACGACAAACCAATGTTGGGAGAAAGGATATCTTTTGCTTGTCTTTTGGAAGTTGCATTCTCCTCGACACGCTCCTGAAGAAGTGCTTTAGATCTTTCCCAAAATTCATACATCTGAAGTAAACTTAGGAAGCAAACAACAAACTCAAATTTTATCAAGAGAAAGCATTTTCTAGATTTCTTTTCAAATAAGAACTTCTAAACTTTATTTTTTGAGAGGAACTCGAATTTTTGTATTTTTACTTTTCTTTTTGCTACTAAGCAATATGAGTTACCTTTGCAGTACAGAATTATTTTTTTTTTTTTATGTTTATCCTTGGTCTAAATCAAGATAAGGATATTTGTAAAGTTGTTTTTGCAAGGAACATTTCTGAAACAATTAACAACAAAGCCTGTAATGGAAAGACAAAAGTTCTGCATTCTACTATAACATTCATGCCTGTGCACACAGTAGTCATTGCTTTGCCGGTGCAGTTATAATTCGCAACGGAAAACAAAGCCTGGTTTTGAAATTGTGGTTTGTACTAAAATAGCAGGCTATTAAAAAAGCACATTTGATTCTTTCTGAGCTGAAACCATGCTCATCCAAGAGAATGAAAAAAAAATGAGTAATGTTTTATTGCGAGTGGAGTGTGGTTGCTCCTGGGAGGAGGCAGACCTTCCTCCCCAACCTGGCACATAGACTTAAAGAAAAAGCCTGTGGAAAGGGCGGTAGAGCAGAAGAAGCCCTTGATGAACCACCTCAGAGCTGCATGTGCAGAATAGTTTACATCAAGGAACAGAGAAAAAAAAGAAAAAAGTCCAGAGACCAGCTAACTTGTTCCCCAAAATGGGGATAAGAAGGTAAATCTGAGGGACCTGACCCAGGCAGCATGATGACACAGGGCTAATGGAAAGTAGGAGATGCAGGATTCAGAGTACTGGGCCTCATTGGGAGTTCACCGGTGAAACACTGGTAATACCATTGTGCCTGTATTACTGTTTCCGGCAGAGCAACCGCTGGAAATACCAGCGCTTTACAAGTCCTCGGACGCACGTACACGCCCCCTTCCAGAAAGAGTAATACTGGCATCACGGTATTACCAGCGTCCACAGCAATCTGCTGTATTACCAGCAGATATGTGCCAGTAGAACCGATACCAGCACCCAAACTGACAGAATTACCAGCACCAGAGTAACCAGTGCCGGAAAATAGTGTCACTGATGGAACGGGAAGCTCACCGCTGGCCATCTTGAAAGACACAATCCACTCTCAATCTCCCATTTTCTGCTGCCATTGTGAGAAAACTGAAGGTGTCTCCCTAACTAGTCGCTGGGGATCTGTCATCCAGGTGGCCAGGAAACGGCCATCGCTATTGGATCCAGTTCCTGGGGGTGGACCAGTGAGGGAGGATCACCTGGATGGGGGGTCCTTGGAGAGTGGGAGAGACGTGGCATCCCCCTTCTTTCAACATCTTTTCCCCATCCTGACACAAACACTTTAGCACAAAACAAAAGACAACGGACTAACACCAGAGCCATTTACCTGACATGACCCAATACAAGGGTCAGGCAAAGTCAGGCAAAGTCAGGCAATTGACCAAAATCACTCACACCTGACAATCCTTTCCCTTCCCCACAGGGATAAAAGGTTGAGCACGAGAGCACAGGACGTGCAAGGCACACTGCATGATATGAGAGCTAACTCAGCCCGGCAGTTCAAGAGGAGGCAAAAGACGGCTCAAGTCGAGAGGATGCCAAGGTTAGAAGTGACCCTGCCCTTATTGACAAACACCTGTGAAGCCTCAAGAGAAGGCATCGTAAGACCGCGAACGATAGCCAGCGTGTGCTGCAGCAGGTGTCAACGGTGCCCGATGCGCCTCCTCCGCTGACACCCAAGCCGGGGAGAGACATATGTCCCAATGGTACCGGCCTTGACTCTACAGACAAGAAAGCAAACGAATTCGCAACAGCCGGTGAGTCGAGGGGAAAGTCGATAAAGAAACTGAACTGCGTTGAACGAATGTAGCAAGCGGCTAATTAAACTTCGAGTAAACAAAGAAACTATTGAGAAAGTGGGGAAAAGCCTCGAACAGAGGCATCCGGCACCATGGGGGTGCTCACGAAGAAAACTTGGGACGATTACCTGAAGGTAGATACTACCATAACTGGAAGGCCTTGGGAAGAGGCGAAGAGAGGTAAAAGTGGTCATACAGCATTCTTGTAAAATCCTATGTACTGTCGAATGTCTTTGATGATGATTGTAAAGAAGGGAAATGAATCCTGCATGGAGAAATGAGTAGTGAACTGGGTTTCGTAAAATTGTCTACAGTGAACCCGGTGGAGGGATGCTAACGAGAAGGGTCGAAGTCTAAAGTCCCATAGTGAACTGTTTGGTAAAGGTTGGCCAGAGGGAACATGGTCGAAGGAAGCGGACCACCAAGGTCAAAGCCTGAGGAACTGTTTAACTGTTTCAAAAGAGGGGCGTGGCTACAGAGCCATGTAACAGGTTGTGATTTCGGGTGTTCCTGCCAATCCATGATAATCCTGATGAATAACTAGGATTATTGAAACCTGTGATGAGCAAGAATAAACAGCAGGCGTGTTAACTGCCATGGAACACAGAGATCACATTTCTGCAATGATCCTACATTAAGCCTGGGCATAGGGCACCGAAGAATTTGTGAAATGTGCCGCCAGCACAAAGCAAAGTTGCCGGCAGGACTAGAACAAAGAGCCGAATCAAGGAGCAGCAACATGTTAAAGGAATAACCGTTGCACAGAAGAAGAAGTGTCTGCAGCTGATTTGCAAGACCGGATTGGAGGGTGGCGAGGGACAGGCCGGTAGATCAGCACAGTGACTGTGGTCACGAGATCCCCAGAGGTGGATGGAGCACAGACGGATGGATCGGAACGGAGGTGGGTGCTGATCACCAAAGTCGAAAACGCGTGACTTTATACTGAAGCTCCCAACATTGATGTGCCACATGATGAGCAGCATGAAGGAGTGACACTGGGAGCTCTGCGACAGCATTGAGACAGCAGAATGCACTGGACACTGGTAAAACGAAAGGTATGGCAGTCGGCACATCCTTGCGGATATGATTAACATTGGAATATGTGCAGAGAAGGAGGTCTGCAATTGTAATAAGCCTGCCTGATGTCAGTGATCAAAGAAGCTGAGCGGAGAGGCCTGACAGTGTAAGGCGGACTAGCACGATTAGACACTCTTTTACTAGGTACTGTGGCAAGCGAGTGTGCTGTGTAAGACGGGCCCAATACAACTGATCAAACAATGCACGCAGAGGATTTTCGTCCACGCCGGAGGCACGAAAATGCATCACACTGGTAGAAATGGTTGTGGGAGGAAGAAGTTCCCAACAGAAAAAAAAGCACGGTTTGTGTAATAGCAGAAACAGCTGCCTGCCTGGAGACACCTGCATGGGCATGGTGGGGGCACCTACAAAGTAAGAAGGGCTAATAGCACAATACCAGCACCGGGCGACCCAGAATAAAGCGCTGCAACTGAAGATCACTGCAGTTGCACAATTAAAAGAGCAGTGTGGTCCGGTCCAAAGCAGGATAGGAGGGCGAAAGAGAATTTGGCTGACAAGAACCAGCACGGGTGGCCGAAGTTGCACCGAGCGCAAGCTCGAAGGGCACTAGAGGCCTGAAACAACCAAAAGCTGCATCTGGTCCTATCACAACTAAAATTGTCACTGAATAGGTTCGGAGGTACGGAATCCTGCAAGTGTGCGGCAGCATAGGCCAATCAAAACCTATAAGGCCCCCAGTTGTTTAGGATACGGGCAGAGACCAGATTAACAGGTGGGAAGTGATACGGAGGGCTGATGACTCCTCTGAGCGCTTGATGCTACAACAAACCTGAAGAGGAGGAGTAAGCCTACAGTGAGGGATGTATGAATCTGGAGCCGATTGTGCAACACTGCCACCCCGCCCCAGAGTAGACCAGCCCAGAATTGGTAGCAGCATGAGCAAGTCAGTACCTAGACACAGGGGAATGCACTGTAGTTGCAGAGGCAGAGCGGAAGAGTGCATAGTGCTAGTGCTGAGACCAGTAGAACTGAGGAGTACGGCATAGACTGTAACCCCGTCATCAGATCTAGTGACACCCAATGAGTGGCCAATGGAGTTGAGCCTCGAGAAATATAAGGCACTAAAGATGTCCCCAGCCACAAAGAAGGGAAAACACTGGAGTAAAAGAGAGGAGCGGGGGCAGGCTCGGGACCCTGAGAAGAGCGCATGTAGAATGGGTTTCCGAACTGACAGCACAACACCGCCCCCCAACATAACACGTGAACTTGGCCAGAAGATAGCGCTGCAGAACAAGAGGGTGCAATTATGGCATCTAAATCAAATAAGGGCAAAGGGAAATAATCGTCAATCGACGCGTTTGCCAAGCCTGTGCAAATGACACTCAGCGCAAGAGGCACGTGAAGGAGAAACACCGGGGCGAATGGACCAGCAAATACTGGCGGCCATAGCAGAGCTGAAGTCGACACTGGAATTCAAGATCGATGCAATTAGTATTGATGTGAACCTCCTGAGACAGGATGTCAGAGCATTAACAGAACGCACAGGGGTGCTACAGAAGGAGGTGAAGGGTAACACAAGCAGTTGCAACGAAAACTCCCAGGAAGTCTCTGTACTGAAACAGCAGGTGCGGAATCTGGAAAACAGAGCAGAAGAAGCAGAAGGGCGAGCGCAGAGGAATAATGTACGAATAGTTGGACTCCCGGAGGGTAAAGAAGGCACAAACCAGACAAACTACATCAAAGACATGTTATTGCAAGAAATAGGAGTGGGTTCACTCACCCAAGGGTTCACAGTGGAAAGGGCGCATAGAGCCCTGACAAGGAAGCCGCCACCCGGAGTCCCGCCCTGGCCGATAATTGCCAAGATAGTGAATTATGAGGACAGGGAGAGAATTCTAGAACATCTCCAGAACAGAGGTGCGATCATCCGAGCATCGGCGCCCATTACAGCTTACCCGGATTACACTTTTATGGTGCAAAAACAAAGGATGAACTACGGGGCAATTAAGAGGAGGTTACGCGCCGCCTATCTTAAATACATATTTCTATACCCATCGAAGATGAAGGACCTTTATAAAGAACAGGCTGTCTTCTTCGCAACCCCTGAAGATGTGAGCAATTGGATGGACATGATGAATATGCCGATGGAGAAACAAGACCAGACGGGAGCCGGAAGTGATAAGTGCATCTGCATTGTGTGCATAATGTACTCTTGAGCTGCATGGCGGCCAACATATAATGATTCGACTCAGACATTTAAGCTGAAAAGCTTTTGCGTTTCTTACTGTTAGCTAAATGAAGGAGGCACAGGTGCTGCTTAGTTTTAGGTGACGCTAGGGATCATATGTCACCCACATAGAAACACCACCAATAACCTGAGAAGATTGCACCATATGATAGATTACACCCAAGGGGGAACACAGGAAGCGGCAGTGGCATCACTTGATGCAGTAAAGGCATTTGACTCAGTTAGATGGCCCTGGTTGCTTGCGGTACTAGAAATGTTTGGAATTGGGTCCACATACATTAAATGGGTGAGGTTGTTGTATAATGAACCGATATCAAGGGTCAATACGGTCACATGTATCTCAGAACAGTGGCAGTTGAATAAGGGTACAAGGCAAGGAACTCTGTGGTCCCCAGTGCTTTTCATCCTGGCGTTAGACCCACTAGCAGTCTACCTAAGGGAGGAATATGGAGAGGCGGGCATCAGCACACCGGTAGCGAGGCATTTGATTTAATTGTATGCAGATTATATGCTTCTGTACTTGCAGTACCCTGAGATGAATTTGCAATATATTTTAGATGTGATGGAGCGATATGCTACATTGTCAGGCATAATCCTCAACCCACAAAAGTCAAGTCTGTTCCCTTTGGAAGGATATTCCAGGAAACTCATGCCTGAACTACCGGTGTTACCAATTAAATGGGAAGTAGACACATTTAAGTACTTGGGAGTAGGCATCTACCATGACCCTAAAATAGAACATGTAAGGCACACACTGAGGACGGTGAATAAAATTGAAAACAGCACTCTATCTTTCTGGGATAGATTGCCGTTGACCATGATGGGACGCGCTTCATTACTGAAGATGGTTGTTCTACTGAGACTACCAAAATCTTTTTTCCGGAAACTGCACAGTATATGCAGCAGCTTCTTATGGAATAATACGAGGTGTAGAGTAGCACTGTTGAAGCTCCAGAATCCATACGAACGAGGGGGTATAAAAGTGCCCAATTATTTTGTAGCGAGCCAGCTGCAATTTGTGACTAAATGGCTGGCAGATGGCCAAACACCAGAGTCAAGGTTACTATGGGCTGAAAGCACTCCGTTCTTTTTGAACAAAGTGATTTGGCTAACTGACACAAGCGCAATTCGCTCACACTTGTTGCGCGTAGGGAGAGCAATGTGGCACAGAGTCTGTTTGCTGTTAGAGAACTTGACACCGTATTCCCCGCAGATCCTGCTTGTTGCATTGGAAGAGGTGGACGAACAAATTAGATTAAATGTGAGGAAGTTCTGGGAACCAAAGGGAGTAGCGACAGTGGGAGATATACTGCAAGAGGGGGTGCCCAGAGATTTTGAGGAACTGGTGAGTGACTTGGGCGTGCAGAGAGGGCAACACATTACGTACACGCGCCTCCAGAGAAGTCTTAGGGGCAGATGGCCAGAGACTACAATGTCCTTACAACAAGATGAGACCATAGAGACATTTTATGATGTGGCAGAAGGAGGGCATGAAGTATCGTGGATATATGAAATAATAATGTCTAAGATTGGAGAGGAATTAAGACGGACCAGGCAGAAGTGGGAAGCAGACTTACCAGAACCATTGTCAGATAGTAGGTGCAAAAGAGTTATGGAATATCATAAAAAGGTGTCAAGGAATGCACGACTACAACAGATCCAATTATATGTTACTCATAGGGCATATTTGACCTCAAGCGAAATCGCCATATTTAGTCAGGCTGCGACACAAGCATGCCCGAAATGTGGGGAAATAAATGCAGAGCTGGTGCACATGTTTTGGGCATGTACAGAAATTAGTAGGTTATGGGTAGAAGTAGCCCATGCATTAGCAAAGGTAGATATCACTTTGGATGTTGGATCCCCCATGGCGTGTTTGCTGGGGGGATTCCCAAGACCCAAAATAGCCGAACATGTAAGTAAGCTTAAGGACCTAACAGATATATTGGCGAAACGCAGGATAGCGATGGGGTGGAAAGCACAGACGAGGCCGGCTGTACAGACGTGGTAGAGGGACTTGTTGAAATGGGCAAACGCAGAGACAGTGGTGTGGCAAGACATGATAGGTACAAACGCGGAACAAGTAGAAGGAGGGGTGGTGGCTTGGAGACAATTGATAGCGGATTTGGTTACCTCGGAACAAGGAGACAAGGATATGGATGGAACTTTCATACAAGAAAAGGGTCGATGTTAGCGGAGAAGATGAGGAATAAAAGCGTGACATAGGAGCATGGGTGTGAAGCAGGCCGGGAGAGAGGGGGAATGGGGGGGGTGGGGGTGGCGTGGGCAGACTGACAAAATTTGATGTGAAATGTTATCTAATGATAGAACATGTCAGCAAGTTGCCATGGTTATGTAAAACTCAATAAAATAGTTTTCTTTTTTTTAAACTGTTTGAAAAGACATTGAAGATTTGTGAATGCAAGACTAGGGGAAGTGAATTGTGACCCTTATCAGTTGGGTCCGAGCCCAGCCGAGGGAGATCCAGGGATGAAAAGTCATCACCCAAAGTTCATTGAGAAAAGGAACTGTTTAGTTGTTTGTGGAATACGACTGGTGAGGGGTCTGTACCCGGAAGAGTGGGACCCAGGGGTGAAGCCCTCAGCCCAAAGTATATGTGGAACAGAAGTTTGTGTTTGTTTGTTGAATACATCATGCCCTCGAAGGCAAGAGACATTTATGGAAAAGACACTTAACCGCCGAAGAGCCTGATAGCTGATACAGAGCTATTGGCTCGTGCTGAGAAGGCTCAAGTGTGTGTGCTGTGCTCCAAGGTCGCACCTTGTCCCGTGCTGAAAATGTGGGAAGGGAGATCGCTGGCAAACACATCCTGACTTATTATTTGTGAACACTTCTTTCTTTATTGAACCTTCTTTGTGTAATTAGTTGTAAGGAATTGGCAATAGGTTTTTCTTAGTATAGGCCCTTTTATTTTGACACTACGCCACAAGGACTGCCTTATTTTTCTTTTGATGGCCGACGCTTGCGTCCATCTTAGATTTAGGTTTAGATTAGGCGTTTTTCCACCGTGCATTTATAGTTCAATAAATACCCTTGATCTGTGATCACTTGTGTCTGTCATTACTGTTGCCACCATGAGTTCCTTACACCATCCAATGCGAGAGGAGGTACAAAACATGTCACAGGCAAAGAAGGCACGTGTCCTTGACATCCGCTTCAGGAAACCCAAGTTCTCTGAGGCAGAACTGACACAGCATTAGTGGACACAGTTGTTTAGCACGCTAATGAGTTGTTTGGGGCAAGACACAGCAAAATCAGTCACAGCAGAAGACCGCCATATGGTGCAAGGCTGTGGTCAGCATGACATGGGGACTGTCCCCTGCACAACCACTGACGGTGCGCAAAATCATTGCCACCCACACAATGGAATCCTCAGCCACCGGAGCAGGGACGGTGGCACTGTTCACCCTCATGCTCTGGGAGTTAAGGCATAGCTCCATCCTGTCGTTGGAGCGCATTGAGGGTGTTGGGATGGCAGAGGCAGGAGCTGGGACCCAGGAGGATGGTGGTAAGTACAAAACCCCCTATGTAAATGCTATTCCTGTGTCCAAACACATGCATCCCCAGGCAGAGAATCCAACACAGGTCAAACACAGCAAATGGCCTCATCAAAGATTCATGCAAGGGGATGTGGGTAGAAGTAGCCATGCACAAGCACTGTTGCCAATATGTACAGTCCCACAGATATGTGCTAAGTGAGGACAGGATGCGAATTGTAGGCCAACCGCGCACAGAACAGGTCACTGTGGCACTCCCACCACTGTAAGGAAGGCATGGTATCAACAGTAAGACAGACACAAGTGACCACAGTTTAAGGGTGTTTATTTAAATTAAAAAAAGGGTTTGAAAAATGCCTAACTAATCCTAAATCTACAGATGGGAGCAAGCAACAACCATCAAATGATAATAATGCAGTCCTCGTAGTGTCTTGTCAAAACAAAAGGGCATATACTAATAAACCTATTGCCAATCCCTACCTCTAATACAAATAGTGTGGGAAATAATGTTACGAAAAAGAAAGAAGTGTTCACAAAATGATATGTCCAAATGTTAAGGCCTTTGGCCTCCCTTCCCGCACAGGACAAGGCGATGCACTCAAGATTAGCACAGTCGCTGCTTCTTTAGCACAAGGGTACAGTTCAATCATTAGCATCAGGGCCTTCCGTGCCAGAATCTCTTCATTCAGAAGGCCTAATGTGACAAGTGATGAGTTCTCTCACTGTTTCAGATTATCACAAGTACTCAATTTCTCAGTTTGTACATTATGCATCTAATTCCACATAGGGTATTCTTTCTTGGGTGACTCAGGGTCCATCTTGGATTCCCCTCAGGACCGTCAACAGGCATAGCAGCTGCAGTCAGACCTGCAAGAGCAATCAGGCCCAGGCAGCAGGGCAGTACAACCATCAGCCCCACCTCAAGCGACAATTGCTGCCCACCACTGCATGTGGCACAGCTGCAACCGCCACACCTGTACTCAGTGGCCCCACTGTCCCTCCTGCCCCCTCCACAACACCGCAGACACTGAGAAGGAGGACGACGATGACCATGCCGGCGACACCACATACCCCTCAGCTTGTTACAGCCCCATGTCACCTCATATCCCCCACCCTTACCACTACCCAGCCTCCGTAGCATAGATGCATGCCTGCATGCAATAGAATTCCGGAAGGGAGAACTCACTGCGATAGCACAGGAACAGTTACAAAAGATGACACTGATGAAGGAATGTAAGCGGGCCTCCAGCCAGTGGAGTGCCAAGTCCCGAGACAGTGCCACCGCAACCCTCCTCACCCTTGCACAAAAAGTGAGGGAGGGGAACGAGATTGCCTCCTCCGCGGTAGAGGTCATAAAACATGTCGTCCAACTCTGCCTGGACAACATGCAGTCCAAGGTGTCAGAACTACCGACATCTATGACCACCACGAGGACTCCCAGCAAGGTAGCCCAAGGTGTCGATCACAGAGTCTACATCCCACACAGGTGTCTGCCAATAGCCTCATGGCTAAGAGGGCTCTTAAGTGACAATAACAGTAACTGGGTACTCCTCTGGGTGTAGTTGGGGAGGGGTCAAGGGATGTTTGGGGACTGGGTGTGTTTGGGGAATGGCAAGGGGGTGGGTATTTGGGGAGGGAAGGAGGAGGTTGAGGAGGAGGGTTGCTGTATTTCTTTCTCTTGCTCCTCTCGTCTTGCTTAGAAGTTTGGTGAGGTGTCATTGGGCATCTCTGGCATGTCTGTATTCTGTGCCTGATATCAGGTTGCGTTTTTGTGAGTGCTATTTTTACTAATGTCAATTACATTTACTGTTCTTGCAATGAAGAATTGCAGGACAGGCTAGTGTGTTGTTATATTCCCTCATCTTAAGCTAATAAGGGGAACTGTAAACGTCAAATTTATGATGGTCCAACAGATGTGTGCCGCAAGTCTAATGTTCCGAAAATGCATCGTCTTTCAAGAGAAGTGCTTGCATCTGAAAACAGCCACGTAGTTTGACTGTCTTTTTTATATTTTGACATTATAGTAACTGGAACAGCCTCTCCTGGCTCACGGGTCAGAATGTACACATTGTCCATCCACACCCTCCTTATGATCAGAAATTATCTCTTTGTAAATAAAAAAAAACATTTAAAATATGATCTCCTGAAACTATGTACTTACTTTTAGGCTACCAGCTGAGTGCAAACTAAAAGCAATCGTTTTGACTATCCACTTCTACAGAGTTTCTTGCAGCAGGGTGACATCTCCGAACATGTAAAACCACCCTAGGGACCTTGTCCCTGCGACATGTCCCTGGGATGTGCTGGGTTCCCCAACTTACATTCAGCTGTATCTAAGGTTCATTAAAGTAGGAATTGCATTCCTGTTTCTTCTATGCCACTTTTAAGCCTCTAGAACAGGGGTCAGCAACCTGCACCTTGCCAGGTGTTTTGGACTACAACTCACATGATCCTTCACCATTGGCTATGTTGGTTAGGGATGATGGGGGTTGTATACAAAAAATCTGGCGATCCAGCATTTGCAACCTCTACTTTAGAAGGGGCTACATTTACTGCCTTGCTAAAGCAAAAAACAAAAGCTGAACAGAAGATTAAACTGATAAGTTAATCCATTCAAAATGGCGACCGATATTACTATGCAAAAACACGTTTATATGCCTTCCTTGCACTACCAAGCCTACCGAGGAGGTTATTTCACTATTGAAAGGAAGCTGACAGTGTACACCTTTAATTAAATACATTTCTGTCTAGCTTCTGGCCTCTGGTTTGCCGAAACAGAAATGTTGAAGGACGTTTGTCTTTGCCTTCTACTGTGATGTTTATTTTCTTGAATTTTTGTTCCTTGGGAGTTCTTTTGTCCTTTATCAGCCTGTCTTTGTTTTTTTCTGGACTCTTGATTTTTTTTTTGTCTGCTTTCCTTTGCGAATGAAACATCTAAAATCATAGGGTAGTAAAAACGAGAGGCGTTACATTTCTAGTGTACCCCATCATTGGCAACCATGGCCCGGTGTATGCAAAGTGAATATAACATTACAAATAAGACGAATTGATTAGCAAAGTTAAATGAAAATGGCATTGGATGAGACCACCATTGTAAAATATTTTCCAAACAAACCAAAACCAATGAAAACATTGTGATGGCTAGGCGTAGAAGGTGTAAGAAGCCTATTAAGGGCAGGTGACCTGCATCAAGGGTTAGCGGACAAGAGGCCATCTAAATGCATTAACAGGGCTCGGTAAAACCTAGATGCATAAATGATGGAACTGGTCTTCACAAATTCTTGGGATATGTGACTGTGATACATCGCCTCTGGGTTTTTCCTTTGCTTTCTTCCGACTATACAATGTTATGAAGCCATCTTCATGAATGGTGTCCACAAGCCACCAGAGCGCTTCATCCATTTCATCGAATTCAAGGTTTTGTTGGACAAGATAATACCATGTTATTGACTCGCAGCCACTGCCACACAGCTGACTCCAACATAGCTATGCATACCACACATGGCTGCTCAATGCCTTAGAAGAACATTGGGATAGGTGGTCTTGAGCTCCTCTGTGCACACCAGCTGGCTGTTGTATTCTTCAGGAGTAACTGAGCCACAAACAACTAAAACATGGTTGTTAGACCTGGCATGATTACATCAGAGCGCAATGCCCATTCAAAGTATGGTGTTATGTCTTGTGTTTCCCGACCTTTATCCTGCATGAATGCTTGCTTGATAAAATGCCTGGTGGAATGTATGCATGGGGAATGTTGTGGTGTGAAGCCCCTGGAAATTCTGTGTATGTCAGTTGAAGAGAGTCTGGCCCAGAGTAAGGGGACTGGTGGATGATCTCCCTCTATATAACTTGCCTGTACCTGTTATCCTATACATGCACCTTGAACTTAAGTAAAGGTCTTACCTGCTAAGTGGCTCCTGACTCATCTGCAGCACAGCAGACCTTATCAACATATGGCTTCATCATATGTGCCCGCCACAAAAACATGTCAGGGTTGCAGTTGAAAATGCTCAACCCAAAGCCATTTGACGGGTCACGATTGCAATGATGACAACTGACAAAAAAAAGTGACGAAATGATACAGGGACAATTTACATCCGTGATGTTTAAGCATTGGATCTCCCCTTTCAATTAGTGTTTTCGTTGCTTCTCTTTACTGTCTCATTTCTGCTTGCACAGCCCCGCCTTTCTGTTTCAGATATCCGCGTTCAATCCTGAGCACCTCTCATCACTCGCTTGATTGCCTGAACTGATTTTGTCTGTTCAAGATCATCTTGAACAGTTTATTTTCTGAAAAATCAACAGGTGATTCAGCAGTTATTTATGCTCTCAGTTGACTATAAATAGCCAACTGTTGAGAGTTCCACCTTTGGAAGTTGCTGTTTTTATGTGTCCTCAAACGGTTTCAGCATTTTATATCTTTCTGTGATTTGTCATCTCTTACCACTGTCGCATTGCTTCCACTTTCTGTCACATCATCCGGTGTTGACTATTTTCAACGTTAACATTTATCCAGGGTTGCACAGTTCGCGTTCTCGACAAAACCCAGTCCCCCCTCACAGAGATTGCATACATGCATACTATACTTTTTGGCTTTTCTTACTTACTTGGGCCCTGTCCAACAGGCAACACCTATTAATGCACAAAAATACAAGCTGTGTTGTTATTGACCAGCTTATTTTCTGATAATGTATTCCTTTCACGGTTTACACAAACATCTTCTGTAGACAGCATAGAAGAGAAATGCAATAAACAATGGATGCACATATGTTAAAGTGTGTGTTTCATTTACAATGTGTTTTTCATGTCTACATAAATTAATTTTAAAAAAGGCAACTATTCGGCTCTGTATTCGGACCGGCCGAAAACTTATTCAACTATTCGGTATTTGGCCGATTACTTAAATCTACTATTCGGGAGACACGTAGTTGCCAAACAAATGGTGGTCTAGCCTAACCTTGCTAATGTTTGGTGGTCATGATATATCGAGACTAGATCTTAAAATGATAATCTCCCTTTGGGTTTAAACTCCACTACGCTGACCACTTGTACCAATCCTTGTTGCACTTATTCTCAGTTAGTTCATTTAAATGCTGGCACTTGTAGGCTGCCGAAGAACAACTAGCTTCAAGCACAAAGAAACCTACAAAATACACTGTCTACTGAATTCTGACCTCTGCGCCAGTACCCATTAATTAAATACAAAATCAATGTATTAAAGTACATTTTTTGTCCAAGAATTCTTATTTAATTGCAGATTAGAATGTAGACATTGACAATTTCTAATTGGCATATGGACATTACTGATACGTGTTTCGAACTTAAATGCACTGGTCTTCTTGAGGGCTTTGCCCACCATATAACAATCACAACATAAAGTACATACAATATGAAGTTCAAAAATAAATACAGAACATTGGCAAGCCAGCGATGTGTCACACCGTAGGGGAGCAACGGAACCGTAAATGTATAATACATGAAAAATAAAGACAAGAAAGAATACAATTCCACTATTAGTCCATAGCTCTTCACATTTTTTTACATTTCATATATGCATCTCGGTCATTAATGGTATATCAGAATCATTAAAGGTATACCTTAGCTTAAGTATACTTATTTGCTATCATCGCCTACTGTTATATCGATGTCCACCACCAACACTCCATGTGTAATATCAATGAGGTCTTGGGTTGCACCCTACTGTGAAAACACCCAATGTTTTGTTGGGCCATTAGTCATTAGTTACTGTTTCAGTATCTTTCCTGGTATCTCACCAGTTTGTTCTAACATGATTTATTTCCTTAATCCTCCTAATTCTTTGGTTTTCAGATTTCCATTCTATTAAAAATTAAATACAATAAGCATCTGATATGGATATTTTAAGTGTAGAAAAATTCATTTTGAGGCATAGAAATGTTTTACAAAAGGAGTTTAATTTTCCCTGTCTGGGATTTTCTTACCTAATATTTCCAAATCAATGACAATGTTGTGTACAGCCAACAATCCTCTTAAGTGTTTCCACTTCTTCTACCTAATCGCAAAACATATAGATTCCCAAAATCACCATTCTGATTATTTGATTAAGTCTAATTTTTAATCAACCAAAAGGATATCCTCTCGCTCAGCGCCTCAGTGTTCAATTCAATCTTCAGTAGTTCCAGTTAAATTTTGAAGGTATTATACTTTCTCACCAACCCTAAAATAGAATTCCTCTAATCAGGTCATTTAATGCTTAGCCCTATTCATATCTAACACATTGTTCTTCACACCACAACTGGGTTTGAGGATTAGCCTTGAAAGAAACAATTGCTAGTGGCACCTCGGCCACATTAATTTCATCTTCTAAAAACCCTTCCCTTACAACTTCACAACCAAAAGCATCAATATTCTGTTTTAATTGAAGTGTTTTACCAATGTTTTGTTCCTGCAACTTCATTAAGCGGCGTTCTGCGTGGCGCAAGGCGTCATTTTGATTTCAACTCATTTTAAATGCCAGCATATTGTCATTATGTGAGTCCTCCCATAATTAGCATTTATCAACAATTTCCTTAAAGGAGCTTCTAGTTCTTGCCTTAGTACCAACATTTCCTGTGAATTCAACATCACATATTTGTATTGTTATAATCTAACTAGCATCAGGACATAGCCCTAATTAGCATATGTCAATATTCTCCTTAAAGGAGCTTTTTTCAAACCTTGTTCACCTGCTTCCATTAGTTTTAACGCATACAACTGTATTGTTGCAAAATATCTCCATGTTGATTTCTCACTGTTTTGACCATACTGGTCATATTGCTCCTCAGTTTGCTAAATAGCAAGTTATCATCCTTCCAATAATGTGTCACTCGTAAGTGAACATCTGTCACACTCTGCAAATCCCTGCCATGCTTCCGCCTCACCTGATACTTCAACGGGGCTGTCTAGGGCTTCCGAGTCCCCCTTCTTGTGGGTCTTTGTAGGCTCGTTGGTCTTCTTTTCCTTCTTCTGATGTAAATAAGGGCGAGCTCCGTCGGAATCCAACTTGGCCTGGAGATCAGCACAAGCCCACTGGGACTCCAAGGAGCAAGCTCCCAAAAACAGGGAAAAAGCCATTAAGGCACAAAAAACTCTGGTAGAGTGACTTGACAGACAGAAGCGGTTAAATGTATTTTCCCTTCTTCTTGTCACAGGATTGTAGTTTACAGAAAGTTCAACACTGTCCAGAGAAGGACGTCTCTTGAGCAGAAACAAACGTTCCACCAATCTCCTGTGGTAGAATACGCTGGGAAGAATAGCAATAAAGGGGAAACACCTAACAAAAGGTAACTAAGTGTACAGCACGAAATCACAGGTAAGATGAAAAGAAATGCCACGGACAGCTGAGCACTCTTGAAACAAGAAAAAATAGAATCCTCCGAAAGGGAGTGAATCCCACAGTAACCCTGCAGTGGAGAAAGACCACAGACTGTCACAGAGTTAGGGAGCTAAAACAGAAAGGTAGAATAACAGACAAGGACAGCAGAAAGCGGAGTATAAGGTGCATCAGAAGTGCAGAAAAGGTAGAAGCGATAAACAGGGAGGCGAACAAGCAGAAGGCAAGGAAAACCGAAAGTAAAAGAGAATGATCTATAGAACAAGTGACTAGGGACACAGGGAAAAACCAAGAAGGATTGGAGCAAAGGGAGAAGGGGTGTGACCCTGAAAGGCTGGGGAAGAACCCACGGAAGAAAAACAAGGGTAACACTGGAGCTCTGAAAGAGGAATCCTGCAAGCGTCTTTCCTAAGAATAATGGATACAACGTGAGGAGCGGGTGGCTCCGCCCACCCTCATAGTAGTGGCGGCCATCTCGGTGGAAGTCTACACCGCAGTAGATAGCTGTAGATTACATGTATCTCCAGCGATGCACAACCTCCAGGGCCGGCGCATGACAACATCCTGTATATATTCAGACAGGTATATTTCAGTGAATGCTCTTGACGAACTAAATAATCAGGTTTTATGTGCTGTTAGTTCAGTCAGCCAAAAATATTCCCAGTCAAGTACTTAAAGCATACAGTGTTTTATTTCATGGTGTCTCCACATTCTTTTCCCAAACATTTGACAAAACCTGTTATATCACTGCCCAATTTGCTAAATAGCAAATGATCATACTTCCAGTAATATATCACTAGTTAGTGAACATCATACATAAATTCAGCCATGTTTCTGAAAGCGAATGCGCTTAGTTGTTTCTTACTTGAGAGACTAACTCTTCAGAGATTTATATGTTAGGTTATATGGGGTTAATTCAATCAGCCAAAAGTATTTTCAGTCAAGTACTTAATTGCATTATTCCTGGTTAAATAGGACACAGGTTTAAAATTGAAAAAAATATAAATGAGTCTTGTTGGTGGACATTCAAAGTTCTCCAACCATGTCTTTCATCTGAGTTCTTCTGAACCTCCAGTGTCCTCACCTAGCACGTATACACATTCTCAGGTTAATCAACCCTTGAATTTGTTACTCAAAGACACATTTTTCATATACAGAATTGCCAACCTACTACATTTACAGGAACACCCCCATCTCATAGTCTGAGTTAAGGCCTTTCCGTACTGTTCTATATTTGCAAATAATTTTTGCTTCCATTCTCCTAAGCCCTTTCTGTATATCGCCACCCCTTGGGTTTCCTCTTATTGACTTAAGGCCTAGAAACCCCATTTCTACTTTATCGTCCATCTGATGGCACTCTTTCCAGTTTTCTGCTAATGGCAGTTTTACATATTCCTTATGTCATGTATTCATATGCTCTCTAATCCTTACCCGGAGTTCACGTATTGTACTCCATATATATATATATGTGACCACATAGGAACACTAGTGCATATGCTACGAATTTAGTTTTCCAATTAATACATTCTGTAATTTTCACTTCCTCATTAATGTTGATTTTCAAACTTCTACATTCTAATGTATATTGACACATATTGCAATTTCCCCATTGGAAGAAACCCGACACATTTTGATGTAACCAAGTCTTGGTTTGTTGTAGTGGTTGCATAAATAATTGTCTTAGTACATTTTTCAAATTTTGTGCATTGGTATATGCTACACTAGGTCTGTCTTCTATATAATTTGCTAGATCAGGTTCTAGCGTCAGTAGTTTCTAATTCTTGTTCAAAATCTTGTAAAGTCTATTCCCAACTGTCGTAAATAGGGTTATTATTCTTACTTTTTCAAATGTATCTTTTTGAATCTTATCTTTTGGTCTGAGTAAATCATCACGATTCATTAGTGAACGTTTCTCTTTAGCTCTTGATACAGTATCCAATGCATAGCCCCTTTCCCTAACTATTTTTTCCAACATCATGCATCCTTCTCAAATTCTGTAGTTTCTTTACAGTTTCTCCTAGTTCTAATGTATTCTCTGGTCGGAATGTTCCTAATCACACTCAATTTATGGCAACCTGTAGCTAACAAGACAGAATTGAAATCCGTTGGTTTTCTATACGTTTTTGACACAATCCTATTTCCTTTGATGTACAGGCTAGTGTCTGGAAAATCTATCTCTGTTGCATGAACATTCGAAGTAAATTGAATATCAGAATCATTTACATTTAAAAAAGCACAAACTCATTTGCACCAGCAATGCTTCCTTGCCAAATCACAAAAACATCATTGATAAACCTCGACCACAATTTGATCCATGCTCTATATATGTTTTCAGAATACGCATATTCATTTTCAACCATACCCATAAAGAGATTTGCCAGTGACGGGGCATAATTAGCCCCCATCGCAACCCCTCTGGTTTGTCTAAACAAGTTCTCATTAAACAAAAACACATTGTATTTAAGTCTAAACTTTAAAATTTCTTTGACCATCATTATATGCAAACGGTATGATGCTGATGTTCCTGCATATGTATAGTCCATAGTCTTTAATGCTGTCATGTTGAATTGAAGTGTACAGGGCCTTAGCATCAGGTGTCACAAAAATATAATAATTTTCCCATTCAACATTTTTCAAATTCTGTAAGAGATTCATGGTATCCCTTAACTAAGTCGGTAGTTTGGGAACCTCCTTAGCAATAATCACATCAATATGCTGCAAAAAGGTTTCTGTTATCCACCCAATGCCACTTACTATTGGTCTCCCTTCTGGAATCGTTACAAATGCCTTATGCATTTTCGGTAGAAAATATATTGTAGGAATTTTTGAAGTAGTAATTAATAGGTAACTTTTGTCATTCTCTATTAGCAAACCAGTCCTCAGTCATCTTGCCAAAAGGTCTTCTCCCTCTTTCGCTATTCCTTTAATTGACATGGTTCCCAATTTCTCATACCAAACCCGATAACTCCAGATTTATATTGCCCATCATTAGATAATCATCCCTATTCATTATCACAATATTGCCACCTTTAATGGCCTGCTTAATTATGATCTGGGTATCATCTTTTAATGTGTCTAATGCTTGTCTTTCCATTTGGGTGAGATTTTGACGACCTTTTCTAGTTATCTCCTTTTGATCAATAATTCTATGTATATCTCGAGTGACTGCCTTTTGGAACAGATCAACTGCCTTTTACGTCCCAAAAAATGGAGTGAATTTCGACTTCTCTTTTAACCCCTGATTGGTTTGATGTTTTGGGTCAATCTCCATTTCTCTAAGGATACCTATGCTGTCCATTTCTTCATTAACTTCATGTAATGACATTAGTACTTGTGTATTGTTTATATCAGTGACTGTTAATTCGCTATCTGCTCCAAGTCTTTGCGATGTTTTAGAAGTCTTTTGTTGGTTGTGAATTTTTTTGGGGAGTTTGAGCTTTCTCATACATTTATATAAGTCCACCTGTGTGGTAATCCAATTACTCTTAATAGTTGGAGCAAATGACATTCCCTTATTCAATAAAGTAATGTCTGCATCTGATAATTCTTTATTAGACAAGTTTAAGACCAGATTTACCTCTGGCTGGATTGGTTCCACTGGGTCCAAGATCTGGTGACCCTTTGTCTTATGTCTAGCTCTGCTCACCCTTGCGTTTTTCCCACCTCTGGTGCTACGTTTGGATCTTGGGTTGTTGTTGTATTTGTGACCAATGAGTCTTGAAAGCGTACTCTTTTGTTTATAGCTTTGAAGTTCCCTTTTTTATTCTTTTCAGTTGTTCTTAAAAAGTCACTTTTCCCGAATGTTCACTATTTTTACTACTTGTTTCTGGTTCATTATCATGATCAGAGCTAGCTGGTGATGACTTTGGGGTACTTTCCTTGACTGCCCTTGTGTATTATAATCGTATTTAGTCTGAAAAGAGTAAACCCTGTCTTCTATTTTAACCTCCTCTATTTGTTTAATAAATATATCGTGTTCCCTCATAGCGTGCTCTATTAGTAATTGCACTATAATTTTGGATCCATGGTTTAGATTATCTTCCCATTTTTCAGCCAAATCTGCATCTTCTGCATTATTAAAATCAGGGAAGATCAAGATCCTCAACCCTCTTGGAATTTTATCCCGTTCAACATATTGTTGGACTGTTGTCATCTCCCAGAATTAGTTGATTTCTCGTCTCCATAACCTCTCTCTAATTTGGTAAATTTCAGTTTTAGCATTTCAGTAGTAAGGTTAATATTCTTCAGCGTATTAAGGGCACTCTCTCTCGATGTGAATCAAGCTTTAATGTCCTCATCTCTCTATGTTAGATATTCATCCATTTCATTTTTTTATATTTATTTTCGTGGTTGTGTTGCTAAGCAGGTGGAGGTAACAGAATATTATAATCTCCCTGTGGGCTTAAACTCCACTGCGCTGACCACTTGTACCAATCCTTGTTCCAGTTATTCTCAGTTAGTTCATTTAAATGCTGGCACTTGTACGCTGCTGAAGAATAGCTAGCTTCAAGCCCAAAGAAACCTACAGAATACACTGTCTACTGAATTCTGACCTCTGTCCCAGTAGCCATTAATTAAATATAAAATCAAATTATTAAAGTCAATGTATTGTCCAAGAATTCTTATTTAATTGCGATTAGCATGCAGACATTGCCAATTTCTAATTGCGATATGGACATCGCCGACACGTGTTTCGACCTTCAATACACTGGTCTTCTTCCATATAAAAATCACAATTTAAAGTACATACAATACAAAGTCCAAAATTAAATACAGACCAATGGCAAACCAGCGATGTGTCACACCGTAGCGAAGTGAAGGAACACTAAATGCATAATACATGAAAAGGAAAGACGAGAAAGAATAAAATTCCACTATTAGTCCACAGCTCTTTAAATCTTTACATTTCATATATGCCTCTGGGTGATTAATGGTATATCAGAATCATTAAAGGTATATCTTAGCTTAACCATACTAATTTGCTATCATCACCTATTGATGTCCACCTCCAACATTCCATGTGTAATATTAATATGGTCTTGGATTGCACCCTACTGTGAAAACACCTAATGTTTTGTTGGGCTATTAGTCATTAGTTACCATTTCGGTATCTTTCCTGGTATTTCTCCAGTTTGTTCTCACGTGATTTATTTCTTTAATCTTCCTAATTTGTTGGGTTTCAGATTTCCTTTCTATCAAAAATTAACAACAATACGCATCTGATTTGGATATTCCCAGTGTTGAAAACTCATTTTGAGGCATAGACATTTTTTTACAAAAGGAGTTTAATTTTCCTTGTCTTGGATTTTCTTACCTACTATTTACCCAATCAACGACACAGTTGTGTACAGCCAACAATCTTCTTAAGCGTTTCCACTTCTTTCTACCTAATCACAAAACATATAGATTCCCAAAATCACCATTCCGATTATTTGACTAAGTCTAATTTTTAATCAACAAAAAGATATCCTCTCGCGCAACACCTCAGTGATAAATTCAATGTTCAATAGTTCCAGATCTTAAAATGGTAACCATGTGAGTTTCAACGCTATGATTGTAACATCAAAGACTTGCTATGCGTCTTGGGTTATATTCTCCAAAAGTCATGCAAATAAAGTAAAGTATCTATAGAGAATGAGCTTTTCTTCTTGCACGAGTTTGAGAAATGCACAGGTTACTTTATACTCAAAGGTGAGCTGCACATTGTAAATGATGCATTGGACAGACCTCTGGCATACATTTGCCAATGTATTACATTACATTCTCCCAGCAAGCAAAAGTGAGTTGAGGCTTCATTTCACATTGACATTTCAGGGCCTGTCAATATAAAATAAGAAAGCATTTCTATCCATGACTTTGAGATAGAAATGTATGTGGAACAGAAGCAGTTTATACTGCTACTGTTCCACTTAAAAGACAATGCTTGACACTGTCGGAAATTCCTCTGCCCCGCATTTCAAATCCCCACGCCTCCGATAATTGGAAAGAAGAAAAAATCCCTCTGGACATGTTGCAAAGAATCACAGGTGAATGTATTTGTTTTCTGCACATTTCAATGTGCATCCAATTTGTGAATTTCGGATGTGCATTGAAATTCACAGAAAAGCCCTCTTATATGAGTAGCAGGTGAAAACGCGACTCTGAATGTGCTTGTCCGGATGACTGTCATGAATCGGGCACTTCTGTTTTTGGCACAAGTGATGAGATGCACTAGCACTTTTAATCAATTGCGCCAAAAATAAAACACGTTTTCAAAATGGGCCCCAGAGTATGCACCGCTTAAGTAGTAGATGTGTAAGTGTAGGTTCACATTCAGCTAGAGGTCGATTCATATCCGCCTGATTATGACCAATATTTGTGCTATGAGTGTTTTGTCTCATGTACTATTGTAGGCGCTCATCCTGCCCAAAACAATGGCTAATAGTTTTGCTGTAATGTTGAAATATCTGTATGGCCTGGGTTTATTAAATACGTTTTGCCAAACGAAAGATTTTGCCCAAAAGAATTACGATGTTGCAACATATTATTTCGCAAACTATAAAAGACTTTAACCTTCGCAACTGCGGATCTGGGGATTTCAAGATGCTGATCATTGTCATCCTTAATCAGAACTAGACATTCAAATTCTCTACCTGAGGAGTCCTTTAGATTGTAGATAAAGTATGCAGGCCTAACATAAAGATAGATAAGGTAGAAGCAGACACATATCCCCGATCATATTTGAGGGATTCTGCAAAGAATATAGAAAATCAGCTGTGGCCCTTTTGCCCTCCGTGGCCCTCCAGGTCACCAGAAACCTCTGCCGCCACCTACCTATGATTTCATCCCACTGCAAGCCCTCAATCGTCTTCCCATGTTGATCTCAGCATCCCATTCGAGCTACATGTCTGGACCTCTCTTCACTTTCACCTGAGAGCTGAAAGCGTCTAGCCAGTCAGGCAGTCATAGGGCAGAGATGGGTATGGGTCCCGGTTACATGTCTTTACAACGAATTTTGTATACCGAAATGATGTTTCAACGTAATTCTTTCACCTAAAACTTATTTAGCGAATGTAGATTCACATACATTTTATACCGAAAACCTGTATACCAAATGCACTCAAATCCCCCAAAAAGGTCTGACCTTTAAAAACACCCCAGACATTCCCAAACAAATGTAACCATTTACCCCACCCAAAAATACATTTGGTATACAGGTGTCCCTTATACCTTTTTTAAAAATGTTACTTTTCTTAATGTTACATTATTATATTTCATGTTCAACACAGTAAATTCCAGATTAAAAAAATGCAATATATAATTTATTCGATAAAAAAGTTATTCAATACACATTTTTCAGTGAAAAAGCACTTGATGTAAATTAATTCGTTAAATAGTCTATATACCATGGGTCCCATGTTTGTCTGTCTTATCCTCTCCATCACTGCTCACAATATGGCCATCATTACTTCCTGGTAAGTACTGTGACCTCTGTCTTCTCCAACTTTGACCCAGAATCCTCACCATCTAGCTCCCCAAATGATCTTCGACCTGCACTCAAACACAGACCTCACCTAAGTTCCACTATTGGCAACTCAGTGATCTGTATTGGGCACTACAAACCCATCCAAGCCTATTTTGTAATCACTGCCGGTCGCTGCTTGCCTATTTAAATTATTTCTTGCCCGCTCATTGGCTCCTACCGGCCTATTTACAGTTCGTCTTGCTCGCTACTGGCCGAAATTGTATTTACTATTGGTCACAAGCAAATACAGTTGATGATCACCATCTTATTTCAATCTTTCCTTTCCTTAGTACCCACTAGCCCAAAATGATATCTGTTTTTGGTCACTGCTAAACTATACACCCCTGCCCCCGCTCCCCTCATCATAACTAGTATCCCATGGTTATCGTGCTTCTGTCTTTCCTCATCTTTCCCCTAATCACTCTACCAGTCCCCTTTGTCAGTGAGCTCCATTCACCCACCAGTATGCAAAACTCACGACGCCTCCTGTCTCTACAATCCCACCATATCGTTATCCCCTCCCCCACTTCAAAATACCCTAATACTGTTCTTCTAGTTCTCATTCTAAACTAATCTACCAACCATGTCCTCTTGAACGCACCCACCACCTCCCAGTCCACCCCGGCCTGACCACGTTTGCTGTAGGTCTCTAAAATGTCCAATCACTCTGTAATGAGGCTTCCTTCCTCACCAATGACATTGGCTCCCAGCGCCCCACCTCGGCAGTGATAACCATCAGAGAAAACTGTATCAACTCCAAGACAAAGCCATGCTAGCAGCCGCTCACCCTGATAATGCTAACCTCTCTCACTCCTCTTACCTATCAAAGAAGGACAGCAGATTGGGTCTACAAATCAGAAAATACACCCCATCACCCGCATTCTCCACTCAACTTCATCCCCTCTTCTTCTGAATAAGTTTCTGTTAAACCGCTTTCTCCACCTCCTTTGCATTTTACTCTCACCTGTCAACCTCTTGGTACTCTTTGACATCTTTTCACGTGACTTAGACATCCTACTGGAATGTCTGGCCACTGAAGACCCAGTCATACTCCTGTTGAAACCAGCCTCCCAGACATGACGTAAGTTCTCTGTCTTCACTTTGACTCCTCCCTCTCTGACCACCCTCTAGTCACCATCCACAACCACCTGTGACAGTCTCACAGCTAAAAGGTCTTTAGTAGTGGAAACTCTATTCACCACCCGGGCTACAGTATAAAAGGCGTGGACGCGAGAGAAGCAATGGCAGAAAGGTCAAGGATGAGAAGGAGAGGGAATGGGAGGGGGTGAGGTGTGAAGAGAAACAGACAGACAACAAATATAGGCAAAATGAGAACCCAGAGGGGTATGTTGTTTTCAAAAGGGATAGATGAGGAACAGATAAGGGAGAGGAGAAATGTGAGCCTAAAGTGGAGGAAGGAACATGTGGTGAAGCCAAAGGAGTTCCAAGAGATGCCAGTGACTCCTTCCATCTCTTCCACCTCCCCTTCCTTGCATCCCCCCCTCCATTCCACTACCACCCTTAAATTACTAAACACAAATGCCAAACTGGCTCTGTGGCTCCCCATCCTGTATAAATGGACAAATAAATAAATACTTTCTCAGATCCTTCCTCCAGACCACACTTCCACCCCCTGCCAACTTGATATGAAATGATAGTTTGTTTATAACACGCTTAATACCCAGAGGTTTCTAAGCGCGGTCCTGGGGATCAAACCTGTGGTTCTCCGTATAGTCTTGCTTTGAAGGTGAGCACGTTGCCCCTGAGCTATCCCCCCCTCATTTAACTTCATTAAAAGGATCTTTCAAGATTTCATGCAAGCACTCTCTATTCCCTTCTGCCACCATTGTCCCGCCCCCCTGCAGCCCACATCCTCAATATTGCGTCTCCTCTGCCATCCAACAACTGAAAACAAATGTGCGCCTCTGCATAGCCTGCTGACGTAGCACCCATTTACCGGATCTCCTTGTCACCTACAAGGAGGTTCTTCACACACTATACTCTGCTCCCAACTCTGTAAGTCTTGCTACTACATCAACCTCATCTCTTCCCTCCTCTCTCACCTTGGCAATCTTCCAAAAAGCTCCAGTCAATGTGTACACCCCTTTGACTGCTTTCAATTCCTCCCTGTCTCCCCATTGAAGACTTTGCCTGTTACTTCTCTACTTAAATCTGTAAACCTCTGTGGCTCTCACTGGCCTCCTTTCCATCCCCGTGGCAAGTGTACCTCTGCCTCTGGAGTGTCATATTCTTTGTTCATATCATCCAGACATTGTTGTCCTTCCATTCCTTTACCCGGGAGATCTCCTCCCACACCCCTGAATGCTTGACTGCCATATGCCAATGGATGATGCTTCACTGCCTAATGCTCAGTTCCTTCGAAACGGAAGTAATTTGCATTCCACCTTAATGTGCTTTATCCTACCCGAGACGCCCTAGCCGTGCCCCTTCTGGCCCACAATCAGAGGTGGGGGTTCTTTGACAGGGATCTGAAACTACCACAATTCTATGCTCTGGCTTCCAAGCTTGCCTTCCTTGACATCTGGAAAATCTAGCCCTTTCTCAATTCCGTGTTTCCCAAGACTCTCTTCTCTGTCTTTAAATGTCCTGTTCTAGTCTTAAATCCATCCACGGTCTGTGCCCACCACCTGGCTAACTTAATCTGTCGTTAGTCACCTGCTCACACTCGAAAATCTCTCCCTCTCCCCCATCTCTGTTACCCACCTACTTCTGGCATTTGTTCCTTTACCCGCTCACCTCTAAGCTAATCACTGCGCCTTTGAAGTGCCCTGTGCATCCCTTTATACAGCCACTGTCTTTTGCGGCTTCTTCTGATATCCCTCTGTACGTCATACAATCTCTTGATAAAGCTATGATGTTACTTTTGTTACTCCAAGAACCTAAGGTTAACTGCTTATTCTGTTTCACTGCTGCATTTAGAACATTATTTTAGCACCACGCTATCATGCCATGACCATATTAGTCCTGCCTACTTGCTCTCTTCTTACTGCCTCATTGTTATTACCTTTACCTTTGCTAAGCATCCTGTGTTCTCGGTTATTTATTTATTTAATGGTTTACTTGTTATGTGCTTATACAATAAGAACATGCTGTTTCAAAGCACCCAAACACTTGAAACACTGCATGCTCCCCGGGGGTGATTATTGATATTTCATTTATATCGCGCTCGTACACAAGTGTTTCAGAGCACGATTACTAAAAATATTGATGCCCCCCACATTGTTTTTGGTTATACCATTTGGTTACTGTCTCACTGCTATTTCATTACCTATGCTGAAGCACCTTGCTTCTCTGCACTGCCACCACTCTATGGGCCTCATTACGAGGTTGGAGGTAGTCATGGCGCTATTAGCGCCATGACTACCTCCAATACCGGTACCGTGTCCGGTCCCGTTCAATGGGGACTTACCAGTCTATTACGACCTTTGCGGGACCGGTAAGTCCCCATTGAAAAAGCCATTCCCCATTCCCATTTCAGCCCCCATAGGGCTCAATGTGAAGGGGTAAGGTGCTAATAACTGTACCGTTATTATCTCTGGAGTCCCTTAACGGGTCCCTTCCATAATGCCTGGTAGTAGGGCGGTAAGGGATTACCGACACCGGTGCCCTTACCGGTGCTGGTAACACTTTACCGGTCACCTCGTAATGAGGCCCTATGTGCTGCTCTTGGAAATGTCCAAGTGTAATGATACCTCGCCCATTGTTGTTTCATGTATCTCTTTGATTTATCCTGCCTCCCTGGCTGGCTAATCACCACTACTCCATAACTACTGGTATGCACCTATATACTGATGGTGCGCACTCCTGTTTTGATAAATTTAGAGGTGTCAATTGTAATGTACCTTTACTTAGGAACGTGACTTGAGGTGCATGCGAGAAAAACGCAGCTCTGGCACAGGAAGCTGCCACTGTGTATTGAGAAAGAAGTAATGTCCTAAGTAGGAGGACACTCCTGTCCCCTGCACACTCTTAATACTGAGAAAACTCAGGCAGTATTTGTAGTTAAATGAAGACAGTTTTCATACTATTAAGTACATTTCAAATGGTATGTGAAGAGCTGACAAAGACCAGTTTGCTTCTAATATAGGGTTGATAAACAGAAATGTAACAATAAACATATACAGTGGTGAGCTCTACGCATTTCGGGTATACTCCCTTCGTCAGGACCCAAAGTGTGTGCATCATTAGTCCAGATTCTTCAATGTCATGTCTATAGATCAACATAAAGTCAATCATGTGTCCAAGGATGATTCTATAATATGTCTGTTTAAATAAACTCCCATGTGGTGGAGTAATCATTCACCTGGATTTCGTGAGAGAAAATTGCCAAGAGTCCAGTGGACTTCTTCATGCGGATGCAGAGGTGTTGTCGGGCACTGCGAGGTAGGTATGGACCCTGTAAAGTAAGAGAGTGTGGAACATATGATCAGTATATTTGAGTATGGTCAGTGCCGGTTTATATAAAGGATGTCTAATGTGCCGCCATGTGTCATACAATAGTGATATCTAAATAAAGAGTATAAGGTAGTTACACTATGGAGTCTCAGGGCTGGATCCACTTTATAATAGTCTGTCCTCACTAGTAGAAGAAGAGTATACTATGTGTAGGAGTGCTTAGCTTCCTGTTGTGAGTAGAGATCAGAAAGTGAAATCCCGGCTACTCCATAACTACTGCAGGTCTGCTCAGTGTAAACACTATCGTGAATTGTCAGTGTTCCTCTCTCAGCCCTTCCTGTGTGCATGCTCATTTTCTGTTTCCTCCATCACCTGTGTAATTGGGCATGTCTTTCTCCCGCTCCCCCCACTGATGTTCAGGACTGCTTCCTCAGCCCTCTTGATCTTTTCATGGTAAACTTTCTGCCCATTTTCTTCAACAACGACTGTCACATTTACTCTCTCAAGACTGCTGAAAAATAACACTGGAAGATCCTATATAACACAAATGTATGATGTTACTACATGATACGCTGTGCTTTACACTGATGAGCTTTTCACCCATATATCCTCATTTATATGTTAGACTTTGATTTGTACGTAGGTAGGAAGTGGTTTTCATTCGATATGTTTCAGAATGATATTTCAGGATACTGTTACCTTGTCATTCCTGCTAACATATTGCCATTTATACGTATTCTCATATGAATACTGTGATTTGTCTACGGAATATAACTGAGGGTCCACCCCACGGGTGGATGTGCATTGCAATGTGTCACGCATGTGACTGCCAAGTGTGCATGTTGATTTTGTGTTGACATTGTGCTTGTGATTTAGTGTTGCGCTTGTTGTGGCATAGCAGAGATCCAATAGGAGCATAATGCGTCACTAGAATTCCCACTAGCCCAACGCCATGCACACAGGACTCCTCCGGGCAGGGAAACGGATATTCATGGATCAGGTGGAGGTTGGGGGAGGAGGTAGGCGGGGAGCAAGTATTTTTTCTCCAGAACGACGGAATTCTTGGAGAGTGGTGATTTAATGGAGGATGAGGCAGTATGTTTCTCTATAGCTGACTATTACTGCCATAACATTTGTATCCAATATAAAATAATTGTACTGCAATAACGCAATTATACAGACAAGGACATGCGTTGAATGAATCTTTGACATGTCTGACAAGTGTTCATGTAATTTGCATGTGATTGCATTTTATTCAGTGTGCATGTGTTCTGCAAGTATAGCAGAGTCCTCAACTGTAGACAGTTGCCTTACTGGTTGATAGATTATTTATAATACCCATTTCCCCTCTTGAATTGCAACCCATATAATACAGCTGTGTCACACTAACATTGTTATCCAGCTGTCACACAGTCGCTGACATAGCAGTCCTCTCTGCGCCTGAACACAGCGCGCTGCATGATTTTTAACATGTTTTAAATTAGTCATCTTTGATAGTAATTGAATAGTCACAAACTCTAATTATGTTTGCATGCAATGTAATGTTTTTTTATTTTCATGTTTGCACAGACTGCGGTCTTCTGAGGGGCATTCATCCACAACCGTGCTTTGAAGCCACAACAATGGCAGTAGGCTCTATACAAATATCAACATAACATTTATTTTAGTGCCACAATGTGCCTCCTTCCTTAGCTTATACATTGATCCAGCTTCAGCTGCCCCGGCATTAACACCAAAAATAGCAGGAAGAACTTTGAAAAAGTGACTCTGCCCATCAATCCTGAGTTCCTTTCTCTGATACATCCCGGCCAAGTGATCGCCATACTGATGAACGGGTCTTCTCCCACATGACACAGACTTGGATGGGCATCTTGAAGTCCTGCCACAATCTTTCCCCACTTATTCACATTATTGTTGGCATTATTGTTGGCAACTGCGGGACCACCCAGACCCCTCTGTCTAGAATCCACAAGCTGATAATATAGATGTATAACTCTGGCACAATCATTTTCAGTACAAACACCTGACCCTTCCAATGTTTGACTCCTTCTTACCCTCATTCCGAACAGGATTAAGTCCTGCCCTCGCATTCATTATCCAGTATCCCCTACCTAGGAAAAACCTTGGAGAAAATCACTGATTTCCGGCTGATGACTAATTCTGAGTCCCAAAACCTCCTTCAGGACAAGCAGTCTGGTTTCTACCCTCTGAGAAGCACATACACATGTCTTTATGATGACAAAGATATTTGAAGGCCTAAACAAAATCTCACATGTTGCCCATATCCTTCTGTACATCTTAATGTTGTTTATCACTGTTAACCATGACATCTTTGTCTAAAGACTGTGACGAATCCCTTGATGTTGTTGTTTCTCCCCCAGAGGGGGACCCTTCCCATGGGGCCAGGGAGGTGAGGCTGCTACCCGATAGTCCCACTGGGGGTGGTATTCAGTGGGAGGATCGCATGGGAGGGGACCCCCTCCGTGGGAGAAGGGGTGACTATCGAGGGAGAACGTGGTATCTCAACCACCACGACACCATGCATTGCTCACCCAACAACATGGATTGGGCCCAAGCACTCCCATCTTCCATGTCTTCTCTTTCTTCTGTTAGACAGGGTTACTATGTATGAAGCAACTATCAGATAGACAGTACTGTGACGAAGAAAAGTGAGGAAAGAGTGAGGGTAGATGGCTCCAGAAGTAGTGAATCGAAGAAGAGCTGGGCAATGAACAGCCCTACGGGGAACCAAGACAAACATACAAGCTATCAGAGATTCGAAAGACAGTTTACCATAAAAACCGGCAAACAACTCTCCCTAGAGGGGCATTGAACTGGTGAGGAAGAGGATGCGTGGCATGATAGTGAACTGGGCCTGAGAGAGAGACATTTTAAACCTGAACAGGGGTTCCAGGACCCAGAGTGTAAAGAGGTTTGAAGAATTGCACATGCAGGGCAAAGGCTGGCAGGTTAGTGAACCGGACCTAAGAAAGAGACATTTTAACCTGAAGAGGGGTTTGGGACCTGAAGGTTAAGAGGTTTGAAGAATTGCACATGCAAGACAAAGCCTGGCAGGTTAGTGAACCAGGCCTGAGAAAGAGACATTTGAAACCTGAGAAAGGGGTTTAGGACCCACATAACCAGAAGAGAAGACCAAGGGGGGCGAGAGAAATTCTTTGGCAAAGGTCAGAAGCAGACCAACAGAGAAGAGAAACATTCTTTAGCAAAGTCAGGAGAAGACCTGGGGAAGAGAGAAATATCCTTTGGCAAAATTTGAGAGCAAACCAGAGGAGGAAGGATATATTCTCTGGTAAAAATCCCTGAAAAGGCTGACGGGTCTCCCAGTGGCAACCCCAAATTGTGCTCTGTGTTTGGAGCTGAGGATCACAAGGAATGCCACACAGGATAAACTAAGACAAGTGCCTTCTTTTCAAAGGTTCTGCAGGTACCCCTGAAAAATGATAAATTTCAGTACCTGTTATCGGAGATGGCAAGTTTGGGTTGCTGTTTAAAGTTTAAGTGCTTTCGGGAGGATTTTAACATATTTTTGATAGCAGGGATTGAGTCCCTGACCTCAGCAAGAGACCTGAGCCTGACAGAGTTAAAATCAAGGGTTAAAGAGGGGGTACTTATTAGGGACCTGACTCAGAAATGGAACGCGGTTCAGGCCTTAGGCTCTCTGAACCTGTTTTTGACTATGAAATTTAATGCTGAGCAGGGGGGCAGTGTGTGTAGTATCGGCTCACCTAACTGTAGGTGCTCTATCTTATTAGTGCATTTAAACATGTTACAAATAAAAGCCAGCACTAATCAGGGACTAGAAGACCCATCGAAAAACTGTACATGTGGGCTAAAAGTAAGGGATGATCTTAAGCATTTTTTGATAATATGCAGGTTGTACCTAGATTTGTGAATAGATCTGTTAAGGCCTTCTTCATGGAAAATCAGATAAGAGACTGCAAAGCGGCATTGCATTTTATTTGGAATTGCCCAGACGGTGACTTTATTTTTAGCTTGGGTACCTACGTGAGCAAGGTTCTGATAAGACAATCGAAGAAAGTTTTAGATTAAAATTGAAGTGGGGAAAATTTTATTTTTAACATTGTGTTTTTAATTGATTTTAAATTTTGTATAACTTTTTTTGCTATGATGTATGTACGTTAATGGAGAAATCCGATCAATAAAGTTTACTCACTCATTACTCACTCATCATTATGACTGATATGATATAGCATTTATAACGCGCCTATACACAAGTGTTTCAAGGTGCGACGAGGCAGGGGAGGGGGAACAAAGGGAAGACAGAACAACAATCCTACTAGGTCAGGTATCATTCAGATCGCGCAAGTGCATGGGTTGGGGGAAAGGGAAAAGTGCAGGGGAAGGGAGAGGGGAAAGTGCAGTACATGGGATAGTAGGAAAAATAAGATAAATAAAATGGCCGCAGGTGGCAAGTGCAAGGTAAGTGCAGACATAAGTGCTGGTAGGGGGACTGTAAGGATACAGAAAACAGTCCGCAGGTGCAGGGGTTGCCAGGGAGGCAGTGCAGGTGGGCAACTGGTGGGGCATGGGCCTGAGAATCAGAAGGGGTGGCCAGGTGACCAGTGCCGCTTTAGCCAGGGATTCAACAGGGGAGAGGTGTAGAGAAAGCAGAGGCAAAGAGGAAGGTTTTGAGGTGCTTCCGGAACCGGAGATGGTTCTCCTCAAGTTTCAGGGAGGCAGGAAGGCTGTCCCAAAGGGAGGCCGATGCGGTAGAAAGAGATCTACCACCAACTCGTTGCTTGGAGAAGCGACTGACCCTGAGGGAGTTGGATGAGGATGAGCGAATAGCTTGAGAAGAAAGATATTTAGAAAGCGAGAGTTGAAGGTATTGCGGCCCCAGAAGGCCTTGTGGACAATGCAGAGGGTTTTGAACTTGATCCTCGCAGCCACTGGGAGCCAGTGAAGAGATTTCAGTCCCGGAGAGATATGATCCCTGGGCTTGAGGCCAAGGACAAGTCTCGCAGTCCTGTTCTGTGTCAGTTGCAGAGGGCGGAGAGTAGAGGCAGGCAGATCTAGATAGAGGCTGTTACAATAGTCCAGCCTAGAGAGAGCCAGGGCTCTGGAAACAGTGAGCTTCTGGGGGAAGGAGAGGAAAGGAAGGATACCTCTGAGGAGGTGTAGCTCATAGTGTGACTTCTTAGAGACGTCGGATATGTGAGGAGAGAAGGAGAGTGTGGAGTTGAAGATGACTCCGAGGTTTTTTGCCTTGAAGGTGGGAGCAGGAAGAGGGCCAAGAGAGGCGGGCCAGAGAGCTGCAGGGAAGGAGGGAGCGGGTGTGCCGATGAGTAGAATCTCAATCTTACTGGCGTTAAGGCAGAGGTAATTGGCGGCACACCACTCATGGATGGCGGACAGACAATCGGAGATGAGGGAAGGAGAGGAGGAGGCCGACGGTAGCCTGAAAAAGAGCTGGGTATCATCCGCATAGCACTGAAAGTTGGGGCAAAGAGCGGCGATGCAGTGGGCAAGGAGTGCCAGGTATTGGTTGAAAAGCCAGGGGGAGAGAGGTTAGACGCCTGGGGGACACCACAAGTAGAAATAAAGATATCGGAGAGGAAGGACCTAATTTGGACCTGGGAGGGTCGGTCGGAGAGGAAAGAAGTCAGCCACGGCAGAGCCTGACCAGTGATGTCCAGGTTATCACGGAGACGGTTGAGCAGGATGGCATGATTGACAGTGTCAAAGGCAGAAGAGAGATCAAGTAAGATGAGGACACATGGGGTGTTGGAGTCAAGGTTGGAGAGCAGGTCTGTTGACAGGACTGTTGAAGGAGAGCCTGGAATGAGGCTTTGGGAAGGAAGACATTTTCCCCATCTTGGTGTGACTATATAGAAGGGCCTAGTGATGGCCAGGGGAAGCAGGATATTCCCCCATTATTTATGAACTGCTTAAAGAACTATATAGAAAGGCCTGGTGACGGTCAGGGAAAAGAGGATCTTCCCCCAGCATTTACAAACTGCCTAAAGAACTATATAGAACTGCCGAGCGACACCCAGGGGAAGGAGGATATTCCCCCATCATTTGCAAACTGCCTAAAGAACTATATAGAATGTCCTAGTGACAGCCAGGTTAAGGAGGATATTCCCCCATCATTTATGAACTGCATAAAACCATCAAAAGGGGAGGAGCCACCTGTCTGGAGTTGGGGCCGAAACCTGCTATCTCGTTTTTTCTTTTGAAGTGTAAGGGACCGAAATAGGTTTGGGACATAGGACAGTGGGCTATTTAATTTTGACAGATGTTCTGAAATCCTTTGTTTTGTTTGAGGCAAGGAAACCCCTCTTAAATATAGGGTCACAGTAGGGTTCTTCCTTATTTTTCTGTTAAATAAAAGTTTATACCAACAAGCATGCCACGTGTGTGTCCTGTGTCTATTCTTGCACCCTTACAAGACTTCACACTCCTATTGGCTTAGAAAGCACTGCTTTCTGTAAGATCATCACCTACTTCCAAGACACTCCCTGCCATGCTAAATTGGAAGAGTTATCCTCCACTATTTTTCAATTGCCTTGTGGTGTCCCCCTAAGTTCCATAAGCTTATCTTGGTTGCTCAACATGCCTTAGATCTGATCGGTGAAGATGATAAACTGCTACACCTTTCATTTCAGGATATTCGTGGTTGACTCTTAGATGTTACTGAATGCTCCCGTCAGAAGACATGATAATGACCTGATTCCCCCTTCCTCTAAAAAGGCAATATGTGGACTATTGATAATCACCTTTGTCTAATGCTCACCAAAATCATCTGTGTGGTCAGCTTTCCTCCCTCCATTTTACCCACCTTTTGGGGCAAGCCCCTCATCTCTCTTCTTCTGAGACTACAAACCTCAGACTACTGTTTAACATTAAGCTATCGTTCACCGATCAAATTAACCACACATTGCAAAAGAGTCACTTCCAGCTGCACATGATGAAGAAAATCTTTCCTTATGTAACCACATTGCAGAAACTCAACAGTGCTCAATGTTTTCCAAACGGGAATTTTGCAACGTAATCTACATTGAAATCACTAATGAATCCATCCTACCATTTCAACTTCTCCTGATTAAGACGGCCACACTTATCTTCTCTCTTAAATGCTGCACCCTATATCATCCGCCTTGGTATCCCCTAAATTAGCTCTCTGTTGTTCACAGAGTTATATTTGAAACACTCGGCTTAATCCCGCCCCCCCCAAAAACTTTAATAGAGGCCATGCTGTCTTTCATCTAGGAACATGTGACCCGCCTCTATGAACCTGTTATGCACCCCAAAGCACTGCAGAAACTGGCATGGGAGCCTGTCTTTGGCTGTGATGGGCTCCACACTGGAACAATCTCCCGGTGGAAATTGAAAATTAACTTTCCTACAACATTTCTTTTTGTTCCTGCTGTATCTGTGATGTTTTGTTTTTTTCATATGCATTAATGTGCCCTGCACTGTGATCCAGTGAGAAGGTGTACCTATAGCCGAACCTTGAAGTGGTGGTGCAAGTTTGGCCCATTACAACATTTCAAAGTAAAATAAATACTAGCCCCCACCCCACCACTGGAACACCCTTCCCCCAAACATCAAGTCCATTCCTACTTTGTCAACCTTCCAAACTGCCCTAAGTAGACAAATGCCACTTGCTTGAATGAATACCTCATATGGAAACTGGAACTGCACTCCCTCCTTAAACCCCCATGCTTTGTCTTCTCCTCTACATAGATGAGTATCCTATGAATGATAATCCACTCGTATATGTAAATGCACAATACTGTCAATAATTCTACCATGTACGTTGTAATCTTGTTGTGTCAGTGTTGTTCCCTCTTGCTGTCCCATTGACTTCCTGTGACAGTAGGTTAATGTACCTTAAACAGGTTATCTTGTACTATTGTAAGGCACCAAGACATGGGAATGCCCAGCCATCCAAGTCTCCTCTTGGCAGCATTACTGTCAAAGCCCACCTTTCTATCCAAATAAAATTTAAAGAATCAATATGATCGACAAAACGACAGCACTCTCCCCAATCTGGTGCGATTACAGCCTGTGAAAGAGTGAACATTATTAACTTTTCTGTTTAACTCCTGTTGAGTCTTTGATTGCACACTCACTGAAAACAATTCTCTTTGGCCAACGCCACCAAGTAATACCCCATCCCCTCTAAAGTGCATGGTATACTCCTTAGGTATTAACCTTTGGCTATCCAGTTGTGTTTGAGTGTGCTTTGCAGGGTTTATGGGTAATGTAGTCCTTGTTGAGAGATTGAGTCTTATTGTAAAACATCTGGTGGGCCATGGGATGCAGGGCCCTTGAATATTCTATGCTAAGAAGGTTGTTATATCAAGGGCTTTACTTAACAGACAAGACCAAGCCTGGAGTAGGGTTTGAAGGAGCCTTATTCCTCAACTTTCCTAATAATTGTACACAAATCAAAACACTAGTTTCACTTAGACAAACCTCCAACCTAAATTCCCCTGTTCTCAGGTCATCTTAGGTTGGCAACTGTCTTCTTTCCCTGCCAAAATAAAGAATTACTCCTTTTATTCAAACTGAGCCAATTGTGTCGGACAGTGTTTACCAAGAGCTGCAGCAGTTCAAAGCTCTTGTTATACAGTTGACAATATGTTGGGGTGTTACCCGATACTCAGTCTCTGTGGTTTGCTCTGCAAAGCCCTCCAGTTTATCTCCTGTTGCGGGTACCATACATCCAACTTCAACCCTTCCTGTCTCTGTTCTACATGCTGCTGTATTTCTTCCAGGAGTAGACGTAACAGATAGACCTACCTACCCACTGACCAACAGCACCAATTGGACTTGCCAAGACTAGTTTCCACATAACCACTGCATTGGGTGATGTGTGCCCTCTATTTTCTTTTTACTACTGCTAGCTTCGCTCATACTTGCTGATCAATCGGCTTTCTAGACTCCTGATGTTTCCCTCCAAACACCTCCTATTGCCTCCCTCCAACTGTGTGCAGATGTTGTCCTCCTGTCACCCCTCACTTGTCGCCCGCCTACCTCCTTTGTATATTTTCCTCCTACCATCTCCTGTGTCTCCCTCCAACTGTCATTTGATATATTCCTTCCACCAACTCCTGAGGGTCCCCCGTCACCTCCTTCTGACACTTCTTGATAGCAATCTCAGGCCACTTCCTGGTATCTCTCTCTGGCCACCACCGTATTTTTCCCTGCGGCCACCTCCTGATATCTCTCCCCTGTCCCTTCCTGATGTTTCTTCCCTTCCTCCACCTGATTTTTCTTCCCTGCCTCCACCTGATGTTTCTTCCTTGCCGCCACCTATTGATTCTCCTGCCCCTCTTTACTCAATTTTCCATTCTCCTTCGCTCCTTCCTGTCTTGCTGTAAAAGCTTCTTCTCATACTTCCTTCCCGAATTGCAAATTCTCTTCAATCTCTGACTAGGACCATCTCCAACCACCCAAACCTCCCCTTCCTGGAACGTCCCTTTTATAGTTCCCCAAGGTCTGCCATTTTGTAGGTCTGCATGTTAAAGCCTGCATTTGCTACTGCCAGGAGATTGGGTGTCAGGGAATTGGCTTCTCCCCACAGGTGTGTAGTACTTCCGATCGAGTAGCAGAAGTGGAGGCCGGTCCGCTACTTGGCATCTTCAGCGGGATCCGCAGTAAGCATTTTCAATGTTTTGCGGATTTACGGATAGTCCTGCATGCAGTCAGGGTGCTAATATCATTTAGTCTGTGATGGGAAAGGGATCCCTATTCCACATGAGGTTGTGGCTTTCCTGACCAGGCCCTTAAAGGGCCTGTATCACGTTTCCAAAGCATGGGATCTTCCCTGCTGAGTGGAAGGGACTAAGTGGGAGTAACCAGGGGATGTTGTGGTTACTCCAAACACCACACCTGGGGCCACCATCCACACTAGATATCCCCAAATACGTCAGGAAACTACGGCTGGGGGTAGACCGGCTCGACACTGGCTGGTGATCTTAACATGCAACTTCTTTGGGCCTAAGTGCTACATAGAAAGGTGGACACACTCAGGGTCCCCTTTGTGTCATGTACCATTAATAAATAGCACATGGCCTCCTTCATGATATAGTTACTACACACATTCCAGGGTCAGAAAGTCACACGACCACCGGTTCATAAGTTTATATTTCATATTCTGTGCATTGTTTGCCTTCCTTTCTAGTCTGTTTACCACAGACTCAAATTTCCGCTCCCCTGCATTTTTCCTTCATTGCAGTGATGTGCAACCAACGCCAGCAATATATCAGTAACATGTTTAATTCAAAAAACTAAAACAATGTTACTTATCAAACTAAGAGCAAAATAGATAAGATGCCGTCGGCATTTTCAAAGATGCTGACAGACATAATTAGGTCATCACCGGGAAATAATCCTGATAATTAAAAAGATAGCAAGAGCATAAAACACCTTAATTCCTGCCCTGTCTGACTTACTTTCAAGATGAAACTATCACAAAGAAGATAACTCTGTTTTTCCTTTGTATTGTATTGTTTGTTTATATAGCGCCTATACACATGAGTGTTTCAAAGCACCAAGGAGGGAGGCAACAAGGGGAAAAACAACAGTCACTCAGAGCTCTTGAAATTCTGAGACGATAATAGTCTGCACAAGCAGTGGTGTAAGTGCGTAGAATGCATTTAACAGTTAAGACACAGCAAATAGGCCTGACAGTGATTCTGCAGTTTTATAAGAGCAATTTAGGGGAGAAGATGGGGGATAATAGACAGACGGTCATCAGGCACGTTGCATTTGGGTCGTGCAAGTGCATGGGGGTTACAGGGAGGGTGAGGTCCAAGTGCACCCAGTCAGTGGAGACTGGGGTAAGTGCAGAGAGAGTCACTCTCTTGGGTTATTCTAAGTGCAGTGAAGGGGGGTGGGAGTAGGGCCGTGAGGCAAGTGCAAGAGAGGACTTGCAGGGGTGCCTGGGACCGATGAGACTCTGAGGTGCACCAGGCGGCCAGTCAGCAAGCTGTAAGGAAGACGTGGGAGAGAGCAGTGGGCTAGGATAGCAGGGTAGAGGGAGAGCAAAGGAGGAGGTGAACAGGAAGGTCTTGAGGAGTTTCCAAAACTTAAGAAGGTCAGGCACAAGACGGAGGGTGTCAGGGAGGCTATTCCAGAGGGAGGCACCTGCAGAGGATAAGGATCTCCCTCCCAACCTCTGCTTGGAGAACCGGTTCACTCACAGAAGGTTGGAGGTAGGCAGTGTTGCAAGTAGGTAGGTCCGAGACCCCAGAAAGCCTTGTGGACAATGCAGAGGGCCTTGAACTAGATCCTTGCAGCCATCGGGAGCCAGTGAAAACATTTCAGCGATTTATAAGTCTTGTAAGTTTCGTTTTGTCTGAAATGGCAATTATAATTGAGGATGGAGCGCCTGGTACATGGCTTGATGGAGGCCTCAAGACATTCCCTTTTTTAGGCATTGCTGTGGCACTGAGGTCAAATTCTGGGCATGCTGCTGTTAGCAAAGAGGTAGGACGAATCCCAGTCCAAAACTTACCCAGTGCTAGCTTATAGTGAGTGTTCCCACCTCCAAAGCCACACCCTGTTGGTGTCACAGCTCCTGTGTGGAGCCTGTGGCTCTTGCCAGAGTAGATCACCCTCTCCTTCGGGATCAGGGAGCAGGCAACAGGTACCTGGGAATGGCTCAATTTTCTGACCTAATGGCCTTGAATACTCATTTGTTGCCACCAACCTGATTCAGAAAGTAGAGCCTCACTAACTGGGTTCTTAACAGTGTGCGGAAAAGTTAATTTCTGTTCCTTGTGGCATCCATTAACGACGAGTGAGGATCATGGACAGGAAATGCCATTACACACGTGACCTAAAATGTGGAATAACATCATGACAGGCCGGAGAGAGAGCAAAAAGAGCATTGGACATTCATAAAGCTCTAAGAAAACTTCACCCATTAATGGAAATGTTCAAATACATTTCTACCTTACCCTCCTTCACTGCTGTAGCAAAGCAATGCAAGGGGACTTAATAGCAAAGGAAAAATATTCACTCAACTCTGGCCTCTGAAATCTCTAACTGAGCATCATGCCATGCCTCCCCCAACACCCACCTCCTGTCCCCCCATAGTATCCTGTAAGGGAGGCATGATATCACAAGTATGACACTGACACAAGAGTTACAGGTTTAAAAATCTTTATTAAATTCTTGGGGTTTGGAAAAACTCCTAGTCTGCCCTATAGCTAATTTCTATCATCAAATAATAAAGAAAACACAGTCCTAGTCAGTCTTTGTCAAATCAAAATGCCCTATACTAACAAAACCTAATGCCGGCCCTATCTGTTATACAAAAAGTGTGAAAAGGGAAGGTGTATGCAAAGGAAAGTCAGAGTTACAACATAATGAATCAAGGTGGCTGAGTCAGCTCTCCTCCCCGCATTGGAGAGCATGGAGTAAGGCGGCCCCCATAAACGTGATACACACTCTGGCTCAAGTTATTAAAAAAAGGCAATTCAAAACGTGAGTCGAGGCCCGCTTGGCCTTTGAGGTTAGCGTCACTTATTCCAGCTTTTCAGAGGTTCTTTCACAGTTCAACTAAATTTCACGTAGGTCTCCCTCAGTCAGGCTCGAACCTCTCAGAGCATCAATAGTTCACATAGGTCTCCCTCAGTTGGGCTCGGACCTTTCAACCAAAAAGTACCTGATTCAATGTAGATCTCCCTCAGTCAGGCTCGGATCTCACAATCACAGCCCTTAACAGGTTTCCTTTTCCCAAGCGTTATTCACATTCATTAGGGGTTCCCTTCCCATAACTTATTTCATATTCCAGGTCTCCCTCAGTCGGACTCTGACCTTTCACTGACATCGAAGACTTTTGAATGTGTGAGGTTTTTACTGTAGACCCCTGCAGGACCACTTCGACTTTCACTCCAGCTCTCCTTTTGTTATTTGCCCAGTGTTTCTTGGTCTGCATAGTTCCATACCACAAGCACAAAAGTTCAAAGAAATCTTTCTCTTGAAGCACTCCCCTTTTGCTGGGGTTAATCTTGGGCTTTGCGCATTTCAAAGTTTGTTCACTTTGCCGCTTTATAACAAGGCATTTAGAATTTCGCAGACTTTCGAGTGGGTTACTTCCTTTCGCCAGACCACTCTGCTACTCTGTATCACTGACTTCACAGTTATCAGCAACCTAAAAGTTCATCACTGGTTAGCTTTCTATCGTGTCTCATCAGCATGTGCGCAACCTTCAATTTTGAGATACACTGTTGCAGCTTCAATCTTTCCTTGACACAAACTGGCCTTTCGTGTCTTTTACTAACTCACTGGTTGTGTGCGTTCCTTTCTTGTTTCTTTGGCTTTGATTCATGAGTCAAGGTTGATACCACAGGCTTGGCCTTGTCTCCCCAACTTGGTCGTTCACCCGGGAGGGTCGATGGCTTCCATGAAACACAATGCAGGTTTCTTCTTGTCTGCGATTTGCCTTTCTCCGCATCTCTGTCACGGTTTCCAAGAAGCAATTGCCTCCTGCAGGGAACTTCATGGTTTCTCTACCCTTTGCTCTAGTCCCTTGATCAGTCGTCCTGCTCCAGTGGGTTCACCTTCACCGCAGAAGATCTGCTCCTTCTCGTGTTCCACTTCACTTAGTGTGTCTCTATGTTCTGCCTTTTATCCGTGTGGGGAGTGCTAATGGGTATCAGATGTATGTGATTAAAGTCAAGTGCCTGACTTTGCCTGACTCGATTAGGGGGTCATGTCCAATGAGATATGCAAGTGTTAGCTTTTCTACCCTCAGTCGTCCTCTCCCTCTGCCCAGTGTTTGTAAAGAAAGGGGGGGGGGTCGGGACATTGGAGAATCCTATGAAATAGGACAGGATATTGGACGGGAAACAGTGAAATACTGAGTCTCACCATTGGTTGCTCCACCCCCACTCCCTGAAGACCCCCACCCAGGCAATCCTCCTGCATTGGTCCACCCCCAGGGTCTGGATCCAAAGGTGATGGCCATGCCCTGGCCACCTGGAAGAGATCTGCCTGTGGACTAGAAAGTGAGACACCATTTGGTTTCTCACAATCCCCTAAAGCTACTTGCATGCAAGTACATGGTAGAGAACGTCCAACAAATTTATGAAGGGGATCTCAAGGTGGAGTTCAAAAGTAAAGAGTAAAACAAGACAAAATGGTCTTTATTCTTTAATCTTGCTCGCCATTTTGACAAAAAGTAAACACTGTGTGCAAATTATGCTGTGCAGGAGATCTTTACAAATGGATTCCTATAGAATTTGCCTGCTCATTAGCAGGTGGGAATGCAAGGTAGATACCACTGGAATCCATTTGTTTTCCGTCTACATAAGAATTTCATGCAGGCATAAACCACTGTGGCGGTTGTGATGAATTTGGCAGAGTCCTCACAGAGTCCCTGCCTAAAGTCTCCTCCCAGATGGCCTGGGAAATGCAGACGCTTCCTGATCCTAACGCTGGAAGTGGTATTAGCCGGGTGGATCATCTGGGAGGAGAAGGCCACTGAAGGGAAGGAAGTGACTCTGTTAGGGTAGACGCGGTATTCATCCTCTTTAAAGGGTAAGATCTCCGGATACCAGAATACCTAATGACGTGTTGCCAGAGTCAGACTCCACTTTCTAAAAGCACCCAATGTATTAGTGGTAAGAACCCTTGTGGTCCACATGAGAAAAGAATATATTGGGATCAGAACTTCAATACCATTATTCCTGATATACGTGATTCCCCCATTTTTATGAACTCTGAAATGAAGAATCAATCGACAATTTAAGGTTGTTTCCTAAAAATACCTTCCATAAACAAAGTGAGTTTAATAAGGTTGAGATTAGGACCTTTAAAAAAAAAGGAAACCCAAAAAGTAGGCACTTCAAGTGCCATAATACCCTAGGTACTGGGATGAGGAGGAGGGGCTTGGAGGCAGAGAACTGCAATGTGCAGTCTAGTGTTTCTAATGGCCGACACCTAAACGGGACTTTTGATTATTTAAAGCCCCTTCAGGTGCAGGCCATTAGAAATCATGGTGGAATTCATGGCAGAAGTAGCTGGAAAAGCAGTGAGCAGCTGTGCATGCCGGCAGAGCAGAGAAATGAAGACACCTGGACTGCTGCTTTTTATATAGTGGGAAATGGTGCAGAGAGAGCTGAAGGATTAAGGAGCTCAAACAGCAGAGGTCACTCAGCGGGAAGCGTTGAGGGGACAGGCTGCCCTAAAGGAGGAAGAAGCTTCCCGTTCCCTGGTCTCCCCTCCAGTGGCTGGCCAGCAGCACAGAATGCCAGAAGCAAGGCAGGCACCTTTCAGGAGAGACGCGAGACACAGAAACTTAACCGAAGCTGTGAAAGGCTCCGATCGCGAGGACCGAAGAGGTCGCAGCAGCAGCGGATAACACGGATATGCAGGGAAAGATCAGTGTTTTGGCCTTTGAGAGGTGACCCCGGGGCGCTGTGTGAGACACTGCATGCTGCGTGTAATTATTTTAAATGTCAAACTAATGAAACAAAGCCTATTGGCTCCTACCTACAAGTAAAGAGGACCCAAGGGGAATAGGTTAATTGTTTTGAATGCTGTACTAATGAAAACAAGCATATTTGCCACTTTTCACATGTAAAGAGGAACTAAGAGGTAGAGGTTTATAAATATCATTGCCAAAGCCAAGAGGGGGCAAGATTAAAAGTAGAATGTATCCTACATTGCCAAAGCCAAGAAAAGGCAATATTGAAACCTAACTGTAACCCATACTACCAAAGCCACGAGAGAGAGTAATATTGAACTGACATTGCCAATCCCACAGGGTACAATTTTGAAAACTACCTACACCAGCATTTCCAAAGTCAAGAGGGGGCTATATTGAAGATCAATACCAACACACGCTGGCTAAACTATTACCAGAAAAGAGGAAACAGTTGGACATATGGCAAGTGAATAAGTGGAATGAAACAACATCAATGAGTGTTGTATCTTTATAAAAGAAGTTATGAATCTCAGATTTGCTGAAAGCTAAAGACTTTGCTACTGCTTGAGGCTAACCTCATCACAGAGAACTTGTAGTAGTGCTAGGAGTTTTTATCCCGGCAGGCGAGTATACCTGGAGAGGGCTTAATAGTGGTAGTCCTGGCAGGTTAGTGAACCAGGAAGAAGTCATTGAAGTACTACAGTTCAGTGAAAGGTTGTGGTGGAAAGAAAGTGGCAAGACCATTAAAGCTGTTTGATGAACAGCAGTAAAAACCATCCTGATGAAAACATTTTTGTGTTTTGTTATGAAGCAGTTGTCTTTCCAAAGAAGAGAAGTCCTAATTGAATGTTCATGGGGAATATGAAACAAGGACTTTTTCATTTGATAACCTGAAGCTTGTGGAAACTTCCTTTTTGCAGAGTAATGAACTTTGTTTAACCCTGAGATAATTCAAGTGTCTGGTAAAACAGAACTTGGATGTATAAAGGTATGTTGGGTTTTTCTTGAAGTAGAATTTGACCATGAGAAAGAACGTTTGCTTTTTGGAACTTTTAATAGAAATCCTTCATTGAGCTTGGGAAGGTGATCTGTCCCTGGTTACACAGATCTTTAGTTACATTTGAATATAATAGCTATTTGTGTTGAACTATAGCCATATACAATTCTGTATGATTGTATTGTATGTACAAGTGTGAGGGAAAGATACATGTTTATGTTACAGTGTTTTCCTTTAGTATTAGTTTGTTTTGTAGACAGGGAAATCCTCATTAGGTTAGGGAAAGCAATGCGTTTATCTCATCCTTTTACTTTAAAAAAATAGCTACTTGTGAAAACCTTTACCAATTTGTCGTCCTCCCATTTCTGACGCCTCGCAACTTCCAAAACAAAGGAAGCGAGAATGGTGAATATGCAAACTGTGTTCCGTGTCGCTTCTCCACCTTGAAAGAGTTCGAAAGTAGCAGGGGTGGCTTATCCATAGCGGGTTAGGCACGCCGACCTGCCACAATCGCTCATTATGACCGAACCAAAGCCAGCCCAGTGAAAGAGCTCCCATGCGCCCCTGGGCTGGCTTTAACCACCAAAGGGAAACATTGCTTCTCTTTTGACAGTTTTAGTTCCCCAGCATGCATATCCAATGGGCAATTGAAGGACAGCAGCGTTTTGCTTCACCAACCTTACATGGCCCACTGTCGGATCAAGTTGGGGAACTGCAGGCCTAAATGTGCTTAGGTAGCACTGCAGCCCCCCTGAACGTTTAGGCCTCTCTCAGGAGCATTCACGAGGTGTGCTGGCTCCTCCTTGCATGCCGTCAGGAACCAGTGTGATGAATCCAATGGAGTCATCATGTGGTCTCTGCTGGTGGCCTCCTCCCATGTGGCCAGGGGATGGCGCCACTACCTGATCTTGGCATTGGGGGAAGCTATATGAGGGTGGAAACACATGGGAGGAGACAACTACCAGGGGGGTAGCATAGCTCAAGTATCCCCAATTTACCCATGGAAAATACCCCCTTATATCCTGTACCCTAATTGCCTATTGCCTTCTATATGTACCCCCCTTTAGGAAAAGAAGAGGCATCTATTTCCAGTGCCTTTTAGACCAATCTCCCATGTCTCTTCTAAGAAGTAAAAGTTCTAAACATTCTTTTTCCAGAATCCCCAAGGATACCTTTTCTAAAAGCTCCAAGAATATCTTTTTCAACACTCCAAGAAAATCTTTTTCCAACACTCTTTTTGCCAAGCTCCTATCTGTGGCACAAGGGATAAAAGCTCCAAGAGAACCTTTTTTGTTCTAATTTTCCTTCAAGGAGAACAGATTTGTCATGTGAAATCATTAAAATAAATTTCCCAACTACTGTACATCAAATACTATCCATGGAATTCGATTCCTCTAACCTCCTGTTACGAACACCCGACAATGACACCACCAGGAACCAGAACGTCGGTCTGTCTGACACAAGTTTGAAAGTATGGTAAAAAAAGATGGTACCTCTCTACTTTATCCGGATAGGTGCACAAGTAGGGAACTGCTACCAATTTGATAGACCTTCCCAATGATACCCCCTACTAGCTAAGATTAACGCAAAAAGCAAGATGATTTTATCATTTGAAAGGGCCCAGGATTCGAAACACCGGAATGCACCAGGCTGTAATAAGAAACATTCATCAGGAAAGATTCATTTTAGACTGCTAAGATATATGAGAAGCGGTGCAAAAACTAACCTAAATTTGTTTGAATCCCAAGCTTCAGTAGAGGCAAAATGGAACTCCTTCTTGGTAGCCCTGAAAGGCAAGAATGATGGCGCTAAATGACCCATCAAGAGGTATACCTATTTCCCCCTGGTCCCTAAATATGGCCCTTTTACCAGTCTCCTTACAGATAAAGTTGAAGTTCCAATATGTAAGTAGTAGAAAAGTCCAGTTGTAGGGAATCCACAGAGTCCAGTAGAAACTGAAGAAAATACGGTGACAGGAAGGGGAATATTAGTAGGGAGCTAACCCAAACTGCATGAGGGACGTGCTAGGGTCGGGTTGGTGCACTGAAAACAGCAATGCGTCCTGAGTCCTGTGCACTAATTCGAATTGAGGCAAGGCCACAAGGAAATTGGACCAATCCGTGTAGAGTAGAGGAGTAAGTAGAATGTCAGCATTACACCCTTCGGTGTACTTTTAGGAGGAAGATGCTGGAGGTACTGTAGTTCTAAGGAGGAATGAGCTGGAAGTGAAATAAAGAAGTATCAGGTGCTGTGCTGAATAAAACATTAGAAAATCCCTGGAGCAGAACATCTTGGATAGTTCAGGGATTATAGGAGCTTCAGTTACTAGGTAAGGAACCCACGTGGGGTTATTAACGAAGTTATGTAAATAAACATAATCTGTTGCCAGTCTGAAAAGGATTGTGGCTGCAACAGTGTCACTGGCGAGGAAGCCGAAAAACAGTAAGCGAGTAGAGTCTTCCATAATGGATACAAAGTATCACAGAGGAGTGCGTAACAGAGCGGAGCTTCAAATGAAGTAGAACAATCAGAAGCATCAGCTTCTCGCATAGGGATTGGCTAAATAGAAGACACGTGACACGCCACAGCCACATGTTTGTGGTGAAACATGTCAGTCATGTACCTCTTGTGACGTGCTATCGCACCGTTGCATAGTCATCATGGCGACTGTCCCAACAATCTCCACTGCATATAGAACGGATCAGCAGCCGTTCTGTATTCAAACAAGGAATGTCTTGCTCCGGAAACATCTGAGTCTTTGAAAACAGGTAGGACAGGATGCCAGCGCTTGAGTCCAGCCGTTCTGGAAACACTGGCAGGCATGACACCTCTTAAGTACTGGGACGAGGAGGATGAGAGAATCGATGCACATCACTGAGAGCCTCAAGCTCACTGAACGTACTAGTTGCTTGGGAAAAGCACAGACATGCAGGATGTATTTGAATGGGAGCAAAGTTGAAGACGCTGGATCTCCCAGAGAGGCAAGAGAATGCTATAGACACAAGCCGGTGTGGCTAGGCAGAGAGGCTCGACCGCAGAGTAGGGAAGCCACGCTGGGTGAGTGGAAAGGGCCGGGGGGACGCGAAGAGTCGAGAGAGGATTCCTAGGGGCTCGGCAGCTCACAGAAGCCGCCTTATCCCTACCGGAGCCTGACCAGAAGCAGGCATGCAAAAGCAAAGCCTTGTGGAGAGCCAGAGTGACGTCAGAGGGACCCAGAGTGCACAGCAAGCAGTGGAGGAACACTGTGTCAGTGCAAAAGGGGCCGAAGATGCTGTGAAGAACCGGTGAGTCATCCCAGAGCAGGTGGGTACCCCAGGCATTTTGGTGACGGTGCCAACAAGAATTTGAATATTGTTAAGCTACGGATGCAGATAGAAGCAGAACTGTGTTTACAAGTGAAAAGGGCAGGGAACCAATCAAGACTCCAATAACATATGCGTATATGGATTGCAGGCGTGGGGGAAGCCTAAAAAAGATATACCAAGCCAAAGGAAAGATATGTATTTGTGAAAGTAAAGAGAAACATTTAATCACGAGAGAGAAGTCCTGGCAAGAGAAGCACACCAGGCATTTGAAAGTATTCAAGTGAAGTCCTGACAAGAAGCATACCAGGCACATGAAAATACACAAGAAAAGTCCTGGCAGGAGAGTACACCAGGCAGTTGGAAGAGACAGTATTTCTGATTCAAGAGGAAGCATGTTAAAGAGAGACTATTAACATTGTGGGACAAGAAAAGACACAGGGAACTGTTAGACAAAAAGTCTTTGAAAATACATTGTTCAAACATTTAAGAATCCAGGGTAATGGGGTCACCCTCTGGAGACAGGATTTGTCCACCTTGAAGAACATTTAAGTTGGAGCTATTCTATTTTTATATATCAACACTGTTTTCAGGTTGAAGACATTTCCCTTATCACTTTGTTGTTTTGCTTTGGACACAATGACAGCTTTTTATTTCTGACATTCTGACAGACAGTTCCTTAGTTATTGGTTTATAGGTAGGGAGTTCCTCTTAGAGCAGGGAGGCATTTTCCCAATATCATTTAATAAAAGTCTTTAACCAAAAACATGACAACTTTGTGTCCGACTTTTTTTCCATTTCTGAACCCTCCAACCAGAAATTGCTCTTTGCTTCTGGGTCAGCCTGTGCAGAGCTGGGTAGCAGGTGGCATATTGACTGGGGCTGCAGGTAAGGAATGTCACATTGTATTTTATATGTGAATGTAAGTTTGTAAGCATGAATGTGTGTATGTAATTGCTTGCATCTATAGGTGTGTGCTAGTCAATGAGGGGGTGTCTGTTGTATCTGTGCATGAGTGAATGCAACAAATTAATGGATGTATGAAGGCATTGTGAATCAGAGATATTAATTAATAAATGTGTATGAATGCATCTCTGCACGGAGGGGGCTCTTTGTGCAGCAGCAGCAAGAGCATGGCATTTTCCACTGTCAATCAAATTTAAAGCAAATATGATACATTTTATTACGTGGCTAGACTGGCCTACATTGTTGGTGCCAGTCTGGATATATTTTCTTATTGTGGCATGTCATATTTTAATGGGCATCAAGAGTAAAGCAAACATAAGTGTTACTAAGTGGTAAGGTTGGCTTATGTTGTTGGGCCAGTCTGGATGTATTTTCTTATTGTTTTTTGGTGATAGGTGAGGTTTTACTGCATTTATGATTTTAGTAGTAAGTGCGGCTGAGGATGAGATGGCACTAACTTGTCTGTCCATAGATAAGGTGGAATCTAAATAAACACCAAGAGTTTTCACTACAGTGGCGGCTTTGATAATGGAATTCTCAATGATGAAGGAGCTATATTTGACGTCTAGTTTTTTTAGGGATTCTTTTGGGCCTACCAGTAGGATTTCTGTCTTTTTCCCATTTAGACAGAGACCATTAGCTGCCATCCAGGCCTGGATGTGTGCAAAAGTCTTCAGGAGGGTGTCAAGATCTTGTTCATAGTTTCCTGTTAGTGGGAGAAGGATTTGAGTGTCATCGGCATAGTTGGTGAAGGCTATGCTGAAATCTTCTAAGTCACTGAACAGAGGAAGGGTGAATAGGTTGTAGAGAGTGGGGGAGGTACAAGACCCTTGTGGCACTCCGCATTCAATGGGTGATGGCGAGGCTGATGCCTGGTCGGAGAATACCCTCATGGCTCTACCCTCTAGGAACGACGTGATCCATGCAGTGGCTTCTTGTGAGAAGTGGGCAGTGTCAATGAGGTGTTTACACAGGATCTTGTGGTCAACCAGGTCAAAGGCTGCCGATAGATCCAAGAGTAATAGTAGTGAGGTTTTGCCTTTGTCCATGGCTTCAAGTAGTTGGTTCTTGAGGTCTAATAAGGCCGATTCAGTACCGTGATGTGGGCGGAAGCCGGATTGCCATTTACCTAGAATATTATGAGTTTTCAGGTGGGATTGTATCTGTAGGTAGGCAGCCTTGTCAAGGATTTTCAACAAAAATGGTACAGTTGTGATTGGACGGTAGTTGTTAGGGGAGTCAGGGTCAAGGGTAGGTTTCTTTAGAAGTGGTCGCACCCAGGCTTCCTTAAGGGCAAGTGGGACTGTGCTGTTGGCGAATGAGGCATTGATGAAGGTAGTGATGAAAGGGGCTAAGGTGGTGGCACAGTCTTTGACTATATTAGCTGGGCATGTGTCTCCTTTACATAGAGATGGTTTGGTCTGTTTCATGATCTTTAGGACTTAAGGGATGGTGACTTGTCTGAATGCAAACGGTGTGGGTTTGTTTGCGCCCTGCGGGGTATCTGGAGTTCGTGATATTGCCGGAGGTTTAGTAGTGGGTGGTGGCGCTTTGGGCAGTTTGTCAAATTGGGACTTGATTTTGGTCTGAAGTGTTTTGATTTTGTTTAGCATGGCGTGCTGGATGTTGTTACACCATGTTTCGTCTTTCTCTGTGGGTTGTGTGGAGGGGGGGGGAATTGTCAATTCGTTATAGATGGCAAATAGTTCTTTCGATTGGGAATTTGCTTTTTCAATTCTGGATTTGTAGGTGGCGGCTTTGGCTTTGGTGATGGCCAGTTTGTATTGTTTGGCAACTGTGAGGTATGTGTCTCTAGTGGTGTGGAGGGGTTCGTTTGCCAGGATTTGAATGCTGCTTTTTTTGCTGTTCGAGCATCTTTGAGTTCCTGTGTGAACCATGAATCGGCATGAAGTGTATGTTTGGCTTTTTTTAATTCTAGTGGGGCTATAGCATCTAGAACCTCTTTCAGAGTGGTGTTGTAGATTTCTACCAGCTCTTTGGGGTTATTAGATGTGGGATGGGCGAGCACTGAGGCTTTAAGCCGAGGGAGGATTCTTTCGGTGGTGAGTAGTTTTTTGGATCTAGCTAGGGTGGGTGGTGCGGGAGTGTTCAGGTTCCCTCCTGTTTTAGAGGGTATGAAGAAGTGCAATAAGTGGTGGTCAGTCCATGGGCATGGGGTGTTGGAGCTAATGTCTACTGCGCAGTTGTGGTCTGCAATCCAGTCTAGTATACAACCTTTGATGTGGGTAGGGTTGTTAATTAGTTGTGTAAAACCTAGGTCTTGAATAGCTTTGGCAAGGGCTTTACCTTTTTTGTCTTTGGGGTCTTTGAATCCTAAGTTGAGGTCACCCAGGAGGATGGCTCTAGTGTTGGTTTTGAGGTTGTCCCCTAGGATATGGGTGAGGTTAGATTGGAAATCGTGTGTTGGGCCTGGAGGTCTGTAGACAGTGTGTAATGTTATGGTGTCCTTCGGTGTAGGAGATATTTTTACTGAGAGCATGTCAAAGTTGTCAGCCTCAGGGTTTTTTTGTTGCCTGGCATTAAGAGACTCCTTAGCGCGACCACTCCCCCTTTCCTAGAGGTTCTGTCTTGGCGAAGGATGATGTAGCCTGGTGGTAGGGTTTGGCAGATGGCTGGACCGGAGGCTTCATGTAACTAGGTCTCTGTGATGGCTATAATGTCTAGATTTAGGTCGTCAATAAGGTCGTGGATCTCTATGGTATGTGCAGGCAGGGAGCGTGCATTGATGAGTGCACAGTGGAGTTGTGTTCTCTGGTTGTTCTCTGGTTTGGCTTTAGTCTGCATGCTCGTAATGGAGGCAGGTATGTTGGGGGTTGTTGGCGTGTGGCTGGGTGTTGGTGCTGTCCTGTGGACGAGTGGTTTGGCTAGGTGAGTACTAGGTTTGGTTAAGAGGCGGGTAGAACGGGAGCCTAGCCTATGGTTTCTCTGGTGTAGGGAGGGAGGGAGAGAGTTAGGTTGTGTGTGGTGGTGTGGGATGGGTTTGGTAGTGATGCAGTGTAGCTTGGGGGTAGTGCGGATGGGTGCTTGTGGTGGCATTAGTGAGCGTATGGTTAGAGGTGGGAGAAAAGGTGTGGGTGGAACGTTGTGGGAGAGTGGGAGAGTGTGAAACATTTTTAGGCGCAGTGCTACAAGTGGGTTTGGGGGATAGAGGTAGTTCCTGTGCCTTGTGGATGTAAAGGCACGCTGCTTTTGAGGAGAGCGGCACAGTATGCACCAGCTAGTGGCAGCCCTAGGTGCAGTGGACCTTTCAAGGTGAGCTACAGGTAGTTATGAGAGGTGAACAGTAGAGGAGGGGCAGTGAGCAGGAACAAGAGTGGGTAAGGAGCACGTTCAAAGTGAGCAATATGTCTAGTAGGGTGAACACAAATGTCGGCATAACTTGTAGGCATATATTAGGCACTACAGTAGGCTAGGTACAGACAACATGGCCAGTAAGCATATTAGGCATTACGGTAGGCTAGGTACACACAATAGGGCCAGTAAGCATATTAGGCATTACAGTAAGCTAAGTACACACAACAGGGCCAGTAAGCATATTAGGCATTACAGAAGGCTAGGTACACACAGTGGGGCTAGTATGCACGTGGAGGATTGGGCACATGTGCACGGCATGCAAGGAGGCTGGTATAGCCTATTGTTCTATGGAGGGCAGGTCTGGTAACCCGCGGTAGGGAACGGTCGCGCTGGTTTGGAGACCTGAAAGGAGGGTTTGGCGGGGTTTCAACGGGGTGAGTTTCAGCAAAGGAAAAACGTAAATAGGTCGAACATTTTAGGGTTGCAGCAAGCAGCATGTATAGCAGTTATAGAAATATAGAGTTATTGACATTGTGGTCATGGGAGTATGGACGGCGATCTCGTGTAGCACGTAAGTAAGTTCTGGTCGGGTGTGTTGGGTGGGCACTATGGTGCTAGAGTTCCATAACGCAAGAGCAATATTGGAGCGCTTGACTCGAATGGTGGATGAGGTTGGGGTTAATAGTTAAGTGGGTTTTGCAGAGGCTTTGAGCGTGGCGTTCAAATGCAGTCGGACTGACCTTGTGTTGCATAGCGACCACGGAGCATCGTAACTGTTGCGAGTCTGGACAGCGGTTCCTGGCGACGGCGTCTGGCAGGTCTGGACAGGCTCAGGACAGGAGCCTTATCTGGTGCCTTTGCTGGTGCCGGCTTGCGCTTATCGGTGCATTCGATTGGCTATTAAGCCGGATGCAGCAGCCCGTAGGAAGCCAGATGATGTTGTTGGTGTAACGCAGGCCACAGAGGCTTACACGTAACTCGGCGGCCATTTCGAGCTGCATAGGATTTTCGTTTTGGCACACGTGGAGAAATAGGGAAACACGTGCAAAACAGGTACTGGTGTGCTCGGTGGTATTTAGAAGGGCACAGGTGTTGCAGGGAGAAGTAGGCTGGCAATCTTCGTGAGTGGATTTTGGAATTCCACAACCTGCATCCCTCGGTCTGAGGACACGGGATTCTTACCTCCAAGCTGTTCGCTCAGCTGAGGTGTTGTCGGGCTGCTCCTGCAGCAGTGCAGGATGTGCGAATGAGCCCTCCTGGGCGTTCGTCACGGGAGTGGGGGCACAGGCTCAGGACAGGAGCATTATCTGGTGCCTTTGGTAAAGCCAACATGATAAGAGTTATTACATGAATAGACTGGCCTACTTTGGTGCAACCATCTTGGATATATTTTCTGATGTGGCCTGTCATTTGTTACTGGCATCAAGGGTAAAGACAGCATGGCTACTTTCATATGGGTAGACTGGCCTGTATTGGTGCAGCTAGTCTTGACATGTTTTCTTATTGTGTCACAGCATTTCTACTGGCAAAGTCAGCAGGAGTTTGTTCTTACATGGGAATACTGGCATATATTGGCTAAGCCAGCAAGGAAGTATGTTCTCGTAGTATTACTGGCACTATAAGCAGAGCAAACGTGTGTTCTGATATGGGAATGCTGGTAGATATTGGTGTAGCCAGCATGGAAATATATGGGCATAGCCAGCATGAACATGTTTTTATACTGGCATATATTGTGGGGAAAATGCATCATGAAAATGTGTTTGGAAATGCTCCTGTTCACTTGTGGTGATTGCATTTATTGGAATTTTTCATATGTTACCCAATAAAACCAATTGCATACTATGGGGCTTGTTACCAAATTTTTCTAAAAAGTGTGCTGTAAAATGCCCAATTTGAACCCATTATTAAAAAAAATGTTCGGGGGGGGGACACCTCCTGAAGCCCCCTCCCTTGGTTGGTTTATGCTCTCACATATTTGTGGGAAAGATTTATGTCCCTCCAATTAACAAATCTACCAGTTGCCACCGAAAAAATGGCTAGAGAGGTATATCAAGGCATACACCCATTTTCCTATCCATTCCTGTTAAAATGACTACTCTAAGTGTCTAGCCGATTATAAACAGTATTCTCGACTCAGTGCTGAAAAGTCTCTACTTTAGGCATTTGACAAATCACCCATGGGTGCCAAATACAGGTCACTACAACTCGAGACCAACTGGGAGGATGCATATGATCCATCCATGGGTATTTCGCTTTCCTAAAACTGGGTAAGAGGTTGATTCCTGAGTTCTCCAGAACAGGCACTCTGCCGTGGGCCATGTTTGATCAATCTTATACTGCATGCTAGTGCATTTTAAGTGGTCTTTAACAGTAATTTGGTATAAAGCATGTGTGGGTAATGGGAACATGTAGAAAACAAATTCACTATTTTTAATTCTCTGCTTCCAATCGGTGTGCCACACACAAATACTCCCATTTAGCAAATATAACACCTGGTCTATGGGTACATCTAACAAATCCAATTATTTTAACATTTCATCCTTCCAAGGTCAATAAACCAAGTACCATTAAAAATGGGATTTATAATAACGCCTGTTATTATAGAATTTCGAAGCAATTGGAGTCTGTCATTATTATTATTATTATTATCATTATTATTCTAAGGACATGTGCACTATATCTGCCCACAACATTGATATTGCCAACAGCCTCACTCTAAATGAGGTGTATGTGGAAGAAAAGCGCCGCCAAACGTCTGCCCTGGTGATTGCGATTACATATCTTTGCTGCATGCATTCATGCACAGTGGCGATCACTATGGATTGATTGCAAGGGACGAGGAAAAGTGCAGAACCCTAAGATGCATGCAGGTTCTCGTCTTTCTCTGCTGCATGTGATGCATCACCAAAATCTGCGTGAAACTGCCTGAGGCTGTGGATGTGCTAGTGGTGAATCCTGTCTCCACTGTGTGGCTGGTCGGAAGGAGGAGTCCCACACGCCGAGGACATGATTCAATCCCTTAAGTAAAAGCCCTAACTTTCTCTCTCAACAAAGGGAACACCCTCACTATCTAAGGAAACGAAAGGTGCTTGTCAGTTGTCAGGAAGTCCAAAGTAGAAATGTCCTCATTCCAAACTAACTGTATCTGGCCCTACAACTATATTTAACTAACTTAAATAGGCAAAGAGAATGTCTAATCTTAGCCTGGTCTTTTCTTTATGTTCCAATAGGCTTTTTATTTTACAGTCTTTCTCTTTGGCAGAGATATTTCTCGGCATCATTTCCTAGGATAGTCTTTGAGATCAATTCTTGTAGTTCTTCAAGAATAGTCTTGGCTTTCATGTTTTCTGTGATTCTATTTACAATACCTTTGCTTCAAGTACTTTCTCACACTCTTGTCATCACTTGTAGACTCGTTCCTCTCTTTACATTTTGGCTTTCCTGATGTGGGTTTATCTTGACCCGTTTAAGGCTTTCTTCGTCATTACCTCTCTGTCTTGCAATGTCTCTTCTATTACCTTGTTCATTCAAGATTTGTATGTCCTCTTTCTCACTAGATATTCTTATGTTAGACTTGCAATTATGAGGTTATATGGTTTCTTCCCTTCCCCCCAGGGAATGTGTTTCTAGTCTCTGCTTGTTCCCCACCTGGGTTGCTTAAACCCCACTGTTACAGGCTTCTCACTTCTCCTCTTAACTGGTTTTCTCTCAGTATCTGGTCCTCTCTTCATAAAATAATCATCTTCCCTGTTCAGGTGATTCTTTGCTGGATCACAATTACAATTACAAAGTCATAGCATTAGTTTCTCGTCCATTGGACTGGGATGAGTTTCTCTCCTTGTATAGTAACTCTCATCCCTGACCAGGTTATTCAGTTCTTCTTTGCAACTCCAATTACCCAGTCTTAGTCTTATGTTCTTGTCCTTAAAACTAGGACAAGTTTCTTCAGATCTATAACGATGCCCTGGCGGCCTCCTGCTTCTCCCGATTCCCCCGGTACCTCTCTCTCTCGCGGCCAGTTGACAGGGCTTGGCTCTTGCTTTGGTGTGCTTTCTCATTCCTTCACTCGTCGGATTCCCAACCCGGTTCCTCAACTGGTTACTGCTCTGCACTCGCACTGATGGTTAAAAGCTTTCCACGCTTCCCATACCAGTGATCACAGAGGCGTTTTTTTGGATGTCCTGCCCACCACGCTGTACTTGTGGTCATTGCAAACCCAGATAGCCCGTTCCTCTTTCCTTCTTTATCTGCACATGCCGGGTCACTGGCATCTTGTACTGGCGTTATCTGCCTCGTTGAAAGTCCTGGTCTCCATAGCTTGCCTTCACTCCACCTCGACAAGGCGTAATTATTGCAGGCGACTTCCCTTGTGCACCAGGTGTCCTTTCTTCTCTCCTACTTGTCCCAGCTAAATATATGTCTCTTGTTAAAGAAACATCTTCCTTTTCTTTTACAACTGGATTTCTTTTTGCATTGCCTTTAGCCAACAGAGAAGATGCCACTTTATTAATTCTAACAGGTAGTCCCATGAATGTGGCTATTGTAGAGGCCCAGGGAGTTCCTTAAGGGAACAGAAGTCCTTGTCTCCAAAGGGGACCCTCTCCCGGTTTGGTCCCACTTGCCTCGACCCCTAAGGAGGATCTTGCAGAGCAGGCTCACCTCCCTAGCCTCACTGGATGGGGGCAGGGCTCCCCTTCAGGGAGAAGGGACGACTACCTGCAATTCATCACAATGGGCTGAGGAGATTGAGCCTATAAATGTACATGGACAGGCTCAAAATGAGCACCTGTGGCTAGGCACAGAAGGCAAATTGGTTATGTTACAAGTTTCAACAAATTATGCTATATGTGTGTTCAAGTTCATGCTTTTTATTGAAAATGGAAGGATGATTGGATTTATCATGTTCTGACACTTCACAGGGACACTGTATGTTCTTCTTTCATGGGTTAATCACCAGGGGACCTTTTCTTTTCCTTATCTCCCCCTTCTCGTCAGTATTTCTGTCTCCTAGGTCAGTGTCTCACCCCTTCCATTCTCTGCTGAATTTAAGGCACTTCCTCCTATACTCTCTTCAGGGCCTGTGCCCTTTCTTTCTCTTGTCATAGCCTCTGCCCTTTCATGCTCTACCTTCCCCTTGGCCAAAGACTTGGTCTTCACCATCTCTGTCTGCCTGCTCTGCCTTCCCCATGGTCACAGCTGTCTCGGTCTTTCCCTCATCAAAGGCCTCCACTTTTGCTTCCTCTTCCATTTTCTTGTCTAGGGTTGTTGCAAAGTCTTTATTCACCTGCCGTTTGATCTCCGCGCTATACTCCTTCCTTTTCTATATTTCTGGTCTGTGACATTCAGTCTCCTCCTGTCCCCAGGTTTTACAATCAGCCTCTCCCAGGTGGGTCTTAAAATAAGCCTCACTTCTACAGGAGTTAACATTCAACACTCCACTACAGTTTTTACAATCTGCCCAGCCATCATACCCACCTCTCTGGGTCTTTTAATCTGTTCTTCCACTCCAGGTTTGACAGCCAGCCCAGCAGTCGTCCTCTCATCTATCAGTCTCACAATATGGTCTTCCAGTTCGGTCTTACAGCAAGCCTAGCACTCCTCCTCTCCTCCCTGGTTCCTACATTGTGGTCTTCCAGCCAGCCCAGGAATCTTGCTCTCCTCTCCGGATCTTATAATCTGTTCTTCCACTCCAGGTTTTACAGCTAGTCCAGCAATCTGCCGCCTTCTCTTTAACACCACAACTCACCTTCTCTGTACCACAAAACTCCCTTCCACTCTTGCCATGAGAACTGGCCCTAATATAGTGCTTGGATTGACTAGAATTCTGCTCAATGGCCAGAGGGATCACAGGCCTGCTCTGGGCATGATCCGTTGCAGGATACTTTGTAGCACTGAGTTCATGTGGTAAGTCTATAAATAGGGAATCCATCATCTTGTGTAACACTTCTGTCAGTATGTGTTGCTGTTTGGGAAGGAGCTTCTAGTGTGCTGCCCTGTCTCAGGCTAGGGAGATTCGCTTCTCTGAATGTCGTTTTAGTGGCCTCCTCTGCAAACAGTCCATGGTATGGATTAGGCATTACTCCTGTGGGGTGGGAGTTTGGAAAACACCTTTCCCCTTTGGTGCACTGCTGGTATCTGTTCCCTTGCATTCAAAAGCCGGGGTTGATTATGCCTCCCTTGTGCTTATAATTCTGAGGAAACATGAGTTATCTCCTCCCCAGGGGTTGTGGTAGTGAGGGAACAGGTGGGGCTCTGTCTGTGTGTTCCATGACCTGCAGAAGTGAGACTGACCTTCCCAAGGCCACACTGCCTATCAAACAGGGAAGGATGCATGTTCCCTAAGACTGTCACTTTTGGGGGGTGTAAAACACTTACGTGGGTTACCCCAGTCTTACCCATTATCTTTCTCAGTCCAAATCTGTTGGTATGTTTTGCATGATTCCGTCCAAGTTTTGCTTTGATGGGAAAGAGGGGTTATGGGACATGTAGTTCTTTTCTTGTTTGCTTGTTAATATGGTTTGGGCCATTTGGCCCGGTGCCGGGTTTTCCACCTCTCTTCCTGGCATAGGTAACCTGACTGGTTCTTTGGGATGGCCCACCTCCTCCTGGGTACAACATCCCACTCCCTAGATCCTGCCCAGACATTTGTTTTTTGTTCAAGAGGGAAATTATGGAACTTGTAGTATTTTTTGGTTTGTTTTTTCCAAAGGGATTGGTCTATGACCTGGGATATGCTTTTACTCAGACAGCTGCTGTTTTGGACCAGGCTATATCATACCCAGGTTAATGTGAAGTCAATGTGCTTACTTCGCCCTAGTTTGCAATACTTCTTGTGTATTTGGTGCATCACAGATAAAAGGGTATTATATTGTGCCTTTTATTTAGCAAATGTGGCTCATATCAAATAGCAGCTGCAGTATGAAGTCCAGTGTGGTATATAGGGTCTGGTTGAGGGTATAGCGTTCTTTCATCGATGGGTGACATTTCGTTGTATTTTTTTTCACCCGAGTACATTTTTCCGAAAAAACTCATCGAAATATATGGGGTGTGCGGGTTTGGAAAAGTATATATAAGGAGTGGGGGGTCGGGAATAGGTAAAAAACAATATGGGATGGGTGGCTTTGGCGTGGAACACCCCCCAAATAGAAATAAATCAATTTCGACGATGTTTTGCATAAAAAAGACTTGGGGGTGGGACCATTGAAATTTCACCCATCGATGAAATGACATAGAACCCTGGTTGAGACCTGTGCATTAAATAGGAAGATTTGATTGTAGGTGTTGAAACCATGTAAGTGGAATTGTGAAAGACAGGACGCTGTACAGTTGCGTTGCATATTTTGGTTACAATTTCCTATTTACAATTGGAGGAATGGGCCAGATTAAGTGATTTTTGACAGAGATGTATAGAATCAGCGCTGGTCAATGGGCCTGCTCTTGCCGGGTCTGAGATCAACACACATTGGGGAGTCCCCCAGATGAACCATTCAAGACCAAATTTGATGGCCCAGTCTTAACTCTTACTGGGTCCCACTCCGTAGGTTATTTGCATCGCCTCACAGAATGTAATACACAGTGCACCGTATTTTTCATTTAGTATAAAAAGGTTATAATTTTATTTCATAGGCCATTGGTCCTACGTTTGACAACATAAAACAAACCACATACAGACATATATCAATGTGGAAGATGTATATATACATCTACTAGCATTTTCATGGTTTATTCATAAAAGCCAGAGGTGACACAGCAAAAATTCTCTGATACGGAGGAGACCGGGCACACATACTGTCTTCCTGGCCCTATCTGGCTAACTAGTCACAGATATACTCCATAGAGCAGTGTCACCTAATTCCAGTTCTAAAATTGATTAAACATGGCGAAGTAAATTACGCCTGACTGAAAAAACACACATCCCAGGTCTACGTCCATTGTGGCGTTGCTGAGCAATGTAGCATAACTCGATGGCACGGAGAAATGCACAGGACGTTTCGGCACGGTATCAATTCTGCTGCCTTCGTCAGGACCCCAAGGGAGATGAAGTTCTGTGGATGTGATAAATAATTGTATTACTGACACATAAAAACGTATTAAAACGCAGCAGCCCAAAGGATACAGCCACTGGAAAGGTAATATGTAGAAACGTGAGGAAAAAAAAGGATATCCTCCACCAACAAAAACACCAAACTACTGTGTATAAGTGGAAGCCCACACCTAACAAAGGTGCTAACATCAGTATAAAAACAGCCTCCACCTGAACATATCATTCACTATACCCTTCCCCGTCAAAGGGCGGAAAGGGGACAGTGAAAAAATGAACGTTCAACGAAGAACGTGAAAAGGGGAAATAAGAAGCACTAATGTAAAACCCCCAAATGGCTGTGTGGGGTGATGCTGTGTCCAAATACCTGCATACCAAGTTCCCCAAAGCGCCGGACCCAAGACTAAAAGACCTGCAGTGCCCAAAGCAGAGTACATAAAGGGCTAAAAGGGCCCTATACTTACTTGAAGGGATGACATGGTCCCCCCAAGAGATTTTTCGATGCCACGGAAGCGGCAAGGAGAAAGAGAGAACCTCCAAGCCTACACGTGTGGCAGCAAAAATACAAATGAAAATGAAAATAATAATAAATATGAATTACCCCCCTCCAGTGAGAACCTGTACATCAGGGGATGGCCGCATAGAGAACTCAACCTGTCCCCCCCTGAAATACCAAAAAGAGACTACTCAATTGCTCACCTAAGTCGGAGGGCTGGGCAGATCATGAGTAAATGTCCCTCTGACGGCCGTCACAGTGGTCACAAGACCGAATTGACAAATGTGAAGGGGGCGGGACGACTGTGCAGTCAAGCGTCCTCACCACACGGTTCCCAAGCTGAAGAAAGGGAAAAAGAAACAGAACGGTGCCAGCCGTAAATACTGGGGTGTGGGGTCTACAATTTGAAAAGAGTAGCGATGGAAAACACTCCTCAACTAGGAGTGCAGATGCAACCACATGCATGGGTATAGACATAATGCACGTTGTGCGAAACCACCCGCCGCGTGTTCCATAAAACGACATGGAACGGTCCCACTGCGCAGCGTGTAGATAGACCTCCTACCTGACCAAGCCCCATATGTGCCGCGTAAGTGCCGCCAAGGCTGCAGAGCTTTTAGGCATGCAGACCGCGCCGCGTCCATTCCGTCTTGCACTCAGTACGCTGCCGGAAATGAAGTGAATGCTTCCCGTAGATAGGGGAAAAGACACAAAGAAAGGACCCACGGCTGCCTAAAGCCTGGTGTCAGCATAAGCCGCCCGTGTGTAGATAAAGAAATAGGACTGAAAATTAGAACCAGTCCCCGTGACTAGACCGATAGACCATTGATACGGAAGTCACTTGCGAACCCATACTTGCCCCCTCGAAGGAGTTAATTACGCCAGGAGCGGGCCCTACTAAAGGCCAAGGTGTAAATGAGAATAATGATAATGAGGCACTAAGTAAGCAAAAATATTAGTCCAATGCCTCATGACGCTGCAGAAGGTAAAAACCAAAGTTAGATAAATTGTAATCAGTCTATGCAAAACCCTCAAAACGGCTGATTCTATGAAGAAATGTAGCCTGCCAATGACCCCCAGAGAAAACTCCCAAATCGGGAGACTAGCCCTAAATATGGGGAAAAAAACCCCAGCAGAAAGAAAAGAAAAGAAATGGGGCGAGAGAGGCCAAGGCAATGAAACGGCCTGAAGCGAAGGAACACAAGCACACAGAGGGGCAACGCCAAAGACCCACAGATTATATGCAAAGGCAATAACGCACATGAATCTTAAGGGGAGGAGAAGTGGCCTGTCTCAAGTGGGGAACAAGGGAGAGTCACCACCGTAGGGGGTTACTTTCATTTAAACCCTGTACGATAGTGTCGAGTCGGTGTATCCACCTGGCCTCAGCCAGGTTAAGGCTACGTGCCGAGATATTTTGTCTTGGGAATGCTTCCAAGATCCACCAATATAGATCTTCGGTGGAGTGACCATGTTCCATATAGTGAGATACTAATGGCGCATTGATGTTCTTACACCTAATGCGAGATCTATGTACCACAATCCGTATGTGGTTAGGTCTCGAGGTCTGACCAACATACTTAAGGCCACATGGGCACTGGATACAGTATATTGCATTAGGGGTTTTGCAATTCGTCATGGCACGGATGTTCCCTTTCCTATCTCTAACCTGAAAATCTTTGATTCTCTTGGTGTACTTACAGACTGAACAGCCTCCACAAGGGAAATGTCCTACCAACGGATGGAGATCCCAACCCGTGGTTCTGTTTCTCGAAATCAGAGGTTTCGAATGTACAAACAGGTCCCTCAGATTTTTCTGTCTGGTCATCGCAAATAGTGGCATTGGTTCATCACTCAGTTCTAATTTGACCAAAGGCCAACATTTTTTGATCAATTTCTTAACTGCATAAGTATGCGTAGTGTAAGGCAAGACACAGACAAGTTTTTCTTCCGTGGTGTGTACTTTGGGAGTGAGAAGGCATTCCCTAGGGGTGAATCTCGCTCTTTTTGTCGCCTTTGAAACCAGTTTCCTTGGGTAACCCCTTGCCACCAAACGTGTTATGAGGTTGTCCGCGTGGGTAGTGTACTCAGTAGTTGACGTGCAATTTCTGCGCAGTCGCAGAAATTGGCCGTACGGAAGATTCTCCTTTACTCCCCTCGGATGGAAACTCGAGAAATGAAGTAATGTGTTTCTATCCGTAGGCTTTCTGAATAATGAACATTCTAAGTTGCCATTCCTTGCTTATATTCTGAGATCCAAAAACTGGATCTCTTTGGTGCTGGAACTGATCGTGAATTTAATCTCTGTATGTTGCCTATTGATCCACAGAAAGAATTCCTGGAGGGTCTGAGATCTGGCATCAGATGTCTGGCCGGATTTTGGGGCCCGGCCTGCTTCATCCTTACCAGGCTTTCGCTCCGCCTGTTTCCTTTCTTCTGACTTGAAAGGGACACCATGGGAATCAATGGGCCATGAACATCACAGGGGTGGGGGGTGGAGGGGGTGGTGCATCACCTTTGAAAGCAGGCTTTCTACATGCTGGGCACACCATTGTTTTCCAAATGTGCATTTTACACTTTAATGGAAAAAAAGTTATTTCCACACTCAAAAATGCTGCTTGCGTTCACTAGTTTTCTTTGAAATTTGTTTTTTGTTATCGGATTAACACACACATTCTCTGTAGTTTGTGTGCCCCTTCCTTTGTGTTTTATCAGAAGTTACATTTATAAAGATGTTATATGCTTGTCAAACTGGTTAATTACAAATACATGCTATTTTCCCTGGGCAATTGAATCCACTGGGGCGCACGTGATCCGTCTAGGTAGTGTAGACGTTGCTACACATTCCAGGTCGCATTGTGGTCGTCAGACGGTAACTCAAAATCAAGGGGCTTTGTAGCTGCCACTGGTATGGTTTCATAGCGCTGTATCCTTGCCAGAAGATGTATTCTCTGCACATCTTAGTGGCCTGATAGTCTAGATGCATGGTGCATCTAGGTACCTCTATTTGGGGACCTACTTGTGTGACGTGGGAACGCAGATGTGCTGCGAGCACCCAGCTTCACTAAATTGTACTGAGTTAAAAGTGCTGGATAGTCTTATGTTCTAGTCACCTGTACCCTGCACAGAATCATGGTAGTCGATCAGAAGAACCTTTTGTAAGTTTGGCTATTCAGTGCCACCTATAAGCCACAACTATTGCATTAGAGAACAGCTAGGGAGAAAATAGCATATGAGGAAGGACACAAAGCTTGTAGGTGTTGTTTGGTTATTTACCCAGCCATTGACTGCCAATTGCCATAGTAATCCCTATGCCCATTCCCACCCACTCCTGCCTCTCCCCGCCCCAAAGCACATCCTCCTGGGATCTCTGTAAGCTAGATTTATCAAGCCTTACCATCAAACATTGTGCTCCAAGTGCCTGCCAATGTTTTTTTCAAATCAGTCTTTTGAGAGTTAATGGGCCTCATTATAACCCTGGTGGCAGCCGGCTGCTGCCAGAGTTGCATTTTTTCCCGGCACCCGTCAATGAGGAATTACCAGGTAATTCCTGCAATGCCGTCTGCCGGTGCCTGTCAGTCCCCATTCCCATTTGAACCCCAAAGGGCTCAATGGGAATGGGTGCGGTGCATCTGACATGGTGCGCTTGCGGGTGCCGCTCTACCTGCCAGGCCAGACCTGGTGGGCTGACAGGCGCCCGCGAGCACATGCTCATAGTATGGCGGTCTGGGAACTATGGTACCGGCATGCTTACTGGTACCGTAGTTCCCAGACCGCCATGCTTATAATGAGGCCCAATGACTTAATCGGAGCTCTAATCGTGCTACCGGTATAATAAAAGTGTCTTAACCAGGTTTGCCTTCAGCCACTCGATTTATAACCACTATGAGTCTCCTCCACTGAATTCCTATTAAAAACAAGCATTGTCAAAGCCAAGAGTTTTGGCTTGTGTTAGGCGTTTGCAAGACACTGCTATTCTATACCATTTTGTAGCTGCTACCATGGATGGCCAAACAACACCACTACGGCAGTGCCTGGCAAATGCCTTGCCCATGCCTACACAAAAGCCAACAATTGATATTACCAATGCTTGTCATAATTGGATTTGAGAATTTATTTTGAAGCTATGAGTTCAGCCTTCAGGAGTGTGAGAAGAATCCCTGGACCTTATAAAAACGTCTATTGTTCAACGGTTGAACATTTTAAACATAACTCAACCTAAACTTAATGAGTATAATTTAAAAAGTCTGCTGGGCTGCAGTTATGAGCAACATGGTTAAAGCAGCTTCAGTCCAGTGTCTTCAGTCTACTGTCATTAATGGAAATGAACAAGGCACTCGAGGAGCTGGCGCATGAGCTGCACACTTCCTTCCACCCACTCTGTTTACACGCACATCACACGGTGCTCAGAATCCGAGGGAGGGGAAAGTGCGTGTTCGGAGGAGCTGAGCCGCAGCAGAATCGTGAAACGTGTTTTAGACACACGGGGTGGGGAGGCGTTGACGGGCGCATGAAAGGGAGGCTCGGGCTGGCTCGCTGATGGCGTCTCGCTTCCTTTATTTATGCATCACGAGATGACAACCGCTTTTTAGCCGAGCTGTTCAGAAACCGCGAATCTCAACACGTATTGTTAACCACAGCTGTCTGATGGAAATAACATCTCGCCACCTCACCTCGGGGGGGGGGGGGGGGCGCTCTGGCATTCGAACGTCAAGCAGCAAGCGGTATAACCAGTGGTGGAAGTGAAAAAAGGAACTAGTGGTACTCTGGGCTGCAGCCAAAAATAAGCATTGGCAAAGTCAAGAGTTTGGGCTTTTGTGTAGGTATGTGATGGCCATTTGTTAGGCACTGATATAAAGGTATATTACCTGGCCATAAGATTGCAATAGTTGGAAAACAGAGTGATTACCTTGGCATATGATTTCAGTATCCACAAAATGCCTATCTAATACCGGAAGCCAAAACAGTTGACTTTGGCAGTGCTTGCTTTTAACAGGACACCAGTGCAAGGGACAGATAAAAATGAACTGGCTGAAGATAAACTTGGTTAAGATGTTTTTATTATACCCGTAGTTATTTACAGCTGGAATTAAGCCATTAACTCTAGACTGCTTAGACAAACACTGCCAAACTAAAGATTGATGCTACTGCTTGATATAACGAGCTCAAAGAGATCCCTGGGGGAGCAGGGTGTTTTGGGTGGGGAGGGGCAAGGACTGGGTGGGAATGGCCATAGGGATAAGCATGGCTATGAGCAGTCAATGGGTGGGTAAATATCCAAACAACGCCTTGCGAGACAGGCATGGTATCAAGAGAGACACAGAGCCTCATTCCGAGTTTGGAGGTAGCCATGGCGCTATTAGCGCCATGGCTGCCTCCAAACCCGGGTCCGGTCTGGTTGAATGGGGACTTACCTGGACATTCCGACCTGTGCAGGGCCGGTATGTCCCCTTTCAACCAACCGTTCCCCATTCCCATTTGATCCCCCATAGGGCTCAATGGGAATGGGGAAGGCGCTAATTATGGGCCCGCAAATAGCGGGCCCATTATTAGCACCCTGGTCACTTAGCGGGACCCGCAAAGGACGTGTGGTCATACCACACGTCCTTTGCGGGTCCCGTTAAGGGAACTCGGAATTGGGTGGCAAGGGTTTACCGGCACCGGGTTCCTTACCGGTGACCATTAACCCTTACCGCCCAACTCGGAATGAGGCCAACAGACTCAAAAGCAGCAGTTCGAAAACCTTTATTGTAAAACTTTGTTGGGTTGGTTTAATGCCTAACTGACCGTAACTTTGAAGGGGTTGTTCCCTCAAGTGATGTTTCTAAGGGCCGTCAATGTCAGTAAGTCCAAAACCAAAGTCTGTCTGTGTCAAAACCCATGCTTGCCCTCACTCTTAGACAAAATGTGTCCTCGGATCTTCTTAAAGAAAAAATGGTGGCTCAAAAAGAAATGTAAACCACAAGTGGTTTCAGGTGGCATTACCATCAGGTGTAGTTTTGCCAGTTTTAGAAAAAAGATAGTTCAAGACAAAAAGGGTTGCCCTTGGTACCTTTCACGTAGGGCTCTTGCAGCAAATGAAGTTCACAATGTCTCTGGGTCGCCTGGGGTCCCTTCCTCAAGCTTTACTACTTCCAGTTCCAAACAAAACAAAACAAACACATTTCTACTCAGGCCTCTCAGGGTTTCCTTCCCCTAGTCTAGGCCTCTCCTGCAAAGGTTCAAAACATCTCTCCAGGCCTTTCAGGGTTCTCTTCCCCAAGTTTAGGCCCCTCCGGTCTCAATCAAAAGTTCACACACTTTGTTGGCTTAGGTATGCCAGAGGTCTGAGAGTTACTATGAGCATACCCGTTCAGCTCCCAGGGCCCGACAAACCTCCCCCAGTACACTAACAGATGACTCAGCCAAGGGCAAGTTAGAACTGTTGTTTATTACAAAAACCGAGAGGGATCATACAGGATTTTCGAAAATTCCTAGAATCACCGCTCCCGAGCCTGTGTCGGGCCATGTTGTTGCCCCCTTGCATCACAAAACCTATCAGTCCTTCTGGTTGGATGATCGTAGTAGTATCACTTATAGATTGCCCCTATAGATGTTGTGTTATTGGCCCTTACATGTCAGAACGCTGGCCTGCCCCTTCCCCAAGAAATTCTCTATTACATTGCTGCAGGGTCGCAGGATTACCATTGACCCTTGCGCTCTACCATCCACCCCTGGATTTCTGCTCCCTGATCGGCTGGAACTGGTCTCCCCAGGCCTGGGACCCAGCTCTGTTTATAGCGCTCTGTGCACCTCTTCAAGGTGATGAGAATGACTGTGGTATTCCCAGTGTACCTTTTAGTATTACCACTTCTGCCTGTGGGAGTGCCCTCAGCGTTGCAACTTTGTTAACGTTTCACTTCATCTCTGTGTTTCTGAGAACCGTTCGTCTTCTCACCGCGGGTGAATGATGACCATTGTCTAGCTCGCTGCATCATGTCGTTGAGGACCACGAAATCGAGCCCCCTGGTCTGCAATTCATGAGGATTTATTGCGTTTTTCTGCACATGGCCCCTTGTCGTTCTAGGTTTAGAATGTGCTGTTTGTCTCTGACCTTGCCTGCAAGCCCTGGCCTGCTGTTCTGTGCAGCCTGGTTCTGCTTTCCTCGTCCCTCTTGTGGCTTGTGGCCTCATGTGATACCAGTTATACTTGTACTATGATTTCTACACATCTATACCCTGCTATGTTCCCCATAGGTTAGTCATCTTCGGTCCTTCCAGGCTCCTTACATGGTCCTGTAGTTCCATAGGGTTAGTTGCAATAAGAATCTGCAAGCTTGCTCTGCATCTCTTCGTTTGCCTTGCGTTCAGCGCTTCTGCACTTGGCTAATGAGAAAAACAACAAAAGCTTTTGAAAGCTTTTTTCTCAATGTCACAGGGCCTAGTAAGATCGTTGTTTTTGTACTCCCTGGCCTTGTCGCGCTCTGAAACACCTGTGTACGAGCGCAATATAAATATGTATATGTATCTATCCTCTATGTACAGAACTGTGTAAGCATGCTCTTCGAGAATGCAAATGTATGTTGGTGTAACTCCGTACATGGGTGTGAATGTACTTCATGACTAACGTGGTTATGTCGTGGTATCACTAATGACATCAGCACAGTGGTTTCCTCTGCATTAGTCAACGTCATCCATCAAGGCATTTGGGTCCTTAAACAATGTGGAAGTGCATGTATTCATAAAGACATTCACTGGATAGGGTTTGAATGGCTGTCTAAGTGAGTATTTTTCAGCATACGTGCATGTCACTGGCCCTCCTGGGGGTTGTCTGAATAGTGAGTGGCTTTGTGCATTTTCGACTCTCCGGGCCATCATGTTCATGGGGGTGAGGATGGGCATTCCAGGGACCCTCTCTTCAAGTTCATTCCATGGGGCAGTGTCAGAGTTTTGAAAATGCCAGGCTTTTGCTCCACCCCTGCACATCCTCTGACATTTGACCCCTCTCCTCATGCTTTGTATCTTTTCTTCTGTCTTGTTTCACTTTCTCCTTTCTTTTCACTTCACAGTGCATTCCTGCACCTTCTTTCTCTTTGCTGTGACTCTTGCACACTCCTATTATTTTGTTGAGCACTTGGCATACTCTTTTCACTTTGCTGTGCACCCTTGCACCTTCTTCTCTTTTCAGTTGCATGCACCCGCTCTTCTGCTTTCTGGTCACTGACAACCTCTCTTTAATTTCCAGTTCTTTCAAATGCACTCTTTCTTGCCTTTCAGGTCGTTTGCACCCTCTCTTCTGCTTTCGGTTCACTCTCACCCTGTCTTTGCTTGCCTTCAACTGACAAATGTACTCGTTCTGTCTTTTGGGTTGCTTGCACCCCCTCTTCTGCGTTCGGGTCACTCAAGCGCTCTCTTTTGTCTTTTTCTATCTTTGCGCCACTCGCGCACCTTCTTTTCCTTGTTTACCATCTCTATGTCTGCTTTACACTTTCAAATATCTCTACTCCCACTCCAGGAACACACAGGTCACTGGGTTTCTCTCTCTCTCTTTCTCTCTTTCTTGCTACAAGACTCACCCAGATAGCGTGGTGCTGGCAAGCAGCTTCATTTGGTTCTGTGAGCAGAGGTCAGGGCCTCACCACCTGCCCCTCGGACAAGACCTGTGGCTGACACACATCCCAAGGGAATGAGCACTGGCCTTTACAAGGCCAGTAATTAGCAACTCACCTCACTCCGGCTCCATGGATACACGGCTCCTTCGCCACGCTGCAACCCTCCAGCCACACAAGGTCAGCATCCCAGCTTCCCGCTCTGCTCCGGTATTTCCAGGTTTTGTCGTACTGCAGCCTCCACGTTCCAACCAGCAACCCCAGCTCACTCATCTTCTTTGGCAGAACCACACATTTTATACCCTAACTGGGGGTCAAGTGCAGTCAGGTGTGAATGGTTAAGTTAAACAGCCAGACCTTGCCTGACTCTATTAGTGGGACAGCTTGTGGTGTAATGTGGTAGTCTTGTCTCTGCTCTTTACTGTTATGTCTATGGGTAATCTTCATTGCTCCCGGTCACTGTTGTTATACAACAGGAGAATGAACCCTGTTGTTATACAACAGGATTGATTCCCCTGCTGTTAGGTCACTCCCTACCCCAGACATCTTACCATGAAAGTACTGCTCTTGATAATACTCCCTATGGTCTGAACTAGGGAAGACAAACATATGTTGTGGTTAGAGCCAGGTTCTTGTCTCATCTAGCCCTGCTCCTGTCATGGCCACTTACCCAGGATCACAGGAGCGGCACTATCAAGTGGAGGGAGCAGGGGGCATCATGGCTCATGCACGTCCCTTTGGGACGTTTTTACATGGGGGGCCTGGTTGGACGCAGTCCTGGCACCTTTGGCGCAAGGCTCATGGAAGAACTTAAACAAGACATTTTCATTATGGGCAGAAGTGCTTGGAATGGAACTGAACTTTTATTTTATGGGCAGGAATACTCTCAACAACTTCTCTATTGTGTGTAACTAGTCCAGGGGTGGCCTTCATCTGCATCTGCACGTGCAACTTCTAGGAGTGGCAGGGTGTGGCAAGCAGGACTGAGCTAGGGGGCGTGGACTTAAGAGCTCAGCTATAAAAGCCAGCCCAACCCCAACCTCTGTGCAGCGTAACGTTCACCGTCGCCTGGGATTCAACTTACCTGAAGAGATCCTGTCATCTACATCCATACTTACCATCTTGAGGATCCTGCTCTCACCTTACGCTTCTTCCTGGCACTGTGGCTCACCTGCAAATATCTTGGAGAACAGACATCTTCTTTCTGACACAGCAGCTCACCTGCAAACATCTTGGAGCGCAGACATCTTCTCCCTGGCACTGTGGCTTACCTGCAAACATCTCGAAGCGCAGACATCTTCTCGCTGGCACCGCGGCTCACCTGCAAACATCTCGGAGCACAGACAGCATCATCTGGGCACTGCGGCATGACGCATTCCATCCAAACTCGCAGCACCTATAAAATTAAATCAAAAGACAAGGTTAGACACTTAACAGACATTACATTAAAGGCGCGCAGCCATTTAACCTCGCGCCTTCCCTAAAACCATTACTTACCTGCTGCCGGACATTGCGGTCGCATCCATCTTCCGCTCAGCCACGTTCTGCGCCTCCACCGTTGTTGTTAGGCCGCGTTTCCATCACTTTGGGAGGAAACAGGGAAGGACCTTATGCAGTGAAAAACAACAACATTGAGAGCAATAACATCAAGACATTGAGAGAATGCAGTAAGAGGGGAAAAGACAAGAGACATTGAGAGAAAGCAGAAAGAGGAGTTTAGTCGCAGCTGGACTGGACTATTACTCAGGAATCAGTAAAGGAGCCCGATTCCATCAACAAGCACCCGTGCCAGAAGTAGCAGGATGGAGAGCTCATCATTCACACTTACCAGGTAAGCCTTATGGGCTGGTACGTGCCCACAGAAATCGCACCTTGGGTCGAAGGGTTTGGAAGATGCCACAGTCACCTATCAGTGCATTCACGTTTTCCAATATCCACGCAGGAGCAGTGCCACTGATTGTCGCCACCCACAGCTGATCCGCAGGGGATGCAACCTGAAGGGGGTGATCTAATTCCAGGGAGGGCTGCAACTGTGCACCAACGCCTCCGCAGAGACCAGGTGTGCGTAACAGCTCCTTGCCTGGTTTTGTTCTGGCATGATATTTCTGCCCCCTTCTTGGATCAGGGACAATGGGACCTGCATATCCCACAAAGGCTTACAGGACTTCGTCCTCCTTACCTTCTGTCCTGTTAGGATACCACATCTCACCTCGGGTATTCACATGAGCGTGACCCCGGACTCCCCTGCCCAGGTGATTCTCCCTCGCTCGTCCACCCCCAGGATTGGGATCCAAAAGCGATGGCCCTCCCCATACCACCTGAATAGATTATTCTCAGGGTCTCCTTGGGAGAATACCCCTAGGTGTGTGTCTCCTCACATATCATCTCCTCCCTACCTGAACTCCAATGCAATAGATGTGGCCTTTTAGGTGGCTGCCTTTTAGCTGAAGCTAATGAATGAATGACTGGGCTGGTGGGATGGCCGGGGAGTGGTGCCGGAGGGGCAGGGCTAGGTGGTACAGGTCCAAACTGGGCTTGAACTTTTGTTTCCAATCTACACTGGCTCTTGCTGCTTTGTGGCTAGACTAGATATCACCAGGAATAATAAAAAAAAATAATGTCACTAGGTTCGTCCTCAACAAATAGCAAAACAATATATTCATAAATATAAATCTTTGCTCTAACTGTACATGCTAATTAAAGAAGATACTATTTCACACACATCTCTTTGGAACCTTTTTATTAGTGTAATCTGTGGATCATTATTTACAAAACATATTTGTATATAGTTTGAAAGATATTTTAATTGCCATTAAATGTGAGCTGTATAGAGCTCTAAATAAAATATTGTTAGTAGTTAAACATTTAATTTTCCTGCATGAAGAGTATAGGAAATAAATACAGCTATGACAAGTGGATAATTTAATGTTCATTTTAAATTATTACTGTATAATTTTCTCCTAACAAATACTTTTGTGTATAAATAATGGTAATTGAGTTTAACAGGCAATTCCATGCCAAAACCAAAAACAAAATACACTTCGTTGTAAGTAATCGTCTGGTTTCAGTCACTTCAGTTGAATACAAGAATTGGCAAAGCCTAAAATAATACCGTCGTATAGAGTTTGCTTGCAAAATACACATTGCATATTAAAGCAACGTGGCATGTTGTAAATCCTTATAGCAACATGTTAAGCCAAAATAATAAAATTGTAGCTTTACTTTCCCTAGCCTGAATGGAAAACCTACAAGTCCCAGAATGCAAAATACTGCAAGGCTGTGAAATCTATTTAACCACTGTACTTTTTGCGCTTTAAAACACACAATAAAAGAAATTGTGTAATACCCTCAGTTAGATATGCCGATTCTTTGTCACAAACCACCAGCTGCTTGTTATGCGTTATGCATGATGTTAAGAACATGGCTATGGACATAACAAGCAAACGCTATTGTTTTGCATCTCAAGCTGGGGGACGTCATGGATATACACACCTCTTTCAAAGAGCGCTTGGTTGGGCTGCTCGCTTTAAGTTTCGAGATTTGCAATGTGATAGGCTCTATGCGAGGTCTTTCCGTTGGAAACGTTCCATCATGCATAAGAAAGGCTCTGCTGCTGAGAGGAAAATAAATGTTGGTGAGTTGGATAAGGTGCTGGCTGCAGAGGCACATACTCTGCCTGCATGCCTCATGGTGGGGGCTGTAAGTGGGAAATGGGCAGCGATGGATGCTCCACGCCTAACTCATTGTACATTTGCCTCAAGAGAGAAAAAAAACAATGCTTCTCCTTCACCCCAGGCTTGAACTGGCAGAGGATGTTACTAAGGGGCACCCCCAGGGGACTATGCAGAATGCAGTATTGACCCACCCTACCAATATCTTATCGGAAGTTGATGCAAAGACACTTTGTTAGCTGACAGCTACTTCTTAAAAGTCACCATACATTAATGGCCTTCATTACGGGTTCCGTTGTATTTCCGGTGTTAAATGTGCCGGAATACCTCCCAACGGAATTAGCGTTACCGCCACTTGGGCTGGTGGATTTACTGCTGGATTACAAGTGTGGAGGCGGTGTTAGTCTCCATTAATTTGGAGTCTGTAGGACTCTGTGGGGTATTTCAGCGGAAATACCATGTGGGGAGTAATTACGCCAGTTTTGCAGATTTTTCGGCAGAAAGTGGGAGGATTTACCTCCACCATGATGCTGCAGGTAAATCACCCACTCCAGGGCCAAACTCGTAGTATGGCAGAGTGGGAAAAGTGGTGGTAATCACGTTACCGCCACCTTTCCCCGCACAGCCATACACGTAAAATCGTTTTTTCTTTTCCCTGCCCCAGATTGCTATGTGTATATATGAAATTAAGATTGAATTTATTGCCAACGATGTATTTTACTGGAGCATTTGGAAGTATATGTGAATGGAGAATAGCACATGGGCAACGTGCTGGTCTTAGAAGCAAGACCACACAGAGCAACAGAGGTTCGAATCCGGGATCCATGCTTGGAAACCAAACTCAGGTACGGTATTAGGCGCGTTATTAAAAAAACAATTAAATAAATAAAGAAATTCAGGAAGGAACAAACCTGTAGATTATGAGGGATTGAACATGCACATGTCTGACAATCAGACTGATGATCTTTTTGCACATCCATTGAAACAGCGCGTCAACCTTACAGGGCTTCATTCATAAAGACCTGTGGAAGAACACATATGGGTGGAGATCATGAATGGCGAAGAGCAGTTAGATGTTTTCAGTGCATTAAGGTTTTGGGCTATTATTTTTTAGAATGCACAATATTTCAATGAGATGTTATGCAATATAAGACAATTGCTGTGAATGATATATTTGTTGAACAATAGTAATGGATACACGGTTTATAGCCATACATACAAAAGTAATAGTGTCATAAAAGTTTTCCACTTTTTCCGTAGGCATCCTTCCTATAGATCCAATCTGAGAGTCAATCTCAAACCCAGCCTCCGATGCCTAAATATTGCAGACATGCCCATGCACTGGTTACCTGACTACCCTCTGAACCACGGGCCCAGGTTCGTTCCCGCCCAGTTGCACACCTGCACTGCCCCCTGGCAACCCTGCACTTGGGGCTTTATCTGCAACCCTACGACTCCCCACACTTGCACTTACCTATCACATGTTTTTCTACACTTAACCCTTGCACTGACACCTGCCGGCCGCACTTCTTGTTTCAATGTTTGTTCCTATGTCTTGCATTTGCTCCTCCTCCCCTTCCCCTGGCACTTCTTCCCTTCCCTCTCCCCTGCACTTGCGCAATCTCAATGTCACTGGGACTAGTAGGATTGTTGTCTTGTTCCCCTCCCTCGCCTTGTCGCGCCTTGACACACTTGCGTATAGGCGCAATATAAATAAAATATCACATCATATCATGTAGTGGCCAACATTCTGATATCAGCTCATCATAACCCACAGAAAAGCATCAAGAATTTGCCTCAATCTGCAATACAGGGCTACCATAACAATACTAAATCCTCCAAGTGATGTTGTTTGAACCAGTTTAGGCCCTCACCGTCCATCCTTGGAAGCTAGTGAAACCCTCAAAGAAGTAGCAACACTGCACATCCCATTGCCCTCATGCCTTCCTGCATCAAGTTTCCAAACCTCACAGAACATGTTTTGGGGTTCATTGAATCATGTATGGCTAACCCCTTAGAAAAGTGCAAATTGTGGATAAAACTGAACTCCTTCTCAGGTAAAACTCACAAGGGGGAGCATACACAATTCAGAAAGGTCAGGCACTCAAAAAGACCCCGCTACTCTGCCTAGAACCACTTCCTTGTCTGGTTTAGCCTGCACTACTCCAGTGTTGAGCAGAAGAGGAACCAGATTCTTTGAGACATGCCCCCCCATAACCACTACAGGGATCCTAATATCATTGTGTAAAATCTAAACCTTTAAATCGGGGCTGCATATAAACAGAAGAGGCCCACATGCTGTCAGGAAAGTCACCTTGGAAAGAAAGGCCGTGCTCAATGTGGCAAGTGCTGGCTCCCTCCACCAACCCCAACCCCAGCGGTTTCTTCTAGTTCACTGTCCTTTGTGGGAATAATTCTCTTTGACTTTGTTATGGCACCTGGACACTGGATGGGAGGGCAGGCCACAGAGCAAGCAAGTATTTTGGGAATTTGCAACTCGATCTGCCTCCCACTGCTTGACTGCTTGCTATGCGCATAGCATGTTCCTTTCTTAACGTCTTCACGCCAGATTGTCTTGAGATGCATCAGAACTGCAGGGGTTTCTTAATCCCTGGTCTGGTCTCATTTGTGATAACCAAATGGTCACTTCTGTCTGGGACCACTGGCTCTCTGTGAAAATGTAAGCAATACAAGCTTCAAAGTCAAGCTCCATTTTAGCTCCATTGCTCACATGCATGTAAAAAACACACAACTGTGGATCTACGTCAGGGCACTCTTCCGAAAGCGCATACATGCATACATCCCTGCAGCCAATTCACAAGAGTATGTTTCCACAATGTTCACCACTTGTTTCTATTATCCCTTTGGTAATCTAGGTCCAAATCATCCTCCAGCATTTCCAGAACCTCACCCAAGCGCACCTTCCATGCCTGTTCTTTTCTCTCTTCCATCAGATGGCAAGGTTGGGCACCCGGGGCCGAAAGGACAGGCTAAATGTTGCAGCGCTTACCTGCATCATGTGTTGCTGACTTGCCCAAGCAAACCGCTGCTGATGTGAAAATGGATCACCTTTTCAGTAGCTGCCTCACTTCCCCAGCAGTAGTGTTCTCCCAAGTTTTTCTAGTAAAGCAAAATCCTCTAACATATACAAATTAAGCAGTCCCTGCCTCAAACAAAAATACCCACCCACATTCCAATAATGCCCAGTTTTCTCACTGCCGCTCTCAACAACAATCCCTGTATCTTCCTCTCTCAAGATGGCTGCCCTTCAGCAGCACTCGCAGCCATGGAACCATGCCATGTGCCACATAGGCTGCTAGGAACTCTGCAGCATGTATCTTTAGCCACAGTCCACGGGAGGCAGCAAATGGGTCCCTAATATGGGAGTAAACATGGTACAATGTGGCATTGATGTATTTTAGCCCGCAAGTGGCACTTCTTAGCCAATCAGGCAGTATAACCAGCGGTATAGATCTGCAGCTTTTGAGATACCTCAGCACTAGGCTCACATAAGGCAGGTATGCAGAAAATCCAATCTAACAGGTGACATATAGTCCACCAGCTTCCTCCCACTGTGGCATTGCACTTCCTTCACCATGGAAATAGAAAGGAGACAACATCCTTGAGGATGTGCCCCCAGCTATTTCAAACCCAACCATGTTACGTGCCATCATATACGAAGTTCTTTCAGATAGGAGAGGTAAGTGCTGTCTAGGAGGGCAGAAAATGGCTTCATACTCATTTTAACATGCTAAAGCACAACACACCAGCCTGGATAATTCCAGCTCTCCCACAATCCACCACAAGTTCGGGGTGAGGGTTTATGATAAAGCAAGTACCCTGTTGTTGAATCCTTATCTCTGTCATAATCTGTAAAATAGCTCAGAATGCACTCGTCCAGGTGCGTGCATATGTGTGTGCGGTTTTGTGTGTATGTCCTTACAGTCAAATGTTATAAACCCAGTAAGGCAGGGTCGATAAATTGAGTACCGTTGAAGTGCTTATATAATGTTAAAGGGCTTATCATAATAATGAGAATTAGAATCCAGGTGCCTTGGTTTCACAGCCAAACCAGGCTCGCAATATTTTATCAAAATAATGGAGGTTGAAGTTTCACATTCAACACTGTAAAATAAAAGCCCACTGTAGGAGGGAGTTGAAACAAGGATTTACACCCTCTAAAAAATAATCAATATATTTTTGCAACCTTTTTGCATCAGACAAGGCACTGTAACTGAACATGGGAAACACAGAAATAGTTTTCTTAATGCAGAAAGACGCTACCGCTAGGGGGCGTGCAAGGGAGCAGGCAATAATTATATAATTGGTTATTTATAACGTGCTTAATACCCAGAGGTTTCTAAGTGTGGACCCGGAGATCGAACCTGTGTTGCTCTGCCTCATCTTGCATTGAAGACGAGCGTGTTGCCCCTGAGCTATCCTCTCGCGACAATACACTATACTACAAGGCACACGCAGACACCTCAAGAGAGCAAGAGGTGAGAATTTACCAGACTCTGCTTCTGCCTTTACACAGATGTGTCTTATTATGCATCATGCACATCTGATGTAGCCCCACCCCCGCACCATGTGGTGAGGCTTTACCAGACTGTGCTTCTGCTTTTACACACATTTTTCTTATTATGCCTCATGCACATCTGATGTTGTCCCGCACCATGAGGTGAGGCTTCACCAGACTGTGCTTCTGCTTTTACACAAACGTTTCTTATGCCTCATGCACATCTGATGTAGCCCCACCCCCACCCCCGCACCATGAGGTGAGGCTTCACCAGACTGTGCTTCTGCTTTTACACAAACGTTTCTTATGCCTCATGCACATCTGATGTAGCCCCACCCCCACCCCCGCACCATGTGGTGAGGCTTTACCAGAGTGTGCTTCTGCTTTTACACACATTTTTCTTATTATGCCTCATGCACATCTGATGTTGTCCCGCACCATGAGGTGAGGCTTTACCAGACTGTGCTTCTGCTTTTGCACAAATGCTTCTCATCAAGCCTCATGCACATCTGATGTAGCCCCCGCACCATGAGGTGAGGTTTTACCAGACTGTGCTTCTGCTTTTACACAAATGTTTCTTATTAAGCCTCATGCACATCTGATGTAGCCCCCGCACCATGAGGTGAGGTTTTACCAGACTGTGCTTCTGCTTTTACACAAATGTTTCTTATTAAGCCTCATGCACATCTGATGTAGCCCCCGCACCATGAGGTGAGGTTTTACCAGACTGTGCTTCTGCTTTTACACAAACGTTTCTTATGCCTCATGCACATCTGATGTAGCCCCACCCCCACCCACGCACCATGAGGTGAGGCTTCACCAGACTGTGCTTCTGCTTTTACACAAACGTTTCTTATGCCTCATGCACATCTGATGTAGCCCCACCCCCACCCCCGCGGTGAGGCTTTACCAGAGTGTGCTTCTGCTTTTACACACATTTTTCTTATTATGCCTCATGCACATCTGATGTTGTCCCGCACCATGAGGTGAGGCTTTACCAGACTGTGCTTCTGCTTTTGCACAAATGCTTCTCATTAAGCCTCATGCACATCTGATGTAGCCCCCGCACCATGAGGTGAGGTTTTACCAGACTGTGCTTCTGCTTTTACACAAATGTTTCTTATTAAGCCTCATGCACATCTGATGTAGCCCCCGCACCATGAGGTGAGGTTTTACCAGACTGTGCTTCTGCTTTTACACAAATGTTTCTTATTAAGCCTCATGCACATCTGATGTAGCCCCCGCACCATGAGGTGAGGTTTTACCAGACTGTGCTTCTGCTTTTACACAAATGTTTCTTATTAAGCCTCATGCACATCTGATGTAGCCCCCGCACCATGAGGTGAGGTTTTACCAGACTGTGCTTCTGCTTTTACACAAATGTTTCTTATTAAGCCTCATGCACTTCTGATGTAGCCCCCGCACCATGAGGTGAGGTTTTACCAGACTGTGCTTCTGCTTTTACACAAATGTTTCTTATTAAGCCTCATGCACATCTGATGTAGCCCCCGCACCATGAGGTGAGGTTTTACCAGACTGTGCTTCTGCTTTTGCACAAATGCTTCTCATTAAGCCTCATGCGCATCTAATGTAGCCCCGCACCATGAGATTATAACTATGATATTTGGCATGATGATGTACTTAGAAATTCTGTTTAAAATAATGACATTTTAAATGTTAATGAAGAATTGGAGTGCAACTCTCAGAGTGTCCAATACACTGTAAAATGATATCACTCCTAAGAAACTAGTGTAAGTTTAGTGTATTAGGTACAACTTTCCAAGGATAGGAATTTGTTATTATCCACATTGAAATATTATCCTTTAAAAAGAATGGAAAAAATAAAAAATGTAATTAAATCAAATATGATTGAATATTTAGCAAAACATAAAGAAATTTGAAATGCCAATAATAAAATATACCGCCAATAATCAGGTAATAATATAGCGTGAGATAAGAAAACTCAGTTCTCTGCAGCGTTTCAATAGTAAGGGTATAAAACAAAATGGCTGCTTCACGCATTGCACCATGATGTCATTGCGATTGTGCGTAGTGATGTCATCAATACGAAATAGTATAATATGACAGCGAAAATGATTCTAGATGCGAGTCTAGGATCGGTGGCTTGCAGCATAGGACAATCACATTCTCACTTCTTCAAAAAAGGCTAAAATAAAAGCTAAGAAACTATGACTGCTTGTGAATTATTTCCCTTTTTTAACACCTGCATCTCAAATGTAATAATAAAACCTGGTAATACAGTACTTTAAGACGAAAAAGACTAGAAGCTTATTTTTGAGAAACTATATCTTTTTTTTTCTTTTTGCAATCTCTTTGAACCAGAACAACATAAACATTTCTATTGTCTGAGAGTAAGGAAGGAAATATCCTTTTAAATATGAGGAAATCATAGAGGAAAAGAGTATAATAAGGTCAACCATGAATCGTTGATGTTGATAAATCAAGCAAAACATTGTCCTTTAGAAAGAGTGAGTGGAAAGCCAAACAGTTTGTAATACCAGCGACAATGCAAGTATAAATGTGAATGATCTTATCTTTTTTCATGATGCTATAATTATATCTTTGAGTTATCTTGTTATTGATATAGAATTCTCTCCCGATGAGCCTCTATATAAAAAAAGGGGTGAAACATGTGTAGAGAGAGGAAGATAAGTGTTTTAGAGAGAGGAAGACACATGTCTTAAAAACGTATGTGCAGGAAGTACATTGAAAGTGTGAAATAAAGAATTTGGGGAAACTTTGGACCAGTACCAAGCGTGGCTCAACTATTTAATTTAAAGAAGATGGTAGAGAAAGCAATTTGAAAAAGGTTTCCACATCAATCCAGTTGGCGCAATTGGAAAATGCCTAAATCGTAACCTAAGTCATCCATGATGTCCAAATATAAAGCTTCATACTCAACAGCCTAATAATACAATTACTCCTTACACGTTGCAGAGGCTCAGCTTGCACATTAGTTATCACATTTTCTCAAGGAACACTCCCACTCATAGAGAAGGTTCAAGGGCTTTTCTTGTGTTTTATTTTAGAAGGGCACCAGTGATTTCTTTCTCGTCTGCATACCCCAATTCCTCCCATATAAGAGTCATCCCTACTCCCCATGTCATTAAATACTGCGGTTTCTCCCTACTGTCCAAGTTTTGTCTTTTCCATGAAGTAGATAGAGCCTAATGACAAAGGCTGCAAATAGCCTGAGTGCAACTCTGGCTGGCACTATTAGCGCCGGATCCGGAGTTGGCGGTGGGGCGGTAAGTCCCCACTCATATTGGGTCCACTGGACCCAATGAGGCATTTTCGGTGCTATTACTGGACTGCTAATAGCGCTGAAAATGGGCAGAAAGTGGCCATATTTACTTCATAGTTGGGTGTAGCGGTAATGTGGTGGTAATAGTGTTACTGACACGTTTTTACCCCTCCGCCCAACTTGTGATGACCCCCATAGTGTTTAAGGCTAACATACTTCAATACTCCGGACGTCACATCCCACAACACAAGATGGCAAGTGTTAAGGTATTCATTAGTAGGATGGCAATTTCTAGAGAATTTGGGGTCCTTAAGACTATCTGGCGGGACCTGCAGACATGCAAAGATAAACTCAAGGCACTAGAGAGTGCGAATGCTGTGGTGCCTACCCCAGAACTGCTTGCATGTATACACACCACCCTGGAACAGTTCTGAGATCATGCAGAGTGAAACCAGGTATTTTTCTCACGCGATAGCCACTAGGAAATATGGAGAGGGAACCCGGGCAGGAGGACACTGGCCCAAATAGTGCACTGCGAGAAGGAACCCACACAAGTTTATTGTGTCTAAGATGCACAGAGGGACAGTAAATGGACTGATCAAGATATCCTTGGGGTGTTCCAAAGTTTTTATGAGACATTATATGGGTCTGGTTAGCAACATGGGGAATAGGCTATACACTCCCTGCTCGATGACATCCCTCTGTCATAGATTTCCGAAAATGCTGAGTTTTATGGAGAGTATTGTGCGGTACTGGCCCCTCATCTCTTAAAAGTCTAAGAGGATTACTTGGAGAACTTGTTTCTCCCGGGATCACTGTGTGAAGCCACAATAACAGTGTTGCTCAAACCAGATAAACCTAGAAATGACTTTGTGTAATAAAGTCCCCTGTCACTCATGAATGTTGATACTAAGATTAATGCGAAGGCACTGGCAAATTGCTTGCTTCCGCTGATGTCGTACCTGGTCCATGGGACCAGGCCGACTTCATTCCTGGCAGATCAACAACCCTTAATATCCGCTGTTTGTTTAACATCATGGCGATGTTTGCCCCTTAGGCTGCTGCGGCGGCAGTAAGGCTAGATGCGCAGAAAGCATTTGATATGGTGTCATGGGAGTATCTCTTTACTGTATTGGAGAAGATGCGGCTTGGCTCCAACATGATTCACTATATCAAACTCCTGTGTACTCGACCAGTGGCCAGAGTGTTGGTGAACTCTCTGAACAATTTGGCCTTGGTAGATGCACTCGCCAGGGCTGTCCCCTATCTCCACTATTGTTTGCCCTAGCCATTGAGCCAATCGCGGATTTAGTTAGAGAACACCACGGGAAGCAGGGGACATGGTTGAAGGGACCCGCAGAGATAATTTCATTGTATGCAGACGATGTATTACTTTGTCAGAGACCTGCAAGTGAATTTGGAGCCGATATTACACAGATCGGTGAGTACTCTGGCTTTGTAGTAAACTACACTAAATCAGAGATTTTCCCGCTGACAGCCACCACAAGGGAACTGCGCTTTTGGTCTTCCCCTGCAATGGGCACCTGCACCGATTAAATACTTTGGGGTTATTATATCCAGGGAAAAGACCATGCTCCTCTGGGACAACTATGCTGCCCACGAGCGATGTGTGGAAGCAAGAATAACAAGCTGGACCCCGGCCCCCATCTCACTAGCGGGCAGGCTGGTTCTTTGTATACATGGTATTATTGCCTAAACTACTGTATATTTTTGTTCAGATTTCCCCTCCGGCCAGGCAAATCTTTTTTCGCAAGGATTCATGGGTCCCTCTCACAATTTCTGTGGCATGCGGATGCGTTCTGAAGAAATGGTTGGAAACACTGCCATATGACAAGGATGGTTTTGCACTGCCGCATTTTGAAATATATTGGCTGGCAGCCCAGGCACAGTTCATCACATATTGGTATGGGAATGTGCATGTCCTGCCACATGTTAAAATGAAGAGGTTAACGGCAGGCGAATTGGACACTAGAACACTACTACTTGATGTAAAGTGTAAAGACGACTGCCCATACGAACCAGTTCTCACTACATTTACCGCATGGCATGCTATTTACGTGAAAATAGGAGTCAGACATCCGTATTATAAATGGCTCCCATTGTGGAGATTGCCAGGCCTCACCCTCACATGGCATAGATCAGTTCACTCACACTGGGAGCGAATGGGATATAGGGATTTGGGTGACATCTTCCCAGAGGGGAAGTTTATCACCCTGTAAACCTTGAAGGAGGAACATAGGGGCACGGGAGTGGTAATGGTGCAATATTATAGACTGCGTGCAGTGGTCTCTGCATGGGGGGAGGACTTCCCTGCTGACCCCCTGAAGATGAATACATTATATACATATCCTCAACTCCTGGGGTGGGCTCAGGCTACTGGCCACACTATATAAAATGACAATGAGCAAAATAGAGTTATTGACTCCCAGAGTTAGGTGCCAATGGCCTGATGACATGGGTATTGACCAGTCAGATAGTCAGTGGAAGCAGATGTGCTATCACACCAAAACTGCATCATTGAACTCCATATTCAGATTAGTGCAATACAAGATTCTTGATAGACTGTACTATACACCTGGCAGGATTGGCAAATTGTATTACTTGTCCGACAGTGCCTGCCCGGGGTGTTGCCTTGATAAAGCTAACCACGTGCGCATGCTCTGGAGTTGCTATCACCTGGGTGAATTTTGGGAGTCTGTGCTTAATACGCTGCCTGAGGTGTTGGGGTTGCCTGTTGCATGCTCTTCCATGGGGGCACTATTTGGCCTTTAGTCAGACATTCCCGTTAAATGGATTAGAAAGTTTATCAATATGGGATGCATGGCGGCCAAACGGTGTATTTTGCGCCAGTGGAAGGACAAGGCCATGTTCCGGACGAAGGATTGGTTGGCTGATATGATATGGCATTTATAATGCACCTATACACAAGTGTTTCAAGATGCGAATCTGATCTGACGCGGTACGAGAATTGTGAGGAGTCTTATTTTGGGACATTGCAGACTACATCCAGGCCTAAGGACATATGGGGGGAATTCCATGCATACCTGGCTAATCAACCCCCAGACTAAGGCCAATGATGTAAACATTGAATGGACATCTACCATGAGCTCTCTAGATTATTGCAATGCAATTTATCTTGGCCAACCTGAGATGCTACTCCCAACGCCTTCAAACCCTCCAGAATGAAGCAACGCATCTCGCTCTTGGGGCCCCCAGACCTGCTCACTCTCAAGATCTTTTACATCAATTACACTGGCTTCCTATTAGAAGCCGCGTTAAGTTTAAGGTACTCTGTCTCGTTCACCGTGCTAATTGCAATGTTGGGGCAAAGTTCCTGCATTCTAAACTTGTGGCCTACATTCCGGGCGACCATTGTGCTCAACAAATCAATCTTTCTTATGTGTTCCCCCAGATTTCGTCGCACCAGAGTGGGAGGGAGATCCTTTTCAGTTCTTTCCCCCAGACTTTGGAATGCTTTACCTTTGGACCGTAACCGTAATCTTCAGGAGTTTCTCCTTTTACGAAAAGCTCTCAAAACGTATCTTTTTCTGCCAGATTGGCCAACAGTATCCCTCTCCCCCTCAGCGCCTTGATGCCTTGCAGTCTTTGTGCGCTCTACAAATACCATATACTATACAATACAATACAATACAATACGATGGGAGGGCCCGCCTGGCCTCGGGGACAGGGGACTGGACTGTGCAGAAACAAACCTTATGGAAATTACCTGGGTATATATATTTGTTTTCTTTGTTTTCCATGCACCACTGCTGTGAACGTGATCTGTTCAATTCTACTTTCCAGCATGCTGTACTCCTTAACTGCCAAGCCAAAATAACATTTTTTCTTTTTAAAATGACGTGTACAATTATAGTTCTTGGGGATTTTAATCTATGGGTGCATGGTGCACAAGAGAGCAGAGCTGCATCCTTGAACCGTGCACATTTTTAAATTTGGATTTTACATCTATTGTCTTAAAGCTTATACACAATAAAGGTCATATTTTAGACTGGTCAGACTGGTGAGTGGTCAGAAATGTGAGACGGACATAAAGGTATCATTTTCACAATGTTTGCCATCTATAAAATGAAAAAGGGTGAGATAAATGCCTATCTTTCCCTATCCTAACGAGGATGTCCTTACCTAGCAAACTAAAAAAAATGATCTGATGTCCAAAAAGGTCTCTGACCCTCACACTAATACAAACAGTAAAAGCATGCAAGGAATATTTAGCTGTCTGCAGTTCAACAAAACAATGTAAATGTTCAAACTCAGTAAGTACTCCTTGTGACAAGGGTTGGGCTCCCTTCCCCTGGATCAATTCAGGAATATTCTTGGAAAAGTTCTGATTCAATGAAGTTCTGTTCAGTTCAACACAAACTGTCTTTCCCCTCCAATGCGTCCTTATACTTGGTAAAGTAAATGTCTCTTTCACAAACACTTCTTCAAACTCAAATCAAAAATGATTAGCATATCAAACTTATTCTCCCTTTTGTCAGGATAGCACAGCAACTACATCTGGTGATGCAACAGTTTGTCAAAATGATAATAGAGTAAACAAGTTCTTTCCAGCACACCTTTGTTGCCACAAATACACTAATTACTATGATCCCTTTCCTGGTGTACACGCCTACCAGGAAGAACATTCCTACAACTGCAATTGTTGTTATTGACAATATTTGTTACAATGTTCTCCACACCAGTATCCCATGTGAGTAGGACTGAGCAATGGCTGCCTCTTTTTATAGTCTCCTGACACTTGGCAATATGGGTTACAGGTTTCCCCAATTGATGTCCCATATAAGGGGAGTTGTGCTCTGTCACCTCTGTACTTCTTCTTTACAGCCTCTTGGCTGTTGGCAATGCATTTTTCAGGTTTCCCCCAGTTGGTGCCCCATAGAAGTGGAATTGCCCCCTTGCCACCTGTGTATTCTTTCTTTAAAGGCTCTTGGCTGTTGGCAATGTGGGTTACAGGTTTACCCCAGTTGGTGCCCCATATTAGGGAATTTGCACCATTGCTGCCTCTGAGCTGCTTTATTTTTTTAAGTATTGAAAAATGTTTGCTGTCAATTGTTCTGCTTGGAGCGCCCGGGTTCACGTTTAGTATCAGGCCAACTCACCAGTCTTCTTTGCCGTCTCTGTTTCCCTACTTGCTGCAGACTTTCTGCATCCTGCCCGCTCTGTCGCCAGCTCCGGCGTATCTGTTTGCTGCTTTGTGCACAATGTCAGTAATGATGCTATAAGGAAACATGTCCATGTTTGTTCTGCCAATACATGGCACTATCTCCACATAAGAAAATACTCCAGTTGACTTTACCATTATAAATACATGCCAAAGTATGAAAACATGTCCAAACTGGCTGTACTAAAATGCCAGTCGAGCTTCATAATAACACTTATCATGCTAGCTTTACCAACAATGCCCAATCCAAAACGCCATATCACAATCCAAATAACTGAACTGCCTGCATTGAAATGCCAGTCCAGCTACATAATAACACTTATGCTTGTTTTACCAAAGGTGCCTAATACAAAATGTCATGCCACAGTAAGAATAATACCACTGACCCTCCTTGCTTTATCAACAATGCCCAATACAAAATGTCACACCTCAATAAGAATTGGCTAGACCACTGATCATTCAAGCTTTATCAACTATGCGTAGTAAAACATGCCATGCCTGCTCCATGGTGTGCCAGCACCTTGCAATCATACATAATCACAATAATGAGGAATGTGATTGTGTGATTTTGAGGCACTAGGGTATGGCATATTTTATTTACTGGCTATCTATCATAGATGCCCAGTAAAGAAATGACACGCCTGTCCCCTGGTGACACGAATTCCTCACACATGCACACAATCAATGTGGTTGTATGTATGTCAGACACTGGGAGGCCATGGGGTGGGGATGATATTTTTGACTGGACATCTATTATAGATGTTCAGTAAAGGAAATACCATGCCAATTCCCCGGGTCTCACAGAGCCAAACACACACACACAATTAAAGTGATTATGTGTGTATGCAATATGCTGGGAGACCAGGGGGGCAGGAATGGTATTTTTTACTAGACATCTATCATAGATGTCCAGTAACAAAATACCATCCCTTTCCCTTGGGCCCCATAGCACATCAGCCGGAGAGCTGATTTTGGCGTTGGGGAGGGGGTTTGTGCAAGAAAGGAATTTTTAAAATGCCTTTATTGTACAAACGTACTAACCCCAGTCGCCAAAATCATCTTGGACAAGCACAAACACACACACACACACTTACACAGCCTACACACAGCAAGCACACACTGTCTCATTCACAGTCATGAGCACCCATCGTGCACTCAATCATAACACAAGCAAACATGCATCCATACAGATTTTTAAATAACAAACATACACATTTACACAACATACACATAGAAAGCACTGTGTTTCATTCACATGAGCATCCATCATACACTCCCTCAAAACACAAGCATACATGCATCCATAACCATATTTAAACGATAAACATACAAACACACACATTTACACAACATACACACGAAGCACTCCCTGTTTCATTCACACAAGCATCCATCATGCATTCACTCACAACACAAGCATACACACATCCATACACATATTTAAATACTAAATAAACAGAAATACAAACAAACACATGTACACAACATACACACAGAAAGCACTCTCTCATTCACACTAGCATCCATCATCATACATTCACTTAACAACACATGCACACATCCATAGACATAATTTAAATTAAAGAAATGAACATAAACAAAAGTACCTTCTGCCGCGGGTCCGTAGGTTCCAGTGCTCCAGCCCCCTGCAAGCATGAGCAGGAATCAGGAAGTATCCCATTTTCTGCACGTGCGTGCAAGGGGCCTGAGCATGGGTCCGTAGATGCCCTACTCCATCCTTCTCTGTCTGTATGTGCGAGGAGGCACTCCTGCGTTGAAAAGAAACATTCGCAAAGTCAGCAATTAAAGGAAAGGAGCAAGGGTGTTACATAATGTTTAGCAATCTTCGCTGGACAAGGATTACCCGGGCAATTTGTTGGTTTTATCGTCTTAATTACATTTACCCCCTTCAAAGCAGATACTAAAATCAAACAATGGAGCAATCAATCCATTTGATGGTAGAGAACAATAGGAGGGGCTAAACTAGATCTCGTCTGAGAGATATCTGCTTTAAGAGATGATACAGAGCTTGTCGAATGCTAGTGCACCAAACTTTGTCCCTAACTAAAATATCTGGTTTATTGATCTCAGGACACCAATGTTCTTTTAAAATCAAAAACAGTTATTTCGAATTAGAAGAGGCCTGTGAAATAGGGTTGTTCAGATATTGTTTTTTAGCTAAAGCCACAGAGCTCTTGTCCGATCTGGCGACTGAGTTATAGGAAACTTTATCAGAAACTAATAATGACGTTTGCCAACAGAGATATGCCTTGTTTTATTTGCGCCTGCAAAATACGAACATCTTGAGTGTACCAGGATTGAGAAGACCTAGCAGGGGCAGATCGTCCATAATGGGCAAGGGGGGCATCAACCCACCGGGACTTGGCCCCACTCACCCATTATGGAGGCGCTAGCCCAGTAAAATACGAGCACTCCCTCAGATATTTTTTTCAGCTGAGGGAGTGCTCTTAACCGTGAAAGAGAAAGTTTGTTTCACTTTCACAGTTAAATTTCCCCAGCCTAGTGAGCTTAATGAGTCATGCAAGGCTGGGGGCGTTTGCTTCCCCAGCATTGCAGGGCTCATAGGAAATGCTGGCTGGGGAATTGCACGTCTGTATGTGCGAGGAGGTGCAGAAGCGCCTCCTCGCACATACAGACAGAGAAGGATGGAGTGGGGCATCTACGGACTCATGATCAGGCCTCTTCAGCAACTGTACCTTCTGCGGATCACGCCCTTATTAAAGAAATCTATATTTGATCCTGACATCCCCATAAATTAAAAAACAATCAAGTGTCCCCTTTTTGCACAAGATAGTGGATTGTTTGGCTTACCTTTAGTTACAAGCATACTTAGAAGAGTCCAACCTTCTTGGAGAAAGACAATCAGGATTCCAAGCCTATTATGGTTCTGAGTCTTCCCTTTTAGATTTTAACACTACCATGTCTCAAATCATGGACAAAGGCAAGGTGGCCCTCCTTATTGTATTGGATGTTTCAGCAGCATTCGACTTGGTTGATTTTAACATTTTATTATGATAGAGTCCAGTCGACCATGTTTCTATCTAGAGTGCGGCTGATTGGGTTTTGTCATTTTTATCTGTCGACGGATGACAGTTTTTCACAACTCTTGTATGGGATCTCCATAGGAGCTCCTTTGTGGAGTACCACAGAGCTCTTGGCTCTCTCACCTTTTAAAAATCTTTTTATGAAACCCTTATGTGACATTTTAGATGAGCAGAACATTTTACACACCAACTATGTGGATGATACACAGATTCTGATACAGCTGACTAGTGATTATTATGCTGATGACTTAAGAGTTAATTAAGTCTTTTGCCTCATCCGCTATTGGATGGTTCACAATTCCCTTGCATTAAATGATGCAAAAACTGAACTGCTGATAGTTGGTAGTTAGCAGAGATTGTCCATATTATCGGACCTGTATAATAACTTTATTATTGCAGAATGTCTTATTCCAGTCCTTTCCAAAGTCAAAACTCTTGGTGCTATTCTTGATTCAACACTTTCTATGAAGGATCATGTTCATTCTTTTACCTCCACTCCATCTTTTTACTTAAAACTGCTGAGTCGTATTAGACCTTATCTCTCTAATGAGAATAGTGCAATCTTGGCTTGAGCCATGATGGGTGCAAAAATCGACTATTGCAGTAGCCTTCTCCTCGGTATTGCACAGAAATGCGTGGCCAAATTGCAAGTTCTACAAAACAGTGTGGTTCATATTGTTTCGAACATTAGTTGAGGAGTGCATATTATAGCCGCTCGAAGGGCTTTTCATTGGCTACCAGTGAGAGAACGTTTGAATTTTTCTTAATTCTCTACATCAAACATAAATGTATCTATGGTAAAAGTCCCGCCTATTTGAAAAGGAGGATTAAGAGAAAGTGCTCTATCCGATCACTGAGATCATGTCATGACAATTTACTGGCGATACTGTGTGTCAAGTCGGAGAGAGTAAGAACATGTCCCTTTGATTTTCATGTACCTTCATTGTGGAACAAGTTGCCAAGCTTTTTAAGACTGGAAACATCATGTTTGCCTTGAAAGCCATGAAGACTTCCTTTTTTACCTAATTTATTGGTTATATGGTCTGATTTACCTTTGCTGACTTTTTATGCATTTTGACTATTCTGTGTCTGCTCTTTTGTGTGTTTTTACTGATTTTATCTATGACTGCTGTGTTTTTATTCTTGTCATTTTTATTTGTTATGATCTTATTGAGATACTAGACTATTTGTTATATATTGCAATAGTTGTGATGTTTGCTGTGTTATTTGTGTGCTTGTTTGCCCTTGGGCCTGAAGCGCAATACAGATTAGTCAACATAAATAATACAGTTGTGCCTTGATGATGCTCAAGCCCCACTCTCTTATTCCACTCACACCCTGATATTTCTATGCCTCTCTCTTCCTATCACACTCCCTTGTTTCGTTCTACTCTTTCCGCCTACTCAACCCACCATCTCTCCTTCTTTCTATTTCTTCCTCTATGTCTCTCCAATCTTTCTCTCCAACATGACTGCATCATTCACTATTATTAGTCCACCTTCACCTACTACTCCCTGCTCCACACTACTTCTCCTACCTTCTCCCCAGTCACATGCCTTTCACTCGCAACCCCTTTCCACTCACTTCCTACACTCTCTCTAACACTCTCACTCACTGACCTTAGATGAACACTCGTCACTCGGCACCACTTGCTCTCAACAACCAATACCTCACCTTTTCCACAAATCACCTACAAGCTCCAATCCGCCATCCTTCCTCCTGCTGGTCTCTTGGCCTGCCCGCTCTTCACCCAAACAACCCACAATTTCCTGTTTCCTGTTAAGCCTCTTCTCCTCACCTTCTTCTCCAATTGGATTACTGGCCTGACCCAGCAGGCCCTGTCTTCTCCACCCAGGAAGGGTTACAGGTGTGGAAGGTTATAAATGGCAGGTTAAGCCCTGCCCTTTTCTCAGCGTGGTGCTGCTGTGTTGTAACAATGGTGGCCCAGGTGTGTGGCGGGTCAGAAGAAGCACACAGACTCTTGTTAGACATTTCTTAATGTGTATTTATTAAAAAAAAGATAAACGCCTATCTTTCTCTACTTCTATGGGCAGTTCCCTAGTTACCAAACTAACTAAGGTGCTCGTCAGTCAGCAATGAATGTCTTAAAAAAATCTGTCCACTGTCCCAAACTAACCCTAACTGATCCTACGAATATTTTAATAACTAAGGAGAGGAGAATGGCTCTCTTCTCCTAGGTTGTTGCTCCTCAGAAAGTTATATTCAATAACTAATCTTCAAATAGTTCTTAATTACTACTTTAATTGGTTCTCACAGTTCTTTCAGTACTTCATTCATCTTTTTGTTCTTCTCAATATGTAACTTCCTTGGTTTGGTACTGATATAGTTTCTCTTGTCAGTGTCTCTTATTTGTTGGTTACTTTCCTCTTAAATTCTATTTCCAACCTTTTCCTAGGGCAGGGTTGTCCAACATTTCTGTGATTCTCTGCTGAGGTTTCATTCCCTTCTATTAGATTCATAGTTTCTAGCCCCTGTACAGTATACATCCTTCAAGACATAAGTTTCTTAATCCATATTCTCAGGACTTTCACATGTTCCTTCCCTAAGATGATCATGTGTTTCATACTTTGACTGCAATGAGTATGATACTCTTATAATGATTATCCTCCAACGTTCTACCTCTTTGGCTTAGACTCCCAATGTCTTTACTGAGAGGAGTAGGAATAGTTTCATAACGATTACCTTCTGCTTCTCTTGTCTTCACTATGGTGCTCTTGTTATCTCGACTGCAAAGAGTATGAGTACTCTGACAATCTCCTTTTACTCTTCTTATTCTCATGGCTATTTCCCAGTTGTATTGACTTGGAGGAGTATGAATGTTCTTGTACTGATTCTCATACCACTGATATATTCTCATCATATTGACTGGGATGAGTATGAATGCTCATATAATGATTTTCATTCACTTATCTTCTTCTCATGGGTATGTTCTTATTTGATTGACTAGGATGAGTATGAATATTCATATAAAGACTTTCCACCCCCTCTCCCACAGTTCTTCCATTTACCTTGTCTCCTGCTTCTCTCAGAGATCACGTCACTGGGTATCTGTTTTGTTCTGCTTGACTTTTCTCTTTCACTCTCCCGAGCTATTTTCCTCTTCTGACTTCACATTCTCTGTATATTCCTTCCTACGGTCTTTCCGGTATTCCATGTACCAGTTGTTGCACTATCTCAGCCACGTAGTGGTCTCTGTGTGATTACTAGGATCTCCAGTCCATGACTGGCTCTCTGTGGCCAAGCCACCCCTTACTGCTCCTCTCTTCCTCCATTTGTCAGGACCCTGCGTGCCCCTGGCGTTCTCAGTTCTTCAGTCAGAGGTGACATAGTCGTTGGCCTTCCCTGGGGTACTTTTTTTTTCTTTTCTCTTACTTGCTCTTTCGACCTCTTGAAGCTCCATGTCTTTGTTATTCATCTTCATCTTAGTAAAATACAATTGTTCCTTTTAAGGGATAGTCGTAGTTTCTATGCATATCCTTGTGGGGTATGGTTAAATAGATACAGTTAGAAGACTCTTTAGGGAGTTCCTCACAGGAACCAGAGTGCTTGTCCCTACAAGGGGAGTCTCTCCCATTGAGGTCCTGCTTGCCTCTACTCCAAGGGAGTGTATTGCAGAGTGAGCTCACCTCCTCAGCCTGATAGAGGGGGGCTCCCGCTAGGGTATAAGGGATGAATTGCTATGATTTGTCACATGGGCTATTGTGCGGGTACCCCCAATGTAAGTGTAGGTAGGCTGAGCAATTGCTGCTCCATTACAAGTACATGGTGGGCTAGGTAGGCAACAGCAGTTCAGCTGCTATGGCCACTGGTGCTGGGGAGCAGTATGTGGTGCCTGGGGAAGCTGCGTAAGGTCTCCCATTCTTCTTCCGCAGGCAGGTCACATGGGGCGCTGATTGCTTGCTGTCCTCCAGGTGCTCTTTCTGTACTTTTGTTTCCTCACTTGTGGCTCCAGAAAAGATAAAGAAAACTTGGGCAGCACTCTCTTCGAGATGTATGGGGTGATATACATTGGTACTGCACATAAATAAACAGGCACTTGGGGATGTAACAGGAAATGACGTCTTTATAACATTCAACATCCACCTCTGGGTTTGATTTGCTCTGGGCTCCCCCCTGGTTGGCCTCCCACCCATGCTGAGAGCTATACTTATCCCCTTGTGAAAATATCGGCTTAATGACCATGTAATTGGCCCTTATTTCATTTTTGCCGGTATCCTGCCGGCAATTCTGGTGGGAGTATAAATTTGGCCTTACCATTTCTGCTGCCTGATATCCCGGTATTATTGGGTTATTACGGGTGGTGGAGATGCCGGTAAGTTCCCATTGCATGGAGTCCCATAAGGGCCTGAACTCCCGGCAGGTCAGGCCTGCCAGTATAACACTGCCCCCACTGACAAACCTGTGTTTCTCGTGTCAGGAAAAAATGCTAGTGCCAGAATTACATACATTTATTCCTGCATTTATTCTGGATTGGCCAATTTATAATGAGCCCCATAGAGTTCACATGCTTGAAATGGTTCATTTTGGCAACAAAGCCGGCCCACTTCTGGTTGGCAATCATTGCTCTTGGTTTGGGAACCAGTTCCTTAAAATGGTTGCCAGTGTGCCCTACCACCCGGCATGGTCTCTGTGACTCATAATGTTGAGCTCAGAGAGCAGAACTCTGCATTATGCAAAATCCCAACAATCAGCCTCATGTATTTATTCAACTCTGCAAAGTAATCTACAATCGGAGACATTTCCATCCAAAAGCACAGCTACTTAAAGCTAATGCTATAAGAACAACGATCATATACAAAATGGCACATAAATGGCATTGACAAGATTTGTTCTACTCTCTGAAAGAATAAAGCCAGCCAGATGTTTCACAATGGACTCATTTAAAACTGTTATTATTTATACATGCAGCAGATTTATTTTTAGAAATTCGATCATTTACTGAATTATATATAACAGCGCAGGTGTATGTACTTTTGTCCAATATGATAAAGCAAAAAACGTGCTGCCTGTTTAGCAGTACAGAGCATAATCACCCACAGCCTGCCAAAACTTGTTACTTGGACTGAATCAGGATTGACTTGTCTGTTATTCTCACATGAAAATGCCTGGCAGATCTGCATCTTCAAATCGTCCAAGACTTGTCGAGGCTGATTTTGGGTATCTTGACTTCATGTCTCGGGAGGATAGCTCAACGGCAAAGTGCTCGCCTTGGAAGCAAAACTACATGGAGCAACACAGGTTCGACCCTGGGTCTGCGCTTAGAAACCTCTGGGTATTAAGCACGTTATAAATAACCTGTCATATCATGTGTTCACCCTTCCCCTATTTACTATGAAATCAAGAACGCCACAAAATGCTGGACTGAAGGGGGAGTTGACAGCCCGCTTGAATCAATGTCAGGAAATAAGGTCTCAGGAATTTAACATTCCTTCCAGAGCTACTCAGTTTCTGGACTTCTCCTTCTACCACTCTGATTTTCCATTTGGGATCCCAGGACCTCGCCAAGGAAAGACATTTTTTGGCCCCATGGGGGGCGGGCCCCCCATAATGGGATCCTTCTTGCCCTGTCCCCTAGGGACCGTATTGGGATTGCCATGGATTTATCACAATGGAAAACATAAGAGCCATGAAAGATATAGAAAGTATGAAAGATATGGAAAAAATGAAATGCTTGACATGGAAGGCCTAAAAGCATGCATGGCATAAAGGCATGAGAGGCATAACATGTATAGCCTGGAAGCCAGGGAGGGAGTTGGGGGTAAAAATCATAGGCAATCTCTTAGGGAAGATAGGGCGACGCTGGGGGGAAGAGTTTCCCAAGAGTGCAGAATTGAGCTGCCAGGGGAGGCACTAGGGTTATCTCCCAGAGTTTCTAACCCCATCCCAAGCCCCTGGGCCTGATATGGTCCCAGGTCACTAAGAAGAGAGATAGGAGCTGAGGTTTACATCATCACAACGATTGAGCAGGGACCCACAGTCCAAAACCTACTCTGGCGGGGGATCAATCCATCACTTATTTAGGCACACAGGCTTACTGTTTCTTGCTCTCTGATGAGCTGCTAGAGAAGATGTAAGAATATAGAGCCCAGCTGCAGCAGCAGATAAATGCGTATAGATAGTTCCTCACAACAGGGCATCCCTGGGCCCCACCTAGCTTCTCTTCCATGCGACCACAGGTAGAGGTTGCTCAACTTTGCAGTTAGAAAGGGTCCCTGAGGCTAGTGGTGGAGTGCAGAGCCATGCAATATCTGGCTGCAAGAAGATCAGCGATTGATACTTTATGCTTTCAGTCTACACTGGGAAAGTTAATCAGCCAAGCAGTGGGGACAAGATGGGAGAGGATGAGCAATGCCTCAGAAAACCAAATGAGTGAGAACCCATGAAAGGGAGGTTAGTGCTACCGGGGCAGGGCAAATGGTTTGGCCAATCGTAATGAGAACATTGGTGGACCAATCCTGTAGTATATTAAGCAAACGTGTGGACAAGTGTGGTGGTGGTGCTGTCGGTTGTTATGTTGGACAGTCCTTGCTGAAGTTCTGATGCTCAGGAGAGTGTTAGTTTGGCCATATTGTGTGAATGACGCTAACCAGTTCAAAGGAGCCTGCACCTTTAATTTTCGGTGGCGCCTTTGGAGCATGGGTCTTGCGCCGGCACCCCTATCCAGCATTCATGATCCACTTTGCTGCGCAAAGCGTGTACAAGTGTGGTGTCGGCGGTCGGAAGCAGGGAAGCAACGCCCCACTGGTTCAGTAAGTTTCAGTTCATGCCGCACACACCATTTTATTCTGTTTCTGTCCATTCGTTGTTACTGATTGGAAGCTCTCTTACTGTGCTAGGGTGCCATCGGCCGAACTCTGCTACCATTTTGATTGTTCTCCCTTAGAGCATCTGAAGGGCAGAGGAGTTGAGTGTACATTGAGGGCTACTCTTCACTAAAACGTTTTAGTCCATCTTTTCACCAAATTTGGATATTCCTGTTTTCTGCTTATCAGTTATGTATGCCCTGAGAAGTTTATCTAGACCATTGGATCGTACTATTGCATAAGAAATGTTTGAGATTTGCCATTACGGATCTCCTCTAATGAAGGGATAAGTGCCATTAGGGCCTCTGCCCAAACTAGTACTGATCCCCTTGTGGTCACGGAGAAAGGTCCTATTAAAATAACTGCTTACTTTGATGCATTTGGTAAAGGCAATGTTAAAACAATGGTGGTCACTTGCGTAAAGCAACGGACGACGAAATGTTGACTTTGCCGTCTGAGGAGGGGGAAACTTCAGTGCTTGTGAATGATGACTCCCTACTATTTTTTACGCTGCCTTGTCTAGGGAGGAACAGAAGTGTTTCACAACTAGAAATACTTGTGTACAGGTGTGTTATAAATGTCATAACATATCATCATAACATTTCTCCATATCTTCCTATGTGTTGACCCCCCCCCCACATCCCATCCACGCAGCCAGAAACAGCCAGACTCCGTAGAAACCTCGGCTAACATTAACAACAAGCAGGAACCACCCTTGTGGCTCTCAACTACATTCTGTTTTCTTTCATCACACTTATATCACACTTATATTATCAAAGTGGAAGTGAGAATTCATATCATCCTTCTTAATTCAATTATGACTAAATTGGAAAATGCCACAAAAGAAGCCAATCTTCGGGATTTGCTAAATTTGGATCAACGGTCTAAAAAATACAACCTTTTGCAAGCAATATCTATGCTACAAAATGCAGTTAGTCCACAATTGTCAGATGGTCAGAAAAACCTCTCTTGTCCTCCCAGGTGATAAACCATAAAGAAATTATCAGTATTGTTGTCAAAACAGAGAGGGTTACTCAGGGACATGACCACTTAACTTTTGATAAAGAAAATCCTGTATGATTAAACAACAAGAAATCCTCTCTAATGTTCCTGTGTAACCTCGCTATTCAGGAGATCCTGAAACATGCTAAACAAAAATCCTTGAAATCCGTGGCTCCTGTACCTGATCATAAAAAGTAGCCACTATGGACAGTTCTGTTGAGAGTGACTCTTCATCGGATTGTGTAGGAAAATCTTACTCCCTTCAATTGAATAATGGAACTTGTTTGTCTCCTCTTCAGAAAGTGGTGTCTAGGAAGCTACTTCCAAAGGAAAAAAGTTGTGTCTTTGATCCAGTTCCTTTGCCCACGACCTACATAAGGACAGTGAACTTCGCAGCTCAGACGAATATACATCATACTGCTGCAGAAAAAGTGTCACATGCTGCCTCTTGGGCTAAGATGTGATCGGCAGAGGGGTGTAAGCCCCTACCTGTCAAAACCCAGAAAGTTATGTATATTGGTAAACCAGTCTCAACCATGGCAACGTAAGCAGAAGGGGTAGCTAATAGTTTGATTCCCATTTCGGGGCCTCTGTTTTTTTTAGTAGGTCAGGGGGGGTTCAATCCAGTTGGGCTTCAAATGTCTTGACACATGAAGTATCTACTAAGCAGACCTTTGGAAAAGCTTAGATGTCCATACTGGCATAGAGGGAACAGAGTGGAAAAAGTTAAGAGGATCTATGGAACTATTGCGATCATAATCCATATAGCATTTTGAGAGGTATTAAAAATGCCTTTGAAAGTTCTAAGGAAAACTGTTAATCTGCCAAAACATATAAGCCAATATTGATGGATGATAATACAGGGAAAATGTCCTACAGTGGTGCATTACAGTAATATAAGATGTTGGCAGAGAGCCTTTTTGATGATGACAGTAGCATATTGTTGAATAGAGGAAACATCTTGAATTTGCGGAAACGTGCAATATGCGCTTAATCTCGACCAAAGATATTGAGTTGGTTGACTCTTTTTGATAAGGAGCGCATCAATAGATTTTTGTTGCATGTCAGTTCCAGAATGGTGTTGAAAACAATTTTAAGAGAGGGTCCTTCTCTGAGATCACTGGGCTTCATAGTCAGGGAGATTAATGTTAACCCCAATTTTGAAAGAGATATGTCTACTAGGGATAATACTGCCAAGGATATCCATGTATCGATTAATAATGATGGTGTGAACATGAGGAATGTCCATTTTGCTCCGGGTACTGAGGCTACTTCTCTGGAGGGGAGAGAATGGTCTTGGTTGGCCAGTGTGCTATTTGATAACAAGCACTTAATGTGTGACCAGGGGAAGCACTAGTGGTAAAACCAGAAATGTCCTTAATCTCTTCGAACTCCAGGGGCCAGCACCATTTATTGTCTAATCTGGAAGTTTGTGATAGTTTGAAAGATTTTGATATTATCTGTATACAGGAATCATGGTTAATTCTGTGTCCCTGGTTTGATGGTTTTACTTCTTGTTTCCAGCCAGTGCGTAAGAGTAGAGAGGGTCGCCCAGCCAGTGGGTTAGTTACTCTAATTATAAATGGGTTTGGGATCCCCAAGGTAATTGACAGTACCACAGAGCTGGGCGAAATTGCCATTTAATTTTCTGCTGGCAACCAGCAAGCCATGCTTAATTTCTTGGTGATACATATGTATTTGCATAGCAGAGTTTCCCAATTAGATGGATACTTGGATGGATTGAATTAATTTCTCGCCGACTAGATGTGCAAACAGATTTCGGACGAGGTGATAGTTTTTGGACGATTTGAACTCCACGCACCCGGTTATGGAAGCCACTTATACCAATTTTGCTAGCTTACCCTCTATTTTTTATTTATTTATTTTACATTTGTGTAGCGCAAAAGGAATCCCCTAGGCATCGCAGCACTGTTACTTGTACAGAAGGGAGTGACATATATTACTGACATAAGTGAAACAGTACATTACATCATGCATTTAGGTGAAACAGTACATTATATTATGCATTTAGGCAGGTGTAGGTTAGAGTAGCTGAGGTGTTAGCGCGGTTAGGTGAAAAGTAGTGTTTTGGCAGTGTTTCTGAAAGCTTGGTGTGAGCTTTCACCACGAAGTGTGGGTGGCAATGCGTTCCATTGCATAGCTGCTAGGTATGGGAAGCTGGTGCCACCAGCTCGAGCTCTCTTAAATTTGGGCACTGTGAGCATGTTCGCATAAGGCGTTGTAGTGGGTCTGGTTGTGGAGATGGGGTGGACTCTTTCAGAGAGGTAGGTGGGAGCGGTTTGGTGAATACATTTGTGTGTCAGAGCAAGGGCTTTGAAGATGACTCTCTCTTTGATAGGAAGCCAGTGGCCTTCTTTCGTTGCAGCTGTGATGTGCAGTCTTTTAGGGATGCCTAAGGCTGCATGTAGGCCATTATTTTGAATGACCTGTAGTTTAACCAAGTTTTTTGTGGAGGTTCCAAAGAAGATGGCATTGCAGTAGTTCAATCTTGAGCCAGTGATGGCTCGTGCAATGGTAATGGAGTTTTCTTTGGATAGGAATGGTCTGGCTGCTGTCATAAGTTTTGAGTGGTAGGCCGTCGCAGAAGTGATGGCATTGACATGTCTGGTCATCGATAGTTTAGAGTCAAGGTAGACTCCCAGAGTTTTTACTGCGGTGGCAACTGGGATTCTAATGTTATCAATGCTGAAGTGGCTGAATTTAGGGTCGAGGCTCCTGAGTGTTTCGATGGTGCCGACTAGGAGCAGCTCTGTTTTGTCAGAGTTCAGGCATAGTCCATTTACTGCCATCCAGGCTTGGATTGTGTTGTAAATGTCATTAAGGGTCATGGAGTCGGTGTCATAATCTCCTGTTAGGGAAAGGAGGATCTGGGTATCGTCGCCGTAATTAGTATACGAGATACCCAGAGCATCTAGAATGAGGAAGAGAGGGCGCTATGATGGATCTCCAGAGGAAAAATAAAATGGCCTTAAATGGGCCTCCTCTTTGTACTCCCAAAATGTTATTAAGCAAAATGGGGCTGTTAACGGCGATATTCCCAGCATGCCTACTTGGTGACGAGGTGCTCGTCAATCCATCCTGGACTACATTTTCGTGAACATGAAACTGTTTAGTAAATGTCTAGAAATAAAAGTTCAGGGTAATGACTGGAGTGACCATAGTATGCTACAATGTCGCTTTGCATGGAGCCAATGCATTAGTAATTATCACTATGAAACTTGATTTACAACCAAATTGTAAACCATTTATGGGCAGTGAAGTTGTCTGGCCTATACATCATAATTATGGAAATCACTATATCTTGAAGGGGCATAAATAATAGACCTTGTGATGCTTTATATATGAGTTATTTTAGATTAATATCCTTGATCCTTCGCCCCTCTTTTTTGTGCCACCAGATCCAATATGGACTCTAATAAATTCCAGTCACATCATTCATGCATGCGGTGCTAATCACTATACACTACTCTTAAAATTACATAATGGTCGCTTCATTGACCAATTACAGCGGTCCTACACTACAAAGTCCTCACTATCCTAACAGAACACTCTTGTGTTCTGTGCACTGGATATCCTCTGGTACATTCATTCTGAGCAACGAGTACCACCTTCTTCCCCCTACGGGGGCCTTCTTTTAGCTGGTTAACATAACAGCAAGCTGTTTTTACCATACCTCGATTTTGATCTCCCTCTCCCGGAAATTATTACTAGTTTGTTTCTTTGGGGGCCTTTTCTAGGCTGCTCACATAGTGTTTTTATGTTCCTCTGATTACATTAACTCTCCGTGACACGGATGCCATGCTTTGGCGCCGTTCACACGATTAGCATGACTGGCCTTGTTTCTAGCCCAACTAGAAGAACTTTGCTTACCTGCACCTTTTTCACGGGCCTTTATACTCAACTCTATGAGGTCCCATGTGCCTTTTAGGGATCGCAAGTTCGCCGGCTCGGGTTTGTTTACACATTACGTCATGCACGCGCTAACGTGATGACGTCAAGTTATCAACATTCCGGGCCTCCGTTACCCTGCCTCGCACTTTTCCGCAACAATTACTCACTTTGTGACAGTGACGATAGTTCCACTATTGTGATGTCTTCCCCAGATAATGCTTATGGCATATCTTCTAATTATACTCTAATTTGAGTAAGCCATGTCACACGCCACCGCGTGATGATGTCACGCCTTAGAACACAATAAAAACATGCACGGTGTTTCAAATGGCGTTGGCTTTCCTTCTGGGCTCCGGTCTCCATTTGGCAGCGCTATTGTTAAACAGGTAAGATCTTCCCTACCCAAGGGAATTCTTGATATGCACATTAGCCCTCTCTGTGTAGTACCTCCTTCCCACTAAGTCCTTCACCTCTTTAGTTACACCCTTCCCAATTTTTTCCCGCTAAGATTTGTACCCTTTTTTTCCACTCTTCCTATTGTTATTTCTTTTAGTGACAGTGGATACCTGCTGAACATTTGAAAAAGTTATTGGCTACAATCTGGGTTTTTCAAGCCACCTCCTTGGACCACTAAGAACCTTGGGAACTATACCATGGCTAAAAAGATTATTCAGTGTCCAGATAGATCGCCATCAGTTGTAAGTTTATTTATTTTTTTTATTTTTTTTTAGCCTTAGTTTTCTCTTTCTGCACCCTCTTACTAGCTTCTGATACACACTCCTCTTTTACAGATATGAGTCAGTTGACAATACTCATCTTGTACTGTCTCATCGATTACCTGGGATCCTCTTCCCGGACCTACTACCTCTTCGCTTGAAGATATTTTACTAAATTCACAAGGTTAGAGCCACTTCTATCTGCTGTTACTCTTTAGTCCACACTTGTCATATCTATTCCATGATCATATAGTCCACCTTGTTCACAGCACATTTTATAAAGTAATCCCATGACAACGATCTACTGCTTTTATTCTAATAGAAATATTATGGTAGCTGCCCAGTTAAAACATGTTATTTTTTTGCATCAGTGTACCCAGATCTTTGGATATCTAGTGTTAATTATACTCATTCAATTAGCCTATATACCAGTTGAAGTTTGTTGAAACGACTTGTTTTGCAAAATTGTTGTTAATGGAAAATATCACTCTAATGTAAATTTTGTACATATCTTTCCTTAGAATTTTTGATTTGCCCCTGATGAAGAGTGTTGTGCTACTCGAAACGCGTTGGGCCATCCACAGTTTCAACATCAAGAATAAATGATGAGATTCAGCAGAAAATTGAACTGACCTCTCTTTGAAAACGGAAACATTGAGGGTTGATTTTGGGGGAAATTTTATTGGCAAAATATTCAGTCATATTTGTTGGGAAGAAAAATCTTTCCCTTTATGTGAAAAGGCATAATCATAATCATCAGTATGACTTGGAATTAGCTACTAAGAAAAGAGAGATGAGTGTAAACATTCAGTAACTACAGAGACACAAGCTGGGCATGGCGGAATTTGCCATTAGGACGCATAACATTAGGTTGCAGTATTACAATTGGAACAAGCGGCATCAAGCAAAGTTAGAGCAAATCGATGCTGAGCTCATGCTTGAGTTTTTGGTTTCTTATAACACTGGAGATTTTTCAAGCATAATTAAATCTATATATCCAGTGCACCAGCAATCTCATGTTTATTCAATTTCTGAGGATGATTGGATAGATTACTTTGGGAATTTATATTCAGTAGAAGTGGCAGATAACATTAACATCATTCCTGATGTATGTAGATCAGTCATGCATCAATAGAACGGTTGAATTTTACTTGGAGGATATATTTGAAGCCACTGTAAAAGCCAGTGATTCAAAGGCCCCCGTCCCAAAGTACTTAACGAACAAACTTTTTAAGATGAGCCCTAACATCTGGGCTATATGTTTATACCTGTTATTTAAAGACATCTTGAGTGAGGCCCGATTTCCTAGTACTTGGAAAACCGCCCATATAATACCTATTTATAAAGAAGGTCTTCGATCAGAACCGTGTAATTACTGTGCAATATCAATTTTGGATGCTGATAGCAAGGTTTGTTTTGTGTCCCTTCTGCTAGCACCTTGAAAATTGGGACTTTAAAACTGGATGTTTGAAGATTACACAAACCGAATTCAGAACAATTCAGGGTACGAACTTAAATGGGTTTGTTCTTCGATGTTGTCAGAATTTAGCATGGTCCAACAATACATTGATCTATGTTGCAACAATAGATTCATCCTCCGCGTTCAATCTTGTCTCCTGAAACCTTCTATGGATGAAATTTAGGCAATGGGGAATTCCGGAAAATCTGCTTCGACTTATTATCGGAATTCATGAGAAATCAAATGTCCAGGTTCACCTCAACTATGGGGGTAAATTAACCTGAAAACTTTAGACCAAAAGCGGGCTGCCACAGGGGTGCATTTTGGCCCGCTGTCATTTTTAATTTGTATGTTTCGGATGTCAGTGATGGAATAGAAAAAGCTCCTTTTTACCCCCAAAGTTGGGCACTTGACATCCAATATGGTTTGCGTATGCTGACGATTTTATTTTAATGGATTGTACCGCCATCGGCTTACAGCACCTTCTTAAATCATTTGTTGATTACGCCTGCGCTAACTCCCTAAAAATAAACCCCAATAAAACTAACATTTTAACTCTGTCTAAATGAATGTCATTTGAGATTGCACCAAAGATGTCCAACCTCCTTGCTGTGCTGATATCAGTCTATCACTGTCTACCAGTAAAAGTGGCCTCGAAAGAATGAGAAGACATCCTTTTGGTTTGGTCTCCAATGCAGCCCCCGCAAAATTAGTATCCTGCCAACCTTCTGACGAAAAGGTAGGCGCCAAAGTGGTTCTTGAAGTAGATATTATGTGAGAGACTAGGTGGGCCCAGAGGAAGCCATAGTATCTACAAATGACAAGTGCCTTGATACTCCTTAAAAACCAGCCATGCAGGGACAGTCTTAGTCATGCTTGCAGGTCTTACCATGTCTTTGCAAAAGGTATCTGCAATGCAACACTGTTGGTTATAAAATTGGTTTTATTTTTTCTATACCTCTTCCCCTTCCCTGCCTCCAGCTGCCTCTGGGGGACACCCATTTATCTCCTGCATATTCCCCTCTCCTCCGCCCTCGTTCCAGACTGTTTCCCCCCACCCTCTCCACTGGGCCAATTGTGCACCTCCTACTCTGCCCCCCCCCTTTTTTTTGTTAGCCCCTTTTCCTGGTGAGGAGGTTTCACACTGGATTACGTGAGAAACATCTTTTTTGGAGCACACACGCCGGCCATATTCAAAGGGTTGAAGAAGGGTAAATGGCTGCATCAAAACACTTCAAGCGTTGGTTCCATCCACCCAGATAGTATGTTTCTCATACGCTGCGGATGGAAGTAGAACATGTGTGTTGGGTGTGCTTGCTCCCTTTTTTCAATTGGTTTTGTGCTTAAGTCAGAAACAATGTCTGAGAAATGGAAACCCTTTACTGGAAATAATGTGTAATAGTGCACATTGGATGGCTCAATGTTCTTCACAGACCAGCTGTCATTAAAAATGTGGCAGTGAGCACTTGGCACTTCCTGCTAAGCCAAGCGATTCTTTCCCATACATCCTGGGTTTCTTGCATACATACATCTGCTTTTGCAGTTTCTTTGATCTGTCTGACGGGAGGCCTCGTTGGAGTTACACGCTTTGCACCATCGTGTTGTGCATAAGGGTTTGAGCGACATACAATAATCAAATAAGATAATTAGCTCTGCAAATATAATGGAACGTTGGCAACTGGATAAAAAAATCTGCATTTCAAGTGCGGGTATACTAAATCAAATAAACAGCCTGCAGAAAAAGGTTTCTGAAAGCCGAGAAGTGACGACAATTCATCAAAAATGCTACTCTGCAGAAATTCACATGTCTGTTGAAATAAGAATCATAAAAAGACTGAGCAGTACCTGCTTCACCAGGAGTGTACCCTGAGCATGTGATAGAGGAAGCTTCGCCAAAGGATCGTATGGATAAATAGAAATAAAAGTGCACCGGGGCTGCTAATGGGAATGATTTGGGAAAGATCTGCTTGCAACTCTTTGCCTCGTACAGTCCAGGATCCTGTCCACAAGGCATGGCCACAGCTTATGACGGCATAGCAGTCCTAACACGCACAGGTAATGCAAGCTCACTGTCCCCACTGGAAATGCATGAAATTGTCACACTACTGTGTGACTGTTGGAGGGACTTGCAAGTTGTGAGACGGTTTGTTTTTCTGTAGTGTCAGTGTTTCAAAAAGATGTCATCATTCATGGCTGGTTTGGGTAAATGGTCAAGTCCTGTAACAGGAGCTAGGAATTGCAAATGAAATGGTAAATGTCCTGACGTGCATTATTTTTGTGGGACTGGGCAGACTTGCACCTATGGTGTGTTACGATCCCCACCGTTAGCAGAGCAGTACCAAGGGTTGAATACTCTCGTCCTAGCCTATTTCCGTGAAGAAGGAAGGGTTGTTGCAATGCCTTATGGTCAGATAAGTTCTGGCTAGTTATCCTAGCGTGCAAAAGAGACAAATATTGTTTATAGTTGGGTTGTTAACTATTTTCTTTTGAGAGCAAGCTCAACTTGTTGGCCTTTGAGTTGTGTTGTGTGCCTCTAATGAGCCTTAAATGGCAATCCTGAATATTTATATGGAAGCAGCAAGAAGGCCATATAGCTATCGGCCTAAAACATGTCATTAGAGGGAACTATCGGCCTAAAACATGTCATTAGAGGGAAAGCAACACTTCAAAGCTATGTGGTTATCAGTACATAAACAATACGATTTCTGGGTAAAAAAAAAAAGAAAGTGATGAGCTAATCTGTTTGTCAAATGATTTCTTGGGTGTGGTACTTTTGGGGGGGGGTCAGGGTACAACTTGGTTTTTGTGTTCAGAGCCTGGTGAAAATATTGTTCCTGCAATTGGCCCTGAACATTCCTTTGGTAACAATACGAATTGCACAACTGCTGCAATATGATCTCTAGACTTCAGATCTGCATCTCTGCTTGAATTACTTGTTGCACCTGGACCACAGTTGCCTGCTCGGCCTGAAATATTTCTTAGGACGGATAGTGATGCTGCTTGCTTTGATTGGATAAGTACAAAAACACAAACCACTTCTCTCTTTATGTAACAAAAAAAAAATGTGCAGGGGGATTCTTTGGTTGTCAATTGATTGCTTGGGGACAGTATTTTGAGTTGTCGTGGTCAGGGCACAACTTGTTGGTCTTTGTGTTCACAGCCTCGTGAGAATCTTGTCCCCGTGATGGGTCTAAAAATGCAACCCTGAAGTTTTGTTTGCTAATAGTAAGAATTGCACCAATGCTGCAATATGATCTTCATGTTTGAGACCACTTGTCCTACACCTGAACCAAGGGTTACAGACTCTTAGCCTAAAATATTGCCGAGAAGGGAAAGCAACGCTGCGTGGTTAGATAAGTACAAACAAAAATATGATTTCTCTTTTGTTTGGTTGTTAACTACTTGGGAAAGCGTTTGAGTTGGGGGAGACGTAGGGGTGCAACTTGTTGGTCGTTTGTTCTCACAGACTTGTGAAATACAGTGGCCCTCATTACAAGTCAGGCATTAAGGGTTTAACTGCGCCGTCGGCGCCGTTAACCCTTAACGCCTGATTCACACTTTAACGCCTGCTTTTTGCAGGCGTTAAAGTCCAAGGCGCTAAGCGAACTTGGTGGTAATTACGGCACCGTAATTTACAGTGCCGTAATTAGCGCCTTCCCCATCCCCATTATGCCCTATGGGGCAAAAATGGGAATGGTGAAGGGCAAATGGTGAATGGGGAATTACTGCCCCACTCAACTTGGAATGGGGCGGTAATTCCGCCATCCACCATGGCGGAATCCGGCATGGACCATGGTGCTGTGACTTGTAATGAGGGCCCGTGTGTTTCTGAAGAAGTTGCTTTCCATAGAAAACCTACATTTTGTTTTCGTGCTGCTTTCCGTTTTGTAAAATGTGAGCCATCTGTTGCATGTGTCTGTACCTGCTTTGTATGTGTTTGTTGTGCCTCTGTTTTTCTAATTTGAAAATTGCACACATCGTTTAGTTGTGTGGTGGAGAACAATGGAGCGGAGTGTGAAGATGATGAAATCAAACTGTTGATTAAGAGGGAGGTTGGAATGAAGTTGAAAGGAGGGGACCTGGACAATCTTTATCTTTTTACAGACCAATCTGAAGTTAAAGTGGCGTTTTCAAATGTGTGCTTTTTCCTGATTCGATGCAGCTGGAAGTAGAACATGTGTGTTTGGTGTCCTTTCTCCTTTTTTTGTTTCAATAGAAAAGGAATTGAAAACTGCATCATCTATTGCTTTTGTGCTGGTCATAAGTAAGAAGCAGAATCCCTTTGAGAAATGGAAACCGTTGTAAATAAGTAGCAAAAAATGGTTGGAATTGCCTGATCAAGCGCCACTGTATGAACACAAATTGGAGAATGCATTTCAAGTACAGATATCACAAAATCAAATAAACGCCGAGTGCTACAAGTTTGCTGGAAGCAGGCAAGTGAATTGTATATGTTGAATGAGAAGTGCCACTCTACAGAAATGGGTATGTCAGCTGAGTTAAGAATGATCAAAGGAACAATCAATAACTGCTTTGAAAAGGAGTTTGTGCCTTACGCATGTAGCGGAGAATGCTTCACCAGTGGATTGTATGGGTGCATAAATGGAAGAAAAAGTGGATGAGAGCGAAGACTGAATTTATAAGAAAAGATGTGCTTGCAGCGCTCTTTGTGTCAGACAGACCTACATTCTGTCCACCAGACATCGTCACCAGCAGTCATGACACAGGTAATGTTAAGCTTGTTGTCCCTTCTGAAAATGCACAAAACTGGGCAAGGTAAGGTGTGCCTAGTGAGGCACCTTCCATTTTCTGGTGGGTTTACTCTGCATTTCCCTTTCAGCGCTCGGTGCGCATTTGCAATATCTGTGGCTTCCCGCTCCCTGGGCCTGCCTGTTCCTCCCTGGTCCCGCCCCCTCCCCTGATTGATGGATGGATTTCTCCTGGCTAGCAAGGCCGTAGGGCTGCAGGCCGGTGATTCTCCTTCATTGGTGTTGTTTTTCGGGCAAGGTAAGGTGTGCCGTGAGGCACCTTCCATTTTCTGGTGGGTTTACTCTGCATCTCCCTTTCAGCGCTCGGTGCGCATTTGCAATATCTGCGGCTTCCCGCTCCCTGGGCCTGCCTGTTCCTCCCTGGTCCCGCCCCCTTCCCTGATTGGTGGATGGATTTCTCCTGGCTAGGGAGGCCGTAGGGCTGCAGGCCAGTGATTCTCCTTCATTGTTATCGTTTTTTTGGGCAAGGTAAGGTCTGCCTAGTGAGGCACCTTCCATTTTCTGGTGGGTTTACTCTGCATTTCCCTTTCATATCCTGAGCTGCAGAGCAGGTGAGAGTACTCCGCCTGACCCCCCAGCCTAGGTGCCCCCCTGCGCTCCTCGGTGCCCCGGACCCCCTTCCCTGCATCCACTTCCCTGCTCCACCCTCCTCCTGCCTCCCAACCCGCCCCAGCAGCCTGATTGGGCCCAAGCCTCCTGGTGCCTCCAGCCCACAGCCCACAACGCTCGCCGCCTGCACTCAGTATCATGAGCTGCAGAGCAGGTGAGAGTACTCCGCCTGACCCCCCCAGCCTAGGTGAGCCTCCATCTTGCACCAGTAGCCCTCCTGCACTCCTCGCTGCCCCGGACCCCCTTCCTTGCATCCACTTCCCTGCTCCACCCTCCTCCCACCTCCCAACCTGCCCCAGCAGCTTGATTGGGCCCAAGCCTCCTGGTGCCTCCAGCCGACGGCCCGCAACACTCGCTGCCTGCACTCAGTATCCTGAGCTGCAGAGCAGGTGAGAGTACTCCGCCTGAGCCCCCCAGCCTAGGTGAGTCTCCATCTTCCTCCAGTAGCACCTGGCGCTCCTCGCTGCCCCGGACCCCCTTCCCTGCATTCAGCCCTCCCCCTCCTGTGACTGGTTACCTCCCTGACCTTAAAATACACAGGGGAGGTGGGGGGATTAAACTAAGGACCAAAACACCCCCTAATTTTTAGGAACACCTAAAGAAGCAAAAACAAAAAAATGAAAAAAAAAAAAAAAAAAAAAAAAAAAAATGGTCCTCAGTATGGTCTCACGGTATCACGTGTCCAGCCTCACCATAGGGAGGGCAAAAAACAAGATGCCCAGTTAGGTATATGTCTGGGCATACATGCTAAACTTCACACAGAAGGAAGAAACCAGTTAAACAATGTTAATTTTATTAAACCTTCAATGGCAAATATAAAGCTTAAAAAGGCCCACATCGCATAATACAGTGTTTAATAACGAGCTGGCATAATCCTTAAAAAATGTTTTATACATTAAAACAAAAAAATGAGAGAAAAAAATCAATAAACAGAAAAACAAACAACACACCAATGGGAATTTTTAGTATACCGGAAGATAGAAGTGCGAAAATTGACCTAAAGGGCCACAACGTTATGGATTACAAACAACGCAAAAAAGGTGAAACAATTGATTCCTAATGAACTTAACCACTACAATGGGGTTAAGGAAAACATTTATACAGCTAAAAAAACTGAACACTACCACACTACTTCACTCCCATTCAACCCAACATGTTTCATTCCTCACTCATATCGTACACACACAGTCAGGGGAAATTCATCAGGGGTGTATGCTAAAAACACGATGTGTCTCTATTTGTCGTTTTTCACGGCCGGGCCACAATTCCCGCCTCACAGCCTCGATAATTCGGTAGAATTTATTAATAATCCACACCTATTTCTCATGCTATCGCATTGAAAAATGACAAAAGTACTGGTTTAAATATGGGCACCTAGGCCCATCCACTTTGCAATTAATTCAAAGATGAACAATTGACGTCACTGATGCGGCAGCGGTTCATTTCTTTGAAGTTAGAATAAATTCAGGCTGCTCGCCAGCGAGGAAGCGGACACGTGATACCTAACGGTGGCTTGCGCGATAATTAGCCACAAAGAGGTATACGATAGATGACTGGATCATAACCCGTGTCCACTATCTGTTTCCTGCGCAGATTCCTCTATAATGACACTTAACAGTGTCAAAAAGGCTTCGGTTGAAAGCGTCGTGCATATCTCCAGAGTATTGCTGCGCATATGGAAAAAGGAATAGGGGGAAAAAAAGAAAAAAGGGTTTTTCCGTATTGTCCCTCCCAGTCAGGTCTGTCGTTGTTAGGTCAGCAGTTTTGAATACGGCTCGTAAACTGGCAGGTCTTCAGGGAGACTAAAGCCCCGTTCAATATCGCATTGTGTTCAGCAGTGGGGGGCCAGCCATACCTCCCTGACCTTACCTGTTCCCCCCTGGGCAGCCCACTGCCCAGCAGCCCCTGCGGCTAAGGGCCCAAGGACAAGGGCGGCTCCCACATTGGCAGTCCCAAGATATGTCTGCAGGTGTCAGCAGGGGAAGCCAATGAAGCCACCAGACACCGACAAAACTGTAAGTTCTGGCATGGGTGGGGGGTAGAGCAATTACTCTACTCCAGAAAGCTCCTGCCACTCTAACTTACCTCTGAATGGCCTAGACTGCTACCGACTTACACCATGCATTATTAGAGAGATATGTGACCACCAGCCTAGATCTATTCATGGCTGGACAGCAAACACTGCCTGCAGTATAATGTTAACCAGTACCATACCCGAGAGAACCACAAAGATTAGCCTGCGTCACATCTAGATAGAAATGTGATTGTTAGCATATGCCACAATTAGATGAAATTCTCAAGCTTAGTCTGCGTCGCATCTAAACAGAAATTTGATTGTTAGCATATGCCACACTTAGAGGGAATTCTCAAGTTTAGTCTGCGTCGCATCTAAACAGAAATGTGATTGTTAGCATATGCCACACTTAGATGGAATTCTCAAGCTTAGTCTGCGCCATATCTAGACAAAATGTGATTGTTAGCATGTGCCACACTTAGATGGAATTCTCAAACTTAGTCTGCGCCAAATCTAGACAAAAATGTGATTGTTAGCACATGCCACACTTAGATGGAATTCTCAAGTTTAGTCTGCGTCGCATCTAGATAGAAATGTGATTGTTAGCATATGCCACACTTAGATGGAATTCTCAAGCTTAGTCTGCGCCATATCTAGACAAAATGTGATTGTTAGCATGTGCCACACTTAGATGGAATTCTCAAACTTAGTCTGCGCCAAATCTAGACAAAAATGTGATTGTTAGCACATGCCACACTTAGATGGAATTCTCAAGTTTAGTCTGCGTCGCATCTAGATAGAAATGTGATTGTTAGCATATGCCACGCTTAGATGGAATTCTCAAGTTTAGCCCGCGTCGCATCTAGATAGAAATGTTATTGTTAGCATATGCCATACTTAGATAGAATTCTCAAGTTTAGTCTGTGTCGCATCTAGACAGAAATGTGATTGTTAGCACATGCCACACTTAGATGGAATTTCTCAAGTTTAGTCTGCGTCACATTTAGATAGAAATGTGATTGTTAGCATATGCCACACTTAGATGGAATTCTCAAGTTTAGTCTGCACCAAATCTAGACAGAAATGTGATTGTTAGCATATGCCACACTTAGATGGAATTTCAGAAATGTGATTGTTAGCATATGTGATTCTTAGCATGCGCCACACCTAGAATTCTGAACCTAGCTTGCGTCGCATCTAGATAGAAATATGACTGTTAGCACGTGCCACACTAGTATGGAAACCTGAACTTTAGCTTGCGTCGCATCTAGATAGAAATGTGATTCTTAGCATGCACCACACTTAGAATTCTGAACCTAGCTTGCATCGCATCTAGATCGAAATGTGAATGTTAGCATGTGCCACATTAGTATGAAATTCTGAACTTTAGCTTGCGCCGCATCTAGATAGAAATGTGACTGTTAGCATGTACCGCACCTAGATGGAATCCCACAATTGCAAGGACAGCAATGCCAACTAACCAACCAACTAACAATTCTATCCCTCTGCTTACACCTCTCAACCTCTCAAACTATAACCAAACACAACCACAAGCCTAAAACGCAGCAGTCCGCACAAACTTCACAACAATGCAACAACAAAACAAACCACACATAGACTTGCACAACAGCACACGACGACTACGGACCATAAAACACCCCAAGCCCAGCCAATGGACCCACCGGGCAGAGGCTGCCAACAGCACATCAGTGCTCTCTTGCACTTTTCCAGCTTATTCCCACTAGCCCACCCCCCTCCTCCCCTTTTTCAGAGCCGCCAGAGTGCCAGGGGACCACTTCGGTGGTGATAGTGCGCGGTACAAATGTCCTTTAACATTAACATAAATAACAAATATTAATTCCAGGCCCCAAAGGTTCATTGAAGGAGCTAAACTGGAGAAAGTTGATAATATAAGATACCTGTGCTTTCCTATTTTAGGGAGACCAGGAAAGGCTAATATTACTGAATACTTAACTCAAAAAGCTTGTACATCAGATGTGACATATTAAGTATAAATATTGTAAATATTCTCTTCTTCCCTTGATTAAGTTCTACTTTGGGAAAGTAGTGCTGAAGTTTATTTATGGAATCTAAGTGCTATATTTATGGGTGTTAGAAATGTTGGGCTGGCTCTAAAGCCTGATATGGCCTAGAGTTCTGAACAACCCCAATGCAGTTCCAACGGATGCTATTTTGAATGCGCTTGTGCTGACGTCTTTGTGTTACAGGGCTATTTGGAAATATTAGTCTTTTTTTAGCAACATTTTATCTCCAGTCCCTAATACATTGTGTGAGAATTTTAATGTGATGTTTATACCATGTACAGTTATTGGGGAACATTGTGTCAATGTTTTGTACACTGTTTTAATAACGATAGTGAATAATCCACTCAAGATAAAAGTTGCTTTATACAAAAGGGACTGGTGCCTCACCATGGGTCGCTTTCACGCATCATCCTTTATGAAACAACTTTGGCATGAGCATAAGCAGGTAGAGGTGTCTCTTTCCTTGTTCTAAACTCACAATGAACTTCTCTAGACTAAGATGGAACCTTTTATTGACAAAGGACACGCTTTTGAGAATCTCAACTGCAGTGTCTGGCTGTTGTTTTTGTGGGAAGATTTTGGAACTGGAAATGCTTCAACATATTGTTACCCAGTGCATATTGCTGCCTTACGGATTCCAGAACTCTTAATCTAGATTACCATACAGGCACATTTTGTACTCTGGATTTTGAGATGTTCTGGAGGGCATGTTTGGCAGGGGGTTCGGGTTTCATTGGTTCTGACATTTCTGTGTTTAATGAATTTGCTACAATTGGATGAAATGGAACTGAATATGGATGTTCTTTTTAGGATTTTTTGAAGTATTTGATGAATGAATTGATTATATTTAATGTTTACTTTTGTGTGTTCTAATTGTTAAGGTTAGAACTTGTTTATAGCCAATAAACAAACAAAAAATATTAAGCAAATAAATCAGGATCAGCCATACAAAATAGAACAGAAAAGAGAAGCTACAAGCATACTCATGATAGCGGTCCACTGAGGAGAGCATGCAACTGAATGCTAACGAAAGATCATACGAAAGTCAGGGATTATGTGCCCTTCTCCAAAACACATATTTCATAGATCTATTGCAGTCCATATGCAATGTCACACCCATCATAGGTATTTCCTTTGTGACAGGATCAGTAGCCTGACCCTGTCAAGGGGGGATGGGGAAACCTACATGCCTGGGGACAAAGCCAGAGCCAGTTCGACCCCAGAAAGGGAAGGTGGTAGGTCGTAGGGCCCCAATCCATGCCCCTACATATAGTGCCAGTTTGCTTTCTAACAGTGCCACTGTGAATCACTGCATACCTATCTCACATAACACTGGCCATATCCCAGCATCCCCTGTTGTTAGGGATAATCAAGCAAATGGCCTAAATGAAGCTCCACCGAGTGGCCGCGGACCTGTGAGCCCCAAACAGAAATACAATGAAGAGAGTCTGCTGCGCTATACAGAGCCAAAGTCAACAGCAGATGCCTGCACGTACCCTGAACACTCCAAAGACCTTACACTCAGCTGTGAGAGAGCAGAAGAACGGATCCCCATCCAAACTAACAATCAGACTGGCCTGCGAGGGCCTTACACAAACTAAGACTTGAACACCATGACTCACTAACGTGGCCACCATTGCAAAACCCCTGCAGACCCTCCCACGAGATAGGGGTGGAGGTTTTACCGCATTTTATGTGATGATTGTAACACCTCATGGAAGGGGAGAAGAGAGAAAAATTAGCCTGGGGAACCAGCGGGGAAGGGGGCAGGATAAAAGGAGGCCTGGTAGACAGGAAGATGTGCTAGTGTACTAGAGAGACCCCTGACCGGCCCATAGGATCAGATTTTGCTCTGTACTACTTTAAGGCGAGATAGCTGCACCTTGAGGTGGATGGGGGTGCAGGTATATTACTCCAACACCAATCAATAAGGACAACTCAATGGTTTGGCAAAGGAGAGTCCATTTAATGACCAGTACAAAACACGGGGAAACATGCAGATCAACAGTGATGCGATGGCCCGTCTCGTTCAACTCTCAACAACTTCATGCAAACATAACAGTTATACCCAAAATTCGTCATCATTGAAATGTAACACTCAAAAGTTGTCATGCAATTCTATTGGTTGGAAAAGGTAACTTAAATATAGGTGCTATTTTTGTATATGGTAACAGAGTGGGAATTGGATAAACATTATCAAGTGGGCGTCTAAGCCCTTACTTCAAAAATGACTACAGTGGACGTCATGAAAAGTACAATGTCCCATTTGGTTCTACTATCTATTGGACCCTAGATTATTTGGTCCATTGTGATTGGGTTGGCTTTAACCCCATGCATACATTTCCACTTTAATTAGCAGCATGCAGAATGATCGACCAGGTGCAGGATGCCCCAAGATTCACCCAGCCTCCATTCCATCAATCAGTAGTTTAGTGCCCATGTGTCAATTAGTTGGCTGTGGTCGGCCTCGAAACTCTAGCTTCATGACAGTAAAAGTTATGGTATCTTCTGTCTGGGTGACAGCCAGGCGTAGGTGCCTCTTCTCGCTCGGCTGGTCACGTGCTACCACACCGTGAATCTGCTTAGTTTTCCTTCTATTTGTGCATTTAATTCTTGTTCGGCTCGCCACCTGCCTGGGCCTCCTTATCTCGGCCTTCCTGAGATATGCTGTTCTGTTTTTAAGTTTCGATTCCCCGAAGCTACTGTCCGCCTCCCTCTCTTGATCTGACCTCGACTTCCCAGGCACGAGCTGCTCTTGCTGAGTTTCGATTCAGCCGTCTCTGCTCCTTTTAACTGGAATACGAATCCTGTCCTGTTCGACCCCTAGTAACCTGGGTTATTCTGCTTTTGTGTAAAGTGAACTCACACTTATATAGTGCTTCATTGAGGTAGATATATATATAGGTGGCGCTTGCCGCTCTATTCTTCTAATAAGCATAGCAAGCCGCACCACTTTCTTAGCTTCTTGCGGTTACAAGCATATGTACAGGCGTTAGCTGATTGAATATCTTCATCCTGCTTTTACAGTTTGTTTCTTTATACTTCAACATTGTCTCTCCATCTAAGTTCACGATATCCTTATTCATGGTGTTTCGTCTCTGTGTGTCATCTTTTGTTTGTCGTTTCTTTCATCTGTGAGCCTGTGTGAGCCCTTGTGACATCACCATTCGTCTTCAATTAAGGCCTTTTGAGTTTCTTCTGGGACAGTGTTTAAGAAATCTTTATTTTGTTTCATTTGCTGGTAGGGTGTTCTCAATGTATACCTTACTGTCCATGGTTGTCTGGTTATTGGTACTTCAATAGGTATTGTTCTTCTAATGGGCACTGGGCACAGCCCTAATGTGGCTCTCTGCTGGTTTATTTGTTTATCATACATCACATATCTCGGTGTGAACGTTCCTGGTACTTCAAAATGGGCGACTGGAGTACAGGCTACATTTGGGACCTCCTCTACACTATGCTATGTTATGTTCATTTATACTGCGCACCACTATCACCCACGGACAGTCTACAGTGTTTGTGTTGGTGTGTGTGTCGTGTTATGTTGGGGTGGACTGTGGTTGTGTGCACTGGTTAGTTTTATCCATAAGGGGTCCAGAGTTGTGAATGGAATGTTGATGTATTTCTATCTATTGTGTTGGTGTGTAATTGTGTAGTTGACAGTGTAATGGATTATGTGTCAGGGGGTTCCCTCTAGGTGTGCTTCCAGAATCTCAGCGAGATGGTAGGGTGTGAACATTAGATTGATTCTTGTTGTTTATGTGTAGTGTGGCTAGCCCATGGTCTAGTATAGTGGCATTAGTTATGTTGGAGGAGTAGAAAGGTGAGATCGGTTAGTAAATCGGTCGGTTTGGTGGAGCCTCTGGTGTGACTCTTTGGTGGCCGCTTGATTGTATCTACCAATGTTCTTGGCTGTAGATCATCTGCCCATCTCACATCCTCTCTAGGTCTCGACTGATTTCCCTTGCAGTTACAGGCACAGGTGTGTGGTGTGGTTGTTCCGATGAGGTCAGAAGAGATGAAGGCAGACTAAGAGGCCATGTGGAGGAAGAACGGTGCAGAGGAGTGTGGAGGAGGATTATTCACGCAGTGTGCAATTGAGGTATTGATTGGAGAGAGAACATTGTACCACCTATATGCTGGAAGCCTGAAATTGTTCCATGTTTGACACCAGCAGTTGTGGCCATTATGCAGTGAATATTCGAGAAAAGATATCCACTGAGAAAACCCTGACAAATGTATACCCGAACTGATGGCAAACCAATGGAGGAACGCCCCAAAAGAATATGAAAAGAATGAAAGAGAAGCTGGTGACGTCACAAACGACGAGTGTGACTCACAGAGAAACTGGCTAAAGAGGAGAATGTATGGACCTTATAGAAACTGATGATGAAGTAAAGAATCAAGTAAACCTTAATGCGAAAAGAAGATTGCACGTGTGAGAAGCACTGCAGAAAATGCAAGCCGTTCAATAACTTTACAGATGCTGTAACGCAAGTAGATCAAGAAATCTTAGACGCTGACTATAAGTAGTGAATACACTGCAGGCAGAGCCGCCATTGTATAGAAGCTGGAGATCTGTGTCACAAATTTAATAAGCCCAGACCCATGGAGAGAAAAGTCGAGGGCTGTGTTGCAGCAAGAAGTAGCCAAGATGGTGGAAAAGTCTGGAAAGGCTGTCTGGCCTGGTGTCAAGGCTGAAGCAGCCAAGACTGGTTATCTATTCTTGAAGGTGGTGAACGTGAGATGCTGAATCATCCCTTGTTAAGGTGCAAAGATAGAACACCATGAGTGCCAAGTTTTATTCATTTAAGACAATTAAATGTTGCAAAATTGACCAAATCGTGGTCTCCTGTCATGTGAGCAAAGGATGGAAATAGAGTTGCGCGAGGAGTTCTACAACAACTATAGTGTGTGCTCGCACTCCATTATATTCCCAGGGACAAGTTCAAAGACAATCTTCATGGCAGAAGGCATGGGTGATGAGAGATGTTGGGTTAATTGGGTGGGGAGGTACAGTCAAGTCCACCTCCTGGCTCCTGGGGTTTGAGCTAGCATGCTGTTAAGTGAGCCAAATGTTCCAGACTGGCACAAGCATGCCAACCCATTGTAGAGGGTCATATAACGAAGGGCCTTATAGTTTGAGAGCCAATGATATACCGTGTACCTAACAGTGATGAAGATGACTTGCACTAGAGTTGAGCATAAGTTGTCTACCTGACAGCAGATATCCAATCATAATCCAACCCCTTATACAAAGTATGCGTAGATGTTCCCTTTGATCCTATCATAATCCCTCGTAGGTTTTTCTATTTGCCACATAGTATGATGTCATGCATGATGCATTTTTACTATATAAATGTGATTTTTTGTAATATGAATTGAGAGCTCGAACAAACGTCTGTTGATGTCCGTTGTAACTCCCTGTTTTTGATAATTGTTAATAAAACAGAAACCTATTCCATCTTCCTGAGTTGGCTCGATTATTTGGTCCCAGAGTTATTGTGCATCCCATCCATTGCATGCACGTTACCCAAAAGGGCTCTAAGCTCAGTGGTAATGGAAGAGATTAACCGCATATGTGAGTGGATTGGTAGGAGAGAGTAGGGAGTGAGTGATAAGAGAAATGGGAGAGTGAAAGGGGGTGATTGATGGAGAAGGCATGGGATACATTTTAGTGGTGTGGAGAAGGGAGAGTAGCATTGGTGTGGAGAGGGGCTAGTATTAGTGTAGCAAGGGAAGAGTATTAGTGGATTGGAGAGGGTAAGGAGTAGTAGTGGTTTGGAGTGGGGAGAGTAGTAGTGAGTAAGATGAGAGGCAGGCGGTAAACCGTAAAGAGAGTGGGTGAGAGAGGAATTTTGCAGGGATAGTAGAGAGAGTATGAGATAGTGAGAGAAGAATGACGGTGGGTGGAGTAGGAGGGAGGAGAGTAGAAGGAGAAACGGTGAGTGGTAGCGAGATTTAGGCAGAGGAATATCAGAGCCTGGAAGGACCAGAGAGGTTGAAGATCTGAGTGCCCGAAAGGCACAAACTGTAAGTCACTCCTCTGGGGAATTCATTGGATACGAACCCCTAGATTGTTCCATGAGGAAGCTTTGATAGATAAGGCATTTGCCTTAAGGCCCTCACCAGAAGGAAGACAGCTTGTAGATAGTAGGGGTTACTGATCTCTGGTACCAGTCTGGGGTTGAGAGTCCTATGATATAGGGTGAGGCTGCCCCGTGCTAGGTTAGAGAGGGTCATAGAACCATTAGGCATCTATGCTGAATAGTTAACACACACCCTTGATCAGACTCTGGGAGTAGGTGTGTTCTTGAGGCCATCTGTGATACTAGTCCATGATTCATGTTAACCCCTGAGCTTCCTTGACAAATTAGTCCGATGGTAATCACTGCATACCACATAGTTTTCCCTGCACTTGGAAAGGACTTTATTCACACATACACATTTACTTATTGTTTACTAAGAATGTGTCTACCATCGCGCCACAGTCCTCAGGGTGCGCACACAACAAAAGAAACTGACAACTGGACAGATAGATTAAAACAATGCGAGGGAGATTAGCCGGGACAGAACACATGACTCAGAGGAGGGGATCCGCAATCAGAAAAAGTGTACAGGAAACAGTGAGGACCAGCGCATTTTTTGTATGCGTGTTTCACATTAAGACCCTTGGAATCTCCCAGACGGGTAATAATGTCCTCAAGCTGTGACACATTTGTAAAATGCATATGCCAGCATTAACATGCACGCTGTTGTCAGTCATCAGCAGGTTGTGATGAATGCAATTAATGAAGATTATAAAGGGACAATCAGGAAACGTATGTTTTCCCCATGTGCCCATTAGCTCTGATGGTTTAATTCAATCAGCTGCTGCTTCCGAACCACAAGGGCCGCAGGAGGTAGCCAGAGAGACAGCTTGGGGAATCGGGGGGGAGGGGGGGTGGGGGGATCCAAAAACATGTTGCCCTAGACACACACACAAATCATATTTCCGAAGGGGTGACACAATGCCATGGTCCAGCCGTGGCTGTTTCTTTTTTACTTTCCTGCCGTAGTTCCCGTAACTTAAGATGTTTGTGTTAACTTGCATTTCTTTGTTATTTTACTAGAGTGATGCTAGGATATTCCTCTGGGGTGGCTTGATTTTATAAACTGCCATGATGCATTCTATTTTGTACCATTGCCAGGCAATCCTTCCCTGACATTGTACCATTGCCAGGCAATCCTTCCCTGACATTGCTGTACTGGACAGTTTGTTCAAATGCCATTTCTGAGCTAGGAAAGGTACCCAAGAGTCATCAAGGATTTTAATCCCTTCAGGCCATGACAATGAACCCGGCAAGGCTTTCCAAACTCTCTTTCTCTAATTCTGGACAAACTAGAATAGGAATAATTTTTCGCATCTGAATATTGGATGACTCGAGGTCCTGCCTACATTCCTGAAATGTTCAAGGTCATCCAGGGCTCTGCAAGGAATGGCATTCTACCACCATCCCCCACTTAGGCCTTCAGGGCATTGGGCCCGTTGTAACTTGTTTTATGTTTATGTTTATTAGGTTTATACAGCGCTTTAATCCAAAGTGCTTTACAATATAACAACAAGGTACAATAATGGAAGAAGCAAGTTAACAATCATGAGACAAACCAGCGAATCAATATGTAGAACAGTTTCCTTGGATAGTGGAGGCGAGGGAAAGGTGAGAAGGAAGGGGGAGGAGGTAGTAAAGGGAAGAGGAACAATAATTCAAATATGTGATTTAAGGTCAAGTGGATGTGAGAAGGAATGTCCTTCATCTTGCCCTGGAAATAGTACATGTTTTGAAACTATTTTCCGTGTCCTCGGGGAGTGCCTGGACAGCCATGGGGAGAAGTGTTGGAGCGGGGAGCCATAGGTGTCCTTTGGCAGATGGGAGCCGGCTAGTTTGAACCTCCAAAGTGACCCATAAGTATTTGGAGGTCACCAAACCCATGGATTAGTGAACCACCAAGATTGACGGTTTACTTTTGCAGAATTATACCTGGAAACCTATCTCCCCTCATTGCACTCTCCCTTGAACGCCCATCCATGGAGATTTTAGAAATTGTAAACATTTGTGAACTGCCATACACAATAAGTTGCACAATAACTGTACACAAGGACCCCTTCCAATGAATTATGCTTTAATTCCATGTTGGACATCTGTAAAACCTCATAATGAGAATATTCTTTTGATTGTAAGAATTGACTCTACTGCTTGCCAGAATTGATAATACAGATTTTATCCCAAAGGCTGCAACATTTCTAGTTAGTTATGTGACTAATGAGAAGACAGTTTAGGCCTAAATAGCATGTTTTTCCATCTGCAGCTGATCAAAGTAAGACATCATTATAATGTCCTCCTGCATATCTGTGATTTTATAATCTGTGTTTGCTTTCCCATGCGTGATGTTTATTGTCTTACCTACCCAGATGCCAGGCCCCTATTTAATTGAGCATTCTGTGCACTCACTTCTTATGTCCCCGGGGAGCTATTGACCCGAGAGAAGGCCAGACACCCCTCAAAGGTGTCAGACCTCACTTTTCCAACATCCACTTTTGAAGCATTCCTTAAAATCTAAAGAGCCAGATGCAAAAACTACCGAATTCACCTGCAGTCATTAATCCAAACAAACAGAAAGATGAATCCTCAAAAACAATGGCTTTCCACGTTGCCCTGGATAAACTTCCAGCAGCAGTTCAGTTCATAAAGCTGTACACAGTGTGAGGGTGCAGAAGTAAGGCTTGGACACAAAGGTGGCATGTTTTTGGGCAGGAACATTTTTTATATGAAAAGAAGTTGGGAAATGCTCTCTGTCCCTAAGACTAAGAGGGGTTTGTAAGGAAGGCATGGTATTAAACAGCAAGACAGACACAAGTGACCACAGTTCAAGAGTGTTTATTGAACTTCAATTTGGTTTGAAAAACGCCGTTCTAATCCTAAATCTACAGATGGGAGCAAGCTACAACCATCAAATAATAATAACGCAGTCCAAGTGGTGTCTTGTCAAAGTAAAAGGGCCTATACTAATAAATCTATTGCCAATCCTTACTTCTAAATACAGATGGTGTGTGAAACAATGTTATACAAAAATAAAGTGTTCAAGAAATGATATGTCAGGATAGTTGAGCTGTTAGCTTCCCTTCCCCCATCGCGCCTTGAAACACTTGTGCATAGGCGTGTTATAAATGCCATATCATATCATATCACGTTTTCAGGACGGGACAAGGCAGCACACTCGAACTTAGCACATACTCTGGCTTTTCTAGCACGAGGATGCAGTTCTAAATCTCAGTATCAGGGCCTTCTGTGTCAAAGTTTCTTTGCCATTCAAAGTCTCTTATTTCAGAGGGCCTGATGTGCCAAACATTCAAAGTTCCTTTCTCTTCAGGAATCTCCTATGGCCAACTTCTCTGGTGATTCACTGTTCACCCCGGGTGCCCCTCTACTGGGCTCAGACTCGCTTTTGCACAAAACGTTCAATTGGTCTCCCTCTGCCAGGCTCGTACCACATATATCTCACTTTTCAAACTTTCTTAAATATATCAAGATCGAAGATTTTAGACTGTGCGCAGGATTTTGCTTGACCCATTTCAGGACCACTTCGAATCACAACTCTTTGTTGTCTTCTTAATATTTTCTTTACTACATCAAAATCAAAGACTTTCGACTGTGTGCAGGATTTTGCTTTACCCGTTGCAGGACCACTTTGATTCCCAATTCTTTGTTCCCTTCTTAATATATGCCCACTTCTTAGTTGGACAGTTACAGAGATTTTCGAGTGCTGAACCACTCTGTCAAATGTATTCTATCAAAGCCTCTTCAGAGTTCAAACACTCATCAACAGTTCAACTTTACTTGTGTCTTTTATCACACACGTTTTAACAATGTTCATTCCAGCTCTCACCAGACAATGTTGCTGCTTTCAACCTTGGCTTCAACACAGACCGGTCTTGTATCGCTCTCCCAATTCACCGGCTGTGTTGATTTCACTGAGGCTGCTTTGCTCTTGGAGCCAAAAACAGTACCATAGCGCTTTCTCCCCGCCTTGATTAGCGATGCGGGAGGGCCCCGGGTATCCCTGACACACAATACATGATTCTTCAGCTTGGTTACCTGGTCTTATGCTTTCTGCTCTTGAGAGTTCTTGAAAGTAAAAGTCCTTGTCAGAAAGGTCAGAAAGGTCAAGGGAACTTCCCTTAATGGAAGTCAGGTGTGAGTGTTGGTCAGTAATTGCCTAACCTCGCCTGACCATTGTATTGGGACACATCAGGTATACTGCTCGGATGTTAGTCTGTTTTCTCCCAGAGTGGACTGTCCATGTGAAAGTATTTGTGCGGGAAAGGGGGGGGGTAGAGTTCCTACGTATTCTATCTGATAGGATGGTGTAAAGGTGTTACAGGAAAGAGAGGGATACCGCATCACACCATCCAGTCTCCCACTCCCCGAGGACCCTCACCCAGATGATCCTCCCACACTGGTCCTCCCCCAGGGTCTGGATCCAAAGGCGATGGCCGTGCCCTGGCCACCTGAGAGAGAGATCTGTGGGGACTGGTGGGCGAGACACCTTCTGGTTTCTCACAGGTTTCACTGCCTCTAAGAAAACGAATGAAACTGTCAGAATGTCCAAATTATAAAGTCCATCCCTGTTAAGTTTGAAAAGGCCTACTTCTGTCCCAAACACTAATAACATAAACTAACTGTGCAAGAATGATCTCTTCTCAAAGTAAAGGTGTTCTTGGTGAGTCCAATAAACAGAAAACTTCCCAAACTCTTGGGTATAAATAACAAAGCTATAGTTTCCAACAATAGGGCTGTACACCTTTCCCCTAGATTCCATATTCTCATGCTCTTCTCCTTTTAGGGACCTTGCTCGCGTTCTCCTCCTCCACTCATGGCTACCCTCCAGCTGGTTTTCGCTCTTCTTGCTGCTATCTGCTTTGCTGGTTTCCTCCTTGGAGGACGGTACACTCGAGTATCGTTCTGTGGGGGCTCGTCCTCTGGAGGCTTGTTCTCTTTCATCAAGTCAGATGTTTAATGTTTAAACTCCTGCATTGGGAAAGGGAGTTGCTTTGGACCAATTGCGTTTGCTGAAAAACTAGAGTGCTCATTCTGCTTCATGATAGTGATCTTTGGACTCCTGATCGTCTTCCTCTTCTCAGTATATGTTAAAGATTCAGATATGAGATATCATGCATAATCTAAGGTTGGAGCCCTGTCAAGTATATTTGATTGACTAGGCTGCCAATAATAGATATTAGCCTTATCACAAGGAGGGAAGGGAGGATTTAATATTGGAGAGGGGGTTTGGGGTACTACTGCGGGAGCATACCACGTTCTCTGAAGCTAGTCATCCTAATCCCCAAGGGGAGCCCTCTCCAATGTGATTCACCCTCGGTGCACCACCCCCAGGGGAAAGGTTCCCTCTTAGAGGAGAAGGGACAACATCCTCATATTCAACACAACAGCCATTTTCCAACTTGTATATGAAACAAAATGCATAGGCTACAGGAAGACAACTTTTGTGGAAACATAATGTATTTATTCCCCAGAAATCTATCCTGACCATAGTCCTGAAACAGTAATTCCCTGAACTGCAACACATTCATAGAACCACTCATGTAAGGACCAACACCACCAGAACTATAAATGTGCAGGCATTATTACTATTAACTTAATGGAGAAAACAAGTCTTCCGATGCCCTGAGACATTGATCCTACAGACCATAAATTACATGACAGTCTACTGCCAGAATACACAGGCACATATTAAAAGGTAAGTCATCTGTCTTCGATCTACAGACATAGAACAATCCTTCAGGTTTATCGTTATCTCAATAGAATCTAATATATCTGAGTTTCTGAAACATAATGAAGAAGAGTAGGCACCAGTGCTCCGAAGACATTGTGCTTCAAGATATTAGATAATATAAAGCTCAATTCTCAGACAACGCAGATGCATCTCAGGATGTCAGTCATACTCATGCCTCCCTTGCATACACAGACAATCCTTCCTTGGTTACCTTCATTCTTTATCATTATATCAAAGTACTATTCTGGCTGCCTTTCAGAAAAAATAATGAAAAGATAGTCCTCAGATTCGTGGAACTTCTTGGCATTTTAGTCCTTAGAGTTAGTTCTATGCACAAAATATGCAGACGCATGTTAGGAGGTAAGTCATTCTCATGCATCGGCACACAGTTCTGGGACAATGATTGCCTTAGGATGAGGAGGGAACAGAAATAGAACACCTTCAGTATAAAGCTAAACATATTCTCATTCTGAAATGATCAGCACACATATGAATGCATTTCAAATGGCATTAAGAGAACCCTACAAGAATACATTGGACCCTACAAAAATATGTTGGAATTGATGTTAATGATCACGGAGGAGGAAGATGGCATCTGGGGGTGGAAGAATTGAAAGTGTAAAAGCCAAAGAGGAAGTTTAACAAGATTAAAGAAGTGGCTGGCACCCTTATGGATTGCAACCTAAGGGCCTGCAATGGCAGGTTTAGGGGGATTCCCCTGCAAGTAAGACTTTTTGCTTGGGTAACCACACAAGCCACATCGACTATATTCTGGTCAACCTTGAAGCATGGGTTCTGATAAAGAACGTTACCGTGCTCCAACGTTTTGATAGTGACCATTTTTCTTTGAGAATTACAATAGATGGTTCTTTTGTTGGGGACAAACAGGAGAATATCTCCAGTTTGAATGTGGCCCTTAGATTGACAGGGAACGCTAGACGTAGCATAAAATGGGCGAAGCTGGACTTTGATGTCCTGTTGTTACAGATCTATGATCACTTACTTCCAGCTCTGGAAGCTTTCTTTGTGCTAAATGCTGATAAATGGGCAGAGATAGTGGATGCTCACGGGAAACTCCATAACAGCCTAGGTGGTTTCTTTACAAAATCACACACGGATGTTACCTGTCACACACAGCAAAGGACTCCCTGGTACCATGGAGACTGCTATCGCGCAAAGAGCCACCTGATTTACCAAGCTAAAAGAGTATCACAAGAGGTGGTGTGTGTGTTATGATAGACCAGTAATAACTATTGTAGGCTCATGAAAAAACAAAAAAACAGCATTTGCCAAGGAGGAATGGGATTTCCTAATGGCTGCAATCAAAGCAGAGGATAACTGAAAGTACTGAGTAATAATGAGCACAGGCCGTTGGGAGGATTGCAATTCCTGCCAGGGCTATATCTCGGCAGAAGCATGGGTAAACCACTTCACGGATCTCTATCATGAAATTAGCAAATCTATAGCTGGCTTGTGAAGAGGCAGCAGGGGCAACGGAGTATTCCCCCTTAGTATTCTTAGGAGAGGAAATAAGATTGGCTTTATGCATTCAAAAATTTGGCAAAGCTCCGGGCCCAGATAGGCTCCCAATCAATTTCTATGCTTCACAGCCTAATATTTGGATTCCGTATTTCCACAATCTATTTAATGCAGCATTAGAATATAATGTTGTGCTTCCAACATGGACAAATGCAGAAATGGTACCAATTTTGAAAAAGTGGTGCATGGATTGTGAGAAATCTTAAGGTATCTCCCTAGCTAGTCCACATGGATTTGTCAGCAAGGTGGCCAGGACACGGCCATCGCTATTGGATGCAATTCCTGGGTGTAGTAGACCAGTGAGGGAGGATCACCTGAATGGGTGGGTTCTTGGGGAGTGGGAGTGGGACACTGATGGGTGAGAGGCGGTAGCCCCCTTCTTTCAACACCTTTTCCCCATCCTATCACATAGGATATTCCAAAATAATGCCCCCCTTTCCGTCACAAACACTTTCGCACAACACAAAAGACAATTGAGTAACACCAGAGCCGTTTACCTGACATGTCCCAATACAAGGGTCAGGCAAAGTCAAGCAATTGACCAGAATCACACACACTTGACTGCCCTTTCCCTTCCGCACAGGGATAAAAGGTGGAGCACAAGAGCACAGAACAAGCAGGGCAGACAGCATGACGTAAGAGCTAACTCAGAATGCCAGTTCAAGAGGAGGAGGTAGATGAAGCATACTGAGAGGGTGACAAGAAGAGAAGCGACCTTGCCCTTTCCGACCAAGGCCTGCGAAACCTCTGCAGAATGAATTGTAAGACTGCGAACAATAGCCAGCGTGTGTTGCAGCAGATGTCAATGGTACATGAGACCCTCCTCCACTGATTACCAAACCAGGTAGAGACGATTGTCTCTGTCGTACCAACCTTGACTCCAAAGAGAAAGAAAGCCAAGCAGTTCATCCCAGCCGGTGAGTCGAGGAGAGAGTCGATAAGAAATCAAACTGTGTTGAACAAAAAGTAGCAAATGGCTAATTTGAACTGTGCAAGGCTTTAAAAGCTATTGATGGAAAAGGGGGAAAACCAGCAGCAGAAGAGTCTGGCACAATGTGGGTGCTCACACAGGAACCTATGGGCGATTATCCGATGGTAGAAACTATCGTAACCAGAAGGCTTTGGGAAAAGGCGAAAAGAAGTCGAAGTGGTCATACAGGGGACTTGTAAAATCCTCTGTATAGTCGAAAGTCTTTGACCAACAGATGATTGTGAAGCAGAGGGAAATTAATCCCGCTTGGTGAAATTAGCGCATGAACAGTGTGTTGCAAAGGTTATGATATGATATGATAGTTTATTTATAACGTGCTTAATACCCAGAGGTTTCTAAGCACGGACCCGGGGATCGAACCTGTGTTTCTCTGTGTCGTCTTGCTTCCAAGTTTGGCAAGAGTGAACCCCGCAGAGGGATGTTAACAAGAAGGGGCAAAGCCTGAAGTCCCATGAACAATGTGTTGACAGGAGTGAACCCGACCGAGGGATGTCCACAGTGAATTGTTTAAGAAGACATTAGGATTCGTGAGTGCAAGAAGTATTGTAAGGCCAGGGGAAGTGGGTTGTCCCCTTAGCATTTGGATTTGTGCCTGACCAAGGGATATCCAGGGGTGAAAAGTTATCACCCAAAGTCTATTTGGAGAGGATTTTTTGTTTGTTTCGTTGAAGGCAAAAGACTTCTTATTGAAAAGAGAGTTAACCATTGAAGAACCTGATAATTGGTACGGAACTGTCGGCTCGTGCTAGCAAAGCTCCAGCATGTGCTGTGCTCAGGAGATCTACTTTGTCCCTTGCGCAAAACGTGGGGAAGGGAGACCCCTGGCCATCACATCCTGACTTATTATTTGTGAACACTTCTTTCTTTATTGAAAACTCTATCCCACACTCTTTCTGTAATTAGTTTTAAAGGATTTGGCAATATTTCTTTTTTAGTAGGATGCCACAAAGACTGCCTTATTTTTCATTTGATGGTTGAAGCTTGCTCGCATCTTAGGTTTAGGTTTAGGCTAGGCGTTTTTCCACCATGCATTTACAGTTTAATAAACACCCTTGAACTGTGATCACTTGTGTCTGCCTGAACTGTTGCCACCATGAGTTCCTTAAAGAACCGACCAAGCAACTACAGGCCCATCTCTCTATTAGACTGAGGGTGCAAGGTATTTCCCAGGGCTGTTCTTGGATGTGTGAAAGGAAATCCTAAGTCATCTACAACCTGGCTTTCGCACTGCTCCCTCCACAGTTGACCAGAGTCTAAGGCTTCAACTCCTTTGCAATAAATATACACAATTTACGAAGATGTGTAGTTATGCTGTTTTTATAGATCTGTGAACAGCATTTTATACGGTGCCAACGGCCATTTTATGGAGTACTTTATATAGATTTCAGATGCCGATAAGCTTGCTAAAGGGTATTCAATCTATGTAAACAGAAAATAAGGCTGTGATAAGGTGGGTCAATTATTTATTTATCGTGCACCGAAAACCCACGGCCATCAGGGTGCAAACATTGACACAGACAGACAAACAGATAAGACAGGACAGATGGATCCTAGGTGTTGGTGGTAGGGCTCATGGTAAATTTAGTTGAAAAGGTTGTTTTTAAGGCTTTACAAAATGCTCTTGTGTTATCTTCCAGTCTGAGTGCAAATGGCAGAGATACAGAATCTGGCAGCACACACAGGGAAGGACCTGCCCCATCCCTTTCATCATCTGTGGCTCGAACAAGACACCAAAGCTGCATCGGATGAGCAGAGTGCTCATATGGGTGAATAGTGAGTGATTAGAGCTTTAAGATATTGTGGCGCATTCCTGTAAAGGCACTGGTGTACTAAGGTGGCCGCTTGGAAGTTAATGCAGCTTTGGACCGACAGCCAGTGAAGAGCTTTCCTGTGGTCTGAAATATGTTCTCTTCTCTGAATCCTCTTGATGATCCGTACGTCATCGGTTTGAATAGTCTGATATTTCTTGAGACATGAAGCACCAATTAACAAGGCGTTACAGTACTCTAGTCTGGAGAGGATGACATCCCGGGCAATGATTGCACAGTTGGTTTTGAACAGGAAGGGTTGTATGTTCCTAAGCAGATGAAGATAGTACTTGCAGTTCCCATCAATCTGATTTACAAAGGCCTCTGATTTTAATGAGGCTTCCAATTGGATGCCAAGTGTTTTCACTTTACTTTGAACAGGGATGGTACAGTCTTTTATTTGAACATTTTTGAAGTCAGGTGTGAGTTTAGACAGAGATGATTGTGATCCAAAGATGAGACACTCTGTCTTGTTCCCATTTAAGCAAAGCCAGTTCATAGACATCCAAACCTCAATTAGGTTGTACATATTGAGAAGATTAGAGGAGTGTAGGGCGTAGTTACCACTGACATCACATACGAGCTGTGCATCATCGGCGTAATTTGTAAAGAATATGCCTGAGTTCTCTAGGCGTATACAGAGCGGCCTCAAATACAGATTAATAAACTGGGGGGACAAGCATGCACCCTGGGTGACACCACACCCAATTGTAGTTGCCGATGACAAGGCCTCATACCAATAAATTCTGGACACCCGGTCTGAGAGAAAGGATTTAATCCACTTGATGGCCTCCTTGGAACAATTCCCTGAGTGACTCAGGTTGCGATCGTGGTCCAGCAAGTCGATAGCCACTGGCAGGTCCAGCAGCACCAGAATCCCAGCTTTCCCATCATCCAAGATTTTTAGCATATAAGACTGAAGGTTGACCAGTGCTGTCTCCATACTGTAAGAGGGTCTAAATCCAGATTGGCAATTGTGTAAAATATGATATGCATCCGCAAACGTTCACAATTGAAGCGTCACAAACTTATCAAGGATCTTTAGAAGAAAGTTGCAGTTTGTGATTGGCCTAAAACTGCTAGGATCCTTGGGGTCCAGTCCCAGCTTTCTGAGAAGAGTAGTGATCGTAACTGCGTTGATAGATGCTGGAACTGAGCCATCATGAAAAGAGGCATTTATGATAGCTGATATCTAGATGTAGTGTCCCTGAAATTCACAAGAGCACTATGCATGAAGTTGCGTCTTGGCATATTGCCAGTGGCTGCACTTTGCAACAAGTGGTATCCCAATACCAGCCCTATGTGTCCCTTCTGTCTGACGGCTATGGAAAGCTGCATCCATTTTGTTCTCATATGCCAGGTTATTTAGATTTAAGGGAAATAAATACCTAAAGCCCCTCTTTCGAGAGAGGCAGGTAAGAAATACGAGGGAAGCTAAATGGCTATGCAAATGGATATTTCCCATCTGTGAAAGGTACAGTGAGCAAAAAGCGTGTGCTGCAAACTCTCATCTCAAAACAGGTTGTCATACCATGTTCTTTCTGGAGAGGAGCGTCTGCTACCTTTTTTGATGTATGTATACATAATACATCATCCTTTACAAAATCATTCGGCCCACCCTTATACATGACGAACAAGCTAGGGTTCAGTAATTGACAGCTATCCATGTAACTTCAGTCAGTCTAAACATTAGTATTCTAGCAAAGGCTGCCAAGACAGTTTTCTGTTATGGGGAACACGGGGCACTGGCGCAGGGGAAGATATCATGTTCTAGCAGGGAGACATTCCAACCAACGTTATCTGTTCGCTCGGCTCATGAGCAAAGGGTCAGACAGTTCTGAGGAAGAGAAAATACCATCCTTCGTGAAGGAGCACCGTTAGTTGCATATAATTCACATTTAACTTCCTTTTACAACAGCGCTTGCAAGACAAACCGGCACCTGCGCTACTGATTGGGAACGGCTCTTGCACAGCTTCAAGTCCTCAGTGAGAGGAAAACAATGTATTTCTGCACAGCTCTACATTCCTGCCTACGTTAGCATTCAGAGTTCACGCTGTGGTCTCACACCTTGTGTGGATCTGAAGCATACAATATATTTGCAAAGCGTTACAAAAAGAAAATGGCCGGCATCTACAAAATGGACTCCCAATGGTCACATTCAGGTTTCACGGTTTGCAATGTTTGTCACATGATGTGATTTGCTTCTGACCAACATACTATTCATCTCATTCGGGCTATGCGATTTCATTTACGGTATAACATGATGAGCGAGGGTGGTAGAGAAAAGGAAAAAGTTAGTAGGTTTTAGAGAAGGTCCCTGGATATTGTGCAGCTATATTGTTTTCTTTTTGTAAGGCATTCACTTTTGCATTGGTGTGCAGTTAGATTGATTGATGGGACAAAACTAAAAGAAGGCAATAGTTAGTATAGTAGAAATTATTGTGTAGGGGTTGGGCTGTTTACTGTCGTTGGAGTGGGCATTATATAGAGGGGCTAGCTATCGGCTAGAGTTTATTGGGTATCCTGGGTCCTCCTGATCGGTTAGGCAAATTTGTGTGCATCTCAGTCTTTGGTTAGTCCAAGGTACTTTGACTCAGTTCAGGGTCTTCTTCCAACCCTAGGAATCCCCTGATTCGTAAGTCCACACCAGGAACTCTCACTGGGTCCCCCAAAAACGGATCTTGTGATATTTTCTCCAGTTAGCTACCTCCTGATTTTACCCCTCCCTGAGGTCTTGGGTTTCACATCCTCCCTTGGTGTTTAGTTTCTCTCACCCTGCCATGAGGTTTGGTTTCTCTTGCCCTGCTTGGGGTCTGGTATCTCCCGTCCTGCTTGGAGTCTGGAATGGCCTTTCCGACCTCCTCCCAGTTCCCTGGAGTGACTGTGTGCCTTCTGTCTCCATCATTCAGTGCTCCTCTGGGTAGCTCTTCACGAAGGCCTATGCAGATTCTCCCTTCCAAATTCTTCTGAGTATTCTGCATCTGCTGGAGCTGGTGCTCTCTTCCCACTGCCTTCCTGTGGGGCTTTAACGTGGGTTCCTTGTCATGCTGCTCGTCTGCCACTCAGTCAGTTCCCACTGTTTGAAATTCTCCTTGGCCGGAATTCTCCAATTCGTATCTAAGCAAGGACATTCAGCGTTCCACTGGCTCAGCTTGATGTGCCACGCCAGGCGTGTCCTCATTTCTTCCTGTCACATCTCCTAGGAAGAGGTTTCTCCTTGTCTGCACCTCAGCGGGTTACCTTTCTCCGTTGTTCCAAAGCTGATTGTTTCTTTATCCTCTCCACAGGAGGGGCCTATATCCCGCTCTCCTTTCTGAGATAAGGATGGTGCCTGAAAAGAGTCAGAAAGCATAAAACTATTAGGCACTTGAGACAAGGGAGGACAACATATAACCCTGTTTAGGGATGGCCTGTCCTCTAAGGGACCGCCCGTGTGATCTCACTTGCCCTGTTCCCTAGGGGGTGTTAAGCTTAACAGACCCACCTCCCTAGTCCCAAAGGGGCTGACTTCCTCTTAGGGAGAGGGGATGAATTCCCTTTATTCGTCACAGCACTCATACACACATAGCGCAATACACACAGACATCAAGTTTGGAATGAACAGTGAAACACAAACATTTTTTTAAAACGTGGAAATCAGTGGGAAAATATGTTTCCCTGTTAAATGCAAACTCCCTCACACTGTAAACATAATCTTAAATAACATTACAACACACATGTACAACACAGACTTTTATATTAGGTGGTTTCCATCAGTGTTGTTGTTAAAGTGAAGTTGTGGTGTAGTGTAAGCTAAGATTTAATGTATAGTTCGATTGACATTGTGTGTGTTAGGGAAATACTTCATTTGGACAGAGTGCACATTATCGTTGACATTCCCATTGTGACGTCATCTGTTTTTGGTAGTAACCTACTCTATTTTTTAAATACTTTATTTTTTCCCACTGATTTCCTGTGCATATTAATGGCAGGGCTTTTCTCTGTTGATACCCTGAAAGTAGCCCCTGAATACCTTGCCAGAGAGATCCGTCAGCACACACAAAATGTGCTCCTAGTCAATCCCCAGTGGGGAGGGAAACAGTTTGGAGTGATATGGCCTAATCTGGGATGACCTCCCAGAATAGCTTAACATTCCAGACCATCTGTATCTCATAAAGCTCTTTCAACCCATCTCGCTTAGGCGGCACTGTGGTGTGAATCTGGGGCACAAGGATGTGCTTACCGCCAAGGTCCAACCCATCTCACCTAAGCAGCAGTGTAGTGTGAATCTGGGGCACAAGGATGCTCTTACTACCACAGTCTAAATCATCTCACCTAAGCAGCACTGTGGTGTGCATCTGGGGCACAAGGATGCTCTTACCGCCAATGTCCAAGTCATCTCGCCTAAGCAGCACTGTGGTGTGAATCTGGGCACAAGGATGCTCTTACCCCCAACGTCGAAGTCATCTCGCCTAAGCAGCACTGTGGTGTGAATCTGGGCACAAGGATGCTCTTACCCCCAAGGTCAAACCCCTCTCGCCTAAGCAGCACTGTGGTGTGAATCTGGGGCACAGGGATGCTCTTGCCCCCAAGGTTCAACCCATTTCACCTAAGCAGCACTATGGTGTGAATCTGGGCACAAGGATGCTCTTACCCCCAAGGTCCAACCCATCTCGCCTAAGCAGCACTATGGTGTGAATCTGGGCACAAGGATGCTCTTAACTCCACGATCCAACCCATTTCGCCTAAGCAGCTCTGTGGTGTGAATCGGGGGCACAAGGATGCTCTTACCCCCAAGGTCCAACCTATCTCGCCTAAGCAGCACTATGGTGTGAATCTGGGGCACAAGGATCCTCTTAACTCCACGATCCAACCCATTTCGCCTAAGCAGCTCTGTGGTGTGAATCGGGGGCACAAGGATGCTCTTACCCCCAAGGTCCAACCCATCTCGCCTAAGCAGCTCTGTGGTGTGAATCAGGGGCACAAGGATGCTCTTAACTCCACGATCCAACCCATCTCGCCTAAGCTGCACTGTGGTGTGAATCTGGGGCACAAGGATGCTCTTACCCCCAAGGTCCAACCCATCTTGCCTAAGCAGCAATGTGGTGTGAATATGGGCACAAGGATGCCCTTACCCCTAAGGTCCCTCTGTTGATTGGCATGTCAGAACCAGTACGTCCCCAGTCATCAACCCCACCCAGTATCTGTTAACCAGCTCTGATTACGCTGAACCAGGACTGTACCTTCAAGAATGCGTCCTCCGGGCCGCTGTGAATGTTGGGTCACCAGCTACTGTCTGTTCTCGCTCCCCACCTTCTGTTGCCCATCTTCTGCCCTATCGCCCTGAAGCAGGCCCGGCCTGGGTGCGACACCACACAAAACTCCTAAATGAATCAATCAATAAAATATGAATGCTTGCAAGTATGGTAGCTCAGGGGCAACACACTCACCTTGAAAGCAAAACTAAACAGTGATAAAGGAACTTACATGTGAAGACCTACTTTTGAAGTATATGTTGTTGGAAAACTTTCATGATTAGTCGCACAATGTCAGGCTAGAGACCTGATGTTGTGTTCAACAAGACAATGTCCAAAGCAACGTGCCTACTAGAGACACATTAATTTACAAGCCCTAATAAGCAAGTGCATTTCCCAGAGAACCATTGAAAACAGAGTAACGGCAGTTGTAGTGGCTATTCGTATTTGCAGTGTAACATTTCAGTGTTCAATACACTGGGAACAGTCTTGCCACTAAATATTTTGCTTCCATCTTCGTCTTTGTGTTTTTATCGGTACTTTGGAAAATAAAGCATCAATGTGTGTTGCTTGCATTTGTGTACTGTCGCAGTGGTCTCATGCAACAATTGTGACTTCTCTGAGGAAACCCCATAAACCACTCTTTCCTTTCCCTCTGTATAACATCTGGAATATGATTCGCCTGCACCCAAACTTCTGAAACCATACTTCTCCATTCCCCCATCCAGGGGTGTTGCCAGGTCTGGAAAAGATCAGGGGCTAAGGTATTGTCGGGCTAGCTATAGCCTTTTGTTTTAGCACCTGAACTGCTATCCGGGGCTACAACCAAAAGACCGGGGGCTGTAGCGCCCTCAACCTGCCCTAGCAACGCCTCTGCCCCCATCGTCCCTTCATGAGAGCCCCAAAATGCAGTTTCATCATCAATGCATGGAGTTCATAAACCCAAGATGTCCTCCAGACCCAGCCCTTTGCAAGGACAATGGCTACTATATTCTGTCTAAGTATTTTTTTTTTAAGTTACCAGTTTGATTTTTTTTATGTAATCTTTGATAAACATCTGTTTTTGGACAATCAATGCTGTATAAATTGATGTTAAGTTTTAAAGGACGCATTTGTTTGGTAAACCCATCACCATATTTAATTTGCCATTAAATGTGCAGCAGAAATGATAGGTCAAAGTAGCCATGAGCATATTTATAAGTCCTCATGCTCACCTCGGCGAATTTAAAAGACAGGATTTTGGGGGGACCACTGGCAAGGCTGGTGTCGATTTGCGAGAAGCAGCTGCACAAGCGATGCTTGAGGGCGGCCATTATAGGGCCGTTCGCAATTATGGATGTGGCCACTTAGGTGAAGGACTTACCTGGTCATAGGTGGGAGGCATCAGATGAAGATAGTCACGTGGTTTTAATTCAAGTACATCTCTTAGCATTCAAAAGCAGAGTTATTGCCTCAGTATTGCCGCCATCAAAAAAATGTCCCCAGTGGAAAATGTTGTTTTCATAGCAACAAAGTTAGGCTTCTCAGCTGGAAACGCTTTATAAATCCTATACATCCATCCATCCATAAAAAAAGCACTTTTCACTTATTCTAGGAATGGCTTCACTTACTATTCAAACCTCATTCCTAGTATACTAGGAGAATAGTGGGGAATGATGCTTCTTTCCAAAATGTATTTTGCAGTTATTTGTCTCCTCCTACATTACGACTTTGGCAACCTTTTTGGCGCTGCCATTTTGTGTTGGCGGCCATTTCCCAGCAACATTTTCGCTGGATGTAGCAAAACATGTGCACACTTTCTTCATTCCAAATGGACATTGCATTCTCAATAGTGATGATAGGCAGCATTTTGCACACAGGCCTCAGATTTCTTGCCTTCAAAGTTACAATCAGTGGGGCCTGTGGGAATCAGGGACTATTACGAGCTACATGAAGAGCTACCTAGAGGTGGCATGCTGGGGAATGCCCAGAGCTCCGACACAACCCTTAAGGTGGCATGTGACCTAGCAACAAGGTTGGTCCCCGTCCAGCATAGCAGAGGTGTGAAAGTGCGTGTTATAGTAGACACAACCTCAAAAGGATCTTCACGGCTCTGCAGACATCAGCCAGAGGCACAATACCCCAGTATAGCCCAGCAATCTGAGCAACCTCCCTTGAAAATCTTAAAGATGCTCCAAATTCCTCTCCCGAGCCTTGCCAGCACTGGCGAGCTGGCCCATGGCTTGAAAAGTCAAACAATAACCTGATTGATACTGCAACAGACACCCGGAGCCCAAGTTGGCCGGTCAGGCACTTCTACCCGATTTCAAAATGGTGCACCACAACTTTAAGTTCTGGCTGAATATTACACTTGTGTTCCATTAGACAATTGGGGGGAAGAACTGCAAGCACCTGGGAAACACAATGGAAACCAAACATCTGAGTCAGCTAGTAGGAAACCGAGCCATAAGCTATCACAGGTTTGGTGGAGTATAGCAGATTACCGATCAGTGGCCATAGTTATTCCTATAAAGCCCTATAGCAACTCCAGTTACCAGCAGGAAGTGCAGCAGACCAGGTGACAGACCTGAAGACATGATATGATATGATAAGTTATTCATAACGCGCCTGTACACAAGTGTTTCTAGGTGCGACAATACAAGGAGGGGGAAACCAGAGAAGGACAAAACAGTGATTTTACTAGGGCTTGTGTCATTCAGATCACATAAGTGCAGGGGAGAGGAAGGGAGTAGTTGTGGGGGGGCAGTGCAGGTAGCTCAATAAGTGCTGGGGGGAGAAGTGCAGGTACTCAATAAGTGCAGCTGGAGGGTGGCTCATAAGTTCAGAGAGTGAAGGGACTGCGGGGTTACAGATACAGGCTCTTAAGTGCTGGGGGAGCGCAGAGGCAGTGCAAGGGCAATTGGATATGCAGGAGCCGGGGTCCAGGTTCAGTGGAAGGTCAGGTGACCAGTGCACGGAATAGTCAGGGACATCAGCAAGCGAGAGGAAGAGAGAAAACGGAAGCGAAAGGAATGTCTTGAGTTGCTTCCAGAACCGGAGGTGGTTCTGCTCAAGTTTGAGAGAGGCAGGGAGGCTGTTCCAGAGGGAGGCTCAGCCGCGGTCAGAGATCTGCCCCCCACACTCTGCTTGGAGAAGCGACTGACACTCAGAGTTGGAGGTGCAAGAGTGGAGAGCTCAAGAAGGAAGAGGTATAGGAAGAGAAAGTTGGAGGTAGTTCTGTCCCAGGCCCCACAAAGCCTTGTGGACAATGCAAAAGGTCTTGAACTTGATCCTTACAGCCACATGGAGAAAGTGAAAAGATGTCACAGCTGGAGAGATATGATCCCTGGGCTTGAGCCAAGAACAAGTCTTGCGGTCCTGTTCTGGATAAGTTGTAAAAGTTGCAGTGTGGAGACAGGCTTATTTAGAAAGAGGCTGTTGCAATTGTCCAGCCTAGAGATGACCAGGGCTCTAGAGAAAGTGAGCTTCTGGGGTAAAGTGAGAAAAATCAGAATAACTCTGAGGAGGTGCACCTGATAGTTAGACTTCTTAGAGACGTTGGATATGTGAAGAGAGAAGGAGAGGGTGGAGTCGAAGATGACACCAAGGATCTTAGCCTCAGAGGAAGGAGTAGGAAGAGGGCACAGGGTGGGCAGTCAGAGAGAGAGAGTGAAAGAGAGAGGCAGGGAGGGAACAGGTGTCCCAATGAGGAGGATCTCAGTCTTACTGGCATTAAGGTAGAGATTGTTGGTGGCACACCATTCCTAAATTGCTGCCAGACAGTCTAGTATGAGAGAAGGAGCAGAGGTGGCTGAGGGGAGCCTGAAGTAGAGCTGGGTGTCATCCACATAACACTGAAAGTTAGAGCAGAATATAGCGATCTGGTGGGTGAGATGTGCCAGGTAGTGGTTGAAAAGCCAGGGAGAAAGGTTAGAACAGTGGGAAACACCACAAGTAGAGAGAGAGATAGAAGAGAGGAAAGACCCCAGTTGGACCTTCGAGGGTTGGTTGGTGAAAAGGGAGGTCAAACTAGGCCGAGGCCTGACTAGTGATACCCAAGTTGTCACAGATGTTATCACATGAGGGAGGGTAGAGGAAGCCAGAAGGAGAGGCCTGAATAAAAGAAGCAGTGGCAATCATGTGTCTTACTGTATCCCAGACAAAGGTAGAGCAGGCTAAGTGGAAAGAAGACAAGTTGCAAGCCATCTCATTTCTATATCTCAGACACTGGCAGCAAACAGACCTAGTACAGCACAGAAAGACAGCAGCCTGTTAAGGGCTCCACACCAGATATTGAGTGGAGATCCTGGCCCTGTAGGGCGACCCGTGTTTATCAGTTAAAATAACCTAGCCTGGCAAAGAACCTAAGCAAGGGGGCGGGGGGAATATTTATTGGAAGGAGTGTATAAAAAGTTAAGTCAATTCACGTAGAAGGGCAGCATACATCTAGAGCAGAGATGTCCAACTCCAGGTCTTGAGGGCCGGAAACATGACGGTATTCAGTGTACCGCCATTAATATTCATGAGACAAATTTGCATACACTGATTCTTAATGTATGCACATTTCTTCTCATGAATATTAATGAGGGGTATCCTGAAAACCTGTTAGGATTCCGGACCTTGAGGCCTGGAGTTGGACCCTGATCTAGAGGGTGAGAGTATCTGTGCCAAGATAGAACTTTAGGCGGGGGGGGGGGCAGAAGGGGTTAGCCAAAATGGATCTAAAATTGCCATAGCTAATTGAATCAGCTTGTGGTTTCTTTTTTTTTTTTAATTTATGGAACGCTTCACGAATGTGCGTGTCATCCTTGCGCAGGGGCCATGCTAATCTTCTCTGTATCGTTCCAATTTTAGTATATGTGCTGCCGAAGCGAGCACAGCTTGTGGTTGCTTAAGCAGCAGTATTACCAAAGCTAGCTTGAATTCTGTGGGCACCATACCAGTGTTCAAGAAATTGGCTGAAGCCCCTCTATTTGCAGATGAACTTAAATTAATCGTAAACGATTCCCTTAAAAATGGAAGCTGGGCAGTGCTACAATGTAGATCCTGATGTTTTCTGTTTCTTATACGTAGGTCATAGTGTGCATTATTTAGTGGTAGGCACACCTGCAGGAGAGCACCTGAGTCATTATTGGTTAGTATTCAATATTTACTTTTAAAGTGTTTATTTATGGTTTTGTATCACATTTGCAATATCTTTGTGGACGGTTTCAATCTTCTTGATAAAAAAGTCAAGATGAGAGCTGGACTCCATCAGTGAGCTGGGTGCTGTATCTCTGGGACTGAGAAGTTTCATGTGAACTTTTATTTGGGTAGAAAATGAATTAAGGTCATGAGATACAAACCATGAAAACCTCAAAAACATTTTAAATGTGCTCGTAAATAGCTCAGAGGGGACAGCACATGCTGTCACTTACATGCCTACAGTCCTGCCACACTAGTTTGATACATGTACTCAATGGTCGTGCACATTGCTGGAAAAGGACATTCTTTACTGTGGGATCCCACCAGTACATTCATAACAAGCGGGTTCACAGAGCTCCTGATCATCTGCAGAAGTGGTCTCAAGGGTGAGTGTTTTGTCCTTGATCCTAACTATCCCGGTTTGAATCCCTACTTTTGTAGGGCGGCACCATTAAAAGTAGTCAGAATGCACTCAAATAAATGAGGCTGCAAGTGGATTTCCCAAATCTGGGGATACATTTTTTGCCAGATCCCGGATCTGAGAAAATCTGGCCCAATAGACAGCACTTATCTTACACTTAACATGAAAATGCAGGCGGAGCTAGGATTCTGTTATATTTGCACCACCAACTAAATGATTCGTAAATGCCTCCCATCATGTACACACGCGGCACGAGATAAGTACATGAGTGCTTGTGCAGTCTTGCGATGTCGTTAATTAATCATAAATTCTGGCACTGCTCCAGGCAACAGTCCAGTCTCTCATCTTTCGGCCGGCTATGCCAGTAAGAAGGGCAACAATCGTATTCAAATCATCCTTGATCCCCAAAAGGGGCAGTTCAGCATATATCAGGTTGCTTACCTGTCATTGGGTCTCATTACACGGATGGCGGTAAGGGTTTACCGGTACCGGTAAGGGTACCAGTGCCGGTAAACCCTTACTGCCTTACTACGAGGTCCCTTTGTGGGACCCTACTTTAACGGCTGGTTTTACCAGCCGTTAAGGAAGGGACCCGCAAAGGGACCTTTGAGGTAATTACGGTCCGCAATTTGTGATACCGTAATTACCGCCTTCCCCATTCCCATTGAGCCCGATGAGGGCAAAAATGGGAATGGGGAAGTGCCATGGTGAATGGGGAATTACCGCCCCCCCACAACTTGGAATAGGGCGGTAATTCCGCCATTCACCATGGCAGACTCGGTAAAATACCGGCGGCAACCATGGCGCTAATAGCGCCATGGTTACCGCCGTCCGTGTAATGAGACCCATTGTCTTTTTTAAGGGAAGCTCAAAGTTGCCGTGTATAATATCCCTGGGAACCCGACCTTCCATGCTTTGTTCCAACATGCCATTCATAACTCCGGTAACAATATGGACACTGGGTAAAAAGTGTTAATAAGTCCTGCCCACAAAGATAAAGTGAGGACAATTACTGAACACAGAGAAACATGTTGCCCGTTACAAAGCTACTGCGCTCAAACACCATACGTGAACAAATGCACAGCAGAAGGCCTTTGATCTGGTTACATTTTTGCGAAGGAGTTTTGGAGAGGTCAGGATGCGAAGGTGGAAAAATAGTTACTTGGAGCTGGAAGAAGGGAGAGAAGGGAGCATAAGTGCGGTAAGTAGCTGGTGAGAGTGAAGATCAGGCAGAATTAAGTGGGCAGAGAGTGAACAACATATTGAAGGAAATGAGCACAGTGCAGTGTGGAGGTTGGATGAAAAATTGAGGGAGTGCCGGAGGGGACTATCCGGCAGGTGTTTGGAAGAGAAATTGACTGAAAGGTGCAACCATGTATTCTGGAGGAGATTGAAGGGTGCATTGATGGAAAAGTGAAGGCGAGTATCCAGGAGGAAGAAGAGAAACGACCAAGGCTGCGGTGGTAGAGTGTATTCCGGAGAAGGTTGTAGGAGACACCAAAGGAGAGGCAGAGGATTCAGGATGGTGCAGGAGGAAACATTAAGGGAGAGGTGGAAGAATGTGTTAAGGAAGAAGTTGAAGAAGATTTAAGAAGGCGGAGGGGGTGGATTGGTATATCAAAGGAAGATGAAAGAGGAGCCAACAGCCCATAAGATTAAGGGGAGTGAGTTGAGGTGGATTAGAGGAATTATTATGTGCCAAGACATTGGGAAGGTGGAAATAACAGAGATAATAGGAAGCACAGGGAAGGTCCCCACAGATATGAGGCCATCAGAACTTGTCGAGGAGGTAGAAAAATACAGTATGTTGGGAACCATAGCAAAGACCCTGAAACAGGGATGTGAGGAGGGCACCCAGACTAGAGATGTGGAAATGCTCTCATGGCCAGCCTCATTGTGAAAGCACTGGGGTTTATCCCTCTACTATACAGCTTCTGGAGTTGTCCAGGCCTAATGCGCAAGCGTACTTGGAGCCCTAAGACCCGGGCAAATATTCTCTCCAGTGTTTAGGATGAGAAGCAGAGAACCTGAATCTACAGAAGAAAAAGCCAAGAAAGAAGCATGGGGACACTGGTATCTCAAGAATGTGAGTGACTGAAAAGTGAAATGTCCCGGATTGGATCCGGGGTCTTGGGTTACCCAGACAATGATTGCATAGACCTGAGATGCCATGGAAAAGGATCCCTGCTTTGGGAGTTACACAGAGTCTTGATGTTTAAAACTGAGAAATCCCTGCAACGGATTCACAGATGCGGTGCTACGTAGATACTTGTTGCTTAATTTAAGGATAAGCCATCCTGTTTATTGTTGCTGAGTTTGTCAAAGAGAAACCACCCTGTTAATTCTGAGTATTTTTCATCCAGACAAAGTACTGTGGGAATACAGGAGGCATTTTCAAGACGTTTATTTTCGACCACCATTGTTCCCACCATTTATAAACCATTGTTTAACCTAGCTCTGTGTTGGTGTGTTGTTCATTCCATTTGTGACATGTTTCTGTCCTTCCAAAACCTGTAATGTGAGAACATTCTTCAGGATTTCTAATCAATTCAAATCATCCTTCTTGGTTCGGTATGCTTGTGCTATATTTGCTGTCTTCATTTCTTAAAGTAAATGCTGAGTCCTTGGCTGGACTTTCTCCAAGCAGCTACTAATGATGATGCTACAAAGGTAAACTCTATTATAACTTGACTTCTGTCTAGGAATCAAACAGTAAGATATCCAATACATTCATCTGCGTTGCTTTAATATATCCCTATAAATGCATATGTTTTTTATTCCTTAAGCTCTTTGACAAAAACCGCCTATATTATTACAATTTTGCTTTCTAATAAATTGCCAAGTTTGTATAGATTGTTTACTCCAACTATGGAAATGGGAAACATTTGCACACCCAGCAGTTGGCTTTGTCTTGTGCCTTGGATGAAAGAAATCAAGAGACCTGATGGAGAGCGGATGATCCGATATCGGTGGATGCAATTTCCATTTTGTTTCCTCGTCCAATCATTGGTGGTGTGGATTTTATTGGCCTCCCGAGCTTCTTCACTCCCAAAGCATGTTAACTATTTTAATTTATTTTATTTATTTATTGCATTTGTTAGACGCCCAAACACGAGGGTACTACCTCAAACCCAAACCCAAACTAAACGGACAAGGCCCCAGCTAAACCCAATATGTCTGGGTGTATTGCAACATGTTTCCTCTCAGATGTGTATATTATTTCCAGATTTTGCACGATATAAATGAAAAAGTGTTTGATCCCCAGTTCACATGTTCATCCCTACACAATTTTCTTTTCTGCTTCGCATGTAAGGCGAAATCCCTTGCTGTGGGGTCCCAGGCGGGATTTTCTTGTTTCATGGATGCCGGTGCAGTATGCTTCTTTTGCATTGCTGCACGGTATTGTGGGTGCAGACTCAGGTGGTGGCCATGTTCTTTTGGATATGCTGCCCTGTGCAAGTGAGCCAGCAATGCATGGCTTTTGGCAGTTGAATGCCTGCTCGTGAATACCAATCGACCTTGATTAATGTCCTCTTCAGATTCTGAGTCGTTGCAGATCATTGTAATAAAAGGTGTTAATGTTCCATGCACAATGCCGACTACTCCTTAACAAGCTGTTCAGATATCTAAAGCCCATTTTGACCCATGCTGGACCGCCTCTAACCACGACATTGCCCGGATGGTGTGGCCCCCTTGCCAGACTCCTGACAAGTCCCAGGGCATATGGAGTAAGTGAACCTGCCAGGATTAGGCACTGGCAAAGCGCCAGAGGTCGCCTGCATGGAGGGAGGGGCCGCCAAGCTTCATGGTGGCGCATGAAGGTTCTGATTGCAGCTTATCTGGGAATCAAGCGAAATAACAACAGCTCATTGCCAGGTGTAGATGCTTCATCGAATGAGTCATTGGGAACTCTGCATGGGCTTTTTTAAGATTACCATTTCTATTCATACAGATAAAAATATCACACAGAAAAGATATTATAAGGGTTTGTAAATTGTGGTTTATGTTAATGTGCCTTTTTAAGAAACTGATTCATGTTCATTGGGATTTATAATAGTTTACCTTTGATTTGCTTGCCAATTAAAAATTGTTAATGCATTGGGATAAACATTGCTTTGTTATAGCAAAAGCATTTCCTGCTGTTACAGTGCAGTCATTATTTACATGGTAAGAATTGAATACAGAGAAGGGAATGGCTCAGTCGCTTACAGTGCACGGTCCATGTGTGATAACCAGTGCATTAAGGGTCCTGTTCCCCCATGATTGCTAGAGTTCAGCATTAGGCTGTCATGGCAGTGGGGGTGCGTTGACAGCTTCTTGGAACAAACAACTTCTCCTAATAAAACTCATGAAGGCTTCCTAATGTAGTGGGTGGGTCACACGGGCGTGATTTTCTTTCCTCCCACCGTCTGCATGTGTCATTTTGGGAAGAGGAAGTGAGAAGTTGCTGATGGCACTAATCTCAAGGTGTGATGAAGACCACGGCTTTGCTCGATATCACATTAATCGTGGCACAGGACTGGGCCATGGAGGGAGCAGGAGACATAATTCCACAAGGAGTATGCACTCTGGGTTTCTTTCAGTTCCTTCTCGAGCTTGTTGGGGTGGGATTGATAAGTACTGATTTTTCACCTGGCTTGAAAGTTGTGGCTCGCCCTGAGGAGAGCCCCCGAGTATAGAAGGCTCAAAGAAAGGGTTACCAGATGACTCCATGCCAGCAAGGACATTGTGTCCCTTTTCCATGAATTTCCTGCTGGGAGTTGTAGTGGTGGGTCACTTCAATTGAATAAAATGGACTGAAGTAAAAATTAAGGTAAAATCAAAGACCAGAGGTGGAGTAGGGTGTCCCTCATGACATGGAGTCACCTGGCAACCCTAACCAAATGCCACTTCGCCTTTGGTTCATTATTGCACTTGAAAGTCAGCTCTTGTAATTTCATTTGAATTAATTCTAAACACCTTCCTTTCAACACCCAACCAGGAGCAGCTGAAGGAGGATGACATGGACTGCATAGTGAACAACGACGAGCTGACTACGACTTATGAAGAAGCTGCGTTGGCCTCCCAACATTCCACCGGAACAGCGGCAAGCCCGACACAGTCAGATCCACCCCAAACTGCAGGAAAGGAGAACGTTCAAGAAGGAGACCTTGGATTAGGGGGCTTCAATCTGAAGATGAAACCCACGGGCACTTCCCCCGCTCAGGGCTCACTAGCGTGATCAGACCAGCGGTTGCACGTGATGAAAGGATCACAAAGGGACACGCGCAAGGAACATTATGCGCAACCGGGGAAAGGTTTGAAAATGTATTAGGTGTATGAATTGGAGGGCTTGAAATCTTTGATCATGGTAGTCCTTCGTGCCTAGATCAGAACGAGCAGGTATTGAGGTTAAGCCATATGGAAATAGTTTGTCTGCAAAGGAACAATTCCTTGTTTGATAAATGGATTTCATTTGTCCTTAAAGGAATATGACAGCACTCATCTTTCCTTTGAATGCCTTAATTTGTATGCTTTTCTACTTGAGCTCCTAAATGTTCTCTTTCTTTTTTCAGTAGAGTCTGCAATTTTTGTGTTAAACAAATTAGAATTGTAAACGTTATCTATGCAAAATGTACAAATTATACATCATCAATGTTATACCGTGTAGGCAGAAGATATGCACTTGAGTCCTAATCATTGTACTGCTTCTCGTTCCATGATAACCATGGGATGTGTAGCACAAAGCGGCAGCGACCACTCTGAAAGCGAACTCTATGTAGCATTGCAAATGTCTTTATGTGAAATCTCAGCCGCAACCCGTCCTGCTCTACTTGAGCCCACGCTCTTGCAATATTTACCATAAGCACTCACTGAAGATCGACGAGGGCAAAATTGCAGTCTGCATTTAGGATTTCCACAACAAATACCCATGAGGTGATGTCGCGTATGGTCAATCTGAATGGACATCATTCACACATTCCCTTGTTGTACTGAAAACATGGTCCTCTGCTCCACCAAATCAGTTGCAGTTGGGAGACTCTTTGTTGCAGCCTCGATAACAGACTTGGAAAGCCCTGAGTTAAAGTCAATGCAGCCTAATATGGACAGATCATCACTTCTCTCGCCGCCTAGATCGCTCTCCTGGAAATTGAGAACTCATAGCAATGTCAAGGCTTACATTTGGTGGCACAATATTCCCATTGAATCCAGCTATATTCTTTACACAGTTCATGCAAACCAACGTAATAACAATCATTGGTCATTACACTCAAGAGTATCTTTCATCTGAACTGGCTGGCAAAGCCGTGACTACTTACGAAGCTTTGGTGATAAAGTCTGCGTGTATACGTTACACAATTTGAATGTCAGCAAGGGCTTTAGATGCTGCACAGCTTTCAATGATGAGTGTACGGGCACTATTCCCCTATGGTTGGGGGTCCTCTGTTGGCAGCGGGCCTTCTGCACTCCATTGACATCATATGTTGTAGCAGAAACTACACTCGATGGTGAGGTAGGTGCCAGCCGCTTGGGTGCTTTGGGCAACTGCTTCCTTAATCAATGCGTGCTGGACTGGAATGATTTCCTATGTAACTCAGTATGTGCCACCATGACACTCAAAGGGGTAAGCCCATAAGGCATGTTCAGGATGTATTTCCTCAGGATTATGCCACCTGGCCATTTTACTGTCAACCGAGGGTGACTGCTATTTCATTCCCCCCTTTATCCTCATTGTATCCTCTATCTGGGTCTTTGCTTCTTAGTGAAATGCAATTGTGGAGAGGTAGAAGTCTTCCCACCAGTGATAAACAGAGGTGGAAAGAGAAAGGGATGCAAATTGCCTTTACGTCATTGTTTTTTGCAATTCTCAACACACCGGCGAAAATGAACACCGGGAAATCCATTCGCATCAGTTGAATACTTGCAATAGCCCCCGGGAGCATCTTCAGTGCATGGTAGATCATGGAGGCTCTGCTGCCTTGTTCCTCAAAGTTTCTATCTCTATAATGGCATGACTAACCTCGTTTCTATCACTGGTTTGCTCTCCGCCAAGTTGTTTTGGGCTGGGCTAGGCTAAAAGATTGAACCCTGTTTGGGGAACAGCCGATTTATCTTGCGGTTTCCCAATCGCGATTCCACTTGTCATTGGCCAGCTCCGCCCTCGTTAGCATTCACTTCTAGCATTGTTTGAAGGCAACCACACTCCAATATCTGCTGCTCTAATGTGTACACATTTTCGGTCGCGTTTCTTTTTTAGCATGTTGTTATTGAAACTTCAACAGACTTACAAAGTGAGTCAGTAAGTTCCTTTCCACATAGCAATTATATTACACTCCAGGATAAGTGCTCACAGCAGAACACAAAGTCATTATGGCAAAACAGACAAAATAAATGAGGTGGAATTGCCTTAATCTACAGCACTACCATCTCTCAGACAGAACTCATAGACCTATCCTATGCTTCTTTTCAACATTAAGCTAAGCATCCTGCAGTAGATCAGAACACATCACTTATTGTCACTGTGTTGCTCAAAAGCCCTCCCTATATAGCTTTGTTCAGAGAAGAGCCGCTAAGCCTAACATCCCGGGCGACTGAAGCAGTCCCAAAATCATCTACGGGGAGATTACAATGGCAGTGAAATCAACAACAAGGTGACAGAATTGGTTGACACTATTGAGATACTATGGTGCAGGCAGCACATCAGTAACTGGACTCACAAAGCAGGTCACACCCTTAACTGTATACATTTCCAAAAATGTACAAAAGCGTATCTTACCACTATGAAATTGCTGCCCCCCTGTCCTTTCTGATATGCACCCATACATTCGAAATAAGAATCCACAAGAAAGACTTACATAGCGGGACCTTGCCCTCATCAGATTCAACTAGCCCGTAACTACGTCAAGCCTTATATACTGGACCATCTTGCCTGATAGCACTGTGGCAAGCAAGGAAGAAGAGATCAGAAAGATAATCTGGTGTTAAATGGTTCATAGTGGCAACCCAAAAAGAGTTACATGCAATTAAAACTAATGAAATAATAACTAATGAAAACATAACAAATCAAAAACAATTAATTCCAAAATAACTCATTTCTTTTTCGTTGTTTTTGGGGGCTTCCCCCTCAAATCCCCTTTTTTTTACCCCATCCTCAAAACCACTATTCCCTCTCACAATCCTCATTTTTTGATTTTTCAGAATTAGTTATTTTGATATTGGTTGTTTTTTCATTCATTATTTTTTCATTAGTTTTGTAATCGATACAATCACTGCAAACCCCTAACAAAAGAAAATCAGAAATCTGAAAATGGAGCCGCGTAAAACTAGCGCATAAAAAAGCACATGCAGAGGTTATGATGAATCTGGAAAAAGAAAAAAGAAACCGATTAGAGCAGCCCTGAATTTCAAGTATAGAAACAATCTAGATATGCTGAGAAGTAACTGCATCATAAGTACTAAAAAACAACCTTGAAACGTCTAAAAAAAACTTGTAGCTTTCTTAGCATTGAATATCTAAAGAAATTGATAACCAAGCACCCATAACCTAGAACTCTACCCTAAGCTTGATATTACGCCTCCACTATATGATCATGCTTCTGCCCATTTCTGTCACTAAGTCACAACTGAGCCCTGAAATCTGCTAGTATAATCAAAGCCTAAACATACTCACAGAAGCTTGTCCTATGGCGTGTGTGAACTAATTATTCAGTGCCCCAGCACCAGATATTACACATCTGTTAAATCACGGGACCAAGGCGTAGTGTCCAACCCTATCTCCTACACCATTCCCATTCCCCTGCTAAAATAAACCTTAATCAGGTTTTTGAACATCTTGGTAATACAGGCTTATCTGCAACCTAGACATCCTCAGAAAGATAACGGGACAGGAAGTTACTGCATAATTTCTGGAATGTGTACGGCCTTCATCCTTCTTCATGACCCTCAATCTGTTTTCAGATTTCAGGCTCGGAAGTGAATCAATGATTGTTAGGCCCGAGAAAACCTTATAGTTTTTCTAGTCACGTAAAAATCTTTTGGTGTTCATCTATTTTGACATCTCATCGCTTTAATGTTAGACCACAAAATCCTCCTGACTGCCGTGAGGGATGGACTGCGATCGTCAATTCAGTCCTAACCTGAATCCATTCTTTCCTCAGCAAACAAAGCAAACCGCGTCAAATCAGTTCCATGCCATCGGCGATTGAAACTATCTCTTGTAGGGTTCTACTTGTCTCTGCAATATATAAACACACATTTTTCTCATCTTCTTGGGCTGACTAGGGACATGTGACTGAGGATCAAAACTACACTTTCAAAAGTAGACAGGTGATAGGTACCCCCAATCCACTTCTTATCTGAAGCGGAATCTGGGACTCAGGGCAGACGCGACATTTGTACTTGTCAACCTCTAAAAACCGAGGTATTCGTAATCCAGGAAGCAAACAGGACCATCATATTATCTAACGGGCCTCCAGCACAAAATCAGGCAGCTAGACTTTCCTGGGCTATAAGAAATCAGATCACATGCCAATGGCCCTCAAATCACTGGAGTTGCTCCCAGTGCAAGTAAAGATCGAATTCAAGAAGTCTTGCCCCAGGCATAAAGCCTTTCGGGCATCAGCACTGGGTACTTCTAAAACTTGGCACCCCATAATACTCCTGAAAGAAACTTGAGATCAACTTCACCATCACTCAAGCCAAGGTCAGATGGACAAACAACACAGACGCCGTTTATTCAGGGAGCCCAGAAGCTTAGTTTTCATCACTTGTGCCAGAAAAATGGAAACAGAAATGTACACATGACCAAGATCTTGCCCAGGCACTGTAGGGCAAATCTACTTACCCACTGTAGGATGTGAACAGCCCACTGATTCAGACACAAGCCAACATCGCACCACACTTAACAGTGGCCAAGGTAAGAGCCAGCCTCATCACTTGAGTGTAAATAATATTCTGAAGTCACTGCAAGGGGACATGAAAATGCCTAACAAAAGAAATTAAAATGAAGACTCAAAGAGCGCTCAATTTTCTTGCAAACTGAGCTACAATATTCCAAATCCAGCTTCTTTCCGGTTTTCCGTTACAGCCCCAGATTTTAGACCGGCAAGTTCCCTTTTAAGTATGTTTAGTTCTATACTGGGAGGCAAGTTTTTATTTTCTGTGAGCACGCAAAACTGTGACCCCAAATGTGATCAAATGTTGTCTGTGCCTTGAAACTAGCAAACAAATGTGGTTACTATTTAAAGCCATAGCCCTTGAAATATCGCATGCAGTTTTTGTTTTGTTTTCTTTAGGAAATAACTATTTTCTGTCGCTTTCAAAAGAGTAGGCCACTTACTTTGTTATATTAAGTTTCCCATTCTTGCACTTCTATTGCATATCAAGAGAAAAAGGCTTTTGTTGAATTATTTAAATTACATCAAAACATACCTGGGTGCCCTGAGTCTGCACCAAAAAAAGGTTAAGCTAGTGCATGGAATAATTAATTGCATTTTGGATACGATGCCCCTGCTCCCTCTTATTTCAATGCAAGTGGTCACACACATATATTCAAAAGTTCAAAGATAGTTTTAGTATCACTCCTCTACAATTGTATGTCAGCAAACTATGAATCGTTGTGAGAAGACTGAATGTACATGAAAGTCATATTTTGTAAATTCTATGGGCACTGCTCATGGCAGATAAAAAAAAAGAAAACAATTCTTTACCGAGTATTAGGTTTTAGCTCGATGACAAACATCCATTTATTTTTTCACTGAATTGTTTCAAGGATTTATTTCCCATTTACGGCTGGTCAGCATTGATTGTCTGAGAAGTGTGGAAAAAGAGTGACGTGTCAGTCAGCGGAGAGGACTTAAATGTGACATTTTGTCAGAGCAGACAAGCGCACTGCGGTTGATGGATCCAGCATGCCTTTGGACTTTGTTTTCCGTTCAAACGATACATGCCTTGATTGCAACCTACGTTGACGACTTACGTTGCACCCAGACTGCTGCGGCAGATAAGTGACGACAACGAAGAGAGCGGGTTACGCATCAGTCCTCCTCCTTACCGACTCCCAACATTTCAAGATGGCAGCTACCGGGGGTGCAGGCTATTACAGAGTGACCCTGGGTGTCTGTGTAAGCAATTCCAGCTACAGGATCTAAGGGTGCTTTTTTGTAGACTAACTTCCTTAGCTTCTCCCTCCCGGATAGAATTAATTTACTGTTACTTTGTCATTTCCACTGTTGGGCAAAGGGCACTGAAGCGCCAGCTCTGTGGCCAAAACTAACCCAGGGCCCAGAGTCTGGCACCAGTGAAAGATATTCTGGATTTGTTTGACATCTTGCAATATTTGTACTTGCCATCATCTTAAAATGATTCCCATTCATAAAGTAAATAGTTGTATTAATACATTGGCCCCATCACGAGTTGGGCTGTATCCGGCCTGTAATACTGCTGGACTGTAATACCCTTAGCACCCACCACTCCGACAGTACTACCACCCGATCACGAGTTGTGCGTTAACGGTAAATCCCCCTTCCCAATTGGATCCAATGGGGCATTTCTGCTGCTAATACAGCCGGTGGTAATACCGCCAAAAACAGGGCGCTAAATGGGATTTTCATCTCCAGAAAAAAAGCTGGAGGTAAAACAGCCCATTTAGCGCCCAACTTGTCATAGGGCCAGCCCTTAAATGCGGCAGTAATACCGTTACTGCCAAATTTAAGGGCTACAGCCCAACTCGTGATGAGGCCCAGTGTATTAAACTGTGTCATGTATGTTGCTTCAGTAACAAACTTAAGATATACTTTTTTTTTTTTTTACTTAATGAAACCTGTTGTATTGGCCGTTTTTTGGCTGCTTCCGAAGAAAGGATATAGACCCTGTACACAGTCAAAGCCATTTCTGCGAATTGACTACTTGACTCCACAGTTCATTGATTGACACCTGACTCCAATTAAACAACGTCAAAAACCATTACAATTTCAGAAGCTTATTATAGCTTAGAGACGACTGTGCATTAAGTGATCAGGAGCAGGCCTACTTCAGAAGTGGAACTGCTGACAATCCCCTCAAATCCACTCTCCCTGGAGCCTTTTTTTTGTTTTGTTTTTTTACCGCAGGCAATAAGAAACCTTCAGAAAATAAATGCGATCTCTCACAATTTTCAGGGATAGAGAGGTTTTATCGTGGGAGAATCCATCAAATTCGTTTTCCACACATTTTTTGGATCGAATTTTGCCACAAATATATGTGAGGGGGTGGGTTTAGGGTAACTAATGTGGGGGAATTATGGGGGAGGGGATGCAGAAGGTATGGAAGCCCTGCTCATAAACCAAAGATATTGCCATGGTGAGGGAAGAAGGGAAACGATGGGGTGGGAGAAGGGACACGCAGCCTCTGTGTTGTGTTTTCTTTTTACGTACCCACGGCCATGCTAGTCCTGGGGACCACTCTTGCCTCACTTAAAGCACACACTCCTGAGATCTCTATGAGTTAGCCAAGTTCTTTGAAGGGATCGCAGCACTAAACCAGCTCCTGTTGTAATAACAATTTCTAAACCAAGTATGCCTTCCTCCATTTGATATATTATAAGCAATATGTGTGTCCTAACATCTGTTCTTTGCGCGGAAGTCCTGTCAAAAAAACAGCATTGGCAAAACCATCAGTTTTGGCTTTTGTATGTGCATTAAATAGGCATTTGCCAGGCCCCAGGTGCTCGCACACTTTTCCAGCTATTGCCATCGTATTGCCTGGATAGTAGTACCATGATGGCAGTGTCTGACAAATGCACAACCCATGCCTACACAAAAGCTAAACCCGTTGGCTTTTCTCCTTCCGTTTTTTCGATCTATTTTATGCATTGCTTTAAAAAGAAGATAGAATATCATTACACAAATGCAAAGATAAAGCGATGCTTTTACACTGCTGCAGACGTCATCCTAAAGGATATATATATATTGCTGCTGTCATTCAATTGCCAAAAGCCGTCTGTAGAAGAGAGTTATTGATATAACAGAGCAGAACGAGTCGGAATCCAACAGAGACGAGGTCCCTGGCCGGTGACACAGGCCCCATGTGTATTAATGACGAGAATAGTCAGCCACATTGCATAGCCCAAAACATGTGTTCCTGCCATGTGCTAATCAACTAAACTCTAAGATCAAAGCACATGGGATAGAGGCCTGTACTTGAAAGGCAAAAAGGCTTAGATTGCTGAGCCTGGGCTTGCAAAAAGGTGTAGTAAACTAGGCAACAGGATGTCACTGGCTTAATTAAGTAGATAAAAGGAGTGTATGTCTTTACAGTGGTGCAAACACTTTGCGTTATGTTTGTGTTCGTGTAAAGGCATTGTGGCAGATTCTCAAAACCTTTGTGGGTGCAAGTGATCGGAAATAAGGGGCATTTCTATGCACATTCCGAATTGTTGTAAAAAGTATAGTGAGCAAAAAGCGATGGCTGCGCACTCTTAAAGCGGGGAAAAAACCACAGAACAGGTTATCAAGCCATGTTCTTTCTAGAGAGGGGCGCTTGCTACCTTGTTTATGTTTTTGCAAGGAACTCGGGGTTGGTCACCCTGAGTTGCATGGAGAACCTGGACGTGTACCCTTTGCTCACTGTGCTCAGAGAGGCACCGCTCCACCTCACTGATGAGGCCCAACATGGCTGAAACAGGTCTCTTTTTCAATGGTTGTTTTCCTGGCATTTCATTGCTGAACTGCCCTTGTGGGGCAAAGACTGATATGCAAATGGATATTCCTCCTTTGTGAAAAGTACAGTGAGCAAAAAGCGACGGCTGCAGACTCTCAAAGTGGGAAAAAAAACCACAGAACAGGTTATCATGCCATGTTCTGTCTAGAGAGGGGTGCCTGCTACCTTTTCTTGTAATCATGCTCAAGTATTATACAACAATGGCATGCTTGACTGAAAATTCACGTTTCCAATGCTATGCCTTTCGGATACAGCTGAAGGCACTTGCAGGTGCGGGCGGGTAAAATATGCAAACGTATTTATAATTATTTAATTGAGGTCCCATGGTGCGAAGACCATAAACACTGGATATGAGACACAGCAGGGGGCGCCGCATTCACATGTATCCGGGATATACCAAATGAGATCATTGAAATGTGGATGTACATGTGCCACAGGCTGGGGCGGGGAGTGGGGGGGGGGCGAGGTGGAGTTTAGAAGATGACGCTGGCACAGTACAGATGTATAGTTGAACGGTCAGCCGCCATTCACCATAGTTAAGAGTTAGAGGTGGGCACGGCTCCGAGAGTCCTGGAGGTCTTGGGAATTATACTACTGCAGTGTCGGGTGGGCAGGTCAACCCCACTCTTATACAGTTCTAATGCTGCACTGACTCAGCCCTTTAATTTCCTGGCTCGATAAATGAGTACTATAACATTGTGCAATAATAGGCTGTTATTACAGCGCACAGAAACGAGAGAAATGTGGCATAGAGTGCTATATAAAAACGTATTACCATTATTACTGCTCTTCCCAATGTCTGACACCAGATTATTTTCAGACAGCAGTTACAAAATGAACCTTTTAATTTCCGTACAAAAAGAAAATGTCCCTGCTTGGCCCTCTGCTGCAATGCCACTTTCTGGTGACATGCTAAAATGACGACGGGGTTTTGGCGGTGCAGTGAAAAATGGTGGTCATTTTATCACTGTCATACTTCGGGAATTAATGGAATTGGGGCCATTTTTACCACACCGGGCTGGAGTAAAATCTGCCTATTTATCACCAGAAATCTGCGGTATTGCCATGGGTGGAATTACCACCCGCGGTAATTCCAGCAATAGGACCATAAAGTCCAATGGACTCTATAAGTGGGGATTAACACCCCGTACCGTACTCGGCATCTGCCGGTATGTTTACCAGACTGATTAGTGATAACAGTAATCGCGTTTGGTGGTGGTGAAAAGCAGGTGAACCACCACCAAACCCGGAATGAGGCCGACCCGGAATAAGGCCCACTGTGCCTTACCTGGGAGTTGTGCCTTGAGTCTTTGCCCCCCAGGGCTTTCCCTCTCGCTGCCATGCAGGACACATCATCCACACAAAAGATGTGTGTTTCGCGGGGCCCCATTATTAATGCTGCCCCACACTCTGCTTCCATTGGTAGCCTCACACATTAGAATACAAGATGGCGTCATTGTTTCTTCTCACGTTTAGATGATGAGTGTCAGCACTTGTGCACCTCCTGTAGAAATCCTCCTCTTTTAAAATACAATTTCTCGCTCATTTCGTCAGCAAAATACCATATATGTCCCTGTGACTGTGGCTATGTGCCTATTTGTCGGTCAGTATTTAAATTCTAAAGTCCACATATGAACCACTTTATCCCGAGGATTGTGTCGGGACGTGAGGAATGTCTCAACAGGTCATAACCAAAAGTAGTGCAGGAGTAGTACCGTAATGTAAAGTTAATGGTTCAACCCCTTGTGCCAGGAAAAACCAAAGGGCACTGCCCTGTGGACCGTGTCTATCACATGCGTTGGCTTCATTATGAATATAGAGTGTAGAGCCCGCTGCCCACTGCACCTAAGAGAAAATGGATTGGTGCATTTGGGAGGCGAGACTAAGACAACTTCCAACAGCAAGGTATTGTGACTATCGACAATGTCCAACCTTTGCAATTGGCTATCTGCAAATGACTATGGAGAGTCTCGATAGCTCTGGGGCAACGTAATCGCCTTGGACGCAAGAAAACACAGGTTTGATCCCTTGGTCTGCGCTTACAAACCTCTGGGTATTAAGTGCGTTAGTGCTTACATACCTCTGTGTATTAAGCGCGTTATTACTGCGTGCTGTCAATTTGATAGGAATTAAAAATTGGAACACTTGTGTACATGTGCATTATAAATGCCAGATCATACCATTGACATGGGATTCATTTGCAGGTTCACATTTTTGGCTATATGATATGATAGGTTATTTATAATGTGCTTAATACCCAAAGGTTTCTAATCCCGGACCCGGGGATCGACGCTGTGGTGCTCCGTGTCGTCTTGCTTCCAAGGTGACCACGTTGCCCCTGAGTTATCCTCCCAGTCATAACAAGCTGACAGGGGAGTTTGCATCTGGGAAGGGCGAAAGGATCTGCTTTTCTTGGCTCATCTGCATAATTTCCTGATTTTTGCTTTATTGAAAGGTTTGGCCTTAGCTTTTCTATTTATCCTTTTCATAACATGGTTCTACCTCCCAAGAATATCAATATTTTGAGAGTTTTTTTTATTCTGAACCTGCTGCATGAAACCTCTTCCTAGCTCCGAATCTTTCTGTAACCGGTGCTTTTTATATTGGAAAATCTGTGAAACATCTGTCATTTTCTTGTGTCTTCTCATTTTTGCTTAATTGTTTTTGTTTTCTTTTTATTTGAAAAGAAATACATTTGCCTTTAATCAAGTTGTGTTATGTAGATTGATTTAATCAATATGCTCTAATGCTATTATGGGAAGCCTTGGTATTCACAATGAACATTTCTATGTCTATATTTGCAATATATTGCCTTCTCTTTATCTGGTCGGGAATAGTCATACTTTTTCCTTGTCTGAATATCTGAGAAGCTTCAGGTCAAAGCCATTCATGATTCCTTTATTGTTCAACATCAGAATGTGTAATTCAATGTCTTTTTTCCCTTTCTGTTTAAGTGTTCAAATATTCTGATAATGTTTGTGACAGGCTGTTACAAACCTGTTTATTCATTAGGATATGTTGGTTTCGCCTCTAAATTTGCCTATTTGTAAGAGCATTGTGTGACCGCTGTCGATGTCTCTGTATTACATGTCATCAATTTTTTGACCCATTTGTTAGAACATGAGTTTCCTACCTCACCTGTCCATGATGCACCACGTGAAGAAAAGTGTTATAAGAAGACTGTAAAGTTTGTAACGTAACAAAATAAAAAAAAGGTCTGATCAGAATGGTGAAAGTGGGTGTGATTATGTGACTAAAGGCGGAGAATAAAAACTTGGAACATTCGAGATTAAACTGCGGTGGGGACTTTACCGCAGTGCAACAAGGTCTGTCAGTTATGCTATCGAGCACGCTTCCTTTCTGGGAGATTCAGCTTGCACTCAAGTGGGAGTCGGCAATGTCAGGTGAGGGGATGCGCATTGCAGGTTATTGGTGCAGGTGTGCGACATGGAGGAATTTCAATACATGGAAAATTTCTTGGTCAAAATCTGACCTCTGTTTCTCCACTGGAGGGTAATGGGCAACTTCGAAAGGTTTCAGTGAGGAAAGTGTTGCAATTTTCATGGTTTGCTTCGGTGGTGCCAATATTTGTGATCCCATAGCTACAACATATATTTCTTCCCTTCTGACCACCCTCTCCTTGGAGTCCTGTTAAAAAAACCTGTTTGGAACTGCAAGACAATAATGATATGTTCTTGTTCAGATATTTGTACAAACATGGACTGTAGGAATGGCTCATTGATGCTTACGTTTATCACAAATCTGAGAATGGGCGATGGTTTTGCTTGAAAAAAAGTCGGGCATGTTTACCTGTTTTGAAAGCCAGATAATGGCCTGTCACTAATTTTGGTATGCTAAAGTATAAATTATTCCAGAGGAACGCACCCTCTGTTCTTGTGCCCTACATTTGTGAATGGTGGCATTTGAAGAAGGACATGTCAGGGTTGTCCAAATCCATGCCTTGAGGGCCGGAAAACTGACGGGTTTTCAGGATATCCCTCATTAATATTCATGAGCAAAAATGTACATACATTTAGAATCATTGTATGAACATTTATCTCATGAATATTGATGAGGGGTATCCTGAAAATCCGACATGGATTCGACCATCAGGGCCTGGAGTTGGACAACCCTGCCACAGAGGATCATTGCAGTAAAATGCAGGGTTGAATGGTGAATGAGAACAAATTAGGCCTACATTCATTACTGGCCTAACGTACAATCCACTTCCTTACAAACTGTCTGTCCAGAATGCCCAGAATAAGAGCAAAATGGTTCAAAATGCCTCTGAGCATGGCATACTAAAGCTTCTAACATTGATGTATGAGAAAGCGTCACATGGGCCAATGTATGATAGTTGTAGTCCATGCATGAGCAAACTTGTGCAATTGCACTGTGTAGTCTATGGCACTGGTACACATGGAGACATCCTATGACCTGTTTCTTAGAGGAACAAACCTGTTTTAGCCACTCACAGGATCTGCAGAGTCACAGTTCAATCAGCATAAACCATCTGAGGCTTAGTTGACCTGCGTTCCCAGAGGAAAAATATGTTCGGGTATCCTCCTTGAAGATAGCTTTCTTTCTCCAATTTCATTTTAACGTATTCCTGCAAACTAGACCACCTGAAACCCACAATCAACATTTAAAGTTGCAATTGCTGTGTTTTGTCGAGTTTGTTATTATATGTAATTATAGCAGGCCAAAACATATTACCTGGCACTGTTTGTCAGTGCTGGAATACAGAGAATGAATACAAATGGAGACAAGATTGAGCGCAGATCTACTACAGGAGTCAGATGCAATGATACACCCAACCAAAGATGCAGAACAAAATACGTTAAGAAATACTAAAAATGGTACTGCTGTGGAACCACACACAATATCTTTTACTGTGAGAAGTCTGAAGTCTCTGTCTCAACATATGATTGCTTTCAGTTGCATTTCTGGGGAGACACCTTGCTGTTATGGGTACTACCTCTTCAGTTTCTGCAATTATCTATTTAAAACTTTCATCAGAAAAAGGTCACATTATCAATGAGAAATCATTGAATTTGAATCCATCGAATTGTCTTTTCTTTCTCCATTTGGCCGTAAATACATGGGGGGCACACTTCCACCCACCTTAATTATTACCCTTACCCACTCCCTCACATATATTTGCAGCCAAATTAGGTGCATGTGAATTTGACGAATTCTACTGTGACAAAACCTACCGATCCCGTTATTATGATAATGACCACACAAAAACCTGAAGCAAATACCACAAAAGGTGCACATGTCTAAGATTGTGTTCCACTGCATTGACACACCATTCATCTATATAAATAAAAATGTTTGTTCAAAATCTTAAATCTTCGAAGGTTCTTCACTGATTGCTTTGAAATTTTGACACAACGTTGCATTCGAATAGGCGCGTGTTTTTATATACCTACTATACATAGATGTCACACCTGCGACAGGTAAAAACATGCTTTTTCTGAAAAACAGCGGCATCTGTTGGACGTAAAAGCAACACACGCTATTTTACAATTCCATTTCAATGTTTCCGATTTAGAATGGCTCAAATACGTGCCGAGGAATCAGCAGAGCGACATCCAGCCAGACTTGATGCACGGTTGCGAGCACGGCGATCGCGTTCTGCAGCTTCAGATCTGCTTCGTTCTCAACAGAATGAACACAACATACTGAGAGTGGCTGAAAGACGTCAACGAGAAACAGCAGATCAGCGTCAAACACGGCTCTGTTCTCAGCAATCACACAATTACAATCGTCTTGCATTCCGGTACAACCCAGCTGATGATTATAGTTTGAGCCAGCATGTACTCATTGGCACAATTAATTAGGTGTGTCCTTATTGCAAGGCTCTGACATTTAATCGAGAAACGAAAGGAATGTGTTGCACCGCCGGGAAAATTAAACTGCCTCAACTTGGAGAACCACCAGATCCATTACAAACTACCCACAAGCATTGTCAAATTAAACATATTAGAAACGCGCACTTTCTCTTTTATTTCTTTTCCATTTAACCAGACTGAGCCACAGCAAAGCATGGCCGGGGACAGCTAGTCTTTAATATAAAAAGACCAACATAATACATGTGCATCCATTCAATTGGTTTGGTATATGTATGAAGTGCTGATGCTTTGGAATTAACGTTTAAGCAATAAGCCCAGAGCCGCTGGGGGCATTAGGCCCGAGCGAAGAGAGGGTCTTAACAAAGGCCCTGGGGCATTACCTGACTCGGTAATGCCCCCGCGGTGAGGGGCTTATTGCTATTAGTACAACAGGCCGCAAGACCGGGGTACTATTAGCATTTTTTCTGTTCTGAAACGCTGCAGTGTTTCAAAACAGAAAAAAAAAAGTCACAAAAATGACCGCCGGGAAAGGAAAAACAGTGTCCGTTTTCCCTTTCCATGGTGGCCCTCAAGAGTGGACGTGCTGGGGACAGAAGGGTGTGGGGGTGGAAGAAAGAAAAAATGTACCTGAATCCCCGGCGAGGGACGATGGCAGCCGCCATCTGTGTGGAGGCTCGGGACAGGGATTGCCCCGCTTCGAGCCTCCTCATTGGCTGAGGGGCTGCCACACCCCCTCCCCACTGGGAACAAAGGATAGGAATCCCAGCCAAGGGATTCCCAGTCGGGTAAAGCCCTGGCGAGGGCCAATCAGAATGTTTGTTACATTCTGATTGACCCTCGCCGGGTACTAATATACTTTAGTTACAGAGTTTTATGAGTGGCTGTACTAACTGAAAAGGTTCCTTAGGTTCACAAATGCACATACCAATGGCGGAAGCCACTTTCTGTCTCTCGGGATCCAAGTATAGGAAGACGGATTCACAACAACCATATTCTGCAAACCAATATCCTGCAACTCTTTCTTTTCTTGTACAAAAGTTGAAACAGCTATCCTCATATCTCCTTGAATATGGTTGCAAGAAAACCTGTTAAAGAGGCATTCACTAGTCCCAAACACAATGCAATTACAAATACTCTAGAATCATACCCATACATAGAAAGGGAAGATGCCCTTTTCTGTGTCTTGACCTATTCTCCTCTGGCCAAAAAGGTGAAATTCTCCACATGGGGGACAAGATGTACCTGTACCCTGGTTGTGTATACATGAGCCCAGAATCTAAGAAATGCATTGATCTACACTGTACACACCCCCAGAATAGCAATGCCACTATCCACATTATGAGGAATCACTACTCATAAGTGGGCACACTCCTTGTGGAAATGGTGTGGCTTGTCCATTCAAACTGGTGTCAAGAGATCGAGACCTTGAGTAAAGAGGTCGAACACCAACTGTAATTTAGGCAGTGTTGTTTATATAATCACATGCCCCTGTGGATTAAGGTATGTCACCCTAAATCTAAACCAGGATAGGTGAACACTGCTCTTGCATAGGTCACTAGAAACCCATAGCTCCTGTCATTGCACATTTCTTACAGTCACATTACGGCCCAGAGGACTGCACTTGGACAGTAATTGAGCAGCTGAACATCCCAAAACAATTGGGGGACGGGGGAGCGGGGAGTTAGTACATCTCTGAGAACAGAGATGGATTTTCTGTCTAGATACCATTAGATGGGGTCTGAATAAGGAGACAGACTGGCACTGGTTTGCTGTTGGAGTAGCATTTGAATAGGCTATCAGGTTTACTAAGAGATAGAATCACACATGAACAGATAAGACCAAATATACCTGTAAGGATGCCATTACTAGATTATTAAAGCCTCATTGCCAATCAATCCATAGAGTCCCTGCTCTCTGATCCATTGTACTAATTTGGTTGTCTAACAAGGGTCATTGTGGATGGTCATACATTGAAGTGTTAAGGAGCAGCCCCAGGGCAGTCTCATTGCTGTAGGATCAGCCGACAAATGAAGACCAGAAATATGGGGTACAAACATAGTTATTTTACACCACAAGGAGGACTAAGACTCTGCTTGGACCTGATAAATCAGTGGGGCTGAGAGGGATGGTCGTAATAAATCAAAGGGGGCAATTCCAGCTTGCTTAAGCAAAACATTCCTTCAGTGCATAACTCACCTCCCTTGACCCCTGTCTCCTGGTGGTCCAATGAAAGTCACCTACAGTCCATGAGGTTTCAAGTGTCCCCTGCACTTCTTTCTTGGCTTGGTTAATGATTTTCGCTATCACTAGCCTGATAAGATGCTGAGGTCTTAGGTGTGTTAAGGATTCCAATTGGGCGTCACACACTGGACCACGACACCTGGTCTTAGCCTGGGATGTGGTACTCAATAGGAATGCTTTTTCTTTAATATCAATTCATTCAAATTGAGCCGGTACCCGACCCATCTCACACCCCCTTTTACAAATACACCGAGTCACAATGGAACAGACCGGTTGGTGAAAATGCAATATTATTTATTTTTAGAATTCACAAAAATCACACACATTTTTAATATTGGGCAGCAATCACCAATGGGGTGATAATGACAATGGAAATGGAAGCAATGCACCCAGTCAACCTTCTAATAAAACATATCTAAAGCACAACTGAATAGGTGTACTTTTTAAATTAGGATAGATAGCACCAAAGTTAAGGTTTCCCCCTGCAATGTTCCCTCAACCCATAAATAATTGAATTCTGAGTGGATAGAATGAAGCAGCAGGTAGTCAGGGATAAGAAGCAGTTGTCAACTCCTGCTGTTTCCACCCTCCCTTCCTCCTCACCTGATTCCTCCACAGAATCTTCTTCCGGGTTCCTCTTCTTTCTCCTGGTACTCTTCTGTACGGGATTTCCTTTTCTTTCCTTCTGAAATAAATAGGGTCTCTCTCCCCAGGAGGCCACCCTGTCGGTAGGAAGCTCCCCAACAGAGCGATATCCCCGGGAGGTAGGCCAAAATGAACAGGGAAAAGCCTCCAGGCATAAAAACCCTGTAAGTGCTGGCTTGTAGAATTCAAGTCCGTAGGAGGTAGTTGGCAGAAACAATGGAGACAAAAGTTCCTTCCTTGGTAAATGACTTTCAAGAATGCAGGTCAGTTGGCACACGGGAACCAGGTCTATTTGCAGCCACAACAGACTAGAAAGGAACAATAAGGGTAGAGAGAGTTCTTAATCCAGTGAGACCGCTGGGAGGTATTCGACCCAAGAAGCAGGACTCGAAGAGAGCTGGATGTAACCCAGGTAAGCAGGAAACGAGGAGAGCTGGAAGCAACCCAGGTAAGCAGGAAACGAGGGGAGCTGGGCATAAACTGAACTGAATCAGAAAGAGAGAGAAAGGTCCCCCCGAAGGAGTGGGAACAAGAAAGGGTAAGAGGAGTCGAGCAGAAGAATGGGGAACAACGCGACGGCTCGCGTTACAGATATGCATAAAAGAAAGGGAGCGGGGAGGAAAATGATTGAGAGAGAGAGATAAGCGCAGATCAAGGCAGACAGAGGAGAACACAAGGCAGAATCTGAAGGACAGAAGCAGGAGTGGCAGAACAGTTCTAGGAAAAAGCACAAGACAAGACGAGCGTGTAGCACAGAGAATTCGAGTGGCCATCTTGGAAAACAACAGAACGGTCTAATAACGTGATGGAACTATTAATGGCGCCGCCAACTTCCCCATAGCTTCCAGGAAGGCATGACAGCAGTAAACAGAATCAAAATCCGACCTTCCCTCACAAAAGGCCTAAAATGACACTCAAATTTTGACAAATAATTAATTATGTGTGTGTTTAAATAAGGATATACATATGTTTGATCACAGTATTTGGTATGTTATGTCACTATCAACCATAAGGTAAGGTATCACAAAAGCGTACAGTTTACAAAACAGATTGAAATTGAAAACCCAGTGTAGCTGAATTCACACATGGAAAAGTTGCTTTTTATCTAGTTTGCAGTTTTAAATGCCAAAACGGTTTTCTTTCAAAAAACGGGTGAAAAACCCTGAATTGGAATGCAGTTTTTGGGCAGGGTGATGGATGCACTGCACAGGGATGATACAGAAGTGATAGCTGAAGAATTGAGAGAGATTTGGAAGGTAGAATGAGGTTTGATTTTAAGAAAATAGAGCAGTTCAAAAGAGAAAATCGGTTTTAAAAATGAAAGGCAAAGTTTCCTTAACTAAATTATTTAGACTATATTGTTAAAGAAAGCCATGGTACGTTCAAAGATTGATTTGCAACGTCAACCTTTTCCTGCCGGGTTCTGATCTATGTGGGAATTACTTTAAATTACTCCAAATATTACTAATGAGTTACAAGATGAGGTGAATGGAAGAATTGTGCTAACACTAGGAAACAAGAACCGGGTGCACAGAAAATTAGAACAGTCTATACGAGTTATCAGGGTATGGATTGGATTGCTTAGAGAGTGGCACAAAGACCAAAGTCAAGATGGGATAGACTATGTGTTATGGGATGGGGGATACTCACAGTCCGCTCTTAAATTTGGGATTAGGAACATTCAACCGTGTTCTGGACTCCAGGGCTCGGGTCACCAGGTAGTGGCGGACTCTTCTAGCAGAACAATAGCTGGGCCTGTCTGGTCACCCGATAATCAGGACAGCTGGATGGCAGGGTTGCAGTGGGCATGCAGTTAGTGGGCAAAAAGCCAGGCTGTTCTCAGGATGCTTCCAAAAAGAATACCACAGCTTTTCCCTTTGGTTATTGGGATTTTTAGTGGGATTTCTGGATTGAGGCTTTGCTGGGATGGTCAGCAATGCTTTGGCCTTGCAGTGGAGTCTGGAATCAGCTATGCTTTGGCTTTGCAGTGGGATCTGGAATCTGGCAAGATGAATGTGGAAGATCAGGAATGCAGGCGCAGGAAATTCAGGAAAGAGTGTGTGTGTCTAGAGTTCTGTCAGCCACCCTTTTTATAGAGCATGGTGACATCATAGAATTATATGGTAGGGCAGGCTTAGCTAAGCACGTCTCTAAACCACTGGATTGGCCTTCCTGTCAGCTGGTTGGGTTTCAATGGCATGATGTCAGATTCAAGATGTGAGTTTTGCAATGTCCAGAACCTCCCACAGTTACTTTAGCTAAAATCCAGTTGTGCCATAAATGGCACCTTTGTACAGTTGGGGCATGTTAACAAATTACATAAGCAGGTTACATATTTTAAGCAGAACTTGCCAGTCCAACTCTCTAGTTTGTGAGACATTGTTTTCGCCCTTCTAATGATTTTTTGTCATTTTTAGTGTGAAATATTCGGCCTAAAATTCTATAACTTTATACATGTGTATGGATTATCATTAGGCATATTGGTATTGATTTTCACATTGGCACCAGGTACACTTTCTGTGGAATATCAAATTCACTGCCATTTCTGTTCCCAAGGTGGCAGAGAAGGCTACAACGTCTTAAACTAAAACCCACAAAATTACATTAAAACTGTTAACTTTTTACATTCATGCGAATTTCTGTTGGAAAAATAACCGTCTTTAAAAGTTTCTTAATAAAATAGTCTTTTGAACCAAATGGGCATCCTTTGTCCTTCACTGGAACCATTTATTTCTCCCCAGCTACCAACAACTGCCAATTCTGCCCAGTGTGAGGTGGCTGGGGGGTTTGCCAGTTTGATTGAATGTTTATGGCTGCTTCCACTTCACAGGTCAGTGTCCCAGAAGTTCCATTCTAAGAGGCCTCAGCCCAGACAAAAGTCTGCCATGGTAGCAATTAGCACTTGTGTGTTCTAGCATCTACTGTGAGGGACCTTCTGTTTCTGGCAACCCCCAAGCAGAAACCTGTTTGGGGCTGATTTCCCCTATGTAGCCAATGCAATTTAATTCCTTATTTTATTTATTTTTATTATAAGGTAGAGTAAAGCCTGTTGAATAAGATCTCCCATATACGTTTCACAGCACCAAACCACTTAACATTGCTAGATAAGGGCAGGGCCTTATCCAACATACACTTTTAAACAAGTATTTTTCTTTATTTGCAAAAGTACATTTAAACATGTGGTGACTGTGGACAATTTCCTTGCAAATTCGTTTTTTCTCTTCCCTCTGAATTCCCACATTGTTTTGTAGCCAGAGTTAGTTTCAGGGATGCAGCAATTTGTTTAAACACAGATGCACTGGAATTGACATAAGCCCAGAGAGCTAGGGCCTTTTTGACGCATTGATCTTTGTTATTTTGTAGCCCCCAAAAGTAAAGTGTTTGCCGTGTAGCTGAAGTAAAGCTTCTTTTGATTTCTTTTCTTATCTGCACAACAGCCTGTCATTCAGGGGTACTGCTCTTGTCTGTTGGAGCATAGTGTGAATGTGGATAAGCATGGCAGGGACTCATTAATAAAGTAGTGTGATAAGGAACAGAGGAAAAAGAGCGTCAGAGCAGCATCATTTTTAAACTTAAATATTTCCCTTTTTCAATGAGAACTTTAGGCTTTGCAGCAAAGCAGCGCTGCTTTTTCACTACCCTTCTTTTGTACATGTAAGAACACACTAGCAGACTTTCTCATAGTGCCCCCTTGTTCCATCCTGCCCAATATGTGCTTGGCGAGATGGTGCAGCCATCTTTTTGTAGTTGCAAAACGCAGTTTTGCCATGAGGCAGTAGTGCTCATAGAAGCCAGCGCAGCCATTTTTCTGCTTCTGCTGAAGTGCAGCTTTGTTGTGGAACAGAGTACAGCTGAGTGGGTTAATATATCCCACAGGTGGTCTCTTCCACCTGTCAGGATCGAGGGTCCTATGCTTGCTTTAGATGCTTCCACACCTGGATCATACTTCGCCAGATTTCATTGGGCCCGGGCAGCATTTGGGTTGATCTATGAGATACTGGCAATCACCATAGTCACAGCCAGCACTGGGTGGTCAAGTGTCTCTTCCATGACATACTCTTTTTAATTTCCTTTATCGTCCTCTTTCATGCCCCAAAATGACTTTTCCCTCGAAACCTTCATTCTTGGCTCCTATTCTTTGCTCACTCCGGTCACAGCTTCCTACTCTCTTGAGGTCTGTGGTTATTTGGCCTTCTTGGCTTTCTTTACCTTGCCTTGTTCTCCTGCCTTCTTTCACCTCCCTTCTCCACTCCCAATATATATCCTCTTGGGCGGTTCTTGTCTTTCACCCTTGTGTACTCTTTCCCTTACCTTGCTCATACTCCCGTGTCTTCATACTCCTCTCTTAAGTCTTTCAACTGTCTGCCATACTCTCCCTCCTGCTTGCTCCTTTTCCTCTTCTCATTCACCATTCCGCTTGGCCTTGTACCGCCACTGCTTTCCCCGTCCGACACCAATACTTGCAATTGACTTGAGGCTGCTCATATAGTAATGTGATGCCACCCCCAAAACACACCCAGCTGGGGTGCTTTGGCAATAAGTGCGAACATTGGCTGTTTAAAATTTTTATTTCACAGCTTTTTTGAATTGACCCCTCCCACCTTCCCCAGCCCCCAGTTCCAGCATCATGGACTGAACCCAAAGAGATGTGTCCGCCACTTAGAAGCTTACACTGTTCCTGTAAAAACTGCTGCTCGTCTCCTTCTCTGTGGCAGATGGTCAGTGCTCTCAGTACCCCCCTTGCTCTGTGAAAGGTTTCCCTGGACATTTGCAATCTGCCAGAGGGAAGTACCTGGTGATTACCCTTCTGTGAAACCACTCTTGGATATTTGGTGGGTGCGAGCTGCAGCTGCTGATTCCCTTGTGGGTCACATTGTTCCAGCTTGTGCTTTTTAGAACAATGCATATGACAAACACAGCTTGACAAGGAGATTCAATACAAGTTTGTTGAGCTTCAGGCAACCATTAGTTAAAAGGGTTCATAGGCTAGTGCTGGGCAGCAGGGCCTGGGGTACCCTGCCTTTACCTCCTCCAGGCCCTACATCATGTAGCTGGTGATGAAACCCAGCTCCCAGGCTCCCCCTCCTCATTTATTAATCTTAAAGAGGAGCTACATGTTCATAGCACAACAGCTCTCAGTGTTATACACGGACCTGTGGCACAATATCCATCACATACTGATACTAAAGGCTTGCTTCTACGAACATTCACTAACAAATGGCATTACCAGGTGATACATAGCATGCAATATGGGGAGATCGTACCATGGGCTATATCCGGTTATGAATAAGTGATGATTCGCCCTTCATGTTTCTTGCATTATTACTCATTGTATATCAAGAACGATAATGCACCTCTTTTGTGCATTGAGATCTGTGAAAAAGAGGATATAGACTACAGCATTGACTGACTACAGCGTACCCCACGGCTAGTGCGATTTCCAAAATGGCTGTCGAAGAGACTGTTATATTTACACTAACGCAATCTAGAGATTCCAAAGAGCAGCCATAGGTGAGCTCTATGCATACTATACTTTCTATGTTCTACATAGCCTTCGTTGACTATACCCACTGACTACTGATATTAAAAGTCTTCATTCCTTTAAAGAACATTGACTCTCCAACATCGTTAGAGGGTGCCTTTATAAAATAACCTGTGACATAGGGGTGTATGCATTATGGTTCATGTCCAGATTTGAATAAGCAATGGTTGACTTCTGAGTTGTAATACCAATATATCCATGCGTGACACCCTCATCATTGATGAATTCACTTATACATGAGGCCCGTTTTACACACGTGTAGATGTTCATAGAGAATGTGGGCTAGTAGCAATCATTGGCTAAAGTTTTACCTATGGCCACCATGATCATTGGGTACTATGGTCACCATGATCATTTGGTAGTCCCCATGTTAACAATCAAGCGATCTAGATGGTCACATTCACATGCAAGCAGGCGGAAAGAAGACGGTGGTACCGCTTGGCTGACGCCATTTAAGGATATGTGGCACCACAGCACATTGCGCCCCTAGGTAACGCTGGGACATGATCTGGCCCGGGCTGGACGCATGCACGCGCTCTTCCGCATGGTTACGTGGAGAACGTTGGGCTGCATTTTGGCAGAGCAGGGCTGCAATTCATAAACAATAATTCCTGTCCTGTGTCTGATTCTTTTAGCCTTGCTGCCATAAATCATTGGATTAATTAGTAGTTATAAATACAACAGGAAACATCATTGTTACTGGGAGACAATGATTAAGTGGCTTACTTTTTCCTCTCCTTTTGGCAAAGTGTATTGTCTTTAGACACTGAGCGGGTGTGATTGGTGAAACATGCATTTTGCTTGACTAGTTCTCTTAAAGCTGAATGCTGCTTCAGCGCAATGAAATACTCTCAAATATGTATAGGCTTTGTGAGAGTACCTAGCATTAGAACAATTTGAATGTACTCTTACTTTTGAAGTGGTCACTATCATAATAATTGTGACCCTTTTCGTGATTAAAGCTGCTAAAATAAACTTGGTAGAAAGAGAAAAGGGAGCCCGTTTATTTGCCTGGTGTCTCTCTAAAAATACAGTTTTTAGCAAAAATATTTCAACACGGGGATTCTGGATTTTTGCATGATAAAAAATACGTTTTCTGTTTGTGGGGTAGTTCTGTTTCCAGTACTTTGTTGCACTATTATTTTCGGCATGTTGGGTTAGATGGACTCTTGAGGAGTATAGTCTTGCTGCACCCTTGATAGCGGAATCTAGCCCTCCTTAGACACGAAGAAGAGACACTCTTCCGGTTCTTTCAAATGAAGGGTTTAGCAGTGTTCTATCTCTGGCACCAGACCTTCTCTCCCACTTAAAGGGCTGGCTGTAGGTGTGTCATTGCACTGGCAAGTCCCACAGAATGTCTGATTAACTAAGGATGCTTTTCTTTTTGTGTTGACACATCACTAGCAGAGAGGACTGATGACGTGGCACGGCCTACTTTGTGGCTAGAGCGAAAGAGAGAGCCACGCTGCCTTCCCACAGACAGAAACCCCATTCAGTAATAAGCAAGTAGTTGTATTGAAGCTCCTTGAGCTTAATGAAGGGAATAGTGTGATCAGCGGTGAGAAATACCACTGATATGAGCAGACAGAACCAGTGACACCTATTCCTCGTATAAAGTCATCAGGGAGAGATGAAACACTGACTGCATCAGCCAAGCCGGTTAGCATCTTCTGTGTGCAGATTCCAGTAAATCCATAAACTAAAGGTAGTCCCAGAAGATTTAAACTGCTGCCCATTCTGCAAATTAGGTGGGCTTTGAAGAGTACTTAGCGCATTATAATTGCCTGGAATAGCAGAAAACAAAGCTGTTTTCTTAAAGAGTGATGTCACAACAAACACTAAAATAAATGATTTGGCATTTAAAAAAAAATAATTTATATATATACACATTGCTTCTTCAGCGGAAGGACTGTTGTTGAAGAACCGTTAAGGTGAAACATCCTGCTGTAATAAAACCTTTGAAATTCAATGACATTTTTTAGTTCAAATGACGTTAAGGTACCGATTTAATGCAACAATACCCCTGAAATTCATCAGTTGTTGGAAGCGACGCCACCTCATTATGAACCCCGCATTGCACAGCCTGTAAGCACCTTGATACCATAAATTACATTACTGATGATATCACATATGACATCACTGATGGTATCATGAGTGACATCACTGATGCAGCAGATCATGCGTGCAAGAAAGAGTGATGAAGCAGTTTAAAAGCGTGTTTCTGCATGTAAGGGCGGATTCAGATGCAAAGCTGGGTTGGAGTTTGCATTTAAAAATGCTATCCTGTTTACAATCATGGTATTCTTGCGCATCAGAGTTACTATGCATTGGTTGAGCATTTGCCACGAAGATATACTCTAGTACCGTTATCACTCTGTTCTAAAACCAGTCCCTATGCAAAGAAGGCATTTGAGTACTCCAATTATGACTTTACATCTGTCCACTAAAGAATACAACATACATAATAAGGGGCCGTTTCCAAAGTCACATATCAACATATGGCAGCCAACTTAGTGTCATTGTAGAAAATGAAATGGTATGAATAGATAATGTAAAATAGTAAAGACTAGGGCAGGTGGCCTGCAAGGGTCAACAATGTTAAAAAACACTTTCTTGTTCTGAGGACACATAGTAATCGGGACTGGAGTAGTGAATACACTGGATGGACAAAGGTTGTAATAATTTCAGTCCTAGGGTTTGAAGCTTGCATTGTAATACACTTTTTGGACTATGACTCCAATTTATCCTCACCAGTGTCGATGCTGGGCAGGGCTAGTGGAAGTTGTAATGTAAAACCCCTGGCGATCCAAAGCTTGCAGACTTCTCTTATATTGCATATAAATAGTCAATTGCTATGTGCAAGAGCAACTTTCTATAGTTCCCCAACCCTAAGTTACACTGCTTGACTAATATTTTCAAACCTTCACAAAAGGCAGGGTATATTTCATCTGTGCTATATGTTCAAATACAGTAAATAAAAAGGTGCTATATCCAGCCTGATTTTCCATATGATGTCTATGATGTCATTACTGACAGCATCTGGCATATCCTAAGTGGCTAGGGAGTACAGTTAGGTGGAAGGGCTGCAAAAGCTGCAAATAATTTCAAGCGTGGACACATCTTGGCCTACATTCAGTACTTGGTTGGAGTCGTCAGGGAGAGTGTGTATACAAATGTGTCCTGTTAATGAAAGTCACATGGTGACAGACACGGTACAATTTCCACGAACATGTGCAACGTACTGGGAAATGTAAATGTGCATGCAGCTTACTGTTGGATATTTTTTGTGAGGATTCCTAGTTTGCCAAAAACGTAGGGCTAACTGATGTTGTTCTTGTACCGGGATCATTAGCCAAAACAAAATCAGGGCATAGTGTTACACTATATGCACTATTTCTTCATCAAGAATGAATAACAGTTCTGTTTGTTTAAATAATTAATGTTATGCTTCTTCCCTTGACATTGGTTTTGTCCCTTTTCCCTCTTCTGCGCCCTGATGCCTGCGGGCTCTGGCACACTACAAATAAATAAATATAGAAATACTGATTTGTCAGATAATTATCCAGATTAGATTTACCAGGTCACCACTAAAACGATGCATTTAGAACATTGGTTATCAGATTGCAATTATACTCACTTGCCAGGCTTTGATACAGTGCTGAACAGGTAACATTTTATATCATGGAAGGAAACTAACACAATGATCAGGCACACATTTCTTTTTATAAATGTGCTCTCTGGCATTCATTAGTATTTGCTCAAAATATAGACAAGTCCCAAATGCAGTTTAAGAAAGCACTATTACAATAGAGAGAGAAAGAGAACATTAGCATGTTGCAAAATTAATTAGCCTTTCACACCTTGCCACCATCTGTATTCCCAACCAGCTCAACAGATGTGAAACTATTCTGAAACCCCTTTTTTTAATAATTCCTCCCTCATGAAAATGTAGCAGGCGAACATGGAGTTATCTGTAGAACCTTTACCTACTTTCAATGCTTTTGCCAGCCTCCAACTAACTTCCCACGTGCAGAAACGATCCCACTATATTTTGTCACATAAAACATGAGGTAATGTTCTCATTCTGTACTCGAACACTTACCAAAATGCTCGAAAGGATCTGTGCTCGCTGTGCAGCAAGGGACAGCCTCTGTGCCCTTGGCTCCTGGGCTCGGATTTCCCCTGGCACCCTCCTTTCTCTGCTGCAGGAGGCCTTTCAGCAATGGGCAGACGGCTGTCTGTCTCTGAGCACCCAACTCCCTATCTCTTTCTGCAATCTTCCTTCTCTCTCCACTTTGGAAGCCATTGCCCCCGGAACCTTGGCTTTGCCCCACACAGCAAACACTCTCTTGCTTTTCTCTCTGTGTTCTTAGCAAGCAGCCCCAGCCGGCCTTTCTTTCGCCTGCACCTTTCTTAAATCCCTTTCTCTGCCAGCTCATCTCACATATATCTCTCTACATAAAGTATATGATCTCCCCACCTCTGGCAGTGATATCATGCATCAATCAGACACCTCCTCTGGCATGGCCAAACCTTCTGGAAACTTCCAGCAGTCCCTATTCTTTTTCACCATCACTTCGGAAGAGAGATTTGGTTCAATGGGTGCCGGAATAGATATGTTACATTTTTATTCTGGCTTCCAGCGCTAGCAGCTCACACGATGGGCTGTTTAAACAAAATGATTTTTGCACATTCCATGTTCTTTAAAAGTCACGTCTCCATCGCAAAAGCAGTTTTAATTTCTGCATGTATTTTCTAAACGGCATTGCAGAGACTGTACTTGCAACCAATTTATACCCCTCAGTTTGCACCCTAAGTTTGCACCATGTTCTATGAACTCGGCTGTCCCATTTTATACACTTATTATATTAATGGGTTACATGTTAAGAGTTAGAAGTTAGTACGTTAATTGTTAGACGTTGGGTATTAATCTCTACACTAACTGCAATGCACTGCCCTGACGGGGTAAATTCCAAGTTACCCCTCAATTTCTGCACACCATTATCACTTTCTGCGTATACTGCTATATACTATAGAAGTCTGAGTTGTGTCAACATTTCTGCATAGTTGAAACGTGCAGCACTTCTTACACCCCCCTGCCCACCTGGTTTCTGTTGAGACATGGCCTTGTTGACCTTTTGCACCACCTGTATCTCTTACATCTCCCACCTTTTTATTTCTGTAGAGCCTAACATCTAAGGACCTCTGCAGAAACAAACACATCCCGGCTATACCACTCCATCAACCATGTGATCTTGGGCGCATTTGTGATAATATAAACATTTTTCATACTTTAACTTAAAAATCACCAGACATTCTTCACAACATCGATCAATTACAGGTTTTCATGTCATTAAATACCATGCTGTCTGTAATTATGATTTTTAAATATGATTTGGTTTAGATGGTTTTTCTTTTTTTTGTAACTCCTTATCTTTTGACAATCTCTTTTTTATAAACACTTGATCATTACTTTTTTTAATTTTAATTGATTATTATGTGTGTATTTTTTATCTCATACTTTACAGTTGAGTCAATATTCTCAAGTAACACCAAGTCCTTTTGCTAAAAAGAAAAAAAAAGAACAATATTAAAATCGTGCAATGTTTGTACTCATTATTGATGATGCCAGTAGTAGTCCATGCCTAGAGATAAATAAGTTGAGACCTATGTCTGTGTTGAAGAATGACTCGCTCCAAAGATAAACGCTAAATTGTTCGTGATGAACTGACAGATAAAGGCAAGAACAAAACATGAAATGAATAAACTTGTTTGTAAAATGACAACTCCCTTAAACCGATGGTGACAGATCCATCACAAGGCCCAAAGGGTGCCCGTGTCTATGCCACAGATTTCCTACACGTGGAAGTAAGTCTTCGTCTTCCACATTTGAGGTTTCTTTCACGAGCGCCAGCTGCTCATCTTTTCCCCCTTCTTTGGTCCAGGGGATTTTGGTCCAGTGGACCCCTGTTCATTTAGAGACTTCCTCCAGGAATCCAGGGGTCCAAGGGCGCTGGTGAGTAAGTAGCTAAATAAGGAGAGAAACAGACATGTTAATTACCAAGCAAATAAAATGTATTAATCTTTCCCTTTTTGGAATCTGCTTGAGAGAATGTATGAGGATTAAGCAAAATAAAAAAAAATATGTTTCTAATCGAATTTATACTGTTCAAAAAGATTTTATAATACCCTGAAAACAACACATGGGTTAAACATGGTAATGCACAACAATGACATCTTCTTTCGCAACCATCTGGATATAATAATGTGGGTTAAACATTTAAACAATATTACATACACATTATTTCTTTCTTTGCTGGCATATAGAATGAGCATGTGCTTTAAGCATGAAATCATAATCATTGTTTTTAAATACCTTGTATTCTTATTTCCATACACATATACTCCCTGTTTTATTCCCCCTTTTTCCACTCTTATCTTAATATTTACATTCACACCTACTTACCTGCTATGGTAAATCCCTCTAGAGCAAATACCATCTAGTTTCCTGCTTTGCATTCAGCATAACAAATACACCTTTCATCCCCTATTGGTTTCTTCAGCTTGCTCTAGCCTTTTCACCTCGTGGTTTGGGTTAGCATGGACAAATTGTTCCACAGTCAGCTCTACTTCCTTTATCATAATTCTGTAGACCACAGGTGAAACCTTGTCCACAATTTTGCATTCTTGTGTTTACCTTTCCCAAAATCGAATTTGGACACCTGGTCACCTGCTTCATACTCCCTCGTAGATGTCTTTTTATCATAGTATGATTTGACACTGTCAGCGTCTCTTTCTAGATTCTGCCCTGCAAATGCAAATGTATGCTGCAAGTGCTTTCTCAGCTCTTTCACAAATTGGTGAATTGTGGCTGCATTTACCAGAACTTGTGTGTCATAACAAATGTTGTGGCAACACCATATTCATGCCTGTTAGAATCTTGTCTGGACTGAGGTTTGTGGATTTGGATGATGTAGGGAGTCACAAATCCCAACTGGATAATGCTTCAGCTACAACCTTTTTCAAAATATCAATGACTGCCCTATTGCAGCATTCCACACCTCCAGAAGAAGAAGGTCGATATGAAATGTTCAGTTTCTTTTTCACTCCCAAAATGTGACACATCTTTGTCATCACTGCACTGGTCAAATTACTTCCACGATCTGATTCTATTTTTCGAGGCAAACCAAATATGGTACACCAACAACGTGGCTGCTGTTTGGGCACTGCAATCAGGTGCTGGAATGCATTCCAGCCACTTTGACATTAAACAAGTGACGGTCAACATATATCTGTTTCCCAATGCTGATCTTTGCACAGGACCAATAAAATTGATTTGTAAATATGACCATGAAGTGTCAGACCTCTTTTCATTAATTGTACCCTGTGTGTTGGTGAAGTAGGTTAAATCTGTGCACACACCACACATCCCCTTGAATATAACTCTACATTTTGGGACATTTCTTCCCTATAAGAATATTCTTTTAAGATTTCCATTCTTTTCTGGAAACCTCTGTGACCCAAAGTTATGGTATCATGGGCATGATAAAGCATCAGTCCCCGAAATGACAATGGTACCACCCATTGAATTTGGCCTGACATGGATTCCTGAATCATCAGCCCATATTGTAATCAAATTCTCTGTTTGTTCTTTAATAACACCATCAGTTCTTCTCTTCCTTTGCAGTGCTCCTCAGTTGTAAGATTTTGCTCTGTAGCTAGCAAATGGTTATATAATAGGCCTAAAATGGGTCTTCGTTTTGTGCTTTGACCAAGGCCTGACCAGGGGTTTCAAAACTCCACTGTGACACAGGCTGATCAACTGTCCCCTAAGATTTGGAGCGTGTTATTGCATCCACCTGGATTTCACCAACTAGATGCTCAAGAGGAAATAACTCACCCATCACCGCCCCAATCCTGTCTAACTGATCTGCCTTGTCATTCCCTTCTTTGTCCTCCTGGTTGTTTTCAGATGGCCTCGTATTTTTCTCCAATGAATGATCATGTCATTTTCTGAAACAAGTTTATCTATGGCCTGGATCATTTTACCATGTTTGAGTGGTTTCTTGTGATATGTGAGCATTCCTCTCAAAATCCACCTGGGTAAATATTCCACAAAACTATTTCAGGCATAATCAGAATGAGTGACTTAAACTAATTCTTTGCTTTGAATTTATTTTCTTTTGCTGTGGATATTGCTTCATAAGTGGCATCCAAATCTGTAACTTGACTGCTTTTGGGGCCTAACCTCATGCTTACTTGTTGAATGCCAATACACTTGACCCACAAATTACCTACGTGGTATGCATATCCATCCACGTACATGGTTGGGAGATCCCCACATGTTTCTTCATTGAATGCCTTGTGTGGAGATTGTTCAGATTCAGTTAAATTTGTTTCTAGCTCTGTTTTAACCGAGGCACAGGCAGCTGCACAAGCATGCAAATCTGCCAGCCCCTGAGCAACTGTGCACTTTTTATTCTGTCCATATCTCTCTTCCACTGGGAATTCCTGCAATGCCAATGTCCATGATGTGATTCTGGACTGGGCCAAATTCCCTGATCTGATTCTTTTGCTCTGTAAAAATTGTAGCGGCTGATGACTTGTTTCAACAATCACCCGCTCCCCCTGAATAATGGGGTGGAAAAGTTGTAATGCCCAGACAATGGCCAACAGTGCTTTTTCACATTCGCTAAATTTGGTTTCTATCTGTGAGAGTGCTTTGCTGGCCTATCCAAATGTTTTGTTTTTTGCATTGTGTTTTTGATATAAAACTGCTGACATACACTGATCTGTGAATCCTATCTCTATAAATAAATCCTGGTTCTTTATTGGGTCAGAAAACACAGAAATACACTTGCACACCAATGTTAAATGCTATTTCAATAAGAGATGGAATATAAATTATTTGAAAATGTTGTCAGAGTTCAAGGTGCAGGGGAGAGAGACTCAGCCTTGGTATCTAGGCTGGATATATACAGAGAACAAAGAGATCCAAATTATGGAAAACTGTGTTCCCTGCACACTTTCTAGAAGGCGAAAGCCTAAAGGAAATTATGTAAAGTTTCACAAAGCATTCAATTCCCAGAAGTAATTCTTTTGACATAAATATTCAAACATAAGCGTTCAAAAAATATAAATTCAACAAAGATTTCAGTGACTCCTTTTCATAAGAGTAAACAATCTTCTCTTTATTGTTTATTCATTTCTGGTTGGCCCAACGCGTTTCCAGTTTCATATACTCAGTGGACGCAGTTTTCCATAAATTGGATCTCTTTGTTCTCTTTATTGGGTAAGCTAAACATGGGGCTTTTTATCAAGCAGTCTTTCAACTTGGCTACTGCTTCACTTTGTTCCTTTCCCCAATTCCATGGTACTACCCGCTTCCATAATTTAGTCAATGGTTGTGTCATTTCTTCATAATCTTCAATAAATATTCTGTTGTAACTTGTCATTTCTAGAAAACTCTTCGGGCCTTTTAGCTTAGTGGGATCGTTTTGTTTCGTAATAGCTTGCACCTTTTTCTTTTTTGGATTTAACCCGTTTTCTGTTACTACATGCACTAGAAGATGTACCTTTTTGCTACACCACTGCACTTTCTATAGAGATTCTTTCGCCACAGCCTTTTGTAACTGACTGAGTACATGTCTAATTTCATTGAAGTGACTTTTCAAGTCTTCATTCTTGATTAGCACATCATCCACATAAATCACAATTCCCCTTTCTGCTGCATCTGGAAGTGCTTTGCTCGGGAATATCCCAAGCTCACTCCACAATTGATATACCCAAAGCGAGTCCTATTCAATGCATACTGCAATCGATTGAAGGAGAAGGCACATTCATTTTGTATATCTTAAGCTAGCGGCACACACCAGTACCCTTCTGTAAGGTCCAGAGTGGTAAAAACTATTGCCCCTTGAACCCGTGCAAGGCCTTGGTCAATCAATGCAAGTGGCCACCTTTATACTGTTATCGTCTTGTTTAATTCTCTCAAGTCTGCATACAAGCGCCATTGACCATTGGGCTTTAGCACACCTAATATGGGAGTATTTCAAGTACTGTGGATGGGCCTAATGATTCCTCTGGATTCAAAATGTTTAATGATTTCTGGCATGGACTCCAGACAGGCCAATGTTAACCTATATTGTCACACAAATACTGGCTCCCTACCCTATCCTTCTGGTAGTGTAGCAACATGCAAATCAGTAAGCCCACAGTCATAGGCGTCTTTAGCAAATACCTAATTGAACTCCATGAATATCTTCATCAACTGATCTACAGCTTGAATTTGCTCCTCTACCATTTTAGAGAATTCTGGGAAGTCCTCCAAAGGAGGGACTTCTGTGCTTTTCTCCAGCTGTGTGGCAATGTCTTTGTGGAGAGCCACCACCCTCAAATATCTTGGGACATCGGCCTCCATTTCAATTAGCAGCATTTCAATAGTTTGTATTCCTTTCAGATTCACCTACTTTAAATAGGATGCAATTATCCTAATGACAGCATATTACATTTCTTGGTTCAGAGGGGTAAATAGACTGAATCCTGAAAATCCCCTTTGGCTTAGAATCCAATGATTCAGGCAATTCACCCTGTGAAATGACATAGCTTTCAAGTGTTCCCGATCACGTGGTTATTTAGATCAGCAGTGTAGTGGGATTCCTGGACTGCGATCGCTAATGCTGTACCTTCTTCCAAATGAATGTCTTGGCACCCCTTGTTAACCACCAATATATGGATGGGACAATCCCCAATATCTACTAGCAGTGTATATTCACATTACAGCCCTTTCTTTCATTTAGGCAGACAAATGCATTAGGCCATTAATCTGTTGTCCCTTTCTGTACGTTAATGGTATTTCAAACTGCCTGGTGAAAGGAGGAATAGTGACATCCTTCTTTACCCGAAGCATATGGCATCATTTGGGCACAATGATAAACTTGTCTTTTGTTCTAAAATTCAGGTGCCGCTCCACCCAGCCTAGAGCAGACATTCTGATTCATTTTGTGCATGATGTCATTTCCCAAATAGAATTTATTTTTGGTTCCTCTTACAATCCAAACGTGATGAATGCTTTTGGAACCAATTCTTATTCTCAACATGCTTCTTCCCACGATTCTTTGTCCCAATTCAGGGTCGTCCAGACCAAATATGTATTGATTTTTTATTTTAAAACGTGGTATTTCCTCTCTGTCAAGCACTTGCTTAAACACATTTTCATTAATGAAACTCTTTTTCTGCTCCAGGGTCATCACAGCTTCAATCATTTCTGCATGCTCATTCACATGCACTTGGATACAGGCCAGCCATTCTTTCATGTATATCTCTGCAATTGTTGAAATACGTTTCTCATGATCTGACTCTGCAGCAACATTTGGTTTATAATTTTCCTCATTTAGATAAAAACGCAACATGTTCTCATCTATCTGTGCCTGCTAATATTTCTTGGGGTCCAGATGCATCTCTAAATATTGTTTTTGTTTTTCTCCTTCTCTTTCACTCTGGTAAATGAGGATGAGTGACACTAGGCACACAACCATTGTGAAGATACACTTCCACTGCACTCTCTGATCTAGCAATGGTGTGACATTCTTTTATACTGTTGCTCTGGCTTACTATCTTTTTAGGATTTAGAGGTTTCTTGTCCAATGACCACAACACCCCCATTTACCCCATCAATAAGGGGTGTCAGTCTTCTAAGGCAATTTGTTCCTATAAGGAATGGTATCCCTTTAGTGGGTGTGACCACCACTTCCTGCCTCATTCTATGCCTCCCTATCTTGATATCAACTTCAGTGACACCGTCCACTGGTATTTCTTCCCCATTGAAATTATGCACGGGGTCCTCGCTCTGCCTCAACTTTAAAATGTCCTGTGGGGAGTTTCCCTCCTTTACGCTGCTCAATAATTTCTTTGACATCACTGTTGCCTGGGCACTTGTGTAATCATTGCAAACGTGTTACACCTCTCTTCAATAGTAATAGGGGCATATTATCTGTCCTTGCATTCTTCAAATAACCCTAGGAAATGTGAATTGTTACTGATTTCAGGGCTTACCTTCCTTAGGCCTGCCTGGCTTCTTGCTAGGCAAAGGGGCATATGAAATGACATTTTACCCTCTTTTTGCCCATCTCTCTTTGTATCTCTTGTTCTGTTTATTTGGACTCAGAACTCATTTGAAGTGTAGCCACTGACTGCCCCTTTGTTTCTCGGGAATACCATTATCATCCCTCTTTCCTCGTCTGATCTTTCCATTGTCTGGGTCCTTTCCACTTACCCCCATTCTGGAACCTAGTGATTCTGTATTTTCACAAGTGTCATGTGGCAGCATATAAGTTTCTGGTGTGTGACACTTACCTATTTTTTGTACGGTGCCTGTCATTCCAGCCTCTTGGAACGTCTGTGGCTTGAACTATTCTTCAGGGGGCTGACCTGCGTCTGTCTCTTGGGGCATTTTCATTTCTGTATATGAACAGTATTTTGGTTATAAAATAAGGATAAATGGTCACTTGTTTCTCTCTTTTCATTTACCATTGATGAGACATTCAGTGTACCATTAACCCTACAATGATCCACTTGTCACAAACCATAATTTGCTTGACGGCATGCATCTCCCAATTTTCGTGTTGCACATTCCTTGTAAATTGCCTTCTAGCCCTTTGCTCTTCTGGATGTTCTTGTTCATGTTTCCTTTCTTGTTCCTCACAAACTTGCATGGTCTTGTTCAAGTTCAAGTTAAACCATACCCGCTTCCTGTGTGTGTTACTGTCCCCTAACCTATTTTCAATCATTTGTTTTCTTGGTTTCAAATCGCTAAGCAAATTAGTTTGTTCATTCAAAGTTAAGTCATAGTCATCTCTGTCCTCATCATAGCAAGTATGGCTAACGGGTCACTTATCGGCACTCCCCGCAAGATCACTCTTGTGACATTCTGCACTTTCATTCAGTTGCTGTTTCTGTACTGCACTACCCTATCTGCTCAGACAACATTTTCACCTGCGCCTCCAAATACTGGAACGTGTCCATATCCCTGAACTCATCCCAATGTGCTCTAGGCTGGTACAGGTTGAATTTACCCTGATCAGGCTTGTCTGTTACCTTTTAGGTGACTGATTCCTGTTTGTGCTTCCCCTGAATTCTTGTGACACAAGAGGTGGGTAGCATGGGGTGACCATCCTCTGACCATGGTTAGCCTATGGTGGGGACTGATTATATTGGTGAGTTGCATAGTTCACATTCTGTCTTTCATGTGGCTTGAATTTCTCCCTTTGTTGACTTCCATTTTCAATTAACCTATCTACATATCTTGGTCTCGCTTGATTGCCATATACCATTGTGGCAGGGTCAAACCTGCTCTGGGCCCCCAATGCCTGGAATGGCCAAGTACACATCTGATTCTGGGTGTTATGTAGCCCTAACAAATCATAGCGAAACCCCGCCAGTGGAGAATTACCAAGATACAGAGGACTGATGTAAGTGCTTCTGTCACTGGTATCTATGAATTTGACAACAGTTGTGTGGTGTTCTCTGTGAAGCCACACCCCTATCATTGTAAGGTGCATCAGTCCTTATTTGAGTTTGAGCTGTCTCTAATGGCATCTTTCCAGATTTCACCTCTAGAATTGCAGGGGTAGATTCCTTAGGTTTTTTTTGCTTGGGTTCCTTACCGATAGCCTCTCCTTTGGGAGATTATTTCATAGATCTTAGTGGTTTGTTCAATGATACATTCGAAGGATTTGTCCCTGTTAAATGTGCACACTATCTGAGAAACAATGTCTCGCTGCAGCCCGTAAAAGAACGCAGTCTTACATTCTGCAGAATGAGGGTCATATGCCCCACCAAAACATGAGAATGCCCTTTTTAGATTTTGTATGAACTGGCTTGGTGACTCATTTGACTGGTCAGAAATGTTGTAAGCAACCCTTTTAGCCTCTTGAAGAGAATGGTATGGTGAGAACTGTCTTCTAATCTCTTTCTCAAAATCCTCCCATGATAGATTCTGCTGTTCATTTAAACCTCGGATAAAGTTAGCAGAAACAGGAGCAGAGTCCAGTGCATTGCCCGATGCATTGTTGCACGATGGGTCAATTTGGCCCCCCTTGCCCTGTGCTGAGATGGCAGGCTTGTCCTCTAGCGCTGGAGAACAGCCAGCTCTTGCTGAATGAGCAACAGCTGGCCCATTTCCCAGACTGTGACTGTCTTCATCCTCAATGAGGGAAACACCCTGCTGCCCATGGGGCATAAGCAGCTCTGTATTCCTATCAGCCCTGAAACCTGCATTTTCCCACCTCACCTCTCTGTACTGTGCTAGGAGATTCTGCATTTGACCGTATAGAGCAGAATTCTCTCCTCTCAATAGAAAAATGTCTCCATACATTTCATTAATCTGCAATTTGCGCTGGTCATCTGCATTGGCTTTTCTATCATTCTCATCAATAAGTCTAAAAATCTCATCTTGATTTGCCTGAGGTTCTTTGGCCGTTTGACTACCACCCTTTCTGAGTGTCTGAATTTCAGCAAGTGCTAGGTGCCTATTTTTTTTAACACCTTCCAAAGCAGTTTTTAAGTGCATTATCTCTTCCTCACTCTTTGAAAATTGGTTCTCTTTCTTCACAGATCGTGCACTTACATTACATTGGGCCTGCAAGCAGAGCTCCAGCCTGCTTCTTTTCTCTCGGGCCCCTGCCACCTAACATGCAATGTTCCATAGGGATACGCCTTGTCCCCCATTCTGTTCAACATTCATATCTAGCCATTGGTCTGTCTCATCCGCTCTCTTGGCATCAGGTGCTATTCGTATGCCGATGACACCCAGATCCTGATACATTTAGGTCTTGATCGGACTGAGGTGTCGCCGTGCCTTCATAAGTGCCTGACTGTCGTGGGTGAGTGGATGGTTCGTAATTGGTTGAAGCTGAATGGGGACAAGACGGAGGTGATGGTGGTGGGTGCCCTCCCTGATCCTACTCTCTGGGTGTCCTCATTCTGGCCTTCTTCACTTGATATCCTTCCTATTCCTGTGTCCAAGGTCAGGAATCTGGGAGTAATCATCTCATCTTCTCTTTCTATGAAAGACCAAGTATCCGCTGTATGTAGAGCAGGCCATTTCCACTTAAAAATCTTGAAAAAGGTGCTACCTGTGACTCTTCATCTGCCTGTGGTGGCTGCCTTGGTGTTGAGCAGACTTGACTATTATAACGGTCTTTATCTGGCTCAAGCCAAAGGCACCATCCAGCGATTGTAGCGTCTTCAGAATCTAGCTGCCCGGGTGGCCTGGGGTCCCCCTTTGGGGCCCATATCTCCCCCGTGTTGCGCACCCTCCACTGGCTCCCTGTTGTTCAGCGGATTGCATTCAAGGCCTTATGCATTGTACCTCCAATCCAAATTCACTCGTTAACACCCTGCCCGCCACCTGCGCTCGGCTGCGGCCGGCCTTCTGGTGATCCCGAGGTTCCAGAGATCTCGTATTGGAGGTCGTGCCTTTTCTGTTGTTGCCGCTCAAATGTGGAATGACCTGCCAGGGACAGTTACAAATCTATCTAACCACTTACAGTTTAGGAGAACACTTATAACCATGTTATTCTAGGTCCCTGGTTGTTTTTTCATTGGTCAACTCTGCAGTCCCTCATCTCTATAGTGCCAAGATACCTCAGGGTGAATGTTTGCACTCTACAAATTACCTTAACATAATATAACACAACATAACTGTTTCAATTTTTTTTGCAATTGTAACATTTGCTCATGCGTCGCTGCCAAGTCACACTGTAATTCAGCAATCACACCCGAGTCTTTTGCCTGCAATTTAACAAGCTAATGTAAAGTAAACCATAGCTTGGCAAATAGGTGAATAAGATTATCAACCTCTTGTTTCCACTGCCTGAAAGAGCTGGGCAAGGCATGTCTGTAGAATGCTACCTTCAGCAAAAATCTCAAAAACACATTCATTTTCAATTTCAGAATTAATACTTTCCCACCAATTTGACAATATATCGGATGACCACGTTGCCAAGGTGAATAGTTTGGCCTCTGTATAATCGCACAGATCAGTAAATCTAACTTCAACCTCTGTCATATTTGAACCGAGTGCCAACAAGGCAATAAAGAGAAATTCAACGTGTAGCCAGCATAATCACTACAGCTTCCCACACAATGCACTTCAAGTGGGGGAGAATAAAGTGAACAAAATTGAAAGTGCACATAGCACAACACAATATGACTATGCTATGCAAAACCACGCCCATCAATTGCTTTACATGCTATCCCCAGCATCTCCACCATAAATTTGCCAGATATTTTTTTGTGAGGACTCCTAATTTGCCTATAACAAAGGGCTAACTTATGTTATTCTTACACCAGGATCATTAGACAAAAAGAAATGCAGCGCTTGGTGTTACACTATATGCAGAATTTCTTCACCATGACTATACTGGATTGTCAGATAATTACCCAGAATAGATTTACCAGGTCAACTGTAAAATGATGCATTTATAACATGGGGAATCAGCTTGCAATTATACTCACATGCCAGGCTTTGATACAGTGCTGAACATGTAAGATTTGATATCATGGAAGAGCACTTAAACAATGATCAGCCACACATTTCCTTTTATAATAGTGCTCTTTTTTATCAATATTTGCTCAAAATATAGACAAGTCCCAAATGCAATTTAACAAAGCACCATTACAATACAGAGAGAAAGAGAACATTAGCAGGATGCAAAGTCAATACGCATTTCACACCTTGGCACAGTCTGCATTCCCAACCAGCTCAATAGATGCAAAAATATTATGAAAGCAAACTTTTTTACAATGCCTCCCACAAGAAAATTTGGCAGGCGGACATGGAGTTACCTGGGGAACTTTGACCTACTTTTAATGTTTTTGCCAGCCTGCAACTGACTTCTCACGTACAAAAAATATCCCACTATATTTTGTCACATAAAACACAAGGTAACATTCTCATTTTGTACTTGTATGATTACTAAATGCTCAAAGGATCTGTGCTCGCAGCGCCACCAAGGGATGGCCTCTGTGCCCCCGGCTGCTGGCTCGGTTTCCCCCTGGCACCCTCCTTTCTCTGCTGCAGGAGGCCTCTCAGCAACAGGCAGCTTGGCTTTCTGTCTCCGAGCACCCAACTCACTTCCTCTCTCTGCAATCTTCCTTCCTTTTCCCCTTTGGCAGCAAAAACTCCTGGAATCTTGGCTCTGCCGCACACAGCAAGAAGACTCCAACTTGTCTCTCCGTGTTCTTAGCAAGCAGCACAGCCAGCCTTTCTTTCTCCCTGCACCTTTCTTAAATCCCTTTCTCTGCCAGCCCATCTCACATATATCTCTCTGCATAAAGTATATGATCTCCCCGCCTCTGGCAGTGATGTCATGCATCAATCAGACACCTCCTTTGGCATGGCTAAACCTTCTGAAAACTTCCAGAAGTCCCTATTCTTTTTCACCATCACCTTTGAACAGTTTGGGTTCAATGGGTGCCGGAATTAATATGTTACATTTTTATATTGGCTTCCTGCGCTAGTAGCTCACTCAATGGGCTGTTTAAACAAAATTATTTCTGCACATTCCATGTTCTCTCACTGTCACGTCTGCATCGCAAAAGCAGTATTAATTCCTGAATTTATTTTCTAACAGCATTGCAGACTGTGCTTGCAGCCCATTTACACACCCAGTTTGCACCTTAAGTTTGCACCCTAAGTTTGCATCAATGATTTGCACCATTGATTTGCACCATGTGCTATGGACTCAGCTGTCACATTATAAACACTAATTATATTAATGGGTAACATGTTAAGAGTTTGTAGGTTAATTGTTAGAAGTTAGGTATTCATCTCTACACTTCCTGCACTACCCTGCCCTGACAGGGTAAATCCCAAGTTACCCCCTCCATTGGTGCAGACCATTATCACCTTCTGCATATACTGCCATACACAATAGAAGTCTCAGTTGTGTCAACATTTCTGCCTGGTTGAAATGCAGAGCACTTCCTACATCCCCCTCTTTTGTTTCTGTTGAGACATGGCCTTGTTGCAGGGAGTCAAGTAACTGAAGAAGCAGACCAGTGTGAGTGCGAAACCCCAAAATGCCACACACAATGAGCAAAGATGCCGGGTAGAATGAAGAAGGGGGAGGCCACCGGCGGAACATACCAAATTGAAGGAAGTTGTGAGAACTACGATTCTGATGTTGGGACATTGAGAACGCATAAGTGCATATATTAATAGAAACAAAGGAAAGTGAGTGGAGATATTAAGCTTGAGGTTTTCAGAAATCTGGAAAGAGTATCCTATGAAAGATGGAAGAAGTTACCAAAGTTAACTGCTGGAGAGTGGGGGAATCCCTTAATGAGAGACTTTGAAAAGTATTATGAGTCAAGATCACATGTTGCCCCAAAGGCTCAGAGAAAAAGCCTAGTAGAGAGACCCCAGGAGTGGTGGTGCCTCGCCCATGATAAAGATATACCAAACCCCAGAACTGTTGAGTGGAAAGTGAGTGAAATACTCAAACTAAGATGAAGGACTTTAAGAGGCTATCTCAAGAAAACCATTAAGGAGGGTATAACTGTCATACAGTCATAGTCACAACAAGCAACAACATTGTGCACATGCCACGTGCCCCTGCTTCTAAGGCCAGCTCATTATTTGCTGGTACTGCTGTGCTAGTTATCAATTTTCATCATTAACAAACAGTTGGAAGGGGAAAGCACTGAATGCTCATACAGATCACGCCGGCACAACGCTCTAGTCATGCTATGTGACCTTAGATCCACTCCGCTATTGTAATCATTGCCAGCATTGTCTCAGCAGGTTGGCTGGCTTGGGTGTATGCGAGAAGCAGTCAGGCAGTTTGGGTGCTGGGACAGCTAACTAGTTCAGTGTGCAGGTGGGCACATACATACGTATATACCAGTGTGACTGGTATGCTGGGGTATGGCATGCAAGGGTCATGAGCTGCTGTGTCACTGCAGTTGAGGGAATTCAGTGGGCACATTCCAGGCACTTTTAAAGCTGGGCAGTGCTCCTTTCTCTTCTGCCAATATGCAGGTCCATGTTAAGCACAAGAGGCGTGGAGCTGCACAGTGTCCAGTACCATTAGTGAATCAGAGAGGCACCTGGAACAGAGCGAACAACACATACACAACCACCATCCAGCAGAACCACAACCCGGGAAAGGTCAGGGAAAAAGCTACTGCTGAGGAGGACCAATGGAAAATCTTTCTGATGTGTTTCACAGAACGTGTATCAGTTCAGTGATGATTTTGTTTGCATATGTCCATTACTTTACTATTGGAAGGATGGAACTTTGCTCTTGATAGATGGTCAATATGTTCAACTGGCCCCTGTGACAAATCAAAAGTTTACACCTCTTCTCCCCTTTGAGGCTAGGCAGGTGAGCCTGCCCCACAAGGCCCTCCCGCGGGGTCTGGTCAAGTGCAACCTCACTGGGAGTGATTGTTACTTCCCACAATGAATTCCCTATGCAAGCCACACTATCTGCATATATGTGACTGCCTCCAGTAATGAATAACGTGGCCTCCTTTTGTTTGGCTCCAGGCAATGCTGGATCAACCTCAACACCTGAAGGAAAGGGGAATATATCTTTAAGAGCGAACTTGTATGTGAGAAGGGCGAGTGGAGGAGAAAGAGCCATACAGAGGGGAAGCCCTCTGATGTAGTTATGCATTGGAGGGGCCAGAGATCCGACAACCCGAACAGTGAGAAGGCTGCATTTCAGGATGGATCTTGGAAGACTGCCCAATGTGGTGGCATGACCACGCAAGCTTCGTGGTGGGCCTGGGCACTGTCTAATGACTCAAGCCCAGTGGAAGTGGGAGACCTGAAACATCCCATCAGCAAGCATTTGATGATTGATTGTTTATTTGTACAGCGCCTATACACAATGTGTTTCAAAGCACTTCAAGGCAAGGGAGGGAGCAAGGGAAAAATACAATGACATTCTTACAAGGCCTTGAGAGTTACATTCTTATGCCAGGGCCCCTGAGCTTGTCAACCAATCGAGCATTTTGGTCACCACCCAGTAGATGTACGCCCTGCTTTCCATTTCCGCCCCACTGAGTTAAAATTTCCACAACAATTTCATATATCTCGTCTGAATTCTCAGGCCTAATAATAAACACATTTTCCCTCGCTTTCCCCTTTACTGTTTGGATTTGTACTACAAAAACATTTTGGGATAAAATTTTAGTGATTAGAAGTCTTGATTTAAAAATATTGAATACACCGATTAAGAGGCCTCCAGAATTAAATTAAACATTGCCTTGGTGCTCACAGAAGAAATAGGTCATTGGTTTTAATCTTAGTGTGACCCCTTCAAAAGAGAAATTATTTTTTATATATGAGTGAAAGAATAGTGTGTAGTCCCAGCAAAAGAAGTTCTAAACAGGAAATGATTAATTGTGCTAACATTGTATCTGGCTCTTTTTAAAATGGTACAATGTTGACTTATAATGACCACTTACAGTATCTAATTTAGTCATAATAAGAGTGCTACCACTGTCTTAGAGTTCAAATAACTTTATCAACACATAGAATAACCATATTCAATATTTTCTCATAGAATGATATCATTCCAAGATGGACATTTGAATACACTTGGACATGTGTATTGTACTCTATCAACATCCCCCTCCAAAAGAGTGGAAGGGGAAAATAGCAGAAATGCAGGCTTCAGTCTGCTTTTCATACACCCAAGGAGCATTATGGGAACATAATAATAGCTCTTTCTACATGGCAAATATGTCTGTGATAAAAGAGCTGTGTGCATGAATCAATGCATACTGGGCTTGTTGCTCATTTAATTTTTCATTCACTCTGCCATGAAATGGGTTATTGCCATGGAACATTTATACACATTCAGACAGCCTCAGGTTTTGAATGTGTGATACAATGTCTGAGATATCTGTCACTTCATTGGCGGCAGAGGGCTTCTCTCACAAAATTGAGGATATTTGTGCACATGGGGCTGTGCCCATGCCTGGTCCCCGAATATTTGAAATATATATTCAGTGAAACTTTTTTAGTAGACGGACAGTTAAAGTGGATAGGTTCAGTGCAACAAACCCTATGGAAATCAGTGAAAACATTTTAGTTGAGGCAACGTAAAGGTGAAACAATCTGATGCAACGGAACCAATGAAATTCAGTGAAAAAACGTTTGTTGATCTGATTTGAATCCTGATCCTGTGCTTGGAAACCACTCATTGGTATAAGCGCATTATAAATGAACAATAAAATAAAATGTAAAACAAATAAATGAAATGTAATTGAATGTAGGCTATTATGCATTGCATGTGAGTTTTGAAATTCTGGGTTAGGGTAGCATTGTTATGAATTTAGAACGCACAGACTATTTCAACTCACCCAAACATTCCTGGGAGAATTATTTTATAATTGTATTAAACAGTTATAAGTGTCCCTCCTCTCTCATCTCACTAATACTTTTGACTCTGCAGTTTTAAGAATGAGGGGTTTATGGGATTTGCATTCACATATTTTTCATGGGAGTAAAAATCACACAATTAAAGTTGCTCTCTTTCCCATTCTTTATTAAATAGCTTAAACAGCCTTTAGAGAACACACATTCACATTTTCAAGAGAACTATTAATTAGACTCTGCTATGGACATCTTCATTCACCCAGCCTAATGCTAACAATATAATACAATAATGATTTATTTTCAGATTTGTTCCATAAACGCAAATTAAATACACATATCATATATAAACAGCTTCAAAGTCATTTAAGAACACAATTAAAAAACGCTTTTACGGTTGCCACTTACAAGGTAGAGCAATACACCCAATCCTTCCCCCTCCGTGCTGTAGTGTTCATATTAGGTGCGAAGGTACCTTACTAACATGTGTCATTCCTTTGACTTCCCACACAGCTGGCGCAAAGGCCACACTACAAAACATCAAATGAGGCAGAGGTTAATGGGGAGTCTTGTGCCCCAGCTGCCACTAGTGAATAATTCTTATTCTTTTGGGATGTGGGTTGCATATTCGCTGCGTGTCACTGTAAGGTTTATGGCATTCACTATGTAGCCTATTTAAGCTCATGCTGTTGTATGATCTGACAAGTCTGCTGAGGTGGCATGCTTTTTCATTTGTGATCATGCTCTGCATATATAATTTGACAAAGCGTAAATGACTAATATTTAATCTGTAGGTTTACTATTGCATCCTTCAGGTGGCGTATTGCAACTTTGATTAGACCACTGTACAATGGGCACAAGAAGAAACAAGTAGGTAATGTCTTCTCTGCTCTTCAGGCAAAAGCAAACCAATTTAGAGTTACTCATGTACCAATCAAATAAGAATGTTGTCAGAGGAAGAGTGCCCAGACAGAATTTCAGTCTGTGCATAAGGGTGTGAGATTGTATAGTTGCAATTTTCATACCAAAAATTGTATTTAGAGCCTCAGTATGCAGCAGCTTGGTTTGATTGGCAGCAATGAATGCAAATGCAAATAGTCTTGGTATGGCTATGTATCCTGTGTGGGTTATACCAAAAGTCATCCTAGCCCAGGAAGTTCAATTGGGATTTGATATGCGTGTACCAACTTATGTTTGTCCCTCCGCTTTGTGACAGAAGATCTGACATGGTGGCTCTATGTTGGGCTAAATGTGGTGCGCTCCAAAGACAGAGCGAGAAGCAAGCCGTGCTGAAAGCAATTACATCTGATATCTGTCTTTGATTAAGTTCTAAGCACAATGTTGTGTTTTGGGTTATTTGGGGTAAACACAGAGCCTTCTTGAGAAATGTCTTCTTGGCTAATACCAGTGTAGCACTATTGGTGTGTTCCCAGATTTCTGCTCCAAACATGACTGAAGCACTATTCTGCCTAGTATAACGTTGGAAAGCTGGGGAAAAGGTGCCTTTACCATGATGTACACAAAAATGGTAATGCAGAGTTGAGGGATCCATCTAAAGTAACTAATGTTAACTATTTCTTTAAAAACACGTTGGGTACAATTTAACAAGCTTATGATTTTTAAAAGAGTGGTGTGCCAAATGCACAGAATTGCCATTTATATCATTTTGCACACAACTCAGAAATGTATTTTTAAGTTGTATTGAATTGACATCTTGCTTAATTGTACATGTAGTTCCCATTAAAATCAAGATATTTCGATAAAACCTCCCAAACTGCCCCATTTCAGGGACCTAGGGGGGAAATTATTGTAGAGTACACATATCATTTCTTTTGGGGTTTTTATGAGTAGCCTGGACCCTTAAAATTGAAAATCTCCCAGTCAGGCGGGCCCTTCCAGATCTGCTTGTATGAAGTTGGGACTGCCTCAGATTCTCTTCTTTGCAGGTTCCCTTGTGGGCAGGAGGCATCCCATGGAACAAGAATCCTCCTTTCAGCAACCCTTAAATTAATCTTTCTAGGATTCATCCACCCCATAATCATAATTCCATGTTTTCCCTCCAGTTTCTCCCAGTATCGGCATCCTATCATCTGTGTGCTCTCACTTTTTTAAAGTGTCAAATATATAAGTGGGTATGCCATCTTTATGTACAACTATTTAATTGGCCAAGTGCTACCTTTTGCCTGCCCATCATTCAGATACTACCAGAGAATGCACCCTCCTAATCTTCATGATTTTAAATTATATACCTGGCACCAGAAAAAGATAGGGGCTCAATCTGCTCTTAATATTCTTGACTGCAGAATGGATTTTGTTCTGTAATTTCTGTTAGCAACCTGCTACATAAATAATATTTACACACATATAGCTGTTCTCTCTTTATGAGACGTACATCTGAATATGCGGCATGGATTTGTGCTATACATTTTTATAAATAGGTGAATATTTTTCATTTTAATAATGTTTAGTAAGGATGCCGTGCCAAATTGAAAGGGAGACTCTTAGCTTTGAAACACGCCAGTCCCATATCAGTACCTGGTATGGGCCGAAAGTCAAGTCATTTTAAATGACTTCAGGCACTGCAACATATCCAATTATTTCCCTCCATCTGAACTGTGGACCTGGCGCCATGCTCAGCACATGAGTTATATGTAAACAGCGCTTTTTGAGGCCTTCGTCAATGATTTATTTTGAGTTTCATGACAGGTCTCCTTTGTTCTGATTGTATTAGTTTATAATGGTGTGCTTTATTGCCAAGTAGTTGAAGCGATCATTTTAAATGAAAGAATTTGCTTTTGAAACCCAATAATAAAACAGAAAGTTCCAGGTCAACAGATGCTATTATCTAATCACAATAAAACTTGGAGATATAGGAATTGTAAGTTATTTTTCAAGAGTCACCTGGAAAAGGGTCCCATACATGCATTTTCCTATGTTAAATATTTACCATAATGTATTCACTATTTGAAATATTTCATATGCTAATCCTTGCATAATTATCATATTTCCACATATACATTTATAAAATATCACTGTTCTAAATATTTTATACATACTCCTGAAGGAATACATACATTTTGGGTTCATTTTTGAGTTACAGTAGGGAAACTTAATTTCAAAATTATGGTTTCTGTAGTGCATGCCATGTTCCATTTTTGAAAAGCAGTTCCGTGATTGATAGCAAAGATCGCAAAATATAAAGCAATATATGTTTACATGTTGCTCTGTCTCTCTATTAACTGACTGTACAGATGAAATACTCTTTACCCAATAAATAAACATGTAGGAGAAACAAAGGGAAAGCAATCTTGATCAGGCACTGCACAGCAGAAAATGAAAAGTCTCCACAAGGCCCCTGCTTACCACCTATACTAGGTAAAATGAAATAGGGAGAGGCAGAGGACCCTAGGGAAACCCTCTAGGGGAAGAAAACCCCAACACCTAGAACTGGAGCATTGCAGCCATTGATTCCGCCTTACGTAGATTCATTGGGTAAGGAATATGACTGGAAAGCTATGCGGTAGGCTGTCAGTGTCTTCCTACGTGATTAACAGAGTATGGGTTCCGGTGCAGAATGCCTGGCCATGCAGCGCTGGGACAGAAGAGTACAGAAATCCTTAGAGAAAGGTAGAATGCAACAAAATAGATTCTAAGTATAGTGCATGTGTTTCAAGGACGTACCGATGCGTTCTTCTATGGAGACACCATGTGCAGGGCACAAGATACTTTCTACGCGCACTGCCAGGATATAGCTAATGTAGAAAAAGGAGCAGAGTAAGCACATAGACCGACTCTGAGAGCAGTGTTAGAAAGGACAGCGGACAAGGATTTTGAACTTACAGAGCATCGGGAGAGAAGAGAAGGGACGCACCGTGTTTCCCATGGAGACTGCATGTAACGAGTTCTGTCTCTGGATTGCCAAGGAAACAGGAAGCAGGAAGAATTGGATCCAGACACTAGACCCGCACCCGGCACAAGGGGTGCCATCTTGGAAAAAGGAAGGTATGTGGCATGAATCCTCTTCCATCGGTTCTAAATGGAGAATTGCTTGAACCGAGATGTAAATACTCTCACCAATACACCAAATGATAATATATTGCTGCTAATCATATTATTCAGTGTGGCAGGCCTAGTTATCCATGAATACAGATGGTGGTTTACCTTGGAGTTTTTCAGCATTTCCTGCTGTCAATTTAAAGTTATTCAAACTCAGTTTTAAGGCGAAATGTGCTCAGGCTCCACTTTTTTCATGAGATGGCATAGTTTATGGCACAAAACCTGGTGCACCCTATTTGTGACAATAGAAGAACTATTCTATAAATGACACTCACTTTAAATTCAGGCAGTGTTCATTTGCATTTGATTCTCCCCACAATATGGACAGAGGCGAGCGAGAGAATCAGAGTATGGTAGGGTGTTGAGAAGAGGATAAAGGGAGATATTGAGAAAGAGAGAGAGAGAGAGAGAGAGAGAGAGAGAGAGAGAGGGAGAGAGAAGGACAAGAAATGTCAAGAAAGAGAAAGGAGAGGAGGAGAAACATGCAGAGCATGACTAATTTGTGTGGGTGTTTGCCACAGATGAACCCTGGGGATTATTTATGAGCACCTATGTTGTAATGTGCTGTCTGTATACTTTGTCTTCCCTGCCTGCATGTATCTTATAATCAGTGTTCTGTGAGTATAATCCTGAATGTGTGAGTGGCTGAAAGTTGTATGAGGGACAGCTGAGAAAGGGATGTTCCCATGTCTTTGTATACTCCTACTTGCATACCAGGGCCTAAAATCTTCCTGTAATCTATTACTGAAACAATAAAGCATGCATTTGTAATGTGGCTTCTGGTGCCTTGCAGAATGGCCTATTTTAACAATCGGCACTTGTTATCTCAGTTATGATGCACTATTATTTTTTTTTTTAACTTGTTTATTTTTGGTCAGCGCACAGAGAGCATTGCATTACAACAATTCGGCATATGTTACATTTTAAGCCATTTTCAACATCCCCTAGGTTTCCGCCCCCACCCTCTAATTCTGGCTGCCTTCTGGATCTTGGTCCTCTGCTGATTGAGCCAGGTCCCTGTCCATTGGGCATTCACCACCAAGCGTGGCTTGAATGTTAGCGCTGGGAAGCGCTGGTCATAGTCTATCACGGGCGACCAAATGTTTGTGAAGCGGTGAAGGTGGCCTCTGTATGCCGCCATGGTTTTTTCCCTATGAAGATGTCCCAAAGCTTCAACCACCACAGAATCATTAGGGGGCCTTCCGGGGATTTCGAAGTTCGAGCTACTGTGATTTTCGCGGCCAGAAGCAGTTGCGTTATGAGGGCTGCCTGCTTGCCAGATCTCGGATATATGCCTGGGACCGGGATCCCTAGTAGGATTGGTTCTGGATCCAGTGGTAACGTGGACTGGGTGATGTCTGCTATGGTGGCGATACACTGGGACCAGAAGTTCGCCACTATCGGGCATGTCCACCACATGTGCAGGTAGGAGCCCGTCATGCCACATCAGCGCCAGCATAGTGGGTCCAGGGACTGATTGAAGTGGTGTAGTCGAAGCGGTGGGTAATACCATCTTAACAGGAGTTTATGCGCACATTCCCGATTAGTAACGCAGAGAGAGGACAAATGAGTATGTGACCAGATGTCAGCCCAAGCTTGGTCTTGAATCGGGTGCCCTAGTTCTGTTTCCCACTGTGACATATACAATGCTTTAGCCGTAAGTAAATTTGTCTGCAATAGTTTGTATAGCGTTGAAATTCGCCCTCGGCTCGGTGGATCTGCGGCTGTTAACTTGAGGGAATCTAGTTCTCGTGTGGCTGCCATGCGGGTCTGGGGATGCAAGCACCAATCTTTGATTTGGATATAAGAGAAACTGTCGGTCTCCGAAAGGCCAAAGGCGCTTTTACATTGGGCGACCATCAGCGGCTGAGTCCCTTCGAATAGCTGATTTAGGGAGTTGAGGCCCCCCGCGGTCCAGTTCTTAAAGTACGAGGGATGGATCCCGGGTGAGAAGGCCGGATTGTGGAACACTGGGGCGGATGAGCTTAGGTCCCTCCGGATGCCTCTGGATTTGCGTGCCCAGTCCCATGCCTTTAGTGTCTGTTTGGTTGACGCTAAGCTGGATGGCCATGCCCGCCGCAGTGAGGCAGGCAGGTGTAAGAGAAAGCGGAGGGGGAGAGGCAATCGGGATTGTTCTATGTCCATCCACTTGGGGCGCCGTGATGCGATGGTCCAGGCTCGAGTGTGAGCTATCTGCGCCACCATCTGGTATCTTTGGAGGTGAGGGACCCAGAGGCCTCCCTGGCTTGGGGTACACACAATGGTTTTCTGTGGGATACGTGACTTTTTCCCCTTCCAAATGAAGTTGAAAATCTTCCTCTGAAGCTGCTGAAGCGGAGGGCGGGGGATTATGGTGGGGAGGGCGGAGCAGGCCTAGAGGAATCGTGGTGAGAGGTTCATTTTACAGGCCGCAATGCGGCCTATTAGCGATATTTCCTGTGAGAGCCAGCGATCCAGGTCTTTTTCAAAGGTCTTGAATAGAGTCGGGAAGTTTATCTGGTAGGTATCTCCGGGGCAGGCGGGGATCTGGACCCCGAGGTAGGGGATAGACATTTTGCTAAATGGGATCGCGCAATGGGATCTAAAGGACTCCTTGTCTCCCCGTTCTAGGCCTATTCCCAAGGCTGTTGATTTCGCAAAATTGATGGAAAATCCAGAGACCCTGCCAAACCTGTGGATTTCTGCTAGGGCGGCCCTCAGTGACTGGGAGGTGACTCTTATGGTCAGCATCACGTCGTCCACGTATAGCGCGATCTTATGTTGGGAAGGGCCTACTTGGAGGCCTTTAATTCTGGCGCTGAGGCGGATTCGTTGGGCTAGGGGTTCCATTACTAGGGCGAAGAGAAGGGGGAGAGAGGACATCCCTGCCTGGTGCTGCATGTTAGGGGGATTGGGCTGGATAGTAGGCGTTCACTCGGAGGAGCGTATTCGGCGCTTGGTAATTCGCTAAGACGAGCTTCAAGAAGGAGGGTCCAAAATGGAAGGATTCCAGGGTGCGACAGAGGAACGATGTCTACTTTATCAAAGGCCATGGTCACATCCAAGGCCAGCAGGGCTAGCTTTCGCGAGTCTCGCTTAGCTATCTCAATCAGATTGAGGACCCTACGTGACTGGTCTGGATCTATAATGTCCGGGAGTACTTTCGCTAGTCGGTTTGCCAAGACCTTCGAATGAATGTTCGCATCTAGGTTTAATAGAAAGATGGGTCTGTATGCAGCAATATCTTTGGGGTCTTTTCCTGGTTTGAGAGCTAGAACTGTGATTGATTCCTGCATCGACGGGGTAATAGATCCTGCGATAGCGAAGGAATTAAAGAGCGCCGTCATGGGGGCCAGAAGCTGGGGCCGAAAGAGTTTGAAAAATCGAGGGGAGACCCATCTGGTCCCGGAGCTCTTGATTTCAGGCTTTTAACGGCAGCGTCGACTTCCTCGCTGGCAATCGGGGCTTCCAGCTCTTCCCTTCTTGTGGCTGTGATGTTAGGTAAGGCGGCCTCCTGCAAGGTGATATGCTGTTCTTCACTGGATCTCGGGGTTGCCGACATTGTATCTGCAAGATGGGCCTCTGCGATCCTCAGTTTATCACGATCAGCGAACTGCACTGTACCCTGGGGGTCCCGCAGGCCTATAATTGTGTTCCTCTTTTTGACTCTCGCTAAGTTTTCCACCAGGAATTTATTTGCTTTATTACCTCTGGCGTAGTAGCTTTGTTTTGTTTTGGCAAAAGTTGGGCTGTATTCTCTGTATAGTGGGCCTCCAACTTCTTCCGGGCTGCCTGCAAGGCTCGGTAGGTTCTCGGGGACCAGTTTCTGATTTAACATACTGTCTCTGCCTCCTGCACCTTATCCTCCAGGTTGCGGCGGATCTGTTGTTTTTGTTTGTGGTAGGCTGCTCCTCAGGAGATTAACACTCCTCTCACCACCGCCTTCATTGCGTCCCATGTGTTCGCTGGGGAGATATCTTCATTCTTATTTTCTTCAAATAACTCTTTTATTGCTTTAGCCACCACGTCTCTTGTTGACATATCTCCTAGGATCGGGTCATAAAGGGACCATCTGCGTCGCGGGGCCGGGTCAGGGTCATGGGCTCTGAGCGTTAAGGTTATTGGAGCGTGATCTGAGAGGATTCTAGGCCCGATGAAGACTTCATCTGTAAATGCTAAGACCTGCGGGGAGGCCAGGAGGAGGTCGATGCGTGAATAAGTTCTATGTACGTAAGAGTAGAATGAGTAGTCCCGAACCTCAGGATGGAGGACTCTCCAGGTATCCACTACGTCCAGAGTTCTAAATAGTTTGAGTAACGCTGTTGCCGAGCCGAAGTCTCTACGAGCAGGAGGATGTGACCTGTCTATCAATGGGTCAGGAACTCTGTTAAAACCTCCTCCGATGACAGTTTGGCCCTCAGGAAATGGTGGGAGGGCACTTTCTAGGGCTGAATAGAATTCCTCTTGCTCCGTACACCAAGATCAACATGTAAAGTTTCGGCATTTTACCGCTACAAAGCAGCCATCTGAGCAACGTAAGGAGTCCAGGATTTGCAGCCTGACGCCCTTGGCAAACAGGATCGCTGTACCACCCTTCTTAGTTACATTCGACACCAGAAACTGTAGCGGAAATTGCCGATCACGGAGCCGGGTGAAATCGGCCGGGGTCAGATGTGTCTCCTGGAGGAAGACTATGGAGGCCTTGTCGTTCTGTAAATGCCTCAGTATCGCTTTCCTCTTCTGCGGGGTGTTGAGACCCCTGATGTTCATTGTTGTGGGATGTTTTTACCCATGCATCCGAGCCCTACCACAAAAACTGTGCATTACTGGCATTGAAAACATCACGATGGCCAGAGCTTCCCAGAAAATGCACAGGGAAATGCATGAAGAATAGGCTGCCACCCATTTTTGCCGATGTTATGGGCACAGAAGGGCACTGCCTAAAACCACCATTGGGCTACACACAGTAGCCTGAAACCATTGCAAAAGGGGTAATGCTGATTGCCAAAAGCAACCCACAACTATTGGGAATTCATTCCTTCAACAGGCACAAAATTATTTTACTGCAGAACCACACCAGTGCCATGTGCTGAACCTGGATAATATACTTCCATGTAAAATCTCTTGCTTGGAATGCATTCATTCAAGACTGATCCAAAAAATGGACGCAGTACCGATAAATACCTCAAGGCGGCGCTAGCGGTCTAAACTCTGACAGGAGAACTGCTACTTCAGAAGCCAATCCGCCTTCTGTGACAACTGAGACATCAAAAGACTGCATTTAATTAAAAACTTAACCACTTGCTGTTCCCAGAGACCATCTGATTTGATTAACAGGCCAAAAGGCTGGGAAACCTCTCACCTCCAGAGATTCACACCAGGAGTTAGAATCTCACATGACCTCTTGATTGATAGAAGGCAGACTGGCTGGCAGCCTCCTGGAGACGACACAATAGGCTCTTGCACTTGAATAGAATATGTTGATTTTGACTGTTTCTTGTCAACAAAGACCTGCCGGCCAGGAGACACATGTGATCACTGACCCACCCAAGTCTTGGAGGCGGACTCCAACACTCTGAGAACTGAATTGAAAGCCAAATATATATTTTACAGAAACACTGATAACTCTAGGTAACCGGATGACAGAAATGTGAAATGTGGGGAACCTTAAAATGGAAACTTTGCCTACAATTCAAGCCCAAACTCCAATTTGTGTGATGTTCTGGGGCAAAACCCCACTATTTATTGATATTGTAGACACTGTGTTTAAGCTAGCGACCTGGAAAGTTACTGAGATATGTGTAGTAGGAGGGTGTACATTTGTGTAAATTTTAATGAAAAACCAATATTGCAAAACCAGTTAAAAAGCGCAAAATGTTGCCATTTCTGAATGCAAGCCCCCAGGAAGAGCAGAGTTTGAACAGAGTATACCTCATGTGATATGTGATGGGTGCATGTAATTTTAAACAACTGCATATCTGTGCAATATGTATTTGGGTCAAATATAGATTTGTGTGGAAACTGACCAGGGGAGGATCCTCTGACCCATAAAACCTACAGCATCACTCTGACTCACATTTCCTTCCCCCAATCATGGGAGAGGGGAGAATTCGGCCAATGACAAGTGAGAGGGGCATGTTTAGTTATGACCAACGCACACACCCACTTTTCAAAACACATAAAAAGAGACTGCTGGGACAGGTAGAGACATTCAAATCCAGTTGCTGCGGAGCGTTTTGCCGGACCACACAACATCCAGAAGATACCAGTTCCAGACTGACTCCAGCTACATACTCCAGAACCTAGAACTTATACTTTAGAACCTAAATCAGAGGCCTAAAACCACAAGCTGAGTTCTCTGCAGCAGGCCTCAAATCATTGCAAGCTACTCACAGCCGGGCGAGCTGCTTGAATCCCTTGCCAAGAACGTTTGCCAGGACCAGTGCAGAGATCCAGGAGCCGTGCAGAGACCGCTTTATCCGGACAGACCAGACCAGTGCCATACCAGACCATACCCGACCGTGCAGAACCGGAGACCCAGAGACCAGATCGCTGTGAAGTGCCGCTAGCCTGATTGATCAGATCCGTGGCAAGGCCTATTTCAAATTTATATTGAGAGTACCTAGCAGAACTGTGCAGAACCAAGCTCTTAGTTAAAATAATCTAATCCAAACTATTTTAACCTAAGTAGAACAGCCTCCTAGAAATCGTGTCATCTGTAATTTGTAAAGCTGCACAACTGTCACCTGCCAATTCTGAAGCTGCAAGCTGTCATCTGTCATTTTGAGTTTACTTTAAATCCGAAAAACGACCTTTATTTAATCGTCCGTATCTCTGGAACCGTTTGGTCTACGAACTTGGTTTAACTTTCCTCTGAAAGCTTAGAATCGACTTCCTATTCCTTATACTTTTTCCGCAATCACGATTCACGCACTCGCGAATTTTACCGCAATTTGCGATTTGGTTAAAAATCCAGCCACGTGTAACCATCAGCAGTCATTTCTTTCCTTGCTAAAAATTCGTTTGCCTCTTAATCACCATCTCTGAATCATTGCTAAAGTGAGCCTGAACTTATCTCAAGTAACTACCACTTCCCCTGAACCTCCTAAAGGGAATTAAAACCATTTCAGCATATTTCTCACTTCATTGCCATCACCTTTTAAAAGCATTTTGGGCCTGTGTTTCAAACTTCTATCTGTGGTCTAAGCTTGCTGGGGTGAACTGAATTATATCTGATTGCATTCCTAAGAACTGTGTGTGTTACTTCCATCTCCTTCCATTTCTTACATTGCATAGGGGAGGAGGGTGAATTGCCAGAGAAAAAGTGATTATTTTATCTTTTGCTAAAATCATATCAAGTATTTCTGTACTGCATTTTATTCCTCATTGCTTTTCCCTTGAAATCATAAAAGTATTTTTGCTACTTGATCCATCCTATACTAACTCCTCATTGATTATAAAGAAGTGTGCTAGTGTCAGATTACCCATTGTTGATTAACATTATGTTTATAAGGGCGATATCGATTATTAATTTATTATAAAAGCGTGGTATCTATATGTTGTCTTATTTCTCAAATAAACCTTTAAAACTTGCAAAACAGAATTACTTCTTGGCTCAGTGGGGTCAGGGGGATTCTAAGAGAGGGGTGTTATATAGGGGTAGTCATCCAGAACTCATGAACTGGACATAAAGATATATCAATAAGGGTTTCCATTCAGTATCCCAGACTAGGCATTGACTTAGCTGTAGTGTTGAATTAAATCTTCTTACATTGTCAAGAATTTCAGTTTCTGGTGTGGAGCGGCAGACTCCTGGGCGTCCTCTGGTGGGGGGAACTGATCTGAGTGGGGAGGATGGAGGTTCTCAGCCATCATCTAGGGGCTTAGATTCGGCATGGTTTTCCTGCGGCTGGGTTTTATATTTCGTCCAACGGGAGGGTAAACATTTAGTTGAGTGGGGGGCCGAATTTTCCAATGCTGTCCTTCCCACGGCCAACTGGGCCATAACTGTCCTCCTAGCCAACGGGGCTAGGATCAAACCACATGGTTGGGTTCGTCTCCAAGGGTGGATTGATGACATACTCCTTGGAGTGGGGTATGGGCCGCTCGGGACCCGCGGCATCACTGGATTCTTCTTTAGTTATAGGATCAGTCGTTTTGTGGCCGTCAGTCGTGGCAGGATTATTTTACCTTTCAGCGTCTCTGTGCTTTAGACCAGGGCTGCTGCTGCTGTCTCTAGGGCAGCTGCGCCGACTCTCCTGGGAGACGGAGTGGGCTATGGGCGGGCGAGGCCTCTGGAGAGTTTGGGTGTAGGATGGACCCGTGTCCTCTAGATGGCTTATTTTGCGCTGGGTTCCCTGGAACGTGAATTGAAGTGTGGAAGGGAAGAGCCATCTGTAGCATATCTGTTGGTTCTGAAGGAATAGGGTTAGAGGTTTAAGGGCTCTACTTTTCTGCAGGGTCATCAGTGAGAGGTCTTGGAATATCTGGAGCTGGGTACTCCTGAACGAGAGCTCGTCCTTGGTGCGGCTTATAGCCGAGATGGCCTCTTTAGTGGCGTAGAAATGGACCCTGGTAATTACATCCGGGGGAGCATCCGAGTCTACTCCTCGTCTTGGGCGCAGCCTATGAGTGCGGTCCAGGATCAGTTGGGCTTTGTCCATGTTTGGGAGGAGCGCTTGGAAGAAATTGCCTATATATCCTGGCAGCTCTTTGTCTTGGATCGTTGATGAGACCCCTCGTAAACGCAGGTTATTTCTTCGAGCCCTGTTTTCTAGGTCCTCCTGCTTAAACTCGAGCACTTCATTCCTATTTTGCAATGCTTGGATCTCGCGTCTCATATCTATTAGTGTGGCGTCGTGACTCTGGGTCAGATCCTCAACTTCGCCCAGCCTTTGTTCCGCCTCCGTGAGTCGTTGATCTGTCTGTTCCATTCGTGTGGACAGCTCTGTCATGCAGGCTCGAAACTCCGCTTTGATGCCCTGCATGAAGGCCTGGATGTCTTCCTTAGTGGCCAGTTTTCCCTGTTCCTCGGGGGCCTTCTGTGGGGTTAATTTCGGGGAGGGGTCTGATTTCTTTGTCTTGTCCGCTGCTAGCAGCATGGTAGAGATGTCCGAGGATTTGGTTGCTTTAGCCAGCTTCGCCATCCTGCGACTCCAAACTTTCTGGGACTGTTATGCTTAAATTGAAAAGGTTAGCTAGGCTCTAAGGATCTCCTTATTTGGCAGAGGTTGTGGTCCCAAGGAGGATTCGGGGTGCCGATAACTAGGCCTCAGGCGCGATGGAGAAGAGGAGGCCGAGCCTCTGATGAAGCCACTTGGGATCCGATGATGGCAGGGGGGGGATCACTCCTGCAGTGGAGCTGGAGACCCGGTACACCCAGGGGATAGTGGAGACCAATGGGTAGGGGCGCCCCAGGAAGCAACTGGCTAGTGGGGTGCGGCGGGGAACTTAATCCCAGGCTCTTGTAGTGCTGGTGTTGAAGTTGTGCTGGGGTCGCTGTGTCGACAGCGCTGTACCTTGGGGTAGCAGGGTAATGTCAGAAGCCGGGAGTCTCTTGCCGGGCTCCCAGGAGGTGCCGCTGCTGGTGGTAGGCCCCAGGCTGTCCTTAACTAGGGGAGAGTGGGCCGCGGCACCCCTGGAAGTTGGGGGGGCCTAAGAGGTGCACAGCAACGGTAGAGCCATCAGACCCTCTGAGTAGCAGCGGGTTGCCAGTACCACCCAGGGCCTCGCTGCAGCGTGCTCACCTTTTCCGAGCCCGGAAGACCTCGGTCGCTGCCATCGGATGCCTCTGGGGAGCCGGATTGCAGCATGCTACTGGAGGCTCCCTCGTCCGTCTCCAGAGGGTGATGCCAAGCCCAGGCTCGGGAGCTCCCGCTCGACCGGCACCTCAGGCACGGAGCTCGTCGCCCCCGTAGAAGTCACTCCCGAGGATTGGGAGGGGGGAGAGGGGGAGGTGAAGGCCGTCCGCCGCCCAAAGTCTTTCCTGCACGACTCAGCCAACGAGCCTGCTGATCTCCCCTGTTACCCTCCCCTATTATGCCGCCGGTGCCGCCAGCTTTCCTGATGCTCCACATCTGCATCTGAGTCTGGGCGGGAGGGGCTCCCCTCCTCACGCTTCTCGTCTGGACAAGCGTTTCGTCCCGTCCGCCATCTTGGAAGCGCCGGGCTAAGTCTGGGCTCGCGTGAGGGACCAGGCGATTTCAAAGCCAACCAGAGGGTTAGCAGAGCCTTACTGGGCAGCAGCAGTTGCCCCCGGTCTTCCGGTTGCCATAAATCTGACCGCTGTATTGATCCGATCAGAAATTATTAAATTATAGCTCTTTGCCGTGGGTTCCGGACAGAGGCCATCAGGGAAGCCGCCACATCGCTGGCGCTCCTGTCCACCATGATGTACTGTTTTAAAAACTTTATCATTTTAACTGTCATACAGTCAAAGTCACAACAAGCAACAACAGTGTGCACATGCCATGTGCCCCTGCTTCCAAGGCCAGCTCATTATTTATAAACCTTAGGAGTCATGCTGGTACTGCTGTGCTAGTTATCAATTTTCATGATTAACAATCAGTTGGAAGGGAAAATGAATACGCATACAGACGACGCCTGCACAACGCTTTAGTCATCCTGTGTGACGTTAGATCCGCTCCACTATTTAATAATTGCCAGCATTGTCTCCGCATGTTGGGTGCGAGAAGCAGTCAGGCAGTTACGGTACTGGGACAGATAACTAGTTAAGTGGGCAGGTGGGCACATACATACATATGTAAAAGTATGAATGGTATGCTGGGATATGGCATGCATGGCTCATGAGCTGTTGTGTCACTGCAGGTGAGGGAATTCAGTGGGCACATTCAGGGCACTTTTCAAGCTGGACAGTGCTCCTTTCTCCTCTGCCAATATGAAGGTCCATATCAGGCCATGGACGTGTTAAACACAAGAGGCATGGAGCTGTACAGTGCCCAGTACCATTAGTGAGGCAGAGAGGCACATGGAACAGAGAGAACAACACATACACAACCACCATCCAGCAGCACCACAACCTGGGAAAGGTCAGGGAAAAGGCTACTGCTGCGGGGGACCTATAGAAGATCTTTCTGATGTGTTTCATGGAACATTTATCAATTCAGTGATGATTTTGTTTGCATATGTCCATTACTTTACTATTGGAAGGATGGATCTTTGCTCTTGATAGATGGTCAATATGTTAAACTGGCCCCTGTGATGAATCAAGAGTATAGATCCCCTCTCCCCTTTGTGGCTAGGGAGGTGAGCCTGACCCGCAAGATCCTCCCTAGGGGTCTGGGCAAGTGAAACCTCACTGGGAGTGACTCTCCTTCCCACATGGAACTCCCTATCCAAGCCACACTATCTGCATCCAGTAATGAATAACGTGGCCTCCTTTTGTTTGGCTCCAGGCAATGCTGGATCAACCTCGACACCTGAAGGAAAAGGGAATATATCTTTAAGAGTGAACTTGTATGTGAGAAGGACGAGTGGAGGAGAAAGAGCCATACAGAGGGGAAGCCCTCTGATGTAGCTATGCATTGGAGGGGCCAGAGATCCGGCAACCCGAACAGTGGAAAAGCTGCATTTCAGGATGGATCTTGGAAGACTATCCAATATGGTGGCATGACCATGGAAGCACCTTGGTGGGCCTGGGGCCCGTCTAATGACTCAACCCCAGTGGAAGTGGGAGACCTGAAACATCCCATCAGCAAGCATTTGATGATTGATTGTTTATTTGTATAGCGCCTATACACAATGTGTTTCAAAGCGCTTCAAGGCAAGGGAGGGAGCAAGGGAAAAATACAATGACATTCTTACAAGGCCTTGAAACATAAAGAATATGAAATTACTATTGTACTAGGCCTGGACACATTTCAGATAGTGTAAGAGCTATGACAAAGATAAGGAGGGGAGGGGGGGGGCGTAGGAGATGAGACAGACAAGCAACTATCATACTAGGCCTGATGACATTTCTGGTAGAGTCGGAGAGTTGACAAGAAGTGCAGGGAGGGGGGAGGAGGGAGGAGGAGAGGAACAAAACAAGAAACTATGGTACTAGGCCTGACGACATTTCAGGTAGTGCTAGAGGGATGAGGAACAAATAAACAAGGACGGAGGGGGTAGGAAAAACAAACAAGCTACTATCGTACTATGTCAGATGACATTTCGGATAGAGTAAGTACAAAGTAGATAGTAAGGTGAAGAGGGGAAAGGGGAAAGGGAAAAAGATAGGGAGAGGTTGCCATGTTCAGCAACCTCCATAGGTTGCTGAGCACGGCAACCTATGGAGAAGCCGAGAGCGGACCAGTTGCAAAACCCAGAGTTGGTAGACAAGTAACTGAAGAAGCAGACTAGTGTCTGCGACAAACCCCCAAAATGTCACCCACAAGGAACGAAGGTACTGGGTAGAATGAAGAAGGGAGAGGCCACCGGCGGAACATACAAAATTGATGTTGGGACATTGAGAAAGCATAAGTGCATATGTTAATAGAAACAAAGGAAAGTGGGTGGAGATATTAAGCATGAGGCTTTGAGAAATCTGGAAAGAGTATCCTATGAAAGATGGAAGAAGTGACCAAAGGTAACTGCTGGAGAGTGGGGGAATCCCTTAATGAGAGACTTAGAAAAGTAGTATGAGTCAAGATTACATGTTGCCACAAGGTCTCAGAGAAATAGCCCAGTGGAGAGACCCCAGGAGTGGTGGTGCCTCACCCATTATAAAGATATACCAAACCCCAGAACGGTTGAGTGGAAAGACCATTAAGAATGTAGTAGGAGAGAGGAGGTAGGCATAGTAGGGGAGGTTGGAGAATAGGAGGGAAGAATTAGGAGGTGGAGGGAGAGAGAACAAGTAGCACGGAAGGAGTGTTAGAAGTACTGAAGGAGGAGGAGGGAGAGAGCGAGAGAAAGAGGGGGGAGTCATGAGAGGGCGGGGAGAAGACAGAATGTAGGGAGAGAGAGGGGGGAGGCATGGAAGAGACAGCGGACCTAGGAAGATCAAATGTGGCAGAAGAGAGAGAGAGGATAGAGGGAGAGGAAAATGGAGAGGAAGAGGAGAGACAGAGAGACTTTGTGGAAACATTAGCCTAGCATATTCTTAATACAAGCACTGTGGGAATATCAGAGTAGGGAAACCTTAGGATGTTCCAGAGGGAGTCCGATAGACAAGGCTATGGCCTTTAGGCTCCCACTACCACTCCAGTCCAGTTTAGAGCAAGACATGTCATTTTATGTTATGTTGGTTGGTATTTGTAAAAAAGGTGGTCATGCGTGCACTCTAGTTCCCAGTCATTTAATCCTGATGCAAGTAATAACAGGGTTAAGACCCAACAATGCTAAAAAAAATACCAGGGTTAAATCCCAACTGCTGCAGTTCAAATGCACAATAGTTCTACTGCTCCAAGTACTTTCAAGTCTCAATCTCTCTTCAGGGAGGCTGTGTTCCTTTTCAGGTGTTGCTAATTACTGGTTCAATTTCAGTCTCAAGGGATTCTGGTTATTGTAGTGATGGCACAAGTGTTTCATTCAGGAGACCAGGAACCAACTCCCCTCCAAACACACAAATCTTACCCAAAATTGGGGGAGGGAGGAAAACCATGACTATGGCTCTCCAAAGTGGTGGCATAATAACCCCGGTGCTGCTGCCTCTGGAGCCCGGGTCTCCTGCAACATTAAGTAGAAAAAGGTGGTCAGGCGTGCACTCTAGTTCCCAGTCATTTAATCCTGATGCAAGTAATAACAGGGTTAAATCCCAAAATGTTCAGTAAATAACATGGTTGAATCCCAGATGCAAGTATTAACAGGTTGTACATTTCACATCTGCATAAGTAGTGCATCCATCAGCCCCAATGAGTAATTAGAAGTTGCAACTGAAACCTCAACTTTGTTGACATTGTGGAGAGTAGCATTAGGTGGTGACTGCATTAAGCGATGGGATGCTGCCCGACCTGTCCCAGAAAGTTTCTGGTACTTATATTTTTTTTACAAATTATTCACTGTTCAGAATAGGAGAGGGTGAAGACGAGGAAGAACAGCGAGAGAGAGAGCGGGCAGAGGGATATTTTGGAGCCGAGAAAAGGAAAGACAAAGGAAAGACCTCTGGATGAGGAAAGACTGCACAGGGGGAGATCATGAGGGATATGAACACCAGGAGGAAGGGGGAGTACAGTGCGGTGGAAGAGTTGGGCCAGTAGTGTGCCCCAAAGCTGGAGCATCAGGTTGAGCATAAAGGTTCAAAGCTAAGTGATACAAAGAAGTTCAGCGAAGTCAAACTTTAGTGCATCCCCTAGACTAGAACTGGTCATATACAGCCTCAGCAGTATTGGAGTGTGGAAATATTTCGGTAGTCAGCTGTTTCTAAAGGGTCTGATGTCTGACTTCATTCAGGTGGTCGAAGGGTGCCAGGGTGGTGGTCCTGGTAGCCCAAAGCCTATGGGGACAAACACAAACTCCCAAAGAAGCCTGTGGCAGCTAAGAGAGACAGACCAAGGAAAAAGGTGTTCAGGAATACCATAAAATCACAGACACACTGATTGACTGATCATGCAGTGTGGGCTTTGACCTCCATTATTTGTTGTTTTGATCCTAAGCCTGACCGCAGGTTTTCATAGTAACTTCTCTTTCAGTGTCTCGCACAAGGAGCCCAACCCTAGGCCTTAGTAGTACTTATCTGCATGTCCTGTGAAAAGAAAGAAGAGAAGAAACTAGAAAACTCAAAATGAGTTGCAGCTTGAATTTTAATTCCTCAGCAGTTACAAAGTCCAATTGTATATTCTTATACCACTCTGGTATAACAACCAGCTTGAACAGATTTTTCTAGAAATTAAATAAATGGAATGTACTCAGTTTAGGCACCAATGCCATAAGAACATAAAATAAGTTGCTAAAAAAAAACAGCGATATTTTGTCTGTTTAGTCTCCACACCCAAGTAATCCTGAATCTAAGAATGTAACTGGCTGATGTGAGACTAAAAATGTTGCAGTCACCTTAGACCCTTATACCAAAACCTGGATATCACTCCTTAAAGCAGTATGTATCAGCTCCCTTGGGCCTGCGTCGACAATGGGGAGCACAGGAGCATGCCTAGATGGGTGAAATAGGGCCAAATAAAGGAGGAAACACCACGATTTGGCTGCAGGGTTCCCTTATCCTCTACTACAAACACTTTTGAAAGTGACATATGGCAGCCCCTGAGGCCTGCCCTTACCACACACATATAGTTTGATGGTGTCGAATATGTCCACTTTATATACTGAATGCAACCAGTTACCTTCTGAACGTAAGCTTATTCACAGTGTCAGAAATAAACCTGTAAAAAGAATTTGACTTTTAAATCATTATTATTATTATTATTATTATTAGGTATTTGCTACTGAGCCTGCTCATCATGGTAGTAGTCTCACAGCCTGTAACCTTATCTGCGCTAAGGCGTATCGAGTCACACTCAGGGACAGCAGGACCTTAGCCTATGATGCATTGACTGGAAAAGGCAGAAACTAAGAAGAAAGAGATGTGTTGAAGTATGATCCAGTGTGGAGCATGGGAAGGTGTGTAAGTGTTTGATAGATAGGTGGAGCTTACTGTTCTGCACATTGTGTAAGGAACCCATGGTGGCAACAGTAAAACAGACACAAGTTATCACAGTTCAAGGGTGTTTATTAAACTGTATGGGAAGGTTGGAAAAACGCCTACTCTAAACCTAAATCTAAAATGAGAGCAAGCTAAAACCATCAAATAATAATAAGGCAGTCCTAGTGGCGTCTTGTCAAATAAAAAAGGGCCTACACTAAGAAAAACCTATTTCCAATCCTTACGCTAAATACAAAAAAAGAGTGTGGGATAATGTTCACAAGAAAGAAAGAAGAGTACACAAATAATAAATCAGGATGTGGTAGCCGGGAGTCTCCCTTCCCTACGTTTTGAGCATGACACAAGATGAGATTCCAGAGCACAGCACACACTCCTGCTTTCCCAGCACGAGACAACCGTTCCGCTCTCAGCTATCAGGACCTTTGGTGGTTATGTCTCTTTTCTACAAAAAGTCTCTTACCTCCAAGGACCTGATGTATCCAAAATAATAAACAAAAAGTTCCTTTCTGCATTGTACATTGGGTGATGCCTTTTAACCCCTTGGTCCCCCCTCTTCCAGGCTCAGAGCCTTCTCAAATACCAGCCTACTTTCGCCAGGTTCACTACGGCTTTTCACAACAATCGTCTGTGACATTCACAAATCTTAATGTATTTTTAAACAGTTTACTATGGACATCCCTCTGCCGGGTTCACTCTTCTCAACACACTGTTCATCAGGACTTTTAGGCTGTGTCCCCTTTCATCAGCATCTTTCCGTCGGGTTCACTCTTACCAACTTTGGCAATCACACAATTCCTTGAACAGTTCTTAAGATGCGCTATTCACTTCCCTTAGTTTCACCATAATCTGGCGGTCAAAGACTTTTGGCGGTACAGAGGATTTTACTAGACCCCTCTATGACCACTTTGACCCCTTTCTCGTGTTTCCCAAGGCCTTCTGGCAATGGTAGTTTCAACAATAGGGTAATCGCCCATAGTTTCCCAAGTGAGCACCCACATGGTGCCTGACTCCTCTGTAGCTGATTTTCCCCCTCTCATATTTACAGTTCTTTGTACTTTCTTCAATTAGCCGTTTGCTACTTTTGTTCAACACAGTTCGGTTTCTTATTGGTTCTCCCCTCAACTCACCGGCTGTCATAAATGGCTTGACTTTTCTTGCCTCTTGAGTCAAGGCCGGTAACACAGTGGCAAGCGTCTCTCCCAGGCTTGGTTATCAGTGGAGCAGGGCCCTGTGTACCATTGACATCTGTTGCAACACACGCTGGCTACTGTTCGCGGTCTTACGATTCCTTCCATGGAGGTTTCACAGGCCTGGCTCGGAAAGAGCAAGGTTGCTTCTCTCCTTGTCACCCTCTCAGTTCTTGACATCTTTATCCTCCTTTTGAACTGCCATACTGAGTTAGCTCACTCGTTGTGCGGTCTGCCGTGCTCGTATTGTGCTTGTGTGCTCCAACTTTTATCCCTGTGGGGAAGGGATATGGCCGTCGGGTGTGTGTAATTCTGGTGAATTGCCTGATTTTGCCTGACCCTTGTGTTGGCACATGTCAGGTAAACGGATCTGGTGGTTATCCGTCATCTTTCGTGGTGTGCGGAAGTGTTTGTTTCGGAAAAGGGGGCGTAGAATGTTTGAGTATCCTATGTGATAGGATGGGGGAAAGTGTTATAAGAAGGGGGGTACCGTATCTCACCCATCAGTGTCCCACTTCCACTCCCCGAGGACCCCCCATCCAGATGATCCTCCCTCACTGTTCCACCCCCAGGAACTGGATTCAATAGCGATGGCCGTGTCCTGGCTACCTGGAGGACAGAACCCCGGAGACCAATTAGGGAGACACCTTCAGGTTTCTCACTATACATATATGTAAAGTCTGGGTGAATGAGGGGCTCGAGATGTGCTCAGGCTATCCTATATATATTATGGCCATGGTTGTCCTAAGTATATATATTACTTATGATGTAAAATAAATGAATCAGTTATTAAGGATCAGAAGATAAGGATGGGAAGTGATAGATGTCCTCCCCACCCAATCTCTGCCAAACCAAGGAGTTGCACAGCAACCCTCAGGTGGTGTCCCATCCAATGAAGACCTGTCTCCCCCTGCCTCAGCCAGAAGAGGGTCAATCCCTGTGGTTGAGCCACTGGCCACAACAGGTCGTTTCCACCTCAAGACAAAGCCCCTTGCCATCAGCAATTGTCATCCAACCCCAGCCAGCCACACCCCACAATCCTTTTGCTGTCCTGTCCCAGTACCAAATACCCTACTCACTGGATCTGAACATTGCCCTCCCCACCCGAGTGCTGGTCTCCCTAAATTCCTACCCCTACGAGTGATGTGCATGCAACCCGTCCCTCGAAAGACTCACCACCTAGGATTGCAAAAAGACTAAAGTTTCTTCCATGTAATTGGGGCGACTTGCCTGTCTGGATCTTAACATACTTTCATGCAACTCAGCTGCAGGTGGTTGAAGAGTGGCTGAACCCTGCATCTTCAAGGTCTTCGAAGATCATGTAATAGGGAGCCCTTTACAGCATGTACATTGGTTTCCTGGCAGAGAAAGACCATTAGCGTCTATCAACGTATTATTATTATAACCACCAAGAAAGTATGGGACAGACAAAATGGGGTTAGGTGATGGAACGGTGTGGGGGGCAGGAGGAAGTGGACCACTTACCTCTTTCCTAGGTCAATTCCCCCCAATACATGTTAGCCCTCAGGTTACACCAGCTTGCAAAGGGGAGAATTCTGTAGACTGCTTACACAGATACATAAATAAATAAGGCTTCATGTCGTAGGCACCATGTCTGACCAACCAGTGATCATCTCTAGTCACTTGAAAAATACTGACTGAAGCAGCTTGTAAAAGGCCTTGGAATATAGGTGCAAGGAATGAACGTCACCCTGCAGTGATTTGGTGCCTAAATGGCTCTATGTCAGACGTCCCATGCAACTCCTACCCTCATATTGGTATACTCCATCCTATGTGTAAATCCTGCACCATCGCCCTCAGCACGGCCAAATCGCTGCATGAGTGCCTCAAAATATCCTTGAAGTGGCCCTTGACAGCCAGTCTCTGGCAGTTGTTCAGGCTAAGACTCCAGGTGTGTGGATACAATAAAGTCGTAATTGCCAAAAGGGGCCCAACCAGACGGGTTATCGCCTCTCCAAATGTAGCCCGATTTACCCTATAAACATGCCGTCATCACAAATACAAGTGCAGAATCCCAGACAAAAAAATCTGTGCATCGAAGGCAGTCCACCATTGACGATGAGCTCTCCATGTTATCGGCACCCACCTAATACCCCAACGCCGAAGGAAAACTCTCCGTCATCTGCATGTACCCGCTCTCCACTCCAATCCTCCCAGAGCACCTGACATAGCTAGTTTAGGCACAGGAAAGGCAGAGACCAGAGGCTCGAACAAAAAATTGAGTGTGGTGAGCCAGCAGGGGTTGACTGGGAACCAAAGGTGGCCCAGGAAATGTTTTCAAAGTTTCTCCATTTCACATCATGCCAGCAAGTCTGACCCCTCTAATTAGGGTTTGGAGTGCTCGCTCACAAGAACATTTGGAATAAAATGGATCCAAATGGTGAATTTGAAAGCACATTTTCCCCAATGCATGGATCAAAAAGTAGCTAAGCATGACAAAAAACTGACATAACGTTTGTTAAGTGTGAGAATCAACATACTAGATGTTTAATAACAGGTTATTTATTTCAAATGGATGTGGAGGAAGGAGAGAATCAAGGACAGGGTGGTGGGCAAAGGCGAGAGGGTAAGAGGAGCTGAAAAGAAGTTACCCACACAAAAGACTCCCTTGGTGCAGAGGCCCAGAGGGAAATCTCCAGACTTCCGTTTAGAGCAGCCCACCCCTGAGAACCAGGCATAAAACAACAAAGCATGTTCTACTTAATGCCATTGAGCTGTCATGGTCCGCAGGCTCTCAGGAGGTTAGTTAGTGGGATGGGAAGGAAGCTTGAAAGAGAGCTTTTGCTGTGCTGTTGTTAGCTTCAGTTCTGAAAAACCGGTCACTGTGCCTTGGGTTTGCTTTTAGATGGTATGGGCTTGCTGTGGCTGATCCAGTCTCACTCTGCTATTTTGAAGATGTCTCCGAACACCAAAACGTAGAGATATATGGACTGGATACAAATCGGATAGTGAAATAAATAAATAAACTCGGTTACAGTCAGAGTTCATACATTTGTCTCTGGAGCACCCAGCCACAATTATTTCTCCAGTGCCAAATGAAAATTGCCTGCAACTCAAATGCACCCGCTCTCCAATCTGGAGCTCTCAGAATAAGATACTTACCCGCGGCCATCTTAAATGCCAAATGGGTTATTTTGATTCACAAAGAAACTCCATTCTTTGCATGCTATTAAGTGGTGTGCACCATTGTCAAGAGGCTTATGAAACCACATGAAAGAAGCTGAAAAAGCTTAAACGCAAGATGCCGTCGAGGCTCTAAACGGCTGTCTCAGCCATCTTTGGAAAGAAGGAAATGCATTTCAAAGTGCTCTCGAACAACGTTTCTTAAAACATTAAATACATTGAAACCACGCAGCTAAATTACAGTATCGAAAACATCCAGAGAACCAACATTAACTTTTCAAGGGAAAATGAAACTAAAGTCTAGGTCTCGATTTATTAACATGGATACAGGGGGAAAATTCACACCTTTTTTTCGCGTGCATCCGGAAAAGCTTTGCATACCTGGCGGCCATCTTTGGAACCATCATGTGAAAATAATGTAATTCGGAAGCTTTATTCTTCAACATTGGAGGTAGAAAAAAGTTATTTCTTCGTTCTGATAAACCACACCCATAGTTTTGTGCCTAAAGTATTGATGACTTCAGTCAATCTATGAATCAATTTATTGTAGGCCTCTACATTATAGTACAAAATACATCACAGAAAAGCACACCTTACATGACTAAGAAAGAGGAGGTGGTAAGAGGAATTAAAGAGGAAGTAGTAAGAGGGTTGAATGTGATGGCAAGAATGATTAAGGGGAATGGGAAGAGAGGAGTCCAAGAATAGGTGGTGAGAGAAGTTAAGGAGAGGTTTAGAGAAGATGAGGCAGTGGTGGTGGGGTGAGCAGGAGGTGCTAATGAAGAAAGCTGAGTAGGAGGTGAGAAGAAGCGGTGAAGGTAAGGAAGAGGAACAAAGAGCTGAGGAGAGTGAGGGACTCACATACGCCACATGTATGGAGTAGGTAAGTAAAGTGGCTGTAAGAACAAGCACATGATTCAATTGCAAGGAGGGAGGCAGAAGAGCTCAAGAAAGAGGAAGAGACGTTAGTGAAGATACCCCTACATACAGCCCCAACACGAGCGTAGAGAGAGTGGTGGTTGGGGAGCCAGAGGTGCAACAGCCGAACAGAGGGATGTTGCAAGAGCCCCAGAAAGAGACCCTTTAACAGTCTAGAGTGGACACCGGTCTCCCTAGAGCTCCTGGACCGAGGAGAAAGCAAGCTTCAGTGTGGCTCCCACTGCTGAAAGAATATCAGGTTGCAGTCCATCGCTGCAAACCGAGTGGCCACTGTCCACTAGCTGCACAAGAATAGCATCAACAAAGCTATGGGACTTTTGCTGAAAGACTGAGATGGACAGCGAGAGACCCCGAGACGCTGCAGGGCGAACCGTGTAAGACATTGAACATGGAAGTTTTGGATTTGCTAACACCCATCAGCACGTACCCCCAGGCCTGTTTTGTTAAACAGCCAGGAGAGGCCAGAACCCAGGCTTAACAAGAACTGAGGGAACTTTATTTGGACCCTTACAGCTTTTACAAGATGCATTGACTTCTGAGTTAATCCTGGGACTTGATCACAATCCTATGAATGATTACCCTGACCACATACCCTTAAATTATTTGTATACACATTCCTGACCTTAGAGATCTGTTTTGGTTTGTCCTTGTAAAAAATCCAATACACAGCTATTGGGACCCACATTTTCTGTCTGGATGTTGTTTGATCAGATTGTACAATGACACGGGCCAGAGTATAGTTTTTAGGCAAAGGCTGCCCCGCACTTGAAGCCATTCTCCTTTCCAGAAGCTATTGGGAACCAGTTCCAACCAGCTGCAGTGGACAAATGTTCGCTCAACCTTAAAAAAGGGAAATTTACACCAAGTGCAGTGAACTGGTTGATAGGCTGGCTAAAGTTATGCAAGTGAGTGCTCTCTAACCGAATGGCTGACTGAAGATCGAGACTATGAGAGGGAGAAACATTCAAGACTTTAGTACAGTGGTGCACAGCCAGGTGTCAGTGAACCAAGACTACAGAAATGGAGAGCAGACTAAGGACTTCACCCTTAGTGACATTATGGAATGGGTAATGGGATAGTCACACCCAGGGAAGGGCCATCAGCAAATCAGGTGGCTGGAACAGTGGGTGAGAAGAGACATTCTCTGCACGGTGCTTCCAGCCACCGGAGGCCCTTCCACAGGTGGTGCCATTTCTCTTTTGATTTAATGTGGGGAGGCAACAGGGAGCTGCTCCCCGTTGCCTCCCCACTCCCTCCCTCCCCCCAAAACAAACAATATTGTTCCCCACCCCATCCCACCCTCCCCACTTGCCTGCTGGACCTGAGCCTTGTGTTCCAGTGGCGGCGCTCCTCATGTCTCCCGGCTGCCACCATAAACATAGAAAAGGGACATAGTCCTTTTTCCATATAGTGGTGGCCATCTTTCTTTTGTTCTTCTCTCCAGCGAATGGTTGACAAGCAGTGAATCTCCCGAGGGAAGAAAAAAAAACATTTGCACCCGTATAAACCCTGGGGTGAGAATGGCATCCACGACACCAGCGGGGGGCAGACATGGCTGGTAACAGTCCAAGGCCCGAGCTGAGGACCTTACTTCACTCAGGCCTACCTGAGCTCGGGATGTTACAGCCATCTCTGCCCCCCGCTGGGGTCGTAACACAGTAGAGTAAAAACATGAATAAAAGGCACGTATACAAGATTTACACATGCTTTTTACTCTACTCCATATTTTATTGGTTTGCATTACAGAGCTGGGGCATGTAAAGGAACTGCTCTTCCCTCCAGCCCATCTGCTCTGCCATGCAAGTCTGCATGCATCTATGTCAGCATCACATTTTTATGATGTGCAAATGCATTGAATTCATGCGGAATCTGCCTGCTTTTTAGAACAGCTAAAAGCCTGCAGATTACATAGTAATCCATTGTAAATGCTGACTGCCATGCGTGAATGGCAGATAACATGAACGCAATTTGCACGGTGTAGTGCAAAAAGAATGTGTAAAGTGGATTCTGCCTGTTTTTAGTCCTTTTTACACTCGGTAGTGCAAATGCACCTAGAGGTCCGGCAAACATAAAGGTTCTTCTCTGTGAAATGTACAGGGACATGGAAAATCACCTCCATTACAGATGGCATGCATAATTTCAATCTCCAGAAGCACCCACCAAAAGCGGGACAGGTCAAGAAAATGCACGAGATCATAATGGGACTAAACGGAGAACGGGATTTGACCAGACATTGAGTCTCGGGAGGATAGCTCAGCGGCAACGTGCTTGCCTTAGAAGCAAGAGGACACGGAGTAACACAGGCTCGGTCCCCAGGTCCGTGCTTAGAAACCTCTGGGTATTAAGCGCTTTATAAATAACCTATCATATCAAAATGAAACACTTGTAGAGACTCCATCAAATTTGGTAGGATGCAGCCATAGCTTGACATGTACTCAAAGATAATTTTGCAGACTTTGGAAAGGACTCAAAGTGAATCACACAATTTGAGACAAGTGACTAGAATATAGAGAGCACAATGTCATTAACTGAGAAGTGAATATAGCAGTAAGCCGTGTGCACAGCATTTGTAACTGTCCAAACCAAGAAGACCCAAATGCAATGTTGGGCCCATGGGGGATCAGTGCCATTACCAGCACTGTCCTTCCCCCATCCTACTTTTAAAGTAGTATGTTTTTTTTCCAGAGAGGTGGGCTCTGCACATATTCTGCATGCCCAGTCATGTGTCTGAAAAAAAAAAAGATATAGATGCTGCCATCATGAAAATTAGAAAAGGAAGTGAGCCCCTCTTCTGTTTCCATGGTGGGCGACGGGCAGCCGAGAGGACACAAATCTGGAGGAGAGCATATAAACTGTGCGTGGGCTGGGAAGCTTGCAGTATTTCATGGGATCATGGACTAAGGGTTGGGGATGGGAAGAAGGAGGAGGGTCAAGGGGCAAGAAAAAGAAAAAATGTCAGGACACCTGGGGTAAGCGATCGAGTGGCCAAGAGAATGTGGGCAGTTACTGTGTGATTCTGCCCACTTTCCCAGCCATCTGATTGGCCACAAAAGCTCCCCCAGATTCTTATAAAAAATAAATGTGTACATTGATATCAAAACACACACACATTCAAATTAAGTGTGGCATGAACCTTGGAAGAGGGCAAAACATAAACAAATTTAAAATATTCCACCCCAGTACAAAGTGGACAGAGATTTTCCATCGAGTTGTGTTTTACTTAATCAAGGCCTGCAGCACACATTTCATCCAGGGTTTCCCCATGGCTGCCTGAAAGGAGTTGAGATTTGGCTGGCAGTACTGAAAGAGGTGATCCAAGGATGCAAGCCATCGTGGAGGACCCAATCTCCTTTAATACCAAGCAGGTGGACATGTAAAGCTACGTTCTTTTAGTGGGTGGGATTTCCCATAACTGACTACCTTCCTCTGCTTCCATGACGGACAGGGCAGGGGCAGAGACCTGGAGCTGGCTGGTAGAGCCAGAGAACTTTGTCGTGGTTAACAAACACAGTAGCCAGGCAACTGGCTTGAGCGTAATGGGGATTGGGCGAGCACCGACTCCTCACAAGTAATGCGAATGAGAAGTCCTGGAAAACAGGGTTGCTTGTACATTGGGCACAAATAGATTTGTTTGGCTTATTCTAACCAAATGTCATCAGTGAGAGTTTGTGGCTCGCACCGAGCATGCTCTTATGGCGTTAGCGCACGTTCTACCGGGAACTATCATGCGGTCTTCATAATCACTACGGCCTTTGCCTTCCCTTTCTCAGTGGCTGGGCAACCATTTCATGACATTGCTCCCTGTATAGTGTTTACCAATGCTCTAACATTATATTTCAAGTGAAAACCAATACATTTATAATTTCACTTCAACCATCTGCGTATATACATTTGACTTTTTTTTCGATGGGTAGTTGTGGATATCCCACATTTTGGTCTGCAGTAATAAAACTGCAGCAATAAAGTCTTACGTAAAAAGAAATCGCCATGATTTGACCCAGTAAAGGTGTACCCATTATAACATTTAAGGGGAAAGTGGGTTGCGGGGGTGTCACTCGCTCCCTTAAATGGTATAATGAAACCAGGGGTGCAAGGGTGTCCCCGGCATCCATTAAATGCATTGTGGTGGCAGAACCAAGGCCTTTTTTGCTGCAATATTTTTGTGTAAACAGCCATTTTTGCCGCGATTTTAACACATGGAACTCACACTTAGGAGGTATACTGTGTTGCCTAGCAAAAATCATAATAGGACTTGGAAACCAACCTAAAAAGCTGACTGGACGTAAGCAATATTTAACAGAGTTGCAGACTGGATTATTTTTCTTTCTTCGCAAATTGCTTCCAGCGAGTAACCTTGACTTCTTTGCCGGTTACAATCACAGTTAGGAGGCAGTGAGCCATGTGCAGGGCATGTTCCAAATTAGCTTCTCTCGGCTTTCACAACTGGCATGAATGCTCTGCTAATAATCCTTTGCATGCGCCAAAATGACATTCACTTAACAATGAGTTATATAATTAGAAGAAAGCCAGAAACAAACCAAGTGACTTTGCTCGAAGCACTTCGACCCACACGGATTTTTCCACTGCATGCCTTACCGTCACCATTACCATAGTACACATCTTAAAATACATTTCCTGATTCTAGAAAATCGCAATTCAGTTGTCTCCTTTTTGATGTATTTTGGAACGATTAGTGTATATATGATTAGGAATGTAAACACAATTTCCAGAGCGAGCTTCCCAGAAACCTTTATGCATCCAAGAATTGAGTAAGTCATTTAAAGCAATTGTATCTTGTTCCAGTCATAATCAGGCAATAATGACTTATATGGTGGGCACTGCAGTGTGGTAATGACCTACCTCATATGTTGTTTGGGCCTTTAACGAGGGCAGCTCGCTGTTACTGCCCCGTTAGTCCCATCATAGAAGGCATTATTGCCATTAGCATCTGTGAATTGTACTATTTTGTTGGAGAGAAAAATATCAACACATGCATAGTCAAAAAAAGAAACTATAATCAAGATGGCCGTCTGGGACATTAGGAAAGTTAACTGTAGCGAGATTCTCTTTTTCGTGCCCCTCCAGATCACGTGGGGGAGGACGACTAGTGGGGTATAGAATTGGCAAACATGGCAGGTAAGTAAATAAAAGTGTATTTTCTTTTATTTGTTTGCACAGAGCGTAGTAGGAAGGTAGTGCGATGATGCCATTTGCCTGAGTTTGGGGACCAACAAGCAGGCGAATCAAGGGGCCAGATGCCATCTTGAACAATTGGATATTGGGCCCGGGAGAGTATGGATATCATCTCCTGGTCACCTTGTCTGGGTCCCCAGCATGGGCCAGTCCCACGGTCCCACCTTCCCAGGCAAGAGGGCAGAAAGCTTTCTCTATCCACACTGAAATATACAGCATGGAAGGTGTAGGCTTTCCTGTGAATGAAAGCCCTCTCCGGTTCCCCGGCAACGATAGTGGGGGTCTCGAAACTGACTGTTTCCTGGACACATGCTGAATTGTGCTGACCCACAAACACCGTCTTTCAAACCTATGGAGCCCAAGACCACTGATGGAAGACTATGGAGAGCCATTTGACATCCACTGTGTTCCCCGACAAGCAAATCTTGTGCCAGGGAAGATTATAACCATTCCACCACTCACCTATTATTATGAATAACTCAGATGACTTAACAAACTTACCTGAAGTGTTTCCCACCTAGAATGTCCACTGGGGAAACACCACCATCCACGTGTCAGTTAAGGCGCATACTGGGAGGGTTAGAGAATCTACTATAAAATACAAGATACTCGGATGCCTAATATATGCTTGGTTCCACCCCATGGGTCAAAGGTCAGCTAGGGAGACCAGATTTCCAACCACAGAAATATGAGACAGGCCTCCCACATACAAAAAAAGTAAGCTTGCAATTTGGCAGAGACTGCAGAACTGCACTTTAATTGTGGGGAAAGAGGTGGGGTGCAGGGGGGGATTCCAGACATTCCTCAAGATACAAACTGCACATATTTAGCTGTGTCTCTAAATATATTAAAAACAAAGGAGCTTTTGCACGGATTGAAATTACAAACCTGGCTATGCACCTATTTCCCATGCAGTGTCTCTAGAAGCAGCAGCAGTAGTCATTTGTGTTGATTGGTTGCCATGGGCTTTACCAAACAGAACATACAAACAATCATGATGACATCAGTAAATACAAGTCTATCCTCCTAGTTAGTTCATACTTCGTGAAAGCATAATTCAATTAATTTATAAGCATTGGTTCTTCACAATACAGTTACAGCTATAAAAACATATTTCATATATGTTAAAACTGCAATTTTAAAACCTTTATTTTCAGATAAATTGATAGACATTCTCTTAGAGAAAAATTGATGTAACCACTTTTTGTCCTACAACTCCAAGTTCTCAATAAATACACAAAACATATGTTGTCATGTTATCATTGGAACTTCTGCAATGGCAATAAGCATCAGCTAAAGTATTTATTCCGAAAAAACAGGGAATAAATACTGAGATCCCATGTGTAAATAGTGCAAAGAAAGAATCATGGGATGAAAAGGGGTTTCCATTCGCTGTAATTCACAAAAACAGAACATTTGGCAACTGTCGATATATTTCCATTTCCCGACCACGGAAAGCATACACTGCTCACAGCAAGGATAGTGTTTAATCATAAATAATCTACTGAAGGACTTGTGGTCAGGATTTTGTCATTCAAAGAGCGAATACAAAAATCCCAATATTTTCATTTTTGCCAGGGCATTCTCTTCTTGAACACACTGAATTATGAATTGAAAGTGCATATTGAATACTGAGTAATGTATTGTCGTTATATGTAATTTATTTTAAATTGTATCATGTGTAAAGTTTTATGTTAAAACGAAATCACATTAAATAAATAAATAAATTATCTTCTTTACAAATCGTGTCAGGATAAAACCATAAACTCAGCAGCCCAATAACATCTTTACATGCGACAAACACAAGATTTCCTGGCTTCCATTTTTAGCTGGCACCTCCTGTAACTGCAACCTGTATTTGACCCCATTACATCTTAACCATGTCCTAATCCACAGGGCAATCAGTATAAATGTTAGATGAACATCAACTCCCCAGTGCCAAAATAACATATGCAAAGGATCTGTCGCAATCTTAACCCTGTCCTAAACCACAGGGCAATCAGCATAAATGTTAGATGAACATCAACTCTCCAGTGCCCAAATAATATATGCAAAGGATCTGTCGCAATCTTAACCCTGTCCTAATCCACAGGGCAATCAGTATAAATGTTAGATGAACATCAACTCTCCAGTGCCCAAATAATATATGCAAAGGATCTGTTGCAATCTTAACCATGTCCTAATCCACAGGGCAATCAGCATAAATGTTACATGAACATCAACTCCCCAGTGCCAAAATAACATATGCAAAGGATCTGTCGCAATCTTAACCCTGTCCTAATCCACAGGGCAATCAGTATAAATGTTAGATGAACATCAACTCTCCAGTGCCCAAATAATATATGCAAAGGATCTGTCGCAATCTTAACCATGTCCTAATCCACAGGGCAATCAGCATAAATGTTACATGAACAACAACCCGGATCTGTTGCAATTGACAAAAGAAGGGAGAGTAAATGCTTTAGAAATGGATGTTCAGCTCCCACCAATGAGGTGGGAACAAGTTACTTACCTGTAACTGTTGTTCTCCAGCATGGGTCTGGCATGGGTTCACATGCTCATGAATATTCCCCATCGTCAGGCCGGGAATCCTCGGTATAGAAAAAAATCACTATCAGTTTCGTTTCTGATCTGTCTTTCTTAGTAGTAACCAATCACTGGTCTCTGGGTCACACTGCCCCCAGCCAATGACTGCCCTCTCCCTAAGCCCCGCCTCCGGCAGCCATCCTCAGATTTGGTAGCACGTAAAGTGGCAGTATGACCAAGTGAAGAGCCGCAGAGGGGTAGGCGGGAGGGTTCGCATGTGAATCCATGCCAGACCCTTGCTGGAGAACAACAGTTATAGGTAAGTAACTTGCTCCTTCTCCAGCATGGGGTCTGGCATGGATTCACATGCTCATGAATAAGAGAATACATAGCAGTACACACATGCACAACGACGGGAGGTGGCAACAGGCTCAACATTAAGCAATACAACAACTCAACATTAAGCAACTCTTACCTCCTCACCAGGCTCACTTTAGGCAAACAGGTTGCGCAGAACTGCTTGGCCGACCCTGGACTCCTCCCTGGAGTCCCGATCGATGCAGTAGAATCTTGTGAAGGTGTGCGTCGACCTCCACGTCGCAGCCCTGCAGATGTCCAGCAGGGGCACACCAGACAGGAACGCCGTGGTAGCAGCGATCGCTCTGGTCGAATGGGCTCTCGGACGGCTGGGCAGCTGTCGGTTTGCCAACCGGTGACAGTGCATGATGCAGTCGGAGAGCCATCTGAAATGGAAGTCTTCGGGAGAGCCTTCCCTTGATTCACAGTCCCAAAGTTCACAAACAGTTGTGACGTCTTCCAAAAACGCTTTGTGCGGTCCACGTAGAACTTCAGCACTCTAGCTACATCCAGCGAGTGCAAAGTCCTCTCAGCCGGTGACGAAGGCGACGGGAAGAAAACTGGCAAGACCAAGGGCTCGTTGAGGTGGAAGTCCGACGGCACCTTGGGCATAAAGGATTGGTGTGTCCTCAGCACCACCCTCGTGTCATGAAAAGTCAAGTATGGAGGCTTGCAAGATAGGGCCTGGATCTCTCCCACTCGTCATGCGGAGGTGATGGCCACAAGGAAAGCTGTCTTCCATGACAGGAACTTCAAAGGCGCCGAATGAATAGGCTCGAATGGGGCCCCCATGAGCATGGTCAGCACCACATTAAGCTCCCACGCCGGGGCAGGAGCCTTCACCGGCGGGAATGATCGGAATAGTCCCTTCATGAATTCTTTCATCAGGCGATGAGACCACAAGGACGCCCGTCCCGTCGTCCTGGTATATCGGGAGATTGCAGCCAGATGTATTTTGATGGTGATGTGAGCCAGTCCAGCTTTGGCCAGCGACAGTAGGTACGGCAGTACTTGAGGGGCCGTAATCCACAGAGGGTTAATCTTCTGTGCACGGCACCAGACAGAACCTCTTCCATTTATGTCCGTAGCACTTGAGAGTTGAGGACGCCCTGGCCTTTGCAAGAATCTCTCTGCAGTCAGTCGGGATGTCGTACCCTCCAAACTCTAGTGCTGCAGGAGCCAGGCCTGAAAGTTCAGCGACTCTGGGTTGTGGTGAAGAATGGTGCCTCCTTCTCTGGAGAGAAGGTCTGCGACCGTCGGCAGCTTGACTGGTGAGGACGTTGACAAGTCCAGAAGGTCCGAGAACCAGATCTGCCTCGGCACCGTGCACGCCGGTGCAACGAGGATCATCCTGCACTGGGACCTCTTGAGCTGGTTGTTGAGCCGGAGCAGCAACGGCAGCGGAGGGAACGCATAAAGAAATAGGCCGTCCCAGGGGAACGAGAAAGCATCGCCCATGCTCCTCGGCTGGGGGAACCTGCTGGCGAACCTCCGGCACTTGGAATTCGTCGCCGTCACAAAGAGATCGATTTGGGGTTCGCCCCATCGTCGGAAGAGTCGATCAACTTGATCCTGGCATAGTTCCCACTCGTGGCATGAGCGCAGCTCCCTGCTGAGTGAGTCGTAGATCGTGTTTTTTATTCCTGCCAGATGAAGAGGCACCAGAAACATCCCTTGGGCGACGGCCCAATGCCACAGATCCTGGGCTTCCTTGGATAGGGCCGGGGACCTGGTCCCGCCCTGCTTCCGGATGTAGAACATTGTGGTGGTGTTGTCGGTGAAGATCCTCACCACCCTGCCCTTGAGGGACGGAAGAAAGGACCTGAGGGCCCAGAACACTGCGCGGAGCTCCAAGATGTTGATGTGGAGAGACTTCTCCTCCGGGAGCCAAAGGCCTCTCGCGTGAAGATCTCCGGAGTGTGCTCCTCAACCTTCCAGGGAGGCGTCCGTCGTCACCGTCACCTGGTGAGCTGGGGTCTGAAAGTCCGTGCCCGCTGACAGATGGGAGCGGGTACCCCACCACTGGATCGCCTGACGGAACGTCTCGTTGAGAGGGATCCTGTCCTCGAAGCTGCCCGTCGACTGGATCCAGCGGGCGTCGAGGTACTCCTGTAAGGGTCTCATCTGAAGCCTGCAAAGGCACACCAGATAAATGCAGGAGGACATCATCCCGAGGAGGGACTTGATAGATCTTACCCTGGCCATGTCCGTGGCCAGCAGACGCTGCACCTTGCCCAGAATGGTCCTGGTCCTTTCCTCCGAGAGCGATGCCAGCCGCGCCACTGTGTTGAGCTTGGCTCCCAGAAACAGGGCGACTTGCGACAGAACCAGGTGGGATTTTGGAAAGTTGATGGAGAATCCCAGGTCCGTGAGCAGCTGGACAGTCTTCGCAGTGTGCTCCACGGCGAGCTCCCTTGTCCTTGCCCGGATGAGTCAGTCGTCCAGGTAGGGGTAGACGTGGATCCCCTGTAGGCGCAGCCGCGCCGCCACCAGTGCGAGGCACTTGGTGAACACCCTGGGTGCTGACTTCAATCCGAACGGGAGGGCCTTGAACTGGTAGTGCCGCCCTTGGACCACGAACCTGAGGAACTTGCGGTGTCTTTTTAGAATGGGGATGTGGAAGTACGCATCCTCCAAGTCCAACGATGACAGGAAATCGCCCTCCTCCAAATGCTGGAGGGTGACCATACGGAACTTCTGTGCCTTGATGTACTTGTTCAGTCGTCGTAGGTCCAGGATGGGGCGCCATCCTCCTGTCTTCTTTTTTACGAGGAAGTACCTTGAGTAAACTCCGGAGCCCCGAAGCCTCCTTGGGACGAGCTCGATGGCACCCTTTTTGAGCATCGCCCTTACTTCCAACAGTAGTTGAGAGACGTGATTTTCCTTCCTGGCCATGGGTGGAACGCAAGGGCACTTCTTCTGAAACTCGAGGGCGTGCCCTTGGGCCAGGGCATCCAGCACCCAACGGTTGGTGGAGATGGACTCCCACACGCTGACGAACCTCGCAAGCAGGGTGCTTCGGCGGGGGCCCGACCCCACGGTCGGTTCAATCTTGTTTGGAGGCCGCCTTGCCTCCTTGACTTCATTGTCGATGATGACGGGCACCACCTGACTTGCCGCGTCCCCTGTAGGCTTCCTGGGATGAAGATCTTGCCGCTTGGCGGTAAGTGGAGGAGCCACTGCCGGATCCCTTGGAGGCACCTTGTCTGCCTCCGGAGCTCCGAAAGGACGGCCGTCGTTGTTGGAGCACTCCCAGTGCCCGGGCAGTCTCTGTGTCTGTCTTGATGGCCTGAAGGGACTCATCAACCGCCTTCCCAAAAAGGTTTCTCCCATCGAAGGGCATGTCCAAAACCTTGGTTTGTACGTCCTGGCGGAAATCCGTGACCTTGAGCATCCTCGTCGTCTCAAGCAAACGCCATTGCCCAACTGATGGAAACCGGTGTCGGCGATGTCCGTTGCCACCATGATGGCATGGTCCGAAGCAATCTCCCCCTCCTGTAGGATTTCAAGGGCCTCAGCCCTTTTGGCGTCCGGAAGGAAGTCTAACAGAGGGGCCATTTTGAACCACAACTCCCTGTCGTAGCGGGCTACGATAGCCAGGGCGTTGGCCACCTTGATAGTCGTTGCTGTGGATGAGATGATCCATCGTCCCATTGTGTCCAACTTCCTGCCCTCGCCGTCCGGCGGGGAAGTTGATGTCGAGGCCGATGCCCCCCCAGCTTTCTTCTTTGCCGCCGCCGAGACGACCGAATCTGGGGTAGGTTGCGCCCGAAGGCACAAGGGGGCAGCGTCGGGGACCCGGTACTTCTTCTCGTACCGGTCCCTCTTTGCCGGCACCGTGGCAGGGTTCTTGAGGAGGGCAAGCCCCTCATCCCAGATGTCATCAAGAAGTGGTACGGCGAGGACCGTCTTCCTTTTAGCCTTGCGCCGTTGGTAAAGGAACCCTTCTTTCTTCTTTTCTTCTGGGCAGAGCTGAAAAAGCTCGGATGCCCTGGAAATCATGGCATGAAAGGATCCAATCTCGTCGGGTGGGGACGCCCGAGCAGGGGGCGACGGGGGACACGTCCCGTCGTCGCCTCTGTCGTCATCTGTACCTGTCGTAGCCGTATCCGTGCCTGTATCATCCCTGTAGGTAGTAGACCGGGGGGGAGGCAGAGCAGGCCGCAGAGGTGGGAGAGGTGGCGTAGGATGCGTCGTCCTCCTCTTATGCGGTGGACTCTCAGATGGTCCTGGCTCTGGTTCCCCCGTCGGGTCTGGCTCAGGTACCTCTGTCGGGGGAAGGGGCAACCTTGTCCTTATCTCCGAGTATAAGGACTGAATCGCTGACAAAATGGCCACCGAGGTGTCCTGCGGCGCCGGAAACGACGGGCGCGAGGGCTCTTGAGGAGCCTTGTCGGCGACACCATCGCTCTCGTCGTCGCCCTCGTCGGGATCCCTCCCGATGGGCTGGGCCTCTTCCACGACTTCGATGAGCTCTTCTTCAGAGGTCGTGTCCGTATCCACGATGGCCACCAGCCCCTCCCCCACCTTTGCAACGCAGACTTCGTGGGGGTCTTCTCAATGGGCCTGAAAGACAACTCCCTCTGCGGTGGCAGGGAGACTCTGGGTCCTGAGGGCACCTCCACTGGTGTAGCCTCCACAGGCTGAGCCAGGGCTGCGGCGACATCCTCAATCGAGTTCTTAGCAGGGTGAATTAAGGCCATTGTCACCTTCTGGACGCCTGGGGCCTTCACCTTGGGGGGAGGGTCCGCGCCTCGCTCCCCCTCGGCCGGAATCTTCGAGATCGACCGGGGCCTCTTCAGAAGCTTCGCCGGGTTCTCGGACTTCCTCTTACCCGAGCCAGAGCATTGGCTCGTGGTTGATGGTGCCGGGGAGGATGCGCCCTGCCTGGCAGCCAAGGAGCCCGACCGTTCGGCGCTCCCGGTGCCCGCGGACTTGCGGTGCATAGCCTTTTGTTAGGCCCCTGTCGCCGGGGCACCCTCACAGGACTTAGAAGACCGCTCGGATTTCTTTTTCTTCTTCTCGCCTGACGGGCTCTTCCCTTCCAGCCAGTTGGCAAGACGGAGGTGGCGATCCCTCATGGTCCGCTCCGACATGTTCCCACAAAACGCACAGTGCTTCTCCTTGTGCGTCTTGTCCTCATGGAGACAGTAGAGGCATAACAAATGCTCGTCCTCCTTGAAAACATTCTGAAGCTGGCATCCAGGGCAGGTCCTGAACAGCTTCCCGGGCGTCGAGCTTCCTTTCTCCTGGGCCATGTCCGGGGTAGGCCTCGGAACTTCTGGAATCCTCCAAAAGCGTAACTCGATGAAATCTTCATCCTTGAGGGGCGTAGAAAACTCTGAAAGGGATCCCCGTTGATCGGATGTAGAAACGGTGGAGCTTGAGGCTCTATTTAACCGAAAAATGAGAAAAATCCCCTGAAAAAACACAAAAACGGAGCAAAAGCTCGAGAGCTACAGCACGAGGACTCCCAACACTTGAACGTGCGGTAAAAATCAGAGGATGGCTGCCGGAGGCGGGGCTTAGGGAGAGGGCAGTCATTGGCTGGGGGCAGTATGACCCAGAGACCAGTGATTGGTTACTACTAAGAAAGACAGATCAGAAACTAAACTGATACTGATTTTTTTCTATACCGAGGATTCCCGGCCTGACGACGGGGAATATTTATGAGCATGTGAATCCATGCCAGACCCCATGCTGGAGAATGTTTGTTCTATGGCCCTTATCGTTCCTCCATTTGTAGCTGTGGGCACCACTTTGCTCTTATAGATTTTTAAAATCGGGTTTATTGAATATTCTCCCAGCTCATTATTGCATTTTAGGACTGAATGTGAGATATTGCCATTTTTGCATTTCCTTTTTTGACTTCAAGAACCAACAAACTATTTGCAGCAAAATGTACCTCCAAAATAATCATACGCCAGGGGCGCACCACCTATTTCAAATTTTGAAGGTTTAAGGTTCTCCCGACCCACTATCAGCACTTTCAATTTCATACTATTAACTGCTAGATCTAATTTACTGCCGTAGTCATGGAATGCACTAAGGAGGTGCTTCAATGGGTATCCTGTCCTGAGTATTAGCACCGCGTCATCTGCATATAAAGGGGTTGGCCAGCAAACATGATTCCACATTGCACATCTGCAACAACTGTGGTTATATCATCCATAATCCCATCTATATATAGGCTGAATAAAACTCAGGCTAACCCCAACCTTGTTTTACCCCCCTCTTAATTTCAAATCTTTCTCTTTTTATCACCACTTGGGTCACGTCTCGCAGAGGTAGTGTTAGATGAACATAGCAATTTCAAAACATCTACCAGGTTTTTAGGCATGCTCTTAGTTCCTAAAATATTCAAATGGTTCCTCCTGTTTACTGAATCAAATGTTATGCTTAAATCTAAAATGTGAAATAAAAAAGCCTATTTTCTTTTTTAGAAAAACATATTTCTGAATAAATAGAAACACACAAAACACCGATCCTAAAACCAGCCAGTAATTCTGAGACCAAGTTATGATCTGCAATGATTTTCTCTTCTTTGCCCAGAATTAATTTACAAAAGACTTTCCTAGGCTACCGGAGAGGGAGATTGGACTAGAATGCCCTGGATTAGATCTATCTCCCTTCTAGAAAATCAATATAATAAGTGCAGCTTTCCACGAGGCAGATATTTCTGCAGTCATTAAAAGTGCATTGAAAATTCTGAGCAAGATGGGGCCCCGGGGCTACTACAACAGCCTCTTTCTCCATCTTCCTAACTCTACTCTTTGCCCTCTTCAACTAATCCAAATCGGGACTGTACGACTTATCCTTAGCCTCAAGCCCAAAGACAACATCTCTCCATCTCTGAAATCTCTCCATTGGCTCCCAATGGCCGCAAGGAACAAGTTCAAGACCCTCTGCATCATCCACAAGGCTTTCTGGCGCTGGTTTCTCTATACATCCAACACTCTCGTCCTAAATATCTTCCTTCTAGAGCCCTCCACTCAGCTAGCTCAAACTCTCTGGGGGTCAGGTATGTTTCCAGACAGAGAGTGGGGGGAGGGGTTGATCTCTCTCCTCTGCAGGTGACCTCCATCTAGAACAGACTCACTGCCCCTCTCGGACTTGAGCTGGATTACCTGAAGTTCTGGAAGCTGCTCAAGACCTTCCTCTTCTCTTCTTCCTTCTCTCTCCCATGCAAATCAACCTGTCTGCTCATCCTGACTGGTGGCATGGTTGCCCTCAGAGTCACACAGGGTACCATGCTCCCCCCTTGACTAGTCACCCTGCACTGCCTTCTGGCTTACCCAGCGATCCGGTCTGGGACTGCACCCATGTAGCCCTCTGCCATCTTCACACTGCTGCCCTGACTACACTTCCCCTGGTACCCTTTCTCTGCAATTCTCCCCTCACCCTCTCCCCTGCACTTCTCATTGCATTTGCACGATATGAATGTCATAAGGCCTAGTAAGATTGCTTGTCTTGTCATCCCTCTGTCTCCCCTCCCTGTCTTGTGGCGCCTGGAAACACTTGCGTAAAGGCATGTTATAAATACCAAATCATATCATATCAAAAGTTTAGGTCACATTTATATAAACCTCTCGGAACCCATCAGGCCTAGGTGCCTTATTGCATTTTTGAGATGCAATAACTTATTTGACCTCTTCTATGGTGAAATTGAGGCTGAACATATTGTTTATTTATTCATTCATTTCATCATTTGTATAGCGCCTTTCACCATTGGCATCGTCACAACGCACTATAGTTTGTATGCCCTTGGTGGGACCAGAGTCCAAATTATGGGAAATACGAGGTAGTGCTGGTATGCATGTGTGCATTGTAGCCAATACGAGGATATGAGGGGGTGGCCAAGTCCTGCTAGCCACCCATGTCTAATTGGCAATTGGATGGGTGGGGAGAGCTAATCTAGGGAGGTAGACTGGAGGGGGTATGCGTTTGGATAGTCCTATGTGTGTAGCTACAGTGGCTCCATTCTTAGGGCAGAAGTGTTGTGCAAAGTGTCATTCGAGCTGTGTGTGAGAGCAAATGCGTGCAGGATGGCATCCGTGCCTTGGACTAGAGTTCCAGAAGCATGGAGTGCGATAAATTTAAATTAATTGGCTACACTCTAACAAATGCCTTGTATCAGTACATTCGTCAAATCCGGTCCATCAGCAACCATTGTACATTTGTCTAGATTTAATGCAAAGGCTACGTTCTACAAACAGCTTGGATCAATATGATAGCTACCTTCTACTTATGCCTAGATGGATACACTGTCTCTTTTCTACAGTCCCATAGATTGAGAGAAATAGCTGCATTCTGCATTCACCGCCTCCCTGAGGCATGCATTAGCCACTTCTTCCTCTCCTCTTCCATTTTCCTCTTTCACTCTGACAACATACGACGATGTCTCTAGACAAGTCCGATCTATGAAAGTATCATCCAAACAGGTGCTCCCCTGCTCCTCCAGAACCATGAAGGACCACATGGCCACCCTCGCTCAAGCCTTAGCCGATTTCTGCAATCACTCTTTTGCCATTGGATCTTTCCTCTCTCGCCTCAAGCACTCCCCTGTGCACCCCAGCCTAAAAAAGCCTTCTGCCGATTCCACATGTCTGGCAAACTATCGCCTGATTTCTATCACTCCTTTCCTAAAGAAACTTATGGAAAAGCTGGCCATTTCCCAGCTTAACCTCCACACTGAATCTGTTGGCTGCCTCCATGACCAGCAGTTTTGCTTTAGAGCATCCAAAGGCATGGAAACTGTCCTCCTGAACAACTGTGAAGATCTACTCTCTAACCTCGACTCCAGCTCTTCCTACGTCGTCATCCTCCTTGACAATTCCTATGCTTTTGACATGGTCAATCATGTCACCCTGATCAACAAACTCTGTGTGAACCTGGGCATCAGGGATCAGGGCTTGGTATGGCTAGCCTCCTTCCTTCTGCACCGTCCCTCCCAGGCCCAACTCGGGTCCTTTCTCTACACCACCTCTCTCTCCACATGTGGTGCCCACAAGGCTCTGTCTTCTCACCCTAGCTCTTCAATGTCTATCTGGCTCCTCTGGCACCACCTGATCTCCACCTTATCTTCTCACTTTCAGTGTTATGCGGATGACACTCAGCTCTCTTTCAGGCTTCCATCAGCCTCCTCTCCTCCCTCGCTCATTCCTGAATGTCTATCTGCGATTCAGGATTGGTGTACCTCCAGCAATCTTTGCCTTAATGCCAGTAAGTTGATTATCGTTCTCATTGGGACCTCTGCTCCTGTTTTCCCTCTCTCACTCTGGCTGCCCTCCTTGGGCCCTCTCCCTTCGCCTTACGGTGAGGCAAAAAAACCTTGGCGTCATCTTCAACTCCACTCTCTCCTTCTCGCCTCACATCACAGACCTTGCCGAAAAGGCCCACTTCCAGCTGCACCTCCTCAGAGCTATTCTACCTTTTCTCACTTTCTCCCACAAGCTCACTATCTCCAGAGCCCTGGTTCTCTCCAGGCTGGGCTACTGCAACAGCCTCTTTCTCAATCTGCCTCCCTCTACTCTTCGCCCCCTGCAACTAATCCAGAACAGGACCTTGAGATGTATACCTGGCCTCAAGCCCAGGGACCACAGCTCTCCAGCCCTGAAATCTCTCCAATGGCTCCCGGTGGCTGCAAGGATCAAGCTCAAAACCCTATGCATCGTCCTCAATGCTTTCTGGGGCAGGGGCCTGCATTATACCCAACTCTCTCTTCCGAAATACCTTCCTTATAGAGCCCTGCGCTCAGAGGCCTCTGCTCAGCTACCTCAAACTCTCTGCGGGCCAGATGCTTTTCCAAACAGAGAGTGGGGGTTCGATCTCTCTCCTCTGCAGGTGCCTCTCTCTGGAACAGCCTCCCTGCCCCTCTCAGATGTGAGCCAACCACCTGAAGTTCCAGAAGTAGCTGAAGACGATCCTTTTTTCCTCTGCCCTCTCTCATCCACTCCCTTGCTAACTTTGCTTCCTGCTGCGTCGACTGGTTGCTTGGTTCTCTCAGAGTCTTACTGGGTACCACGCTCCCCTGTGACCAGTCTTAACTTCACTGTCTCTTGGCCTACCTCGCTCGTAGGGGCTGTAAATGTAACCCCTACAGCCCCCTGCCTCCTCGCCTTGCCGCCCTGATCGCACTGCCCCATTTCCTCTCCCCTGCATTTCACCCTATCGCTCTCCTTGCCCTTCTATTATCACACTTGCACGATCAGAATGACCCAAGGCCTAGTAGGATCATTTGTCTTGTTCTCCCTATGTCTCTCTTCCTTGTCTTGTGGCACCTAGAAACACGTTATTAATGCCTTATCAGATCATATCATACAATGTAATCAAATTGGTTACATTCTGCGTTCAACTAGCTTTCACAGAGGGTCTATGTTCTACATTCACCAAGACTTAATAAGTAGGCTACATGCTGCCGTAAACCTAGGTCTTATGAGTTGGCTGCACTTTAACATTCATTTTAACCAAAGCGTTATCTACCCAACAGAGTCATCTAGAGACAGTAAGGGAATTATCTATTACCATTTGCTTTGACATTCACCCAGATATAATGTAGGAGATGGCAAGATACCAAGAAGAGTTTGTCTCTTACCTAGCAGTTGAGCTGCTGATAGCTGGATTCTTGGCTTGCTTCGGGGCTCCCGTGGGTGCGCAGATCAAACTAGGATGGGAGTTGCCCCAAGGAGTCGTCCCTGCAATGGCCGTCCATCCGACTGCCTGGGCGGGGATGCCCTGAGCGAGTCTTTGTTATGGGTGTCTTCTGGTCACGTGACTCCAATCACGTAGCAATCAGGTGACCAGGCCGGGCATAGTGTCATTACTTTCTGAGCTCTGGCAACTATTGATTGAGGAAAGTCCCTCTAATTGGGCAGTTATATTTTATAAATTAATAAAATGATTGTACCAATCATTATTCTTCACACTTTCCAACATTGTGGGGCTAGTGCATGTCGGCCAGAATCCTCTTGGGTCACTCCTGTTAACATATAATAGTAATTCCTCCCATTTCTTAACTACAAATTCTCTTTTTTCTATATCACTTAATGTTTAAGCTCTTCAATTTCGTTTCCTGTGTGATTTAGTCTGACACTCCTGCCCTTACGTAATTTTCTCGTGGGTTTAGCCTCTCTTTCTTTTTTTGCTTAGTAAAATAAGTAGCAATTGTATCTACGAACAGCTCATATACTACACTACAATTCTTGGGTCAGCATATGTAATTAGTACTGATTCTATCTGTGGCCTGCCATTCGGCACTCCTTCTCATAGCCCCCCTTTTCTTGTGAAAAATGGTTCCATCGGACCCTGGGTTTATAATGTATAGTCAGGCCAACTGAAGTGTTGGCTAATAAGTCAGCATTGATTAAAGAAGGACCCGCCCAACGGCTCATGGTCACTCTCCTGATGGGGACCCCCTTCCATGCCTTCAACAATACTAGAATTAGCAACATATATCATAATACAATCTATTACACTTCCAATCCCAGACACAAATGTGCGAGATGCGTACGTGATAGTGTACAACTATTCAATTGTCAAAATCCATTTGACACCATAAAAACAGACAGGTAAGGCATTTTGTTTTAATTCACACTTTTAGAGTTAAAGGTAGGTTATGGAATTCCCCAATGTCTACCAAATAATCTGCATAGTTACTTTCAAATAATTTCATTGTATAGACTGCGTTAACATCCGTATTACAATTCTTACTGTTTTTCCTTTTCATTTCTAAAACATAGATACACAAAATAATCAGAAAAACATGCTAATCTTCACAATGTTGTGACAGGGACTTTCCACTGTCAGGGGGGCATAGGCTGCCATCCAGATCTGTGACACGCGAGCTAACAGGGCATTTGTCGAAGTTTCCCAGAGACATGGGGCGCTCTGGGTTGGAATTAATCCATTCCCCCATTTGCATCTTGAATTCTGATGATGGTACTACCTTCTCTCACCCTATACCTTCCTCTACCGTGTCTGGCCACTGTCCACTTGCTTCTTTTGTAGAACTTCAACTCCCACAATGCACCTGGGAGCAATGAAGAAAACCCGGTCTGGAACAACACGAGCAAAAAACACGAAATGTGGCAATTTACAAGTTGTTTTCTCGATGCAAGGGCTTTATTTTCTGTAAAAGAGACATTTGGTACCAAGTTGTGTGTGATTTCCTTTCTATGTGCATTTTGAAGGATAGATCGCTGGCAATATGAAATCAAACATGGTGTGAGCATTGGAGTAAAGCCTTGTAGGTTCATGAAGGACAGCAAGGTCTTGGTATGTGTGTGTTCTGTATTATTGCAGAAGAGGATGAATTCTATTTTTGGGGGTCTGTTTCGATGCTCTGTACATCCAGGTTTGCATCTGGGTGATGTTGGCCTTGAGCTAATTGACGTCTCTAATGGAATATTTGTGGATGCAGATATGGCTGCTGGCAAGGGGGGATTGCAGGGGCTCAAAGAAGCGATCAAGGACAACTTGCTAATTGTCGGTTAGAGGAGCAGGAGGTTCATGTTCGGTAAAGGTTGGAAGTTGGTAGAGAATAGAGAACCGGAAGATTTAAGGAGTTTAGGATTCTGGAGCATTCTAGCAGAGAACAGCTGAAGGAGGTGGCAACAGCTAAAGAAATGGAGGAAAGAGACGTAGCGGTATTAAGAGGGGGGAGAAGTTCAACAGCAGATGAGAGAAAGGAGGGGAAGAAACCAACAGTGGAAAAGGAGGTAGTGGCTTTAGGAGCGGAGAAAAAAGAGGTGTCATCTGGAGAGGAAGGAAGCAGGTGGTAAATTCAAAAGTGGAGAAGGAGAACGTGACCTTAGGAGTGCACAAGAAGGTGGTAACATCAGGAGTGAAAATGAAGGAGGTGGTGAAATCAGGAGTGAAGTGGAATGAGGTAACATGAAGAGCTGAATTTCTGCAGACAATCTCAAGAGTGGAAAGGAAAGGATGAGTACCTGGGCAGAGCCCGCTATCTTCCTGTACTTCTCATGGGCTCTGGGCCTTCCCAATGGGTGGCATCCTTGTAACTGGAGGCTACAGGAGAGTTCAATGTGGTCCTCTCCTGATGGAGTGGGCTGCTAGCCATTTCCAGATAGTCCACTTTGAAGATGAATGCACAATTGCCTTCACGTCTGGCCCGCACTACCAGAAGAGGTTTCCTTGAACATGCTACAGAAAGACTACATGTGAGATTTTAGAGCATTGTTCTGACCTGCATCCAAATATGTCTGACCCCAGGTGGGTGCAAGTCAAGGAACATTCAAGAGGTGGATGGCTGGGAAGGAATATGCAGCAGAGGGGTAGGGCCCAAAATAGTTCACTGGGCGGCAGTATGTCTCTGAGGGGTAAACCTATCGGATGTATTTTTTTATAGTCTCCAGTTACAATTGTTGGTCTTTAGGGACTGCTACTGCTGTCAGGCCACACCCTAATTTTGAACAGTTGAATTGTATATTAGCTGGGGAAAGACCTTGTTGGAAAAAGACATCTAGCAGTAGTGGATGTCTGACGAAACATGTGGGTTTCCTTTGACGGGCGCCAGACCCATGATCCAGCATTTCTTTGTACACTTTGTATCCTACAGGATGAGTGCATCTTTGCTGCTGAACATTTTTAACCCGTGTATAATGTGTCATGCAGAAAAAGAAGCATTCACAAATGGAGGCGACGTGATTACACTCAAGTCTGTAATATGGGCAACAACAACCACAGAACCAAAATATTCCACTCCTTGATCCCAATCTAGGACTCAGCCGCATATGTGAACACTCATACAACCTAACAAGGTTGGAATTCTACTCATCAATGTATATTAAGAAAATAATATATTGAAATAACCAGGAAACCTATCACTGTAGCATAAACCCTCAAGAATGCATTATTGCATGCTTTCCAAAAGGTGTAGACCATTAATTTGAATTGATTAAGTGGCTACCTGACTTGTCCTCACGAAGGTTTGATATTGAGTATGTCTCTCTGAAAAGTACCCAGTCAGTCACATGGCTCAGGTTGACCATATTTGAGGATGCCTCAACCTCAATAGGACCACCTTTGAGGATGCCTCTACCTCAATAGGACCACCTTTGAGGATGTCTCTACCTCAATACATGAATCAATATTTGTTCAACCTGAGGATCTCTCTAATATTAAACTAATAAATGATACCTGGAAGGACATGTTTTTTCAATAGCAACTTGATGGATGACCTCAAGGATTCTTTTATTAACAAACATGAATTTTTGACTATTCAATGCTGTTTAGTTTGAATGTATCCGTGGTTTCTTGGTTCCTATACCGTATGTCTCTTCATATAAGCATCTAATTTTTGTTTGATTTTTTTTTCATTCTTCCTCATATTTTAGTTATAATACATTTTTGTTTATGATTAAATGTACATGTGTTGCCATTCACTGAGTCTGATTTCAAAATAATGCATTTTCCTGGTTGACCTATCCAATTTTGGTTTAGGTTTGAGGCCTCATGATATGTTCTTTTCTGAATTGTCTTGAACACTTTTGCTTCCCCTCGGGTGATGAGTAAGAGGCACGAATTTTAGTCAGGAAAGAGTAATCAAAAAATGAGTTAAACATAACAGAATAAATCCTCACTAATTGCAGACCAAAAAGCTCTGTTTTGTGGTCCTCACCCACGTGATTCTACCAAGCTGAACAATAGCCATTTACTCATGGTGGGAAGAGGAGCTGTTCCCAGCAAAGCAAAGAAGAACTGATACATGTGTTGCCCAACACACGTTGCAATCCGCAGGCACTCTCTCAGGCTAGGTGGCTATGCAAGTGGCAACAATTGGGACACAATCTTTCTCATTACTATGAGAAGGTACACAGAGTGCTGTGAACAGAGCAAGGTCCCAGGCATGGGGAGACCCGCTCAAGCCAATCAAGGAGCCCAAATCCTGCGGTGGTGTGTAAAGGGCAATGGCCAATGGTAGTCCTGCAACCCTGCAACAATGTAATAGATAATTTTTGGAGAAGTCTAAGGCGAGACCACCTGACATGGAAGGACAGTCAGGCCACTCATATAGGTGACCTCTACAGGTAACAACACCCAAGTCACCCAATAGAATGGGCTCTTAGGTTTTTGGGGGAAGGTTATCTGCTGTGATGCAATTGTGTAATAAAAACTTGTGGCACAGGCTCAGGAGCTGTGATTGCTGGAGAATTTATTTTTCCTGAATGATCACTGTCTGTTATGGAAAATAAAGGACAGTTCTAACTTGCCCTTGGCTGCGTCCTCCATCATTGGGAGAGTTCATTGGGCTGGGGTACTCTGCTGAATGGTGACTTTGCAGCATGAACCCCCGTCCTCTGGGATACTTTAACAAATTGGGAGCAGAGGACGGTTTGCTACGTTAGTTCGGCATGGAGCTGCCTCTTCCGTCGCAACGCCTGGAGGGCTGTGGGCCAGCCCACGGATTCAAGAACCACACAGAGGTACACCCTGTGCAGAGGCCGTCAGGAGCCATCTTGGAGAAAATCCTGCGTGCGGTCTGTGAGAAGCTCAGCAGACCAGAAGGGCAGAGTGACAGCTTTGGGGAGAGCCGGTGGCTGAGCAGCGTCAGCAGATCACAGAGTGTAAGTATTGACTCAGTGATATGGCAAATAAGGGAGGTGGTGAAGAGATAGTGGGTATGGGGTGGTGTCCAGTGTTGTTGAAGTATTGTTGAGTATTGTTGAAGTACTATTGAGCATTGTTAAGTATTGTTTAGCAAGGAGCAGAGGTAGATGTCCTTGGTTCGTGGTTAGGGAACATTCGATCTTGAGGAGATTGGTTGAGGCAGTGAGTTTAGATGATCGACTCAAGGGTACGGATGACAGAAGTTATGTAAATTTTGGATTTCCTCTGGATTGGGCATTTTAGCTTGGGTCATGGATGATGGTATCCCTTTGTATAGGGTTTAGCAAATGAAGCTAGCTTGATCACCGGAAGGTGTTCTACTGGTTAAGTCTTGTGGAGGTACTTTATCTACAAGGCGACGCTGTAGGTACAGATTGAGCCCGTGAAATATTGGTATCCCCTGGTAGGAGGCAGGATGACGACCGTGGGTATATGTAGTTCATATTTGTCAAAGTGTTGGCGTCAGTGGAAAGTGTTTTGGTAAAGTTTGGCAAATTGGGCAAGTATCAGCAGGGTTTGGTTCCTTCACTCATGCATTTTATTTTTTTCATAAATCTTTTTATTGTTTAACCCACACAAAAACAAATACAAACACAAGAACGAGAGTTACCCCATCATCCATTTCCTTGCAACTGTGTGTCCCATCCGGGGACAGCGATAAGACATTCATTTATGCATTCTGTGTTAAAGTGCAGTGTTGAGGATCACCCACATGGCAGTGTTACAGACTGCCCACATTTGATCAGTTTCCCTCCTCCCACTTGCCCCAGATTTTCGTGGCCTTGGCGGGGCAGCCCCATGCGGCATATATCCGGTGTTCCACCGCCGCACATATGTCCATGTCCTCAGCCTATTGAGCCAGGGCCGGACCATCTGGTGAGCCCCATCTTTGCACTATATTTCGTTTTATTAAGCCAAATGCAGTGAATAGAAACAGTCTCTCCCAGAGGGCAGTGAATTCCTCACCCGGGATACCCAGTAATAGCATCTTGGGGTCCAATGGGACTTTTTTCTCCATCACACCAGAAAGTTGTTCACAGCATTGCCGCCAAAAGGTCTGAATCCTAGGACATTCCCACAAGATATGTATAAAGGTGGCCTCCACCCCTCGACACCGTAAGCAGTTTGAGTTAGGGGCACGTTCCCACTTGTATAATGCCACTCTGGGGTAATATATCCTGTGGAGAATTTAAAATTGTATCAGGCGGAGCCTGGAGCTGATCGCAATTTCCCTTGGGCGCATTAGGGCCAGTATCCAATCTTCGGGGTCAATGCTGCCCACATCTGTTTCCCATTTCAATTTTAGGTTGGTTAATTTCGGGGTGGCAAAGTCTGTGATTGCATAGTACAGGGTGGATGTGACTTTAGTCGGAACATGCTCCATCCAGAGGTTGTGTTCTAACGGGGAGTTCTGGGGCATATCTGTGACTGAGGGAATGTACCTGTGCAGCACGTGGATCATTTGCGTATCGTGATATTGCTCCGTGTCTGGAAGCCTAAATGTAGTCTGCAGTGTTTCAAAAGGAGCAATCTTACCCTCAATTAGGATGTCCCCAACCAGTGCAATCTGAGCCTCAGCCCATTTTGGCCACTTCGGCAATTTGCCCAGTTCTGAGAGGTTTGAGTTGTTCCACAAAGGTTGCATCTGTTGCCTTCCCTCCCCATCCGATAAATTGATGTGCCCTCCTCCATATCTCAACCATGTGTACTGTCATCGTCTGTGGGGGGGGTTTGGAAGGAGTTGGTGAAGCCATTCCCTCAGTGTCATATTTTGTAGTTCCAGCCGTGGCACTTAGATGTATGGGAGTTCCCCATCCCAGTGAAATACATCATTCACTACACTACAATCAGTAGTAAGTTTGAAGCCATGGGAGCCCTATTCCTCCCTTCCATACTGACCTCTGTAACGTATTGAGGGCGATGCAGGCGTGACCCCCTCCCCACAGCAGCTTCCTCAAGCCGCCTTCTACACGATGGAATTCTGCATCCGAAACTAAGAACGGGGCGTTTGGCAGAATGCAAAGGAAATGTGAGAGCGCTAACATCTTGAAGAGCACTGCCCTACCCAGTAGTGTCATGGGAAGGAGCATCCAGTGTCGGACATTGTTGATAAACCAGTTGACAATCAGGTGTAGGTTGTCGGGTACATAGTTCACAATGTCTCGTGAGATCTGGATTCCCAGATAGCAGAAGCCATCCCGCTCTATCCGGTACTGGCAGTCCGGTGGCACAGAATATTCACCTCCCTTATCCGGGAAGAAGACAGATTTCCCCCAGTTAACCCTCACTCCACTAAACATTCCGAAACATGCCAGCATATCTGTGACCACTGAGCAGGAGTGGGTAGGGTCGCCCAAGTATAATAAGAGGTCATCAGCGTATAAGGAGAGTCTATCATCTCCAAAATCCCACCCATGTTCCGGTCTGACAAAGCCAGCGCACCGGGGGCTCTATAGTCAGGGCGAACAGGAGCAGGGTCATCCCCGGCGTGTGCCCCTGCCCAGCGGGAAGGATCTTGAGTGACATCTATTGACCCTGACTTCTGCGTATGCGGCATTGTAGTGTAGTTTCACCCAGTTAAGAAAGACCTCCCCAAAACCCATCCTGCTCATGATCTCCCAGAGGCTCTCTGAGATTACTGAATCAAATGCCTTCTCAAAGTCAATTGCCAGGAGGGCAAGGGGAGTGTTAGGACTGGGTCACGCTCTTAAAGTAGGTGGAGTCGCCGTATGTTCATTTATGTGGATTTTCCTGGCATAAAACCACACTGGTCAGGGTGGATTAGCGAAGGCATAACTGCTTGCAACCTGGCAGCAAAGAGTTTTGCAAGAATTTTGGCCTCACCATTAATCGGAGAGATTGGTCTAAATGATGCACATAGTTCCGCGGGTTTACCAGGTTTCGTAATCACCACTATGCTGGCTCTCTGTAGGTCTGGGGGAACGATCCTCTGGTCTGCTATGGAGAAACATTTCCCGCAGGGGGGTGCCATGGTTTCTCCACCCAACTTCATCCAGGTTTCCACCGGAAAGTTATTTGGGCCTGGGGTTCTCCCGGATTGCAGCTGGGTGATGGCGTCTGCTATTTCTGAGTCGGTTAGGTCACTATCCAATTGGATCCGTTGTGCTTCTGACAGCTGGGGGATCTCAATGTTATTCAGCAATGAGGGGTCAACTGGACCAACTGGGCCCTCGAAGAGAACTGCATAGTACTCTGCGAATGCCTCCGCTGTGTTAGAATCCCGCTGTACCAGTTCATGCAGAGCATTCTTAATTTCTTTAACTTTGCCCCTCATCTCTTTTTTCCAGCTAGGCTAGCAGTTTGCCTGCCTTGTCTCCTTATTCGTACATGCGTGCCCTCGCCGCTACATGTGCATCTCTAGCATTATCGAGTGCTATGTTTCCAGAGACGCTCTTTGGCTTTCAGGAGGGATCGGTGTGTATCTGGGGTGGCGTGCAGTATGTAGCAAGCCTCCCAGTCATTTGCCTCCTGCTTGGCTTCTTTCACTTTCAGTAGTTGTGCTTTCTTTTTAGTCGATGTCCAGGAGATGACCTCTCGAAGCACCCTCTTGTAAGCTTCCCATAACACTGTAGGGTTATCGACTGTGGGGGAGTTAATTTCAAAGTACTCAGTGGTTGTCCCCTGTATGTGGTCGACAAATTCAGCAAAACTGAGGTAGTAACTATTCAGTCTCCATGATTTAGGGGGATTAGGCCTGTTCGTGTTTATTTCTATCAACAGGGATGAATGGTCTGCGATGCCCCAGGGTAGCATTTCCGCACTGGATACCCGATATGTCTCATGGGCTGGAAGAGAAAAGTAGTCTAATCTGGATAGTGAGGCATGGGCCCTAGAGTGAAAAGAATAACTGCGTTCATGAGGGTGAAGCTGCCTCCATGCATCACAGAGGCCCATGGCTGACACGAATGTAGCCAGTCTAGTGGGGGTATTAAGGTTTTGTCCGTGTGTGTGAGTGCGGTCCATGGCCGTGTTCATTACATCGTTGAAGTCGCCCCCAAGGATCCATAAGTCTGGTTGGTATTGTGCGTACACGGTTGTTATATCTTCTAAAAGCTACCTCCGAAGTGCCAGTGGTGCATAGACAGCCAATATACCTAGGGTTTCCACCCCCAGTGTGCCCAGCATCACCACAAACCTCCCCCTGGGATCCTGCACTACCGATGTTAGCATGAGGGGGAGACGTTTATGGATGAGGATCAAAACCCCCGGGAGCCTGTGGTAAATCCAGCGTGTAACGTCGTTCGGTAGTTTGCTTTGTGAAAAAGGGTGCAGTTTCTGCCTACCAAGTGCGTCTCCGTAAGTAGGGCAATATCTGGGATATGCCTGTTCACAAATTGGAGGACCAGGCGTTGCTTGGTCCCAGATCCCATACCGTTAACATTCCATGTTAGGAGCTTAAGGGTCTTGCAAGCCGATGCAGGCTTCACGAGGTTAGGGGTGGGAGCCATGTATGTTTATGGAATATCTGCACAATGTGGGAAGTGCCTTCATGATGTCCCATATTGTCCAGGTAAATGAATGCATGGGGTTTAGTGGTCAAACTCATAACAAATAACTGTGATACAAACTCAACAACAACCTACTCCCCCCCAACCCGAAGCATCTGTTGCCCTAACAACCCCAGTTAATCAAACAGCCACAGTAGCCGCAACCACAACAAGCATAGTCTACCTCAGGCTCACACTTGGGGGAATTGGTCGGTGCCCAGCAGTCAGATCCGAGCCCTCAAATGGTAGAAACAATGTCAAACAAACAAGAGAAGGAAGGCAAAAGGGCAGGGAAGAAAGCCATGGATAGAAAAGGAAGGGGGGAGTGCAAGGGGGTGTATGAAATCACTAGGTTCTGCGGCTTGCGCCGCCACTGTGGTCATTCCATGGCAAATACAATTTTGAGGTTAAAGTGCATGGCCAGGAGGCCAGTAGTGCACCTCAAAACGATTCCTCGTGAGTTCCTGTATCGACTTCATCCAGGTCGTTACTCATCCGGGTCTAGTGCTTGTTCCGGCCCAACTTTTTCTTGTAGCTCTGGGAGTCTCTCAGGAGGAGGACGGTCCGGCCGGGAGCGGAATCTCCCGCCTCGACCCTTCGGTGCAGCAGTCCAGTCGCCCTCAATGTGGCTTTGCGCCCATATCCAGGCTTCTTGTGGGTCATTAAAGTGTACTGTGGTCCCTTTATGGTAGATTTTAAGTTGTGCCGGGAATAGTAGCCCGTATTTCGCATTTGTGAGGCATAATTGCCTTTTCATTGGTTCAAAAGATTGTCTTGCACGTTGAACCTGGAAGGTGTAGTCAGGAAAAAATGCGATCTGGGAGCCATTGTGCGTAATCGTTCCTTTCGTGCAAGCCATTTGAAGGAGCACATCTCTGTCCCGGTAGTTAAGCAATTTGGCAATCACTGTTCTAGGCAGTGCTCCTGGGACGGGTCTACCTGATGGCATCCTGTGAGCCCTTTCCACAGAAAAGAATTTGGAAAGATGTCCGCCAACCATTGCTCCAAGAAGAGCTCCACACTTGGCCCTTCTGCTCCTTCCGGGAGCCCGAGGATACGTACGTTATTGCGACGTGACCCGCAATCCCCCTAGTCAACTCTGGCTTCCACGGTCTTCCATTCCTGAGATACGCTGTTCCGCCTCTCCCGTACGAGAGGTACGTTTTTGCAGGTTGTGGCAGAGGAAGGAGACCTCTGCCGCAATGCTGTGTATTTTCATCTCCAGAGAGAAGCGGGAATTGGCTATGGCAGCCATTAAGTCTCTCAATGAGAGGGTATCTTCTACAGTGGGGGTTCTGGAGCATGGAGCTTGATCAGCCGCTAGAGGAGTACTGGTGATCGTGTATTGGTCCATTCTCCTCTGCGTGGATTTTTTTTAGGCTTATCATTTCCCATAATGTGAAGTGAAGCTGGGGGTTGTGTCGTCTTCTCCCTTGGTGCGGGGGTAGCATTGGTGTTCAAAGGCCCGTATGGTGTTCAAAATGGTAGGGCCGGAGGATTTCACAGCTCGCAGCTCGCTGTGTCCACAGCCTATAGACGGCTGTCTGGTAGCTGCATTCCCCTACTCCCGAGTGGCCATATCCTTGTGTATTTCCTCTCCTCAGATTGGCTGGTTTATGTTTTACAGAAACCAGAAGATCTAGGAGCTACCTGTAAGCAGCATGTCATCCCCAGTGTACCTGTCTTTGGTCGCAGCCATGCCCTTGGGGACGTTATGGCAAGCACGTGATTCAACCCTGGCTGCACGACTGATTGAGTGTGTTGCACACGTTCAAAGAAGCCTCTGGCTGTGATGCAAGTTTGTGAGCTTCACCGTGTCCCTAGATTGCCTCATCCGATTTGTACGTGAACTCATCAATGACGTTTGGGTATTGTCATGTATCTGGTCCCCATAGCTTTGTGTCCCTGCTTGTATTCTACAATGTGTCCTCGGGATTGAGCCCCTAGCGGTGGTGGCCACACTGGATGCGGTGCTGTTGCACGTGCCTGGGGTAGTTTGAATTCCCTTAGTTGATGGAATCCCAGCACCCGATCGCAGCGTTGATGGTAGAGTGAGTCAGTAGGTCTCAGGAAGTAGTGTCTGGTGTGGCATTCTGTGTCGGGACCGACTCTGGCGCAAACTGTCTCATACGGTCAGAGATTTTGCGATGACGCGTCGCCCCTGTCTCCCTCGGCAGGGGTCCGGCATTGGGCCCGATGCAATGCACCTCGTTGATGGTGTTGCAGTTAGTATAGTACCCCACAAGTCGGTGGGACATGAATAGGTTACTTTGGATATCGAATGGGTGAGTGAACCGTGGTCTGCGGGTCTGTCGCTGTGTAGCTTCTGTCAAGCGCAGACGCTGTGTAGTATCTTTCCCCTTCTATTGAATCTACATGGCAGTGTGTAGGGCTGGGATGTTTATGTCCGCTATTGCTCCCATAATACGCCCCAGATCGTGACAGCCAGTCGTCTCAATTCGGGGGAGCTTGAGGGCAACCGTTCGCGGGCAGGCCTCAGCGGGACCCAATGCAGGTGCAGCTGGGTCACAAAGCGTTGTGCCACCCCGGTGCCGTAGTGATTCATCCCTCTTAACGTTGCTGTGCATGTCACAGTGGGAAGTCCTGGATGTCCGCTGGGTTGCGGGATGTGTCGGGGTGTGAGTCCATGCATCAAGCCCACAGGAGTTGAGCAGTTGTGTTCACTGCGCATCCAGCCACTGCGACATGTGTGTATGCCTCTATTGTCGTTTTATGGCTTGTGAGCGGCGGCTGGGGGCTCGCAGCGTGGTGCACAATCGGTTCACCAGCACTCAAAACTGACCTTGGAGGGCAACTGCAACCAGGTCCCATCCCGACCCACCCGCACTAGCACCAGTGTTTCAGAGCAGTGACAGCGGTGTGCCCCCAAGGTGTAATTGCTGGGCTGTCCGAGTTGTCTCCTCAAGGGGATGGAGGCACCAGATGGGTGCGTGCTGTAACCTCAGGTGGGTGCTCCCTATCACTGCAGATCACCTGATTCAGGGTCACGGGGCATACCCCAGATGGTCAAAGGTGCCAGGTACGAGTCAGAAGGGTCTGGTGCAGGCCCCAGCATCAGGTTTAGTCACCCAGACTGCGTTGGTCGGCACACACAAGGAGTCGGGCGCTGTGAGCGTTGCGTTCTCCCTGCCGAGTCTGTACCGGTATCCCCACGGCACGCATGGCTCAATGGTTCGCCAGGGTCGGCAACGGCCCCAGCGTGATCTCGACTTGCCATCCCAGCCTCCCGTCTCTCGTGCAAGCGAAGGTCCCAGCAGGTCGTAGGTCTTCCTCAGTCGCGACCCGCCGGGTCTGGCTGGCGGGGTTCTTTTAGTTGTCTTCTCCGCCCACTGCCCCGACCAGAGCCGAGCTGTGCAGGTCTCGCCCACGTGTTTTCGGGATCTTCACGGTATCACTGGTTATCTGTTCACATGCAGGCTGGGCAGTGTTCATATATCACCGCATGTTGGTACTTCCCACGTGGCTCCAGCGGTACACATATGTTACACCATGCTATCATGCAGGCTTGTGGAGTCGCAACCGCTGTTCCACTCCTTCATCCTCTGCCTGTCTGTGTCTCAACACGTCTCCCTTTCCGTCGTCAGATTGCAGGCCGCAGCAATTTTGCAGAGAGGTGTTGCGTCCTCGTGACTTCCATTCAATGGTAGATAGTGTAGCATGGGTCTGGACAACAGGGTTCATACTGTGTCCGGCGATTCTTCACCCACACCTCCACCGAAAGACGTAGTAAAGATGAATTTCAACAAAGAATACAGGATTTATAGCAGGCTAGTTTTGGCGACCACGAGAGCTCCGCAGACTCACGTCTGCATCGTTCAGCAGTTGGCCACGCTCCCCCACTTATGCATTTTAGATGTGACGTCACCAGTAAGCTTTCTGTAGAGGAATTGATGAGCATAAGAAGGTGCAACAGAGTTGTGGTGTTCCGAGGCGGTACACGGAATGGACATGCGTGAGATTAGTGGGTGTGCTTAAAATACAGAGGGTTGTAACGGGGAGGTGCGCAGAGCACTCCCAGGATATGGATTGAGAGCCAGAGAGGTTGGCAAATTTGTAAAACGAACTGTCAATTGAAAATTTGAAGTCAAGTGTATTTGTTGAGTGACAGCGGAAGTATCGAAAGCCCCGACTTGCGGTCAAGTATGTATCAAGGATAATGTATCGTGGAAGTAACGTGGGAGACACACCCCTACTGTATATATGCTGGTCCCTTCTGCGATATAAGTACAACGTTTGTAAATATAGTGCAGAATGGCCACAGAGCCCAAAGGGTAAATTGCCTAAGCCTTGGCCAAAAGGTGGGAACTCCAAATATGTGCAGTAACCATTAAGTACGCATATATAAGAAGTCTACAAGGGAACTAAATTGAGCAAACAAATGGGGGTGGGGGTGGCGTGGCATCAATAGATGCTGAACCAACAGAAGGCCCCGGGAGAAAAGCCCTCGGCCCCCAACCCTCCTCCACATCTTGAACATGAGCGCGAAAGGGGCAACAGCAGGGGCACAAGGATTATATCCAGTGAGGGAATTGAGAGCAGCGGCAGGGTACACAAACCCAATATTTGCACCTCCAGCACACAGCAAGGAGGGGCAAGCATAAAAGAGAACGACTTGGGAACAGAAGGGAGGCAGGAAGGACTGAAGAATATAGCTTTGGATGAGTGGATGGGAGGCCATATATTGCTTAAATTAGATGGAAAGATAGCAGGAGAAGCGGAAGGACAACTAAGAAAGCCATGGATTGTGAGGCACGAGTGAAGTGAGGGAATGGGCACAGATAATGGAAGAGGTAGACTGACAAGAGAGGGAGGAAAAAGAGGAACGCAAGAGAGTACGAAAGGAGAAACAGAAGGCCGAAGCGCAGGAACACGAACAGCAGGAGACACAAAGGAAGCAAGAGCTTGAGGAAATGGCAAGGAAAAGGGAAGACAAAGAAAGGGAAAAACAAGTACAGATTAAGAGGGAGAAGAGAAAGTTAGAAATAGAGCGGCTCGTAAGAGAGCGACGGCACACGGAAGAAGAAGAGCGTGCTGTGAGAGAAGTGAGAGTAAAGTTGGATTTAGAACATTTTGACGATAATGATAATGTGGAGAGGGAAGAGCAAGTAGAAAGAGACAGAGGGAGAAGCTACGGTAGGGAAATGATGCTGCCAGACAAAAGCATACAGGATCCTCCGTGAGGGGGTCTGTGGCAGCGTGATTGACATAGAAGAAGGGCAGCAGGGAGGCACAGTATTAAGAAGGATAAGCTTCTAAGACAACATTGACAGTAATGTCAGAGATAACGAGTCGGACGATGACTTCGGAGGGAGTGAGGAGGAGGGGTTGGGGCAACATGCCTGTCGTCTGTCTCGAACGAAGAGTACAGACCGGGGCATGATATGGGAAGCTGGCAAAGACACAGGCATATTGCGGGGCGACAAAGATGAGAGGGCACACCTCTCGAGGGCCGTATCGCGCAGCGCAGATAGCATTACCTCATATATGCAGACACTCGGAGACCTTACAGTGCACAGGAGCAGAGAAGTGGCGAGGGCATTCACCGCCACCAAAGACAAAGACACCAGGAGAATAGATGGGGAGGCAGGGCTGACACAGTTCCCCTTACTGCAGAAGGAAGAGGGTCAACCTCAATACATGCCATGGAAACAGATAGACAAGGACAAATTGAGGTATAGGCTAGCCTCCATGACTGCAAGGAAATGGATATACGAGATGGAAAGACTAACAGCAGGTCAGACATTAACGGTGAGGGACATGAAAAATGTACTCTCAGCGATTCTCAGAGAGGTTGCTGATGACGTATGGAAAAGGGCCGGCTATGCAGGAGTAACCGCCCAGAACACGGTGCACAATAGTTCACCATTTAACAACTTCTGAGTGGCTATATGGCAAGTTCTATGAGTGCAGTACCCAGACACCACAGACATCAGCGCAATCATGGAACGCAAAATGGGGGAAGGCGATTCAAGAGAAAGGGAGACTTTAAACGCGAGAACTGTGGCACAAGACAGTGGGTCTATTCTATCATATACTATGTCAAGGGTTGCCAGAGCAAGTGCAAAAGCAACTCAAGAAGTTAGTGGGGGTGGAAGCAAAACTGTGGTCAGAAGTTCAACTCACAATATTACACTATTGCAGGCTAATGCAAGAGAATGCAAGAAAGAAGTGCGAGGAAAGAAAGAAGGAGGAAGCAAAGCTAGTGCAGAAGAAATTGTCAAAATATGCCATGGAAGGAGCGGTGTTGACACATGACGGAGGACAAAATGCGCCACAAATGCAGTATGCACTGCCGCCCACAGGGGGGAGGTTTTGTGTGGCAATGGGATGTACATCAGAGGTTTAGAGGAAGAGGTGGGCCACCTAGGGAGCGTGGGCTTGGGTACCCAATACAGCAAAGCCCAAAGGGTTTCTCCGGGGGGTACCCAAGGCAAATTAGAGAACTACCCCAGTGCTGGGTATGCAGACATATAGGGCACATCTCTATGGTGTGTAGAACCAGAGAGGGGATGCAGCAGAATGGGGGAATGCAATATCAACCAACATATCAGGGGGAACAGACTGAGTACTATGCCCAGGACCAGACGCAACGATAAGGGCAGAGATTGCACGCATGCGCATAGACATAACAGCCTATGAGTCAGACACCACAGATGCAGATGCCAGCACAACCGTACCCACAGGCACCACATGTACCACAGATGCTGAATAATACACATCCACTATACACAGCACAACAAGGTGACAGAATACAGAGGAGCACACACTCCATGGGAATGACTCCCATTCGTAAATCAGGAGGGACTACCATAGTGGGGGGAATACCATTTGCAGGGAACAGCATGTCATTATACCCTCAATATAACAGCCCACAGACAGACCTGATGTGTTACATTCTATCGATTACACCCAACCAGCAGAGGAACCACATATAGGGATGACGATAAGTGACCAGACTTTCTCCTTTCTTGTATACACAGGGGCAACTAGATGCAGGCATCCTGGAGGGGAGGTATAGAATGTCAGGCAACACCATGAATGCGCTGGTATTTTCTGGGGCAACGGAATTGGTTCCTTTTACAGATGATCTTACACTTTCTATAGGGGGCACAACCTTCCTCTACCCCTATCATATTCCCGAAAGGCACCAGTAAACATTATGGGGAGAGATATCCTGAGTAGACTTAATATGACCATCTTGTTCACTGACAAGGGGATAGTGTGTTCCACACTTGGGATTCACCTGCTAAACGTGAGGGAAATTATTGAAGCCTATTGTGGACACACAGTGCAGAGGGGGGTCCCAACAGATGAAGACATTTTTCGGTATGGAGCTGAAGTAATAATAGCATGGCGCTTGGGAATACAGAGAAAACTGTGGCGCCTTCCAAATGAGTACATGTTTAGACCAGAGTTACCATTAGATGAAAAAGAGGGAACGTAATACCATTATAAGTATAGGTAGTAATAGTGGGAGAAGACAGAACAACAGTACATGGGACAGATGACACCGGACAAGCATGGAGGTCCGTGATCGCGGTAGCAGAAGGATACAGATTAACCACTGTAACAGATGGAGAACTGTTCAAAGATAACCGCTCAGATCACAAGGTTGTGTTTGACATCAGCATTACATACTGGGTGAAGATAAACTGCAGGGAGGTACCAAAGAGAAAGGCTATGATGCTACAAGCACCACCACCATTTTTCGATGAAGACCTGACAAATGTCCCCAGTCTCTTATAGACCACAAGTCCCTATGTCGTGGGGCTTCTGAAGGGGATAGGAGCAGTGAAGATAAAAATTAAGCAAGAAGCAGTTTTACCAAGAGATAAATAATATCCTTTGTCGAGGGAGGCAGACAAGGGCATCTATGAGACAATTACAGCCTTAGTAAAGCAAGGCATCTTAATACCATCAGAGTCACTGTGCAATATGGCAATGTACCTTGTGAAAAAGACAACAGGGGGGGTTGTGGTGTTTTATACAGGACTTTCACCCACTGAATCATATTTTTGAGGCAGAATTTCCATTTGTTCCGAATCCAGTGACAATTTTGTGCAACATTCCTACGGATGCTGCCTACTTCATGGTTATATATTTGAAGAATGCCTGCTTCTCTATACCACTACATCCAGACTCATAAGACCGAACTTTGTTTCTATATAGAAATAAGAAGTGGAAACATACTAGACTTCCTCAAGGGTGCTGCGAGTCCGCTTCCATATTCAACAGGGTCTTCCAAATGGACTTAGGCAATGTACATTTAGAAAGCGTTGTTATACAATACGTAGACAACATCTTGATTTGCAGCAACAGAGAAACGCAATGTAGGGATGACTCTGTGCACATGTTTACTGTACTAGCAGACAAGGGGTACAGGGTAGACAAGGCCAAATTACAATATTGCCAGAAAGAAATATTATATATTGGGCAGCTGATATCACAAGCTGGGCAAAAAGTGACGCCAGAAAGAGCTGAGGGAATATGCAAGACTCCAAAACCCACAAACATAAGACAAATGCAGCAGGTTCTAGGACTATGCAATTACCTGCGAGCGTGGGTATTTGACTACAGCACTTACACTAGGCCCTTGATAAGTGCACTGGCAGAAGCACAAAGAGGGAAGGGCACCTACAGTGGACAGATGAAATGACTGAGGCATTTGAAGAGCTGAAGGTAGCAATATACACGGCTCCCGTGTTAGGGATCCCAGACTATCAACCATCAGCCACAACTGGCTCAAGCAAGCCACTCTGTCTGTGTGACAGCCTTTTTATAGTACTGTTGATCATCCCCTTAATTGGAATTTGGGCAAGGATCAACAGCTGTGATTCACATTTGTTGCAGGGCTGTGATTGCCTAATGCTCCCATCCCAACTTGGGTCCATTTGAGGCTGATGGACCTAGCCTAAACTTGTATTAGGCCTGATGGCCATTTTAGATTTCTTCTTGAAGGAAGAAGAGTCTGAGTGTGCTTGTGTCCAAAGGACAGTGCTGCAGCTGTTGTGCAGATAGATACATGTAGGTGTGTGGGGTTTACCTATGCTGAAGTGGTTTTTGGGGTTCGCATTTGGGGAGGAGATCTTGTGGCCTATGTGTGTCTGTCTTCTTCCAACCGATTGCAATGAAAGAACTAGGGGTTTTTCCTCATTCCACCCCATACCTATCACCCACAGGCTTTGAGTCAGCTAAGGGGCCTGTTTAGTCATACATTTACTGCTGACTCTATCTAAACTATTGATCCATCTAGATCAAGATCGCATCAACCAAACCTAACTGAAGTACTGCATCTGAATGATGCAAAGCTGGATGACTTGCAGTAGCCTTTATCTGAATGGCTCCAAAACAGAGTCCTACTATTCAGCATCCCCACGCCTTGCATTTCCCCCTTTCAGTGGGCTGCTTTCATAAGTTGAATAATATCAGCATAGCCTCAGATTCTGAGATTCTTTTACTTCTGACATCCAATCACTCACCACTCAATGCAGCTTTCAACTACATGTTCTGAATACAATATTCCTTTATTCATCCTAAACAATAGGGTGCAAGTAGTTAATGTCTAGGTCCTCTAAAAGACTATTGCAACAGCATGTGCATGGGACATCACAAGAGAGATTTCCACAAACTGCATCTTGTGAAAAACAGAGCACGCTGTTTTATACTTAGCAAAGTCAAACCCATCTCGCTGACTGTTAATTACATTACCTCAGAAAACTGTTTCTGGAGTTCCACCATACGGGTGAAGTTATACAAGCATCGATGCAGCCTACAATTGACTGTTGAAAAACAATGTATTTGTATTTCTTTATTTGTTAAGGGCGCCTGGCCCAAAGGCATATGGGCGCTAATCATGAGGTTACAATGACAAATATTACGAATTACACTGGAAAGCAAGTAAGGAATAACATACGATGTATATATACAGTGCAACAAGTAAAATGAGAGGCTGATAATACAGGGTATATATACAGTACAAAATATACAATGAGAGGCTGAAGGCTGAATATACAGTAATAGTACAAAAATACTCAGGTATGTACAAAAATGCCGAGTGTAAACCTAGCAGATGCAGCAACACTGTGCAGGTTCATACAGTCGGCAGGGTGTCTGAGGCAGAGAGCCACACTTTGGTTTTGTATTTGAAGGCATGGAAGGAGGGTTCTGATCTAAGAGGGTTAGGCAGAGTATACCAGAGTTTGGTGGCTAGTACCGGGAAGCTAGACCCGCCCGCTTTCTGAAGTTTGAACCTAGGGAGGGTGAGGGAATTGACATGTGCACATCTTTGAGGTTGGGTAGAGGTATGTGGTGTGAATCGGATGGCCAGGTAGATGGGGGCCTGATTGGCTAGGCATTTGTGAGTGAGAGCGAGTGTTTTCATGGAGATTCCTTGAGTTACTGAGAGCCAACGTAAGTTGCGTCTGGTATCAGAAATGTGCTGACCCCTAGGAATATTTAAGGCTGCCCAGATTGCATTGTTCTGGGTGACCTGGAGCTTGTTAAGGTTACGTTGGGACGCCGCTAGGTAAAGGGCATTGCAGTAGTCAATCTTAGACATAATGAGAGTTCTGACTAAGATAGTGCAGCTGGCGATGCTAAGGAAGGGACAGCAGGCAGTGATAAGTTTGTACATGTAGGCGGATGCGGAGCTAACGGCATTAGTTTGTCTGGGGAGTGAGAGGGTAGAGTCGAGGTAGATACCTAGTGTTTTTGTGTCTTACGAAACCATGATGGTATTGCCGTTAATGGTGAACGACTTAAAAGTGGGGTCAAGTCTATTGCATCGATAATGGGAGCCCAGGATGAGGAGGCTGGGCTTATCATCATTGAGGCATAGCTCATGTTGTGCCATCCATGCCTGAATGACCAGATAGACATTATTTAGGGATTTGGTGTCTATTGTGTGGTCTCCTGTAATAGGGATGAGTATCTGGGTGTCATCTGCGTAGTTGCTGTAGGTGACACAGAGATAGTCAAGAATATCAAACAGAGGTTTAGTTAACACGTCGTATAGTGTCTGCAACACACAGAATGCTTGTAGGACACCGCATAGAACGGGTGAAGGTTCTGCAGAGGCTGTGGGGGAGAAGACCCTCATTGATCTGTTATCAAGGAAGGATCTAATCCAGGAAGTGGCCGAGTCTGAGAAATGGGCAGCTAATTTGAGATTCTGGCAGAGAATTTGGTGGTTGACCAAATCAAAAGCTGCTGATAAGTCTAATAATAGCAATAGTGCTAGTTTCCCTTGGTCTTTCAGGTCTTCTATTTGGGTTTTCAAGTCGATGAGGGTGGTCTTGGTGCCGTGCCGAGGGCGGAAGCCAGTATCCCTAAGGCCGAGGAGTTTGATTGCTTCCAAATATTCCTGAATCTGTAAATAGGCAGCACGGTCCAGTATTTTGAGCAAGAATAGGACCGTTGTGATATTCCTGTAGTTCGTGGGTATGCTCGGATCGAGGGTAGATTTTTTGAGGAGGGGGATGATCCAGGCATCCTTAAGGTTATCCGGGACAGTGCCTGTTTTGAAAGATGAATTTATGAAAGCAGTGATAAACAGGGCAAGTTCATGAGTGTCCTCCTTGATAATAGGGGCTGAGCAAATATCGCCTTGGCAGTTCGAATGTTTAAGTTTGTTGATGATGTTTACCACTTTAGTAGTAGTTAGTGGTGAGAAAGTGAAGGGTATGTGAGTGGAATGATTGGTAGTACGTGCTGGGGGGTTGAGCAGATGGCTGGTTTGAAGGCTGCTTTGTTTAGCATTCTTTTTAGCTTGGAGTGTGGCAATTTTGGTGTTGGACTCGGCTAGTAGAATGCGCTTATTTGTACGTGTCTTTTTTTGCTTTGAAGATAGCCTCTTTATAGTTGAGAGACGCTGTAATGAGGCTGTAAATTTTGGGATCGGAAGGGTGACTTTTCCAGCGGGCTTCAGCGGTTTGCTTTCCTTTACGCAGCACTCTCAGCTGTGGTGTGACCCATGAGTTGAGGTGGGCATGTGGTTTATGTTTCCTTAGCTTAAGGGGGGCAATAGTGTTCATGGCTTGGAGCATAGCGTCATTATAGGTATCGACTAGGACGGTGGGATCTGTGCAAGATGATGCAATATTGTTCAAGATAGGTAGGATAAGTGGGAGTAGCCTATCTCTTGTAATGTCTCTTTTGTTTCTAGTGTGGATAGGGGGGGCAATGTCTTGTTTCAGGCAATGTTCATTGGCTTTGATGTTGAAAGTGATCAGATGGTGGTCAGTCCAAGCGCATGGAGTGTTGGACTGTTTATTGATGCTGCAATTTAAGTTGACTAACCAGTCAAGATTTCTCCCCTTGATGTGGGTGGGTTCCTGTATACAGTGTGAAAAGCCCATGTCAGATAGTGAGTTGGCGATATCCAATGCTATAGGATCGTTGGGATCTTGGAGGCCAAGATTGAAATCACTGAGTAGGATGATTTCTGAGTTCGCTTTGGTATTATCTGCTAGGATGGACATAATATCATCAGCGAAGGTAGTGATGGGTCCAGGTGACCTGTAGATGAGGTGGAGGGTAGCAGTTTGATTAGGTGAGATAGGTAGTTTGACCGATAGAAGCTCAGCAGAAGGAATCTGTTGGCTCCGGATTGCTTTAAGGCAGGTGGATTTTTTGTGAATAAAGGCGACACCGCCACCTTTCGACTGATTGGTGTTATGGTCGCATCTGATAATTGTGTTTCCTGGGGGTATAGCGAGGGGTAGTAAAGCACCAGAGACTGCCTGTAGCCAGGTCTCTGTTATGGCCAGGAGGTCAAGATCTTGGGTGACGATAAGGTCAGCGATGTCCAGGGCATGAGCAGGTAGGGACCTGGCATTGACCAGTGCGCATTTGATCATTGTGTCTTCGGTGGTGTGAGAAGAGAGGTCTGGTGTTGTTGTAGGAGAGATGTTGGAAGAGCCAGTAGGTGGCTGAGTGGATGATGGTGGTTTTGTTATTGTGGTGGAAATCTGTAAGTGGTGGGCTGTGCGACGGAATTTGGAGCCTAGTTTGATGTTCCTAAGGTGCGTGGTGCAAGGTTGATTAGGTGTGGGTTTCATTGCAATGTGTTCCAACCATAAGGCGGGGCAATTAAGATATGGGTTGGTGGGTAGTGGGAGGTCAATAGTGATTCGCTGTTGAAGTGTGTGTGGTGTTGTCCCGAGGCTGAGGTCAAGGTAGATGGTCGCTGGCAGTTGTGAATGGGGCCGCTGGTAGAATTGGACGTGATGAGATACACTGACTCAGGGGGGATGGGTTAAGCGGGAGGAGGGGGGCTGAGGCTATAACTGTGGCTATAGCTGTGATTATAGCTGAGTGTCAGGGCTAAGGTCGCTAACATGCAGAGTAGACAGGGGGTGCATAGGGTAAGGTGGTGTCTACACATAATGAACTGTAGTAAGACCATGCTGGTAGGCTTTAAGCAGGAGCTGTACTGTATTGTAGAGGGTAGGTAGAGACGGTTCCAAACGTATGCATGTGTGCGTGTGAGAGCAGTACGACTCACAGGTTTAGTTGGGTGCGCTCGAGGCCCAGTGCTACGTTGGACTATGGGCTGGTATGGGCAGTAATAGGCAGCATGCGGGTGAGCTGTGGGCTGGCAGTTTAGGTCAATGGTCACAAATGTGGCTGTGTGTATTCAATTACGCAGAGTCAACAGTCTATGGCCAAGAAAAGAGGCAATCACTAGGGAATAATCCTAAAGATACAAATGCAACAGGCAGCAGTTTAAAATACAGTGGGTACCGATGCATAATAGTACATGGGCAGCAGCAGAGGACAAATCTGTTATAATAATTATAAGGCTAACAGTAGTAGGTGATCATACCAATCGAAATGATAGAGAGATAGGGATGAAACACAATGCGATTGCTTATTATACGTGCGCGAGGCGTGCGCGAGGCCAACAGGATGCAATGTGGTGGGGAGGCAGAGCAAGTCGCGTAGTACATTTATCACGAAGGGGGGAGCAACTATGCGCACGTGAGCAAAGATTTGCATCTAGATATGCAGTTGCACGAGGTCAGCGGGTATACCGCTAGCAAGTTACTAACACAAAGGGCTAAGTGCGTTGTGTACTGTAGTACACATTAGAGAAGGCTGTAATTGTAACAAAGAGTGTTACCACCATAACATGTGAGCAGGCAGCATATAAAGTACCGGGTGTATAGGTAAAGCGCTGCTACACGGTAGTTATGCAATACAAGGCAAATATTGCTGTGCAAGATAGAGAGCGAGAGCGCAGTACGATAGAGCCAGAAACATAAGTTCTATGATGTCAGAGCCGTCCCAGGGAAGGGAAGCAGGAGTACAACCACTTCGAGGTAATAGGTGTGCGGGTGTTCGGATGACTGGATGCTTACCAAGATGTAAGATAGTGGTCAATAGTCAGGTGAGTAGAGGGGTGACTGAGCTAAAGGCAAAGAGGGCAGAGTTCCTGGCCCTGTCCTCTGTAGTCTCTGGACAGGATCGGGGTCGGGCATCGGCCTCCAATTCGGGGGCCTTCCACCGAGTGGGCCATCACGCCTCCCGGCTGCGGATTGGTTGAAGTATAGGGAAGTTCAGCCAATCAGGATCTAGTAGCTGGGTGGAACGAAACTAGACTAAGGATATTACATTGCAGAGTATAGCGGCCATCTTTCTCTGGTGTGGATCTCGTGGTGAGGATTGGTGTTCAAAGGATCTTAACAGCAGGATGTTAAGATAAAATGATGTGTGCAGCCAACTGGCTGGGATGGCGTGGGGCACAAGAAATTACTGCGCCGATTATGCTAAGAATAATTTCTGCGCAGCTGATTCCAGCTGATGTGGGGTAGAGCCCTCTGGCTTATCTCGGGCAGCGATCGAAACTGCAGGATGCAGATGCCCTGCTCCGACAGTGTGGGGGAGCTCCTGCTCCTCCACTGGCTCACAAACAGGATCTACCTTGAACTACCAAAGCAACAAATTCTCCAACTACAACTGATAAAAAAATGGGAAATATAAATGTTCCTAGGATTGAGCAAATAGAACCAAATTCCACTCTGTCTACTAGAGCATTGGATTGGCTCAAACAGGATATCACATTACAGTCCTTCAAGAACCGTATGCTCAGAGTCTGCCAACTTACTGACCAAACCTACCTTCTGGACGAGAATTTGCACAGGAAATGTTTTTGGTTTTAATGGTCCTGAACTCAGGAACAACCTACAAACCTAATTCATATATGAATCTGACCACCCTAAATTTGGGAAGTCCACGATATGATCAATTTTCTGCCAAGCTTTTCCAGTTTGATGACCTGGCTGTGACTATACAGCTTTACTAAACACTGAAAATATTTTCTTTTGGGTCTTTTACAGGTGAGGGAGACACAGAGAACTCAAAACACAGATCATATGATTCAAAATATTTTATTATACAAAGTTACAGTGCCGATGGGTATGGTAGCCATAGAAGAGGTTTAGAGCAAACTCAAATGAACCAATAGTGAGCAATGCCATCTTGCTTAATGAGCCTAGTCTGTTAGTCCATGCCTGTCTTCCCTTTCTCTCCACTAGCCTGTGGGCAACCAGAATCGTTCTCAGTCCCGGGGTATCAAGTGACCCAACATTTCTTTGTTGACTTGATCTACAGGCTGCTCCCTCCTTGCACTTGCCAGGATATCGCTCTCTATTGTAGTAGGTTACACTACCTTGGTTTCAGTCCCATGGGTCTTAGGCCAAACAGCCAAGCCTTGACAATGTTGGAACTTATCCTGCTGAATCTGAGTGGCAAATCTCAGTTCACTTCATGCTTTTGGCAGACTCTGCCACACACTCTGCCAGCACTGTGGTTGTGGGTGTGTGTTCTGTCATGGGAACTATGGATCTTGGCCACTTCATCTACCTCACGACCTTCCTAGCTCTTCGCCTTAGCCTCTGATGTCTGTTTCTGTTCTCTTTTCTCCTCAGTGTCCCCTTCCCCTCCCTCTTAACATGCTCCTCTACCACCTGGTTGCAACTCCTTTCTTTGTCTCTTTTCCTGCCTATGTCTTCCCCTGTCTTCCTCTCCATTCAGCTGTTCTCCTTTGTATTCCATGACAGGCACTTTCCCACCTCTTCCACTCTGTCTCTCCTGCAACTCCCTTTGCTCCTCCTTATTTTATTTCTTCACATTCTTCTTTTCTCCACTCTCATTCTCTCTTTCTGTGTCTGTCTCTCACTCTATCTGCCTTCTCTCATGCTGTTGCTCCTTTTCACCACCTTTGATGTCTCCAACCTACTCCTCACTTCCTTGCTCTGTTTGTCTGCCCCTCCTCTTTCTTATTCTTCTCTTATGCTTCCTCATCTTTCCACCCGCCTCTGCATTTCAGGTATTCACGTTTGCCCCCCCTCCCCCACTCGCTCTGCTTCCCCACTTCTGCTTTCTTTCCCTGCCTGATGGCCCTCCACCTATTTGTAATCTGCTCTGCAACTGCCTTTAAACAACAATCAGTCAAAACTCTCTCGCTCAAGTTCCAACCTCAAACTTCCAAGCTCATAGTTGCAAACTAGGAGTTTTACTACTTACACAGGACCATCTGAGCGGCATGTAATTGAAGAACTGTGCTCGGCTGGTTCCACTTCTGCATTGAACATGGGGATTGTTTCCCCACATTTGAATTTGCACCTTCAGTTTGCTTCACTTTTTGATGGCGGTTGTGAGTGGGCCCATGGTGCACTGCCCTGTTAGGGCTATCGTCCATCATGGTTTTCTATCACTATTTGTCACTGCCACAGGCCCTTCCAACAGTGCCTAAGGCTCTGGTGATAATGGCACACTGGGAGTATCGCTTGTTGATGTCTGTGAGTGATGGTGATTCATGCTCACAGGCATGCGTGGGGCTGGCCACTTTACACCTATGCATGTCAAACCATTGCTGAATGCTTGTTTTTGGCAGTCTGCCGAACCCCATCATTATTGCTCCAAGAATGTATCCCACCAAAGTGGATTTTCTGTCAAACCTTCCAATGTTCATTTGTGTCGCATGGGTCACAGTGACTGCTGGTGATGTCGGTTGCCGGGTGAGACTATTTGTTCACATTTGATACATCAACAGCAGTGCTACGATCCATGCATTGTCTATGAAATGACATTGTAGAACGCTAGCTGAAACTAATGTTACTCCACATAGCGAACATTTGAAATGCATTTCCTATTCATTATACAAAATACAAGAAAGATTGGAGAGGCACAAATTCAGAAAAGTCTTTATTAAAGGCCATCAAGAGTAAAGCAAACATGATAAGTGTTATTGTCTGGCAAGACTAGCCTAAGTTGGTGGGCCAGTTTGTAAATATTTTGATATAGTGGCATGGCATGTTTAACGTGTATCAAGAGTAAAGCAAACCTAGTAAATGTTATTAAGTAGCAAGACTGGCCACCATTTGATGGGCAATCTGTATATATTTTGATACTGTGGCACTACAGGGACTGCCAGCCAAGCATCCATGAAAAATTGGAAACTCTGGGTCTAACATGTCTAGAGGTCCAATGTCAAGTATAGACTGTGTGAAAGGTGAATGTAGTTCAAGCTGAAAGGGGTGGCAGAACGAGTCAGTGTGGATCAACTTACAAATACCAGCATATGTTAAAAGCCTGGCACCCTTAAATGTGGTAAACTATCTTGATTGGATTGAACCAGAGTGCCTGCCCAGAAAGCCTGGCAAACGCCGTTGCAACAAAATAGTTGTCAGACCCAATGGAAAGCATTGTCATTGTCTGTAAGTACTGTGAGAAATCTGAAGATATCCTCACTCATACTCCCTGTGGACCCTCTGCTCATGTGGCCCGGGAAAGGCCATCGCTTTTGGATCCTGACCCTGGTGGTGGAGTGGTGAGGGAGGATCACCTGGGTGGAGAGTGCTAGGGGGTTGGGAGTAGGGCACCCACATGGTATCCCAGTTTCCATATTGAAGACCAACCTAACCCTCCCCTAGCCTTTATGGGTTATTGTCAATCATCTTCCTCATTTTCCCACACTTTACCCATGACAGTACTGGGGCGAGGAAGAGGTGACTAATAGGGATGAACACTAATGGGTTATTTCACCAGTGTGGTACCGAGACGTCGAAGAGGAATGTAAAGTATTGTAGAGATTGGGCATGTCTCCGTAACTATGGTCAGGCACTTAGACCAAATGACCCACACCTGACGACATTTAGTGATTGTCATGAGTATAAGTAGGCAAGCAGTTCAGAGAGAAGAGAGAATGGTGCAACCTGCTTACGGGAAGCAGGAGCTGTGGTGCGCTGCGGGAATGAGTTTGGCCTGCAACCTGGAGGCTGGAGCGTTTGGCGAGCAGTGAAGGAGCGGAGAGAAGGAGCAGGCAGCAAAATGGCAGGCAAGAGCAGATGGGGACGCGAGAGGACCAGAAGCAAAGCAATGGCTTTGGAGGGTCGTGCCACTCACCTGCCCAGAGATTGCTGCTCCGCCCACAGAGAGGAAACCAGCAGGTGCATGCAGAGCTGTGTAACTGGTGGGAGAGGCAGCTGGATCTCCCCAGCAAATACGCGACCGACTCTGCATTAAGCAGAGGTCGTGGAACATTGCAAAGACCAGTGAGCTGGCCAGATATCAGTGGGGAAAGAGTAGCCTAGAAGGGGTAGAGCGCAATCATTAGAGTCTGATACATACAACCGTCTGAATACCAAATGATTGGAAAACACTATTGAATATCGAACTGAATGAAAACTTGAAGCAAAATTCTATTATGAATATTGAATACCGAAATGAGTGAAAACTTGAAGCAAAGTTTGATTAAAGGGATGGTCTAGTAAAAAATTTTATTTAAAAAATAGATAGGCCACATAAAAAAAAATACTAGCATCCTCCGTTTTAAAACTTCCTATGTAAAATGTTGAGCTATTCAAGCTCAAAATTCGAAAAAGCAAGCACAGGGGCGCAGCCATTTTGTGAAATGGAGGCCCTCCTGTGCTGGCTTTTGCTTTTGCGGCACTAATGAAGGAAAAGCCAGCCAGCTGTAGTAAACAAAGTCTACCGCTGGGTGGCTTTCCCTTCATTAGTGCCGGGACTCGGAGGACGCGGACCGGAGACCAGAGCAGGAAAGCTGCAGCTGAATCTCGGTAAGTGCTATTTATTTTTTTTTACAAAAAATAAGCACTAGCTGCGTTTTTTTTTCTAAGTTTTCGGGCTGGACAATGTTCGTCAGCACGGCACTCCACATCCTTGACTAATGTGAAGTCTCTCCACACTGGATGCGTTGTGCTTTGCCCCTGATACAACCACCCCCTGTGGCTGAAAGGACTGCATTTTATTCCCGCTCCAGCATTCTGCTCCCGGCAAGCCTATTCTGAACAAAGGCAGGCTACATTGGGGGTATAACTGAGAGTGCTGGCAGCCGATCGACCGCCGGCCCTGCCGCTCCACCCAAGGGGTCCAGTACTACGCTCCAGACGCTTTAACACTGCACACAATTGAAGCACTGGTGCAGCTGTCAGGGGCGATACATCAAGCAACTGTGCCTACGATTACTCGTACTTTGATCTCTGCTCAGTGCACAAGGTGAGACATAACACACTGCACACCAAGTCCCATATCTGATTTGTATCTCAACGCTTCTCTGCTTCAGTTCTGTGCTGCTACTGCTCGGAGCACAGCTCTCAAGGCTTGTAAATAGCGCGAGCCCACCTGCGCACTAATTGTAATGACTGCACGGCTCCCGCTGGCATCTGTGAAGAATGCTCATACTCAAGATGTTCAACAGATCCCGTGGCACTGGCAAAACGGGCACCATCGACAAGTTTGCTAAAGCTACGAGACCCAAACAGGGTCAGCCCGCTACCAGTCAGGATGACACGGAAGTACAGATGGACGCCCCAGGCCCTGATCTCGCCATCATGATGGAATCCATGGCTAAGAACTTTGCCTCCTTCCACGCACGAAAAGTTGGATGACATAAACGCCAATGTCACTTCACTCAGATCCAAGCTGGACCAGCAGGGCTCCAGGATTAATGAGGCGGAAACTAGGATCAGCACTAACGAGGACGGTATTACAGCATTGCAAGACAATGTATCTACCCCAGTTCGGGACATGAAATCAGTCAAAGCCAAATGTGATGATTTGGAGTCTAGATCACAAAGAAATAACTACGCATCATCGGGGTCCCGGAGAACGCGCTAAAGGGCCGGCTTGAAATGGCAACAGTTCCTAGACCTATTAGGTGAACCCGATCTGTCCCCCTTCTTTGCAGTTGAACGAGCCCATCGAGCACTGGCCCCACGTCCTAAACCTGGCGACTTTCTGAGACCAATTATAGGGAAAATTTTAAGACAGAGATCAGATTCTCCGTCTTGCATGAGAAAAGGGTGAACTCAGACTCTATGCACGGGTTATCAGGATATTCCCAGATTTCTCCACAGGAGTGCAGCAAGAGCGTCGACAATTTATCAGAGTAAAAGAACTGCTCCGAGAGAGAAACATTACCTACGCCATACTGTTTGCAGCTCGCCTGAAGTTCACTTTTAAAAACAAACTGTACTTTTTCACAGTACCGGATGAAGCTGTGAAATTCATTGAAGCACACATCCCTCTAGATGTTCCCGCCAATGACCTAATGGAGAACGACTGAACTCAATGTGACATCTCTTATGCTGGATGTTCTATTTTCAAGTTCATGGATTCTATGTCTTGTGGGTAATTAGCACCCCTAACAAAATTCGTTTGTTTACATTACTGTTCATAAATCGGATGTTCGGCCTAGCTGCCCTCACTATGGCAGCCTGAACTAACTTTGCCAATCTACTGCTTATAAGCCGCATTATATGGGTGGCCACCGACCCCACCTTAATGCTCTGGAACACTGTTGCTGTTCTATCTAAGCCTCCTTTCTCATGTTTGTAGTCCAGAAATGTGGCCACCGGGTTCCTAATTCAAGAGTGGTGGGGGCCGATCACCACAAATGCTGTGAGAAATGTAGTGGAACCCCTAGGTTCCAATATGAGTTGGCCACACGGCAGCGGCGCACCACACTGTGACTGCAATGTTTGTAATTATCTTCCTATTGCACGCGAGCCCCTGTTGGGCCAGTGCTAAGGTTGGGCCAGGTTAGGGGCGGCTCACCTTCGGGAGGGATGGGGGGGCAGTCACACTGCACGTTGGGGATGCGCAGTGAGGGTGGAGGGGTGGGATGTGGGGACCACTAAAAAAGGCAGAGAGGGTATGGTACTGCATGCAATGGGTGGACCACATTGCTTCATCATTAACAACTTTTGGCATATGCGCAGTCGCCCACATTGGGATGTTCATTGAAACAATGGTATGGCTATTCAGATGATGTCCTGGAATGTCCGGGGGATAGGCAACTTCACTAAGGCCCGTAAAATCACAGCATATGCACAGAGACACGGGGTGAAGATACTCCTTCTGCAAGAAACACATGCCCTTGGCCACCTTGCATCATGCCTGGCACCCTCCTGGGGTCCAAATAGGTTTTACACTACATACTACACACAATCCAGAGGAGTGTTAACATTGCTTCATAAATCTGTGAAATTTGCACTGAAGAAAAGCCTCATAGACCCTGATGGGAGATACGTCATCCTCCATTGAATATTGGCAGACCGTGAGTGCCTGCTGGTGAACACATACAGCCCTAATGTCGACACCCCTGAATTTTATGATAAGGTATCCTCCATACTGATGGGATATGTCAGGGTCCCTATAGTTTGGGGCAGAGGACATGAATATCATACTGGATAATGATCTAGACAGGATAGGTACAGCATCCAGAGTCCACTCACGAGCAGCTAGGAGATTACATGCACATATGCTATCCCTTGGACTGCGGGATGTTTGGAGGACACTCCACCCTCAGTTGCAGGAATATACCTACTACTCCTCTGTCCATGAAAGCTCTTCTAGAATAGACTTGTTTATGACTACGGGCGACCTAATCGGTAAGGTTAAAGATACTTGTATACTAACTCGCACCCTGTCTGACCATGCTCCTGTGACACTGAGCTTGGAGTTTGGGTCCCTCTTGCCCTCTCGCAATGCCTGGTGCTTCAAATCTGAAGCACTACTTGACGTAGTATTCAAAGCCGAAATCCATTCAGACATAAGGACTTTCTTTGAATGCAACCTGCAGCAGGACACTACTCTCTGGGTTTGGTGGGAGGCCTTCAAAGTTTATATTAGAGGCATGGCCATCTCACGGGAGGCGGGCGTCTTAAAAACCAGCAGGAATGACCTACAACGCTCCAAGACTAGACTCAAAGATCTGGAGCGCGAGACTGCGACAGATACAACACCATCCAAGTTAGCTCAAATCAGAGTGGAACTCGAGATGTTTGAGTCTCATGCGATGCGAGAGATAAAATACCTGGTGCGGCCACTCGCAGCGAGGAAATATGGGGAGGGCGAAAGACCTAGGAGAACACTGGCTAGGCTAATCTGGGCAGAAGGGGGTAGAACCCATATTGAATGCATGAAGGATGTGCAAGGGGTTCCACAATGATCGGACCAGCAGATGCTCTCGATATACTCTCAATTCTATGCCGATTTATACACTCCACGACACAAACACAACACACAGGATATCCTAGTTCTGCTGGATCAAATTCCCATGACTCTTATATCCCAGTCCACTCGTGAGCAATTAGATGGCCCTATAACACTAGATGAGATAGTCAAAGCCATCACTGACCTCCCTCAAGGCAAGGCCCTGGCCCTAATGGACCAAGGCACTCAGTGAATCCATCCTTCCCCCTTCAATGCGCGAGGCAATTGTAACAGTTCTTCTCAAACCTGGTAAACCTGGTGACGAGTGCGGGTCCTATAGGCCCCTCTCGCTTATGAACGTAGACACGAAGATACTCGCCAAAACCCTGGCCAACAGATTCCTCCCAATTAGGCCGTACCTCGTCCATGATGACCAAAGTGGCTTTGTACCAGGAAGCTCGACGACTCTTAATATTAGAAGGCTCTTCAATGTCCTGTCAAGAATAGACCAGGGTGTGGAGGCAGTTGCGGTCACGCTAGATGCACAGAAAGCCTTCGATATGGTCTTGTGGCAATATATGTGGGCAGTCCTGGAGAAAATGGGGCTTGGCCCAATGATGATCCAATACATTAAGATACTATACACTTGCCCCACCGCCAGAGGCTTGGTGAACTCCCTGACCTCGCATTCCTTTGAGTTACGGAGGGGTACGCTCCAGGGCTGTCCCTTTTCCCCCATCCTCTTTGCACTGGTCATTGAGCCTATGGCAGACTATGTCAGGGCACGACACTCCTGGAGGGGTATATATCTTACTGATCCCCCTGATATAATATCGCTGTATGTAGATGATGTCCTACTGCATGTCAAGAACCCATCCACCCATCTTGACCCCATATTGAGAGACATTATCAAGGTAGGCACTTTCTCTGGCTTTACCATCAACTATACAAAATCCGAGATATTCCCCCTCACCAGTGCAACCCAATGGCCGACTTGTGAATACCCCCTCCACTGGTCACCTGACGGTATCATATACTTGGGAGTCCAAGTAGCACTATCTAATCTGCTTTAATCACCAATAATTACACCGCTGGTGCAAAATACTTTGAATCTAAACTGACGAAGTGGCGCGCCTTGCCGCTCTCTTTGGCCGGTAGACTCTCATTGATCAAGATGGTCCTGGTCCCCAAGCTTATGTACATTTTCGGAAACGTGCCGATTTGGCCGGGGCACAAATATTTTGAGGAACTACACGCAATGGGCTCTCAATAAATGTGGCATGCTGGTGCGGTTCGTAAGAAATTGCAAAATATGGCCTTGCCCTATGAGAGAGGGGGATTCGGGGCTCCCGACTTGAACCTATACTGGATAGCGGCTCAAGCCCGATTTGCCACATACTGTTATAAATATCCCACTGCTCCCCCCCATGTTAAATTGGAAAAACTGGCCACGACTGAGGTCAACACTATGACCCTGATCCTTCAACATAAATACATAATTGACGCCCCAGCTGACCCCATCACATCCACTCTGGCGCGTGGCAACGTCTTCTTGACTTTACATCCACTACCCCCCCTTATTACAAATGGCTCCCCATTTGGTGTTTCCCCGGGCTGGAACCCACTCATGATAAACTCCTTTCTCAACACTGGTGAAGCCTGGGGTACCACGCGTTGACAGATCTATTCCCGGAAGGGGAGTTTATCACCCCACAGACGTGGCGCCCCGGCCATACAGGCTCGGCTCCCCCGGAGCCTGGATTGCCTGGGCCAACAAACTTGGTCTGGACATTACGGATTACGTGTGGAGGAAGATGTGCTCCCACACAAGAAAGGTCTCCCTAAATTCCAGATATCGACTCATGCAGTATAAAGTATTGAATAGAGTGTACTATACTCCACATAGACTGTACAGGCTCTCTCGTGGCTGCATGCAGGTTTGCCCAAGATGCCGGGCCGAGAACGCGGACCACGCGCATATTTTCTGGTCGTGCCATGTGCTGAATGCATTTTGGGGGGATGTTCTTGATGCACTCTCTGAGATTGTGGGTACGGTAATTTGCCCGGACCCGTTGGCATTGTTGTTGGTATCTGGAGAGGCGATGAGATTAAGTAAATGGCTAGATTTCTAAATGTGGGATGCATGGTGGCCAAGAATTGTATATTGCAGTGTTGGAAACGCCCCTCCCCACTACTTTCAAGATGTGGCTCTCAGCCCTTAGCTGGACACAATCATGTGAAGAGGAATACATCACTCCTCCACCTGCTCAGTCTCGCCCCAGGAATGTTTGGACTGCCTTCTACAGCTACCTTAATAAAGAGACTGATGAGGACATGGCCTCTGCTGTATCTCCATCCTAATGAACAAGTTGCAAACGATTGTGGTAAATGCTTGCTCCTTACCTAATGAAGACGATACTTATCACTGCCAATGAATATGCTGTATTATGTATGTTTGTAGCAATGTATAAGTGCTCAGAGCGTGTACCTGCCTAAACTCTGCCAATAAAACCAAAGTTTAAAAAAATTGAAAAGAGCAAGTGTGAAAGAGTGCGACAGAAAAGTGGGAAATTAATATGACCACCACAAAGTGAACTATATGATTAGAGACAGTGTGGCAAAGCCAAAGATTGGGATAAGGCGTGCAACACTTTATGGCAAAGCTAAAAGACTATTCAGGAAAAGCAAGGAGTGTGTGAAGCTGCACATAAAGCCAAGAGGCCGTCAAAGAGAAGCTAAGTGAATGTGAATTGGGAAACATGGCAAATGCAGAAGAACCTGTGTGGGCTGAAAAGCTAGGGTTTGTGGTTGCGCCACCTGTGATAGGTGGACCGTGTGGTCTGACAACTGCACCCAGACCAGGGAGCCCTAAATTATGAAAACCAAAGACATTGTGAAACAAACCAATAAGTACCACAGTAAGTGAACTGTTGATGCTATCCAGAAGGAGGATCAAGTTGACCTAGAGTTGTGTTGAACACTGAGCGAAAAAGGGACCTTGCATAATAGATACACTCCTCATATATGTCGTGTGAGCATTTGATTGAAGGCGCGGGCTACACAACTCCCACCTTCGAATTGGCTATACAGCTACGTGCAAGCTTGGCTAAACTGCGGTCCCACATGGCAGCCCAAAATCTTAACACAACGTTGCAGGAAATGACTTTTAGGGTACCATTGCATGCATGTCTCATAGACATTTAATGTCAAATGCAAGCCTGAGTTACCCGCAAGAGCTCAATCCATTGAATACTGGCTGCTCAGAAAGTGCTTAGTTCAAACTATATCTCTCCTAACAACAATTATGAACAGTAGGTCACAAAATTGCAAGCCTGCCGGAAACTCTGCAATAGCCCTTAATCACAAATTCGAATACTTTGCACCTACCCCGGACACCCAGGAAAGTCAAGTCTGTAGTGTCATCTCAATTTGGCAATGGGATCCCAGAAGAACTCCAATTAATAGATGTACTTTCATAAATGTCTAGAGAAATTAAAATAGGCATACTAAGGCAATCCCTCTTAAATTGCTTGCAGTGAATTAATTGGGGGTAGTGCAACTCAGCCATAAGGGGGACATGGTATAATAACAGACATTTCCACATATGCAAACTTACCTGTGTTAGAGGAGCCCAAGGTCCCATTGATAGACTGCCAGCTATGGAGTGCCATTCTCAAGCAGAAGAGACTCTTGCTACTGTACTGCGTCTCTGGCCATGTGTCCTTGAATTCAGTAGGACTGAGCAATGTGGTGTTAGTAGCCTCAGTTCACAAGGATAGAAAACCGGTCCAAAAGCAGATCACCAGACTCAAGAAGACCACAAGTCTGGAAAAGGCTGCCCTGACTCCTCTAACAAACCCCATGGTGATGCTTAAGTTGGCCAACTCTCCCATCCCTACCTTCTTATTGAGTGACGCTGATCAGGGGAATCAGGTGAATGTTTGGAGCAGGGACAGTTCTGCGATTTGTGGGATTTTGTGTGGCAAAAGATGTACCTGAGTCCCCAGTGTGCATATTATTGACATCACAGTGGCTCATAAACAAACATTAAAGGGATCAACATAAGTCGTAAATGCTCGAACGAATATGGGAAGCTGCCAAACAAGAAGTTTCCCAATGTGCCATAATAGATTGGTCGCTGATCGTCGCAATTTTTATTCAAATGAATAAACACCATGGGTGAGGTCTCAAAGAGAAGCAGGTAGCACTGTATTATACTGCATGTACTTAACCCCACACAAAATAGCAAAGTTCAACACGCAGACACTACCCAACTGCGTCTGGTGCAGCACGGATGATGCAGACCTGTTTCACATGTTATGGAAATGCACAAAGGTGCAGATCCTATGGGCAGGTGTGGAGCAGGCCTGTAAAAGGGCAGGCATGACACGATACGAATGGTCCCCCAGTGAATGCCTACTAGGAACCTACCCCAGGCTGGCTAAATCCAAACATATAATGAAACTCATGGACATAGCAATCGCAATGGCTTGGAAACGACCCGCTGGCCCACAGTATAATGCATGGTACAGAGAACCCCTCCCTTATTGGGCTTTATTTTACATGTTAATCTGGATGAATCTTGGTCCAGGTGAAGGGAAACACATTCCCCATTGAGATTTATAGGGAGTTTGGGTCAACAGAAAGCCACATATTGTCAGCGCTAGTTGGATTAGACCCTCTTTCCTGATCCAGCCCCTCACCTGATATCCCGGGGTCTGTGGATGGTTGGAGTCTCTTCGTCCACAGGGCTTTTTTCTTTTGAGGCGGATAGGGTCTGCCTCGGTAGGAAGCCACCCTGACCTAAGTCAGAGAGGTCTAGGGGGGCCCCTCTACCGGAACAAACTATCGGGGGAAAAAGCCTTCTGGCATAAAAAAACCCCTCTGGGTGTAGGACGTGAGAGCCTTGGAGATGCAGCCTGGAGGAGAGCCTGGAGATGCAGCCTGGAGGAGAGCCTTGGAGATGCAGCCTGGAGGAGCCACGAGTACAGGAAGGGAGCCAAAGCTAAAGCACAGGGAGCTGGCAAGCGAAGGGGGAGAGAGAGAAATAGGGAAGCAAGAAGGGAAAAAGAAAAAAGGCCGGGAAGGGCCAGAGGGACAACAAAGAGAGCACAAAGGAAAACAGCCTAGAAAACTGAGGAGCATTTCACCCGAAGGGTTGCAACGCGCTGACTTCCGGGTGGAAGCGAAAGAAAAAGGCGATTGGCGGCGGAGGTCGCCAAGACTAGAACGCTGCGGAGCAGCGTGAGAAAACGTGGCGGAGCAATTCAATGGCCGCTTAAGCGCCATTGAACCCACTTACGCCACGGACTTCGGAGTGTGACACATAAAGATACTTAGTTGTTTTCCTCTTGCTCTGTTTATCCTTTGCCTAATATAACCACCACCACCCTACCTTCACCTTTAACCCATAAAATGTAGCACACAATTATCACACATGTGCCCTCTTACCCAGAGGTGAAGAATTGTATGGGTGTATAGTCTATACGCCCCTCTCATTTTCTGGAGCAGGTTTGAAGCATGCTGACAAGCTTTGCACGAAGTTTGTGTTGCTTTTGATGACTTCAATCACTGGTTCTCTCACTTTGGGGCATTAGAGGAGACACTTTCAGAACCCTGCATTCACCCATGCAACAAAGGACAGTTCAGTATGCAACTGTGAAGCATTGCCATCTGGCAAGGGTTTGGAAGTCCTTACCTTTTTGATTTGTGTTTAAACATAAAATGATGCAGGTAATTCTCAGAAAGGATGGTCTGCTGACCGGACCTCTCGCTCCACAAAACTGCAATCCGAAAACATAGTACACACCTGTGCCCAGCTGCATCAGTAGCCTGATCTTCAGCCCCTGCTCTCCTGTGGCACAGAGCAGGTTCTTAGTCACTAAAGCACAGGCACTGCCTTTCGGATATGCACCCATGTTCCAAACCCCATAGTTGTGAGTTTACTGTCCTGGTGGCATGTTAAAGTTTATAGATAAGCCATACCTGAGTTTGGGGATGGTGGATGGTATTTCTCATAATTATTGCTGCCACGTCTAACTGATATCACACATGCGTTGACCCAACCCTGTGAGCCAGCTGAGCTTTGGAAAGCTTATGTGTATTCCCACAGCCAGGTTGCCCTTGCTGCCAGCAGAGTTGTAGCCTTGTGGATCGCATCTCTTTATTCCATTACAAGGGCAGGTAACACCCTCCCCAAATAGACAGTCACTCCACTGGAAGTTGTCCTGGGAACAGAAATCAAAGGACGCACCCATTCACAAAAGGAGCAGTCCCATAGCAGGGTACTGAATACCAAAAGGGCTTTTGCTTCTTTTGAGAAGGGAAGGGAGCTGGGTTAGCTTAGAGGGAGCGCCTTACAGCTGGAGGAAGGTTCCACCATTTTTTTCTCTCTCTGCCTCTACCTTTCCTTCCTGTCCCTGCCCTATATCCTGTAGCGCAAAGCACTTTGGGTGTGATATCAGGAGGCAATGTCCATTTTATCCAAGAACAGGGATTGGACCCCTGAAGCAGGCTAACTTTAGTCCAATTGCCTGTGTGTTCTTGCCTCTAAAAGAAGGGGTCTCCCACTCCTTCTCAGATTTGCTTTGGAAAAAACACCTGAGAAAGAATAGATTTGCCCACTGTTGAGAAAGTTGACTTTCCAGGACCCCCAGTGAGGAGAACGCTGAGTGGTCATTGCAGATGCACGTTCTGTTCCTTACCCATGGCCATTGCACATCTGAGTGACTATTGCTGCTGGAACAAGACCAGCCTCTTTGCCAGCCACACTGCTGCCTACCTCTGGTACCTTTCTCCTTGCCGCTCTTTTTCACCACTTAGCAAGCCCCCCCCCCCCGGTGCCTTCCTGCTTGCTGCTCTTTTTCACGACTTAGCAAGCCACGGCCACCTTTTGCCTTCCTGCTTGCCGCTCTGTTTCCCTACTTAAGGAGCTGTCCAGCTTCTTTTCTTTTGCAGATGGGGAGCAGCTGCAAGTGGATCTAGGTGACCTGGCCTATGCCCAGCCCACCTGGTGCCTTCCTGCCTGCCGCTCCTTTTCACCACTTAGCAAGCCCTGCCCACCTGGTGCCTTCCTGCTTCCTGCTCTTTTTCACCACTTAGCAAGCTCATATTGACTACTTATCGCCAGACCCGACTTGAACCGCTGGATTGTCACACATTGAATTGAACCAGCCGTTACTGAATGACTCAACCCAGCTCGATCTTGGACTGCCACCTCACGTAAATGAACACCAGAGCAACAGGATCACTGCTTTGAACCATCGCCAGCTTTTGAGTCAAACTTCTGGAATATCATACATTGGTGCTGGCCTGCAGTTACCACACAACTTGAATGGGCTTGAAGTAAATAAATCCTGGTAGGCTCCAACCTGCATTGTTGAATGCTGCATTTAAGCCGCTCTGAGCTACCACATCCGACCCACTGGAACCCTGCTTGCTGATTGGGATAACATGATCCATCGTACCTGAACTGAGCTTTATCTGCTTGCACTACAGATCAAAGCCTGGTTTCATGATGTTGAACCTCCAATAAGGTACTATTGACCCCTAACTGCCCCGTGCTGCATTTTGGGCCCTAGGGACTGATTAGTTCATTTGTGCACCTTTTTCAACTATAGACATATTATTTTCAAGGAACATTCTGGTTGTTGAATTGTATTTCTGCCCAGAGTGCTGCATTCTCTCTCTTTTGAACATTCTCTGTTCTTTCCACAGGGCTGAGGAGGTTTGTACACTTTATATATATATATATATATTACATGGCCACGGTAGTGGCCATATAGTTATGGTTAAGTTGCTGTTTCCATAGGAAGAGCACTTTTTGGGCGGCTTATAACTTTGCTCTCCCTGGACGGATCCTCACCAAACTATGCAAAAAAAGTATTTGGGTCACTCTGAATCTTTTTGCAGGTGAGGATTTGTCCAGGAGGGGCAAATTTATAGGGGGGGTCCCAAAACTTTTTTTTTCCCATAGACTGAATGGGAAAAAAATGTTGCTCGCGTCTACAGCCCAAACCGCTGGACGGATTTTCACCAAATTTGGACCAGGAGCAGCGGCTTGGTCCCGAAAGCGTGCGTTTGCAAATTTGGTGAAAATCCGTCCAGTAGTTTTTTTAAAATGACCAAAAAGTAGGTAAAAAAAAATTAGTGATATCTGTGTTCGGCCCGCGGACGGACTTCCCTGTGCGCTCCGCGGACAGTGTTCTGATTGGCCAATTGGATTGCGTGATGTTCGCGGACATGCAACGTGTTCGCTGATTGGACGGCGTGGAGCGTGAAGCGCGTCAGATTTTCGGTAGCGCCCGCCATCTTGGATTTGCGGTCGTCCGCGGACAGCGCGGTGAAACTTTGTTCAAAATTTGTATTTAGTAGAGTGTGTTGGTGTGTAGGAGTGTTTGGGGAGGGTGGTAGTGTATGAGATAGGATGAAAGTTGTGTTTTTTATGTGTTAGACGTTCTTTTTGTGTTCGATTTGTCTGCGGACATCACAGGTGTTCTGAAATGTTCTAAATAAACTGAATGGGGGGTGTTCTGAGGACTCAATATGTGTCCGTTTTGTTCGCAAGCAAACTGAAACTGTTCTAAGAACACTCGCAGTGTCCTGAAATGTTCGCAAATAAACAAAATGGGGGTGTCCTGAGGACGCTGTCCGTATTGTTCGTTGTCAAGTTGAATATGTTCTAAGAACACTCGCGGTGTCCTGAATTGTTCGCAAATACACAAAATGGGGGTGTTCTGAAGACGTTGTAGAACACTCGCTGTGTCCTGAAATGTTCGCAAATATGAATGGGGTTGTGGCTGACAAGTTGAATGTGTTCTAAGAACACTCGCGGTGTCCTGAAATGTTCGCAAATAAACAAAATGGGGGTGTCCTGAGGACGCTGTCCGTATTGTTCTCTGTCAAGTTGAATGTGTTCTTAGAACACTCATGGTGTCCTGAAATGTTCGCAAATGGGGGTGTTCTGAGGACACTGTCCGTATTGTTCATTGTCAAGTTGAATGTGTTCTAAGAACACTTGCGGTGTCCTGAAATGTTCGCAAATAAACAAGATGGTGGTGTTCTGAAGATGCTTCTAAGAACGCTTGCGGTGTCCGGGGAATGTTCGTAGGGGGTGTCCTGTGGACGCTGTCCGTATTGTTCTCTGTCAAGTTGAATGTGTTCTAAGAACACTCGCGGTGTCCTGAAATGTTCGCAAATAAACAAAATGGGGGTGTTCTGAAGACGTTTCTAAGAACACTCGCGGTGTCCTGGAATGTTTGTAGGGGGTGTCCTGAAGGCGTAGTCCGTATTGTTCGCTGGCAAGTTGAATGTGTTCTAAGAACACTCGCAGTGTCCTGAAATGTTCGCAAATAAACAAAATGGGGATGTCCTGAGGACACTGTCCGTATTGTTCGTTGTCAAGTTGAAAGTGTTCTAAGAACTATCGCGTTGTTCTGAAATGTTCGTAGGGGGTGTCCTGAAAACGCTGTCCGTATTGTTCGCTGGCAAGTTGAAAGTGTTCTAAGAACACTCAGAATGTCCGCGGACATTAAAAGTTTCCATGGACCATAGTTGAAATGTTTGACTCTATGGATGTGATATGCTGCGGTGGTTGTTGCCAGGGCATAGAGTCTTGGGTGCATGGCCATCTGGCCATGCACCCAAGACTGGATGCCCTGGCAACAACCACCGCAGCATATCACAATCATATTTGCTTATAACTTTGGGTGAAAAACAAATGTATAAGGAACAAAGGTATTAGATACTATGGATGTGATATGCTGCTATGGTTCTCCTTATTATTGTATACTTACTGTTTGGTCTAGTAACGGGAGTCCATGTTTTTCTTGTTAATTTCTGTGATAAAAGAAAATAGCATGTTAGTATTAGTATTTTGTAATGACATATTACATTGTATAATCAATATACTTTTTTTTTTTTGGACCCTCATATTTGGTAGATTACAAATCAGAGTACTGTGCAATTTGCTCAGTTTCTGTATTTGTTGCTAAAATCATTGGGTCTGTGGGAGAAAAAAAAATCCATGTTGGATTAAAAAAAACATTTTTCTGTTATGCTACAGTTTATTTGTTTGTTTGTTTTCAGTGTTCACTTGTTGTTCCTGGCTAATGCTTAATACTTTGGCTTGTTGTATTTTTTTGGAGCAGTAACATATTATTTATTTGTTTTGATATTATAAAATTTTGGAGCAGTTAGATACCAATTGGCGTATTCTAACTGTCTATTTTTTTTATATATTTTAGTGGTATTGATTTATCTATTTGGATATTGTTAAATTTTGGGACAGTTAGATACCAATTGGCGTATTCGAACTGTGTATTTTTTGGTCTAATTTAGTGGTATTCATTTATCTGATTAGTTGTTGTAGAATCGTTGAGCAGTTAGATAGCTTTTGGAGTATTCTAACAGTTTATATTTTTTAACACAAGTTTACTTAGGGTTTAAATACAGTTTAGTTATCAAATTTTGGTTTTAAGAACATCAAATAAGCGTTTGTAAGATTTCCTGGTAATCTCTGCTTTAGAGTAATGGTACTATCATTACATTCAAACCATCCACATTTCTTTTTTATATATGCAGTGTAGTGCCCTGAATTGGTTGTGGCTCCTGCGTGGTAGATTATACCTATTGTTGTGAAGGTTTTCTTACCAAGTGATATTTAACCATGTGTGAATCCAGTCAGCTTGCAGTTGTTTTTGGTACCATCTGCATTGTAACGTAGAAGCATTAGTATTATGTATTTACTATGTGTTTGTATTACTAACGTGGAGCGATTATCTGAATTGCAGGTAAAGCATAATCTACCATGGTTTGCATTTTGTACAAGTCGCTGAAATGGAATGGATTCACAATTTGGTATTGATATATATATGAAGCATTCATTGGGGATTTCTTCTTGTGTCACATTGTTGCAGAGAGTGCATGTATGTTTCCACATGTATGAAATCTGAACGATTTCATTTATAGGTATGTTTTTGTTTTCCAGTACTTGTAGTAAGTACATTAGACATTCTTGTGGATCTTCCTGTGAATTTATAGTGAATTTCACCATTCCAGCACAGTAGTCCAATTGTTGTCTTATTCCAAAAACACTATACGTGTTGTCAGGATTGTTTGCTGCATTTCTGTTAAGTACTAACATTTGCAAACACAATGGGTCTGTACTGTGTAAGTAAATGTTGTCAACAATTGGTGGTAATTGAAATAGAATATTCATTGCTACATTTGCGTAGCAACTTACACCAACTATATTTGAGAATTTAAATGGTCCAGGTAGTTCTGTATCTAACTGCTTTTTTTGGAGTTTGTCTTCCTTCTTTAAAGAAGTACTTGGTTTACTTTCTCTAATTGATTCTTTTTTGCTTGTGGTACCTGATGAAGTATTAGTTTCTTTTACTCTCTTTGGAGGATTTGCAGTGACATCCTGTTGCATTTCTGTTTGATTTATTTTTCTTTTATAACGTTTTACTTTTTGTGGAATAGAATATGTGGTTAGGTGGGGGGGTGTATAGTGAGCGAAGTCTATTGTATTCTAAAATGCAAGGAATATCAGCGTTTATTTTACTTGCATCAAAGTTGATTAGAAATAGACCGTCAAGTGTACGTAAGCGTGATAGTGCTACATAGCTCATGCCTTCTTTAAAGACTGTGTTACCAATATCTATCATTGCTTTGTCTAGGGTAAGACCTTGTGATTTATGAATCGTGACTGCGTATGCAAGAGTTAGAGAAAATTGTTCTCTGCGTACATACATATCTTTGAAGAGAAGGAATCTTGCTGTTGAGCGTCCTATCCTTTTTACTTCTGAAAGTTTGTCAAAGAGTATATTGACAAACTGAATTTTGTTGTCGCGTGGGTATGTTTGAAAGCCAACAACTGTAACCAGCGCTCCATTAACTAGTCCTTGGTCCACGTCAAGGTTACTTTTAAGCATTACTCAATTTAAGGATAATTTTAATATCTTTTCTAAGCCTGCTGTGTTTGAGATTGATTTTTCTAAACTATTTAGTCTTGTTGTGGCTTGGTCACACATGGGTAGTGTCATACCATGTACATCTAGTTTGTCTGTGGCGCTAATTTCCATGATTGGTTGCATTTCTTTACTTAGCATGATTTCATTGAATTTGAAACAGCTTGCAAGAGTTGGCATTAAGGCCATACAATTGACATTTTTGTGGGATAATTGTTCCATAACTTCTGTAGCACATGCATTATCGCCATAAAGTGCATTAATGTGCCGGGTTTTCAATATTGCTTCTGCTTCTTTAGCAAGTATACCAACTCTGATACTTTTTAAAATGTTGGCAGAAGTGAAATCTGCAGATTGCCGCATGTTTTCTGTTAATTCTCTGTGTTGGAAATGTTGCCAAAGGTTGACATTTCCAATGCTGCCAACAGTTGTACGGCAGAGTTTGTGTCCTAATGTTTTAAAAATAGGCTCACCTTTTACTGGTGTTAATTGAAGCAGATCTCCAAAAACAATAATGTGTTTTCCTGCAAAGAGCTCTTCATAGTCTGTTTTGAGTACTTCTTGTAATCTGAGGTGAATCAAAGCCAACATTAGGTTGGAGACCATGCTCACTTCATCTATTAGTAGCATTTTCATTTGTTTCAATACTCTGCGTAATTCCATTGCAGCTTCTGCAGATAGTTTGTAATAGTCTAATTTGTTCTGGTGTTCTACTGGTAATAGTAGTAATCGGTGTAATGTAACACCACCTATGTTGTAGGAAGCTAAACCTGTGGGGGCAGTGACAACAGCTGACAGTTTGTTGTTTGTCAATTGTTGAAGGAACTTACTAATGATTTTGATTAGGAATGTTTTGCCAGAACCAGCTTCACCACTGACGTACAGTAGTATAGGTTTATAATTATGGCAGGAACATTCTTTATTTTCATGTTTTACACCATGTGCAATTTGTTTTGTTACTTCTTGAAAAATGCTACTTTGCTCATTGTTTAGTTTTGATTGTAGTATAGTTTAGTCTTCCTTATCTACATACTGACACATGGTGTTTTCTACTTCTACCATAGCTAATTCTGCCTCATTTATTATTAGTGGTTCTCCCAGTGGTTCTTGGCTTCCTGTTACAGAAGGTTGACTACTGTCAGGAGTGTCCTTATCTAGTTGGGCTTGGAGTTCCTCTTCGTGTTGCTGTTCATTGTGCAACATTGTTTTGTACTGTGTAAAGTTTACATCATTTATAGTGCTTTCATTTGCTTTGAAAGCATCCTCATATTAGTCATAGTTATCTAGTAATTGTTCTTCTTTTCTCCATGGTGTGAAAAGTTGTAGCAGGGACATGTTATATACTTCTTTATGTTGAGGAGTCTTTAATGACAATTTGATATGATTAATTAAATTTGGTTTAGTGAGTTTAACTAAGCTGCCTTCACAGTTTGTTACTCTATATTTACCTTTTTTTTCATCAGGTTTCATATTATTTTTGTATGTGTAGTTTTGGGCTATGTGGTATAGACACATGTTTTCCAAAGTATTACTTCTGTTTGGGTAGTATGTGTCCAATAAATTGTTTTTTTGAAATGTCTTGGCTGTTGGGATCATGTTTGGCTATTGTTTCTATATCTTCATATGATTTTAGAACTCTTTTTCTACATTTAGCTGGACCAAGACTTAGCCATACTATATTTTCAGATTTACCATACAATGCAGTACTAGTTAAACGATCAGCTGCTTCATATGATCCACATTCTCTATGGGTGAGCATTTTTATGCCCAAGCTGTATAATTTCTGAGATACTGTTTTATCTGATGACAGGTCATTCCAGAGGTCTTGGAGCTCTGTCTTTTCTGCTTTAGTTAAGTATTCTGTGACATATCGTGCAACTGCAGTAGAATTGTCTGCAATGTACTGCACATCTATGTTTGCATTCCATAAGTGGGCAATGATTGCATTATAATCATTGATATATTTTTCTTCTACTTTTCTTTTTATGTAATATGTATTTTAGGTGACTTACCTTTAACACTATGTCTAACTGAAGACATGAGGTTGTTCACTTGACCTGCATTTGTAACTGGTCTAGGGAAACCAAATCGGCATTTGGTGTAGTATTTCCTTTTGTTTTTGTATTTGCGACGACAATATTTTCCACATGTGTGTCTTTGAAATTGTAAAATGTGTGCATGAAGATCACTATTTGTGGCTTCTGATGGAATTTCACAAGTGACATATTTTTCAATAAACTGTAAAACAGTGGCATCACTGTCCTGACCAAATTTAGGAGCATCTTTAATCCATAAAAGCATGTGGATATGTGGTGCTCCTCTGGCTTGGTATTCTTTTCTCCAAAAGAAGTGTTGCACTTCTCCAAGGGGAGGAACAGTTTTATTACAAATAAAATGTAGCATAGCAATGAAGCGATGGTGAAAATATCTTGAAACATTAACAGGATCCAAAGAACAAAGTTCTCCAGGTGTTAGTATATCTGTTTGTTTTGTTTTTATTTGATATGCGTAGGAAATCATGTAAATCTTCCCATGCATATTCTGCACAACTTAATGTAACAAACCAAGTGGGTGGGCCAAGGTTTCTGATCATACAACGTACATCTCTATGACGTCGAAACCAGTACTCTTTAGTACCACGCATATTTGCTAATAGATTTGTAATATTTGATTGTAAAACCTCATCCTTTTGTTGCACTTTTTCTAATAATTGTGTAGCTGTCATATTTTGAAAGTGTGATCCTGATTTTGATAAGTGTGCAACTCCGTAACATAAAGTTGCTAGTTCACTTTCAAAGAGTAGGTGGAATATGTATTCCACTTTTTGTCTTAATCTGGGATCTTCACAATACACCCGTAATGAGCGGTATTCTGAAGCTGATATTTGAATAGGTCTATCATCATACCTTCCTCCTTTGCCAGTAGGAAAGAGTAGAGGAAAAACACGTGCTTCTATACTTTTTTCCCATATGCTGATTGGCGATCCTTTTGTTTGACGCATTTGGTAAGTTTCCAGTGCATCTTCTACGGTGTCATTACAGTGCAAAGGATGAATTGTATAATGGTCTAAAGTATTTGATATTGTAGCAGGATCTAGTAGCTCAAATTGACCAGCTTCTTGTGTTTCTTAAATTATTTCAGTTGTATCTTTCAAGTTTTCTTTAATATTAATTTCTTTGTAATATTCATTATTCTCTTTAAGATATTGGAAGGCTTGTCTAACTTTATATAAATCTACCAGCTGTTGCCATATTTTTTTGTCTTTTGTAGGTACTCCATTTACTAAGATAATTAAAGATTGCTGCATACTCCTAGAGTATACACATTTTCTTTTAGATCTAATGATAAATAAACTACTTTGCCACAAATGCCTTTTACCAATTCAGAAGGAGGTCATTTTGCTGTTTTTGGTTGAAGGCGTATTATTGCTTGAAATGGGTGTACTGTTTGAATTATGATGCTCTCATATAAATTAAGTTGTTGTAGGGGTTTTGGTACTGGGTATAATTCCGAATTATTTGTGATAGCACGTGAAGGAGTTTGGTTGTTGTCATGTTTTGTAGTGCAGTAACTGCAAAGTATTAAGGGCTCAGTTATTTCGTATTTGTTTTCTGCTACAAGGTAGAGAGCTAATTCAAACCATTTAGAATCTTCATTGTCTTCTATTTTGTATGATAGGTCTACAGTTTTTGTGTTACTTTTATAAAATGTTCTACGGCAACATACACATACATGGTTTGGTACTTCAGCTGATGTACTTTTAAATGTTAGTATTTCTTTTTTGTATGTGTTTAGCAAAAAGTTGCCATGTGTAGAATTGTTGCTTAATTGGTTTAAAGCTATTTCATTCTGTAAATGGCTTTCACTTCCAAAATATTTTTTCTGGATATAGTGAATTTCTTCAAGTAGGTCTTTTGCTGTACCATGTAGAAGGATGTTATTTACCTTTGCTAGTGCTAAAGCAGGACTTTTAGCATAGTGCAGTTTATAGACTAGATTTCTTATAGTTGAATGATGTGTTGATATCCTTTTGATATCATGGAAAGTGGTTTTACAAGTAGGTCCTGTAATGCAGGCCAATGAATGTCCTTGTAGTCCTGTGTACTTGTGCACTGGACAGGTATCCAAATTTTGCGTAATTTAATTTTGATTTTGTCTTTGCATTTTACATATTTATTGAGGAATTGGCGTAAAGATTTCAAACATTGTTTGAGAATGTTATACATTGACGTGCATGGCCATTTGTACACTAGACGTTCTGATTCAGTTGAATGGAGGGGTAACTCTAAGTTTTCAGGACATATTTTTGTAAGGAGTACTTCTTGTTCCATTTTGGTATTATTCACTTTTTCATAACCTCGACCACTGCTATGTATGGCAATTGTATTTGTTTGCTTTTGTTTGTACGCTTCTTCATTAAAATATGGTACGGTGCTCATAGTGTGATTCCATTCAACCACCGCAGATACTTAAGAAGTTCTTTCTATTGACATTTCGCTTATTGAGAAGTCTTTTTTGTAATTTAGTTATTAGTTTTGTTAGTGGTTTCATTTTGTTTAACAGTAAAATAAATAACTTTCTTTTCAGAAGAATTGCACTGTCCATCAACGCTTCTAAGATTCATTTCCTACGATAGGTTTTAAGCATTGAACCTGATTTCTCTCCTGTTTTTACAAGATTTTGAAGGACTTTATGACGGTACATTTTGGCTAAAATACTTTTCTTGGTATTCTTACTTTGCACTATATTAAAATTTGAAGAAGTAGTTTTATCTGTAGTGATAGCTGATTTTCTGTTAATTGTTTTTTGGTTTGTTTTACATTTTGATAGAGCAGGCAAAGTTTTTGTACTTGAAACTTCTTGTGTTTCACTAAATGACTGTATTAGCTGTTTTGTTTCAACTTTTTTTACAAATTCTGCTAGAGATGGATGCTTATGTTGGACACTTTTATTTTCATTTGCTCTACTTTTGCGTTGCTTTCTACGGACTTGACTTTTGGTAGGCATTCTTTAGGGTCTGTTGAAAAAAATAAAGAAGATATGGGTTGGGGTGTTCTGGAATGTATGTGTGCTGTGTGCATGAGTGTTTGAATAAGATGATAAAGATGTATGTAATGGTGTGTGATTGTGCATTGGGAACTACAACTAGTAGGGATAGGTATTCTTGAATTTATGTGTTACTAAACTGGGGTTCAGATGACAAAAAAAAGTAAGCTAGTGGTGTGGAAAAGTACAAATAGTAAATCTAATGTATACAATTAAAACAGTTGTTTGTTCTATAATATGAAAATTGTAGTGGTTCAGTTGGGTAATTTGTGTGTCCAAAAATAGAAATTTGTGGGCCATTCTGGCTGTAAATCGCTGTTTAAGACATGGAGATTTTTGGACAAAATGGTACACAATCTCTATTTTTAGGCACCAAAATAGCTTGTATTAATGTTATAGTATGTTTGATTAATAATACAAATATTATGGTGATATTATACTTACTTTTTTCTTAAATTAACAGGTAACTTCTTAATTCTTCTTTGTTCTTCGAATTCGGCTGCTTTTTTCAGTAGACTGGTCTTCACTGCAATTGTAAAAGCTTTAAATTGTATATAGCGCTGTTTTTAATTTAGATATTGATTTTTTTAATTGAAATCCTCAGTGCCTTCTTTAAAACCATTAAACTAATTTATTTACATAAGATACATTGCATCAGTTCAGTACATATGATATGTGCTTAATGAACAAATTGTATTGAATGACTAACTGTAGCAAAAAAAAATATCTTTACTATGTCTTGTGAAATTTATAATATACCAGTGAACACTACTATTTTTGTAAGTAAGCTGTTCTACGTAATAGCGCCTCAATGTCATGTCTAAATTAAAGTAATTAAATAAATAAATAAAAACAAAAAAATATGAAATTGTTGTATTTTTTTAAAGATTTAAACATAGATTGTGCTTGCATGCAATTTTGTTTGAATATATGTAGTCGATATATTTCATTTAAAAAATGTTAGTTTAACATGATTTGAGTGTGTGTGTATAAAGAAAGTAAATAGTATAAAGGTTTATAAGTGATAGTTGATTTTAGGATATTGAAAAAATACAGTAAATTCATTTTACAGATTACACAAGCTAAAAGTATGTTTGAAAATGTGTTCATCTACTGTACAGAAAATATGCATACCTGAAGTTTGTGTTCATGCACATGGATATGCATGGAGCTGCAAGTAGAAATCTTGGAGACTTGTACAGTATTTCTGGTAGATGGTGCTTGCCAATGATATGACACTTGTACTCAGAGAGATTCACAGTACATTTGCAGTGCTGATCTATGATGATGCAGTTAGATCTAGAGGTCTTGAATGTGATTGGTGCATGGTCATGTGATTTTTTAGCTACATCCAATGAGGGAATGGCAGAGAGAGTGAAGTGGAAATGGTAGAAGGGCTGTTCATATTACAATATGTCCGCGGACATGGCGGTAGTTCGCGGACATCGGGAGTTACATCCGGGGATTTTTGGGTTCAGAAGTCATGCAAATGAGAATAAGCACTGAAAGGGATTGGTCAGGAAAGTTTAGTGGGTGTGTTGTGCCAGGAGAGAGTTTTTCAGATACTCTTTTTGCTGAGAGAACAAAAAATAGCTAGGGCTGTGTGTTTCAGAAAACAGATTGTTTGGATTTTGGGAGATTCGTGGATACATTGGTTGAAGGTGCATGCAGAAAGCTGTGGAGTAGCTGTAGATCTTGGATTGCCACATGTGGAAGTACACTGGCATGGAGTACGTGGAATGAAGTGGTTGGACTTGCTACCTCTCTGTGCTACTTTGGAGACAGAGCAACATCCAGACATAATTGTAATTCATTGTAGAGGGAACAGTTTAAGACATGTGACTGGAATTTGTTTGCAATTTGCTATGAAAAAAGGACTTGGGAAGGTTATGGACATGTTTCCTAATTCTCAAGTGATATTTTCACGGATTGCGCAGAGACAAATGTGGCTTCGTTCTTCTTCATTTGGTCCACAAATGGAAAAAGCAAGGCGCAATGTTAATAAGGCTGTTTGTGCCTTTCTAAGAGATTTTGGCATGTCCTCTTTTCACAATGAAAATATCATGTTTCGTAGTACATACATTTTTCGCAGAGATGGAGTCCATCTTACTTATGCTGGCAATCAGATTTTTCTGAGAAATGTACAAAATGCATTGCAACCTTTTTTGGAATTACAACAACCATTTTGAAGTAGGTGTTAAGCATTTATAATTTTTGACTTACAAACACCTCCTAAAGGCTCTTTTCAGAGCCACCACTTCTTCCCACAGAAAATTGCAATGTTTGTGATGAGGTAGCAACCCAATTTTTTAAATATTCGCGAACTGTCCGCGGACTTCTAAAAAATACAAAGGGCCCTGCTTCATTGATTTTGTCTTCTATTTTTTAACTGTGAAAGGTGGCTCTGAAAAGAGCCTTATTTATTTTTTGATTTTTGATATTTTGTATTTTTTTTGGTTTTTTATACACGACACACTAGGAGAGGAGGGGAAAGGAAGGTAAAGGGGGGGGACACCAACCACAGGGATAAGAAAGGGCGAGCTGAGAGAGGGAGATGTAGAGTGGGTTTTATTTGGGTAGTGAGCAGATCTTCTCGTGCTCTGAGACGATAGTCTCAAAAGCACTACGAAGTCGCTCCCCCCTGCAGAGTACTGTGTCATAGTACATACATACAACTGTGACCCTCGAAAGGTAAGGGTCATCAGCATTCTGTATGGCCTGTGAGGCAGCTTGGGGAAGATGCTGTCCCACAGAGGTGGTCCTTGTGGTGACAGGATCAGAAACAGAGGATGAAGTAGAAGAAATCAACCTGCTACGTTCTTCGCAAGGTACAACCCTCCGAATAGCCCCAGAGTGAAATGACCTCAGGTGTCGCTTCATAGTAGTGGTCCCAAAGCTGTACTTACCGTGCTTCCCACGACTGAGTATCATTTTGCACTCATTGCAGGTAACACGGTTCGCACAAGCCTTAGGAACATTACCATGAATGGTAAATAACCGGCACACCCAAGACTCACGCCTAGTGCGGGCAGTAGGGTTTTCCTCTACCTCATTCTCATCATCCTCTTCTTCCTCCTCCGCATCCTCACTCCTGTTCCCCTCTTCAGTCCCTTGAGGAGGTGGTGGTGGTGGAGGGGTTGGGGTTGGTGCTGAAGCAGGTGCAGCACCAGGTGGCAGTTCTGCAGCCAGGGAGGCCATCTCAATGGTGTAATCAGCAAGTTGCTGGAGAAATAGCTGTGCTCTGAAGAATAGCCAAAAACACAATGAGAATAAGCTCTAGGGCGTGGTCTTTTATAGGGGTGCTTGTGCACGGTTCGCGGACATGCGCGCTGTCCACGGACAGATCGAACACAAAAAAAAGTTTGAAAAGTTTCAAAAGGTATGTAGAAACTCAGGATTACTATGTGGGACTTGTGCCATGGTGAGATTTTATTGAAAAATATTATGGATTAATTGAAAATGTACTTTTAATTTGTTCGGGGACCCGAACAGTGTCCTCATTCAGAACACGCGATCAGCGTGGGCACGGTCATATGATCCGTTCGCGAACAAGTCCGCGAAGGAAGCGCATGTCCGCAGGACACCAAATGCACAGAGATTGGCTAGCGCATGCGTGTTGAGGTTCTACGGACACTGTTCGGGTCCTGAACTAATTAAAATTGTGTCACACGTGAAACAAACATTTCAGGACACTGCGTGTGTTCTTAGAACAGTTTAAATTTGCTAGCGAACAGTAAGGACAGATATACTGTTCTTCAGGACACGTTCAATTTCGTTTATGTACGAACATTTCAGGACACCAATTGTGTTCTTAGAACATTTTCAAGTTGCTAGCGAACAGTACGGACAGGTATAGTGTTCTTTAAGACACCTCCATTTTCGCTTAATTACGAACAATTCAGGACACCGCGTCTGTTCTTAGAACAGTTTGAATTTTCTAGCGAACACTACGGACAGGTATAGTGTTCTTCAGGACACTTTAATTTTTTTTTTTTACGAACATTTCAGGACACCGCGTGTGTTCTTAGAATAGTTTCATCTTGCTAGCAAACAGTACGAACAGGTATAGTGTTCTTCAGGACACCTCCATTTTCATTTATTTACGAACATTTCAGGACACCGCGTGTGTTCTTAGAACAGTTTCAACTTGGTAGCGCACAGTACGGACAGGTATAGTGTTCTTCAGGACACCTCCATTTTCGTTTATTTACGAACATTTTAGAACACCTGCACTGTCCGCGGACACCTAAATTGTTTTAAAAAAAAAAAATGAAACTATTTACAACACAATATAAAAATTAAACTTTATTTAACATATATTAATAATTTATGACAGAGAAGGTGAGGCAGAAACAGAAACAAAAACAGGAGAATTAGGGGTTTCATCATGATTGTTATTAGGTGAAGAAGGGATGGAAGTCTCATCAAAACGTTTTGGGTTATGGAGAGGGTTTGGGGATAATTGACTGGGATATGGTGAGGGGGGACAAGTACATGTGGGGCAATGGTATGACATGTTTGTTTTAAAATGATCTTCAACAAAGGTTTTCAAATTATTAAAATTGGTCAACCAATAAATCAATTTTTTCTTTTATGCTGTCAAGCGTGTTTTCCATAACAGCTTCTTAAGAGGTAGTTTCTATTTTGTTATGCTCTGTACAAAAAATATATATATATGTTAAATGTATACAAAATAATAATAATTAAATGGTTTATATTATAAAGTGTTTAACATTAGTTTCACTATCTTGTGACATTTCTTTATGTGGGAAATGTTCCTCTAGCCATTCCAGAGTACTAGACATTTCTGTGAGAGAAAAAAAAAAGATAATATATTTTTTTTTATCTAATACAGAAAGTTTATAAATATATGAATAAAATTAAGTACACTTACTATTTCAGGTAGGATATGTCCTATGTACTCAGTGGGTCTGCTCTTGTTCTCAGTTCTGTTGTGTTTGTGAGGTAATTATGTTGGAAGCCAATTTATTTTCTTGTAGTATATTCCATTTTAGAACATAGTGCATTTAAATGAATGGTTAGTGTGTTGTATATATGGGTTACATTTCTTATGTATTAGTACATATAATGTGTTTGTGTGCTTTTTTTTGAATTTCTTAAATGTTCCTATGTTATGATATAACAATCAAACATACCCCCCCAGAGTTTTTTAGGTAGTAGTACTGTTCTCGGACATGTCCGCGAAAATTAAATGAAATCGCGGACATCAAGTACAGTAGAAGAGATTCAGTCAGTTCCATATGATATGTATATAAAGTGAAAGTCATTATTGTGAAGTTGCACTACTAAAAACCTACGAAATTCAATGAAAAAACTTTGTTAAAGGGACGTTATGGTTAAGTTGCGCTACTATAAACCTATGAAATTCAGTGAAAAAACTTTGTTAAAGGGACGTTATGGTTAAGTTGTGCTACTAAAAACATGAAATTCAGTGAAAATACTTTGTTAAAGGGACATTATGGTTAAGTTGCGCTACTAAAAACCTATGAAATTCAGTGAAAAAACTTTGTTAAAGGGACGTTATGGTTAAGTTGCGCTATTAAAAACCTATGAAATTCAGTGAAAAAACTTTGTCAAAGGGACGTTATGGTTCCAAGTAAAACCAAAAAACCCTTGAAATTCGCCAGTTATGGTAAGCTAAGCAACCATAACTCGCGCCACCACCATGCACTGCTAAGACTAACACCCAGGACATCAAAGATGACATCACAAATGTCATTGATGACATCACTTATGACATCACATGTGTATGTACTTTTCATGAATATGTGTACAAGGGATTCTTATTATAATGTTGCGAAAAAAGTGTCAAGGATCATTGCAATAAATATCATACCCTAATTAGTGCATTGAACGATGCATTGATATAAATAGCTTTCTATTATGGGGTTCTATCTAGTATACTAAGCTACTCATGCAGAAAAATAGCATTGTGTGCAGCGTACAAGATGAAGGTATAATATTCGTAATGTTAATATGTTGAATAATGAAATGATAATTGTTTTCTTAATAGATTTTTGTGTACTGTGAAATATGTAATAAGTAGCTAATAAAACCCACTTATTACATAATTGCTTTACTATAGACAAAACACAAAGAGACAAGAACACATACCAATATGGGTATACACAGGGAAAGTGAAGTTAGCAAAAAAGCACAAGTAGTAGCAGAAACAATTCATTACCTAACTGATTATTTTTTTGCAAACAAATGATTGCTGTTTCAAAGCTGCTATTTACCCTATGTATTTGTATCACTTGATGTGATTGGACCCTAAGGAAAGTAGTGTGAGTACAATGTATACAAATATGACCATATACAGGCAAAGTACAGCCATAAAAAAACAACAGAACTATCAGAAAGTGCTGATAAGTCTATTGATTAACTTTTTTGCACAAAAAGGATTGCTGTCTTTCAAGTTTGTGTCTTCCCCTATATATACATATATGTATATGTTTCATATGATGTGACTGGACTCTAAGGGAATTACTGTAAGAACCTACTTGAAGGATACGTCTACAAATAAAATAACATTTTTAGTTTCTGACTGTTACTGAAGAAAACCATGTGGCCTAGATATGTCAGCAAAAGAAAGAAGAGTGAGCCAGACATGTGATGTCATCAGTGATGTCATCAATGACATTTGTGATGTCATCTTTGATGTCCTGGGTGTTAGTCTTAGCAGTGCACGGTGGTGGCGTGAGTTATGGTTGCTTAGCTTACCATAACTGGTGAATTTCAAGGGTTTTTCGGTTTTACTTGGAAAATAACGTCCCTTTGACACAGTTTTTCCACTGAATTTCATAGGTTTTTAGTAGCGCAACTTAACCATAACGTCCCTTTAACAAAGTTTTTTCACCGATAATGTATATATATATATATATATTCACTACAAAAAAAACTTTGTTGAGTGATATTTGTGATCTCATCTTTGATGTCCTGGGTGTTAGTCTTAGCAATGCACGTAGATGACATGAGTTATGGTTGCTTAGCTTACTATAATGGGGGAATGTGCAGTGGTGTTTGGTTGCACTGTGAAGTATAACATTCCTTTAGTGACATTTTTTTACTGAATGTACATATATATGTATGGCAGGGAAGGAAAAGAAAGGGGCTAAACAAGTGATGTCGTCATTGATGTCGTCATTGACATTTGAGATGACATCTTTCATGGTCTGGGTGTTAGTGTTAGCAGTGCACAGGGGCGGTGGCAGGGTTGGGGGCTTAGGTTACCATAACTGTCGAATTTCAGGGGTTTTTCAGTTTTAATTTGAACCATAAAGGGGAGGTTGAAATTATTTTTTTAGTGAACTGCACATGTTTTTGGTAGGGCAACTTAACCATAACATCCCCTCAACAAAGTTTTTTTTGTAGTGAATTTTACAGGTTTTTGGGAGGCCAACTTAACCATAACGTCCCCTTAACAAAGTTTTTTTTGTGGTGAATTGTACAGGTTTTTGGAAGGGGAACTTAATTATGACAGTGTGTCAATGAAGGTGTTGTGTGGAATATACACTGTGATAATGTGATTTTGGGAGATATGTAGTATAATCTACGTACTTGATATACATTTAACATAGACCATAGAGAACCCCCTCCCTATTGATAATAGAAAGGGACGGACTGAGCACCTGTTTGCGGACGGGCGGAGAGGATCAACATTACCCAAAGAGGCGGGGGGTATCTGAAAATGTACTATTGTCTTACGCAAAAAGTGTACAACGTAGAAGAAGGACATAAACATGTTATAAGTAGTAATAAGTAATTATGGAAACCTAAAGATGTGAAAAGAAAAGGACACATTTAATAAGCATGTAGAATGAAATGAATGGTACCATAAAAAAAAAGGGATGCCTCCATCGTAATCACTTCACAGAAACTCGCCAGCCTGGAACGACAGAGGACGGACGCAGTAGGAAGAAGGGAGATTACATCAAAAGAATGAGTGGATGTCATTTTTCTGTATGTGTGTGGGGTTTTTTTTGGTATGTGGTGCAGAAATAATAATTTCTTTCTGTTGTTTTGACTCAGAAATGGCTAGTACTTTGCAGTAGCTGGAGGAGTATTTTCCGCATGGGAAATGTCTGAAGACAGCGACAATAATGGTACACAGTGCTCTGCATATGCAAAATAGTGACCAGTATTGTAGAGGCATTCAACTTATGTATTTTCTTTTTTGAGCAGACCAGGAAAGAAAAGAAGAAAGGGCAACAAACGAGACAAAAGAAGACAGGATAAAAAGGATAGAGCAGAAAATGGACACATTGAACGACAATTTTCAAAGTTTACGGGAGTTTGTGGAGGACTGTGTGAGATGAAAAGTTTGTTATCATTGCCCCACCTGCACCTGCCCTGCTTCTTCATTCCCTACTGAACCATCCCCAAACCTTGAAGAAGAAAATAGACGTTTTGACGAAATAGCCATCCCTTCTTCCCCTCACAAATCTTCTCCTCATAACCAGCCCGTGTTGAATCCTAATTCCCCCATATTTGTTTCAGTGTCCACTTCCCCCGCTATTTCTTCAGATTGATGTGTGTGTGTTTGAAATGTTTTTGTACAGTAGTTGTAGAGAAAGAGGTTGTGTGTACAATTTCTTTTTAAAAAGACGTAAAATGTTTGCGAACAGTGCGCCTGTTCGACCTATCCTCAAGGAATGGAATGTGGGTGCTGTCTAATGTCAAGTAAGACGGATGTGATGTGTGACTGCACCATCTCTTGAAAATGTGCGTACATAAACAGAAAGGGGTGTCCAAAGGATATACTACCTCGCTGTACCGCTTGGAAACGAGATAATACATGTTCGTAGAACACACCACATGTCCGGAATGGGTGTAAATGAGGAAAATGGGAGTGTGTGAAGGACAGTATAGCGGTCCGTATCGGGCGCAGCCAAAATGGTGCCGTCCGTAGAACAGGCGCGGTGGGCGGAAAGTTCGTAGGCAAACAAAATGGAGTTGTCCTAAGGACACTGGAACTGTCCGTACAGTGAACATAGCATGCGTGCACATGCACAGTAGAAACGTAAGTATTGCGAACATCGCGTCTGTTCCTAACTGTCTGTCTCACTTGTGTCGCACTTTGAAGTAGTTTGAGAACCCGAACACTGTCCGTAGGACACTTGTGCGCATGCGCACGTTTGATTCTTTGCATTTGCTGTGCAGGGGACTTTCATTACTGGGGCAGATGTGTTGAGGACGTCATCATGTGACCGCACCTACGCTGAGTGTGGGGACTAATTTGAGCACTTGGTGTGCTTCCGCAACAATACAAATGAACTTGTAGACACAAGGCAAAGTATTGTAGAGTGTAAAAATGTAATTTAACACATCCCAGACAATAGGGCACCTCAGGACTTGCTGTGTAAAATGTGTGTACCGCTTTGTAGGGATGAAGACGGTCACGAGACACACCCCTGCACCCCTACAAAAGGCCACACCCCCGAGTGCATCTTTATTGTCCTTCTAGCTATAGCAGACTGAGCTGTGCTGCCTTTACAGCTGTAGTGACCAAAAGGAAACTAATCGGTATGGCTTCCATGGCTGCTGTTGGGTCATTAGCCTCTGCACCACCCCCCAACCCGCCACCACCACCACCATCTCACCAAGGGCCTGCAGAGAGATATATGGGTGAGGATGTAGAGATCGAGGAAGAAGAGGAGGAAGAGAATGAAGTGGAGGAACTCCGCACTAGGAGCACTAAGCGGGAGTCGTGGGTCTGGCGGTTGTTTTCCATTCATGGGAAAGTACCAAAAGCATGTGCGAACCTGGTCAAGTGTAACCAGTGCGAGGTCGTGTTGAGTCACGGGAGATTTGGAGCGTACAGTTTTGGTACGACAACCATGAAGCGACACCTCACTTTGTTCCACACTGCGGACATTCGCAAGGTGGTGCCATATGAAGAGCGTAGTTGTTTGAGTTCCTCCACAGCATCCTCGGTATCCGATCCTCCCACCACAAGAGACACGCCTGTGGGGGAGCGCCTCCCTCCAGCTGTCTCACAAGCCATTCACAATGCTGTTGACCCTTACCTTTCAAAGGTGACAGTAGTGTGAAAGTATTGTGACGCAGTATGCTGCAGTGGGGAGAGTTTTACGAAGTGCTTTTGAGGCTGCAGTCACCGAGCACCAGAAGATCTGCTCCTTACCTAAATAAAGCTCACCCTAAATCTTTCTCTGTTCAGTTGCCCTTTTTTATCCCCGTGGCTGGTGTCCCTTCCTTACCCTCCTTTGGCCTCTTCTGCTAGTGTGCCGTGTGCTGTTAAGCAATGAACGTAAAAACAACAAAAATTACAGAAAAACGCTCTTTTCAGAGCCGCCTTTCTCAGTATGACAATAGAACTATGAAGTGACGGCCGTACACCCCTGCAGAGTTCTGAAAAAGTTTGCGGACAGTCGTAGAGGAAAAAAGGGAAGGGTGCAAGCGGAGCAAATGCAATAAAGTGTACGTTGGGAGTAAGTGGCGACTCTGAAAAGGTGGTGTGTTGTGTGGGTCAAAAGCAGTGCTTTGGGGAAAACGGATTGTCAGATAGGTTAGTGTGATTGCAAAAGGGGCTGCAATGCATTTTGTACATTGCGAAGAAAAATCTGATTGCCAGCATATGTGAGGTGGACTCTATCTCTGCGGAAAATGAAAGTGCTGCAAAACAAAAATGTTTTCATTGTGGAAAGAGGACATGCCAACATCTCTTAAAAATGCACACACAGCCTTATTCACATTACGTCTCGCTTTCTCCATTTGTGGACCAAACACAGAAGAACGCAGCCATATTTGTCTTTGGGCAATACGGGAAAAAAGTATTTGACAATTTGGAAACATGTCCATGAGCTTCGCGAGTCCTTCCTTCATTGCAAATTGCAAAGAAATTCCAGATACATGGCCTAAACTGTTTCCTCCACAATGAATGATTATTATATCTGGAGGACGCTCTGTCAGTAAAATAACACAAAGAGGTACCAAGTCCAGCCATCTCATCCATGCACGCCATGCCAGTGCACTTCTGCATGAGGAAATCCGAGATTTGTATATAAACTGCAGCTTTCTGCATGCACCTTCAACTAATGTATCCATGAGTCTCCCAAAATCTAGATAATCTGTTTTCGAGCATGGAAAGCCATGGCTGTGTGGTCTCCTGTGAGGGAGAAGACGGTCTTACTAAACTACGTTGGTCAGAACACACCTACTGAACTTTATGGACCAATCCCTAGCTCCGCTCATTCTCATTTACATACGGCTCCACCCTTGAATGCCCGGTGGTGATATGTGCTGGCTGCTAACTACCGCCATGCTCACGGACATGTACAGGATCAGAGCGTGATGACGGTACATTAAAGTAGTATTCCCCTTTTTCCCCTTTAAGGTAGGCTCTGAAAAGAGCTGTTTTTTTATTTTTGGCCAGATACCATACAGACATCTGGTATTTTATGTATTTTTTTGTATTTTTTGGCCTTGCTTTACTCTTGCAAACATTATAGAACCTTCTCTAAAGCAAGCCTTACGTTCCAAAAGAACATCACATTTCCCAAAGAAGATAGCGCAACACCATCTCCTTCAAAGTAATGCGTATTGCTTGGAGCAATGTTATCGTGGCTACAAAAAAACCATACCATCTCGTAGCATGAATGCACGCATGTCGCGATTGATGATACACCTCCCAATGCTTTGATCTGGACAGAAAACAGAAGTTTTGTTCCATTGTACTCTCGGGAGTACAGCAGAAAGAATTACTTTTGTTGTTGGGAAGATGGTTATGAGTGCTTTAACCAACTGTGCCAAATCTACCAACAAAGTATGTGAAGTCACGTATCCCAAATGGCAAGCACCGTAGTGCAAAATGACCACATGAGGAGTGGTCATTCTACGCATGTCTCTACAAACTTGCAGAATTGCTGCAGCATTGGCATCAGTGTCAGCGCTCCACCCCACCTCCACTCCTCGCACATCGAAATGGTGTGCCACATGCCTACTCTTGGCATAGTGTTGTAAGCCTTGCACAAAAATGTTTTCAAGCATCAAAACCCTGACCCTCTCCACCTCTGCCATCTTCAGTGTGCGCACCGTCTTTCGACACAAAAAAGTAATGTGACCATCTGATTGGCTGATGCCTACAGTCACCTTTCCATGCAGGATTTGCTTTAGAAACCCATATGTGACACGCCCTACCAGCGGACAAGCGTTACCTGCGTGCGGCATGTCACTCTTACCCAGTCCTTCCACCCTTTCTACAGAGGCACCAAAGCGAGTCCCTCATTGGACACAACTAAGCGGTCGCACAATCATCCACCAATCACATAGAACATCGCTAATTTTAACTCTGTCATCAACATTGCGCACTTCAAAATTACTGTCGATGATTCTGAATGGAAGTCGCATACCATTGCAAAGCACCTACTCCACAAGCTTCTGTGCAAGGATTGCGAATTTCTACGTACAGCTCCATGCATGTCCACATGCATCAGTATAGAGTACAGGTATGTATATTTTAATCAGAGAACATGTGGAAGCCTTATTATTTAATTTAGACAAAATAATGCCTCTAAATGTCCATATGGAATGCATAACAACACTCCCCCTTTAAAAAGCAAAATTGCCGATTTGTCATTCACAAATCGCACGACTGCTTACTGTCTTCCGCATAACCTGTACATACGTTGCAAGCATCCCTATTTAGGGCAGACCTCAATTTTGTATGTGAAAATGTCAGTGTTGTGTACTCTGTACGGACGGCCTACAGTAATGCTACTTGCAATGTGATTGTATGAGAATAGTAAGCGCTCCCGATTGTAGTGGTGACATTTCCTTTTGATGGTCTCCCGATTTTTCGACATCGTGCTTTTCATTAACAAGTAGGAAATGTTTCCCCATCTAGTACTATGCCCTATTGCTTACAATCCTCTCTCCTATGCATAGTACACTTTGTAAACAACAAGGCATTTCCATACCCTTAAAGGTTTTAGTTATTTTGAAGGACTTTCAAGTACCATATTGCAAGTACTATGCAAAGACTGCACAGAGTGAAGTCAAATGTGCACGTGCATTGGGTTGAAATATGAAAGTTCAATGCTCTGACGAAAGAAGCACAAACAATGTCTGCAGTATCATCACTGCTGCAAACACACAAAGTAATTGATTTTGTTTTTTTAATTCGCAGTGAAGACTACTCTCCTGAGAATCAACAGCATCTACACTGCAGACGACATATCCGACGAAACCTGGCCATCTTGCACAAAAAAGTAAGTACAGTACAACCTTTATATTGTAACTACTCCTTAAAGAGGCTGCGTGGGTTATTTGTTTATTTTGGGCACCAAAGCAATCATTGATTTGTAAACCATTCTACCTACAAATATCCATTTATTGACCAGAGATTAACAGGCAGAATGGCTGACAAATCCCTGTGTGTTTGGTACTCAAATAACATAGGTAATCCCTAGAAGGTTAGATTGCAAAAAGAAGTTGCTGTAGCAAGTTTTTAGCATTTCGGTTATTAATAATGGTTCTCGTCACAATTAGGACACTTTGTACTCTCATCTGAAGCACATTGTAGTAGTATACAAACAGTAAAGTAGTCTTACCAAATCATTGTTAGAGTTCACTGTATGTTGACACACCATGACAAAGAGCTTCCCCATCAGACTTATGCACACATGCACACTGCACACATACATTGGACAACAGACCAAAGTATATATTTTTTCTCAACAGACACCAAAGAATGCCTACCAAAAAGCAACTCTGTAGAAAGGAATGCAGAATTAGAGCAAATAAAAATAAAATTGCCCAATGTAAGCATACACCTGTTGTAGAGTTTGTAGAGAATCTTGGTACAAACCAGCTAATGCAGTTGGGTAACAAAATAAAGGAAGTCTCAACTACCGAAACTGTACCTCCTCCATCAAAAAGTGTCACAAAACACAGAAATGTTGTAAAAAAAACAGCTGCCAGTACAGCTAACGATGTTCCTAATAATCCTGATAGTGGAAGAAGAACCCATAGTAAAAAAGTATTTTAGCAAAAATGTTTCGTCACAGAGTCCTTCAGAATCTACTAAGAAGAGGACCAAAATCATCCTCACCCCTTAAAATGTACCGTAGAAAGTTAATTCTACAAGCACTCGTGGACAGTGCAATCCTTCTCAAAAGGAAGTTGTTCATATTAGTGTTAAATAGGATGAAAGCACTAACAAAAGTAAGTACCAAACTACAAAAGAAACTCAGTAATAAACGGAATGTGAACAAAAATAATTTCTTGCATGTTTGTGGTGGTGAATGGAGTTACACAACAACCACGGAGTCAGATTTTAATGAAGAAGCATACAAACAAAATCAAACAAACACAATTGCCATCCATAGCAGTGAACAAGGGTATGAGAAAATCAATACTACCATCATGGAGCAAGAAACACTGCTTACAAAACTATCTCCTGAAAACTCAGAATTACCTCTCGATTCAGCAGAACCACACCGTCCAGTATACGGCCGTGCACATCAATGTGTGCCATTCCAAACAAAGCTTTCAAATCTTTACGTCAGTTCCTCAATCAATATGTAAAAGGTAAAGACAAAATTAAAATGAAAGTGCTGCAAAATATGGATATTTGTGCAGTGCGGAAAGACACAGGACTAAAAGGACATTGATTAGCCTGCATTTCTGGGCCTATTTGCAAAAGTATGTTCCATGATATCAAAAGAATATCAGTACATCATTCCAATGTACGAAATTTAGTGTATAAAATATATTATGCAAAAAGTCCAGCTTCAGAATTAGGCAATTTAAATACCACTCTTCTACATGGTACACCCAAATACTTACAAGAAGAAATGGACCGTATTCAGGAAAGGTATTTTGGAAGCGAGAGCCACGTACAAAATGCAACAGTTTTAGAACATAGTAGCAACAATTCTGCACATAGCAACCTTCTATTACACACATAGAGAAAAGAAATAGTAAAATTTAAAAGGTTATCGGCTGAAGTACCAAACCATGTGTGTGTGTGTTGCCCCAGAATGTTTTACAAAAGGAACACAAGAAATGTGGACATACCATACAAAATAGAAAACAATGAAGACTCTAAATGGTTTGAATTAGCTTTGTACCTTTTAGCTGCAAACAAATATGAAATAACTGAACGCCTAATATGTTGCAGTTACTGTACTGCAAAAGTAGACAACAACCACACTCCTTCACGTGCTATTACAAATAATTTGGAATTGTTTCCATTACCAAAAATCCTGCAACAGCTCAATTTGTATGAGAGCATAATAATTCAAACAGTTCACCATTTCAAGCAATTATACCCCTTCGTCCAAAAACAGCAGAATTACCTTCCTCTGAATTGGTGAAAGGCATTCGTGGCAAAGTAGTTTACTTGCCATTAGATCTAACGGAAAATGAACACACTCTAGGAGTGAAACGTTCAATAGAGCATTCTTTAATAGTCTTGGTAAATGGAGTACCAACAAAGGACAAAAATAATTGGCAACAATTAGTGGACTTAAACAAAGTTAGACAAGCATTGCAATATCTAAAAGACAATAATGAGTACTACAAGGAAATAAATATTGATGAAAGCTTGAGGGAAACAACTGAAATAATTCAAGAGCCATCAGAAACTAGACAATTCGAACTTCTGGATCCAGCTACAGTATCCACTCTTTTGGACCATTACACAATTCATCCATTGTATTCCAATGAAAGCATAGATGATGCACTAGAAACTTAACAAATGCGACAAACCAAAGGGTCACCAATGAGTATTTGGGAAAAAAGTATAGAAGCACGTGCTTTTCCACTGCTATTTCCTACTGGCATAGATGGAAGATACGATGATAGACCCACTCAGATTGGGGCATCAGAATACAGCTCATTACGAACGTATTCGCAAGATCCCAGATTTAGACAAAATGTGGAATACATATTCCACCTACTCTATGAAAGTGAATTAGCAACACTATGTTATGGAGTTGCATACATTCTTAAATCTGGAACGCACTTTCAAAATATGTCAGCTACGCAGTTAATACAAAAGGTACATGAAAAAGATGAGGTTTTACAATCAAGTATAACAAATTTGTTTGCAAACATGCGTGGTACAAAGGAATACTGGTTCAGACAGCACGGAGACATGCGTTGCATGATCAGAAACCTTGGACCACCAGCTTGGTTTGTTACGCTAAGTTGTGCAGAATATGCATGGGAAGATTTACTTGAGTTCCTACGCATAGCAAACGGCAACAAAAACAACATAGATATATTAACACCTGGAGAACTTTGCTCTCTAGATCCTGTTAATGTCTCAGGATATTTCCATCATCGTTTCATTGCAATGCTACACTTTATTTGCAATAAAACTGTTCCTCCCCTTGGAGAAGTGCAACACTTCTTTTGGAGAAAAGCATATCAAGCGAGAGGAGCACCACATATTCACATGCTGTTATGGATCAAAGGTGCACTGAAATTTGGGCACGATAGTGATAGCACTGTTTTGCAGTTTATCCAAAAATATGTCACATGTGAAATCCCTTCACAACAGACACATAGTGAGCTGCATGGGCAGATTTTACAATTTCAAAGACACAAATGTGGCAAATATTGTCGCAGCAAATACAAAAACAAATATAAATACTACACCAAATGCTGCTTTGGTTTCCCTAGACCAGTTACAGAAACAGGTGAAGTAAACAACTTCATGTCTTCAGTTCGACATAGTGTTAAATGTAAATCGCCTAAAAACACGTATTACATAAAAAGAACGGAAGAATCAAAATATATCAATGATTACAATGCAATCATTGCCCTTTTATGGAATGCAAACATAGTTGTGCAGTACATTGCAGACAATTCAACTGCTGTTGCACGATATGTTACAGCCTACTTAACAAAAGCAGAAAAAACAGAGCTCCAAGACCTCTGGGATGACCTAGCATCAGACAAAACATTATCACAGAAATTGTACAGCCTAGGCATAAAAATGCCCTCTCATAGAGAATGTGGGGCCTATGAAGCAGTAGATTGTTTAACCGGCACTGCTTTGTATGGAAAATCAGACAACATAGTATGGCTCAGTCATGGTCCTGCAAAATCTAGAAAAAGAGTGCTAAAATCATATGAGGACATAGAAACAATTGCCAGAAATGATCCCAACAGTAAAGACATTCTAAAAAACAATTTACAGGACACATACTATCCGAACAGGAGTACCACTCTGTAAAGCATGTGTCTATACCACATAGCGCAAAACTTTGCATACAAAAATAATGTAAAACCTGATGAAAGCAAACGTAGATATAGAGTGAGCGATTATGAAGGGAGCTTAGTGAAACTTAACAAACTAAGTTTAATTAATCATGTGGAATTGTCATTAAAAACTCCTCAACAGAAAGAACTATATTACATGTCTCTGTTACAACTTTTCAGACCATGGGGAAAAGAGGAAGACATACTAGATAATCATGAGTGCTATGAAGATACTTTCAAAGCAAATGAAAGCACTATCGCTGATGTGAACTTTACACAGTACAAAACAATGTTACACAATGAGCAGCAACAGGAAGAAGAACTTCAGGCCCAACTAGATAAAGACTCTTCCGACAGTAGTCAACCTTCTGTAACAGGAAGTCAAGAAGCATTAGGACAACCACTAATAGCAAATGAGGCTGAAGTAGCTATGGCAGAAGTAGAAAACACCATGTATCAGTATCAAGTAGATACAGAAGACTTAACTGTACAACAAGCAAAACTTAACAACGATCAGCGCACCATTTTTGAAGACGTAACAAAACAAATTGTACATGGTGTGCAACACGAAAATAAAGAATGTACCTGCCAAAATTACAAACCTATACTGCTGTATGTCAGTGGTGAAGCTGGATCAGGGAAAACATTCTTAATCAAAATCATCAGCCAGTTCCTTCAACAATTGACAAACAACAAACTGTCAGCTGTTGTAACGGCCCCCACAGCTTTAGCTGCCTACAACATAGGCGGTGTGACTTTACACCGATTACTACTGCTTCCAGTAGAGCATCAAAATAAATTAGACTACTACAAACTTTCTGCAGAAGCTGCAATGGAATTACATAGAGTATTGAAACAAATGAAAATGCTACTAATAGATGAAGTAAGCATGGTCTCCAACCTAATGTTGGCTTTGATTCATCTCAGATTGCAAGAAGTACTTAAAAATAATAACGAAGAAATCTTTGCAGGGAAACAGATTGTTTTCAGAGATCTTCTACAATTGACACCAGTGAAAGGTGACCCGATTTTTAAAACCTTAGGCCACAAACTCTGCCGGAAAACTGTTGGTAGCATAGGTAATGTTAACCTTTGACAACATTTCCAATACAGAGAATTAACTGAGAACATGCAGCAATCTGTAGATCTCACTTATGCCAACATCTTAAAAAGTATTACAGTTGGTGTATTATCGCAAGAAGCACAAGTTGTATTGAAAAACCGGCATATACATGCACTTTATGGTGATAATGCATGTGCAACTAATGTTCTGGAACAAATAGCGCACAGAAATGTAAATTGTATGGCCTTAATGCCAACTCTTGAAAGCGGTTTCAAATTCAATGAAACAATGTTAAAGAAATAAATGCAAGCAATAATAGAAATTAGTGCCACAGACAAACTAGACGTACATGGTATGACAGTACCCATGTGTGAGCAAGCCACAACAAGACTAAATAGTTTAGAAAATTCAATCTCCAACACAGCTGGGTTGGAAAGAATATTGAAATTATCCTTAAATTGTAGAGTAATGCTTAAACGTAACCTTGACATAGAGCAAGGGCTAGTTAATGGAGCACTGGGCACAGTTGTTGGCTTTCAATCATACCCACGTGATTGCAACATTCAGTTTGTAAATATTCACTTTGATGAAGTTTCAGAAGTGAAAAGGATAGGGCACTCAATTGCTTGATTCCTTCTCTTCAAAGACATGTATGTATGTACGTAGAGAGCAATTTTCTCTAACTCTTGCCTATGCAGTTACCATTCATAAATCCCAAGGTCTTACCCTAGAGAAAGCATTGATAGGTATAGGAAACACAGTGTTTAAGGAAGGCATGAGCTATGTAGCATTATCACGCTTACGTACACTTGACGGTCTATTGCTAATAAACTTTGATTCAAGTAAAGTCAAAGCTGATATCCCTTGCATTCTAGAATACAACAGATTGTGTTCACTGTACAGCCCTCATCTGAAACAATACCCTGTTCCAGATAAAGAGAAACGTGGTAAAAGAAAATTAAATGAAACAGAAATGCAACAGAATGCAACAGCGAATTCCGCAAAGAAAAGAAAAGAAGCTAAAGTTTCATCAATTGCCGCAAACATAGAAGAACCTATTAGGGAATGTAAACCAGGGACGTCGGCAAAGAAGCAACAGAAAAACCGAAAAATGCACTCAGATACAGAACTTGCTGGCCCATTCAAATTTGCAAATGAAAGTGGGGTAAGTTGCTATGCAAATGTAGCAATGAATATTCTATTTCAATTGCCACCAATTGTTAACAATATTTATCTGAACAGTACAGACCAATTGTGTTTGCAAATGTTAGTGCTGCATAGAAATGCAACAAGCAATCCTGACAACACATACAGTGTTCATGGAGTAAGGCAACAATTGGACGACTGTGCTGGAATGGTGAGATTCACTATGAACTCACAAGAAGATCCACAAGAATGTCTAATGTACATACTATTAGTATTGGAAAACAAAAGCATACCTGTAAATGAAATCTTCCAAATTTCGTACATGTGGCAAAATACATGCACTCTCTGTAGCAAAGTGATACAGGAAGAAATCCCAAATGAGCGATTTGTGTATGTTTCCATACCAAATAGTGAGAGCATTCTATTTCAGCACCTTGTACAAAATGCAAACCATGGCATATTATGTAGTATTTGGAATTCAGACAATCGCTCCACCTTACTGATACAATCACATAGTGCCTACATAATACTTATGCTTCTACGTTATAATGCAGATGGCACCAAAAACATCTGCAAACTGACTGGATTCACACACGGTCAAGTGTCACTTGGAAAGAAAACCTTTACAACAGTAGGAATAATCTACCATGCAGGAGCTACAACCAATGCAGGTCACTACACTGCATACATTAAAAATAATTCTGGATGGTTTGAATGTAATGATAGCACCATTACTCCAAAGCAGAGGTTGCCAGCTAACCTAACAAATGCATATTTAATGTTCTTGAAGCCAAAATTCACGAAATAATGTGTACTTCAAGATTGTCAACAAATCATGTGAAAGACTACAAACAGAATACGCCCACAGGTATCTAACTACCCAACAGGATGGAACAATGACTCAAATAAATGATTATCACAGATCGTTGGAAACAAATGCACAGTTAGAATACACCTACAGGTATCTAACCGTTGTTAAAAATGGGCAGGAAGGCAACAAACATAACATTGATCAGAAAGATGAAGAAAACACTGAAAGGAAAAAAGGAAGTAGTTAGTACCATAGGAAATTAAGGTTTTTTTTAATCCGACAAGGATTTTTTTCCCCAGCCCCAAGGATTAGAAAAGCAAACACAGAATCTGAGCGCAATGCACAGTACACTGGTTTGTAAAGTAAATATTAGGGTAAAAAAAAAAAAGGTTACCTGTCTATTATGCAATGTAGTAAATTTTTAAAAAATGCAAACCCTAACACACCTTTTTCTTTCATCACAGAAATGTAAAAAGTGAGACTTCCGCCAAGTACGATAGCCAATTAAAACAATGCATGTGGATTCTGAACAAAGTAAGGAGTAAGTATATTGGCAGGCATTTTCTACACATGGGAATCTACACGTCTAATCTATGGTACTAATACGCTGCAGTGCCTGTAGGCTGCCCTTCCATCTTCGGTGAGTAACCTACCACCTACGCCTTACAAACAAGGTACAAGGAGTATAGTTCCTATCCACAACCATCGCTGCATATGAAAACCATGGTCCTTGTAAATTAGCTGCTTATAAATTTACTTTTCGGACCATCGTCTGAAGCCATGAAGTTAAGACAGTAGGGCATCAACACAACTAGCGCATTCCAATACACCCATATTGACTTGTAACTCCACTGCTTATGACTTCAGTCTTGCATACATGGGCTTTAGCCATGCACCCAAGAGTGCAGGGTCTCTCCACAACCACCTTGGTGATGTGTGGTAGTGGGGGTTATTCTGTAGGTGTGTTATCCTTCAGTACCTCTGCCCGGAGGCTTCCCTCCTAGCTGTATGTCTGTAGATGTTACATGGGATGGGTGTGCAGTGTCTAGTACTTACCACTTTGTTCTTGGTTGCATGGCCTTCGGCCATGCACCCAAGACTGCACGCACTCCCCACAACTTGCCAATCAAAATGCAACACTACGGGTGTATGCATGGGTGGCACATGCAGCGGTGGTTGTGGCCAGGGCCTACAGTCTTGGAAGTAAGGCCTTCGGCCTTTGGCCAATGGCCATGCATTCAAGACTCTAGGCCCTGGCCACAACCACCGTAGCATGTGCCACCCATGGCGGCGTACTAATGAAAATAATAATAGCCTTTGGAAAAAATAATGTATTCACAGCATGTTGTCAATTTCAATGTTGCCTACCAATACGCGTGTGCTTTCAACAGTTACAAATTTCCTGTCTACTACATGGACTGAAGTGCTATCGTTATTACACCCCACATTTACTGTGCGTACAAGCTGTCCATAGAAATTATACATCATGACGACCGCCCCCCAGAACAAATGCATTGATTACCCATGTCTTACTGTCTGAACCTTTCCCAATGCTCTGTGACACAGCAAAATAGTTTCATGAATAAAGCATGTGTACGCTGGTTGTTGCTCCGTTTTCCGCGGATCCAAGATGTCGGGCGCATCCAAACCATCTGACACAGAACACGTCTCGCAGCAGCCAATGGGCAGAGACGTTGCGTGTCCACGGTCATGACGCCAGCCCCTTAGCCAATCGGTATCTTGTTCGTCGACCGAACAGGGAAGTGTGACCGCGGAGCGAACATAGATATCACTAATTTTTTCAGACCTACTTTTTGATAATTATAAAGAAAAATACTGCACAGATGGTGACCAAATTTACAAAAGCACACTTTATGGACCAAGCCCCTGCACCTGCTGCAGATTTCGTCAAAATCGGTCCAGCGGTTTCACCTGTAGCCGTGCGCAAAGTTTTTCCCCCATTCAGTCTATGGGAAAAAAAGACGTTTTGGGACCCCCCCTATAACTTCCCCCCCCCTGGCCCAAACATCTCCAATCTTTGCGAAAAAATTCAGAGTGACCCATATACTTTTTTTTGCAAAGTTTGGTGAGGATTCGTCCAGGGGGAGCGGAGTTATAAGCCGCCCAAAAAGTGCTCTTCCTATGGAAACAGCAACTTAACCATAACTACACGGCCACTAGCGTGGCCGTGTAATATCTCCTTGTAGAACCTTGATTAGACATTTTCTTTATTTTGTACTGTTATATTTTGCTGTTTAGGTTGTTACTTGGGCAGTAAGCCCCGAGCTGCGGCCCATTACCGCATAAGCTAATGGCCCGCAGGAGAAGGGCGTATTGCCAGAAGTAACCCGGTACGTTAGACCGAGGTAATGATGGGTTTTTTTTACTGTGAGATGCGTCGCGTTTCGCAGCTGGCAAACAAAGTTAAACATTTTTCGCTGCGGACAGCAAAACGTAGCCCGTTTTTCTCTTTCCGTGGCAGCCACAGTAAACAAAGAAAATTACTGCCATAGAAGGGGAGAATATCAATACGGGAGGGGGCGTCCTGTCCTTTGCAATTAAGTGTTTGTCGTTCAATTCAGGCAAACAACCTCATGTTTTTGTCATGTGGTGTATACATTAGCTTTAGTATATCATAACCATTATTTGCAATATTTCAAATTAAAAAAAACACAATTTATTCATTCTCAGTTTGACAGCTTTTATTATTTTGCTGTTAAAAAGTTTTTTTTAATTATTGTCTTTCTTAAGGTCTTATTTTGCTTATTTTCATTATTAAAACGAGATACTTGACAGCAGGATCCATGCCCAAGTATTGGATCTTTGCCACAAGATTTATAAATTCAATAGTGCATAGTGAAATTTGTGATGCACCTTCACCTGAAGTGACTTGTGAATATCAACAGTTATAAACAATTCCATAACAGACACATTTCAGCAATCTATGTGGATATATAGTTGCAATGACGGACACATAAGGGTGGCCTAATAATAGGTCTACGTCAGGAATTGAATCAGCAATTCAGATGTGGTTGTCAACCTATACAAGACATAGTCATAGGTTGATAGACGTTTCAGCAAATTTAGTTGGTGAGCCTTCTTCTGTGGACACTTGAAAGGTCTCCCTAGAGGAAGAACATATAAAAGTCATGTTAGTCGTGTTTATTTTGTGTGTATTTGCTTAAAATGTTTCTATATATACATGACATTAAAAAGGAAGATCAAAGTAGAATCCAGAGACACTAGAGGTGTATGGGTGTACTGTAAAGTCTGGCACTGACCTTCAATGTGTGATCACTTGGAATTCTCTCTATGTTATGCCCCAACTTGCTTCAGGGCTGAATCCTAGAGTCTCTCTCCGCTGCGTGAGTGCTGTAGGGAGACATATGTAGGAGTGGTGGAGTGAAGCCTGGTAACGTTGAGATATGGGAGGTCTACTACAGACATTAGAGAGGTTTGAAGATAAATTACCTTTTAGTTGGCACTTGCAGGTAAGTAATGTCTTTGGAGGTTTTAACCTCAGAGGCTGCCAGTTCTTGTTCGCGGGCAGTAATGGTGTCTTGTGTTTGATGCTGTTCCAAAGTAGAGCAACGATCATACGGTCCTGTTAGAGAACCCGTTTTTGTGTAAAACAGAGTAACTACATATGTAGGGGAGCTCAATGTGTTAGGGGTCCCGGTGGACTCTTACCTGGGCAGGCGGTAATATTATTCTTGCACGGGGGCTGCTGAGAGCTGCACGGAGCGACCCAACAGGAGACATAGATGAGGGAATGCCAGCTGTGTCTAAGACGCTGATACGCATGCGTCTAGGCAGGTAGTTTTCTTGTGGCGCGCATGCGCACTAGGCCCACGTCCGGTAACTATGGTGATGTGAGTGACCAATGTGATTTATGTGCCCCTGCGTCTAGCAACCTATGACTATGGGGGTCATCACGAGATTCGCGGTAAAAATCAGTTTTTACCGGCATGGAGGCAATACCAGGTAGCAATGACACTACTAACAGCGGGCGATTATGAGTATGCATGCACGTGCGTAGTGGCATGCCGGTATCGACAGTACCGGCTTGCCGCAAAAGACCCAAAAACATCCTCAAACCAACACTCAGAACATCTTCTACACCACCAGCACCATGCCAAAGGCTGTAAAGAAAGGGGCATCCCGGCAGCGAAAGGAGCGGTTCTCCGAGGATGAACTGAACATGCTCGCCGACACCCTGGCTGAGAATGCAGAGGTGGTCTTTGCTGCAGACCTGAAAAGAGCAGCACAGCTCGAAAAGAAAGAGATATGGGAGCAAGTGGCACAGAAAGTCAGTGCAGTTGGCACCACCCCGTACAGTAAAGGACGTCAGAAAACGTTGGGACGACCTGCGCCTCAGAGTGTGCAATATCTTGTCTGCCAACTGGAGCCAGGGCCTGGCTACTGGCGGTGGCTCTAACTCACCAATCAAACTCAGCCGCTGGGAAGAAACCTGCACCAGCATAATCGGTAGGCAGTCCATAGAAGGTGTGGGAGGAATGGAACGTGGAGCCTCGTCATCGGCAGATGGAGGTGAGTGTCCTAAGAAAACACTGTAATGCAAAGATGATGATAGTCCACCAATGTGACCGTGCCATGAGGGAATGCATGGTCGATTACACACACATGCTCACATCCCTGCCCAGATGCTGTCCCTAGCACTGACACATCCACATGCATGTAGCATGCCAATGCCATACCTGAGACACACACCACAAACAGGGAAACGGCATGTGTCACACTGCACGCAGTCTACAACAGTAAGGCATGTCACACAGCAGACACCACCTCACACATGTGTGAACCTAATGTATGCTTGAGCAGCCCCACCAAAAGGCAGATAACATGTATGCCACAACAGCAGGACAGCAAGTCATCAAATGTGTACAACTGCACTAATACCATTCTATGCATGATGCATGTACAACCATCACTGATGCCGTCCCTCTTATGGTCCCCCACAGGCTGTGATACCGACAGCGATGCAGAGGACTCTGCAGCACAGGCCACCACTCCTACGTAGAGGGCCAGGTCCAGGGAAGTCACCAACAGGCCTTCCACCTCCAAGGGCACTGGCAATGCAGTTCAGCAACCAAGGACAAAGGCACCACTGGATGGTAGGGAACAGGGGCATCATAGGTCATCCACTACTTCAAATGTTGCAACACCTGTGGAATCTGCAGCTGTGGAGCCGGTGGCAGATGGGACCCTGTCTGCAGCTACCAGTTCGGTTGGGGAGGCAGCTGCTACGGCGCCACCGAATTGTGATGATGTACTTTCCCAAGGCGAGGTCTGCGTCCCTGAGGAGGATAACCGCTCCATGGAATTCTTTGGCACACCCAGCCCCACCCAATCACACCAGTACAAACCCATCAGCTCACCCGATGGCACCTCGCATGTCCAGTCGGGAGGAGAGGCTGAAGCAGAGGCCTAGAGCCCCACAAAGGACCCACCAGAATTGGGCCCCTTGCCACACCTGCTATCCACATCCACAGGGGTCCGGGACAGGGAGTTCAGGATGTCACAGATGGAGGCGGACCAGCAGGAGCTGACTGGCCTAGTCAAACAATATGTCTCTGTTGGTGATGTGACGAGGAGGGAGACCTGAGACAACACTGCAGCCATGAAAGGGGCAATAGAGTCGAGCACCCAGAAGATCTGTGAGGAGCTGTCGGCAATGAAGCAGGTCCTTGTCAGGATTACGGATTCCATGGAGGCTCTGCGTCCTGCCCCGACAGTTGAGCATGCACCCACGGGGTCTTCGTCAAGCTCCACACAGACAAGCCCCCTGTGCAGGTCTGTGCGCGCCATGCGCCGCCCCAACATGCCACCCCCGGAGTCAGACACAGGACGTTAGTTGCAGGCTTAGCCCGCATGTGCACACCTATGCAGACTAGAGTGGCATAACATTGCACGCCATGTGTGGGGGAGTTGTAGGGGGAGGGGAGAGGGGGTGTGTGGGGGAGTTGTGGGGGGAGAAGGAGTGGGTATGTGGGGGAGTTGTTGGGGGAGGGGATGGGGGTGTGTGGGGGAGTTGTGAGGGGAGGGAATGCGGGGAGGGGGTGTGGGGGGAGGGGAAGGGGTGTGTGTGTGGTGGAGGGTATGAGCAATTTTTTTTTTTTTCCTGTTAAATACACCCGTTGTGTACCAGAATAAATACTTGACTGGACATTCCTTATTGTGTATGTGTCAATTATTGGTTTACAGTGCATAGTGTCCATGTACCCCCACACCCAGTGCCCTGAGTCCCAAATTCATGGCACCCTCTGCACACATGTGTCTTAGAAATATTGGCCTATCACAGACTGGCGCACTGCACACCCCTCCTGTGCATTGCCACCGGGATGATGTACAACCCCATCTTCTTCATCTTCTTCATCCTCACCTGGTTGTTGCTGTTCAATGTCAGGGGGCAGAGGCACGTTCCGTCGAATGAACATGTTGTGCAGCATGACACATGCCATGATGATCTTGGCCACCTCCTCATGCCTGTACCCAACCGGCTAAGACAGCAAAAACGTGCCTTCAACAGGCCAAAGGTCTGCTCGATCACCACACGGGTACGGGTATGGGAACAATTTTAGTCCTCTTCTTGCCCGTCCTGCGGGTTCCGGACAGGGGTGAGGAGCCACGTCTTCAAGGGATAGCCACTATCACCTGCCTGGGTGCAAAATAAGGTATGTGTTAGTGAATTCCTGATGGACACCTGTACTTATCGCACATGCCTGCAGATATTTGTTGTTCACATGCACATGTCCCTGGTTGTATGCACACATTTTAACTTGCCACAATGTGTGCCGTGCCATAGTGTTATGGTGTGGGTTGCATCTTCCAGATGATACAGGGTGTCCACTCCCTTGCTGTTGTTCATGCACTGTGGATGCATACGGCTGTGTTTGGTATCATTATGTGATGTGTAGTGAGTAGTATGATATTATTACTGGCAGCATTGGCAGAAGTCTCAGCATTATTTATCATTCAGTGCTTATTATTCCTATGGTGACATGCAGCGCTACTCTGGTGGTGGCCCTGTGACAAGCAGTGTATTCCCTTGGTGGGATTGATTTGTGCACTCTCATGGATGCTTGTCCTGTGTTGTGATTTGCTGCGGACATTTACATTGTGCATACTCACAGCATGTTGCTGGATTGTGTTACGGAGGGTGACGTCTGATGATGGGTGGTGGACGTGTTGTGGGATGTAGGCTGGTTGAAAGTTAGGCATGTTGTAATTGGTGTGCTGCTTCCATCATTGCTATGTGGATTGGATTTCATGTTCAGTTTGGGATGCTTTGGGGCACAGTGTTTTGCGATGTGGACATTGTGCTGTCACCACAACAATGACGCCATGGTGGTGTGTGCATCTCTCCCCCATTACACTGCCATGTGCCTGTAATGTGACTTACCAAGCAGCCAGGCACATCGTCCTGCATGTCGCTCCATGTAGCGTGGTAGCATGGAGTTCCGCAGGACCATTGAGTCATGAGTTGATCCGGGAAATCGGGCACAACAATGTGTGATGATCTTGCTGAAGTCACATACCATCTGTACATTGATGGAGTGATATAGCTTACGATTGCGATACACCACCTCCATGGCATGCGGGACCACCAATTCCACATGGGTTCAGTCAAGTGCACCAATACAATTTGGCATGACTGCCAGCGCATGGAAGCCAACTTTCGTGTCAAAGATCTCCTGGGCAGTCCGTGGTAGGGATATGTAGTTCCTTGACTGCTTCAGGAGGGCATCCAGCACTTGGTTCAGCATGAGAGAAAATAAGGGTTGTGATATGCCATGCATGTGTCCCACTGTGTGCTGGTAGGGGCCTGTGACCAGGAAGTGTAGCACAGACACTACCTTCAGTAGAGGGGGGATGGCGGTGCATATTTAAATCAGGCTGACAATGTTGTCGTGTATCAGGTCCACAATGGTGGTGATGGTCCAGACGGTACAGGATGTGGATCTGCTCAGGGATTAGGTTGAATGGACTGGCTCTGATGCGAGTGGTTGGGGGCTGCCTGTGTGGTACCACTGGCTGCACTGGTAGGGCTTGCTGGGCCTGTCTCACCCTCCTTCTCCTCCTGCGTCTCCTCTGTGGTGCCTGTTGTTGTTGCTGGTGTTAGTAATGTAAGCATGTCCTCCAGGCCCAATATTGCTATTGCAAGTGGAATTATTTTGGTGTGGAAAGGGGTGTGGGTGTGCTCCTTTTGTGCTGGGCCCAGACTCCATTGCCTCCACCTGTGCTGACTGTGTGCACCTGTGGCAGTTGGGAACACTGCACATTGCTGTTTGCGGGTGGTTCACAATGCCGGTGATGCCGGCATCCCGGTATCCCTTATTACTGCATTCATGATGCCAGTATTTGCATGTCTGCATGACTTGTGATTTCCTCCTGTTAGCGCCATCCCGGTATTGCCGGACTGAAGGGCTGTGTGCCCGCGCGCATGCCGATACGGGGGTGTACGGTATTAGCGGTGGCGCTGATACCAGGTTGTTGACTCGTAATAGCCCAGAGCAGTATGCGGTGCCTGTAATTCCTTACCGGCATTGTTTTTCCATTACTGCCTACCTCGTAATGACCCCCTAAGTCTTGTATAGGTTGACAACCACATCTGAATTGCTGATTCAATTCCTGACGTAGACCTATTATTAGGCCACCCTTATGTGTCCGTCATTGCAACTATATATCCACATAGATTGCTGAAATGTGACTGTTATGGAATTGTGTATAACTCTTGATATTCACAAGTCACTTGAGGTGAAGGTGCATCAAAAATTGCACTATTGAATTTATAAATCTTGTGGCAAAGATCCAATACTTGGACATGGATCCTGCTGTGAAGTATCTCGTTTTAATTATGAAAATAAGCAAAATAAGACCTTAAGAAAGGCAATACTTTAAAAAAAACTTTTTAACAGCAAAATAATAAAAGCTGTCAAACTGAGAATGAATAAATTGTGTTTGTTTGATTTGAAATATTGCAAATAATGGTTATGGTATACTAAAGCTAATGTGTACACCACATGACAAAAACATGAGGTTGTTTGCCTAAATTGAAAGACACACACTTAATTGCAAAGGACAGGACACCCCCCCTATTGATATTTGGCTTAGCTCATAGTCCTGCCCTGTTTCCAGGCTGTCCCTCCTGTTATTATGGAAGGGGAGAAGGCAATACATCTAGTCCCTTCTCCCTTTCCATGGCAGCCATTCAAGTAAATTGTAAAAAAAAGTAAACAACAAAAATGCCCGTCATGGAACAGGGAGAAGGGACTGGGACTACGTGTAGTCCCTTCTCCCTTTCCATGGTGGCCTAAAAAAACTAAAAAACAAAAAAAACAAGCGAAAACCTGTGCGAGGGATGCGCAATAGTGTGTGCAGCCTTACCGTCGGGTAAGGCTCACAAACATTTGTGACACTCAGAAACACCGGCACCGGGTACTAATAAATCATATTCACACCCCTCTTGAGAGTATAGTCTTCCCTCAGCCCACGTTACCACAAAAGGTGAAGGAGGGATGTCTCTTAACTGTCCCTGTTTTGCTTTTATGATTGGAATCACTGTTCGTTTGTAGAAGTGTGACTGCTGGGTAAGTGGTTTCACTACTAATCACCCTTGCACTTCTGCAGAGACAAAAGTCATTTTGTCCCAGCAGCCTGCTCTAAGTAAAAAAAGTTCACATGCTAACTCTTCAGTCTTGCTGTCCGTGCCACTGAAATATTCTTCATAGTATTCGCAGTTACTTTACTTGGGTGGTGTTATTGTTATCCCATTATCCCAGGACCATAATGTACCTTCTGGTAAGGTTCAACACATTTTCAGGGTAATTCATAGAATTTTGCACAAAAGTGGCGCACGCGGCTGGCGCACAGTGTCCCCGTGCGATACACTGCGCCAGCCGCGTGCGATAAAATCCATTTCATTGCACAGCGTATTCATGGATTTTAGCCTCCAAAACCAGCCGTGGCGCAGAGTGGCGCAGCGACCCTGCAGCAGTGCCAGTTACGCCCCCAAGAACGCCCTCGCGAAAGCAAAATCCATCAAAATCCGCAATTCATTGCACATGTCTGTGCTAACCCTGGACCAGTTCACAGGGCTGCCAAACAGCAAACGCCAAGCGGGGAATGTGTATTTCAGGTGTTCGGGGGAAGTTTCACACGCGATCCCAACAGGGTACATGTATTTCAGGGGTGCGCGTGAAGTTTCACACGCAATTCCATCAGGGCATGTGTATTTCAGGGGTGCGTGGGAAGTTCCCCACGTGATTGTCCGGGGTACGTGTATTTCGGGGTGCACGTGAAGTTTCACACGCAAATCCTGCAGGGTACATGTATTTCGGGGTGCGTGGGAAGTTTCACACGTGAATTCAGCAGGGTACGTGTATTTCAGGGGTACGCAGGAAGTTCCACACACGATTGTCCTGGGTACGTGTATTCCAGGGGTGCGCGTGAAGTTTCACACGCGATTCCATCAGGGCACGTGTATTTCAGGGGTGCGTGGGAAATTCCACACGCGATTGCCCTGGGTACGTGTATTTCGGGGTGCGCGTGAAGTTTCACACGCAAATCCTGCAGGGTACGTGTATTTCGGGGTGCGCGGGAAGTTTCATACGTGAATTCAGCAAGGTACGTGTATTTCAGGGGTACGTGGGAAGTTCCACACACGATTGTCCTGGGTACGTGTATTCCAGGGGTGCGCGTGAAGTTTCACACGCGATTCCATCAGGGCACGTGTATTTCAGGGGTGCGCGGGAAGTTCCACACGCGATTGCCCTGGGTACGTGTATTTCGGGGTGCGCCGGAAGTCTCACACACGATTTCAGCAGGGTACGTGTATTTCAGGGGTTCAGGGGAGTACTACACGTGAATTGGCAGTGTGGGTCCTCCCAGGTGTTCCCTCTACACCCTCCACGGCCCCTGCAGGCAGCCCACACCACAGGGGACTACCCTGCACCCCTGCTCATGTCCCGCAGGCAGCCCATCCACCATGGGCATGCCCCCCAGCCAAGCCCCATGTCACCTTGCACTACTGATCAACAACGCATGTCTCCCAGCACCCCTACCCCCCAGCACTGTAGGGCACCTGCCAGAAGGCCCCCACTCATGTCTAACTCATGTCCCCCTGCACCCCCGCCCCCCAGCGGTGCAGGGCACCCTCCACCAGGCACCCACTCATGTCTCCCAGCGCCCCCACCCCCCAGCAGTCAGGGGCACCCTCCACCAGGCCCCCACTCATGTCCAACTCATGTCCCCCTGCACCCCCAGCCCCCAGCAGTCAGGGGCACCCTCCACCAGGCCCCCACACATGTCTCCCAGCACTGCCACCCCCCAGCAGTCAGGGGCACCCTCCACCAGGCCCCCACACATGTATCCCAGCACCCCCACCCCTCAGCAGTCAGGGGCACCCTCTACCAGGCCCCCACTCATGTCCCCTATCACCCCCACCCCCCAGCAGGGCAGGGGCAGCCTCCACCAGGGCCCCACTCATGTCTCCCTGCACCCCCACCCCCCAGCCAACACGTTATCACAATCTAGATCCCTGGCCCTTATGGGCAGCCTCCACATGCCAAACACCCACCCAAGTATTGCATCCACCCACTTAGAAATGCCAATTACATGATACAACCCCAATGGCACGTATGTAAATGAACACATGTCCCTCCCATACACACAATGGGTGTAAGTGAATGTCAAAACCCATATCATGATATGCATGAAACCAATGAGATGATACTACACATTGAAGTTTGATGAAAAAAATGTATTAAAAGCAACATAAATGGAATTAAAAATAAACAAACGACAATCGGAATTAAAAACCAAAAGCCGCATGTCCGTAAAATAATGAAAAACCACAAATCATAATCCAAAGGAAAGGTGTCCAAAGTCACAGTTCAAAAAAGTAAATCCAAGGGAAAAAAAAAACCGAAAACCATAGCTCCATGGGTAAATTCAAAAAAATAAAATAAAATCCAACAGTCAACTATATACAGATAAACAATCCAGGGTCCATGATCCCAACGGAAGAAATGAAACCTATCTAATAATACTACCTAATAAAAAAACTATATACAAAAATGTGGTCCATTGTCCAAAAGGTCCAAAATAAATAAAAAAGCAAAGGAAACCTAACACTAACTACATAACTATTTACAAGGGCAGCGGGCTAGTCCAACGGCTCACTGGTTGTTGTCATGGGCCAGGGCATCATCGAACTCCTGTTCAATGGCTTGGAGGCGGGCATGTTCCCTGGCCCCGAGGTCTCGCAGGGATAATGCTGTGTCCAGCTCCAACTCCCTGCGAATACCCTCGAGGCACTCAGCCCGCCTCAGCGCCCTCCGCATGGAGTTCTCCGCCCTGACCATTGTGAGCCATTCCTCCTCTGCCCGCTGCCGCTCCGCACCTATCTGCTGGCCCAACTGCTCCCACACGGAAGACACTCCCATTCCAGGGTTCTCCTGCCCTCCGGCCGATGCCTGCCCCCCTGATGTTGATGGCCCCGAGCCATGATGCCTCCCACGTCGAGCCTGCCGCTGCCTCCGACGCAACTGTCTGTGCCAGCACGACGGCATCCAGGCTGATGGAATCCACTGACGCCGTCGTGCACGTGCCCTGCCCGATGATGCCGTCACATCCTCCATCTGCTGGGGTCCAGTTGCTGGTGTGTCCACCCCTGCTGGACCTCCGACTCCCGACTGTGGCAGGGATGGGATCCCCACCGAGTTAGCTGCGTTGGTCAGGGCAGGTCCACAGAGGGGCCTGGTGGCATCTGGGCCGGAACGACTGGTGCATAGCCTCCACAGAGGAGGAGAGGGTCGCCAGAGTGCCCGACACATGTACGAAACCCCCGACCACAGCTGCTCCCAACTGGGCCACGTTGGCACAGTGCTCTTCGTGATGACGTGCGTGCTCCCCCCAGGAAGCACGCACCTCAACACGAATGACACCCGTGCGCAACGCGACACCAATCAGGACCTTCTCCATACGGCCACGGGTCCCCTCGTCCGCAGGTGGAGGGGAGTCAGATGACATGGACATCCCCCCTACCTGCGGACGGGCCTGGGATGGGGCATCCCTGCTGGTGCATGGTGGTGCAGTCACAGTGTCAGGGACAGTGACATGCACAGGTACCTCCACGGCGACCTGTGCTGCCTCCTGCCCCTGCCCCTGGACTGCACCACTTGCACCAGCAGGGATGCCCCCACCAGGCCCCATGTGCGGCTCAGTAGCGGCCTCCTCCTCCTCTGTGGAAACCACCAACCTGGATGGCTCCACCCCGTCTTCCACCGTTGCAAGCCCCTGTGGGGGCTCACCCACCCCTTCCGCTGCAGCCATGGGGGCATCCCCGCCGCTTTGCTCCACAGTGCCGTCTCCGCCCTCTTCTTCACTTTGCGCTGTGTAGAGGGAGACATAGAACAAGCATCAGAGTACTGTACAATGGTCCCCTAGACAGGAAGCAATAGCAGATGAGTGGCACTGTCAAAGATCACTTCCATCATGTCCCTCCACAACACATTGGTCAGTGCAGGCAAAACACATGCAGTAACAGGCATGGCGCATGCTATGGATATTAGCAAACATGTCCAAGGGACTCTTGAAACATACAATGTTGTTTTTGAACTCACATGCATCATGGGTCATGCCTATCACATGCACACACTTCACCGTACTTTCATCCATCTGGACTCGTACACCCCAGACACAGTGGATGCAAGGATAACTAGGCTGCATCAGTGATTGACACACGTCACAGACATGTGTCATGCATCCATGGCATTCATAAGTCACACACACGAAGGTCAGACACACATACATGGACACCATACATGTACATGGCATCAGCACTCATCCCTCACCCCCAGCCATGTCCAGGAACAGAGACTGGCATGCTCTCATGTGTCCATTCCGCATAGGGCTCCCCATGTTGCATTTAAACACATACACCAACCGTGTGCTTCACACATTACTGGTCTCACATGCATGACCATGATGTCCCTGCACACACACACGCGTACATGGCCTATGTCACACATACAGGCAAGTATCAGACAGCCAGCACACTGCAACATGCCCTGTCTCACACAGCAATGCTTGGCCACTTACCGCTCGACTCCAGACGGGTCTGCCTCTCAAGGATCTGGGCATGGAGCGCTGGGCGTACGCGTTCCAGGACCCTCAGCTGGATGGAACTCATGCTGCCCCGGCCCCCCTCCACGAGGTGCCGGGCCTTTATGAGGGTCCTGGACCTCAAGTCCTCCCAGCGCTTCTTGACTTGCTTGATGTTGCGGGTTGCCACCCCCTCCGCGTTGATGGCAACCACAAAGTCGGCCCAGAACCTGTCCCGTCCTTCCTTGTCGGCGCGTGATGATCCGAAGAGGGCATCATAATGCCCCAGGACAAGCTCCACCAGGACACCAACTTCCTTCTGACTGAAGCTGGTAGCCCTCTGCCCCTCTGGCTGGGGGTCGCCAGTGGTCTCGGATGGTGTTTGCCCCGACATGGCAACCCCCGAGGCAGGCATGGGTGGGCAACTGGGTCCTCGGGCTGGGGTGTGGAGCGATGGTATCCCAGTCGGGAGTCTTCTGTTCCAGCAGAGGTGGACACAGCAACTGGACCCCTGCAGATGGCTGATGTGCAGGCACCAAATGGCAGGGCACGGTGGCAGCAGGCAGGCAGCAGCAGATGGCTCGTGGGAGGCTGCTTGGGGCTCTGGGGGGCAGTAATTCGGCCTTTTGGGCAGGAGCGTGGTCTTCCATGTGCTTACGCGTGGCCAGCTTGATACGTAGTGATTTGGCACGTGAAAATTCTGCACGTCAGCGTGTAATTCGAGGAAAGGCCCTTAGCGCGTAAGCGCATCAGCACGCATACACGATTCCATTGGACCAAAAGCCCTTAGCGCGTAAACGCGTCTGTGACATGCGTGCACGGGCATTTCCCTGTACACGGGTGCATGTTACACGTCCAATGACTGCACGTCAGAGTGTGAGCTCGTGTAATTGGAGGATAGGGCCTTAGCGCATACACACGGAAGTGACGCTGGACGTGTGGGCATGTTTAAAAGGTACGTGTAGAACGCCATTTCCTTGTACGTGCTTTTTGTGGAAAGCGAGTGGGTGAAATCTGTACTTCTTGTCGGTTCACACGCGATTTACTTCACAGCGTTCCAAGTTCGTACTCCCTGTTACCTCTGACAGCTTTTTCTCTTTTTGTCTTTTTCCTGGGCCTGTTTCCTCAAACAGCGTTCACTTCTTCTGTTGTCCTGTCTCCTCAGACAGCGTACAATTCTTCTTTTGGCGGGGCTGTTGCCAACGCGCACACGCAAGTCTTTTTCACGCTATTTTTCCAGGCAGACGGTGAGTCGCTGTTAGGAGGAAACCTGTGCAGTTCCCTCTGGGACCACTGCAAAAGATTTAGGACTACAGGTGTTTGGCAATAAACCCACTTGGTAGCAGTCTGTACCACACAGATTCACTTGGAAGCTGTGGCTGAGCAGTCAGACTTCCCTCAAGAAGAGTTAGGCAGTATGTGGAGTATACAAAATAGGGCAATCTACACAGTAAGACAAGCAAACACGCAACAAGGCTTCGGTGTAAAGATATATAGTTATTTATTTATAAGAACACATCTATAGAAAACACTCTGGCACTCAATACGGCAAACGATTTCAATCACAATTACTCTACGAGGAAAATATCAATCCCTCTAACAATAGTTCGACAAGTCTAGGTTCAACGGCATCACTTCTTTGCAGACAGAGGTGTATGCTTTAACCTAGATGGCACTCTAGTATTCGTTAGGACGGGAGAGAAAAATAAGGCAGGTTATGAAGTCAACTCGGTACCAATACTTTACGGACAAATGCAAGGCAAGTAAGGCAGGGTCTACTGCAGATCACAAAGTTCAGAGGCCAGGCCCACTCCGAGAGAGGCAAGGCGATATGTCCCAAAAAGTGTCTCAGTGGAAATGCGCTTCGAGTCTTTATCACAAATTGTTATGGAAAGATTGGACCAGTTCAGAACAACAAGTTAAAGAAAGCTTGAAGGCGACCCAATGGAAAGGCGAGGATTAAGACACCTCACTCTATCCGGCAGAAAGGGAAGCCAGGCGGACACGGTACCTTGTTTGTGGAGAGACAGCTCCGGCGGGGGCAGTTGTTCCTGGTGGTGGATGCACGTCGGGTCTTTGCCAAGAGTAGAGATGATCTCGTTGTCGAAGAAAAGTGAAGTCCGGTGCACCAGCCGCGGAGTGCTCCGTCACAAGGCACCACCTTTTGGTCGCGGTACAGGGGTAGTGGCTATCCGGTTGCCGAGGTGCTCTGCACGGGCAATTCGACCACTGCGTCCTGGAGCAAAGAAAAAGCCAAGGGGACTGGTTGTTCCCACCAGTCAGGGGAAGAGACTCTCCGGCAGGGAGATCTCCTCTGTCGTCGGGAAGTGGTGAGTCGGTTCCGCAGGGCTCCACCGGAGGTGTCGTCGTTGCAGGTCGGCTCAGCTTTACCCTCGTCAGATTCTTAGGTCCTGTGGCGACTTCTGAAGATCCAGTCCCAAAAGCCCTGCTTTTATGCAGAAAACCCCCATTCATTCAGCCTAGCTGTCAATCAAAACACGCTAAGTGGTGAGCGGGGTGGCTCACCACTTGGGCCAATCACACTAGAGTGCGACCGGAGTTGGCAAGGCAACTCGGTCCAGGGTGCCTAAACCCCCTCCCACACCCCTGTGGTAACCCAGACAGAATGGCACCACTTTGGAGGGTCTCTGTACAGAAGCCCGCCAAAAGTGGAACAAAGGGCTCAACCTTTGGTTTAGGAGTCACAGAGACGAACACAGACGCCATTTTAAAAACCGAGTTCTGGCAGAAAATACCATCCGATAAACTTATTTAAGATAAGTAAACCGGTGGTATGTTAGAGATTAACGAGAAAAAGTATCAATCTCCAACAATGGGAAGAATCCCATAGGGTTACATTCGGAGTCGAATATAACAAGTAGTTTCCACTGCCACCAGCCAAAACTCGACGAGGGGGGACGGGACAGTGCCCCCTCGAATAACAGACCCAGGAGTAATCAAATTACCCCTACTAGTATGTCCACAATAGGATGGTTTGTACTAGTTCTGTTAGTAAATTTAGGTCTAGTAAAGCCAATGGTGACTTTACATGCCCGGGGAGACAGTAGTCAGTCCCCGGGTATGGAATCTATGATGGAGGTCTGCTAGGACGCCCCAGTGCTACGGCACGGAGGGTGCAGTGTAACACACATAGCAAAACATATGAGACCCTATGGAGTAAAAGACCCCATAGCCCATAGAACACATTGACATTCAAAGGAATTACACACATTCATGTCCAAGAGTGGGAGAAAAAGAGTCTCACTCTTGGCAGGATGGAAAAAACAAACTCCAGAAATCCAGCAAAACTGCTGGGGGACTCACTAGGTTAGGAAATTCAGCGTAAACAGAGAATTCTCCCTAACACTCGCCCCCTCCAGACTAAGGGACAGGAGGATTTAATCCACTCCTGGATGAATCTCATACCTCTAGTCGATGACATACATCCTAGAGAGACCATCAGCATTTTGGTGGTGACCTGTGCTCAATGGTGAAATCAAACCCTTGCAGGCAGATCGACCATCTCAATAGTTTCAGGTTTTCCCCTTTCATTTGCATTAACCATCTCAAGGGTTGGTGGTCTGTCTGAATGACAAAAGTAGAACCATACAAGTACGGCCTAAACTTCTTCAGAGCCCACACGATAGCAAAGCACTCTCTTTTGATTGTTGCCCACCTTGTTTCAGGATCCTTCAGCTTGCGGCTGATGAAGCAAACGGGGTGCTCCCTACCTTTCCCAACCAGTTGACTGAGTACGGCACCTATTCCTACATTTGAAGCATCTGTCTGCACAGTGAAGTGTTGGTGGTAATCAGGAGCTCTGAGTACTGGGGCTTGGCAAAGAGCCTTTTTCAGGTTTTCAAAAGCCTGATTGCACTCCTCGTTCCATCTAACCTTTTTAGGAAATTTGGGCGAGGAGATGACATTCAGTGGAGAAGCTATGGTCCCATAGTTCTCGATGAAATTCCTGTAATACCCAGTGAGGCCTAGGAAGGCTCTCACTTCGATTTGAGTAGTAGGTGTTGTCCAATTTTGCACATCGTCAATCTTACTGAGCAAAGGCCTTATTTCTCCACCTCCCACCTCATGTCCAAGATAGACTACCTTACTCTGTCCAATTTGGCATTTACTCGCCTTTATGGTCAGATTGGCTCGTCCAAGAGCCTGCAAAACATCTCTCAGGTGGGCTACATGTTCTTCCCAGGAATTGCTGAACACTGCTATGTCATCCAAGCATGCCATGCAGAAGTCCTCCATCCCGTTCAGAACCTGATTTACCATCCGTTGAAACGTAGCAGGTGTATTCTTCAATCCGAAAGGCATTACCTTAAACTGGTATAAGCCAAAGGGGGTAGAAAATGCAGTTTTCTCCTTGGCATGGTCTGTCAGGGCTATTTGCCAATAGCGTGACGTCAAGTCAAATGTGCTGAGTAACGTGCGGTGCCAAGTTTATCCACCAACTCATCTGTTCTTGGCAAAGGGTGGGCATCAGTCTTGGTGACTGCATTAAGAGCTCTATTATCCACGCAGAATCTAAGCTCTTTAGATCCGGCCTTTGCTACTAACACAACTGGGCTAGACCATGGACTAGTAGAGGGCTCTATTACCCCGAGATCAAGCATCTTGCTGACCTCACATTTGATGTGGGTTCGTACGTTTTCTGACATTCGGTATCCTCTGCTTTTGACTGGCAGACAGTCACCAGTGAGTATGTCGTGCTGGCCCCAAGGGGTCAAGCCTGGTGAAAGCGAGAACAGAGATGCAAACTGATTTAACATGAATTTGCACTCCTCTTGTTGCTCGGGTGTCAGATTGGAAGAGAGATTTACTCCTTCAATTTTTTCGTCCAAAGGTAAGCCTCTGAGGAGATCCGGAAGAGCTTCACTCTCTTCTTCTTCCTTGGATGATGGTAGAAGCAACGCTCCTACATCAGGTCGGGCGACATACGCTTTGAGTCGGTTGGTGTGGAAGACTGTCGGAGCCTCCTTGGGATTGCGCAAGTCCACCAGATAGTTGACCTCTCCGAGTTTACCCACAACTCTGAAGGGTCCCATCCATTTGTCTTGCAAGGCCCTCTGCCTTGGTGGGATCATAACGAGAACAAGCTGGTCTTGAGCGAACTCAACCATGTTAGCCTTTTGATCGTGCCAGTGCTTGACCAATGCTTGTCCAGCTTTCAAGTTATCGCTTGCTTCTGTCATCATGTGCGACATTATCCTCCGGAGACCTATCACGTAGTCAGTCAATCTGACTGGCTTGGGGGAAGGAGCACTCTCCAACCCCTCCTTAATCAGGGCCAATGGACCTCTGACGGGATGACCATAGAGAAGTTCGAAGGGAGAATAACCTACTCCATCCTGAGGGACTTCTCTATAAGCAAAGAGAAGGCATGGCAGTAGAAGGTCCCACTTACGCTTAAGGGGTTCCTCTAAAGCACCTATCATGCTCTTCATGGTTCGGTTGAACCGTTCTACCAACCCATTGGTTTGTGGGTGGTAATCTGTTGAGAACTTTTAAGTAACTCCACAGGTTTTCCACATGGCCTTCATGTAGTGGGACATAAAGTTTGACCCCCTGTCAGAGATTACTTCCTTAGGAAACCGGACCCTGGTAAAAATACCAAGGAGGGCCTTAGCCACAGCCGGAGCTGTAACAGTCCTCATAGGAATTACCTCAGGATACCTAGTAGCATGGTCTACTACAACAAGTATAAACCTGTTGCCTGAGGAGGTTGGAGGATCAAGGGGACCAACAATGTCAATCCCTACTCTCTCAAACGGGACTCCCACAACTGGGAGAGGCACTAAAGGTGCCACATTCTTGGAGCCAACCTTACCAGAGGTCTGGCAGGTGTGGCAGCTCCTGCAGTGTTTTTCTACTTCGGCCCCCATCTTTGGCCAATAGAAGTAAAGAAATAGCCTTTCCTTAGTCTTCTTGAAACTCAAGTGACCAGCCAAAGGAATCTCGTGGGCTAACAGCAAGAACTGTGGTCTGTTCTCTTGGGGTACTACAAGCCGCTTGTAGTCTCCAGGTGCAGACTCGGTCGGTTCACTGTAGAAGAGGCCATCTTCCCAGTGCAACCTGTATTTCCCAGGCTCTTGCCCTTCAGCCTGAGCTTCGGCCTGGTGGCGAAGACCTTCCAGAGTTGGACATTCTCTCTGTCCCCTACTGAAGTCTGCCCTGCTGGGTCCACCTTCTGCCAGTAAAGACTGCAGCTCAGGATGGTCAACAGGATCCAGATCTCCAATGAGTTCCTGGCCTTCCATTAGCTCTTCGTCAGGGTCTAATTCAACCACACAGGGTTGTACTTCCCTCTCAGCCTCAGCTGGAGGTGGAGTTACGGGTGTATTTTTGGACAACCACGGGGAAGTCCTTGTCGGCTGCACTGAAATGCTGGCTGCTGGTTTCGGGGTAGAAGTCTTAGGTTTCCCTTTCGCTTCTGATTTCTTTGAGACAGCAGCGGACAATTCCAGTGGAGCAGGAGTGATTTCTTTCTTCATCATCTCCTGGAGAGTACAGCGCATGGTCCTCTCTCTTGCAGGTTTGGTTAGCTCCTTTAACCGTTTACTAGGAGGTCTGGGAGTATGCGATACAACTCCGAGAGTTTTCAAATCGTTACCCAACAGTACAAGTCCTGGTACCTCACTCTGTATGCTGACAGGTATCTTCACAGTCATGTCGTTACACTAGATGAGAACTGGTAATTGGGGAAGCATCTGCACAGGCCCTCCAGCTAACTTGGTGAGGCATTTGGGTGCCTTAGCAACATCCTCAGCCTGAAAAAACGATTTATCCACCACAGTTATGCTGGCCCCCGTGTCCCTAATGGCAGGAGTCTCCTGACCATTCACCTGGACACTGTCCTTATAATACTCTTTAGTATTATCGGGGATAGAATTATAGACATCTAAATTCTGTTGTTCCCACAACCCCAGAGATACTAAAGAAACGCTGGCTGAGACTCCAATGGGTTTGTCAGCTAGCAGTAGAAAGTTTCCACTTGCCATTTGGACTTCCTCCTCTGGAGCGAAGGCTAAGGAGACAAGCTGGACCCCTGAAGGTTTACCCTTACATCTGGGATCTCCTTTCACGTGGTCAGTCGAGCCACAAACAAAGCATTTACCGAATGCTTTTTGGAATGATGGCTTGTTCTGGCCTCCTTCCGGGTTGGCACCAGAAGACACACTATTCTGCTGCGGTTTTCCTTGTGGCTTACCCTTCTGGTTTTGTTTGGGGCCCTCTTTGGAATTTGAGTTATTTGAATTCTCTTTTGAGTCTTTTTTAGGCTGTTTTCCCTCATCCTTTTTCTGAGTTGCCTCAGAATCCTTATGAGTAGCCCTGTTGGCAACCCACAAGTCAGCAGCCTTAGCTAGGCTCCGGGAATCTAATTCCTTCGAATCAGCCAAGTGCTGTCTGAGCTCGGGAGAACAGGCATCATAAATTGACTCCAACATAAAAAGATTCTTCATACCCTCATAAGTGTTCACTTTGTAACCCTTAATCCATCCCTCTAAGTTTTTCAACCCTTCACTCACCCAGGTAGCCCAAGGGGTACCGTCATGCTTTTTGAGGGTTCTAAACCTCTTAAGATACTGGGAAGGGGTCTTCCCGAATCTAGCTATCAAAGCTAGTTTCACACTTTCGTAATCCGTCTTATCCACCTCCCCCAACTCCATTACCACATCAGTCGCAACAGGGGGGAGCCTAGAGAACAACCAGGGAAGTAAATCATTCCCGGTGATGTCCTGGAGCCCATGATTGTACTCAAACAGTTTTAACCAATCCAATACATCCAAGCTCGGTTCATACATACCCACTAATTCCTTCGGCATCCGGGGTCTTTTGGGACTGGAGCTTCTAGAGGAGCCAGAGACAGAAGCAGTTTCGACAGACAACTTCTCATTTCTAACTCATGCTTGAGCTCAATTTCTCAGAGCCTAAGAATTTGTTGCATTTCTTGGTGTTTCTGTTCAGTTTGAGCAGTAATCCTTCTGAATTCCAAGTCTATTTTCATTTTTTCTAGTTCAAGGACTTGAGGACTTAATGTGGGACCTGTTATAGGCCCAGTAGGTACAGCTGGTAAGGCAGGTAGAGGAGCAGGGGAGACAGTTTCGTTAGCCTCTCCTTCCTCTTCAGCCACTTCATCACTATCGTCAGAATTATGATTTAGATCAACACCATCACTGTTATCTACATCTGCTGGAGAAGTTGGTTCCTCTGAACCAGTACCCAGACTTTGGTTTTCCAGCAATCTCGCTATCAGTTCTAACTTCTTGCCTCTTACAGAAAGATTCTCTTGCCTACAGAGAGCTCGTAAATTCTCTGTATTTTCACCTGACAAGGATTCTTGACTGTAAGCTTCCATAGTAGACATGTTTTTGAAAGTTGCTTTTTAGTGCTAAGCTTTGTGGTTAGTTATCCTAAAGTGTCGAAAAGCACTCTAAACTGTATACTCGATACAAATCCCACCGCTGTACACCAGTGTTAGGCGGAAACCTGTGCAGTTCCCTCTGGGACCACTGCAAAAGATTTAGGACTACAGGTGTTTGGCAGTAAACCCACTTGGTAGCAGTCTGTACCACACAGATTCACTTGGTAGCTGTGGCTGAGCAGTCAGACTTCCCTCAAGAAGAGTTAGGCAGTATGTGGAGTATACAAAATAGGGCAATCTACACAGTAAGACAAGCAAACACGCAACAAGGCTTCGGTGTAAAGATATATAGGTTTTTATTTATAAGAACACATCTATAGAAAACACTCTGGCACTCAATACGGCAAACGATTTCAATCACAATTACTCTACGAAGAAAATATCAATCCCCCTAACAATAGTTCGACAAGTCTAGGTTCAACGGCATCACTTATTTGCAGACAGAGGTGTATGCTTTAACCTAGATGGCACTCTAGTATTCGTTAGGACGGGAGAGAAAAATAAGGCAGGTTATGAAGTCAACTCGGTACCAATAATTTACGGACAAATGCAAGGCAGGTAAGGCAGGGTCTACTGCAGATAACAAAGTTGAGAGGCCAGGCCCACTCAGAGAGAGGCAAGGCGATATGTCCCAAAAAGTGTCTCAGTGGAAATGCGGTTCGAGTCTTTATCGCAAATTGTTATGGAAAGATTGGACCAGTTTAGAACAACAAGTTAAAGAAAGCTTGAAGGCGACCCAATGGAAAGGCGAGGATTAAGACACCTCACTCTATCCGGCAGAAAGGGAAGCCAGGCGGACACGGTACCTTGTTTGTGGAGAGACCGCTCCGGCGGGGGCAGTTGTTCCTGGTGGTGGATGCACATCGGGTCTTTGCCAAGAGTAGAGATGATCTCGTCGTAGAAGAAAAGTGAAGTCCGGTGCACCACCAGGGAAGAGACCAGCCGCGGAGTGCTCCGTCACAAGGCAGCACCTTTTGGTCACGGTACAGGGGTAGTGGCTATCCGGTTGCCGAGGTGCTCTGCACGGGCAATTCGACCACTGCGTCCTGGAGTGAAGAAAAAGCCAAGGGGACTGGTTGTTCCCACCAGTCAGGGGAAGAGACTCTCCGGCAGGGAGATCTCCTCTGTCGTCGGGAAGTGGTGAGTCGGTTCCGCAGGGCTGCACCGGAGGTGTCGTCGTTGCAGGTCGGCTCAGCTTTACCCTCGTCGGATTCTTAGGTCCTGTGGCGACTTCTGAAGATCCAGTCCCAAAAGCCCTGCTTTTATGCAGAAACCCCCATTCATTCAGCCTAGCTGTCAATCAAAACACGCTAAGTGGTGAGCGGGGTGGCTCACCACTTGGGCCAATCACACTAGAGTGCGACCGGAGTTGGCAAGGCAACTCGGTCCAGGGTGCCTAAACCCCCTCCCACACCCCTGTGGTAACCCAGACAGAATGGCACCACTTTGGAGGGTCTCTGTACAGAAGCCCGCCAAAAGTGGAACAAAGGGCTCAACCTTTGGTTTAGGAGTCACAGAGACGAACACAGACGCCATTTTAAAAACCGAGTTCTGGCAGAAAATACCATCCGATAAACTTATTTAAGATAAGTAAATAAGGTATGGCTGGTATGTTAGAGATTAACGAGAAAAAGTATCAATCTCCAACAATGGGAAGAATCCCATAGGGTTACATTCGGAGTCGAATATAACAAGTAGTTTCCACTGCCACCAGCCAAAACTCGACGAGGGGGGACGGGACAGTGCCCCCTCGAATAACAGACCCAGGAGTAATCGAATTACCCCTACTAGTACGTCCACAATAGGATGGTTTGTACTAGTTCTGTTAGTAAATTTAGGTCTAGTAATGCCAATGGTGACTTTACATGCCCGGGGAGACAGTAGTCAGTCCCCGGGTATGGAGTCTATGATGGAGGTCCGCTAGGACGCCCCAGTGCTACGGCACGGAGGGTTCAGTGTAACACACATAGCAAAACATATGAGACTCTACGGAGTAAAAGACCCCATAGCCCGTAGAACACATTGACATTCAAAGGAATTACACACATTCATGTCCAAGAGTGGGAGAAAAAGAGTCTCACTCTTGGCAGGATGGAAAAAACAAACTCCAGAAATCCAGCAAAGCTGCTGGGGGACTCACTAGGTTAGGAAATTCAGACTAAACAGAGAATTTTCCCTAACAGTCGCGCATGTATTTAACATCTGTGCTTGCCCCGTGTGTCGCGTACCCCTTCAGAGGTCATTCTAGGCTCCGTGTGACACGCATACTTTCATTTTTGTGTTTCTGGTTGCCACAGCGTAGTGCAGGTTTATTTTTCCACGCACGTGGTCTAGGAGGGGTTGCGTGCACATTATCTCCCTTTTTTGGGGTGCATGTGCATTGCGTGACCCGTCATCTTCCCCCAGGGGTCACATACAGCCTTGCTAGAGCACTAGGGTATGAATTCCATCTAGTACCCTACCCCTTTGACCCCCAATTGCCCAGGACAATAGTTTACTGCAACTCCCATACGCACAACAACATCAGTGCCATGGTTGGGAGGCGAGCACGCGTAAGGGTGGCAAAGGTGGCCGAGCCTCAAGAGGTGGGCATGGTGGATACGGTAGGGGACATGGCCGGGACTTGCAGGGTGGCCCTAGCCCCCATGTGTGGGTGACCAGTCAGGGACACCCATGCCCCCCCCGGTTGAGGGTAACGTGGCTGACACCATCCCTGCTCAGCCCTTGTTGGACCAGCCCATTGTGGCACCAGGCCTGGCACAGGGTGACTCCATGGCTGACTTCCAGGTCAGCAGGTCTAAGCCACGTGTGGCGGTGCACGTTGGTGTCACCATGCCACATGGATCAGGGGCAGCTATGTCATCTGCTGCCCCGAGTAGGCAGGGTGGGGAGGCTGCAGGGGCAGCTGCGGCTCCATCCACCCCAGCTCTGAGTCTCCCAGCCAGGACAGTGTCGGTCCCAGTCCATCCTGCTGACATTCCCCCTGACTACATCACACTTCAGCTAATGCCTGCACCAAGTCCCATGGTGAGTGTTCATTCCCATACTCCTAGTCCACAGTCCACCGGGGCTCCTGCCCCTAGTGTCCAGAGCGGCGTAGGACACTCAGGATCCCCACCACCTTCCAAGCGGAAGAGGAAGAGTGCTCGTCCAGTACAGGCTGATGCCCCAGACACGGCTACACAGTCCGGCCCGCCAAGGAAGCCCAGCTTCAATCAGGCTGAACTTGATGCACTTGTGGAGTATGTGTCCGCACATGACAGCGAAATGGTGATTACTGCAGGATGCAAGACCACACCTGCACAACGTCTGGCACACTGGCAGACCATCGCGGACATCATAAGTGCCCTTGGATTCGTGAGGCGCACAGCTAATGATTGCTACAAGCGCTGGAATGACCTGAAGTGCAGGGCAAAGAAAAAGCTGGCCTCAAGTCTTGCCGCTACCCTAGTGACTGGAGGTGGGTCTCCAGCAGAGGACATTGAACTCAGTCCACATGAGTATGTTGCTGGGACCTACGTCATGGAGGGACAGATCCAAGGCGTGGGAGACCTGCCAGATTACGAGGCATTGTCCGGTGAGTGCACATGCATGTGTGTGTCATCCATGTGCATGGTGTGTGTGTGAGGGCTTCTGATTGAGTGCCAGGTGAGGGTGTGTGTGCCTGAGTGGTTTGGGTCACCCATGTGCTTCATCCAATACATTCTGCGCGCCAGGATTTGGGTATTGCAGTATCCCTTCTGGCAACAGTAGACATTTAGCCCAACCTCACGCCAGTTGCCCTTGAAGTGTCATCTTGCCCCAACATTGTTGCATATTATTCTGTGTTCATTCAGGCTGATTGTTTGCATTCCACCACTTTCACTAGGCATTTCTCAGTCCTATTGTCATATGTGTGACATGGCTATGGTACATGCCATCTGTGTGATGGCATGTGTCATGTATGTGTATTGGACATGCCAATCACAGGCCAATATGTGATGGCACTGCTAGACAGCATGCAGCAAATGTGTTGGTCGTCCATCTTGGTGTCATCAATGTGTGCCATTTGCCTCCCCTTCATACGCAGTGACGGTGCATGCATGGGAGGGTTATAGTCATGTGGGACATGTGTCAATGAAGTACTGGTTCTGTTGCTTCTCAGCCCTAATTGTGTGCCGTGGTGCTAATGCCTGTTCCCATTTCTTTTCTTTCATGTCTTTTCAGGGGATGACGCACTTGATACTGCTGGGGTTGTGGATATGGTGCAGACCCAGGAGGGGTCTCAGGCCCGACCGGGCACCAGTGAAGGACGTGGTGTGGTGGTGGGTGAGAACCCACACTTGCTGCAGACCATTATCTCAAGGGGTGTCTCTGGGTGCACCTTCCCCCAGCTCTATTCAGGCGTTGATTCGGATGATGAGACCTATGTGCGGTCGCAGGTAAGTGTTTCTGGGAGGGATTCTGTACTGTCCAACCCACCTGCACCAGGGGTAGAACCCTCAATGGGGATGTCAGAGTTGGTAGGTCCGCCTTTGGTGGTTACGGATGCAGAGTCACACTCCGCAACATCTGATCCTGTTCCTGGGCCAGCAGATCAGAGGGGGGATGCAGTCCTGCAGCCTCAGGCAGTGCCGGCACAGCAAGGCACAGTTCGCCTTGCCCCAGACAGGTGTGGTGCCCGCCGACGCAGTGGCCGTACGCCACCTGGCAATACCGCATGGGAGCAATCCATATACGGTATGGCAAACCAACAGGCAGCATCATCTGAGATGATGGCTCAGGCCATGGATAGGGTGGCCACTTCCATTGTCCCCCAAGAAAGGCTGATAGAACAACTACAGCAGGCAACAGACTCCATTTGCCAGTCACACAGGGAAGACATGTTGGCGTCCAACAGGGACAGACGGGCAGCACTTGAGACTCTGCGGGAAGCCATTTCTATTGAGTCCCAGGGCCACAGGGAAGCCCTGAGGGTGGAACTCTGTCAGCTCAGGGTGACTCTTGTTGAGCTTGAGGCTTAAACTGACACGAGGACAGAACAGCAGCTGGAGCGGCTCACACGTACGCTCTCAACTGAGATGCAGGCAACTAGGGAGGAGGTCCGGGCATCCCGTGAGTTATTGAATGGGGACCTCCGCACGATTATCCTCCAGAACCAGACCTTCCACACCCGCATGCTTGCTGCCATGGAGGACCAGACTAGGGCTTTGCGTGGGCTGCCTCCCATAGTACCACCACCTCCTGATGCAGCTGCAGAGGGTGAGGAGAGCGACAGCAGCGATTCTCTCACAATAGGGTAGCCGTGCAGGCCATGAGCCCATGGAGGTGTTTTTTTTTTCCAAAATCCACACAGGTGGGTTTTGGTGTGCACCCTGTCCTCAGACCTCCTGGGTGGCCTCCCCCAACCCCCTGGGCCCATTAATGGCCATTTTTGATTTTTTTTACAGTGTGTTGCCTTGTGTGGCTCCCGTGGGCATACACTGTATTGTGGCTGGGCACATGCAGGCTTGTCCTGAATTTGGGTTAGATGCTTGGGTTTGTGTGACACACACCCCTCCTGCTTCCCGTTTCCATGGGCTTGCAAAGGGTGTGCCCAAGTGACATTGACTTACACAGTGACATTGGACTCCCATTTGCTGTGTGGGCAGTCTGTAGTCAATACTGTGTATACATTCCTAGTGCATATTGTTGTTGTATTGTACACTGCATGGTGTATTGATATGTGCCTCTGCATCCATCTCATCCTCCTAATTTGCAGGTCCATTCCTCATGTCTTCACAAGGCGGTCTACTTTGGAAATGGAGTCCATGTTGTAAGCAGTGCACCTACACTTTTGCGTGGCGCTAACACTGTACAGTTGGAAGTGGTCGAAGTGCTGGCATTATCAGGTAGTGAGACTATCAATTTTTTAAATCCGTACTGTCATGTTTATGGTAGGTTGGAGGTTGTGTAGGTGATTTGTATTATTGCTAAATATTTGGTAATGTGTGTTGTTGGTCCTGCATTACTGTGAGCATTTCATGTGTGGCCAGTTTCCATTAGGGACACTGTACTTTGTGACACTTGTGTCATGTTGTGGGGATTACTTTGTTTGCTCTCACATAGCATGACATGCCATGGTGTGTTGTGTGGCGGTGCCGGGGAGGGGTTGGGTGACATGGCACTGTTCTCATGTTGTATTTTGCAAGTGGGTATTCGTTTTTGCTGCATAGAAGTGTGTCTTTTAATGACACTGCATTGGTGGTGTTTGTGTAAGTAGGGATGCACACATTGTCACACTTCCAGGTGAACAATCTCAGGCTGCTATGGTTCTGACAGTTGACTTACCCTTCATTCATCATAATTGTCAGATTGAGTCATCATTGATTGTCAGATGGTATGTGCCAGGGCTGTGTGCACTCCACAGGGGTGTGATTTCTATGTGAAGTAATTAGCCACCAGCTGCGTACGGGCTGCCTCACCCTGTGCCCTTTCCCCTCCCATGCGCAGCGGGCGTGCATGTGGTTGGGGATGTGGGGGCACTACCATGTCCACAGCCAGGCCCCGGCGTCTTGCAACATTGTGCAGGACACATGCTGCCACTATGATCCTGCACACTACTGGGGAAGCGTATATCAGCTGCCCGCCAGAACGGTCAAGGGAGTGAAAGCGTGACTTGAGCACTCTGAATGTGCGCTCCACTATGCCCCGGGTTGCAATATGGGCTGTGTTGTATCTTACCTCGGGAGGCGTGATGGGGTTCCGAATTGGCGTCATCATATGGGTGCTCAGAGGGTAGGCACTGTCCCCTGGGGAGGTGGTGATGGGGATCATTAGTGGGGTAGTGACATGACTCTGTATCTGTCATGCATGCGTGTGCTGTGGCATTTATACTCACCAAGCAGCCATGCATCGCCATGTCGCCCAGGTTTAGGGTTGACATCCTGTAAATGAAGCTGTTGTGGGTGGACCCTGGATAGTTGGCATATACTGAGGTGATGATTCCCTTGGCATCACATACTACCTGGACGTTGATGGAATGCCAGTGCTTGCGGTTTCTATAGATGTGCTCAGATGCCCTGGGGGGACGTAGAGCCACATGGGTGCAATCAATGGCACCTAGCACTTTGGGGAATTGTGCCACGCCGTAGAAATCCTGGCTGACAGCCTGCCTTTCTGCAGGTGTTCTGGGCAGGTATATGTGCCTGCAGACTGATGGGCATGCATTGATGATGGCCAACACCTGGTGCAGGCACCATGACTGCGTGGCCTGTGACACCCCCCCACTATGGCACTTGTCCGCTGAAATGATCCGGTAGCCAAGAAGTGCAGTACATTGAGGACCTTCTCCAAGGGGCTGAGTGCTTGGGAGCACAGGGTGGGTGATGTGAGGTCATCCTCCCACTCACTGACCAGGTTGAGTATTATGTGAGGTGGAAACCTGTACCTCCCATACACCTGGTCATCTGGCATACCAAAAAGGCTGGTTCTGGGTGTAAAGATTCTGGCCCTGACTATCCTCCTCCTCCTCCTGCGGTATCCCATGGCCACTGCTGCTAGGAACGGTATATTCATCCTGGCGTCTGAGCTTGTTTGTTGTTGTCGCACACTTTTATGCTGCGCGGGACGTGCGCCTGCTTCATGCTGGCATACGTGTTTCCGGATTGGACCTTTTTTATTTGCGCGTTGTAGGCGACCGTGTAAATCTTCCCGCCCACCCCAGGAATATACGTAACACGCTCTCCCAGGCCCAGTCGCGTGTAAATATTCCCGCCCACCCCAGGAATACACATACCCCACTCTCCCAGGCCCAGTCACGTGTGGAAGTTCACGCGAACCGTAATACACGTACCCTGCTGAAATTGCGTGTAAGACTACCCGCGCACCCCTGAAATACACGTACCCAGGCCAATCGCACTGCTGGGGGTGCTGAGAGACATGAGTGGGGGCCTGGTGGAGGGTGCCCCTGGATGCTGGGGGTGGGGGTGCAGGGAGCCATGAGTGGGGGCCTGGTGGAGGGTGCCCCTGACTGCTGGGGTGTGGGGGTGCTGGGAGACATGAGTTGGACATGAGTGGGGGCCTGGTGGAGGGTGCCCCTGACTGCTGGGGGTGCTGGGAGACATGAGTGGGGGCCTGGTGGAGGGTGCCCCTGGATGCTGGGGAGTGGGGGTGCAGGGAGACATGAGTGGGGCCTGGTGGAGGGTGCCCCTGACTGCTGGGGGGTGGGGGTGCTGGGAGACATGAGTGGGGGCCTGGTGGGGGGTGCCCCTGGATGCTGGGGGGTGGGGGTGCTGGGAGACATGTGTGGGGGCCTGGTGGAGGGTGCCCCTGACTGCTGGGGAGTGGGGGTGCTGGGAGACATGAGTGGGGCCTGGTGGAGGGTGCCCCTGACTGCTCGGGGGTGGGGGTGCAGGGAGACATGAGTTGGACATGAGTGGGGGCCTGGTGGAGGGTGCCCCTGGATGCTGGGGGTGGGGGTGAAGGGAGACATGAGTGGGGGCCTGGTGGAGGGTGCCCCTGACTGCTGGGGGGTGCAGGGAGACATGGGTTGGACATGAGTGGGGGCCTGGTGGAGGGTGCCCCTGACTGCTGGGGGGTGGGGGTGCTGGGAGACATGAGTGGGGGCCTGGTGGAGGGTGCCCCTGACGGCTGGGGGGTGGGGGTGCTGGGAGACATGAGTGGGGGCCTGGTGGAGGGTGCCCCTGACTGCTGGGGGATGGGGGTGCAGGGAGACATGAGTGGGGCCCTGGTGGAGGGTGCCCCTGGATGCTGGGGGGTGGGGGTGCAGGGAGACTTGAGTGGGGGCCTGGTGGAGGGTGCCCCTGACTGCTGGGGGGTGGGGGTGCTGGGAGACATTAGTGGGGGCCTGGTGGAGGGTGCCCCTGACTGCTGGGGCGTGGGGGTGCAGGGAGACATGAGTTGGACATGAGTGGGGGCCTGGTGGAGAGTGCCCCTGGATGCTGGGGGGTGGGGGTGCTGGGAGACATGAGTGGGGGCCTGGTGGAGGGTGCCCCTGGATGCTGGGGGGTGGAGGTGCAGGGAGACATGAGTGGGGGCCTGGTGGAGGGTGCCCCTGACTGCTGGGGGTGGGGGTGCTGGGAGACATGAGTGGGGGCCTGGTGGAGGGTGCCCCTGACTGCTGGGGGGTGGGGGTGCAGGGAGACATGAGTTGGACATGAGTGGGGGCCTGGTGGATGGTGCCCCTGACTGCTGGGGGGTGGGGGTGCTGGGAGACATAAGTGGGGGCCTGGTGGAGGGTGCCCCTGGATGCTGGGGGGTGGGGGTGCAGGGAGACATGAGTGGGGGCCTGGTGGAGGGTGCCCCTGACTACTGGGGGTGGGGGTTCTGGGAGACATGAGTGGGGGCCTGGTGGAGGGTGCCCCTGACTACTGGGGGTGGGGGTGCTGGGAGACATGAGTGGGGGCCTGGTGGAGGGTGCCCCTGGATGCTGGGGGTGGGGGTGCAGGGAGACATGAGTGGGGGCCTGGTGAAGGGTGCCCCTGACTGCTGGGGGGTGGGGGTGCAGGGAGACATGAGTTGGACATGAGTGGGGGCCTGGTGGAGGGTGCCCCTGGATGCTGGGGGGTGGGGGGTGCTGGGAGACATGAGTGGGGGCCTGGTGGAGGGTGCCCCTGACTGCTGGGGGGTGGGGTGCTGGGAGACATGAGTGGACGCCTGGAGGAGGGTGCCCCTGGATGCTGGGGGTGCAGGGAGACATGACTGGGTCCTGGTGGAGGGTGCCCCTGACTGCTGGGGGGTGGGGGTGCTGGGAGACATGAGTGGGGGGCTGGTGGAGGGTGCCACTGGTTGCTGGGGGGTGGGGGTGCAGGGAGACATGAGTTGGACATTAGTGGGGGCCTGGTGGAGGGTGCCCCTGGATGCTGGGGGGTGGGGGTGCTGGGAGACATGTGTGGGGGCATGGTGGAGGGTGCCCCTGGAAGCTGGGGGGGTGGGGGTGCTGGGAGACATGAGTGGGGGCTTGGTGAAGGGTGCCCCTGGATGCTGGGGGGTGGGGGTGCTGGGAGACATGCGTTGGTGGGCAGTAGTGCAAGGTGACATGTGGGTTGGCTGGGGGCATGGCCATGGTGGATGGGCTCTGCGGGACATGTGCAGGGGTGCAGGGTAGTCCCCTGTGGTGTGGGCCGCCTGCAGGGGCCGTGGAGGGTGTAGAGGGAACACCTGGGAGGACCCACATGGCCAATTCACGTGTAGTACTCCCCGGCACCCCCGAAATACATGTATCCTGCTGAAATCGCGTGTGGAACTTCATGCACACACCGAAATACACGTACCCTGCAAATTCGCGTGTGAAACTTCCCGCGCACCTTGGAATACACGTACCCTGCTGAAATCGTGTGTGAAACTTCACACGCACCCCGAAATACACGTACCAAGGACAATCGCGTGTGGAACTTCCCGCGCACCCCGAAATACACGTACCCAGGCCAATCGCATGTGGAACTTCCCGCGCACCCCGAAATACACGCACACGCTATTTTTCACACAGCGGGTGTCCGTGTTTGTCGCGTACCCCTTTGCACCTCATTCGTCCTAGAGGGCCACAGTATGGATCATTCATCATAGCTGTATATAGGTGCTTTTTGTTAGCGCACATTTTGGCGCACATTTATTTCAGGCACAGGGATGCTACCGCCTGCTTTCTTGTGGCGGACTTGTTTGGCCCTGTGCGCGTCTTTGCCCGTGCGCTGGCTTGCCCTATTCGATTCCATGAATACGAGTTGTAGGTGAGCGTGTGGGCGTTCCGCGCACTTGCCTCCTGTACTTTCCCCGTGACGCCCATATTTTCACGCGTTGTTCCCCATTCCGAGTGTTACACCCCGTGTTCCGCCTACTTTTGTTATGTGCGCCGCGCTATGTGCGATTTCGCTGTGGCCGTGGCGCACGCCGTTGGATGGCCTGTGCGCCGGCGTGCGCCGCGCACTTTTTCAGCGCACATCCAATATTTTTCTCCCGCACGGACTTTCATGTATCGATGTGCGCTGGTTTCCCCGCGATTTTCGCACTTGCACTGCGATTCACACGTTTTGGCACCTCTGCGCCAGAATTTTCGGCGCACATTAATTCCATGAATCGGCCTGTTAGTTGTATGTTGTTATTTACAGTGCCTGGAGAACCTCTTTGACAAAAAAAATTACTTTTTTAAAGTTTTAATCACCGTTCAATAAAAAAAAAAATTCGGATTCAGACTGTCTCATCCGCTGGCCAGGGACAGATCAAGATAGTTCAGAACGCCCCCCCATCCCCCCCAAAAAAACTTGCCCATTTTGCCACCCTCGCCAAAGTCAATTGGGAACCATTTGCTGATTTCGGGCCCATGTTCTACCATACCCCACCCCGTTTGCTGGTAGCACTATGAGCCTCTGTTTAGCGTTACCTTGTCCTATAAATAGCTACGGTCTGAGCAATATCAAATCAAATCATATGCTGTAATTACAATTTCATTTTTGTTTTAATTGTTAAGGATTATGATGTCTGTTGTAGCGCACGCCAGATCACTTCTACTTTTAAGCAGTGTTATAGCTACTATTAATGACCCAGTTTAAAAGTACTCAGTTTATGTACCTCTGCAGGAGACAGGGCTGAGATGGCAGTGCCAGAATTCGCGCAGTGCAGGTTTGTACCGTATCAGAGGTGAACACTTAACCCGTCAGCTACCCTGCGGTTCCTAACCTCTTACTTTCAGGCCCACTTTATATTTTACATTGAGAATGCTCAAAATGGAGTTGTCTCGTGGAGACGCAAAAGCATGCTGTGAACTACTGCAAATAGAACGGTTTTTATCCAGAAATCGATTGAGTGAAAAATGTGACAGCCATTTTAGGTGCTTGGTGTCCAGCGGTTCTCACAGCAAGGGGTACAATTTAAGACATTGAGTTCCTTTGCTTTTGCGCATGTCTTGTTACCTTTTAAAATATTCAGAAGCTAGAACATCAAAAGCTTTCAACTTGGATATGTGTCATCCTCCAGTGCCCATTCATGAGTTAAGAAGTTCGCGTCTGGATATACACTCTCTGGCCCCGATGACCGAAGGAAATCTGGCGTCTATTTATCGACGCCATCATAGTGGATCCACACATTTAGAAGCACCTCCGCCTCGCCCCACCCAATGGCAATTGTATAAGCTAGTTGTGGAGACGTCGCGAGATCGGGCCCATTTCCGGCTTTGAAATGTACATCCCACATTCACAAACAGGATATCCGCTCAAGTGCCAGGAGACTGCAAGCATGCATAGGCACCTTTTTCCAAACAGGAGCAGAGTGCTGCAAAAAGAGAAGGTAACTCGGTGCAGTTTTTTTAATTATTTTTATGTTTGCATTCATTTCAGCGCATCTGACTCTCAGGCATCTGGGCGCTATTTACAGAAAGTGCATGGTACAGTGCATAAAGTGCAAGAATGCGCATATAGATTAAAGCGATGGTAGTTGGAACCCGCATAATCAAGCAAATTAGACAAAATAGGTGTGAGTACATACATTGGTAAACCCTCACTTCATTGTGGGGGGGGGGGCTACTTCAGACATGTAGACAACATAAAAGGCATAATAGGTGTATGTATGCAGAATGGCAAACAGCATAAAAGGCATAATAAGTGTATGTATGCAGAATGGCAAACAGCATAAAAGGCATAATAAGTGTATGTATACAGAATGGCAAAACCGCGCCTCATGGTACGGGGCTACTTCAGACATGTAGACAGCATAAAAGATATAATAGGTGTATGAATGCAGAATGGCAGACAGCATAAAAAGCATAATAGATGTATGTATACAGAATGGCAAAGCCTTGCCTCATGGTACGGGGGCTACTTCAGACATGTAGACAGCATAAAGGCATAATAGGTGAATGTATACACTCTGGCAAAGCCTCGGCTCAGGGTACGGGGGGCTACTTCAGGCATGCAGACATTTATAACAGTAAGATAAAAGTGGCATAGTGAGTAAGTCTTATGGCATTGTAACATCAGGTGGGTAGGCAGGCCTTGCAGCCAGGTAATAGGACGGTCCAAGCGTCACGGTATGCAGGCATTGCAGTAAAGTTCACCATGATCCGAGTAACAAGGTGAAAATGCCTTACAGTAATGTTATAGCAAAGTAGGCAGGCCAAGCGGCAAGGTATCATCATGGAGCAGGAATCAAGGTAGGCTGGCCATGTGGTGAGTACAGGTATAGCAGCACCTCGTGTAGATAGTGAGTACATAGGTGATGGAAGAGGAGTGAGAGAAGGTGAGGGTGGGAGATGTGTGGCACCCAGAACGGGTGATGGAAGCGGAGGAGTGAGAGAAGGTAAGGGTGAGAGATGTGCGGCACCCAGAACAAAGCAGAGAAAGCCATAGATTGGCAGTCTCCTGCTGCAGGAAGGCCTTCTGAACAGAAGCCACGATCGGTCGCTTATCTTGTACATGATCTAGAGGGGGTTCATGCAGTGTGTTGGAGGCTCTACCAGGACAATGGCAGTATGAGAGCCAGGCGTAAGAAGACCAGATGGCTAGAATGGGCCGGTCAAGTTCGGGATAAGCAGCAAAGTTGATATGGTGGGGGCTACCTAGCATGGGCACTGAGGTAGATCTGGGTGCATGGCCAGACTATTGATGGTGTTAGGCTGGCCACAGAGATCCTCAGGAAATACATGTGTCTTATTCATTACTTTCTGTATATTGGTTATCATAGTGTAGAGCTACGGCATGAGGATGATAGAGCGGGCTGTGGGGGTGAGTCAGTGGTAGGTGGTAGGCAGAATCCTGTGCAGTTCCCTTGGGGACCACTGCAAGAAGATTAAGACTACAGGAGTAAGCAGCAAACCCAATTGGTAGCAGTCTGTACCACCCAGATGTACCTGGTAGCTGTGGCTGAGCAGTCAGACTTCTCTCAAGAAGAGTAGGGCAGTATACAGAGGATACACAATAGGGCTAAAAACACAGTAGAGCAAGCAAACACTGACCAGAGCTTGGTATCAAAAGTATATAATTATTTATTTAACACACACTTAATGAAATACACTACCACTATAAATCAAAGCAAGTTCAAACACAATCAGAAAAGTATACACACCTCCCTTAAGAATTATTAGACAAGTCTAAGTCAAAACACCACTATTTGTAAAAACAGACGTGAGCGCGTAACTCGGATGGTACTCCAATAATTAAGTGAAAAGGGAGAGAAAAAGGAAGGTCATGAAATTAAAACAGTTCCCAACACTTTTAAAGGACCAAAACAAGTTAGTGAAGGCAGAGTCTACTGTAGAGCCAAAGTTCATAGGCCAGGCCCACTTTAAATGGAGCAAGGTGAAATGTGCCCAAGATCACACAGTTTAGAAATGCTTTCAAGTCTTTGTAAAAATGTTCAAAAGAGGTTGGGTTCGTTCAGAAGGTAAAGTTAGAAGGTCTGTGGCCAACCCAGTTGGAAAGCCAAAGATTTAAGGGTCACCTTTAGTAAACCGTAGAAAGGGAGGCCAGGTGGAACACAGTACCTGTAAAGTTGAGGAAGCTCCATCGGTGGCAGTTGTTCCTGGCAGCGGGTGCAGTTTGTGGTTTCGACCAGAGAAAGAGAGGATCATGTCGAGGAGGAAACTTGGAGTCGTTGCACTGCCCAGGGAAGAAACCAGCCGCGGAGTCCGTCGGTTAAAAGGTGCGTTCCTGTTATTCGCGGTCACAGTGGTGAAGCTTGGCTATCCGGCCGCCGGGGTGCTTGGCACGGGCGATTCGACCAAGAGACGTCCTGGAAGGCGAAATGGCGAACTGGTTGATCCCACCAGCTCAGAGGAAGTAGACTCTTTCAGAAGAAGATCTTCTCTTGTCGTCGGGAAAGTGGTGAGGTCGTTGCAGCAGGGCTCCACCAGTGGTGTCGTTGTTGCAGATGGCTCAGCTTCTCCCCTCTTCGGATTTCTTAGGTCCTGTGGCGACTTCTGAAGTTCCAGTCCCAAAAGCCCTGCTTTTATGCAGAAAAACCCCCATTCAACAGCCTAGCTGTCACTCATACATGCTAAGTGGTGAGCCAGGCGGCTCACCACTGGGTCAATCAGAACAGAGTGCGACTTGTGTTGCTAAGGCAACGCAGTCCAGGGTGCCAATTCCCCCACCCACACATCCTGTGGAACCCAGACAGAGTGGCACCAGTTGGAGGGCTTCTGTGGAGAAGCCCGCCAAAAAGTGGAACAAAGGGCCCGACCTTGGTTGGATTTACAGAGATGGACACGAACACCATTTTAGAAAAAAGTTCTGGCAAAAAGACCCAACCGGTGATTTTATATTAAATAAATAAACCTGCAGTATCTTTAACATTGCACCAAAAAGTGGTGCGTTTAAAATCAATGGGAAAATCCCATAGGAAATATTCCGGTGGAATATTTTGCGTGGTAACCACTGCCATCAGCCAGAAACTCGACAAGGGGGGACTGGACAGTGCCCCCTTAGAAACAGACCCAAGGGTAATCTAATTAATCCCTTCCAGTACTTCCACAATATGATGGTTTGTACTGGTTCTGTTCACAATTTTGGAGTAGTAAAGCCAATGGTGTCTTTACATGCCCTGGGAGACAGTAGTCAGTCCCAGGGTATGGAGTCTATGTTTGGAGGTCATTATGACACCCCTCTGTTACTGCACTGAGGGTGCTGTGTAACACATACACTAAAACAGATGATACCCTATGGAGTAAAAAGACCCCATAGCCCATAAGCACACAAAAAGTCAAAGACATACCTCAAATCATGCCTAAGAGTGGGAGAAAAAGAGTCTCACTCTTAGCAGGAGAAAAAAACAAACCCCAAAAAATCCAGCAAAGCTGCTGGGGGACTCACTAGGTTTGGGAAATTAGCCTTATAAGAGAATTCTCCCTAACAGTAGGCAAGTAAGAAGGACTAATCAGTCAATTGTAAGCAGGCGGAGGCAGGCATCTAGGCAGGAAGAAAGTGGCTGCAGCATTTGCCAGCAAATGGGCGGCCATTTTTAAATGGCCCGTGATTGTATGAGCGTCAAGCCAAGCATGGCTTCCCTGGCACGCAGGACTCACCAGATGGAGTGGCACGTAGATGGATGCCTGCATCAATTTCTTCAATCCCAGGCAGCACTCCTGTGCCGTGAAGGTGGTGTAGTCATCGCAGGGCCGGACAGGAAAAAGTCCTGGTCAAATGCACTGTACTCAACCTGGTGGTTGAGCACATACCCGACAATAATATGCACAAGGTTATGGACATCATGCAGTTTGTGCTAGCTGACCCTCCATAAAATTAACCTTTGAGAATATTCTGACCTGCCCATTTCATAAAAACCGGCATTAAAAAAAGCACATTCCCTGTTATTTTTTTAGACCAGATTTGTTGGTGATTGTAGCCCCCAAGGTTGAATAACGGTAAATAAGAAAATTCTAGCATGGTCATGAAGCAATGTGTGGTATCTGTGCAATTATCTTTTGGAAACATTGCCCCTGTTTCTGAATTAAAAGTAAATTGGCTTTTCAAGTTAAGGAACAGGATTCATACAATGCTCTTGTCTGGTATTTTTTATCGATACACCATCTGCATATAAAAAGACATTTCAGACAGCATTGAAGTGTTTGAGGCACTCCAGAAAAGGCTAATCACTTTGTGAATCTACAGAGAAGTGTGTGTAAGAAGAACACTGGTTCCAGAGCTTGTGTTAGCTGCGCCCTGCCTGCACTTGCTAGTGAATTGTTTGTTCACCAAGGAAGCCAGGTGCCAGCAAAAGCAAGGATGCTAGACCCGGAGGAGTGTTCAGAGGATCCTCTGACTACCACTACCATGCAACAAAGGGAATGCAGGAGATTGTCACTGTAGGTGTTCCTGTCCCTTGCAGAGAATCAATGAGCTGCATTCCCATGAATCCAACAGTGCCTGTACACTCGGCTCTCTTCTTGGAGGTGCTGAAATACCATATAAATCTACTGAAACAAAGTGAGAGACCTCGATTATGATCAGAAAATCCTGAGGTAGTCAGTCAGTCATCGCACAAGGCGTCCACTCTCAAACATTTAAGAACAGGTAAGCTACTGGTGTCCTCCCCAGAGGGCCAGGGTGTGACAACCAGAGACGGGACTACCCTACGGGTGGGAGAATTGAGCCCCAAGTCCCATATCAGAACTGAAAGCCCATTCCAAGCCAGCTGGAGTTGGTGAACAAGAGGAGCTAGGAAATTAGCTGGGGGCAGGAGATGGGAGAAAAGCCCCTAAAGCTTGGGGAGAGTAGGAGACAGGTGGCTGAAGAAGAGGCGCAGAAGGCTGTGGTAAGAACGTATCGGGAGGCTGCATGGAAGGCACAGGAAGATGGGAAAATACAAACCCCGGGGGTGGGAAATTAAGAGCCCCAGTGGATTGGAAAGAAAGTGACCCAGAGGGTTCCAGTCCAGAGGTGTGACTGTCGAGAAGTTTCCTCCTCAAAGAAATCAGAAAAAGCATGTGGGTGCCAATTCAACCGGATGCTGGGGTCTAAGCAGGAAGAGCCTAGAAAAAGGGTGCAGAAACCCAGTAAAACCTAACAAAGCACGCAACTTGTCTGGGGTTGCTTGTGGTCTTGTGCAGAAGGGATGTGACTAAGAGGTTTGTGCTGGACTGCCCCTTTTAGGGTGGGACCAAGCCTTATTTGCATATGGTCTTTTCACTTTCTGTAATTGCTCGAAAGGCGAAGACTGATGTTTTGGAGGGTTGACAGGATAAATGACAGGTCAAGATGAATTCGAAACCTGCCAGCCATCAACTCTTTTGTCTTGTTTAAAGCACCCCTAAAATATAGTTTGAGTACCGAGCAGAAAGAAACCCCCGAGAAGACCATAGAAGATGGGCACAGGAACCCCATAAGCCCAGGGCTGAGAACGAAGGAGAGGAGACTTCTCGAGAAGGATAGAGAAGAAGGATTCATGGACCCCTTAACCCTGAGATTATAAGCATGCAGGATATTGGGTAAACCTACCAGGAAAGAACTGGCCCCAGAACTATAGAAAACTGTAGGAAAATATTCTTTGGTTAACCTGCCAGGAAAGAACTGGCCCCAGATCTATGGAAAACTGTAGGAACATTTTCTTTGGACACTGTGAGAAACCTCAAGGTGTCTCACTCTCTAGTCCCCGGGGATCTGTAATGCAGGTGGCCAGGACACAGCCATCACTATTGGATCCAGTTCCTGGGGATGGACAAGTGTGGGAGGATCACCTGGATGAGGGGTCTTCAGGGAGTGGAAGTGGGACACGGAAGGGTGAGACACGGTACCCCTTCCTTATGACACCTTTTCCCTATCCTACCCAGTAGGATATCTAAAAACTCAACCACCCCCCCTTTCTTGACGCAAACACTTTCGCACAGACAGATTACCGTAAAAGACAACAAACTAACACCAGAGCCGTATACCTGATATGTCCCAACACAAAGGGAAGGCAGAGTCAGGCAATTGCCGATAACTACACCCACCTGCTTTCCCTTCCCCATAGGGATAAAAGGCGGAGCATGAAACACACTCTGAGCAAGGCCAAACGCACAAGGAAGCAGTTATTCCAGGACGCCAGTTCATATGTAGTAGACGCCAACAGAGTTCAGCACAGCCAGTGAATCGGAAAGAACAGATAAAAGACTGTGTTGGGGCTTAAGGTTGCGAAGAGCAACTTTGTATGAAGAAAGAAGACTAATATACAAAGATCTTTTGTGAATAATATTGGCATCAGAGTTAGAGTGATCCGGCGTCACATGGAGGCTCATTCGAAGGACTCTAACAAGTGCCCCGCTCTTGAACAAGAAGAGGGTGTTGAATAAGAGAATCAAAGTGGTCCTGCTGCGGGTTATGTTAAATCCTGTGCATAGTCGAAAGTCTCTGGTTGTTGAAACTACAAGTACCAAGAGGCCTTAGGGGAGGCCGGCATGAGGTGTCAAAGTGGTCACACGAGGGCCAAGCCAAACCCCTTGTACAGTCGAAAGTCTTTGACACGTTGATGTGACAGAATTGTGTAAAGCCTGACTGGGGGCTTAAGGCAAAGCCTGACTGGGGGCTAAGACCCGGACTTAGGTAAAGATAGAACCAAAGGGGTCTAGAATTACTTTTGTTGAACTATGGTGAACCCGACGGAGGGAAACCAGGAGAAGGTCTGTGCCCAGATGAGGGGGACCTAGGTAAATTGGAGAAAACCAACCGAAGGGTTGTTTAAAAAGACATTGCGGCTTCTGAATAGTACACGTAGATGAAATTCAGATAGAAAAGTAAAGTGAACAGTGTTACTGGGGCAAATGTGAACCTGACTGAGAGATGCCCGCGAAATAAGCTGAACAGTAATACACCCATGAACATTGTGATGACAAGTGTGAACCTGACTGAGGGATGTACACAGTGAGGGGTTGATCTGAGCTCGACTGAGAGAGGCTAGCATTGAGAGAAGGATCGGAGCCCAACTGAGGGGAATCCAAGTGTGAAGAGTAATCACCCGGCATGAAGAATACCGGAAGGAACTTTTGTTTTCTTGTTTATGACATATGAGGCACTCTGAAACAAGAGACTTTACATGAAAGAGACTTAGACGCAGAAGGCCCTGATATTGAGAAATTGAACTGTAACCTCGAGCTGGAGAAGACCAGGAGTGTGCTGTGCTCGAGAATCCTGCCTTGTCCCGTGCTAATAATGTGGAGAAGGGAGACCCGGCCATAGAATCCTGATTTTTCATTTTGTGAACACTTATTTCTTTTCTTGTCAACATTATCCAACACTATTTCGTAGCATAGCAGTAAGGATTGCCAATAGTTGTTTTAACATAGGCCCTTTTTATTTAACTAGACTCCACTAGGACTGTATTATTATTATTTGACAGTCGTAGCTTGGTCCCATTTTAGATTTAGGTTTAGATTATGCGTTTATCTCACCCATTTTACAGTGTAATAAACTCCCTTGAACTGTTATCACTTGTGTCTGTCTTACTTTGATACCGTGCCTCCCTTACATATGGTGTCAGCAGTGGGATGTGATTCAACTGATAAATATTGAAACCCATGCTGATAATTGTTATACTACCAGAAGGGGAAAATAAAATCGTTGAACTCTTTAACTCCGACTGCATATCAACATAAATGAGTTCCTGTTCTCCCAACTTTGTGTCCCGACTGGTTAACAGGATCTGTTCTTTAAAACACCAGTGTTGTTAGACACCCTTCCTCTCTCACATTATAATATACAACAGTGGGTTTGAATAATACTGAGAGTTCGACCCTTCTTTACATTTATTAGACCTAGTGCTCTGAAACCCCGCCCCCTTTCAAACCTTTTTTATTGGTACCCAATTTCCCTCCGAGGTTAACTTACCAAAGTCCATTCCTTCGGCAGACTCAGAATCAGAAGAATCAGATGACTGCTATACGAGGGAGTCGAGAGTTGTTTCTTTTCTGATTTGGAAACACCCACAGAGGGAACTCTCACACCCCTGGAGGAAATGGCCAACCTATTCAATGTCATCGCCCAGTTAGCGGTCCATCAGATGCAGCCAAAAGCTAGACTCCATGAAAATGTATCTAAATTGGTTTAATTACAAGCAAGACCCTTACTACCACAGGGGGTACTTCAAACATATCGGGAAGGCGAAGATTTAGGAAATATTTTCTTGAACTTCGAACACCTATCTGAACAACTAGAATGGGAAGAGAACCTTAAAATATGATATGTGGCCCCTTTGTTGAAAGGCAAACTACAAACCTCCTATCAACTACTTAATGTTGCACAGGGAACCTTTCTATCCATCAAAGAGGGGCTGTTAAAAAGAGTGGGGAAAATCTGCAAGTTTTATCAGCAGAAGTTGAGGACCATTAGATCAAACCCAAGAGAAACCTGCTTAGAAATCGGTGAACGGGTCAAAAACACTATGGCCCTGTGGATCAATAACAAATCCTTAGAATAACTGACTGAGATGATCACCCGAGAACAATTCACTAATTCCTTACCCCCTTTTTTGCAGAAAGCCGTTTTACAGTTAAATCGACCTACAATAGCCACGGCCATTGAGACGGCACAAAACCACTCAGATGCAGCTTAACAAATCCACTCGGCCAATCGTTAGGAGGAACTGAGGGATCATAAACCTATCCGTCAACATCAACCTCAGGGAATAGATAAACAAGGGGGTTTGTATAGAATCAAAGAATGGATGCCACGAGAAAAAGTAGGAATCAGAAGAACTGATCCTAAAACCAAAGATGAAAGTAAGAGGCAGGAAATAAAAGCAAGCAGACCACCCCCTCCTGTCTGTTTTTCTGCAGAGAAACAGACCATGTAGCTAGACACTATCCAAAGAATCTAAGGGATGAACCTATGGAAATAGGCTGTTTAACGGGTGAAGAATGTGAAGAACCCGAAGAAGAGCTAGAGACCTTTAGTATCTGTTTATGTCAATCTTCTACAGACTTTTCATATGAAAAGGCTTGCGTAAATGCGAGGCAATTAAGGGCCTTAATTGACTCAGGTAGTAAGCAAACTGCTATACAGGCCCGTTTATTTACAATAAAGGACCAGGAAAATGTGGCTCTAGTTAAATTTACATGTGTACATGGGGACAATGACGTGTACCCCAAAATACCTGTACACATTAATATCTGGGGCAAATCCTGTGAAATATCGTTAGCCATAATTCCTGGGCTCCCCGAAGAAGTTATTCTGGGGTGGGATTTCCCTACCTTCTCTACTCTCCTACAGGAAACTTCACCTCCATTTGGAGGTTTTCTACTCCAGAGTTGCTGGCAAGCAGACTACTACTCCCAAAAGTCTCCAGTATGGGAATGGGAAAATTCTGAGCCTATGAAACCCAAAACAGCCCTTAAAACCCCATTCATAGCCTACTGTAGAGAGACCGGGAAAACCACTATACCGACCCTGACACCGGCCGCAGCAAATCAATCGACTATGTGAGAATTCCTGGACATCTGTCATCCCTGTTCTCTCCCAGGTCTTAACTATGTGGGACCTGGACAAAGAACAGGCATATCCACCACGCATAGGGGAAGGGTATGTGAGAAACCTCAAGGCGTCTCACTCGCTATTCCCCGGAGATATGTCATCCAGGTGGCCAGCACACAGCCATCACTATTGGATCCAGTTCCTGGGAGTGGACCTGTGCGGCAGGATCACCTGGATGAAAGATCTTTGGGGAGTGGAAGTGGAACACCGAAGGGTGAGACACGGTACCCCCTTCCTTATGACACCGTTTCCCCATCCTACCTAGTAGGATATCTAAAAACTCAACCCCCCCTTTCTAACACAAACACTTTCACACAGACAGATTACCGTGAAAGACAATGGACTAACACCAGAGCCGTATACCTGACATGTCCCAAAACAAGGCTCAGGCAGAGTCAGGCAATTGCTGACAACTAGACACACCTGACTTCCCTTTCACCTCCCCATAGGGATAAAAGGCGGTGCATGAAACACACTCTGAGCAAGGCCAAATGCACGAGGAAGCAGCTATTCCAGGACGGCAGTTCAAACGTAGGAGAAAGGCGGCGAGACCTGAAAGGATGACAAGGAGGGAGTTGCCCTTGCCCTTTTCAACCCAGACCCGCAGAGCCGCAGAAAAAGGAAATGCAAGACCGGGAATCGCAGCTGGCGAATGGTGCAACGGATGTCAATGGTACATGGGACCCTCCCTCACTGATAGCTAGGGTGGGGAGAAGCGGTTGCCATCGTAGTACCGAGCTTGACCCAGAGGCAAGAGACGCCAACTGTTCAGTACAGCCAGTGAATCGGAAAGCATTGACAATAGACTGTGTTGGGGCTCAAGGTTGCCAAGAGCAACATTGTACGAAGATAGAAGACTAATATACAAAGGTCTTTTGTGAGTAAGATTGGCATCAGAGTTAGAGTGATCCAGCATCACATGGAGGCTCATTGGAAGGGCTCTAACCAGTGCCCCACTTGAACAAGAGGAAGGTGTTGAATAAGAGAAGGAAGTGGTCCTGCAGCGGGTTATGTTAAATCCTGTGCATAGTCGAAAGTCTTTGGTTGTTGAAACTACAAGTACCAAGAGGGCTTAGGGGAGGCCGGTATGATGTGTCAAGTGGTAATATGAGGGTCAAGTGAAACCCCTTGTACAGTCGAAAGTCTTTGACACGTTGTGGTGACTGAATTGCGAGGGCCTGCCCTGAGAAAAGTTGTCATGCATGTTAATGGCAAATACTGTGGCTCGCCATAAGCTCAATCTGTTTGGTTAATTGTCGACATTGTATGCAGATTCTATACTCTGTGACGCATGTTCGGAAGCCTAGATTATGTAACTCATGGGGGCTTATGCTATTCCCACACCCTACTCAAATTGGGCCCCTTGGTTGTAGGCCTATCCACCCAAGTAAAACATCCTACAGCCAGGCCAGCATTAACGTTTTCTCCCCCCTACTAATGACACACCAGGTGTAAATGAGCCTATGCAACCCGTTTATTACAAGCGCAAACAAAGAACCATTTTAATGAGCACTCTACTTCCTGAAGACCGCCAGGCACGCGGCGTGACCACGTGTGCAGAAGGGTTTGTTATGGGGAACGGCTCATGTGTCTTGCAATCCAATTATGGGTGCTGCAACGTGCTCATTACAATTTATACGTAATTGCATTCGGTACGTATCATTTTCCACTGTGATCCCCACTGAGAAAGGAAATTGCCTGTTGTTTTCGAGTGTATTTGTAATTTTGTTGTATTCCATCAAGATGTGCATTATTATTCCCACTGTGTCCCTACCGTGTTCCTGCCATTTATTCCTCAACATTTTTTCCACACACAGCAGTGTATTTTGCCACCCCAGAGACAGGTGTCGCCAATTGCCAGACAGCATGCACACTTAACCACGCGCGCGCGCCAAAAGATCAGGCTTAATTATTGGACTGTTGGTGCCCAGGTTGGCTTTCTTCCATTTTTGGAACTGGCAGATTTGACTGGGGGATGCTCAATTCTAATGTAGCCTTTCATTCTCTCCTCAGAAACCTAACAGCGCAGTCTTGCTTTATAGTTCACCCGTTGTCGGGTTTGAAGACTTTATCCATTTCGAGCTGCACTTTATAAAATTTATATACAGACTTTTTCCACATAACTGCATATAAAACACAAAGAACATAATGAATTGGTAAATGGCACATGATTTGATTCGAACCTTTTGATAAGTCTTATTTTCTTAGTCACAGGTTGTGATTTCTTATAAAGGTAGTCATTATTATCTTTAGGAGGCATTAATAAAGACTCCTTTGTGATGGACTATATATAAAATTGGAATATTTTTGATCAGTAATTGTTTGCTGTCTGGGTCTGCATGTACATGCGTAGTGTTTCTAATATTTAATTTAAAAAAGACATGTTCCCCATAGCATTTGCTTTTGTGAATGACTGCACTATTAACTTAGCTCCCCCGGGATACAAGCCACCAAACATGACCTCAAGCACACTAACCTCTGAGTGCAACACTGCACATTGATAACAAGAATGAACAGCATTGTGGAGGCACAATTATTCAATCTATTCCATGTGCTAAGTATACAAATGCTGGGTCTCCTGTCCATTCACACACTCATCCTATCAGCCCTCGAGTTTCTTCTCATGGCCAATCAGATCTATAGACAACCATTCTTTTTTTGGACATGGGTTCTATTTTCTCCCAAAATTTCTCATGAAGCGCTCCAATTGGTGTTTTTGGTTGCTTAACCTCCATGACAAGCTTTCTGGGTGGATCAAGTGTTTTAGAAAACCCTTTACCATACCAAAGTATTTCAGAAAAAAAAAACAGGAGTTCAAAATCATGACAGCATTCTAGAAAAGTACAGCTCATCCAAGCCACTTCAAGAAGCAGAGCGCTAGAATGCGTTGTAATATGATAGGTTATTTATGAATCACTTGATACCCAGAGGTCTCTAAGCACGGACCCGGGTATCGAACCTGTGTTGCGTTCTCAGCACAGGCTTAGTCAAATAGCCCCTCCTCCTTTCTTTTCATTGGCTGTGCTATTTTCAACTAGCCAGGAAGTGAGTAAAAGTTAGCTCAACGGTAACATGGCACACCACATGTGTCCTTGACTGCTTCCGCATCCATCCCTGCATTACACTTCCTTGCTTTACTCCTGGTGACTCCATTACAACTCAATAAATAACATTTGAAGTGCAATGGCAGCATGTACAGTTTGAAGGGAGATTGTATCAGGTGTCTTGCATACTCATGCACATACTAGCCATGCTTACAGGTGATTTCACTATTCGTCCACCATGCTGCCAGCTTTTCTGGAAAGATAAACCTGCATGACGGCTCACTCTTCGGTCCTCTTGCTAGACCCTATTGAATTTGCAAAACACACAGTTCTGCTCAAACCTGTTCATCTGTGCTCAGTCACTTCCACAATGTGTATTTAGTTAGTTATCAATGTATTTATTTGATTTTTACGCGCACCCCACACAAATGAACAGCTACTCTGAGGCCCCTGTCTCTTTCTTCTTAACCCTTCTTCTGTCCACCATCTCTCCCCTACCTCTTCTACTTTCAACTACTTCTCCCATACCTCGCCTATTGCATTAGCACCCTTCCTCACAGTGCCAATGCATTTTCCACTCCTATTGACCCTTTTGCTCCCCAAATGGTCAAATACTTCTCCTCAATCACTGGCCCTTATCTTTCTGAGCTCTTTAACCTCTCTCTCTGTGATGGACTGTTGCCTGCCTCCTACAAAACCTCAACAGTCTTATACCTATTGAAGAAACCATCTGCTGACCCAAATGTCCCAGATAATTATCGCACTGTTTCTCCCCTTCCTCATGCAAAGATCTATGTGATCAAAGTGGTCTTTAAATGGCTCATTAGGCACCTGGAAGATCCACTTCAATCTGGATTCTGTAGCAAAATACTCCAACTTTCTCTCCAATGATCACCACTCCAAGCTCCCCTTTGTACTGATCCTTTTGGACCTTTTGCCGCTTTTGACACTGTCAACCACTCCACTCCCCTTCTCACTCTCCAGGACCTTGGGTTTTCGCAAATCTGCTCGCTACCTGGAAGGTCATGCCTTTAAAATGTCATAGAACTCACAAACCTCTGACCCCACACTTCTCCCTGTCTGCGTCCCTCAAGGTTCAAACATTGGACCCCTGCTCTTCATCCTCTATGCCTCTGCTGTGGGAAGGCATATCTTATCCTTTGGCTTTCACCATTACCTTTTGGCCGGTGACACTCAATTTTTGTTCTCCTTCAACCCAGCCATGTCGGAATCGATTGGTAACTGTCTCACTGCAATCCATCCCTGGAAGTCACTCTGCACTGCCTCATGGTAAATGCTTCAAAAACAGAAGTCAACTATATCTTGGCTTCCAAAGCCCTTTGTCCCCTCTCCTATTTTCTTCCTGCCTCACCTTCCTGCTCCCTCACCCATACTTGCAACCTTGGGGTCCTCTGTGATAGTGACATCCGACTGCAACAGTTCATCACTACCAACACCTCGGCTGCTCATAATAACCTTTTTAACATTCAGAAAATGTGTCATTTTCTTTTTTACCATTCAACGAAAACTCTAATATCCTCTGTTGTGCTCGGGAATCTCATGCCTACTCCTTGCCATTCCTCGCTTTTCCTTCCTCTGACTAGCCAGGCCCTCAAGTTTGCTACTCACATTCTCTGCACTATACCAAGATCTGCCTCCACTTCTACCTACCAACAACAAGCTAGTTGGCTCTCCATGCACAACACCACCCTTTTCAATTTCCTTGTCTACAAAGCTATCTGCGAGCTTGCTCCGGAGTACCTGTCTTACTGTATCTCTGACTACCCACCATCTTGCTCCTTAGTCTCCTCCTCCGCACTCTACCTCACTGACGAATGCTCAGCCTATGCCTCCTCACACTTAAACTCTTTCTCACTACTTGCTCTGCTTCACTGGATCCCACTGCCCATCACAATCAAAGCAACACCAACTGTAGATCACTTCAAAGTTCAGCTTAGAAATTCACATACTTTCTAAAGATGCAGGTCCCCCTGTCCTCTACCAAATCTTGCATGCCTGACCCCACCACTCTCTCTAGTGCCACATCATAATTTAATAATGCAATTTTGTATATTTGTATAAAATTAACTTTGCACTGCAAAAATACACTTTCCACAGTTCCATGAATCCGGGTTATGTGTCAGCAGTGCAAATTAATTTTTCAACAGTGCAAAGTCACTTTGAACCGTGCAAACAATTCCATGAATCTGGCCCTATATGTGTAAGCGCCTGGCTTGTATTTGTATTGTAATGTATTTGTCATTTATATAGCACCCTTTCCCCATTGGTATGGCCTTGATGCGCTTTGTGGTTGAAACGCCCTTGGTGACTGCAGTCCATGTGTAGGAGGTTCTAAGAGTTTAAAGTAAAAGATGCATGTGTGCATTTTGCCAGGTTCATACTTAGGTGAGCTGCCTAGGCTCCAGTAAGCAGCCCGGAATTCTGGCACATGGGTGGGTGCTGTTGGTGGTTTAGGATAGAGTGCTAGTGCTGAAGATTTGATTTGTGCCGAGCTAGACCGAATTTTCTTTTATAGGTTGTCACTGTGTACTAATGTCAGAGGTGTTGCGGTACGTTAGGGGTTTCAGTGTGGATGGCTATGTGAGGTGCTAGACCAGAATAGCATAGCCATAGCTGCATTCTAGGGTGCATGGACGGGTGGCCGTGCCTGTGGCCTTTGGGAGGGGCATCTAGAGGGGGTACCACCGTAGACAGTAAAATGCAGCAGCCAGCTAGGTTTGGGACACATGGATAGCGGGAGAAACACCTAAATGGGGATTGCAACCGTAGACAGTAAAATGCAGCAGCACCTAGATTTGGGACACCTGGCTAGAGGGGGCGACACCTAAATGGGGATACAACGGTAAACATTAAAATGCAGTAGCACCCAGATTTGGGACACTTGGATAAAGGGAGGGACACCTAAATGGGGATACAACAGTAAATGCAGTAGCACCTAGATTTGGGGTACCTGGATAGAGGGGGAGATGCCTAAATTGGTATACAACAGTAAACATTAAAATGCAGTAGGACCTAGATTTGTGACACCAGTATAGAGGGAGAGACACCTAAATGGGGACACGCCAATAGGCACTAAAATGCAGTATCACCTAGAGTTGGGACACGTGGATAGAGGGAGAGACACCTAAAAGGGGATTTAACAGTAGACAGTAAAATGCAGTAGCACCTAGATTCGGGCAACCTGGATATAGGGTGAGACGTCTGAATAGGGATACAACAGTAAATCTACAACAGTAAAAGCAGTAACACCTAGATTTGGGACACCTGGATAGAGGGAGAAAGGCCTTGGCTTCTTAAATTTGTATTGCTTCTTTTGTTTTGTTTTGTCACTGGTCTATATTCCACTTTGTTCACACCCTCATAAATGAACTCACCACTTTTCTTCATCTTTGTATACAAGCACCCATTCAGGGAGTGTCTCCACCATATGTAAATGTCTTACTGTACATCATTTCTGATCGAAATTGGCATCCCTTTTCTTCAAATAGATAGAAGTAGACGTCTGCAATGGAAAGTCCTAGGTTGCCACTGAGTGTGGGTCTAGTGTTTTATTTCTGGCAGGTCTGAAGACAGAGTTAAGTAGGTAAATGATTAAGAATCAATTGGTGTAGATTGGAAAGATATTCACAGACCTGGTCAAGTGTCAAACTCAGATCAGGTCTCCGAAAGAATCCTTAATGAAGGGGGGAGATGATCCAGAGGAGAGTGAGACTAGGACAACTCAGGGAGGTCCTGCTAGTTGCCTGGTTGACAGCAACCAGACAACCGACAGTAGAATCGATTATGTAAGAACATCAGCTAACAGCACTAAGACACACACACAATCAAGAGAAGAAGAGAGCACTGAGAAAACTCCTCAAACACAGCTTGCAACAAGCAATACTTTACACATATCTAAAATTAATAGTGTCTTGGCGCCCCTCGTCAGCGTGGCAGTGATTCAAAAAGCTCAGCACCACACCCATCACTTTTCAGCAGCAGCCTAGTCAAACCGGACCAACGCAATGTCAAATGATAGAGAGCATAAAGGATAGCAAGGAATTCGCAGACAGCTAACTCCCCCATTATCATGACCCAGCCCCACCGCAATTGGCTTCCTACAGCTAGGGAACCATAATTCCCAGAGGACACAGCAGGCCGGTAGTGGGGGCACACAGGCAACCTGTTTCTATCTACCCCCCTGGCTCTCCTATAAAAATGCAGAGAGTGTGGCAGCCTAAGTAACATTATGTAGAAGAATACATTCCCAAAGGAGGACTTTACCATGGATGGATACAGAAGATGGCAAGCCCATGGTAGAGATATTTCATGATGATATGTTTAAACTAATGTATGTCATTCCCTAGGGAGTTTCATGTCATGCAGCTAAATTAACCTGAAGGCAGAAGACATCATATGAACGTTACAGCCGAAAGACATTAGAACAGTTGCGAAATGGCAAGTCTTACAAGGATCCCAACTAGGGATGTTAAATTAGAAATTGGTCATAGGTTCAAGAGGACAGTAGCATCTAAATACCCATCCTCAAGAGGGGTTTGATGGTCTCCTGTTTCAAAAGATTGTGAACTATCCTAGTCTGAAGGGAAGAGTTACACATCTTGTTAGTGGTTGGTGCTAGTACCTCTATGTGTCCTTTGATTGCGTGACAGTACAGGGGACGTGTAAGGCAGGGTTGGCAGGGTTTATATCTTTCTCACAGACTGATCATGTTATGGTTTTATATTTATACTCATTTACTGGCTTAAACACGTTGAATATGATTTTTGGCTTTCATATGTTTATATGAATGTCCATTGGGTTTGGGAGAAATCTGTCACTCTTTTTGTTGCCTCCATGGGAGATTCCCGGATGTAGTAGTTTGCTGAATCTGGGTTATTTCGTTTTTTGGATATGAAAGAGTAAATCTGACTTTTTCATGCTTCAATGATTTTGTTTGCATAGTGTTCTTTCTATCCATGCTGGATGGCTTGTCTGCGGCCCTTGGCAAGTACTTGCCACAGTGCTACTGTGGATTTATTAGCTGGATTGACACCACTACCTCCATTGTTCTCCTCCTAGTGTTTTAGTCTGGCTCGGTCGAACTTGGAGCATGTATTAGCTTTCTTGATCCCCTCATCTATTGTTTAAAAGGTGCCAAAAAATCAAAACATTTGACCCCAAAAATTGGTTATTTTCGTCCTAGTTGTTTTTACATTCGTTTTTTGGGGGGGATTACCAGAAGAATAAGGCAACAATGACATATTGGTTGGGAAAAGTTGTGGAAAATATAGTTTACATACATGAATTTCTTGATTTTCATATTTCCCCCAAAATATTGTAGTAATAATGTGTACTACTTGTTACACCAACCCTAACTATAAAAAAAATGCCAAGAAAATAGAGGCAACGTCTGGAGCTAGGCCATGCTGGGATCAAAGACTAGAGCAGAATCTGCTGCAAGTCTCTCCGCTTTCTCATCCCAGTCTCTTCCCAGGAGTGTCATGTGCCGAGCCCTCACACCTACTAGAGTTGCCTGCCACCATGGCTATTTTTTCTCCTTTTCTGCTACTCACCTTTTTGACCAGGATCCTAGAGTTGCTCATCCATCAACTGTTTACACCTCTTCTGCCTATCCTTTCGTTCTTACGTCTATCGTTTTATTAAATTAAATCAGATACATTTATTGTTAACGGAAAATGGCTTTAAAAAAGAATAACATTCCGGAGTTTATGAGTGGGTTACCCTTCGCTATTATAAATGAAACACACGTATTTATTTGTAGTTCTTATCTAGCGCTACTCGCCCATGGGCCTCAAAGCGCACAATATACTAGCCTTGGCTATACTAGCATTGCCACACTTAGACCAATTTGTGAATACTAGCCTGTGTCACATCTAGACAGGATTGTGAATATTAGGCTGTGTCGCTTCTAGACAGGAGTGTGAATATTAGGCTGCGTCGCTTCTAGACAGGATTGTGAATGCTAGCCAGTGCCACATGTAGATAAACCTGCAAATATCAGCCACCGACACATTTAGACAGAACTGTGAATATTAGCTCCGTCACTTCTAGGCAAGACCATACATGTGTTTCTTGCATCACTCCTAGACAGGTTTGTGAATGTTAGCAAGTGCCACCCTTAGACATAATTGTGAATATTAGCCATTGCCACACTTAGACATAATTGTGAATACTATCCATTGCCCCATTTACACAGAACTATGAGTGTTGGCTTGCATTGATACTGGACCCAATTATGAATATTAGCAAATGCCTGATGTGGATATAAATGGGGAGATGTTCATTCCCCACATCTAGATAGAACATGGAAATTAGCACATATCATATCTAGATAGCGAGGTCAATAACCAACCCACTAACATTCTCACCCCTCTAAATACACCTCTCAAACTCTAACCAAACACAACCACAACCCTAAAGCACAGCGAACCGCACAAATTTCACTACACCGCAACAACAAAAACAAATCACACATAGCTTTGCACAACACAACACGATGGCTACTGACCGAAAAGCACACCTAAGCTCAGCGAAGACTGCTAACAGAACTGAAGCTGCCAACAGCACATCACTGCTCTCTTGCACTTTTTCCGCTCGGTCCCACTAACTCACCCCCGACCTCATTCCTTTTCAGATCCGCCAGAGCGCCAGGGGACCACTCCGGTGGTGATAGTGCGTGGTACAAATATCCTTTAACATTAACATTAACATACTAGAATCTTCAGTTACATTATAAAAATGACTCATGGAGTAGCCAACCAATCACGTGCTTGCTTACATTTTTGCCAACAATAACCAATAACCAACCCGACCCCCCACTTGTCAAATCTCTAACAGACCCTTTTTTTTTCTTTGACCTTCTCAGTGGAATCTCCTTTCACCAGGGCATAATTATGATGAAGATATGCTTCTTTCAAAGTTTGCCTCCTCTTTTTTGAGTGTGAAGATCATACATATAATATATTCTCCCTCCAGCAAAAGCATTGCACATTCTACACTATCTTGCCATATTACCCAAAGGCACAGATCACACTGTGAACAAGAAATAGTTTTAGGCATGAAAATATTACATTCAAAGGGAATCTGTGGGAACGCACCCTATTTATTGCTCAATCCCAGGTTTTATTTATAGTTTTGACCAAAAGGAAATAATTTGCTCTGTCTATTGTCAACATATTCTCCTCTTAACTGAAAAGGCCTGCTAGGTTCTTCAAATTTCAACTTTTAAACTTTTAATTCTCTGTCATTGTACCAACCTTTGGGATAGTACTTATAAAAAAAGAACCCCAGAATCATGCTGCATACCCAAAACGTCAAACGTTTAGCCCAAAAACAATTGCGCGATTGGTTTCTTACATTTATAGGGTACAGACTTCTGCTACACGAATGGCCTCGAGGTGCTAGAATATGAACCAGATATCTGTAAAGCCGCCAAGAAGGCAAGGGGAACCAGATTAGTTGCATCAAAGAGAGTTTTTTTTTTTTTTTTTAAGGAAATTGTGTTGGAGTCGCCTAATGGCCACTTGAACTTTCTTGCAAAGGGGATGGTTTCGACTGAGCTGCTCGTGCAGGTATCTCTAGGGATTATTTCACAAGCTTCTATGCAAGGGCCTGAATATTCAATGTTGAGTGATCATGGATGTGGTAGTCTGAACATCGGATGAGTCGTAGGCTCCAGACTCTTGTATTATGGTAGTAGTATTCCCACTGGCTCTATTGAAGTACTACAGCAGGGATCCCACTTAAATCTTCACATTGTATTCACTGACGTAGCATGCATTAAAATCAATCCCCAGATTTGGATTGTATTTATTTATTTTAGTGTTTAAAGCACAGACTTAGCTCGAGAGCAGCAGAGCGATGTATAGAGTGAGCATAGCCAGCATTTGGGGTGGCATCCTATGAGTTGAGGTCTGTGCGTCGGTATCTGCGTCCACTGAAATTTTTCATTGGTCAGGTATTCATGAAAAAGTCACATTTTGAGACATCTGTGAAATTGGAGTATTGTGGCGGCATTCCAAGCTGACAACGGGATCAAGTTCCAGAGGGTGGGTGCGTGACAAGAGAAGGATTGTTTGCATGTCCTCTCTTTGTGTACAAGCTAGTGATTCAAGCCGGTTGGCCAATATGCTGTGCGCAGAACGTTTGCCCCCAGATGAACTAGTTACTCTTACCTTGTAACGTTCTTTCGATGGGATGTTCCTCCGACGTATTCCTTATCTTAGATAGAAATCCTTCAGCTTTGCTGGCCTCGGAAATTTTTTTCGCCAGAGGGCGCTGCGCGTCGATGATCGCCGAGTCGATGACCCTCGACGGCCTCCGTGCCGACGTCGACGTCATCCTGCCTATAAAGGCCGCGCGCAGCGTCCGTTGCTCAGTTCCGTTTTGTAGTCCCCAGTAATGTTTTTGGATTAGACTAATCACCTTGAAGGAGCATAGGCTGCAAACCCACAGGAAGTCATACTGCGGGGATGGATGGGAGGGTCGATAAGGAATACGTCGGAGGAACATCCCATCGAAAGAACGTTACAAGGTAAGAGTAACTAGTTCTTCGAAGGGATTGTGTCCTCCGACGTATTCCTTATCTTAGATAGACTCCCATAGCAGTGGTATTGTGACTGGAGGCGGGAGTAATAAAAGTTATGTTACCCTTCCAGAATGGACAGAGTGTAACACAGCCTTGCCGAATCTAGTTTCTTGACTAGAGGAGGAATCCAGGCTATAGAATTTGGTAAATGTATGTGCGGACGACCATGTGGCAGCCGCACATATATCTCGAATTGGCACCCCTCTTTGAAGGGCTGAGGATGTTGCGATACCCCTGGTAGAATGAGCCCTTAGATTTTGAGGAGGCTCCTTTCCTGCCAATTTGTAGCACTCCAGAATGGCTAAAATAATCCATCTGGAGATGGTTTGTTTTGTTATTGGAAGGCCCAACTTATGTCCTGCATAACCTACAAAGAGTTGGTCTGCTTGTCTGATCTTAGCCAATCTGCTGATATAGAAGCTCAAGGCTCGCTTAGGGTCCAGCCTGTGCAGTCTCTCTTCCTCCTTCCCCGGATGAGGAGGAGGGTAGAAAGAAGGTAATATAATCTTCTGAGTGATGTGAAACTCCGAGACTACCTTCGGGAGGAAGTTAGGCTTCACCTGAAGAACAACTTTGTCCTTGTAAAAGATTGTATGTGGAGGTTTACACGATAAGGCTTGCAACTCGCTAACCCTTCTAGCAGATGTCAATGCTATTAGCAAAACAGTTTTGAGGGTGAGAAGCTTCAATGAACAAGAGTGTAGTGGTTCAAAAGGGGCACCCTTTAGGAAGTTTAAAATTAGGTTTAAATCCCATAAGGGAACTTGAAAAGGTTTCGGGGGATAAACATTAGTTAATCCTTTTAGGTATTGTATTACCAATGGAATTTTGAAGTATGAAGGCTCCTCTGCAGTGCGCTTAAAGATTGATAGCGCTGCGAGATAGCCCTTAATTGTGCCAACCTGTAGGCCTGAATTAGCCAGGTAAAGTAAGAATGACAACACCATAGGTGTACCACAAGAAAAGGGTTCAATATTCTTTTCTCTGCACCAGCTGCAAAATTTGTTCCAACGGCAGCGGTATAGAGTTTTAGTTGCCGGCCTTCTGGCCGAAAGCAACACCTCCATAACATCATCCGGAAGGTCCCAATCCTTGTACCTCAACCTTTCAGACACCAAGCGTGAAGGTTGAGGGTCTTGATGGCTGGATGGAGAACCTGACCTTCCTTCTGCGAGAGAAGATCCTCTCTGTATGGCAGTCGAATTGGAGGGCAGATGGACATGTCTAGAAGGTCCGGGTACCACGTTCTCCTGGCCCAATCCGGGGCAATTAGGATCATGGTCTTCCGAAACCTTCTCAACCTCCTGATCATTTGAGGAATGACAGGGACCGGAGGGAACGCGTACAGAAGTGGGAACTCCCAGTCCACTACGAACGCATCTCCTAGAGCTCCTCTCGGGGGAAATTCCCTTGAGCAAAATCTGTCGCACTTCCTGTTGATACTGGTGGCGAACAGATCCACTTGAGGGGTTCCCCAAAGGGCGAAGATCTCTTGAAGGACTTCCTGAGCTATCTCCCACTCGTGAGAGACTGTGCTCTGCCTGCTCAGAGCGTCCGCTGTCAAGTTCTTCTCTCCGGCTAGGTGAATTGCCGATAGAGAGATTCCTTCCTGAATTGCCCAAAACCAGAGCTGCATCGCCTCTCTGCACAGTGGTAGTGAGCCTACGCCTCCTCTTTTGTTGAGGTAGTGCATGGCCACTGTATTGTCCGTCATTATTAGGACGTTTCTTCCCCGTACAGACGGCAGAAAAGCCTTCAGCGCTAGTCTGATGGCTCTCAGCTCCAACAGGTTGATATGTAGTCTGGACTCCGATGGAGACCAACGACCGCTGATGGTCAAGTCGTTGGCGTGAGCTCCCCACCCCGTGAGTGAGGCATCCGTGACTACTGTTATCTCCGGCCATGGTTGCCAAAACATTTCTCCTTTCAGGATGTTCTCCCGACAGGCCCACCACTGAAGGTCTCGGGCTACTTTGACCGGGATCCGAAGGAGATCTGTCATCCTTCCTGAGAACTGTGACCACTGAGTTCTCAGTGCCCACTGGAGGGATCTCATTCTCAGGCGAGCCTCCGGCACGAGGAATATGCAGGATGCCATGAGGCCTAGCAACCTCAGAAAGTCGTAGGCTGGGAGATATTGGGCATTCTGAAATCTGATGACCATCTGCAGAATATCTCGAGCCCTCACCTCTGGTGGCAAGGCTTTTCCCAGGGAAGTGTCCAGGACTGCTCCAATGAATTGGAGTCTCTGTGATGGTATCATCTGTGACTTCTTTAAATTGAGGGAGAAGCCCAGCTTGTGAAGGAAGTGGCAAACATAATCTAGTTGTCTCTGAGCCTGTTCCGAAGATACAGCTCTGATCAACCAATCGTCTAGGTAAGGGTAGACATGAATCCCTTCCCTCCTTAGACTTGCAGCCACAACCGACATTAGCTTGGTAAAGACCCTCGGGGCGGAGGTTAGCCCAAATGGCAGAACTCGAAATTGATAATGAGAGCTGCCAATTGCGAACCTCAGGTATCTCCTGTGCCTGGGATGGATCGGCACATGGAAATAAGCGTCCTGGAGGTCTAGAGATACCAACCAGTCCTGAAGCTGGAGGGCCTGAAGGATCTGAGAGAGAGTCACCATCTTGAACTTGTCCTTTCGGAGGAATTTGTTCAATTCCCGTAAGTCTAAGATGGGTCTCAGTCCTCCGTCCTTCTTCGGTATTATGAAGTAGGGGGAGTACCAACCCTTGTTCCTTTCCGCTACAGGTACCAGTTCTATGGCACCTTTCTCTAGCAGGTCTAAAACCTCCTGCAAGAGGAGCGGATCTGGAAGCTTCAAAGGGTTGTTCCCCGGTGGATGACTCTGAGGGATATGTAGGAAGGGCAGGCAGTAACCTTGGGCCACTGTCTCCAGAGCCCAAGCATCTGACGTAATAGCCTGCCATTCCGTCAGATGGTGAGTTAACCTGCCCCCTACTGGTGTTCTGTGAGGGGAGACCTCAGAGTGGTTTTGAAGCGGCTGATGCAGTTGCCGAAGGTAAAGTGGCTCCTGCTCCTGCGGGTGCGGCTTTCTTTCCCCTACCCCGTCCACCACGGGTAAATCTTCCTTGGCCTCTTTGAGCCGGTCGTCCCCTGCCCCTTCCATATGAGGAATAGTAACGAAAGGACCGTCCTCTCCACGATGATCCCGAAGGACGAAAGGTATTCTGACGGATAGCAGCTCCCAATGACTTGGCTGCTGCCTTGGACGTTTGCAGTTTCTCCAAACTGTCATCCGCCTTCTTTCCAAAGAGGGTAGAACCGTCAAAGGGCATATTCAAAAGCCTGGTCTGCACGTCAGAGGCAAAACCAGACTTCCTCAACCACGCATGCCTGCGGATTGTGGTACTTGCCGCCATGGCCCTGCTGATACTGTCAGCAGAATCTAGGCCAGTTTGTAGGGTCTCGCACATCGCATCTTTACCATCCCTGATGATGTTTAAAAATGCGTCCCTTTCCTCTCCTTCTTGGAGGCAGTCAGCCGCTGATGAAGCGCACTCCCAAAGGGTGTGGCTGAACCTAGCGAGCGTACAGGTCGCGTTAATAGACTTTAACGCCATGCTACAGGCAGAAAAAACCTTCTTAGCCATGGCATCATACTTTTTGTCATCCCTATCCTGCGGAGCAGTGGGGTATGCAGATGTGCTGCCTGATGAGGTTGCAGCCTGTACAACCAAGCTCTCAGGAGTAGGGTGTTTTGACAAATATTCAGGGTCAGAACTAGCCACCCTGTATTTTGTTGACAGTTTTTTATTTACTGCCGGGATAATTTCTGGCGTTTCCCAGTTTGTCAAAATCCTTCTCTGTAGAGCAGAGTGAAATGGAACCACAGGATCCTCCTGTGGGCCCTTGTCCAGTATGTCAGTGAGGTCATCCTGCTGAAAGGCAGGAGAAGGTGCAGACCAACCCATAAATTCTATGATTCTAGACATCAGAGCTCTATATGGAGTCTCCGCATGTTCTCCTGGGTCTGGTTTGATAAATTCTGCTTCAGGAGAAGTGTCCAAGCCACTAGCTTCCTGAAGTGCATCCTGAAGATTTTTTAATCTTCCTTCCTCAGAGGCGAAAGTCTCTGGCTCTGGTGATGTGGTCCTCTGTAAATCAATATCTTGGTCTGAATCCTCCCTTTCCTCAAAAATCGAGGTTAAAGGGGGATACATTGGTTTTTGGAATGGTATAAACCCCATTTCCAATGCAGAAGGAGCCATCATCACAGGCCTTGAAAACGTCGATGTCGTCGACACCGACGTGAAAGTACTCGAAGGCGCCGTGAAAAGCGTCGAGAAATGTGTACTAGGCCTCGAAGAACTCGAAAGGATCGGAGTCCTGCTCGAGAACGACGTCGACGTTCTCGGCGTCGAGTCGGAGGTCTTTTGTCTAACCGTTGGCTGTGGAGTAGCCGTGGTTCTTTCCTTCACCGGCGTCGATATCGGCGTCGACGTCGGCGTCGACTCGATCGACTGATGCGCCGATGAATCCTTCGACAACGGCGTCGATGGCGCCGACCTCTGTTTCGAAGGAGTTTTCGACGATGGCGTCGATGATGCTTTATCTCCCGATGGCTCGAGGCGCTTTCGGGTTGACTTTTCCGCCGGGTACTGCGACTCGCGGCGTTTAGATTTTTTGGGTTTTTTACCCGGGGTATCACCCTCAGCTGTCTTCGAGGGGGACGAGGCCGCTTTCTCGAAGACGCTTAGCATCTTTTTCCTGAATTCCTCCCACTCAGCTTGCGAGCTGCGTTTTGTGGGGCAATGAACTCTCTCAGGAGAACTCGACGAAGATGACGAAGGGGATCTCCTACGTCTCTTCTTCGAGTGTCTCGATGTCGACGAGTGGTGGGAGCCACTTCGTGATCTAGATCGAGAGTGTTTTTTATGGTGAGGAGACGAACGTCTCGACTCTACCGAAGAAGCTTTCGAGGAAGTTAAAGTTGACCTACCTCTCTCGAGCTTCCCCCTACGCTCCTTCAAGGCTTTCGCCGTCATGGAAAGGCATTCCTCACACTCCGAACTCTGGTGCGTGATTCCCAGACACCACAAACAGACCCTGTGAGGGTCCGTCAACGACATTTTCTTCCCGCAGTCTCGGCACTTTTTGAAACCGGACCGAGGGGTCGTCGGGTCGGAGGAGGACGAGGTAAATAGTAGTTATTATATACGTTATCTTGACGAGAACTGAGCAACGGTGTTCCGAGGCACAACGAAGCGCGGAAAAACGGAACTGAGCAACGGACGCTGCGCGCGGCCTTTATAGGCAGGATGACGTCGACGTCGGCACGGAGGCCGTCGAGGGTCATCGACTCGGCGATCATCGACGCGCAGCGCCCTCTGGCGAAAAAAATTTCCGAGGCCAGCAAAGCTGAAGGATTTCTATCTAAGATAAGGAATACGTCGGAGGACACAATCCCTTCGAAATATGGATCTTGGCCACCAGATATGCTGGTGTGTTACTCATGATGGCTTTGTATTTGATACATGGAGTCTTGATCAGTATCCCAGTCTGGAGAGGAAGCCAATGTAATTCGTGTTGGACAGGGGGGATTTGGTCAAATTTCTGTTCACCCGTAGTGAGACGTGCTGCAGTGTGGTGGACTGCTTTTGGGAGAGCCAAGTGAGCAGCTATGATCCCCGCCAAGAGGGCGTTTTCCCCATCGATGTGTGGGACCACAAGGGCCTGCACTACGGTCCAGAAGACATGCAGCGAGATGAAGGGTTTAATTTTTTGCAAAGGGTAGAAAGTCCGAGCCAGGCAGTTTGGGCCTTCTTGGCTGTGTGTTTCAGGAAGGACAGTTTCCTGCCAATGGTAAAGCCTAAGGATTTTTCTGAGTTCGAGAGTTGTGGATCAAATCCTTCTAGGCGCATATCATCAAGCCATTGTTGCACAAATTGTTTTTTAGTGGGCACTGTGAGAAATCTGAGGGCCTCCTCACATCTACTCACCTTGGGTCCTCTTCTCAGGTGGCTAGGGAAAGGCCATCGCTTTTGGATAATGACCCTGGGACTGGAGAAGCGAGGAAGGATCATCTGGGTGGAGGGTCCTTGGGGATTGGGGGTGAGATGTCCTTAGGAGAGAAGCAGTATCCCACATTTCCATTTCAGGGGGAACCCTCTATCCCAGATGCCATTATAGCGTTTTGCTACACCTGTCCCACTGACCAAGAAAACGCCAGGAGATGTTACCAATCTAGAAGAACCAGGAAGAGGGCGAAGAAGAGAAGGTTTAAGGTTGAGACAGGTGAAAACCTTCTGAAAACCAACCTAACCTTACCCCAGCCTTTATGGGCTACGGTGAACTAGCTCCCCTCAATTTTCGGCATTCAACCTACTTAAGTACTGGGACGAGGAAGAGGCGACTAGGAGTAATGAACACCAGTAGGTATTTTAACCACTCTAGTACTGAGACGAAGAAGATCACTATGCAAGAGTACCATTGCGGAAGTCAGGCATGTCCAATAGGCTGCATAAAGGTCAGGCAATTTAACCTACTGACCCACACCTGTGGACCTTTACTACTCCTAGGGAGTATAAGACGTGGGGCTTAACACCCTGGGACAGAGCAGAGAATGGAACAGGCTGGGGAGAAGCATGTCGGAGAAACCAAAATTGGGAGCTGTGTGAATCTGGAGAAGGAGAGAGACACCTAGGATAAATACGGGCCACAAGAGGGTCTAAATGTCCAGCTGACCTCTGGCTGCTGACAAGCTACAGCGGGAGCTGTGCTCTGTCCAAAGCCCACATCCACCGCGGCAAGCGGGAGAGCGAGGGAAGCTCTCTGTGGCAGCCGTGATTGAGGCGAAGCTTGTGGATCCAGGAGGATCGAACAGCAAACCGGCGAAGCAGTAGAGAGCCGTCGCACACAACCGGTGAGTGCAATCCAAGGGAACACTCCGTCCGGGGCGCCCTGCTAATACTGCCATGTAATCAAGTATGCCGAACGGACTGAAACAAGTAGTCTGTGAATGTTGAGTGATCTGAAAGTAATTGGACATAGTCCTGAGTAATATTTGGAACACTTTTGAACACTGATTGAATTGAAAGTCCAGACGATTATATTTTGGAAATACAATTTAAAACCAAGCAAGTAATGAACTCTTGAGAATGAGATGTTAAGTAAATATTGAATACCGAACTGTATGAAAACTTTGTGTGCAAAGCTACGGTCTGATGAAAGATAAATGGGAAAGTGCTCATTTGAAAATGGCACACGAAATAGGAGAGCAAGTGTGTATGTTTGTGAAAGGGCATGAAAGAAAGGTGGGGAAAGAAATAAAACCACCATGCAATGAATTGTATGCATGAATACAGTGTGGCAAGGCCAAAGATGGGCAGAAGATATGTGACACATTGTGGCTAAGCCGAAGTCTAACCAGGAGTAGCCAAGTGAGTGTGAACCTGCGCATAAATCCAGAGGCCGATAAGGAGGAGCTAAGTGAGTGTGAATCTTTACAAAGGGGCAAATACAGAAGAGCATGTGTGGGCAATAGAGCTTAGGGTTCCTGGATGTGCGACATGTGGTGGTGGACCATGTGGTCTGACAACTGCGCCTAGACCAGGGAATCCTCAATTTTGAAAGCCAAAGACATTGTTAAACAAACCAAGAAGTAGCACTTTAAGTGACCAGTTATTGCAATCCAGAAGGAGTGTCAAGTTGACCTGGAGTTGTGTTGAACATTGAAAGACGGAAACCAAGTATAAATTGATATGTTGAAGGGGAAGGGAACCCGGAGACATGATAAACTTTAATGCTCTCTTGAGGACGGAGCTCTCAAGACCTTTTCCTTTGGGACTTTACTGCCTTGAACTTGTGGAAGGGAACCCTGAGGATTTGTGGAACGTTCGTGAAATTGGGGAAGGGGAGCTGAAAAGGAAGCTTGGAGCTGGATACAGCTCGGAACTTTGTTTGATCACCATTTCTTGTATTGTTGATATCCCTACACATTGTTTAGCTTTATTTGTGAGGGCAAGGATAGGTTTTGGACACAGACTTTAAAGTTGAACTTTCTGACTCAGACTTTCCTTAGTTTCATTCAGGTAGCGAAATCCCACCTTAGCATAGGGCAAGTTATGCCTTCAACCATCCGGACATTTGAGTTAATATACCATTTTATTTGTTACCTTGAATCTGTTGTCTGTGTCTTACTTCATGATGACTTCACAACTGGTGTCAGGATTGGAATGCACTCAATTGACACAAACTGAGGGACCCCTATGTGGTTGGTAATTCAACAAACAGTGGGGAAGCACATTATTGTAAAGGTTCAGGATCAGGATCGAGTGTTGACACTTAAGAAGGCAATTGCTTTACAGTTACACATAACGGTTAAGCAACAAGACTTACTCTAAAACACCCAGGTCCTCCTTGGTACCCTTACCTTGACTACATATTACTTGAAAGCATGGAGCTAAAGTTCTTCTGTCGGTCAGAAAATCCTAGACCTGTATTCGGCCTGGAGCCTTAGGTTCCATAAGTGTAGCGCAAGGGAGCTACTCCACCTCTTCCCCTTCCTCTCCTGTAAAGTTAATAAAAGAGGCCCCCACTTCCGACAGTCAAAGGGAAATTGAAGTGAATTCTAACACCACCGAAGAACCTGCATTTTTTTCGATGTCTGAATCTGAGGAGTTAAGCAACATCTTATCCTCCCCTAGCACAATGGCATCTTTAGAGGCAGTATTAGCTTGGGTAGCCACCCATCAGATAGAAGCTGAACAAAGTCTACCAACAGGGTTGGAAATACTCATAGCCGCCCCAGAAAATCCCAATATTCCCCAGGTAGTCTTGCCACCCTATAAAGAAGGAGACAATCTAGGGAACTTTTTTCTGAACTTTGAAAGGCTAGCACGCCAATTCCGCTGGGGGGAACGAGCTAAAAATATGTTTTCTGGGACCCCTCTTGGAAGGAGAGTTACAGACTTCATCCAACTATTGAACCTCCCAGGAACCGCTTCTTTGGCTGATATTAAGGAAGGGCTCCTACAATGGGTAGGCCAAACTAATAATTTTTACCGTCAAAGTTTTCAGAATTTGAAATTAGGTCCTGGAGAAACACCAATTGAACTAGGAGAATGGGTGAAAAACACTCTGTCACTGTGGTTGGGAAGGAAAACATTGCCCGAGGTATTTGAGGTTGAAGCCTAGAATAGTTTATTAATTATTTAACTCCTTCATCCAAATGGGCAGTTTAGGAATTGAATAAACCCACCCTTTCACTAGCCTTTGAGACTGCCGAAAATGTCTGTGATGCAAATAAGCATTTGCATTCTTTACACAGACCCTAGGAAAAAAGAGAAAACAAAGTTCTTCCTAATCCCTTTTTTGTCCCTAAAGAAAGGGTTGACTTTCCATATCGGTTCCGAGATCCACATAGCAGGGAAAGGCAAAGATAGACAAGAGACCAGAAACCAGACCCAGGGAGGAACTGAAAAGGGAAGATATTAGAACAGTAAAACCCCTAATTCCACATGCTTTTCTCTAAAGAACTGGGGCATTTGGGCAGGAATTGCCCACAGAATAGAAAAGAGGAACCAATGGAAATGCTATATGGTGGGGGAAGAATGGGACTATCTAGAATAAAATGAAGATGTAGAGGTTCAAAGTATTTTTATATGTGGTACCTCTTCTATGTTAACCTATGAATCCGCTATGGTTAATGGAGTCCCAGTATAGACCTTGGTGAATTCTGCCAGCAAACAGACCACAGTCATGGCTGATCTAATAACACCTGAAAAGTTCATAGGGGGTTCCCTGGTGAAAATAATATGTGAGCACGGGGATCAGGAAATCTACCCAAAAGCAGTGGTCCCTATTCAAGTAAACGGAATAACCACCAACTGTCTTAAACTCCCTATCAGTTGGTGAGATGGGATGACCTGGTTTCTGGAATATCCATAGTCTCTCTGGATAGTAAAGAAGGCTGCTCTCATCTCAGCTCCTGAGGTTTTACAGCCCTCTCCCCACTATTGCTTTTCTCTGTCCTCCTGCCTAGATGACAGTGTTTATATCCATCCCCAACGTCCTCCTCATCATCTCCAGATGACTTTCACTCTCCCAACCTCCTCAATAAATCTGCCTCCAGATGGTTACAATAGTCTTTCCAACCTCATCAATAATTCTCACACAAACCTCCTCAATAACTCTCCTTCCAACTTCATCAATACTTCTCTTTCAACCTTGACAATAATTCTATTTCCAGTTGATATGTCTCCTCTCAACCTCCTTAGGAATTCTCCCTCCATCTCCCTCAATAAATCTCCCTCCACCCTACTCAGTAATTGTATCCAGATTGTACCCATTTTCTTTCCATCCTCTGATATTCTACTCCCAGCTATCCTATCAATAGACATGTAGCTTGCCCATCTTTTGTAAATACCTCCTTCTAGTTTCTAGTTGTAAATCGCACACTCTTTGTCGAGCATGCTGGCTTTGAAAATCTTGTCTATCCTCCCCTTTAGCGGTGCTTAATTAAGCACATGGACCTCAACTGCATTGTATGGGCTGAGCATGTCTGTGATAGGGCTCTATGCTTGTGGCCATGTTGAATGAAAGGAGGTGGGCCTCCACTTAAATCATGAGATTGCACCTTAGATTTTAAAACTGCCCTGAACATGTGTGAGGTCACCTTCCCTGTCCTTTGGAGTCCTGTTGAGATTGCCAGCTGTGAAGTTCTTTGTGAGAAAGGAGCTTGCACTGTGTGCTGTGTAAATAGTCCTTGTGGAGAGTTGAAGAGACATGCACAGCTTCTACCCAAAATGGACCAGTTCTGTGGGTGGGTGTTAATCAATCATGCAGCGGTGAACCATATTGTGATGGGCGCACCCGTGCCTCAGGCCGCCCCGTACTTGCATCCACACGCAAACACTCACTGACACAATGAGGAACACGTCTGTGCCGTACAGGGTCCCGGCGGCAACTGCCACACGGACCATCTTTATTCATACGGCGCATGCGCGGGCCACAGTGAGGCTCACACATGCGCACCTTCAGTTCAAGACGTCACATCCCTCCTTTTGTTTAAACAGAAAAATAACTGATAACAACCATATAACAGGATAACAATAAACAGACCCAACGGGGGTCGCTGACCTGACTGCATCGTCAGCTCAGTCTCCCGAGTCCATGACGTAGTCCTTGAGACGAACAGGCAGTCTGCGACCATGTCGCACAGGATACCGGCTGCTGCTCCTGGGGGTCCGCAGCGGGTTATCCTTTGTGGCAGCGTATCTGCAGGCAGGTCTACCTCTGGGCTCTCAGCCCCGGTTTCAGGCGGGGAAACGTCTTCCGGTTCCTCCTCATGACGGTGCACATCCACCTTCTTGAAAAAGGACTGGTTGCGGGTGACCATGGTGCCCTTGACATGGGTAACTGTCCACGGTTTGGGCTCATACGGGAGCGATAGCTTCCCTTCTGGCCGACGGTTCCGCACCAGTACTGAGTCTCCCACCGCAATCTCCTTTTCCTGCAGACCTCTCCGCACATTCTCTTTCTCGTTGGGCGCCGCTCTCTCCTCTCAGACTTTGTCGTTATCGATGACTCCGGGCTCGCGGCCTTCGACTTCCGGGATCCCCTTTCGGGCAGCGTCCAAACAAAGCTTCTGCCGGAGCAACTCCGATCGACTGGTGGGGTGTGGTTCGATATTCCCCAAGAAATTCCACCAGTTTCCTTTTCAGGTCACCCCCTTCGTTGGCCAATATTCTGAACACCTTGTTCAGGGTCCTCATGAGTCTTTCAGCTTCTCCGTTGGCCCTGGGCCAGACTGGCGATACCTTGCGGTGCTGTATTCCTTTTTCTTTCAGGTACTGCGCAAACTGGTTCCCCGTGAACGGCCGCCCATTGTCCGAGCATAGGATCTCCGGGAAGCCATGGGTCGCAAACATCTTGTCCAAAGCCACGATGGCGTGTTCACTCACCGTTGTTTCCACCACCGGATATCTCGACCATTGGTCGACTATGGCCAAAAAGTACATGCCCCTCCCGGTCGACACAAAGTCTGTGTGGACTGTGCCCCACGGGCTTTCACTTCTTTCCATGGAGCTGATGGGTGGAGCTTTCTCAATGGGACTAGCTGCCTGGCAGGGCAGGCACCTCTTCACATTAAGTTCCACTAGGTTTTCCAGGTCTGGGAACCACACCTTGGGTCTTAGCCGCGCCTTGGTTTTTGCAACCCCTGGTGACCCGTGTGCGCCAGCCCCAGAATTCGAGCCCTTAGTGACTGCGGAATGACAATCTGCCGTCCATGCAGCAGCAAGCCATCGTCCGATAACGAGAGTTCGTCCCTTACCCTCCAAAGTGCCTGTAGATCTATCTGGGCCCTGACATCTCGCCTGGCGTTGTTCTGGAGCACCTCTTTCCAATCTCCACTTCTTATCGCCGCCTGTATAATGTGGAATACCTCGTCGGATGACGACTCTTCAGCCACTGTCTCTCGAGACAGTGCCACAGCATCGCGTTCTCCACAATGTTGTTCACAAATACCTGGCACTCCACCAGCTCATCGGATCCCTGCGCTCTCCCATAGTTCGGGTGGCAGGACAGGTAATCCGCCGGATTGTTCGTCCCCGGCCTGTACATAAGCTTGACCCCATATTCAATAAGTGCCAGCATCCAGCGCTCGATCCTCAGGAGAGGCTTCGATGACACACCCGTCAGAATGGGCAGAAGCGGTTTGTGGTTCGTCACGACTGTGACGGGCTTTCCAAGTATGTACAGGCGAAAATGCCAGCAGTCCCATAGGATGGCCAATGCCTCCCTCTCAATCTGCGAATAGCATCTCTCAGTGTCTGTGAGGGCCTTGCTCGCGTAGGCGATGGGTCGCATGTCCCCTCTGGTGTCTGACTGCATAAGAACCGCACCCAGTCCCACCGGGCTGGCATCAACGACAATCTCTGACTCGGCGGTGGGGTCAAAATAAGCCATTGTGTCTCAATCTGAGAGAGCACGCTTAATCTCCAGGAAGGCATTGTGTTCCCTCTTGTCCCACACCGATGTAGCGTCGTTTTTGGTCAAAGCTCGGAGAGGTTCAGACAGGGACGCCAGACCTTTGATAAATCGCCCACAGTAGTTCACCATCCCCAGGAAACTACGTACCTCTGTGGGGGATTGGGGTGCCGCCGCCTCGCGGATGTCCTTAATTTTCTTGGGGTCTGGCGAAACGCCGTTGGCATGGAATATGAATCCAAAGAATCCAATACGATCCTTGAAAAATGTGCACTTCCCTCTATGTAAAGTAAGGCCTAGCTCACTCAGCCTCTGTAGCGTGCACTCCAGTCTCTTCATGTGTTCGGCCCGGGACTCTGCAAAACCAGAATGTCATCACTCATATTGAGTACCCCTTTGAGACCAGCCAGTGCTCCCCTGATGGCATTTGGAAGGCTTCCGCCGCGGAGGAAGTGCCAAAACTTAGGCGTTTAAACTGATAGAGGCCCTCATGAGTAGTAAAGGCCGTAATGTACCTCGAGTCTGGGTGGAGCTCCAGCTGGTGATACCCCGACCTCAGATCCATCTTGGAGAACACTCTGGCCCCTTGCAGCTCTCCCACGATGTCGTCCAGCGTGGGCGTAATGTGCCTTTTCCGTTTAATGGCAGCGTTCGGGAGACGCATGTCCACGCAGATGCGGACGGCACCTGGCTGTTTAGGTTTGGGCGCCACTACAATGGGTGATACCCAGGGTGTCGGCCCTTCTACTCTCTCAATGATGTCCATCTCTACGAGTAGCTGCAGTTCCTTCTCCACCTGCCCGCAGGTGGAAAGGAATTCATCGATGCTTTAGGGCCGTGGGCCGGATAGAGTTTTCGATGTGCAAATGCACTGGGGGAGCCTTCAACTTGCCCACCCCTTGGAAAAGGCTGGAGAACTTGTCTAGGAGCTGATCCATGTCTACCTGGTAAATTTCGAGGGCAAAATGCACGAGGTCCAGCACCTCCGACGCAGCACAGCTCAGGAGTGAGTGCGGGCTGACGTCAGTGATGAAAAACCTTGCCTTGATGGACCTGTCCCCTTGAGTCACTGGTGCAACGAACACACCCTGAATGGGTAGCGGTGTGTCACCACCAAAGGTGAATATCTTGGCCCTTGACACGTCCAGCGGGGGCGAGCCCGGGATGGCCTTGTAGTGTTCAGTGGCCAGTACGCAGACGGAGGCCCCAATGTAAATCAAAACCTGGGTGGGGGTACCTTTAATGTCAACGACGCATGTGGGTTGTCGCCACTTCTTCACTCCTGTCGCCAGGTTTGAAATTAAGAAAATGTCCTCTTCATCTTCCTCCTCCTCAGCGATGTTGAGCCTCTGAGTGTCCTGCTCCAGCGAAGCGATGCTACATTGTCTCCTGAAGCCACCGCCACTCGCCCTCGCCGGCCCTCGATGCGTGGTTACCGGGGCAGCGGCACGACACATCCTGGCATAGTGACCAGGAGTGTTGCACCTTCCACAGACTCTCGTCTTGGCCAGACAGTCCTCCGAGTGGGGCAGATCGTACCCACAGTATTGGCATATGGCAGCATTCCCTTGCACAGGAGCCGCCTCCTGGCACTTCTGAATCCAGCGAGTTTTCGACGGGGTCTGCCTCCCCACTGCAAACGTCTCCTCACATTTGCCAGGGCGCACTGCCGCGTCCATCTTCGCACCCCTCATCTCGGCAAGCTCATACACCCTGCCACTGTCTAATATTTGGGTTAGAGTCATACCTGGCTCCCGTAGAATCTGTCTGCGCAGTTTGCCGGAACTGCAACCTTGGATTACTTGATTGCGGATCATGTTTTCATTGTTGTCCCACCTGCAGGTGCTTGCCATTTGCTGCAGACGTGCGCAAAACTTGTCGAGAGATTAATCCTCGTGCTGCTTCTCACCACAAAACAGAAACCTCTCGAAGTCAACATTGGATAACGGAATGAAATAGTTCTGGAGTGCTGTTTTGACAGCTGCATACGTCACTACCTGCAAATTTAGGGACTCATATATGCATAGAACGTCCATGCCTGCTGAATAGAGCAGAGTGGCCCTTTTTGCATCATCATCAGTCTCTCCGGTGGCTGTGAAAAACATGTCAAATTTCTTGATCCACAGGAGCCATTTTGGGCCCAATTTCGAGGGTGGGCCAGACATGTCAAATTCTTGCATTGGCAGCAATGCAGCAACAAGCCATGTTGCCGACACATCACTCTGGGCGGTGCGGTAGCTTCTCCGTTGCTATCCGTCATTCTTTCACAGGTCGCACAGGCACCTCCCACTGTCCTGGAGGCCGCAAATCTGACTTCACGCGGACATGCACATACCTTGTTGTGTGTACTCCACTGCCCTGGTGTGCATCAGCCTTGTCACCTGCCACAGGCACCAAGATGTGGCCTCAAAGGCCTCTCCAACGCTCCAACGTGAAGAGCCCCTCCTCACCGGTCTTCTCCGCGGTCCTCCGTGTTGGAGAACCACAGGGGTTCAAAAAATTGAAGATATGTATCTTCTTCAGCACGTGGGGAGCGCACGAGCACCCTTGCGGGCCACTACTACCTCACGCGTGAGACTGGAAATGGCCGCCATCACTCGTGTCGGGTCCGTGGTGTGTTGAGGAAGAAATCTGCCGTTGACACGCCCGCGCGTGTCAGAATGTCTCCCTTTCCACGCCCGTCCTTGTCGCCAATGTGATGGGCGCACCCGTGCCTCGGGCCGCCCCATACTTGCATCCACATGCACACCCTCACTGACACAATGAGGAACACGTCTGTGCCGTACAGGGTCCCGGCGGCAACTGCCGCACGGACCGTCTTTATTCATATGGCGCATGCGTGGGCCACAGCGAGGCTCGCGCATGCGCGCCTTCAGTTCAAGACGTCACACATATGCTTTATTCACCAAGGATATTAATCAGAGGGAGAACTATAGTCCATTTTAACTGTCCCATTCACATCATATGATGCAATCTGGTAGAGACAAGTGAGATGAGACTTCAGCTGGACCTCTAAACATAACTACTTATTCACATGTTGTTTGATGGTTTGAAACACATTTCTTGTGTTTCTTTTATGTAGCCGATTTACGTTTGCCTGCCCAGACATCATTATCACATTTAGTAACTTTAGTTTATATTGCATACTTCTTTTTCATTTTTGAGCTGTTAATATTTTGGGCTACCAGCCCCTTAAATAACCCAAGCTCTAAAGATTCGCCCTGCAATTATCCTGGGAGATGCTCATCCAGGCCTGTTTGTAGTTGTTCTCTGGGGCTTGTTGTTTTGCTTTCCTATTATGAATGTAAACGTTCAAGTCCTAGAGTGCAGAGACAAAAAGCAGAAAACAGCACTGGATCAGCATCTCCTGACTGACAAGCTGGCATGTATTGATTTAGCACTGCCTTTTAGTTTTTAGGATGACCTTTCTACAATTTACTGTGATAGCACAACAGAGATGCTTTTAACATAGTAATATGAAACCATTTCTGCAGTGTTCTGGAAATTAGGCTTGCAATGTTTTTTTTTTTTTTACTTGTTTAAAATTCACCTATTGCAAAAGTTAAACCTGTGCATTTTGCTCGGTTACTGCTCACTTACTGTGCACATAAGGGAAGTCCTAGGAAGGACTGCACATACTATCATAAATTGCGTAGGTGCTCAATGCATAAAACACACATAAAGCAAAGGTTTCTGGAGCAGTTGCTGTGCCTCTCATTTTTATCTCTTTGTGTCTATTTGTACAGGCTCTAACAGCCTGGTAGGGGGGCCTTCCTATGTTCTCTCAGGACCCCCGGGGAAATCAAGACGGGGATGGAGAGAAGTTTCTCTCCAATAGTCTATTGTTGGTGCTTCATGTTCACACTGTACCGAAGGATGTGGATGTCGAGTGGGTGATAGAGCAAAGAAGGTTTCCAAAGGAAAGGGATCTGCAGTACTGATCATGTCCTCACATCACTTTGCATCCTTTTTCCTCCCTCTGCTCTATGGTATGTTTTCAATACCTGGTGCAACTGTTGTGAACCCTGCCATAAGAACCCACAGTGACCTCCAATTACGTCCCTCTGCATGAGCTCAGGGCACACAAATTGCATTCAATTTACTGGGCCCTACCTCCTCAAGCAGCACGCACATATTCCAGCAGCAAAGCCATTCTGCCTTACATAGCGTACTGATACAATACAGACAGGCATGAACTTTGCATTAGCAACTGTAGTGGCCAACCACACATCAAAGTACAGCTACCGCATTTTCATCCTGGCTCATATCAGTCAGCAGATTTGGTATGCTGCTCTTCATACAAAACTGGACCACCTTCCACTAATGCATCCGTCTATTGCATCCCAAATTACCTATGGTTTCACTTTAAAGGTTGATTCAAACCAATCCATTCTATTCAGAATCTTTGAAAACCTCAATAGTATAAACTTGACATGAAATCTCATACCACAACATATACAACATCTATTTCCAGTGTACACATATTGAATTTCTGTTCACTCTACTGAACAAATGTACAATTTAGAATGTTCTCAGTTTACTAAAAACACGATTGTGAAAATTCAAATTCATTTCCAAAACCAGGGTTCCTTCTGGTTGTCTCTGGACAACATGATACTCAACATGATTTGGTTCTTCATAATATTGAACGTTCTTCAGGGAGGACCTATTTAGTTTTCAGAGTAAGACCCGGGTGTGCTAAAACATAAATACACATTGAAATGTGTTTGCTTTATCAGATACATTCTCCATTATTGAATTATTGGTGTGGCGAATAGTGTCAGCCCTGGCTGAATCATGGGTTGCCTCCCGTGACCCCTCCTCACCTATATCTTCCGAAGAGTTTGTCAGGGTCTCGAATGTTTCTCTTCTACGGGTCTTCCTGTCTGTTTTATCCTTCTTGTTTTTGACCTTCTTTTCGTGTAGGTAAGGACGGCCTACACCGGAGGCCACCTTGGCAGGATGTAGATTCCTGACCAAAGGAGACCCCAGGGAGCCAGCCTTAAGTGCAGGGAAAAAGGTCTTGGCACAAAAAAACCCTGCAGAAATGCTGTTCCAGATGATATTGAAATTGTACAATTGTCTGTGAGGCTGGTGTGCAAAGCTGAGATCGTATACCGCTCAAGTAAGGAAGTCTTGGACTGCGGTAGTGTCACACTGATCAGTTATATCCTCTTCTTGAAAAGATGACTCCATCTCTCCCACCTCCCCTTCCTCCTCACCTCTACTTTTCCACCTGAGTGCCGGTTTCTTTCTCCCTTTGGGCCCGGGTCTCTCCTTTTTTTTATGTAGATATGGGCGCCCACGGAAAGACGCCACAGTGTCACCTTATAGGTGGGCTGTGGGCAATCCTCTGTGGTAGCCAGAAGAGGGGAAAAAGCCAGAGGCACAAAAAACCCCAACGGATACTCCAGGGAAAGTCAATGGTATGCTGGGTTCCGGCGTCACCTTGGAACACAATTCACGTCAGGAGTCTGGAGGACGAGGACAGACAAAGATGCGATGTAACTGGAGAACAGTGGCAAGAGTGAGATGTCAGGAGAAATCCGAAGACAACTACGGAGTGCTGTACCCCGAAAGTAAACAGCACAAAATGGATCAAGAGGAAGCAATCCAGGGGCAGGCAAGGGTCCGGTACACGGGTAAGTAGAACAATACCAAAGGTTTAGCTGAGGCAATCCAAGGGCAGGCCAATTTCGATACACTGGTAAGCAGATACTATAAAACAGGAAACAAGGAAAAGGAAGAAGGAAAAGAACCAGCAAGGATCCGGAGAAAGAAATGGGAATGGGGAGGGGAACGGGAGAAAGAAGGCAGGAAGGCAGGAACAAGGAATGAGTAGGCAAAAGCAAGGGAAGGGCGGCTGCCAATAAGAATAACAAAGCAGGAAGGTAGAGCGAGGGAGCGAAGGCAACAGATAGCGGCAGAAAACCTAGGGACGTTGCAACACGTCCGAAAACCGGAAGTGGAGGGTAATAACAACCAGTGTTGGATGCGCAGCACCAGGTAAACTAGACCTACACACGACGCTGCGAAATACGTGATGGAACTGTCAATGGCGGACACCATTTCCATCGGTTCCATGCACGCATCTCCCCCAGTTCGTGACAGTATGCCCCCTCCCGCGACTCACTCCCCCAGGTTTACCCGGATGACTCCGGTGGAACTTACGCAACAAAAGTGGGGCATTTATATGGGATTTGGGTTCCCACAAATTTTCTGACCAAGGGTATCCCTTACAATATACTAGATATTCTAATCGTCCCTGACGATATCTAGAGTCACATATCTGGCCACCTCCTATTCTTCTCTGGAAGAATCAGGGGGCAAGGGGGTGTTTTGGGAGACACAAGCCCACTTGTTGACCTGGAATGGTTTCAACTGGGAGGTGTGAAAAACCGGGTGGACTCTACATAGACCTGCAGGGAGTTGAAGACGAAAGGCCACAGGGTTTATTTCATGGGTGATCTTATACAGCCCGATGAATTTAGGGGATGGTTTGGAAGAGCGTACCCATCGTGGAAATAATTTGGTAGAAAGTAGTACTTGAGAGCCGACTTCCCAACCTGGGACTGGTCTACGGTGTTCATCGGCCTGGGTCTTGTTGCGATCTCGAGCCTCCTGGAGACTCTGTCTGGCCTTATCGTGGGCTTCATGAATGAGCGTAAGGGAAGAATCAATGGAGGGAACGTTTGAGATAAGGCCCGCTAGGGGTAGTACAGAACGTGGGTGATACCCGTAAGTGCAGAAAAAAGGACTCATCCCAAGAGTGGAATGAATGGAGTTGTTGTAAGAGAATTCTGCTGTAGGAAGGAGTCTGACCCAGTTGTCCTGTTGCTGATTAACAAAACACCAAAGATACTGTTCAAGGGTGCCGTTAAGACGTTCGGTTTGCCCATTGGATTGGGGATGGAAACCTGAAGTCCATGCTCTTTCTATCACCAACCCCTCACAGAAGGCTTTCCAGAAACGGTAGGTGTATTGGCTACCACGATCTGAGATAATCTTGGTTGGTATCCCATGTATTCTGAATATATCTTTTAGGAAGACTTCTGCCATTTCAGGAGCAGAGGGAATCCCAGGCAGGGGTGAAAAATGCAAAAACAAAGAGGTGATGGCTGGAAGGTTTAGAATGAATCTTAAACACTGGCATTGCTCTGGGCAACCCTGCAGACCACCGTTCTTCGCCTGCCAAACCATTACAGAAGGGGAAAGAGCATATGCAAATCAGGCTTGGCCCCACCCCAAAAGGAGCAGTCCAGCCCGAACTGCTAGGTCACATCCCTTCTGCAAGAGACCACAAGCATCCCCAAACATGTTTCGCCCTTGTTGGGGCTCAACAGTGATGAGTAGCTTGGGTCTCTAGGCCCAGCAGGCACGGGACCCACATCTGGGCATACCCGTCCCACTTGGGGTGACAAAGCAAAAACAAAGAGGTGATGGCTGGAAGGTTTAGAATGAAACTTAAACACTGGAAAACTGAGCCAATTTTGAAAAAGAATCCACCACAACCATTATGCAGGTACACCCTAGGGATTTGGGTAATTTCGACAATAAAATCTGTCGATATGGTGCTCCAGGGACGCGTAGGTATGGCACATGGCTCTAGTAATCCCAAAGGCTTTTGAATTGGTGCTTTGTTGCGGAGACAAGTAGGGCAAGACTGCACCTATTGGGTAGTATCTTCTCTCATCTCAATCCAGGCCAGTAGAAGCGTCTCTGAAGATAGTCGAAGGTGCCTTTACTGCCTCAGTGTCCTGCAATTTTGGAGTCATGGCACCAAGTCAATGCAGTTTTCCTTAGAGTTTGTGAAGGTAGATACAGTTTCCTCTTAACAAGGTATAGTCCGTCCTGAATGCTGTAGTCGATATTCTTGTGATGTCTTTCAACCTCAAAGTGTCCTCTGGACCCGTCTCTTACCTGTTGAAGGAAGGTGGATAGTACCCCAATCCTCTTGGTATTAGGGAACATCATCTCTTTGACATGTTTGGTTTCGGAGGAGTAATCACTGCGCCTGGAAAGGGCATCAGCAACCAAATTCTGTTCGCCTGGTATGTAGGTGATGTCAAAGTTGAACTGGGCAAGGAAGTGGGCCCATCTCGCCTGCCGGTATTATAGCATTCGAACTGTCGTAAGACCTGTAGATTTTTATGGTCGGTTCGGATAGTAAAGGGGTGTTCACCACCTTGCAGAAGATGGCGCCATTCAAGACAAGCCAATTTCATGGCTAGCATTTCGCGTTCAATGACAGAATAGTTCTTTTGACTGCTGTTAAGTGTCTTCGAAAAATAGGATACCGGATGTTCCTTATCCTAGTGTTTTTGAAGCAAAACTGCCCCTACGGCCGCAGCAGAAGCATCCGTTTCTAAGATGAACGGGAGATGTTGATCCGGCTGTCACAGTATGGGCGCAGAGCAAAACGATTGTTTGAGATGAATAGAGCTTTCTTTGGCATTCTGGGGCCACAAAAATGGGGTGGAAGATTTCTTGAGGAGAGTAGTGATGGGTAATACCTGTTGTGAAAAATTAGGTATGAACTTCCGATAAAAGTTCGCCAATCCAAGAAATCTCTGGACATCCTTAACTGTCTTAGGTGATGGCCAACCTACGATGAAACTGACCTTCTGAGGATCCATAGAAATGCCTTCAGGGGAAAGGATGAATCCCAAATAAGAAATGGAGGAAGCAGAAAAGACACATTTGTTGAGTTTCACGGACAGATGATTATCCCGCAACCTCTGAAAGACTTCTTTGACCTGTCGGTTATGTTCTTCTTGGGTGCGAGGGAAAACCAAGATGTCATCGAGGTAGATAATCGTAGTGTGACTGAGCCGATCAGAAAAAAGACGGTCCATGAAGCGCTGGAATATAGAAGGAGCATTGACTAACCCAAAGGGCATCACTTGGTACTCATGAAGGCCGAAAGGGGTGGGAAAGGCAGTTTTCCATTCACCACCTGACTGAATCCGGAGCACATGGTAAGCGTTGCACAAGTCGAGTTTCGTGAAAATGGTAGCTCCTTGGACCGCTTGGATGATCTCTGTTATCAGTGGCATGGGATATTGATCCTTTATGGTCACCATATTTAAGCCCCTGTAGTCAATGCATGGTCGTAACTCTTGAGTCCCCTTTTTAGGGATGAAGAATAATGAGGCTCCAGCCATAGATTTCGAAGGGCGGATCAATTCATTGGCAAGATTGTTATCCAAGTATTCCCGGAGATAATGCTTCTCTTCTACTGATAAAGGAAACATGCGGCAGAACGGTACCAGGGCTCCTGGGTTGAGATTGATACAACAATCTTCAGGTCTATGAGGAGGCAGTTCTATTGGAATCTTTTCCGCAAACACCTCAGCGTAGTCCTTGAGGTTGTTAGGCAAACAATGCACAATCCTGGACTCAGTGCTGCATACAGTCTTCACTGTTTCAAACTTTGGTTCGGGTAGGCAATCAGCCTTCCAGAGAGATGAATGAAAACTTAGTAGATTCTTGGACCAATTGATGGCGGGATTGTGCTTGCGTAGCCAACTGATTCCAAGGATAAGACGGAAGTGATCAGCTTGGATAATGTCAAAGACGATGCGTTCAGAATGTTGTTGAATTGACATGGTGAGCTCCTCAGTGGTATGGGTAATCAAGCCCGAGCTTGGGCTTCAGCATCTACCACCTCTACCTTCTGGTCTTCGGTCTTAGCGATGCGGTTTAATCCTCTCTGCTCTGCCCACTGGGTATCAATAAAGTTCCCAGCCGCACCACAGTCAAGCAGGGCTTGGGACTGGATTTCGGAGCTTCCTACGTGTAGAGTCACAGCAACAACCATGAGACGAGAATCCTCTATCGTGTCCGAGGAAGTGACAGAAAGAGTGGCATAAGGACTGGTAATTGCCCCTCGGTAGTGAGTCCCAGCACTCACCGAGGGCGCTCATTTCCCGAGCGTCTGGATGGAACCTGTGGACTATCCCGGAGCAAATGTGTAGATGCGCCACAGTACATACATCGACTTCCATCTCTGCACCTTTTACGTTCTTCAGGAGTAAGAGGAGCACGGGTGGTTCCGATTTGCATAGGCTCATCTTGGGATGTGCGTGGGGTGGAAGGCTGTAGAGGAGGAAGAGTCTCCAAGGGGGAAGAGCCATCATTCTTGGCTTTCTTTCTTTCCACCCGGCGTTCCGTTAAACGAAGGTCAATGCGGAGAGTGGCGGTATCTAGCTCAGCAAATGTGGGAGGTCGAGCAATACGGGCCAGCTCATCTTTTAAATTTTCTCTTAGACCTCTCAGAAAAATGGTATATTGCGCTTGTTCCCGCGATCTGGCTTCAGCCGCTATTTGCTTGAAAGAAGTAATAGAGGACAATAAATCGGTATTTCCTTGTTTGATGTCCAGGAGGTCCTCAGAAGCCAAGCATGTGCTTTCAGTACGTAAGAAAGTCTGCTGGATCAGAGTCTTTAAGGCACTGTAATCCTGCAGTACTGGATCTGTTTGGTTGACCAAGGGGGTGGCCCATGCCAGGGCGTTTCCGGTCATGTGTGAGATCATAAATCCTACTTTGGCATGATCGGATGAATAAGCATGAGCTCGAAATGAAAAATGCAAGTTACAAGTGTCCAAGAACTCTTTCACCTTCTTTGGCGTGCCCTCAAATTTTCCTGATACCAATGGAAGCGGGGGTAGGTCTGTTGACAGCTGTTCCCTTTCGGTCATCCGTTGTTGTAGGGTAGCATTGGCACTTTTGAAATTCTGGATCTCCAGGTTAAGATTCTGGACAGCTGCCACAAGTTCCTGTACTTGCTGTGGAGTAGCCATGTTGGGTTGTTGGCGTTGCAAACTGTCACACTGATAAGTTATATCCTCTTCTTCAAAAGAGGACTCTGTCTCTCCCACCTCCCCTTCCTCCTCACTTTTACTTTTCCACCTGAGTGCTGGTTTCTTTCTCCCTTTGGGTCCGGGTCTCTCCTTTTTTTATGTAGATATGGGCGCCCACGGAAGGACGCCACACTGTCACCTTATAGGTGGGCTGTGGGCAATCCTCTGTGGTAGCCAGAAGTGGAGAAAAAGCCAGAGGCACAAAAAAACCCAACAGAGTCACCAGGGAAATGTCAATGGTATGCTGGGTTCCGGCGTCACCTTGGAAAACAATTCACGTGAGGAGTCTGGAGGACAAGGACAGGCAAAGATGCGATGTAACTGGAGAACAGTGGCACAGAGTGAGATGTCACGAGAAATCCGAAGACAACTACAGAGTGCGGTACCCCGAAAGTAAAGAGCACAAAATGGATCAAGAGGAAGCAATCCAGGGGCAGGCAAGGGTCCGGTACAGGGGTAAGTAGAACAATACTAAAGGTTTAGCTGAGGCAATCCAAGGGCAGGCCAATTTCGATACAATGGTAAGCAGATACTATTAAACGGGGAAAAAAGGAAAAGGAAGAAGGAAAAGAACCAGCAAGGATCCGAAGAAAGAAACGGGAACGGGGAGGGGAACGGGAGAAAGAGGGCAGGAAGGCAGGAACAAGGAATGAGTAGGCAAAAGCAAGGGAAGGGCGGCTGGCAATAAGAATAACAAAGCAGGTAGGTAGAGGGAGGGAGCGGAGGCAACAGCTAGCAGCAGAAAACCTAGGGATGTTGCAATGCGTCCGAAAGCCGGAAGTGGAGGGTAATAACACATGACGCTGTGAAATACGTGATGGAACCGTCAATGGCGGACACCGTTTCCATCGGTTCCATACACGCCATCTCCCCCAGGTCGTGACAGGTAGACAGCTTTGTTCCGATGTGGGAGTGGAGGAAGATGAATGGAACTCCAGCAAAAGTAAAAATTCTCTCCGATAGCAGGTAAGAAAATAGTAGACAAAGACACATAAAGGAAGCTAACAGCGAGAATGCCAGAACGGCTCCATGTTGTGCAGAAGCACAGAAAAGAAGAAGACAGTACAGACTAGAAGCAAGATACGCCCGGTCCACGAGGAAAGGAGAAAACAAGGTAAGCGGCTTAGCCAATGAAGACAGACAAGACGTACCTGTAGAAGGGAGGTACCAGCCGAGGGCGAGCCTCGGAGTAAATCAATAGTCAGAAGTAAGAATAGAGATCAGCGAGATGATGAACAATCCTGAGAACAAAGGTAGGATAGGGTCTACAAGGGCAATTCCAACGGGAGTGTAACTGCGAGAAGTTCAGCAGCGGGGTACCAACGAAGAAATATACATATGCACAGACTTGATGACACGGCGTGTAGTTATAGTAACGCCGTAATGCGTCGGTGGCCATGTTGGTTGAGTACTAGACCGCATTTCTGGTTTACGTTAGGAATGGTTGTAGATGAAAGTCTTCCGCGACTAATGCAAGTGTTACAACCCAATCTCCAACAATGCCACAACCGCCAGGGTTGCTTCATGACAATAAGTGAAAAATTCACGACCCTTAATACCTGTTTTTGAAGGGCCGCTATGTTGGCTGATACCAAATGGGGTGTATCATTTATAGATATAACCTATAGAAACATGTGTATGTTATCTAATAATTGGCCTTTAATCTGTTTATCTTGCAAGGTTTAGCAACTAATTAAAACAACAAAATTGTTTCCGGTTGGTTTTGTTGATTCACCGCTATTTTCTCTGCAATCAATTTGTTGTATATTTTCCTTGATGGTGAAACACGTGAATTACATTTGAACTATTTCTATTTTTTATGTTGGTCATAAGACATATCACAAAGAATTTTTTTTGCCAAAACATAATTTTTCTACATATTTTTAAAACAATGTTTAAACTAATATTTTGTACCTACATGTTTGAACTTCAGAAGGCACATTATTTCTGTGTCGATGGAATGGCAAATCTTTTCAAAGTATGCCACTGTTGCTAAAAACAAAAAAACTAAATTGGTGTTAGATTCCGTTCTTCTAATTAATTTGAAAAGTGAAAAGAATCCATTAAAAATTGCTCTATAAAACCTTGTCTCCGACCTATCCCTCTCATTTTTGAAGCTCAAAACCTGGAAACCCTTTGCGTGAAGGCTACTAACAAAAGTGTATTGTCAAACCTTCTAAACACTGGATTCCATGTGCAGCATCTCTCATTAATATGTCCTTCTTTTCTGTTTGTGCTTAGAGGACTCCTAACGTAGCGGCCATCTTGACTTAGTTCTGATACTATGTTTATACTTATTATGATATGTAATATATGAATAATCCCCTTGAATGTAGCCCGAGCTTAAGTTTTTAAGATTTTAAAATTCAGTCCTGAGTGTTTTAAGATGATTCACTGCAAAAAGATTAACACCCAGAACATGAAAGATGACATCACAAATGCCATTGATGACATCACTTATAAAAACATTCACAGTTAAAAAATAGAAGTTAGAAAAAAGTCATGGGCCCCTGTGCAGCCTCCATAGACAGCGCGGTAGTCAGCAGACATCTAAAACAATTCCAGGTGTGGTACAATTGAAATAATTTTAATGGATTTGCATTCAACAAGGGTGGTTCTTAAAAGAACCTTTTTTGGTTTTACAAACTGAACTAAGAAAACATTTCACTGAATTTAATTATTTCTTCTCACTTTCACATAAACTGCTTCAAAGCATTTTGAATGTTTTCCACAAAAATCTGATTACCCACATCAGTTAGATGGACTCCATCTCGATGAAAAATGTTGGCTCTATCAAATTTAATGTTCTCATTATGAAATAATGTCATGCCAACATCTAGAAAAAAAGCACACACAGCTTTATTGATGTTGCATCTTGCTTTTCCATTTGCGGACCAAATAAACTGGAACGCATCCACATCTGTGTCTAGGCAATGCGTAAAAAAATAATTTTCAAATTAGGGAACATTTATTTCAACTTTCTCAATGTCTTCTTCATTGCAAACTACAAGGAAATTCCAGTCACATAACCCATAACCCTCAATGTCTTCTTCATTGCAAACTACAAGGAAATTCCAGTCACATAACCCAAACTGTTCCCACCACAATGAACGATAATAATGTCCAGATGTTTCAATTAAACCATGTTTGCACAAAATGGGAGCAAGTCTGCCCACTTCATGCCTCTCAATCCATACCAGAACACTTCCAATTAAGGGAATCCAAGATGTGTGGCTATTCCACAATGCTTAGCATACACCTTCAACCAATGAACCCAAGAGTCCCCCAAAATCAAAACGCTCTTCCTGCTGAAAAACATTGTCATGGGCCTTTGCAATCCCCTCACAACTCCTACTAACAAAACTTCTGCTACCCTCCCTTGCTGTACACCACACCCAGGAAACCTAATTGGCTGATCCTCTGATGTCCGCGGACACCCACAACTGTCCATGGTCTCCGCAGTGCCCTTTACATGCGAGGCAACCTTAAAAGACCCAGATGTGGCAGGTGCTGTCCACGAACTACACTGTGTCCTCGAATATCGCAGCCACACAAATGGGTGGGGATAATTAAACACAATTTAAGTTACCTAATCTTTAGTGGTGGCTCTGAAAAGAAACTTTTTTGGGGGGGATTTGTTAACAAACACCTTTGTTTGCCCTTTATTTGATTTTATGTACAATAGTACTGTACACTCTACATCTTCCTTTATAATTTTATAACAGAAACCTTTTTGATGGATTCCTAATATTGTAATGGAAAATTGCATTTCCGACATCTGTAAAGTGAACTCCATTTTGACAATAAAATTCACACTGTCACAATTTATATTGTCATTCTCAAAAGATTAAATTCCTGCAGTATATAAAAAAGCAGATACAGCTTTATTGACATGCTGCCTTGATTCTTCAATTTGTGGACTGAAAATGTTTGTTGGACATCTCCATGTTTTCAGAAAAAATAATCTTAACAGCAGGAAATAGTTGCATTAGGCTTTTAAAGAAATCCTTTAGGGCAACCTGTAAAGAAACTGGAGTCACAAACCCCAATCTGTCCACTCCACAATGCACAATCATAATGTGTGGATATTTAAAGTGAGCTATACTCTCACAGAAAGAAAACAAACTTGCCCAGTTTAAGCCACTAATTGCATGCTACAAAACTTCCACTTCGGCCAATCCAATATTTCTAAAGATGCCATGAATTTCAGCATACACTTTTAATGATTAAATTGAAGAATCCCCCAGAATCCACACAGTCTTCCTTCTTAAACACATAGCCATAGCCATTGTCAGTGCTCTCACAACTCCTGCAAACAAAACACCTGCAACCCTCTCTTCCTGTACACCACACCCAGCAAACCTGATTGGCTAATCCCCACAGTCCTCTCTCCATGCCAGTCATCCAAAAAAGAACCAGATGTGACACATGCTGTCCATGGACTACTGCGGTGTTCGTGAACCCCTTAACACAGGGGCAGCACTTCTACCCTTTCCATTTTCATGTTCTCAACGCTCCCTCATTGGCTGTTTTCAGAGAGGTACACATACATCCACCAATCACATCCAAAACCTCTACACCTAACCCCGTGATCTCACTTCAACACTTGAGGCGTACACCTGAACTCTCAGAGTACATATCTGCTGCTGATGAAAGACATCTGCATCAAAAACTACTGTGCAACTGTCCAAGATCTTTATTTGTAGATTCAACAAGATCTGCATCTAACAAAACATGGCATAGGTATGCTTATATGTAAAAAAAAATCTTCAGCTCTTTTACAAATATGTATAAAGGGTTCCTGCTAATTAGCCTTTAATAATCATATTCTCTTTTGTAAAAACTCTAGCAAATGCAGTGCATTGCACCATTCATCACCTGCTCACATAAAGCAGCAAACAATTGCAATGCTCTGCACGTCAAAATATTTCTATTTACAATCATTGTGATGAAAGTAAAAACATGTATACGTGCATGTATAGCTGTTTCATAAAGGAAAGGAAAAGCATATAAAATAGATTGTTAGACCATGTTTAAGTTGCACTTAGTGTCTGCCAGTTTAATATGTTGTCACCACATACATACATCCCAACATCACCCATACCAATTAACTTCGCCCATTACAAAACTCAAACTCCAAGCCCCAGAATGCAAAGAAAAAAACACGACTCAACTTCAAGATTCAAAATGGTGACATGTATCTTTATATATAAAGCTGAATGCATGTATGTGTGTGTGTATGTTTGTCCGGCTATACAAATTCACAACTTTGAACCCACATCTACCAAATTTTGTATGGATTCCTTTTTTGTCTGGGGCAAGATTGTAGTCTATGTTTGGATGCAAAAATCTTATATGCAAAAAAAATACTGTATGTCTGTGTATATGTTTGTCCGGATATACAAATCCACACTGTTGCACCCACCGCTTCCAAATTTTGCACAGCTTACTCCTTTGTCTGGGGAAAGATTGTAGTCTATGTTTGGATGCAACAAATGTACTCCATAGACACCCTGAAGCAAGACTTGCCGACAAGAGGACAAGAGCAACATCCTCCAGGGCACATGAGACACCACGTGATCATGACACGGGCAACGCCGGGTACCCCAGCTAGTACCAAATAAATCTATAAAATGCTGTGCTGTTCACAATATTTTAGGGAAACTTTTTGAAGAAAGTTCAAAAATGCATATCTGCATTTACACCAGCAATGTGTCAGATTTTCATAAAAGAATGTAAAAGCAGATCAAATAGATTTGTACATCATTTGTATTTGCCACTCAGTGTGTACCAGTGCAATATATTGAAAGTACATGTATACTTCCTAACATAACCCATTACAATCTCCAGCTGCTTATGCAGTCATAAATTTTTCTCTACATTCTGTGACTTGTACTTCAACTTTCACAGATGGAAAAGTGGAACTACAATTCCCAGAATGCAATCAAAAAAACGATGACTACATAAACACCTACAGATTAGAATGCATCATGTTGGCAAGTATGCATATAACCATAACATTAAACTTCCACACACCAACTGCCATATTAAAGTATACTTCAAATCTTTTCTTCTCTTTTACAAAATGTTGCAGAGCTTCTACAAATGCACATACACATTTCTTAACTTTCATGAAAAGGCTCCTAAAAGCAACCATTTTTAACCATCCACCAATTTTATTACCTGTTTTTCCCCACCACTCCTCCATCCTTCATAAATGTAAACCTTGCTTACTAAAAGTACTTCGCCATTATCACATATCCCCACTAACAGTCTTTTACAATTACAGGAAAGAAGCACATTACCGAAGACAACACCCGAAGAATGAATACCCTTCACATCCAACAAAGTAAGTACATTAATGTACCATGTATATGTATCTAATTACAGTAGCACAGTTCCACTATATATTACCCAACATTTTTTCACTCTAGCCCCTTATATTCCACCATTCACACTCTTGCTATTCTCCATCTACACACCACCTTTGCAACATCCACTCTGTTGCTCAAATCAGCACAATCACCCTACAGACTCTATCACACCACCACTCCCTTACTCACTAACCTAACCCATGACACCTCTGCATACTCTTACTCTCACAACCTCGGAACCACACCTAATATACCACCTCACAATCAAACAGCACTATATTCATCTCTACAATCACACCCACAAACCCATGCATCAAACATGCATATATACATCACAACTTTCCAACACAAACATTCTCTTTTCCCAACAGGCACAACAAAATACATTCTAAAAAGCAACTCTGTAGAAAAGAAAGAACAAATAGAGCAGATAAGTATAACACTACACCATATAGTCATCCACCTTTAAAACAATGTATAGAAAAAATTCAAACAAAAGAGCTAGTAACCTCACTCAACAAAATTAAACCAGCCACGACTAAAAAAGCTAAGGCCCCTCTTGGAAAAACAAAAAGTAAAAGATGATGTACAAAGAAAAGCAGACCTACTAACAAACCTAACCCACTATCTACCAGTGTTAGCTTAGTCACGGTAAAGCAATCCAAAATATGTATGTTACAGAAAATGTTCTACCGTACAGTTCTTCACAATCTTATAAAAACAGCTGAAAAATCACGATCTACCCTTAAAAACTACGGGAGGAGACTAATCCTGCAAGCTCGAATTGACAGCGCTTTTCTACTAAAGAGAAACATTTGACTTTAAACAGAATGAAACCACTAATTAGAACTAATTAAACAATTACAAAAACTACTTTTAACCATGCACAATGTCAATATACAAACCTTTTCAAACTTCTGTAATGGTGAATGGATTCACACAAGCAGCACCGAACCATATTTCAATAAAGAAGCTTATAAACAACAACAAACAATTGCCATAGACAATGATGGTCAAGGTCTTAAATGGTGCAACACACCATTATGGCAAAAGAAACCCTTATAGAAAAAAAGTCCCCATCAAACTTTAAACCAAACGCTCCTTTCACCCAAACAAACCATCCAGTGTAGAAATGGACATGGAGCTCAATATGTAATGTGCGCCACATTCCTTTAAATCTTTACGTCAATTTCTCAATCACTATTTGAAACTAAAAGACAAAAGAAAAATTAAAACTTTACAGAAAATAGACTACTGTCCAGTACGCAGTCACACTGGTCTGCAAGGACATGCATTAGCCTGCATTTTAGGAACTGCTTGCAATAGCACTTTCCACCACATCAAAATGTTAGCGACACCCCATTCTACTATACAGAATCCTGTGCATTGACTCTACTATGCAAAAAGTCCTGCTCTAGAACTGCAAAAGAGAGAGCCATGATGCTGTCAAAATACAGAAGTACTTTCAGCATTGACAGTGTAGAGGGTGTAGCACTTAAACTGCCATGCTTGACACAGAGGGTGTTGGTGGGAATGTGAGGGCGATGAGAACTGTAGAATTATGGAAGGCATGGACATCATTTGGGGCCGCCACTGCCTCTGCGATCCCCGTTGAAGGAATGCAGAGGCATGTCTCCTGCACTCAAGCGCAGGAATAAGGAATCGCTCTGTGCTTGTGTGAATGAACAAGTATTTGATGTATTGGTGGTTGGGTGTGGCTGAATGAGCGAGCAAATGCTGTATGAATGTATGAATATGTGTTTGAATGAGCCAATACATGTTGTGTGAAGGCTGTTTGAATGCCTGAACACGTGTTTGAATAATTTAGTAAATGCTGAGTGAATGCCGCTTGAATACGTGAATATGTGTTTGAATGAGTGAATAAATGCAGTCGGAATGCTGTCTAAATGCGTGAATGTGTGTTTTGAATGAGCGAGTAAATGTTATGTGAATACTTTTTGAACTGAATGCTTTGTGAATCCTGCATGAATGTGTGTTTGAATGCGTGAATAAATGTGGTTGAGCTTGTGTTGGGTTTGTGTCAGCCTCGGAGGCTGAATTGAGTGAGGTGGTCTTGGGCATGAAGGAGGGGAGAGGGGCGGTAGGAGAAGAGATTTTGGCATCGAATTGGCAGTAAGAAAATGTCATGACACAGTGAGAAATGGAGCGGCTTACTTCATTAAATTGCCAGTCTAGACACAGCCTCTGAGCATTGACATCCTCTTTGGAATGCTCAGAAGCTGGTGACTGGGAGAACGAGGACAATGTGATGTCACTGTCCCACCCACATCCGGGAACTTGGGAAAGAGAAAGGAAACCAAGTTTGTTTTTGCTTCTCTTTCCCAAGTTCCTGAACATGCAGAGATGGCCTGCATTGCGCATGTGCAACGTCGATGGCTCCTCAGAGCGCTCCCCACTGCACATTCAGTGCAGCCCCACCATGTCCACGAGTGACAGAATTTTACTATTACCTGTGGACATGGTGGGGAGTGTCATTGTTGGTGGGGCTCTGCCCCTCCCGCCCCCCTGGACGAGCCGCACCTGGACAGGCCCCTTTCATTCTGTTGGTAATAGCCTCATGGCATGTTTTTTTTCTCCAATGCCTTGGAGCCAGGAGTCAGGCCTTTGGGGTTGGAACAGAAAATGTACAGATCCAGGCCCGCAAGAGCCTTTTAAATAAACCTAATCCACGGCAGAGAACCTGAACCAGGTACATTCAGCAAGCTTCTGAGTGCATCTCGTTACTGACCAGGTTCCGCCCTGTGTGCTCCAAATTCTGACCCAGTACAGCAACGGTTTAATCGTCAACACCTCAGAAATTGGCACAAAGTGACATTCCCATCGCAGACTAGCCAGGCGTGCACGTGTGGGTTGCAAAAGTAGGGCTCTCAGGAAATCATTATCAAGTACATTTAAGAAGGGAATTGTGCCGTGTTCCCTCAACTCAGCCCTGTACATGGTAGCCGCCAGACCCTGGAACTTATATAACCGTAGGGCCGGAGAAAGTGCTCCTTTTCTGTGACTGAAGTAGAAATGACAAATTCCCCCACTGTAATTTTTTAGTGTTGCCATTGCCTTTATATGGTGGGCCGACCAAGAGAGATCGCCTGAAAACCTGACACCTAAATAATCGTAGCAGCTCACCTGCTCAAGAGAGCACCCTTCAATAACAACCTTCAGTTTGTTATTCCTACTAGGTTTCTGACTAAACACCATCACTTTGGTCTTTTCAGTCTTAAGGCCCATTGAGAGTTCTTTGCATTTCCCAACGAATACCTGTAGGTCATTGCTCAGTCCCTTAGTGGTGGTCGCTTGTAGCACAGTGTCATCGGCATCAAATAACGCAAGGAGCCTATCATTCCCCAGTTTCAGAGAGTCCAAACCACTACCAAACAGGTCCTCCATAATCTCATAGATATATAAACAGAATAAGAGGGGGGCCAGCACACAACCCTGGCAAACCCACCTCTCGACCTCAAACGTCTCTGTTGTCTCACCTCCCAATCCCCACCTTACTGATGCCCTACTGTTTGAGTATAAGGACTGTATATTGGCCAGGAGGTACCCTGGGGCTGCCTTTGTCTTCAAAATGATCACAACATACTACATGAGACGCAGTCGAAGGCTGTGCGCAAATCTTCAAATATTGCGTAAACTTTCGTATGCAGTACAGTAACATTCTTGGCCAAAATCATACTCAATCTGCAACACTCATCCACAGTGCGAGTCCCACTCTGAAACCCGGCTTGTAGATGGTTGATTAGCCTCCCCTCGGATGGCCACTGCTGAAGACGGGCCACCAGGATTTTAGCATAAACCTTCCCACGGCACTCGAGTGAGATGGGCATATAATTCCCAGGCTGCTTCTTGACGCCCTTCTTAAAAATAGGTATAATTATAGCTTCACGCCAGTATTGTGGTACACTCCCAGACCTGGTGACAAAATCAAACACCCGGGTCATCAAAGGGGCCCAAATGCTAAGCTCGTCCTTAAGCTGGTCATTAGTAATTATATCGGGACCTGCCACTTTCCCGGTTCCCAATCCAAGCATGGCCTCATCCACCTTTTTGATTGTAATAGGTGTGTAGTCCTCCCCTGGGTATTGAGTCCCATCACCCTGTGATGCGACATGGGTTCCTCCCAGCCCATATTTGTTTAAGCTGCCAAAATGTTGGAGCCATTCATTCTGTGATATATGACAGCACACAGGCACCACATAATTAGTGTCTCTTCCTCCAATAAGCTTCCAAAAGCCGATCTGGTCACCCCCAGCACAGCATGACAATCATTTATCCCACTTATTTTTAACATGAACCGATTTCTTTGCAGCAATGACTGCCTTATATTTTGCCCTTAGGTTTCTTAGGTGAATTTTATCAACCTGTGCTGTACTTTTAAGGTAAATTTACAGATCTTGTTTTGCTGTCTGGCAGTCCCCAACGTAACAGCCTCTGTTCCCTAGGGCAATCATTCTGGTTTTCCTCACAGACTTAGTGAAGTGACGATACAATGGGCCTCATTATGAGTCTGGCAGTAGCCGTGCCGGTAAAAACGGTCACGGCTGCCGCCGCAGTCATTTTTTTCAGGCCCTGCAATGGGGACCTCCCAGGGCATTACAGCCGCGGCGGTCCCGGTAATTCCCTATTGCCGGGCGCCAAAAAATATTACTCCCCATTCCCATTCGAGTCCCATTGGACTCAATGGGAATGGGGAGGACGGATGCACCGGTGCATCCATCAAGGTCTGCCTGCGGGTGCCGTTACACCTGCCAGGTCAGACCTGGTGGGCTTAAAGGCACCCGCTCGCAGACCTCGGAGTGTGCCGGTCCGGTAACAACAGTGCTGGTAGCTTACTGGCACCGTTGTTACCAGACCGGCACACTATGAGGCCCAATGCCTTCACCATGTCAGTATATATGTCCCTGATACTGGCAACAGGGCCATTAGTCAAACAAATGCCTCCAATATATGTTTCAATACTTTCGTAAATACAGGGCTAAACCAAAAATAAATCATTGATGAACCATTTAACAGATTGTCTTGAATGTTCCGAAATAGCAACCTGTCTTACATCCTTCAAATCCATAAGTCTGTGCCCCAGACCCCAATTGCAGAACACAACTAAGTGGGTAGTGATCGCTATCACTGCACTTAAGAATCTCCACACTGACCACCATATCCCAGTCCATCAGACTAATCAGGATGTAGACAATCCTTGAGCTCCCCTGATGACCATCATAGGTAACTCCAGCAGATCTATCCGGGTTACTCTCACATTGCACGCTCGATGACCTGCCTCATACATTAACCGAGCAACCTCAGTAGCACAGGGATGAAGCCTTGCTGGTTTGACTTTCTCTAACATGGGCATCCTAGGTGCTGCCTCCTGATCATCCCCTAACTCAGTTAGTGCATTAACTGGTTCAAACTGAACGTTGATATCACCCATTGCCAGAATTAAGGGAGTGACGTTTTTGACAGTTTAATAATCCCTCATTATATTAATCATTTTTGAAGACTTTCCAATGGTGCAGCCCTGCTGGATCTGTTAAAGATATTGAATATCAAAATGTGCCTACCATCAGTGGAAACTGCTTCCAAACATAAGACATGTTTTGGACCAGAGGGAATCAGTTTACGACCAAGATCCAATGTCGGGCTGACCAGAATTGCCAGCCCTCCTTGGGTCTTCCTCTAATGCCCTTAGTGGCTGGGTTGCAAAAAGGGCAATATTATCCACTGCCTGGGGTTCCTGAAGGCATACAAGATCGCATGAATGGACAAATCTAACCCACTCTAAATCTATCAGCAAACCTTTAACCCCAGCTGCATTCCAAGACATCACCTTACATTCTCGTTTCTTAGCATTAGTAGCCTTCAACATTGGTTCTGAAACAGTAAACCAATTACTTTAGTTAGTCAGTCCACCCCCTCCAGTCCCTCAACCCTTGGCCCAGACATCACACCCTGCCCATACCAGTGACTAGGTGTAATGGGATTGGATAATGGGGCATTCGGACATAGGGTCATTTTAGGACAAGTTGATGGATAAGTACGACACTCAATCAACAATAATCCCTCTACCAGTGCTGAGTTTACCATTGAGATTTGTATGAAATTGCAGGCTCCCATCCGACCTCTTTCGCAATGCAGAATATCCACATGTATGATAGACCTACAGCCCCTGACATGGCGCCGCCAATGTATAGTTTTGTTCACCAAAGATGACTTATTTTCGTTACAACCGGCACCTAACCTTGGCACATCATGCATAAACACAGTCCTTACGCTCCCACTCATTTGGATACCCCTCTTCTCAGGCATGTTGATTTCGTTTAGTTGCCCACAGCAGGAGGTACAGGGGCCATCAGAGGATCTCAAAAGGCCCAGCCCTTCCGGGGCTTTTTTAATCACACAATCATTGGGAATAACAGGCAATGGCAGTTAACCCCACCATCTGAGCTCTTATAAACATAACTTGGGCCATGCCAGATAGGCAGCCCAGGTCCTTTGGGCAGTCGATCAAAGCGAAATCCCACCCCCTTCGGCACTAACCCGGATTTGGCAGGATGGACAGGGCCAGATTCACATGCCACCTTATCCCTTGGTAAGGTGGACCTGTGGACTGTTTGCTGGCTGGGGCAGCCCTACCCACATCTATGGTAGTTATATCAGCCCTGACTAGCCCAGTCTCTGAGGCTCTAGCCAATTTAGCAACTTCCTTTGCCAGGCATGATACACTCATTTATATGCTGCTCTTGGTTGTTCAAGATTCTTACTGGTGAGCCAATTGCGGTCTATTCTCCATCTATGCTCTTGGCATCTAAGAGCCTTCTTTTAGTGCCATAATTTCAGGCAAAAACCATTTTTTGCCAAAATGGTTAGCTTTAATCATCTTGGTCCTTAAAAGAGCCACCAAATTAATTATCTTCCTAATCTGTGTGTTAATGTTCTCCACTTGGGTCTCAGTACTGGAAACTATATCTTGATAAATTGCCATGCAGTGGAAGGCTTCATCAAGGGGGCTGGCCCAGAGCCTTTTTTTGTGCCTGTAAGTTATACGCCTTAATGATCAGCAAGTTTTCTCACTGATATTTACGATACATAAAAAAGAATACCCTGTGGTCGGACCAATCCACAAGAATAACAGAGGGGCCGATAGTCCTGATGTTCCATAATAAGACCAGTCAAGAGTACGTCCATGATTATGGGTGTGAGGGGCATGCATGAAACAGATGTCTAACTCTGTAAAGGTATTCTATAATTCTAATGCCTTGGTATCTTTCTTGTAATTGAAATCCAAATTAAAATCTCCCAAATTAAGCAAGGAAGAACTGGGTTTCATAAAGAGAATTCTCAGTTCCTAGAGGCATTGGGAGAAAGAGTTACAGGATAGTGGGCGATAGACAGCGACAATGTACAAAGTTTTACCTAGATTCATGTTATATGCCACCATGAGTATTTCACAGTCAATGAGATTCTGACAAGGGACCAAGGTCAGCGAATAATCATTTTTGAATATAATTGCTACTCCTCTGTCTTTCCCAGCATGTCTGTTGGTGGCCAAAATAAAATAGTTAGCGGGAAGGGCCAATGCGGTGGAGGGGCCTGAAAGGTCTTTCAGCCAGGTTTCTGAGATCGCTGAGAAATTTCAATAGTTTTGTAAAACTAAGTCATGGATTTAAGCAGCATGTCAATGAATGGAACGGGCATGAAGTAATGCCCATTATTTAGAAGCTAAAGAGGAACAAGGGGCGAATTTGGTATTCGGTGTCATAGAGGAGTGGTCCGGTGAATGAGAAATGTCAACTAGGTCCTGGTTGGGGGGTGTAAGACACTAGGCTTGAACCGTTTCCAAAACCCCATAGGTTCTGGCAGCTTTTGGTAAAGAACTAGGTAATCGGTCTGTGCTGGAGGGCGGATGATAAAACGCGGAAAACAATGTTTGGTTTTCTCAAAGTGGCTGTAGCATGGTGGAGCACATGTTCCTTTGTTACACTGGGCATAGCTAAATCCTTTTATAATGCTCAAGGCACTTAGTAACAATGGTGTCCTGTCGAGTTGACAATCATAGCCGAAATAGGAGGATAGGCACTTCACTCTACGTAATATAGACTCTCGATAAGGAAGGAGTTCAAAAAAGAGAGCATTTTTTTGTATGGAAATAGTTTGTAGAAATTAGCTTTTTCTAAGAAATTAACTTTTGTACAAATAAAAATAAAATGGTTTGATAATAGAAGCGGGTACTGAAGTATGTTCTTATGTGCGGGTACTGACATACATTGGAAAATCCAGTTTAGGCATGTTTTCTCATGGTATCATTACTGGCATCATGCACAACATGAGTATGTTCTTATATGGGAATCCTGTCATATATAGGTGCAGTCAGCATGGAAATGTCTGGGCATAGGCAGTGTGAAAAGGATTTTTCTACTGGCATATATTGTGGGAAAAGGCATCATAAAAATGCATTGGTAAATGATTGTGTGCACTGTTGGTGACTTGCATCTAATGGATTTTTTCATGAATTACCCTAGAACACCCATTGCAAACTATCTGGCATTTTAACCAATTGTTCACAGACAATGCTGTTTTATACACCATTTTAACCTATTATTAATTTATTTTTACCGGGGTTAACCCCATGGGACCCTGCCTGGTTAGTTCAGGCTCCCTCGCTACACTTGGTCCCTCTTGCAAATTTGTGACAAATATTTATGCCCGACCAATTAAACAAATTCACCAACCACCACTGGCGGTGTGAAAACAAACTTAACTTGGGTTCTTAGAAGCTACTTTATTTGTAGAAATCACGCTGTGAAGCTTGGCCTTCTCTCATGTGCGATATTCATCAAAGCAAGACTGATGAGTAGTAATTGTATAAGCCACACAGACTGGATGCTCCAGATGAAGAGCTACTTATTTAAAGTCAACTTGTTTGTTTTATTTTTCTGAGGCCTATCTTTTTTTGTAAAATACTCCATGTTTGGAAGTTACTCTGGGCTAGAGTTTCCCATATCCAGGTAAACTACTTAGTATTATATCATATTTGTATGTATTGCACTTCATGTCTGACTTCTGACGCCTCCTGCTTTTAAGCGCTCTAAAAATAGGTGTTATTAGTACGAAATGTGATCATAATTAGAGTATCAACCTTAGAAAGATGAAGGATTGATACAGCCCTGCTGAAATAAGAACATGGAAAGTTCAGGCTGGTACCTGTCAGAGATGAGCTTTTAACTAACCGAGCTATCCAATTGTGACACATAATGCGGTTTAATCAATTTTGCAGTTAAAAAGAAACATGTATTAGGATATCTACCCATCACCCTTTCCCGTCCCCTCCAGTACTTTTTAAAAGAAAAGATAGCACTACTATTATAGGGTATACTAGTGGGCTATGACATCATTAAAGTACTTAGAAGCAGTAGGAATAATAGTGTTATGTTAATAAGACGTGTTACCACCTGGTCCAATGCATGACCAAATGCTGTGGTATGTAAATTTAAGAAGAAATATCTGGTATGATAGTTCAGCGAGTTAAGTGCTCACTGCTGGGCTTGTGTGTGTTCTGCAGGTCACAGGTGTGAATCCTAGCAACGTCTACTCAGCTGTTTATCCCTCTCACCATATAGCTCAGGAATTTATGGTCAATGGCATTTATGGTCAGCACCATATAAGAGTACAATGCGGTGGGGTCATCCTCTTGGTCCTCCGGTTGATGAACCATGTACAGATCAAAATGCGTTTAGGAGTTATGGGTTCCCTTTTTTAGTTTTGGATTAAAATTTGATTGATAGATTTTGCCACTATAAACCTGACATTATGATGAAAGTCTTCCTGTGGCAAAAAGAAGAATAAAAGAGTTTGTCGTTACTTAATACAGTGTTTGGGGGTTTGTGTTTGTTAGCTATTCCTGTGGGATGTATCAAGCCACTCATCCAAGCCCTGCAACATCACTGTGCATTGTTGGCAGCAGAAAAATTAGAATGGCCGCCGGAAAGCATGCTGCTCGCCAGAAATCACCAGAAAGTGCACAGTGAAAACCTGAAAAATAGGCCACCATCTACTTTGTGCCTATGTCAGTAGTGAGCACAGGAGATCACTGGCCAAAACCCACCATTGGGCTACCCACCAAGCAGCCTGAAACCACTTGGGAAAAGCAATGCTGATTGCCCAAAGAAATACAGAGCTGTTTGGGAATCCGTTTTCTTGATTGTCAAAAATGTGCTAAAATCATGGCTCACAAAACCACCAAAAAGATCCAACCTTCTTGTTGGGTGTTCCACATTACTCTACTGCAAGAATCCACATCAATACAATATCAGCAAGAATCATATGCTATCAGAGCAAAATCTCCTTTTAAATATACTTATGGAAAGACAGCTGTCAAAAATGGGTGCAGTACCGTTGCTCACCTCTACCAAGAAGCTGGCGTTTTAAAACCATTTGTGTAAAGTTGAACAATTGAACCCAAACTATGCCAAAAGAAGAGAAGTCCATCAAAATGCCATATAGAGTTCCACACAGTGATTTCTTGTTGAAAAAGTCTTGATTTAAAGATATGTTGCTTATTTTAAGTTTATAAATGCATTTTGTTTTTACAAGGATCTATGTTGCAATTGATCAGAAACTAACATGATGCAGTTAAAACTCCAAAAGGCTTGCTTCCCCTGAGAACCCTTCACACCTTGGGCCTTCCCACCAAAAGTGAGGATGACGCATGGACATGTTAATCAGATGGGAAGGGGATTTTCTCTGCTGGCAGGAGAAAGGGACAATAGAGTCTCAACTGAATAGGAATGCTAATTTGGGTGTGACTGGTCAACAACTGCTCTGGCAGGAAGGCAGGCCATGTGACCATATGACTCAGCCCAGCTCTAGGGGCGGGCCAGACTGAGATGTGAATTGAATTGAAAGAAAATGTATGTTTTATAAAAATGCATATAACAAATTGTACCAAGCTGACAAAAATGGGAAACTTTGAGGTTCTTAAAAATGAAAATTCACTCACAATTTAAGACTAAGCTGAAATCTGTGCGATGTTCTAAGACTAAACCCCGGAATTTATTCATGTTGTAGCTACTATATTTATGCTAGTAACAGGAACAATTACAGAGATGTGCTCAGATGGAGTGTGTATGCCTGTGTAAAATTTGGTGTGCAGAACCAATATTGGGAAACCCACCAAATGCGCAAATAAGTTGTCATTTCTGAACCCAAGCTCGTAGGAACATGGGACTTAATCAGAGACATGCCTTAAATAATCTGTGATGTGTATATATATTATGAACAACTTGAGCATCATGGAAATATGCTTTTTGGGAAAAATTGATTTTGTATGTAAAAGCAAAGGGGAGGGATTTCAGTTAAGCCATAAAACACAGCGTCACTCTGAAACATATGACACACTGCTCCTGTCTCAAATCAGGGGACAGGAAATTCTGACCTATCAGGATCCTTAGAGGGTTGGGCATAGAGCGTCAGCCTCCCCACCCACTTTGGAAACACATAAATAGGGACTGCTGAGACCCAGAAAGACACTTTTTTCCACTCATCATCCGATTTATTGGCGAAGCACCCTGCAGGTCTCCAGACTCCAGAACTTAGACTCCAGACTCCAGATAGATCCAGACTCCAGACTCCAGATAGCTCCAGAACCAAACTCTAGAACCCAAACTCTAGAACCTTGAAGCAGAGAGGCCTAACCCACAAGCTGAACCCTTTTCAGCAGGTTTCAGAATCTTTTGCAAACCTGATTCTAACCCCTGAACTTCCACGGGGCCTAACCAAAGCATTCAACAGCCTGGCTGAGCTGTGTTGCTTCTAGCTAAGAACCCTGTGCAAGAACCAAGATCCAGACCCAGAGAGAACAGTGCTGTAACCCAGAACCGATCCGATCTAGTCTGAGAGACCGAGCAGACCAGAGGCCGTGCTGTGAGCAGAACCCAGTGCCTGAGACCTGTCCGGTGGTGAGTGCAGTCAAACCCTTGACCAGATCTTGATGGGGCCCATTCCATTCCATCCCAAAGCCTAGGAGTGAGTATTTAGTCTAAAACTGTAGATAGTCATCTCTTAGTTTAAAGTAATCATATTCAGTCCATTTCAACCTGTCCAGAACTGCATTATAGAATCTCTGGTGTCTATCCTAAATTCTTCTCTCCTCCACATAATTCTTGATAATTGTAGCAATAATCATCTCTGTGCTGATATTTTCTTGAAGAGGGACAGGTGTTTTGACGGACAGAGATCAGAGTGGTGGCGCTGCGGTTCTGGTGTCTGCCCGTTGAATGTCTTGCTTCTTCATAGCTCCTTAGTTTAAGCCTATTCTTGTTGGTATATCTTTAAAGCGTGATCTGTCATATTTGAAATCTTGACTTTATTTCTAAAAAATCTACCTTCACAAAAGTCCTGCAACTTTTGAACCGCACGTCCTAGAAACGAAATGCAACTGTCATTTTGAAGCTAAGATCCTAAGCTTGCCAACAAATCTAAAACGACATTTCCACGTGGAAAAATTGCCACGAATTGCAATTTAGCTCCATTTCAACACATGCCAAAATAGCTGTTTCTTGTTTTCAACTGCTGAATTCCGTTTTCAATCTGATAATCATTCATGAATCATTGCTAGTGTTGACCTGTACCAATCCAAAGTAATTCTCACTAGTGAATATCCTTTAGTGAATTAAAATCATTTTAGCCTATTTTCACCTTCATTGCCATCACATTCAAAAGCATTTTGGCCTGTTTTAAAATCATACCTGTTTTCTCTAAGATTGCTGGGGGAACTGGAATTGAATTGCATTGTTGATTAATATTCCTGAAACCTGTGTGCCCTGATTTCCATCTCTTCATATTGCATACTGGGGGGAGTAAGTAGTCACAGGGGAAAAAGTGATTATCCTGTCTTTTGATTAAAACCATATCAAGTTTATTTCTGTGTCGCTTTTTCCCCATTATTGTATTTCCTTGAATCCATATAAAGTATTCTCTGCTACAGTATCCTTCCTATTCCTACTCCTAAGTGATTAAAGAGATTGTTGATTTTGTAATATTACCCATTGTTGATTCATAAGTGTGCTATTCAGATATTATTTTGTTCATAAAAGTGTGATATATATATTGTTTAATTCTTCAAATAAACCTTTTAATTTGCAAAACAAACCTACTTCTTGGCTCAGTGAGGTCGGGGAGATTCAAAGAGAGGGGCGTTATGTAAGGGATCATCATCCAGATTTAAAGAACTTTGACATAAAAATATATAAATAAGGGCTTCCATTGGGCATCCCAGACTAGGCATTGACTTCGTTGGAGTGCTGGATTAAAGTCACTTACATTCCTCTGACCTTATCTCATACCAGGTGTGTGGGGCATTAAATCACATTGGGGGGCATTACTGGGCATTTGAGGTTGCACTTGGCATATGAAAGAAACCAGTGGATAAACAACGATGTAACATACATATTTTGACCATGCCTAGGCTGCAAGGCTATAACAGACATGAGATGGCTGTGTCCTCAGACGCTACATTAGTCACACTGTAGTATGGCAACACCTGCGAATGTGAGACTTTACTTGGCATATGATTACTTGACCTAACATGTGCAGCAATAATTGGTATAGGGTGGCAGTAAATGCTCAATGAGGCAATAGTGGCATGTGCATGGCATTGGCCTTGGACTATGTTAGTTCTTCTGGGTCTACCTCTGTCATAACATGAAACCCTCAATGGTATATCAAGCAGCACCATAGTGAAAATGTGCTTGGTATTTAAAAAGTGCTAGTTTGGTATTTTATAAAATGCAAGCTTTCTTATGATTTTACACACGTCACTCCAGGTGATGACATTGGGGTTAAATGCCATTTCCTGTGATTTCACCAAGGTCAAAGGTCATATGAAATCACAGCATTTTGGTGAATTAACGTCTCTGATGGAAGGAATATACTTTCCTCTTTGGTGCTGGGGAGATAGAAGAGAGTACACTAGAGTAGTGAGGAAGGTGACAACATGCCACATATATTTTCCATTGCTTCTTTCATGCTTCCCTCTCCATCCTCTGTAATGCTCGTCCATGGGTATGGCAGAGGGAGTAGAAATAGGTGAGGTGTGCCATACTGAACATAAAATTACAGATGATAGCTTTAAACTACATGGTATATTCCACTTTAGGGGTTCTGAGAGACACCATAGACAACTCAAGCTTACCACTTATTGTGTGTCAGATGTCACTCAATCACTCTTGGTGAAATGTATCACTGAAGTTATAGGCTCCCTATCTATAATGCTACATATTAATGCAATATGGTCTAATTTAGCAGGGTTTCAGGTTTAGGTTAGAATCTCTGCAGGACATCGCCGGTATCCCTCAAGGCATGCACAATCTTGTCGCTATTCTACGCAGGGCCCTATTCAACCACCCACTGGATTGTGGCATCCCTTTCCCCTTTTTGTTTAGTTATTGTATTCTTCTCCTCTCTATCCATGAATTGCTGGTACATGGGTATAGCAGAGGGAATGGAAACGGGATGCAGGTGTGCCAAACTCAACCTAAAATTATAGATGGTAGCTTTAAACAACAGGATGTATTAGACCATAATGGTTCTCAGAGACATCGAGGACTACCCAAGCTGTAAACTTATTGTCTGGCAGATGGTAATGGGGATCCCCTTGGTGAAATATATCCTTGTGATTGATAGCTTCCCATTAATTGTACTTTAAATTAATGCAATACAGTCCAACATAGCATGATTCAAAGGTTGGTGTGCATTTCGGTGTTCCAGTGTACCTTCTAGACAATCAAACTCTATCCCTGATTAATGTCCCATCCCTTTTCCTTTAGTTTCTTTATTCTTCCCCTCGCAATGTTCTGCAATACTGGTCCATGTGTACAGCATAGGGGATGGAACAGGGATGCAGGGCCACTGTACACAATATGCTATAGGATGTTTTCCACCTTTCGAGTTCCAAGTGACATCATTGTAAACTCATGCTTCACAATTGTTGTCTATCAGATGAAGTTAGACGCCTGTGGTGGAAGATATCCCTGTATTTAACAGCTACCCATCTTTAATTTTATACATAGATGCAATAAGATAGAATGTAGCAGGGTTTTTCAATTTTGGGGTACATTTTACAATTCGTGTACGTCTTGTGGACAAACAGAATTCATCTGTGACTTGGTAGTAGGGTTCTTAGCACATCTTTTGGGGTTTAGGTTAGAACCCTGAAGGGACAATGCCGGCATCTCTGAATTCCAGTGCCACCCCGATGATATTATAAATGTTCAACAGATACCGGCTGGTCACTTGTAACTTTGTTCTGCTATTGGGGTGGTCTCCCCTGTTAGGGAGAATTCTCATTTATGGCTAATTTCCCTCACCTAGCGAGTCCCTCAGCAGCTTTGCTGGGTTTCTGGGGTTTATTTTTTCCACCTGGTAAGACTGTGAGCCTTTTTCCCACTCTTACATGTGTTTTGCCATGTGTATTGCTACTGTGTGTGTGATCTGGGCTCTGGAGCTACACCACTCCATGAGCCCCACTTTTTGTGTGTGTTACACAGCACCTTCAGTGCAGTGACACAGGTTTGTCTTTGAGACTTCCCACGGACTCCATTTTTCTGGGGCTGACTACTGTCCCCCAGAAACAGGTAAAGTTGCCATTTACTTTATATAGTCATTTAAACTGCAGACCCAATACACACCATCTTACATGGAGTATTGGAAAGGGTTAATTCCTACCCCTTTTTGTCTGTGCCTCGCTGAGCTTTATTTTGCTCTCTTAACACTAAGACTTGGCTGGTGGCAGTGGTATCTACCCTAACTTTTCTACTGCGATTATACTATATAAATGTGGTACTGTTTTAGGCTTTTGTATTAGCCTCGAACTTAAACCCGCTTGACCAAATACTTTTTATTGTGGCTCCAGTTGGGTTTTATCACCATTTCTTTTTGTTAAAGTCCTTCTTGTGTTTTACTTTGCGCGGCAAACCAGGTTTGCCTTCTTTGTTCGCCGACCTTTGGCGGGCTTCTGTCCAGAAGCACTCCTATGGCGTCTGGGTGTCTAGGTGGGCTGAATGTGAGGGAGGGGTTTAGTCACCCTCTGCACAGGGTCTCCTTGAAGACCCAAGTCACACTTTGTGTTGATTGTCTGAGGTGGTTGTCCGGGCCGGACAACCTCCCTGCTGAGTGATTGACAGCCAGTCTGTGTAAATGGGGGATTTTGGCATAAAAGGCAGGACTCTTGGGCTGGAAGTCAGAGTCACCACTGGAACTGCAAAGAACCGAAGAGAAGCGGAGAAGACGGCGGCTGCTGCAACTCCCGAGTCCTGATGAAGCCCTGCTGCAGTCCTGAGCTATCTACCCTTCAATGTCAAGAGAAGATCCAGTCCGGAGTCTTCTTCCCTTGAGCCTGGTGGGATCAACCAGCTCACCTTCCACAGTCAGAGGATCCTCTTCTTAGTCGAAATAGCTACACACAGCTGTAGTGGTCCGGATAGCCACCTGAAGAGCCTCTCCTGTTTTAAAGGAGTGCACCTTTTATTCACTGTTGCTTTGCTGCTGCTGGCCTCATCCCTGGGTAGTGCAGATCGCTCCAGACGTCGTCCTCCTTGTCCCCACGACTGAAGCTCCAGGAACCGTGAGTCTGCAGGAACTACCAGGAACAACTGCCGTAGCACCAGCTTTTCTTCATACGAATAAGGTACTGTGTCCAGCTTCGAGGAATTGGGTTGAACCCTTTCTCCTCAGCCAAGGCTTGTCCTTGTCTTCCTTCCCTCTTATAACTTTTGCTTCCCTTTTGACAATATCTAAGCACTCCTCGGAATCTCGAATCGTGAGCTGTTCTAACTTTGTGATCCTCGACAACAGCATCCTGTCCCACTTGACACTGGTGAAGGCCTATTGAGTGTTATCTACTTTGCAAAAGTGTCTTTTGATTCTATCTGCCTTGACAAAAGTATTGCCTATGATTTTTATCCCCAATTTTCTTGTGTTAATTCATGTGCTACGTGTGTTTGACTACGGTAACATTTCTTTTGCGGGTACGCTTTTCTTTCGTAAGACCGAACTGTCATTACTGTCAAAAAGTGGTTGCGTAACAACCCCCGGTAAAGTCTTTGTTTCACAACACCGGTCTGTCAAAACTCACCTTGAATTGTTCTGCACAAGGGGAATTGGTTGTGTGTAGTGTATTTAAAGTGTGGTGTTATTTTAATAGAAGTGAAGTGTTTTGTGAACAGATGGTCTAAAAATAAATATACTTTTCCTTTTTTTAACCAGAAACCTTGAGTCAGTGTTTGCTTTGAGTCACAGTAATTGTAGTCTTTTGTGTAATCTCTACTACTGCTCATTTGCTCTTGAGATAAGTCTGGCTGCTCAGCCACTGCTACCACTTTTTCTGTGTAGTACAGGCTTGTACCAAAGGTGAAATTGTACTGCCACTTGTATTCTTAATCTTGTTTAGTGGTCCCTAAGGGTACTGCACAGGATTCTGCCTAACACTGGTGTACAGCGGTAGGATTTTTAAGTATATTGATTACACTTAGAGTGCTGCTATTACCTTGGGTCAACTAACCACAAGGCTAAACACCACTAATTCTGATAACTGAAAAATGTTAAATATGGAAAACTACAGTGAAGAGAGTCTCTTAAACTATACTGCTGAGGTTTTGAGAACCATGTGTAGAGAGAGGAGGCTCTCTGGTAAAGGAAAAAAATCTGAACTGTTTGTTAAGTTATTGAGAAACAAAGTCTGGGGAGTGGGTCAGAAGGGCCTACCCCTCCAGCAAACGTGGATACTGATGTTTCGGATTCTGAGAGTGTTGGATTACAAAAAGTAGATGAGTCCTTGCTAGGAAACCCTACAACTCCCTTGCCTACTCAGAAAGCACAACCTCTGTCCACAGGGACCCCATCAGGTCCTACACTCACTCCTGAATTTATTGCACTTCAGAAAATGAGACTTGAATTAGAAGTGAAACGTATTGAGGCACAAACTGCCATGAAACATCGAGAATTAAGGCTCAGAGAAATGGAGATGGCTCATGCTTTAGAGATGAAGAAATTGTCTGTAGAAAATGCTTCTCTCTCAGGTTCTTCTAGGTCTTCCATTCCTAAGAGACCCTGTATGCCAAAGGAAATGATTGGTATGTATGAGACTAAACTTGATGTTTTGGATTGGTTAGCAATGTTTGAATACAATCAAGGGATTCAGGTATCTCAGGGAATGAGTGGATTCCTTGGCTTTTCTCTAGGCTCCCCCATGTTGCCAGTGATGCTGTAATGGAGTTGGGGGAGGTGGATAAGCAGGATTCTGAGTGTGTGACGTTAGCTTTGATAGCTAGATTTGGGAAGAGCCCTTCCCAGTACCTTAAGAGGTTTAGGACCCTCAAAAAGCATGATGGTACCCCTGGGCTACCAGGGTGTGTGACTGTTTGAAGAATTTAGATGGTTAGGTTAAGGGTTACAAAGTGAACACTTATGAAAGTTTGAGGAATCTTGTTATGTTGGAGTCAGTTCATTATGCCTGCTCTCCTGAGCTTAGACAGCACTTGGCTGATTCAAAGGAGATAGATCCTAAGAAGTTAGCTAAGGCTGCTGACTTGTGGGTTGCCAACAGGGCTACTCACAAGGATTCTGGGGCAACTCAGAAGAAGGATGAGGGAAAGCAGCCAAAGAAAGATAACAAAGGGAATTCCAATAATTCCAATCCAAAAGAGGGCCCCAAACAGAACCAGGGTAAGCCACAAGGGAAACTGAATCTGGCTAGTGTACCATCTGGTGCTAAACCAGGTGACGGTCAGAGTAAGCCTCCATTCAATAGAACATTTGGGAAATGTTTTGTTTGTGAAGCTTCTGACCATGTGAAAGGTGATCCCATATGCAACGTTAAACCTTCAGGGGTCCACACTGTCTCCTTAGCCTTCTCCCAGGTGGATGAAGTACCGTTAGCCAGTGGAAACTTTCAGTTACTAGCTGATGAGCCCTTGAGAGTCTCAGCTAGTGTTTCTTTAGTGTCCTTGGGTCTTTGGGAACAACAGAACCTAGATGTCTATAACTCAATCCCAGATAATACTAAAGAGTATAACAACGATAGTGTTCTTGTGATTGGTCAGGAGACCCCTGCCATCAGAGACACTGGAGCCAGCATAACTGTGGATATTTAATGTTTTTTCAAGGTAGAGGATGTTGCTAAGGCACCCAAAAACCTAACCAAGTTAGCTGGAGGCCCTGTGCAAATGGTTCCCCATTTACCAGCTCTCATCCAGTGCAATGACATGACTGTCAGAATACCTGTTAGTGTGCAAAGTGACATACCTGGGAGAGTCCTGTTGGGTAATGACCTAAAACCTCTTGGAGTAGTGTCTAGTACCCCCAGGCCTCACAGTAAAAGGAAGCAGGAGCTCACAAGGTCTGCTAGGGAGAGAAACTCGAGAGGCTCTCCTGGGGGCTTGATAGAAGAAGCTATCACCCTAAGTTCACAGGGCTTACTTACTGCTATTGCAAGACAAAAAGAGACAAAGGGGAAACCCAAGTCCACCAGCAAGAAAACAGCAAGCACCCCTGTGCCTAGAAGAACATCACCAAGACTGTCCAAAGTCACACCGGTGACTCCTCCACCAGCTGAGGCTGAGTGTGAGGTTCAACCCTGTTTGGTTACACCAGATACTGAGGACTCAGATCTGGAAGCAAATCTTACTCAGTGGTGATCTTGACCCTGTTGAACATCCTGAGCTGCAGTCTTTACTGGTAGAAGGTGGACCCAACAGGGCAGACTTCAGCAGAGGACGAAGAGAGTGTCCTACTCTTGAAGGTCTTCGCCTACAGGCAGCTTCTCAGCTCAATGGGGAAGAGCCTGGGAAGTATAGGTTGCACTGGGAAGATGGCCTCTTCTACAGTGAACCGACTGAGTCAACCCCTAGGGACTGCAAAAGACATGTAGTACCCCTAGTGAACTAACTCCAGTTCCTACAGTTATCCCACAAGACACCTTTGGCTGGTCACTTAAGTTTTAAGAAGACCAAGGAAAAGCTCTCACTTTACTTCTACTGGCCTAAGATGGGTTCAGAAGTAGACAAGTTCTGTAGGAGCTGTCACACTTGTCAAACCTCTGGCAAGAGTGGAGCCAAGAATGTGGCACCCATGGTGCCTCTCCCAGTGGTGGGAGTTCCTTTTGAGAGGGTCTGGATTGACGTTGGTGGTCCTCTTGACCCTCCCACATCTTCAGGTAACATATTTATCCTGGTTGTAGTAGGCTATGCTACTAGGTATCCTGAAGCCATGCCCATGAGAACTGTTATGGCTCCGGCTGTGGCTAAGGCCCTACTTGGTATTTTTACCAGAGTAAGTTTTCCTAAGGAAGTGATATCTGACAGGGGATCAAATGTTATGTCCCACTACATGCAAGCCATGTGGAAAACCTGTGGAGTCACTTTCAAGTTCTCTACTGCCTACTACCCACAAAGCAATGGGTGGGTGGAGAGGTTTAACAGAACTATGAAACGCATGATAGGTGTTTTAGAAGAACCCCTTAAAAGAAAGTGGGACCTTCTACTGCCATGCCTTCTCTTTGCATATAGAGAAGTCCCTCAGGAGGGAGTAGGTTACAGCCCCTTTGAACTTCTCTATGGCCATCCAGTCAGAGGTCCATTGACCCTGATTAAGGAGGGGTTGGAGAGTGTTCCCTCCCCCAAGCCAGTCAGAGTGACTGACTATGTGATAGGTCTCTGGAGGAGAATGTCACACATGAGGGCAGAAGCAAGTGACAACTTGAGGGCTGGTCAAGCTCTGGTTAAACATTGGCATGACCATAAGGCTAACATGGTTGAGTTTACTCAAGACCAGCTTGTTCTTGTCATGGTACCCACAAGGCAGAGGGCCTTGCAGGGCAAATGGATAGGACCCTTCAAAGTTGTGGGTAAACCTGGAGAGGTGAACTATCTGGTGGACCTAGGCACTCCTAAGGAGGCTCCCAGAGTCTTTCACACCAACCGTTTAAAGGCTTATGTCTCTAGACCTGAGATAGGAGCTTTGCTTCTAGCTTCAGCTCAAGAAGAGGAGGAGAGTGAACCTCTACCTGACATCCTTAGTGGATTACCTTTAGATGAGAAAGTGGAAGGAGTCAATCTCTCTTCCAGTCTAACATCTGACGAGCAGGATGAGTGCAACTTTCTGTTGAATCAGTTTGCCTCCCTGTTCTCACTTTCACCAGGCTTGGCCCCTTGGGGCCAACATGATATCCTCACTGGTGACTGTTTGCCTGTGACAACCAGGGGGTACAGAATGTCAGACAATGTCAGAACCCACATAAGGAATGAGGTCAACAAGATGCTTGATCTCGGGGTTGTAGAACCCTCTACTAGTCCATGGTCTAGCCCAGTTGTGCTTGTACCAACGGCAGGCCCCAAGGAGTTGAGATTTGCGTGGACTTTAGAGCTCCAAATGCAGTCACAAAGACTGATGCCCATCCTTTACCTAGGACAGATGAGCTAGTGGATAAACTTGGTGCAGCCAAGTACCTCAGCACATTTGACCTAACGTCAGGCTATTGGCAAATAGCCCTGACAGACCATGCCAAGGAGAAAACTCCACCCCAGCAGGCCTCTACCAGTTTAAGGTGATGCCTTTTGGACTAAAGAATGCACCTGTTACATTTCAGAGGATGGTCAATCAAGTTGTGAATGGGATAGAGGACTTCTGCATGGCATACTTGGATGACATTGCAGTGTTCAGCCCTACATGGAAAGAACATATTGATCACCTAGGGTATGTTTTGCAGGCTCTTGAGCTGGCCAATCTGACCATAAAGGCAGGTAAATGTCAATTTGGTCAGAGCAAAGTGGTATACCTTGGTCATGAGGTAGGAGGAGGTGAAATAAGGCCATTGCCTAGCAAAGTTCAAGCTGTACAAAACTGGGCCGTCCCTACTACTCAAACCCAAGTGAGAGCCTACCTAGGTCTCACTGGGTACTACAGGAACTTCATAGAGAACTATGGGTCCATAGCTTCTCCATTGAATGTCATCTCCTCTCCAAAATTCCCTAAAAAGGTCAGATAGAATGAGAAGTGCACTCAAGCATTTGAAGGCCTGAAGAAAGCCCTTTGTCAAGCTCCAGTCCTAAGAGCTCCTGACTACCACCAACCCTTCATTGTACAAACAGATGCTTCTAATGCAGGTATAGGTGCAGTCCTTAGTTAACTGGATGAGAATGGTTGGGAACATCCCATTTCTTTCATCAGCAGGAAGTTAAAGGATCCTGAGACAAGGTGGGCAACAATAGAACGTGAATATGTTGCTATTGTGTGGTCACTGAAGAAGTTTAGACCATACTTGTATGGATCTACTTTCATTATTCAGACTGACCACCAACCCTTGAGATGGCTGATGCAAATGAAAGGGGAAAACCCTAAACTGCAAGGGTTTGATTTTTCCATTGAGCACAGAGCAGGAAGTCACCACCAAAATGCTGATGGTCTCTCTAGGATGTTTATAACCGACTAGCGGTATGAGATCCATCCAGGAGTGGATTAAATCCTCCTGTCCCTTAGTCTGGGGGGTGGGGGAGTGAGTGTTAGAGATAATTCTCATTTATGGCTAATTTCTCTCACCTAGTGAGTCCCTCAGCAGCTTTGCTGGATTTCTGGGGTTTATTTTATCCACCTGGTAAGAGTGTGAGCCTTTTTCCCACTCTTACATGTGTTTTGCCATGTGTATTTCTACTGTTTGTGTGATCTTGGGCTCTGGAGCTACACCACTCCATGAGCCCCACTTTTTGTGAGTGTTACACAGCACCTTCAGTGCAGTGACACAGGGTTGTCTTTGAGACTTCCCACGGACTCCATTTTTCTGGGGCTGACTACTGTCCCCCAGAAACAGGTAAAGTTGCCATTTACTTTATATAGTCATTTAAACTGCAGACCCAATACACACCATCTTACATGGAGTATTGGAAAGGGTTAATTCCTACCCCTTTTTGTCTGTGCCTCGCTGAGCTTTATTTTGCTCTCTTAACACTAAGACTTGGCTGGTGGCAGTGGTATCTACCCTAACCTTTCTACCGTGATTATACTATATAAACGTGGTACTGTTTTACGCTATTGTATTAGCCTCGAACTTAAACCCGCTTGACCAAATACTTTTTATTTTGGCTGTGGTTGGGTTTTATCACCATTTCTTTTTGTTAAAGTCCTTCTTGTGTTTTATTTTGCGCAGCAGACCAGGGTTGTCTTTTTTGTTCACTGATCTTTGGCGGGCTTCTGTCCAGAAGCCCTCCTTTGGCGTCTGGGTGTCTAGGTGGGCTGAATGTGAGGGAGGGGTTTAGTCACCCCTGCACAGGGTCTCCTTGGAGACCCATGTCACACTTTGTGTCGATTGGCTGAGGTGGTTGTCCGGGCCAGACAACCTCCCTGCTGAGTGATTGACAGCCAGGCTGTGTGAATGGGGGATTTTGGCATAAAAGGCAGGACTCTTGGGCTGGAAGTCAGAGTTGCCACTGGAACTGCAAAGAACCGAAGAGAAGCAGAGAAGACGACGGCTGCTGCAACTCCCAAGTCCCGGGAAGCCCGGCTGCAGTCCTGAGCTATTTACCCTTCAATGACAAGAGAAGATCCAGTCTGGAGTCTTCTTCCCTTGAGCCTGGTGGGATCAACCAGCTCACCTTCCACAGTCAGAGGATCCTCTTCTTGGTCGAAATCGCTGCACACTGCTGTAGTGGTCCGGATAGCTATCTGAAGAGCCTCTCCAGTTGTAAAGGAGCGCACCTTTTATTCACTGTTGCTTCGCTTCTGCTTGCCTCATCCCTTTAGTAGTGCAGATCTCTCCAGACGTCCTCTTTCTTGTCCCCACGACTGAAGCTCCAGGAAACGTGAGTCTGCAGGAACTACCAGGAACAACTGCCGTAGCACCAGCTTTTCTTCATATGGATAATGTACTGTGTCCAGCTTCGAGGAATTGGGGTGAACCCTTTCTCCTCACCCAAGGCTTGTCCTTGTCTTCCTTCCCGCTTATAACTTTTGCTTCCCTTTTGATAATATCTAAGTACTCCTGGCAATCTCGAATCGCGAACTGTTCTAACCTTGTGATCCTCGACAACAGGGCTCTGTCCCGCTTGACACTGGCCCAGGCCTATTGACTTTTATCTACGTTTTAGAAAGTGTCTTTTGATTCGATCTGCCTTGACAAAATTATTGCCTATGATTTTCATCCCCAATTTTCTTGTGTTAATTCATCTGCCAAGTGTGTTTGACTACAGTAACATTTCTTCTCGCGGGTACGCTTTTCTTTCGTAAGACCGAACTGTCGTTACTGTCAAAAAGTGATTGCGTAACAACCCCCGGTAACGTCTTTGTTTCACAACACCGGTCTGTCAAAACCAAAGGTGCTCACCTTGAATTGTTCTGCCCAAGGGGAATTGGTTGTGTGTAGTGTGTAGTGTATTTAAAGTGTGGTTTTAATTTAATAGAAGTGAAGTGTTTTGTGAACAGATGGTCTAAAAATAAATGTACTTTTACTTTTTTTTAACCAGAAACCTTGAGTCAGTGTTTGCTTGAGTCACAGTAATTGTAGTTCTTTGTGTAATCTCTACTACTATTTGATCTATAAGTCAGATAGGTCTGGCTGCTCAGCCACTGCTACCACATTTTCTGTGTAGTACAGGCTTGTACCAAAGGTGAAATTGTACTGCCACGTGTAGTGTTAATCTTGTGTAGTGGTCCCTAAGGATACTGCAGAGGATTCTGCCTAACATCCCCCACACCACCTTCCCAGCCCTAAACCTTGCTCTCCTGACCCTATCGTGTTTCCCTTTGCACCATTGAATTACACTGTGGAAACGTTCCTTAGACTCCCCACTTACCAGTGCAGGTCCTGCTATGCCACCAGTTGGACCACGTCGCCACTGTTCTGATGATATTTCCACCCCTGAAGCATTCTACATGCCAACATGCTCCTGCCAATATTCTTGTGTGTTGGTGCATAACTGCCGGCATGCAGACATGCTGTGCTCTTCTCATTTGCTTGTTTGTTTATGCAGTCTTGGCCACGTTACAAACACGTTGTAGTAAGTTTTGCTCCTCATAAATGGGTTAGATCTGTCCTTCAGTAGTCGGAAGCTGCTGATCTAAAGAGGGAGGAGTGTTAATAGTCGTGCATGTTGAAAGTAGGTTCCAAAAACCGAACAGTGTTTTGTGGTAGAATGTATTATAATATGTCATTTCTGTTAAGTGAATATATTTGGTCAATTCTCTTTACTTCCCAAACCATAACAATAAAAATACTGCTCAATGTTTGATTGGTTAATTTGGTCTGGTCATCACTTTAGGGTTGGTGTAGTAAAGATAGATATATCGTTACCTGTATTATTTTCTTCAAGGCAAGTTCCAAAACATGGATATACATTTGGGTCCTCTATGTTATGCTATGTTATTTTATCTTGCATTTGTACAGCGCCTCCTATCATAGTTTATGGCATTGAAGCGCTTTTGCCTGTCACAGAGGCACAAAAGGAGTATGATAGAATATTCAGTAGTTCTAGGGAGGAACCAAGTCAGGTAGATAGTTGGGATGAGGGTGAAGGATAGATAAGATGCTCAGGAAAGGTATGAGAATCAAAATGCTGGAGGAGTTATATGTACAATTGTACAAATTTAATGTGGGACTCAACTGTATTCTTTCGGGTATAGCGCCAAAAGGAGACAAAGCTGGAGAAGAGGTGCTTGCTGCGCCTGTGGTACGTCTGGAATGTACTCACTACATGTTGAGCATGGGCATGCTGAAGCCATGCCCAAGAAAACACAGATGGCTAAGTTCTTCTACTTACTTTCCTAGGCCCAGAAAAACATGTGAGAGGGGTTGTATGTAAGAAATATGACTGTGCCAAGTTTAGAAATGCTCCACGTAAAGCGAGCAAAAAAACAACCTTTTCTTGTTTCTTCATGTGTGTTATGGTTACCAAAACCTTAGGCTTGTGCTTGCATGCAAAGTGCTTAAGGAACCAAAGCCTGTCTTAGCCATTGTCAGATCTTTGAGCCTTCCACAGTGTCATGTTGAGCAAGGCACGTAGATACCATGCCCAAGAAAACAGAGCATGCAAAGCCCCTCCACTCCCTCCCATAAGCCCCGATTGGCCAGGAATGGGCTGGTTCTGTAGATGGGAAAGTTGGAAGGAAATATCGGCACATTTAACTGATGGTGGGATCTCGACCACAGCTTCCTTGAGGGCAGATGCCCTAGTCCGGCGTTCCTGGAATTTCTTGGGTCCTTCTAGGGTCTTTAAGGTAATGGTTATATTGGTGTGTGAGGCGGGAATCCTCTAAAACTGAAGATGGGCGACAATGCATCCAGAGATAATGGTGTTGAGAAGTTATGATTTGTTAGGATTGCCTATGGCACTGTCATTTTAAAACTGCATCTTTGATTGTCAATGGGCCTGTGATTTATGAACTATATTAGAGATCAACTATGGCCCTTTGATTTTTAAACTGCATTTTGTGGTCCCCTATTGTCCTATGATTCTTAAACTGAAATGTTGGTCATCGACAACAGTGGCTTAAGGCGCTAATTGGAAGAAATGTCAATATCTATCCTCGACGGTCTGTCTTGCAAAATGGCATGGGCTAGAACCTGAACCATTCCCCCATGCGACGCAATTATCTTCAGATATTCACAAGTAAACCAGTTCCATATACACATTCTACTTTCTGTCCTGATGAAGGCCCCCATTTACTCAGAATAGGTGATCGCGTGGATGTGCGAATCTCCTTAGAAAAGGGCTGAAACATGTAGTGTCAACAAGTACATAGATCACATCCCATATCGGGCAACAGAGTCACTTTTTGCACACCCCACAGGGGAATGCATTGGAAGAACCTTCTGTGTACAACATATGTTAACTGTTTGTTCCTAAGAATCTGGAACATAACAGGAATGAACAGCGTTTTTCTAGAAGCATAACTTGTTAGACCCACTTTGTACGAACCATCCAAACTTGTCTTATCGATGAAACTATCACACTTTGACTAACCATACACTTGTTAAGTGTATTTATGTTTGACTGTTTTTTGTTTTTCTGTTTTACATTTATGGGAAACCGTTTAATAAATGATTACGTTTGTTTTTAGAAAAATGCACATTGCTCAGTGCAGTATTATTTTCAGTGTCTGCGCTGCATTTTGAGAGAGACTACCGGATCTGCACAGAAGGGGGAGGGGTAGCTGTAAACTCTAATTTCTATTGTTTCTACTGCAATAACCTGTTTGAGGTTCAGACCCCTATAACAATAAATTAGGGGTTGCCCTTTATATTTTTGAGGAGTCATAACTGATCCAAGGGCAGAGCCTGCTGTGCCTTCCTACTGTGTACTCATCATCAAGGTTTTAGCAACTCCACAAACTCACAGCCCAAAGACAAAGACCAGGGTTGGTTGTTAGTCAGTCAAGCCGGTGTGGACCGCTCCCATTGCTGGAGCTGGTGTGAGAGACTTTGTTTTCTGATTTAGACAAAGACACTACTTGCTTTTCATTTGCTCTTACCTTTATGAAAATAAATTCTCTCATGCTCATGCACCAAGTTCCTCACCACTGCCAACCACTCTCACCTCCCCTCCATCCTCATCCTTCTAGACTTTTGTGATGCCTTTGACACTGTGGATTATCTCTCCCACTTTAAAATTCTTTGCCTACTTGGCTTCTAGGACGTAATACTCGACTGGGTGTCGTTCTATCTCTCTTAACAATAATTATCCATCTCATAGAGGTCAATCATATCCTCCCAGACCGGCGTCCCAGAAGATGTTCCCCAAGGGTTAGTTCTTGGCCCCCTACTCTTCATCCTATACATCTCTTCCCTTCTAAAGTGTATTTCCTCATTTGGCTTTAATTATCACATCTTCACTGACAATACACAGATGTTCTCATTCCTTGCCCACACCCCTGCAATCTCTGAATTTCAACCTACCCATATCTACTCCCACCTCTACCTACCGTCATGTAGCTGGATGGGTCATCATGCAAAATCGCTCTCTGTTTGAATTCCTGCTAAACTTTCATAAATCTATCCATGGTTGTGCCCCTCGCTATCTCTTTGACTGCATCTCACAGTGCTCTTCCTCTCACACTCTCTGCTATTCATCACTCTGCAACCTATGAGTCCCATATTCCCCTTTTGCGCCTGTTGCATACTTACAGCACTCAACAGGAATGATCTTCTTATACCCATCAACGCCCTGTCTTCAGTGGAAAACTTCAAACCAAGGCTCAAACTCCATCTACCAGTGATGGAAGGAGCCCCCACCAAACCTTACACCTTCCTATCCAAACTGCCTAACTCTCTTACATTCTGCATCTAGACTACTCCATGCGATGTGTAAATATTTAAGTATTGGCCTCAGGCTCTCACTGTCAAAAAAAATATTTCTTATGTCCTCCAGTCCCTGTCACTAGGATATGGTTCCACTCCTAAGTCTTCACCACCTGCTATACCACATTCAATCGAACAATGCTGTTTTGTAAAGGCACTTTATCCAAGGACTGCCTCTGCTCTTAGCTATTGCCAATTGTGTACGTTATTTCTGTGTGAAATCACTCCCTGTTCTTCAATAAATACACACATGCACTGCTCACCTTTGCATGGTCTCTTGGTGATCTCTGAGAAGTCGGAACACATTTTTCAAGAATGCTGTAGCAAATCCTTCTCCTGTAAAGATCATTTTCATGGCTTCGAAGATGGTCATTTTATAAAAATATCAACAAGTCATCTAATATGAGGGAGCATGGGTGATTACAAAATGTATTGGTAAAGTAAAACTAGGTCTTATGGAAATTAAATAATAATATAACAATCAGGGATCGTGTCAATTTAACTCAGAAATGTTTCTGTGGTAAATCATTTCACAACCTGATGTCCCCCATGCAACATGAGGGAGATGTGACAAGCAACCCATCCCGAACAGTAATGGGGAAGGGGAGAACAGGAGTGGAAAAGTGGTTGCAGAACAATGACCCGCAAAACAGTGGCCCCAATCCAACAATCATGATGTGGCATGCCAGAGGTATTTTGAATGGCTAAGGAACACACAACCACAAATGTAAGCAATTGCATGTTGCCCGTTGCTTGTCCACGTTCATATTTCAGACTGCCATGATACCACTAGATAAATATTTGTTGAGTGGATCTAGAGGGAAGGTAGAGTATGTTATGTTGTAAGAGAAATCCTTTCATGATGCTGTTATGGGTTTGCTATTGTTTATTTTAGCCTTTACAGATTTTTTTCACAAGAAAGAAGCTTCGTGACCTGTAACTGTTGCTTTGATGCAGTCAGTAAGGGCAGATAGGACTCCATCCCCGACTCATGTTTTGAATCTCTTCTTGCAAAGAATCTGCTTTGGTATTTTACTGTCCTGGTTAGTAGGCGATGGTCCAATCAAATCTACAAAACAAATTAACTCAACAATTCTGCCTATGTTTCATGATACATCTTGCTCAGAGGAATTTCAAATTCCAATGATGTCTCAATATTGATACGGCATGATTCCCTACTTCTAAGTAGTGTCCAATTAAGGAAGATTACTTTTACTGTTAGCAGGTTTTCTACAATGGTATGGACTTTTCTAATATGTTGTTTGATGAAGTCCAACGCCTAGCTCTGGGGACTTCTAGTGGTGTCTCTAGACTCCACGTACTTCACCAATCTTGTCAGAGGAGGACCTAGAGGTTACTCTTGCTGAGCGACATCACTTGACAGGGGACAGTCACTGAACTTCCTCAAACCATCAAACTCTGCCCCTTTTTAATTCAGAGATTTAGAAGTAATGAGAGAGCAAGTCATCAATAGTAATATTGCCTCTTTAGGAAGTCGTAACTTGAGTACAGGAAAAATGCCAGTGGTGGACACTAAGGGAGCAAGACTTTGGACAATCAGAAATACATTGCATTGCACAGTATGCAGAGACCCTCTGTTCTGCACCGTGGCTCACTCAAAAGCCAAGAAACCAGGTGTTGGCCGCAGGGTCACCAAAGGCAGCCCCTAATGCGGCCAAAAGTTGAACGTGGGCCGGGCCCCAAGAGCTGCGGATGGCGCCCGCTTCCTGCAGAGGAAGATGCAGGCTGGCACAAAGGACGGGTCAATGCCCCCGAAGGGTAGGAGGGTGACGCCAAAGAAGTGGGACATTAAATGACCTTCTACGTGCTGCCTGTCTCAATGATTGGCCCACAGGTGAGGCCCGTCCTGGAGGGATAGGCCACCTTTAATATAAGAGGGACCATGAGAGGAAAACTGTTCTAGCTTGGATGTTGAGTGTGACTGTCTGTGTGAGTGCAGGGCCTCTTGGAATGTTGATGTGGAGCTTGGAGTGTGGGAGGTTTGAGAATTCCAGGAACAGACAGTTGGGATTGGGAGCTGGGCAGGGAACCAGGGCAGAGGCCTGTAGATCTTCTCTTCTACTTTCTCACCTGTACTATGTAACTAAGAGTGAATAAAGTCGTTTCTGTTTCTGCTCACCTGGGTCAGCCTGGTTCATGCTCCTTGTTCATCTCTGGCCCAGGCACAACTTGCAGGATGCAAGTTACTACAAAAACCTCTTTTTTGTGGCACTCAGAATCCCATGGCCAAATGAGGGACAGGACCACATGTAGGCAGTGGGAGCGGTGGCTGGGAGAAGATCACATCAGAATAAGTACAGAGTGAAATAACTGGGTCCAGCCTCCCTCCCACACCTCACCCCCGGAGGTAGGACATTGTTAGGATTCACTGGGGTATTAGCAAATGTGCCGCATAACTAGTTAAGAGATCACAGCCATTACAGGAGCACCCCTAAGGTCACAAGATCGCAGGGTTACAGAGGGAGCAGCAAATAGGGAGCCACTAGGGGCGTAAACCCCTAGTGTAGCAAATGAGGCAGCCACTAGAGCGTAAAACCCCTATTGTGGCGTGGCAGATACAGGAGCAACCAAACTCATCAGAGAATAACAAGTTGAATGAATAAAGTAGGGGGTGTATGTCCCCCTCGAGTTACACTTGGTATGCCGAAAGACAGGGGTATATTGCAGACAAGAATGAAGTAGGGTGTTGTACACTCCCTTTATTTCCCCTTCATCTGCTGAATGACTTGGCACATTACCTTATATTCAAACAAAAAATCAGGATGGGAGACCCACACTTTTGAGATTCAGGATAATTTAATTTAATCTCTGAATTTTGGTGATGATACATATAATATATCAATTGTTAGCATAATAACAGACAAACGGACAGTTGTACTTTTGATATGTAGGTGTACCACCCTCAAGAGTGTGGAGGGTGCAAGCCTTCTGATGGTGCAAGATCTCTTGGATACACAGTTAACAAGGGTTTACAACACAAGAGTGAATGCAGCCCAGGACCTCAGTTGGTCCATGGGTATTGTCATAGGGAAAAAAAACACAACAACAGGTGTGTACAAGTATGCAAGGGGGGTGGAGTTGTGTCATAGATTGAAACAGTAATGTTTCGGCCACAGGGTACGAAGACTGGACGTAGGTGACTGGGATGGCCTTCTTCAGGATGAAGGTGAAGTGATGAAACACTGTCCGTGGGGTATCTGTGGGATTCAATGATAGATAGTTTAGGAGGAGTGTGATCTCTAGAGTTAATTGGTGATTTGCGTAACTTATTAGTGACCAATTGGTGTCAGGACTGGTGCAAAGAGTAAGCCCCAGTGAACAGAAGCTTACCGTTAACCGACAAGCGGTGCAGCGGTAAGGGCTTCTGAGGGTCTTCAACCATGCAGGAAGTCAGGTGAAGATAGTGGCCCAGTGGCCACTGTTGCTGATGGAATTAGTCCAAAGAACCGTATCTGGAACCGGGGTCTACAGATGGCGGTAGCGTCAATCAATGGCGCCAGCAACTGGAAGGAAAAGGCAAGAGCTACTAGTGGTCTTGGTCTTGTAACAGAAAAGGTTAATCGGTCTGGGGTGGTACATACCTGATCAGGGGTGAAAAAGCCAGGGGGCCGATTCAACAGAACCAGAGCGTATGTGATGTCCGGTTCGAGTGAAGGCTATAATAGCCTATATGCGCCCAAGTTGACTACAAGGCAGGAGCCTCCGTGAGGTGCAATGCATAGGAGACGCCTGGAGGGAGGCATACATCGTGGTTTGTGGTGCCCGTGTGGTTGAGCTGTGTGGTGAAAGTGATCTAGAAAAAATGACTAACTGAGGGAGTGCCGGGTGAGGGTGCCTGTAGGTTCCAGCAATAGTCAGGGTCACTGTGCAGCAGAAATGAGAGAGCAGTGAAATGCCAACAAATAATAATAACAGGCATGAGGTTGGAGGCTCGGCGAAATCGTGTGAGGGACGTGGAGTGTCCCAGAATAGACTATGTGCCAGGGAGTAGTTGAGAAACAATTTGCAATTCTTCAAAACTTACTTGGTTACCGGAGCAGAGGCGTCTAGCTGTAGTGTCGCAGCATGTGCAAATGAAAGTGAAACTAAAAAACTGGTAGTACCCGCTCCCAGATCGGGCGGACCAATCGGTTATCAGCAAGTGGGCCAATGGGAGTGCTGTGTGTTGGAGAGGGACAAACTGTGTCAATCAACATGGCTCCGGCAGAGGATGCTGGGAAATGTAGTCCGCGGTGTGGATGGTCGTGGTGTAAATACACCAGATTGCATGGAGTACTGTCAGGAGCAATGTAATGAAAGTTCATAGCGAGTTCAATAGTGACGTGACTGACTATGTTGATCCCGCGAGTGGCGGCTGTGTAGATGTGTGTGCAGCGATGCTGAACACGAGCAAGGTTCTGAAAATACAGTACAGGTGATTTTTTGTTTGAATATACGTTCACCCTCCTGGGCATATCAGGACCTTGCCAGGCACCCTGTATTATTACCTGTTCATAGCACAACCCACGGTTGTAGGGCTAGCCATATCCCGAGTATGGATTAACAACTATACTCTATTATACCAGAATGGAAAAAGTCAATATAGTGTCTTACACTGACGAATATTTCAGGAAACATTTAGGCACAACCACCTCTATTGGATCACAAGGAGGTGCTTTAGAACAAAGATCCAACAAAGACACATTAGATGCCATCAACCAGAAAAAGAAGAAGCTCATCCGCACGGAGATGCACGGTACTTTTATGTTAGAGTACCTTAAAGCGGGCGTCATACCAGAGGGGCTACAAGTTAAAAATATCCCAAGAGTGTTCACGGATAACCATAAGTTTAAATCAACTTTAGCGGAGTGGGCAACAAATGTAGCTGTGATTGGATAATCCTTATCATGGATACAGCGGTGGAGGAATGCAAGAAACCAGGAAAAGAACTAGCAGCCCTTGAAAAAAAGTTTGCAGATGATACCACCATCACTGACGCCAAACTCAAACTTGATAAACTAGAAGAAGAAGTGGAAACATTCAAGAAAATCACAATAGATCGAAAAGTTCAAAAATGTAAGAAAGACCTGACCAACTACGAAGAAAAGAAATCCTACCCATACCTAAGGGAGAACTACTACGTCAAAACTTTGGCTCTATACAATAACGTTGGCACACGCACAACCGATTCTGATTTCGGACATACTGCACCCTTCCCAGAAATAACAGAGGCCATTGGCATTTTGTGGAGGCTCAAAGGCTGCCTGTTTCTTTCCAATTTTTACAACACTGTAAAACTGTGGGGAAATATTTATAACATTTTTCACCACAGGCAACCAGCAATGACATTTTCATGGGCACTTCGTTTCCCTGAATATTCTGCCTCCCCCTCCATTGTTATTAGGCTTCAACTTCCCAAACGTGTTATTCACTGCAGTGACTTCGCACAACTGTGCGGGTAACCTCTGGCTTGGGCTGCCATTCTTCCTGTTTGTCCTGGAGGAGGTGCAATTTCCCTTTCGGTAATGTGCCCCAGGCAATAATGTGCCCCAGGCAAAAGATTCAGGATAATTTTAGTTTAATCTCTGAATTTTGGTGATGATACATATAATATATCAATTGTTAGCATAATAACAGACAGACAGTCAGTTGTACAGTTGTACCTCATTCTGACAGTGGAAGGTTTTGTAGTAGGAGCTGGAATCAGGAGGGAGAAGACAGGAGCTGTTTTGGAGAAGGTGGTTATAGAAAACAGGAGGGATTAGGGAGGGAGCAGAGCCAAGGAGACTGGAGGACTGGCGCAGAAGCCTGGGCCACGTGAGAGCTTGTGTGCTCTAGGAGACATCCAGGAGACAAAAACGAGGAGCCAAGATACTTCAGAGGAGAGAGAGAGTGGTATTCAAAGAAGATGTAAAAAGTGAACTGAGAGAGAGTGGTCCCAGGAGGGGTGTAGAAGGTGTAAGAGATAATTGTGAGATGAAGAAGATGATTGAGGAGTGGTGTGATGACCAGAGGGGCGAAGAAGGTTCAAGTGATAATTGTGAGTGAGAGATCATTAAGTGAGGGATGGTGTCCAGAGGGGTGAAGGTGAAGCAATAGATACTTGTGAATTGGAGATCATTGAGGCGATGGGTGCTGCTGTGGGGTGTGAAGAAGGTGTGAGTTACAGCAGTGAGCATGAGAAGATTTTTGAGGAGAGGGGTGGTTCCTAGAGTGGGGAAGTAGATGCAAGAGAAAGTTATGAGTTGCAGATGGCCTTTGAGAAGTTGGGTGATGCCCAGAGGCATACGAACATGGAAGAGACAGGAAATACTTGGAGTCTATTGATTGCAGAAATGACGGTGCCTGAAGAAATGAAGAAGCTGAGAAGAATAATGGATATTTAGAGGCTTGGGACTGGGAAAAGGGCAGTGCCCAAAAGCGTGAAGAAAGTAAGGAAGAGAGTAAAGAGTGGAGAAAACAATTTAACTGCAAGAGGTGATAACTTTTGGAGTAAGAATCGAAAGAAAGAGAAGAGAAGTGGGTACAGAAATTGATAAAGGAAGTGGAGGAGTGGAGAGCAGGTGTATGGTGAGGAGAACATGATTATAATTTGATAAAGGACTAAAGACAGGGGCCAGACGGGTGGAGTAGCAGGGTACAATAAGATGAAAATGACACCAATTGTGAAACATAAATAGGAGATGGGGCAAGTCAGGGGAATGGTCCCTAAAATAGAAAGCAGA